>NC_091405.1:18275000-19475000 GCF_032191515.1 Phaenicophaeus curvirostris
AACCATTAATGTCTCGATAGAGCAAACTCCCACCGGTGCTGGTGGTGGAAACAGTGAGCAGGATCCGAACTGTGGAAGTGACACAAAATAGTGGAAGCTGAAATAACACGGTAAAGGAAATCTGTGCCCCGTTTGGGAGTAGGGGGGATGGTGGCTGGGGGTGGTACACAGCTATCATGGGTTTTTCCAGTCACTGCAGCAGAGATTTAGGAGATGGGCTCCACCTGGGATTTTGCCTTTGGAGTCTGGGGACAGGAAATTGCTGATCCCCAAAGCCTGGGACAGGCCCCCGGAGCCGGAGCCCCATCTGCATCTGCTCTTTTTCACGGAGCACGCACTGGTGGCCTGCTCGGCAGGTAGAGGGGGAACCTCATCCATCTCCAGTCAGAGATTTGAATGAACCAAGAAGCAGCATCGCGTGTCAGGGGACATGGCCAAGACAGCACCTCAATGACTCTGCTCTTGTTCACACATCTGTCTAACGTGGGAACACATTCTGCACACATCTAGATTTTGCAATTATAAGATATGGAATTAATGTAACTACAATATACAAAAATCCTCACCAATTAACAGCCTGAAACAGGAGACTTGCCATTAAGTTGTGTTCTGTGTAATTAAGGTATTTTCTCTTTTTATAATGAAGCTCCTCTCCCTGCACAAGCAGTTGAATAGCAGCAGGTGTGAGGGGGAAGGAGCCTAAACTAGGATAGTGGTGATAAATTAGCAGGTTCATACGTAATATTGCTAACCCCATTTGCGATTTCTAAGCCTATGTAGGTGTTTTATTTTCTAACTGTGTTAGAAAGACTGTCAGAAAATAATTAGGCTCTGTCAACAGTTCTCCCATTCCCGGATTACTGCTTCCTGACTCATTAGAGCTGCCGAGGTTGGCAGGAAACTTGTTTTATAGTAATTTCTGTTAGCGGTGTCCCTGGAGAAGAGACAACACCGAGCATGTGACACCAGCATTAACTTCACCCTCGTGATGGAGGCACGAGGTGGCTGGGAGCCGCCAGGATTGCCGCACGGCAGTTACTGCTGGCATGAGACATCGGTATCTTTAGAGCCCTGTGCTGGAGATGGGGACAGGACGATTGGGGATGCCTCGCTGCATGGCTGGTGGCTGGGAAAGGTTCAGCTTTAAGGGTTAGGAGCTACAGTGCATGAATCACAGAATCATTTAGGTTGGAAAAGATCTTTAAGGTCATTGAGTCCAACCGATTGGTTTCATCTCCAGAGCTGGGAAAGCAGCACAGGTATTTATGCTAAATGTGCTTCAAATCAATAAAGAAAGGAAATAAGATCCTGCCCGTGAATATGAAGAGATACGGGTGCATGGTATGTGAAGATGGCACAGCGTAACAGCAGCGGTGGCTCTGGCACCCAGCGCTGCAGCAGCTGCTGGGGATGGGGTGGGAGGACAAAGATGAACCAAGCATGGCCTTCGCAGTGTTCAAAAGCACATCCTTCTCCAGCTGACGCTTCTTTCCAAAAAATATCAACAAACTCTTTAATGTAAAACTAGTCTTTGGAGAGGATAAGAAATGCGACCCTAATTGGACATTTACTGATTGGCTGCAATAAAAATGTAAACAATAGCTTCATTACAAGTCAAGACTTGATGGTGCAGACAGATCAACATGCTGATCGTCGTGTCCCCTCCTCCTCCATCACAGGCGCTGGGGTGACTTTCCTCCTTCTCCCTGCACTATCTCGGCATTCCCCTAACCAGCAAGGGGAAACGTACAACTGAATACAGAGCCGAGGCTGATATATGGAACTAATGAGAGATGCTGGAGTATTTGGGACTCCCCTAATTTTTTCTCATCTCTGTCTCAGACACTCTGCAAATTCTCCTCGACACTTGGTGAAGCCAGACTGTGCTCAGCACTGACCCCACAGTACTTGGAAGCAGATTTAAAACTAGTTCAGAATTCTTCTCTTTATTTCTGTGGATTTTGGATCCAGTTCCTCTTGCTCAAAGATAAATAATGTTTACAGCTAAATAGTGCTTGTCAAGAAAATAATTCACAACTTTCTGTCGTATTGTGAGTCGTTTTTCCCTTTCCCACAAGAACACCAAGGATCTCCTGTCCTGTGACCGCAGTGTCTGCTTCCCAGACCACAGAATGGTTTTAATACCCAGGACCCTCGCGAGGGATGCTTAGTGGGTTTCATGGATTATCCAATACCAGCCACAAAGTACCCTCCCTCTCAAGAGCTCCACTTCCAACTTAGAGGTGTTCAAGGCCAGGTTGGGTGGGGCTTTGAGCAGCCTGATCCAGTGGGAGGTTTCCCTGCCCACGGCAGCGGCTTGGAACTGGATGGACCTGGCTCTCAAGGTAGTTGCAGCAACTACAGGGAAGCAGTACCTGGTCAGATCATTCCAGGGGGGAGCAAGAGAGCAGCAAGACAGCTAACAAATAGCCACTGACTTGATAAAAGGGCAAGCAGAAGTCACTGAGAGCTGTGTGCTTTGGTCCTGGATATTAGCTGAAATAGTGTAGAGGAAAAAAGGCCATTAATCATAGAATCAAGGAATGGTTGTGTTCTGTGTAATTAAGGCCCATCTCTGCAACCCACCAACCCATTTAATAATTACATTCTGCTTTGTCAAGGAGTTTGGAGAGGCACGATCACTGCAGTTCTGCTGATATTCCTGAGGCAGATGTTACGAGGTTAGATTAGCTGTGAAAGCTGCCTCCATGCTACCAGTTACAGTTCTTCACTCAACTCCTTCTACAAAGCACCTGAAGGAAGCAAAGCATACACACCCATCTCCCATTTCGGAGTGAAAGCTGAGACAGCACCCGCATTGTGTGGGGGACTTGGCAGCAAACAGTTGCTGTGCAAGAAGTTCAGCGTAAGGACAAAGATTTGGAATTGTATTTTTTAATCCTTAAATAATACAGGTAACCAAGCATTATTAATGGCTTCTTTGTTGACTGAGCAGTTTCCCATCGGCAGGACCCATCATTTAGCGAGCCAGAAGAAAAGAATAAGAAGAGGCGGGCTGGCTCCCACTGCCCCTCGCTGGAGGAAGCTCCAGGCAGGGGAGCTCAGCACTGGGCTCACGCCCTCCTGCCTCCCTCACACATCTGCTTGAGCACCTGGCCTTGAACACCTCCAGGGATGGAGCAGCCACAACTTCTCTGAGCAACCTGAGCCAGTGCCTCACCACCCTCATCATGAAGAAAACACAACTTTGCATCCATCCTCTCAGCCCCCCAGACTGCTCCGTGGCAGTGGCTCACCCTCCAATTGAGGCAGCCATCACCGAGCTCGCTTTTCCAAGGAGCATCCGTCTGCTTCCAGGTCACTGCTAAGCCTCAAACAAACACAGATTGCTCATTGGGGTGAATCTGAAACACGCTCATTCACTGACTATTGCCCTTCCGCTGTTAAATCAAGTCTTTTTGTTTTCAATTTGCCTTTGTGGATTTTTGCATTGGTTTTGTTAGATCAGGCACTGTATCTTGCACTAGCAACTCCAATGCCTCATGGAAGCCTAAGCACCTCATCAGCGTATTTTCAACTAGTCTGAAATATAAAAATATCATTTCAGGCTGATAAGATCTATTTTCCATAAACTTACATTGACTGACCCATTGCTGACTTGAAGACCTATGTTAATGTAGGGCTACGTGGCCTGTCACCTTTTTCATTTAAAATGTAGCTGAATAGAATTCCCCAGGTCTCTCCCACTGGATTTTTCCTTGGCCCAGATTTATACTCTTCTGCTAGGCTCTAGTTGGGACAGAATAAACAGAAACTAGAAAGCAGCCAGAACGCAATGAGGGACAAACAAACCTTGCAATCAGATATCTAAGAGCCACTTTAGCAATGGAGAACTCCACGTTTCCCTGTCCAGATAATTCACCATAAGAGACAAAGCAATTAATGGCAGTGAAATAAGTCCTGCAGGAAGAAAACCTCTACAGGGACTTCTGCTAAAACAGTGTGTGCTGAAACGCAAGAGCCTGCTGCTGGCAGCAACCGGCCCCTGCCCGCTGGAGGAGCAGAGGGAACAACACAGCCCCAGCAGTGCTCTCTGGTCCCAGTGACTGCGCAGCTCTTTGGCCTTTGCTTTTCAAAAGGCAGCGTGTAATTCCACATCCAAGAAATTCTTCTAGACGACCTTCTGGGAGCACAGTAGATTTATAAGAGAGAATCAAAACCCCAGCCTGTGGGAGGCTTTCCCAAACAGGACCCCATGTTATTGCTTCCATTTTGCTGCAATTCAAGAAGACGATCAGCTGTGCTGTAACGTTTGAATTAGGGACCAGTCAGAACAGTGTTGCATAGCACCACTGAAGGATATCAGACACCAGAACACAAGTTCCCTTTTTCAGCAGATCCTGACCAACATGCTGGAAAGATTTGTGGCTCAGTGAATTAAGCATACCTTATATTGTCTCCGCACTGTTGGAGGCCAACTACACAAAAACAGAAGGAGAGAGAAATATCCTCTTCTATTCCAAGACAAAAACAACATCATCCACAAATCCCAAACATATTTCTTTTCCCTTTCCATGTAGGGAGAAGAGACTGTTTATTTGATTTTTCGCCCCATCTGGTGCACATTCACAGTAAGTAAGAATGAGTTTTGTTTCCAGTACATGTGTCGGATCGAGACCTCAGGGAGAAAGAAAAATCTGCCTTCCGAAATGCCACATGTTAGTTCCCATTTCTGGCGTTGCTGCATGCAGCACAAAGGAACCAAACCAACCAGGATTCAAGGTATAAATTGTTTCACAGAATATACATTTTAAAGGGACAAGTACAAATATTACAAAATGAGCAGAGTATTTTTTAAAATACTTGTATTTGCTTAACCGTTAAAAACAGACACGGACAGAAAGAGGTAGCAAAGCTAACCATTTCCTGCTGCTCCAATTAGTGTTGCCTGCATGCATTGGGAAAGTTACTGCAGAACCGAATCTCCAGACGTCTTTTCTGGAAAGGACAGTAGACAACTTGCAATTTGTTTCTGACAATGCTACGTGAAGGACTGAGGCAAATCCACAGGCTCACTAACAGCTGTTTAACGTTGTCTGGCTTAACGAAAAGGCATTGAAAGAAAAAGGTTGTCTGTGGTTTGCTTCAGGGAGCGAGAGAGAGTGAGAGAGCGAGCACACGAGCACGCACACATGAGGGAGACCACACACACACGTAGGAGAACACCAGGAAGTTGCACTTGTCCTGCCACCTCAAGAAGAAAGTACGACAGGTTTGTGGGTCCCAGAGTTAGGATAAAGAGTTTGATATTAGCTTGGTCCCATGGGTATCAACATCACTTGGCAGACTCAAAGCTAAAAGCAAGGCAGAAAACGTTAAGGGAAGCAGAACTCCACATTGCATGCGTGCACTCTCTCTCACACCCTCTCTTTCAGGCTCTCTGAGGTCCCGGCAAGGTCAGTTCAAGATGTTCTCCCATCCAACATGTAATAGCGATACATTAAACCTATGACCAGCGCTCCAAAGATGGGAATTAGCCATGTTGACCAGAAACTATAGGGAGAAAGAAAAAAACAAACAACAAACCAAAACATACACACAACATAAACCAGAATAAAGTTTCAAGTTAATAATTCATTCAAGATGTTAATCACTTATTACATATCTGTTTTCACGCAGGGAACTCTCAGGACCTGTCTCACATCAGTTCACAAAACAACCACGCGGGCCTTGGCTCACAGGGCGGGCAGCTCTGGCAGTCCTCGTGCTCAGAGCTCTGCCCAGCCCCTGCGAGAGGCCCCTGCGCATGCAAGGGTGGTTTGGTGGCTTATAAAATAGCAGCGGAATTGCTGAAGTTTCCAGCCTGGCACATACAGAAACCAATTCGGGTTTTTTGTTGTTGGGTTGTTTTTGTTTTTGGTTTTTTTTTCTTCCTTAAATAAGTCAGACTGTAATTTGTGCTACACAAACAGCTGAGTTGACTCAAGGATGGAAATTGCTACAGCTATCCCACAGTAAATCTTCCTCACTCATAAACCAGAGGCCACAGGCTGACCTTCAGCGGCCTCCTTAGCGAGAAAACTACCTGAACAACTACAACTACCTGAAAGGAGGTTGTAGAGAGGAGGGTGCTGGCCTCTTCTCCCAAGCGACAGGGGACAGGACAAGAGGGAATGGCCTCAAGCTCCGCCAGGGGAGGTTTAGGCTGGACATTAGGAAAAAATTCTTCACAGAAAGGGTCATTGGGCACTGGAACAGGCTACCCAGGGAGGTGGTTGAGTCACCTTCCCTGGAGGGGTTTAAGGCACGGGTGGACGAGGTGCTAAGGGACATGGTTTAGTGTTTGAAAGGAATGGTTGGACTTGATGATCCGGTGGGTCTCTTCCAACCTGGTTATTCTATGATTCTATGAAAAGTTCTGCATCGGCTACAAAAGACAAGGGCCCTGTTCTGGTTGTAAGGATTTTCAACTAAACAGGGCTGAACATGGCAAAGATCCTCCAAAAACCTGCACACCACTGTTGCATCACCCCGTGCCTGCAGCAACCACCCAAATAATCGCTGTAGTGCCAAGGACTGCAGCCACAGTTGTGTAACATGAACACACGGGCCAGAGAATTTGAGCTGCAAAACTTGAGGATGTCTGCTCTGCTCAGGGTGGAGCAGGGGACTTGGCACTAGCAGCTGCGTCTCCACATGCAACAAGGCAGGCACACGCCGTGACAGTTTGCTTGGTGCACTTCAGTCTGGCAACTCATTATGGACTATCTGCTTGCTAGAAGGACAGCGCAGTAATATTCTTGGGATTTTTCCTGCCTATTAGAGTTAATATGCAGCTCTACAAACTGGGAGTCCAAAGCCCTGAACGTCTTGCTCTTAAAATAAGAGGATACCATACCTTGTTTGGCCTGAGGATGTTGTATTTGGGTCCTGAAGGAAGAAAGAGGGAATTAGCAGGGAAGAAACACGAAACATACACTAATAAAACACAAGACCAAATGTGTGATTACAAATATAGAAGAAAAAAAAAAACGCTCCCTTCCTCTCCCAAACACCCCCTGTCACAAGTGCAGAAGTTGCTGGGGATGTTTGCCCTTGTCCTCACCTCTACATCCTTTCCACCAATCCCATCCTTCCCATCTAGTCAGTGACTTCACACTGGAACTTGCACCCATCTCAAAAAAAGCTCTTGCTTGTTACCTCACACACCAATCTGCTCACTTCACACTCTGTGGACAAGAACTGGCACTCGGATACAGACAGCGCTTTCACTGCGATCCCCTCTCCAAACCCCTGCCCACATCCCCATTTGTTATCCTGCCACCTGACCACGGAAGCACATAACCACAATGTTCTCTTCAGCTCTTCTCTTGCGCACAACCTGTTTCCAAACTTTTATACTTCTCCTTTCACAAAACTCTGAGAACTTAAACACTTTTTTCCAGTCAACTGGCATTCTCATTTAGGCTTTCATCAGCTCTACAACCTCTCCCTTGATGACTATTACCGCTTTCAAGTCTAATTGACATCCACAGCCAAAAATCACCTTTCCTGCTCATCCTAAACAGAGTTATCTCAATTTCTTGATAGCACAAGCTTACTTCTCAAATGGGATTCTATTTATTACAATTTCTCTCTCCCCCTCTATTTCAAGGGCATTTTTTCAACACTGCACCCAGTTCTAATCCAGGAGAATACTCAAGTTTTAAGCAACACTGATGATTAACAGGGCAGTTAACAGAGAATTCTTGTTTTACAGCCAACCCCATAGTTGACTCTGTTTATGAAACAATAAATTCTAAGGTGGATTTATGCATAATTATGCAGTCCTGTTATAACTAAGCGTGGGCTTCACCCAGCCTGCGTTATTCTTTCTGTGGCTGACTAAAGCTAATAATCCCGAGGGCTTCAGTCGCTGCCCCCTCTGTTTATAGTTTCTTTCTTGATTCCCACTGCCCTGCGAGCAGCCCTGCTTTGAACAACATCTAATGAAAGCGTTGTTGAAGGCAGAGCAGCGCCTGGTCCAAGCCTTCAAGCCAAGCGAGAAGAAAAGCCATCTGCAAGGCACATGTTTACCTCTGAGATGGGATTCTATTTATTGCCATTTCCCTCTCCCCCTCTATTTCAAAGGTGTTTTTGCAACATCGTGCCCTGTTCTAATCCAGGAGTATCTGAGTTTTAAGCAACACCAATGATTACTAGGGCAGTTAACAGAGAATTCTTGTTCTGCAGCCAACCCCTCAGTGGCTGGGCCCGTCTCCTGGTTTGAATGTAACAACACTAACAGTTCAGTGGTCAGGACACAGCCAGTATTGCAAAAAAATGGTCTGTGGCTCAAGGTGTGGAAATAACATTGCTGATGTCAGGGGAGAGAGGGGACAAAAAAACACTGCCATTTTCACACTAAGGTGACTGCTGAGCTTTAGTACAAAAACAAAGGTATAATTTTCTTGGGAGATTTATTCATTACTGTAGTTTGCGTAAACATAAAGCCACAAGCTCCACAAAGGCAGAAAAAAAGCAAGAGCAAAAGACACGTGACAACTTCTTTGTTCGCTTTGTTCACATAATACCATTTCCACAGCATCAAATTAAAAAAAGAAAAATAAAACACTAATAGCTTACCTTAGAACCTTCGGTTTTACGATCGTGCTGTCAAGGGGACAATAAGAAGAAGAAAAAGAAAAGTTAAGCACCACTTCAAGAGAAAGCTATACCCTTTATGAGTAAATTGTTCTGTATACAGTCCTCACCATCGGGGTAATTACCCGGAATCAGTTTTCTAAGGAGTCATTCCTTCAGCACCCAAAGGCGCTGTCTTTGCACCATGCAGGAAGCTGGTGGTTGTGCCCCTGTGATCTCTCACCCTCTTGAACTCTATATTAGAAAGTAAGGGGAAGTTATAGTGTCACCAGCTAAGGAGGGAGCCGATTAGATTAGCTTCTCTAAGTGCCGCTCATTTAATTGTAGTGAGAAATCTGTTCTGAATGGTGGAAAGAGAAGACTCATTTAGTTTTGCTTCCTCAGCAGAGAATCTCTTTCCTCAACAGAAGTTCTGAACAACACAGAGACTGCACAAAACCTGTAATTACTTACTTATTTCACAAGATATATCTTGGTGTATGCATTTACTGGGTTATACATAGTAGAGTGACACTTTCACACAGTTCCATCCTGTGTTTGAGAGAGGCTGTCACAGCCAGCTGGTCCTTACCGGGTGGACCTCCCCTACGTAGTACTGCTTGAGCATTTCCCTGGCATCTGTGGAATGCCCGACATCTTCAAAGCTCTCTGTGGCATCTCTTCCAGCTTGTTCAAGCAAAACCTCTTCTCCACCTGGATGCTGGAAGAGAAGATTTCAGGTAAGCAAGGGGCTAGATGCAAAAAAGACTCCAAGAGTCTCCCCAGCCTTCCTTCTAAATCGTTCCGTTCATCATGGGTGCCTCAAACCAACATCATCAATAAAATCTGCCAAATATTCAATTGTACAACCTCTCCTTCAAGAATCGACAGAGAACGACATGTGCTACACAGCCTAGGAAATATCACGCATAACATAAAAACCCTTCCAGACACAAATCCCCAACGGACACGGGGAAGCACAGCTTTGTACCCCCCAGCCAAGCCATCCCTTCTGTGA
Source organism: Phaenicophaeus curvirostris (assembly GCF_032191515.1). NCBI lineage: Eukaryota > Metazoa > Chordata > Aves > Cuculiformes > Cuculidae > Phaenicophaeus > Phaenicophaeus curvirostris. Next base: position 18,284,602 of record NC_091405.1, read on the forward strand.
TTCTGTAATGGATTTGGGCAAGAAAATAACACAAAAGAAAGGATAGCTTCATGTAGCTTTTCATGGGCTTCACTGCATACATCAGACTCTCGCTTGCACAGGAACCTTTCCTGCACAATTTTCTTGCCAGTGAAGCAGAAGAAAACACTGCCTTCATAGACACCAGTGGAGGAAATTATGTTTTCCTTCTTCAGATAAGAAGATATTTGGCTGACAGCCTCTCTCTGCATGCATCTGTACAAGTGGGAAAGAATAGAAGTTACAACAACAAAAGCACCAAATCCTCAGAATGCTCCACAATGCCACTGGCAATTCTGTTGGTGGCAGGCAGTCACAGACAAGCGTCGCACCAAGCAGCATGAACTCACAAAAAAACTGGTGCAATTCTGTTTTCCTTGATGGCTTGGGCTCTTCTCTTGCACTGTCAATACTATAATTCCAGGGACAGACTGGCAATGGAAAGCGCTAGTCACACGGCCAGCAAAGCACAATCTCTTTACAGTGTCAGTGTGAACAAACAGGTCAGTTTAAACTACCAGCTAATCCACTTAAACCCATAAAGTGGTCAGGCTTCCGAGTGCAAACACTGGGACTAACCCAGTTTTCCAGAGCAACAAGCACTAAACACGCGAGTTGAGAAGGTGAGACTAGTTCACTGCTGCCTGAAATTCCTCTAACAGCTACAAGCCTGGAACTGGAGAGGAGATGTTAGACATTTCAGATCAAAGGACTAACACATGAGTTTCTGTACTATCCCTTTCCTTCCCACAGATGGAGAACTGTTGTCATTGCCCCTCTTCCTTCAGCTTGTCTGTTTCTGCTGCCAAAAGTTTAAATATTCCCGCTTGGCTATCACACCTCACATCAAACATACTCAGTACAGGCACAAAACCAGACCAGCTGTTTACTCCAGGGAGTTGCCGCAGCTAGTTCTGCAACCCTCATCTCAGAGCTCTATATTCTGAGTAAATCCCTTTATTGTCTCGGTATGTAACTAAATCAAGGTGGGGCTTTCTCTGCAGCCCCGAAGGGCAAAGTCTGCAGTCCTAGGACACACTCTGGTTAGCAGTCAGTTATTAGATTGCCTCCACCGTAAAACCAAGTGAGGCTCCACTCTGCTCACCCGTGCGTGGCTACAGGTCTTGATGACATTTCACTGACACCAACCCTTCGGCTCCCTTGATCTCACGGGGAATCAGATCGGGGACTATTAGGATAGGACTATAGGACTATTCTGCTAGGGCAGAAAACCCACCCTAAAATAAAAGACGAGGAAGCGATTGTCTGCTGGGGTAGCTGTGGGTGAGGTCACTGCAGAGCTGGACACATGTTGCTGTTACACAAGGGAGCTAAGGGGAACACAGGCTACAGCAACACCACCCTATAGATCATCTCTGTGGCCCTTAGATCGCACTCTCGAACTTGGCTGCAGCGGGAGAATGCAGTTCTGAGTAATATGTGCATACAACTGCCCAATTTTCAGCTATTTTATAAGCATGCTTGAAAAGATCTAAAGAAATTAAGGAATGAAAAGATGGACATTTCCTTTAAGCTTCTAGGAGAACTTCTTAGGGATGTCACAGATCTATTCCGAGATGGGAAAATATCAGACATGAATTTTAAGAAGATAACCTAATCTGTAAGAGCAGAAAACCCCTGCAGTAGCAGGAACAAGTAGTGGATATTGGCTTTCAGCAGCATCCAGTCTTTGCGTATACAAGAGGCACGAAGAATGGTAAAGTTTACTCCTCTTTGCACCTTTGGGTCTGAAGCCTTTCTATGCACTTGTTAAATCCCCAAGAAAAATTATTTATTCATGCACATCTTCCCTTCACTAAAATCACCAACTCAAAAGAAATAAAGCCTTCAAACATCTTGGCATGCGTATTTCTGAAAGAGCTCCCTAGTGCAGACAACCACAACTGCAGCCAGTTCTTACCCTGTCAAGCCCCAGCACATGTAAAACCAGGCTATTTATACAGGAGATCATTTACTTTGCCATAAATGTTCCCAAAGCGACAGCTCCTGCAGGAAAACATGGAAACTGAAAGTGTTGCAAACTGGGAACAAGAAATATGTACTTCCAGAAAATTAATTGCTGAAAAATGTTTCTGAAAACAAGGGCAAAGCAAACAAGAACGAGAGAGGTGGGCCCAAGAGACAGTCCTTGGAAGTTTCCCTCAAAAACAGTAACAAAAGAGGAACTTCTCTGTCCCTGGAACCTTCAGCACACCTAACTGATAAAGTACATGCTGAGAGCAACGTTAATAGTCTGGAAGCACCAGTTCTGGAAGAATGTGACCAACGCCACAGTTTTACAGGGAGAACGCTGCCACCTGGCAGTGAAAGCACAAGAGCTGTCATCAGAATCAGGCTCCCTCCTGAGCCCCTGGCCCAGGTAGCACAGGAGGGAGGCCAGCCCGCTCTTGACTGTCAGGAGGTTTAGGGGTAGGGAAAACCCAGGACTTCCTCATGCTCTGCAATACTGGCAGCTGCAGCAGGTGCTCTCAAAAGCATCATTTCAGCGCGATCCTTGAAGCAAGCTCTCCAGATTCCAAACTGGGTCCAGAGAACAGCAGAGGCAGGGAGCTGTGCAACTGCATTTTCGCTCCAAGCTCACTTTAAATGTCACTGATGCTCAAAGGTGGCAAGCAAAGAAAGTTTGTCCTTGATGACTCGTTCCCTAATTAGCAGGCCATGTAATCCATCTTCTGCATTCAGCCAGCAAGGCTGTATGTATTTGTGAGACCTCAGAAGATGCTCCATCTGTGTAGCCTTTACAAGGGTCATGGAATGAGCAAACAGGGCACACAGCTTCTGAGGGCCTCAAAGAAATTTGTTGCAGAAGAAGAGAACTTCAAGTCATCTTTTCACAAACTCCGAGTGCCTGTCGGCATACATCTGGCTGGCAACTGCTGATACAGATTCACAGGAAAATGAGCTCAGAAGCAACACTAAGCTCTATGACTAATTAGGCTGCTGGATTAGGTGAGACACGAGATCATCAGGTTGAAGAGGGATGCAAAAGCTTTCATTCGTAGCTCCCAGTATTAAAGAAATAAACCAGGAAGAGCATTGCTGGGCAATAATAATGCACGAGTACCACACACGCCAGAAAACAAGGAGAAGCAGCCACCGAGACAAATGGTGTTTGTCAGCCACACATCCTTCGGAGCTTGTTTTAAGACACAGAACACGTTTCCCCATAAACATCTCTGCAAAGCCAGAGCAAGTCAGCATGAGCAAACACAGATCTCTTGCATTCCTCCTTCTCCCTCACAGAGTTCTGGTTTCTGATATACCCAAGCATGCAGGAGTTAAATGCAGAAGGGTTTTCAATATTGGTTTCTTACTGCTGGTGCAATCAGGAGGCAAGATTCTAAACCCTGGTTGTCTCTTTGATGTAAGTAACCATCTAATAGTTTCCTCCTCTCTACTTCCATCTCAGTAATAATGCTCTTAACTACCAGCTCTCCCAAGTGCAAATCTTAGCCATATACTTGCCTAGAAAGAACCCACCTTCTGCTATAACCATATAATCTTACAGAGAAGCTGTCAGTAGAATATTCTCTTCTCTAGAAACACAGTTTGAGGAGCACTATACTTGAAACCAAATGACCAGTTTGGGTTAGAAGTGTCAAAAACCAGGCATGCTCCACTTGGAAACTAGTTCAAATAGACTTCTAGTCAGACTTACCACAGGCATCAGAAGCAGCAGCACATGCCAACACCACAAAGCTGTGGTGTCTGCTATGTCTTGTGGACTCAGGTAACAGACAAAAGGGTATAATGAAGAAACGTATTTCCAAACCTTCTAGTCATGTGTAAGAATGGAGATAAACCATGTCCCTCTATCATAAGAATGCTTGTGAAAAAAAAGTCTAGTGTAGATTGTGCACAAGTTAAAAGCCACAGATTTTAATACCAGTATGGTGAGGGCACAAGCATGAGCAGCACCAGATCTCAGAGAGCCTGTGCAGGAGGCACATCTGCCTTCCTCCACTTCCTCACTCATCATTCACACCTACCTGAGCAGCCAGCCCTTTGTTCTCTAGCCACACTCTACACTTGCTGTTCTAGACTACTTCAATCAGCAGTAATAGCATCTATTCTGGTGGTCCAGTTACCTACATTTGGGAGAAAAAGTACACCATTGTCACGAGGCTGTCTCAGATTTCACATAATCACTCATTTCAGGCACTTGCAGGCTCTCTGAAGCACAAGAGACTGCAGTCTCTCAGAAACTTCTATGAAATTTCAGTTGCACATCTCCTGCGTTTTGCTCACATTCTTATAAGTCAGTAGAATTCTGCCATGTGATATATGTCTTGACTGTTGCTCCTGTTACACCATAGATAACATCAAGTAAATGGGAAGTTTAAACTGATCTATGCTTCCAACAACGTACACATTTTGTGTTGGTAAGCTAAGGGCTGACCTGCTGTACTCAGTTTGCAGGAATCGTGAAACAGAATTTGACACCCTTTTAGTGAGGCTTCTTTGAGATTGCACAATCACTCCAAGGCAACACTCCAGTGGAGTTCAGCAATCCTGTTCAAATAATCTGTGACCAAAGGCCAGGAAAGACAACAATTAGACACCACTTCCATGATCATGCAGGATCACGGGGAAACTACCCACTGAAACCCCGACAGCGGCATTACAGCAACTCAGAGCTGAAAAGTTATCAGACAATGGTAACTCTTACACAAGAGAAACACTCCTGGTTCCAATCAGCTACATACTGTTCTCCTGCCACTCGACTGATCCCAGTGGGGTCACAGATATAGGTATAGTATAGATATAGTATTTTTGATACATAGATATAATACTTTTTCCAATAAATTAGGCCTTGATCTATGTTTACAAGTTTCATTCTGTCAGTGAAGGGTGTACATAACAGCGTGTTGTGCCAGCCCTCCTGGCACAGTGAAACAGTAGCCTTATTCTTCCTCTCCCTACTCCAAGATCTTTTTCATGTTACAATAACAAAAATAGGGTAAGAGGCTTGGAAAGAGCAACGTGAAATATCATCTGAAGGTTAACATTCAGGACACCGCTAAAACTACTGTTCATCACCTGGCTTGTGAGGGGGACTGAGGCGTTTTTCTGGGTGCATTTATAACACCGAAGGTGACCCAGGGAGGACGTCCCAGATGTTGTCTTACACAGAGGATGCCAAGATGAAGACTGTGACCACCGCCCAGCATCTGTGCTCTGAAACGCAGCAGCATTCACACTGGGGAAAATACCTCAAAAACATTTTTCTAACTCTTAATTCTGAAAAGCGATATGCAGCAGCTTTAACCGGAATACTGAGGGAAGTGCAAGATGCAGTCTCCACGAACACCGTCCCAGCCTCCAGCTGGTTTTGGCTCTTCCTAAACCCACAGCATTTTGTTATTTAGAAACCAGCAGTGAACCCGTTTTCCATGTTTTTGCGCAGTCTTCTGCTGAATCTGCTTAAACTTTTTGCACTCCCAACAACCTTTAGCAAGGAGTTCACGGTCTGTTCCTTGTTGCATGAAGAAATACCGTAGTTTTGAACCTGGTTCCACCCAGCTGCTTTGATGCCCCTTGGTTCTTGTACCAGGCTTTTAGATGCAGGCAAACATGAAAGAGTTCAGAAACCAGTGGAGTACAAACACAAAATACACCTGCCACCCTGCCAGTTTCCTTTAAGTAGCAGAGGTAGCTGGACCTACAGCTTTGTATTCCGCTACATCCTCAGGATGTGACAGATGCCAGATGACAGCGTTGGCCTAGTGCCGAGGAACACAAAAATTGGAGAGGGTACACATGGAGAAGAAGGCAGTCAACTGCTCGGAAAATCCTCATGTACCAGCTGGAAAACTGGTCTTGTGAACTGACCCTGGAACAGGAATCTGAGTACCTTGATTCTGCATGTAGCTCCACCATTTAAGAGGTTCCCGAGTTGCAGCCACACTCAATAGGATTGCCTTCTCCTTCCCACCCCGGCAATAAGCTCTTTACGGTACACCTGGCACCTTGTTGTAGATGCACGTGACTAACCTGGCAACCAGTCCCTCACCTCAGCAGGACCTACGGGCTGTCCTCTAAAACAAACCCCTGAGCAGCAACTCTTCATGCCACTGCTCCTCTGCAGCGCCGAACCGCCCTGCTTTCCCCAGGCACCATCCCAGTGTCCCACGTCCTTTTCTTCCCAGCGTACTTGGTGTCTGAACTCTCAAGTCTCAGAGACTCAAGAACAGCAGTCGCTCAGCAGGCAGCTTTTCCTACCCTGCATCTGCAAACATTGCTGGAGTACCAACAGCAGACACTAGTGAGCAAAGGAGCGAGCAGCCAGGATCCATTTACAGTCCCATGAAAGCAAAATTTTTCATTATAAAAGCAATAAACAGTGCAGAACTGGCTATGGCAAAGGCTGTAGTAAAAGGCACTCCTTAATTTGCTCACTGAAATACCTCAAAGACTCTCTTAAGACATTGTGGGTAAGACTCAAAGCACAAGTCAGATTCTGAATGAAGCATCGTGGTGGAGATCCAATAAACAAAACAGATTGAATTCAGCTTTATAAATAAATACCAGAAAGCTACCAGGAAAGTGAGTACCTCCAGCTGTCAGGCCATGGTAAAAAAGCTGCCAGGTTCTCTACTCCTATCTGAGAGGCCTCTACACCTCTCCAAGGTAGCCTTGTCATTTTATGTCATGACATAGCAGACATGCTTTAACTGTGTATGCCTGGAGTAAATCACGAGTTAAATTTAGATGAGCAAAACCAGCAAGCAGCGACATGCACATTTTCACTTAAGTGTTCTTCTTTGAGAGCTGATTAGATTAACTTTCGTCCATTACCCTGTAGGGGTTTGGTATTATTTTAAGCTGGGATAAAAGCCCTTTGAAATTTTGTTACTGTTTCTTCCCACACAATTTTCAGCTCCAAACACTAAAGATACTCCTCTGAACCTTCTCAAAAACATCAGAAGCATCAAGTCTATAAGCAATTTTTATCCTCACACCAGAAAGCGCTGGAGATTACACAGCAGTGACTGCATCCCTTCTGAATCACTCCTGCACACTCAGGAGTGCGGCCAATGCTCATCTACTGAATCACCACTACTTTCTCCCTTAACTTCTGGGGCATCCCTGGAGATGTCAAAGTTAAACTAGGCCGATCTATCCCAACACTGTTTGCCCTACAAGACTAGAAGTGAAGTAATGTGCACCTCCCATGTAAGGCATGCCTAAACAAATTTCCTAAGGAAACAGAAGTTGACTCAAAGGAGTAGAAGCACCACCCCTACCCTCAGCTGGCCTCTGTGAACACAACCTGCCATCACTCTCCCATTTCTTGCAGGCATCTAAGCAGGGAGGCGAGCCTGTAAACTGCACCGGCAGGTCTCCTGGGGCCCCTCTGCAAAGCCTGGGAGCCTCTCCTTCAGGCAGTGCTGGGCTGCTGAGGCCCCACAACTTAGGGATCCCCAGGGCCTCCTCTTCCCCAGGAAGCACCACCTGCCCAGGGATTTCTGCGCCCCGTGGCAGCCCCCGACCTCATGCCCCAGGATCTCTGCCCCTTTGGCAGTCCCCCCACAACCCTTGCCCCAGGTTCAATGCCCCCCATGGCAGCACCCCCCACTCCTGTGAGATCTTTCCTCCCATTTCAGCCTCCCCAACCCATGCTCTGGGATCTCCGCTCCCCCATGGCACCCTCCCACCGCTCTACTCCTGCTCCTCCGACCCCCCTAGTCCCTCTCCCTCCCTCTCAGCCCCCCAGACCCTTCCCTCCCCTTAGTCCCCGAGTCTCCCCTCCCAGACTCCCAGACCGTGTCCTCCCCTTCCCTCTCAGCTCCCCAACCCCCCCTTGCCTCCAACCCCCCCCTTCTCCACTCCCCCTTGCTCCTCCCATTTCCTCTCCCTCAGCCCCCCAGACTCCCCCCTTGCTCCCCGCATCCCCTCCTTTCGCAGCCCCTCAGGCCCCCCCATCCCCTTCCCTCTCAGGCCCTCAATCCCTCCCCATCCCTTCCTCTCCCCTCTCAGCCCCCCAGCCGCCCTGCTCCCCGCACCCTTCCTGCCCCGCCCCGCGCGGCCTCACCTCCGCCAGGAAGCGGGTGACATCGTAGACGCGCCCGTGGATGACCAGCCAGGCTTCGCTGCTGGAATTCCGCTTCCCCACCTCCTCCAGCGTGAAAACCGGCCCGGCCTCCTCCGTGCGCTCCGCGGGCTCCATGCTGCCCGCCGCCGGCTTCGCGGATGCCCGGGCTTGGCCCGCGGCGGCCGCCGTAGCCACGCTCCCGCCTCTGGCCAGCGGCGCGTGGCGGAGCCCGCCGGCCAATGGGGAGCGAGCCGCGCCGGGCGCGGGGCGCCCGCGGCCAATGGGAACGCGGGGCGTGAGCGGCTGCGGCCAATGGGAGCGCGAGGCTCCGGCTGTAGCCAATGGGAAGCGAGTAGCGCGGGGCGCCCGCAGCCAATGGGGACGCGCGGCGCGGGACCGGGCCAATAGGGAGCGGGAAAGCGCCGGGCCGCGCCTCGCACGTGGCGGCTCCCTCGGCCCCGGCCCACGAGCCCCCGGGTTTCCCTGGCCTCAAAGTCCCTGAATCCCTATGGGGTTGAACCCCCCAAATTTCCCAAATCTCCCCTGCCTTGGCTCCCCCTACCCAAGATCCCCCAGCTCCCTCGAATCCCTCCAGCCTGGAATCCCCCAGTCCTGAGTCCCCAGCCCAGAATCTCCTGAATCCCCCGGCTCCCCTTGCCCCCAAATCCCCCTCAGCTCCAAATCCTTCCGGCTTCAGATCCCCTGAATCCTTCTGGTCTCAAGTCCTTCTGGCCCCCAAAGCCCTGAGCTCCAACTCCCACCCGTCCCTGATTCCCCCAAGTCCCCCCCAGCACGAATCCTCCTGGCCTCAAATTCCCCGGGGTTCCCCCCATTTCCAAACCCCCCAGTCCTGGCTCCCCCACTCCCCCCAGGCTAATGGAGAGCGAGGAGCCCGTCAGCAGCCTCCCCGGTGCCCTGCGTCCCTCCACAGCCTCTGGTAACTCTCCCCGTCTGGCCTGTTGGGTGAGTGAAGAGAAATTCTTCTGTGGAAACTGGGACTGCCTGGGAAGCGCCTGTTCCTGTCAGCGACTGTCCCAGCTCGCCTGACGCCTGCGGTCAGAGCAGCAGCTCCCTCCCAGAGCTGAGCTGTAGGTGTCTGCCACAGGCCACCTCGAGGGGTCTCTGGTAGCAGACAGGGCTGGAAGGATGGTGGCATCGCCGAGGGAGTGTGCGCGGGGACAGGGAGTCACAGGGAGCAGCTGTTTGTTCAGGATAGTGTACGAGGTGTGCTGACAGGGTCTCTTGGCTGAGCGGTAGCACTTCATAGATTAATAGAATCCCTAGCTTGGAAAAGACCTTGGCGATCACCAAGTTCAACCATGCCTGTCTGCTATTAAACCATATCCCTAAGCACTTAATCTACCTGTCTTTTAACTACCTCCAGGGATGGTGACTCAATCACCTCCCTGGGCAGCCTCTGCCAGTGCTTGACAACCCTTTCTGTGAAGATTTTCCTAATGTCAATCTGAACCTCCCCTGATGCAGCTTGAGCCTGTTCCCTCTCATTCTATCACTTGGGCAAAGGGACCAACACCCACCTCTCTACAACCTCCTTTCAGGCAGTTGTAGACAGTGATAAGGTCTCATGTCAGCCTCCTCTTCTCTGGGCTAAACAACCCCAGTTCCATCAGCCACTCCTCATAAGACTTATTTGTTAGGTTTTCAATTCCACTATCCACTAAACCAGCTTTTTTTTTACTGTTCCTTTTGTTTTGATTCTTTCTGCCTATGTGTAAAGTAGGTGGTCATCTCACCAATCTTAAAATTGAGCCAGTGCTCTAATGTCCCCAGAGCGCTATGTTTGTTTCAGCTTCCAATGGAAAGTGTTCACGTGCAGATCTGATCTGAATCACTTGGTAAATTCTCTCTTCCCTGCCAGCCACACTGAACAGGTTTAGGGACAGAGAGACTGTCTGGAAGCTCAGGAACTTGAGTAATTTGCAAACCTCATGGTTTTCATTTGTGAACTTACATTCATGGCTGTGGAATTTATTTTCTTACACTTGCAGTGCAGGTAAAGCGCTGGACCATGGACTGTTTGTTTTAACAGAACTGCTGAGAAGGCAGAAATGTCTTATGTTGTAAGACATGCTAATGTTATTACCAACACTGGCTAACAATTAAAGGTGTACACAAAGAGAATTTGAGCGGGCTAAGATCCATGCTGTTTGCTCCAGATGGGATTTGAAAAGGAGCTCAAATGAATTGGGTCTCTGTACCTGGCTTGCTGCTAAGCTGGGATCTCTGGGAGTGAGGCACCCCTAATGGTGCGGTCTGGAAGATCTGTCAGCTCAGAGCGCTGACCGTGCTGTCTGTCCACATCCATAACCATACAAAGACAGGTTAGGTTCTTGAAGATCCTGAGTTGTGTGTAAAGCAAACTTTCTAGGTCACTCTGGTAAGAAACAAACGTTTCTTTTATTACTGGAGAGAAAGAAATTGTTCCAGTGGTGCCTGCCAACCATAGTCTCTAATCCAGTTTTTGTTGTAATCACTGCAAATGGCTGAAATTCTGGGCTGAGACCTGGCATGGCAGCTGTTTTTCCTACACTGGCTTATCCTGGTCTTGTTCTGCTGCGTCTGTATGAGGAAATGGGGATGGAGTGGCAATCAAAGAAGTAAGGAAATAAATCCACTGTAGTAGGTAAAGAATAAAGCATGAGCAGAGAAGGCATTCCAGTCAGGTCAAATTTGTGTAGGATTCAAATCCATCTCCTGCTGTCAGTGCATTCTCCGTCTTAGGAAGTAAGTGATAAATCTGGATATACCACAGCAACAGCTAAATTTTGCTGAATGTTTCACACCCTTTGGTACCTTTGAGTGGTGACTTTTCCTCACACAGGCTGTTGTTCCCTGGTGCATTAAGTGGCTCAATTCTCAGAGCTGTAGCAAAGGATGTTTGTCTTTGTAAAAGCATTTACCGCCACGTGCTTCCCAGGGAGCTTGCAGCCTTTCATCAGATCTCTTACTCTCATTCTGCTGGCACAGCAAACTGGGGTTTCTGCTCCTCCAAAAGCTGGTAGGCAGCGCAGTGCGTGGCTGTACACACTGCCTTTGCTGTATTGCAGGCTTTTGTGTGGCCACCCTCTAAATTAAACTCTGTTAATTCATGACATTTATTGAGACAGCCATAAAACTGGAATATTTTTCTGTCTCTCGGTGCTTTCATCTAAGCTAGCGCTTTTTTTTTCACTGAGGCAATGCATGCACACTTGAAGGTCTCCTTGAAGTACACACTCATTCCCCACCGTTGCCCAATGAAGTCTGCAGTGGCTGCTTCCAAGGCAAGTGTTGGAACCAGCGCTCTGTCTGTGCTTGCTTTGACTATGCAAAGCAGCCACTGAGGTCACACTGTTCTTGAACTCCTTGGCCTCCTTTTCCTCTCTCACTTTGTTACAGGCTGGAGGGCACAGACCTCACAGTTTCTTCTCCAGCACCCCCAGTGCCACAACGTCCTTCTGTCCGGCCTCGACAGCACAGTCCTGCATCATTTTGCACAAAGTGCCAGTGTAAGGATCAGTGCCCTCCTGCTTTGACCAGGCTTCCCATCTCTTGGCACATTTCTGCTTGCTCCATCCCTTGGCTGCATCAAAAACTATGTCTCTTTTCCTAGATACTTCCCAGAACATCCCTGCCTGTCTCAATTTCAATGCAGAGTGCTTGCCTTTGCCTCAAATTGGTTCAAAGCAGCAGTTTCTATAACGTAATAAATACATTTTCAAGTGCCTTTCTCCTTTTTTTCTCCACAGCTCACGTGGGTGGAGGGTTTCTCCGTATATTTTGCAGAGCAATCTCATAATCCTCCTCAACATTTCCCTTTCCCACAGTGATAACCTGTTTTACTGTAGCTCTCCATCGGCTTTCTAAGGCTGCAGGACCCGTTTTGCCGTCGTGCATGGCACAGTGGCATCCTGGTCCATGACCAGGCTTTCCAGAGACACTAGCAATACGCTAATGAACATGACTGTGGTAACAAGTGAGTTCTGTATTTATTGAGCAACAGAATTAAATCACTACCCTTCCTTACCACTATTAAGACTGAACAGAAGTCAGAAATGTGCCACGTGCCTGTCTAGAGAGCAAGCGCTCTAGGGCAGGTGATGTTTGTTGCCTTCTGTTCAGGGGAGCACTGTGCATGCAGCCGGTGCTCTACGATAGAGAAAAGTGTGTGCTGACCAGGTGCCCCTGGTGATTTTCCTGTTTTCTTTTCCACTGTAACTCATACAGAAAGGCGGACACGAGACCGCAGCAATGTGCAGATCTTGTTCTCTGGAATGTTTTCTTTCATCTGTAATCGCTTCATCAAAACCCATAAATCAAATAGTTAAAACTAAAAAGCACAAACGTGACTGTAATTTGTGCCTTCCTGCCCAGTGTTTCTTTTGGCACACAAAACACCAAACCTTTTCCTGAAAAAATTGATGATGACACCAGGCAAGGATTTACTGAAACTGGACAGTGAGGCCACTTGCATTCCAGGTTCACTGCCTGCTTCCATAATCCCTGCTTCCTTCTCATATGTCTCAGAAGATTCAGAGAGTAAAACAATGGCTTACATTTCTGTATTTACTCTGGAAATCAGAGTTTCAGGCTCATTCCCCAGCGCTGGGTGCTGTTAACACATAATTGTTCCAGGCAGGCCATGAAACCATGTAGGAAAGAGGCCACAACTGAGATGCCAAGGCTGTGGCCCCTGTCACATGCCCTCTCCTGGCTCCATCAGCACATAAGGAGATTAACACCTCCTCAGCTGCCCCGCGGCTCTGCTGTGATGATTCCAGTTCTCTGACATCTGTCAGCATCAACACGTACAGCTCGTTCGGCTGTTGATGTCCAAACCGTCTCAGGAACTGCAGAAACCTGTTCCAACCTGGAACGGCTCCATCTAACAGGGTGGGAAGAGCAGCCCTCCTAGGAGAGCTGAAGAGACAACATCTTGAAAGAAGAGATGCTAGTGGCCTTGAGGAGGAGACGATGGCAGCTCCGGAGGAGTGAGGACAGCAGGTAGAGGCAGGAGTCCTGCAGTAGGAACAGGAGGCTGAGGAGGTGGACAACTCTGCTGCTTTTCCCGAGTGAAGCCTGGCTTGGAGAAGGCAGATAGCCACCAAATGGCTTTGTCCAGGCATCTCGGAGAGAAAGCCTGCTTTGTTCCCCTTGGGAGAGGACTCCAAGGATGCTCTTTTCTGATCCTTGAGAAGAAATAAATGAAATGGCTCAATATCTTAACACCTGTACTGGGCTGGTGGGATCTTCCATAGCAGCTAGTGCATCCAGACAGGGTGGTGTCTGTCTTGGGTGCAGAAACTACTGAGCTTTTCAGAAACCATGGAGTTTTCTAGTCAGGAGACCAACAGTATTTGAAAAGCTGTAAGGACAATCTGTCCCATGCACTATTGCTGTGGCTGGTCAGCTTTCCTGGAACTGAGGGGAGAATGGTGAAGTTTGGGAGTCCCTGCCCTGTCACCTGTTCTTGCATCTTGTGACAGAAAAAAAGAGTGAAACCATTTTGCTCATAGACATTTCATATGGAGAAGTATTTTAACCAAAGCACGTCACTCTGTCATCTCCCCTCAGCCCAGGAAACAACCAATTTTTTCTCTCTCTCTGCATCCTTCCTTACATTTAACGGCACTGGCTCGCTGGTCGCATGACATGGTCGTGCTGCATCTTGCTCCCTTTCCCCACTTGCACTCCCCAGGGCAGGTGCGCTGCCTCGGGTGAGCTGCCACCCTTTTTTCTTGCACACATTATTTTCATCTCCCTTTGTTTGCCAATAAAAAAATCTCTCCCAGTTTTACTGTTTTCCATTTGACATGTGGATTTTTCTCATGTGCGTTTCCTTCTCCTCTGGCCAGGGGTGGAGGGAAGGGAGTATCCTGGATAACTTAACACCAGAGGAATTTTCACGTGCTTTTCCACCTCAGGTGCGATAGTCTCCAGAACGGTGTCAGTGATGTTCCCTGGGCCAAAGCAATGCCACCTCCAAGTGAAAGGGATCTGGGAGCCACAGAGAACCACCCCATAATCCAAAGGATTTGCCTCCCAGAGCTCTGCTTGGCTTTCGCTTAAACCAGCCTTCTCAGGGCACTGGTTCTTCTGGGCTCTCGCTCAGTGAAATCACAGGGAAGGCAGGGCTTCTGATTCATTATGCAAACTCTGAATGAGATTTTTTTTGCCTCAGGATGCTGAAACAGGGACCTTGGTTTCTTTTGCTGTTGCAGGTTAGGGGAATGGGACTTGCAAGTGGTTGGAGCGTGAGGAATGGATGGACATGCTGTATGGAAATGTGCCGGCTGTTCAAAAGACTGGGATAAAGAGCATAAAGTAAGAAACCGCACCCAAGTAAAGTACAAAATAACAACTCCTGTCTGATACTTCAAGTGTTTGTTGAAGGCTGTGCTCAGCCTCAAGGCCCTGCCCCAAGTGAGACATTGGTGCTCATTCCTGCTCTAGTGTTGGATCCTGTTGCCATTTCTGCCCTGGGCAGCGTGAGATGGCTCAGGCTTTAAAACACAGCCTGGCTCTGCTTCTCTGGATAGAACATCTGGCAGAGATGGCACTGATGCAGTTTTAGGGATGAGAACAAGGTTAATAGGTGCCACTGAACCTTGGTGCCTGCAGGGAAACAATCCAGAGCAACAAAGCTGGTGAGGGGGCTGGAGAACAAGCCTTATGAGGAGCGGCTGAGAGAGCTGGGGGTGTTCAGCCTGGAGAAGAGGAGGCTGAGGGGAGACCTCATTGCTCTCTACAACTACCTGAAAGGAGGTTGTGGAGAGGAGGGAGCTGGGCTCTTCTCCCAAGGGACAGGGGACAGGACGAGAGGGAATGGCCTCAAGCTCCGCCAGGGGAGGTTCAGGCTGGACGTTAGGAAAAACATTTTTACGGAAAGGGTCATTGGGCACTGGCAGAGGCTGCCCAGGGAGGGGGTTGAGTCCCCTTCCCTGGAGGGGTTTAAGGGACGGATGGACGAGGTGCTGAGGGACATGGGTTTGTGATTGATGGGGATGGTTGGACTCAATGATCCGGTGGGTCTTTTCCAACCTGGTGATTCTATGATTCTATGAGGCGCTGCCCCTGCCCGCTCTCCCCTCTCTGTGCCCCCTCTCTCCCCGCCCAGCCCCTTGCTCTGCCCGCAGTTCCCCTCCTGCCCGCAGAGGGCGCTCCCCCCGGGGGCCGCGGTGCACGCCGGTCGCCGTCACTCACCTTCGGCTCAAGGAGGGCGGTGCGGCGCCTCTCGCTGTCGTCACTTCCGGGCGGCGTCGCGCCACTTCCGGGCGGGATGCCGGGGAGGCGGCAACGGGGGGCGCGGCGGGAGGGGATGGCGGCGGCGACGCGGGGCGGCCTCCCCGAGGAGGCGGCGGTTAACGGCTTCGTCCTGCACTTCTACTTCCACCAGGCCGTGTCGGCGTACCGCGCCGGGCGCAACCGCGACTTCCGCCAGCTCCGCGACGTCATGCAGGGTGCGGCGGGGCCAGGGCAGAGCGCGGCCGCCCCACGGCCCGGAGCGGCGGCGGGAGCCGGGGGGGTGGCGGGGAGGCGGTCCAGGGGAGGCTAGGTTGGGCGTTGGGAAGAGGCGCCTCAGCCAGAGGTGCTGGAGCGCTGGAACAGCTCCCAGGAAGGCAGTCGCCCAAACCTGACAGCATCCAAGAAGCGTTTGGATAACGTGCTCAGCCTCAGGGTGTGAATGTTGGGGGTGTCCTGCGCAGGGACAGGAGCAGAGGGGGCTGAGCTGAGCAGGACAGGCTCGGAGGTCACGGTGGTGGCCAGGCTGAGCAGAGGGTCCTGGCTAGCGAGGACAGGGCCAGTTTGCCAGGGAAAGCTTGGGCAGGAACAGCTGGGAAGGGGCCAGCCCAGGTGGGGAACGAGGGAAGCTGTGGCCTGGGGAGGCTGGGTCGTGGGCTGGAGGGTGAGGGGGAGCTGGGGCTGGGCTTCACCACGTAACCTGTCCCTTGTCCTGCAGCCCTGCTTATGCGTCCCCTGGAGAAGGAGCCTGCGGTATCCCAGATGCTGCGCATAATGCAGTTCCTATCACGGGTTGAGGAAGGCGAGAATCTCGGTGGGTCCCCAACCTTTCCAGTAAGGCTGCAGGGAAATCTCAGTGTTGACTTGCAGCCCATTCCCCTAACTGGTGCGTTCCCTGTTCTGTGCCTGTATCCTTGCAGCTTCCAGGAGCTGTTTCCATGCAGAGCAGAGGTCTAGGCCAGAGCTGTTAGGCTGTAGGAGCTTTCCCCTGAGGGCAAGGGGACAGAGAGTGTGGCTCTTTGGGTCCGTATTGTGCTGCTATAACAAGAGAAAGGTGGTTGTCCTTAGCAGAGGGCGGTTTGCTCAAGCCTAAGCTCCAGCGCTGTCCTGCTGTCTGATCACACCCCTCATAGCTTCTGAAATGCTCCCTCTGGATCAGTTATTTGTAGTCAGCGTGGGGTAGGATTTTGCATTTGAGGTGTTTGGCAGTCAGCTTGCCGTTACTTCTCATCTTCATCCTCATTAGCTCTAGAAGGCGCAGTCAAACTGAGTGAATAAGCAACCAGGCACCATTGAGGCATTGCTGCGAATGCCTTGCAAACCAACGGCTGTGAATTCTTGTAGATTGCACCTTCGATAAAGAGTCTGAGCTCACCCCTCTGGAATCGGCCATCGGTATCCTGGAACTCATTCAGAAGGAATTTGATGTGCCTGAGAAGGCGATGGAAACTGTTCAGAAAATGTTGAAGGAAGCTGTAAGACCTTTTTCTTTTTCAATAAATATTCTGCTCATCCTTTGTCTTAGAAAGGTCTTGCTTAAATGAATTGTCTCACATGTGGAATACTATAGTTAGTGCTGACTTGGGTGCAAACGTTTATCTTCAGTGTATGTGCTGCTTCATCAGCTAATGTAGAAGTTGTTTCTCTGTCTAAATTGGTGCTAAACCTGTATGCTGTGCTTGATTGTTATACATGCTTTCCAAAGCTCATCTAGAGAGTATGGTCAGTTTGATGTCAACAGAGAAACTGGTGTTTGTTTTCTTCTGTAGGCTGTTATTGTCTGCATCAAAAGCAAAGAGTTTGATAAAGCTTCAAAAATTGTCAAGAGGCAGATGGGGAAGGACCTCAGAGTCCAGGTGAGTCCGTGCCGGGAGGAGAGCTGGCTGTTTGAGCACTGTGCGATACATCTTTTGAAATGTTTGGGTGGCTCTGGTGTATCTTATGGGCTATTTGGGGGTGAAGGGGGGAGGGCATTTATCACCCGTGTTGCAGGTATAGAAGGTTTCCCTGGAAAGCACAACTTTTGGGGAAATGTGAACAAGGAGAAAGGGTGACGATGATGAAATGGGAAGAGTGCTCCTTGAATAATGAACCCTCAGCGCTTGTCATTTCTGAAGCATTTTGATTATCACCTAATTTTTGATGAGTTGGTTGAGTCACCTTCCCTGGAGGTGTTTAAAAGATGGGTAGATGAAGTGCAGAGGGACATGGTTTAGTGATTGATGGGAATGGTTGGACTCAATGATCCAGGTGGGTCTTTTCCAGCTTAGTGATTCTGTGATCACTTTGGAGCTCCCCCAATTAGTCATGTTCCCTTGTGTATCTTCATGGGTCTTCCACGCATCAACATTCATCACTTGCCTCGAAGCTGACTCAAGCTCACTTGTAGAGCACGAGTTTGTGGGAGGGCTGGTTTCAAAACCAGAGAGACTCCCCGTTCCTGTTCTGTAGGCTGTGCAGTGGCCTTGACGCTGAAAGCAAAAAGCCAGAATTGCTGAAATAAGATTGTTCTCTTGTTCCTGTGGCCTTTTCCCAGCCATATGTCAGTGTAAATTAGTTGGGCCTCGAGAATGCCGAATAGGAAAAGCCCAATCCTTACCCAGATCCTCACTCCTGCAGTTATTTATGCACTTGTCCCAGAGCATTCTTACCTCTTCCCTAGAAAAAGAGGAATGAGTTGCTGGCCATCATCCGGGAGAAGAATTTAAGTCATCCGACGGTCAAAAACTTCTCCTACAAGAACTTCCAGCAGAGCATGTTTCAGTTCCTGAAGAGCTATGTGGATGAATCGGAGCCGCTGCTGCAAACGGTACTCGTCTTCCCATCCTGCGCTTGCTCCTGCCCCAGCGAGGAGCAGCAGGAAAACGGCGTGAGATGCAGATTTGTGGAGAACTGTGCCACAAGACCATGAAATAGTAATTTGGCTTCTCTGTGCCTTCGGTGCTAGTAATGAGTTAGAGTTTAGGCACCGAAGTAACAGTGGGTTACTGTTACTTTGGATTTACCAAAGTACTTCAAGTTCAGTCAATTCCTAAAAGGTTTATGCAGTTGAACGTGTTTTGTTGTCCATGTAACAAGTTTTAATTGATAGACATGAACTTCATATGTGGTTCTGATTGAACTGCAAGTAGCAGCTTAAAATGCCTTTGGGAGGGGATAAAATCACAAGGAATCATCTTTATAACATTTGTGTGTTTTTTCTCTGTCCAAGATAGTAAAAAAGACCTTCAGTTCAGAACATGACAAAGACCCAAAATATTTGTCGGTGACTTCTGAGTCTGCAAATGGCCCAAACGGCCAAGCAGCAGTTCTGGAGCTCTCAGGACTAATAGAGGGCCCAGCAGAAGCTCCAGAGCCTGATGAAGCAGCAGAAGACCTAGAGGGAACTCCCAACACTCCAGCAAGGGCAGATGACCCCACAGCAGCTTCTGAGCTTATGGAAGGAGCTAGAGACTCTGCAGCAGGTGCTGAGCCCATGGAAGGAGAGACTGACCCAGCAGCAACACCTGAACATATAATGGCAATGGTTAATAACTTGGAAGATGCTTTAGAACCTATGGAAGTATCTAAAGAACCAGCAGCAGCAGCTTCAAAACTTCCAGCAGTGCCCTGCAGGGACGCAGAAAGGTGGGCAGAGGAATCTGGCCCTGCATGGTGGATGAGGTTTAGCAGTGGTTCTCTTCTCGGAGGTAGTTTGCTCTGTGTAGACAGCTCTTAACTTCTCCAAATGCTGGCCCAAGCGAGCCCCAAAAGCTGTCAGTGCAAGACTTATGCAAAGTAAAAAATTTAAGGTGGTGTGTTTTTTTTCCTGAAGACACCTAGTACTGCAGTAAAGTAGAGAGCCGGAAGTATGGCTTTCCTCGTGCAGTGTTTGGTATCCGCATGGTTCAGTCTTTAGTCAAGAACAGCAGAAGGATACTCTGTGCTGTCTCTAGCAGGGGCGTGGGCTTGTTTTCTGGAGACCTGCTTCCCTGGCACACCTTGCTGTTCAGGAGGAGGGTGGGCCGAAGGGTTGGGAGTGCCCTCTTCAGTAGATTTTATTTGAACCCTGGGGTCACAGCAAATCATTGAGGGTCACACTGCAGGGGAAAAGCCTGATTTCATGAAGTGGAGCCTCCTTGGCGAAATCTTTACAACCTGCTCAGTTCTGTTTATTTTGTAGGCAGCCTTCTGGAACTGTAACCGCATATGGGATTTCTATTCTGAGAGAAGCTTTCAAGATCCTGTCGGACTCCCAGGATTCTGATGCACTCTTCACCAAACTGGACGAAACAGACTTTTCTTTCCCCAAGCAACTGTCTCCTTCTGTATCCCACAGAACCAAGAGACGGAAAGAAGAGATGAATCAAGATTCTGAGATCTCAGACCCTCCTGAAATATCCCGTAAGGGCAAACGCTTGTTGACCATAAGCAAACTGGTCATGGAGCGAGACAGCCAGTGCAGCGAGTCAAGTGACAGCCCAGACTCTTCTCAGGAGCCAGTTGTATCTTCTGCTTCCAGACCTGCTCAGAAATTGCATGACCAGCCTGTATCTACTGAGAGTACCAAGTATGAAGCCCATCTCTTGTGGTATATTCTAATCTGCATCCGATCTTTTGACTTGCAGCTGACATCGGTAGCGTGAACAGCAAAAGCCTTTATATTTAATTCAAGATGAGTATACCAACTATCCTTGTCTGCTAGCTTATGTGCAACTGGGAAAAGTAAGCACTCTGTTGTCCTTAGAGTTTCCCGGTTGGTTAATGGAGAGGAGAAGATTATCTGGCTTCCACTGGCAGGGAGTCAGTGCTGGTAGGTGATTCCAGCATGCGTATCACAGGTAATGCGTGTTTCTCTGAATCTTGGTTAGTGATGCTGACACTGGAAAAAGTTCATAGGTGCTTTTGAGAAATACAACACTCACCTCACATAAGCTCTCTTTTCATAAAACCTATGTTGGTTAACAAACCTGTAGTCATAGCTTTCTGTCTGTTTCTTGAGTATGAATTTGTGGCTGAAATGACTGCAATGAGAGGTATGTTAGGGGTTTTTCCTTATTATAGGGACTTCCCACAGATAACGGCAAAGTAGGCTTATCAGCAGAAGTCTAAAATTAACACTTACTTCTCTTGTGTTAAGAGACTCCTTAACCAGGGTGCAACAAAGTTCCTGCTTAGATGTCCGAGTTGTTCTTCCTTTGCTTGGTGAAGTTGCGTAGAAGCCAGCAGTAATGATGTTTCAGATCACCAGGAATGAAACAGAGATGACTGAGGAGAGCTTGATGTGTTTGAAAAGATAACCAGGCCACAGCCTTAGTTCCTGGCTTAAGAATGTCAAGGGCATGAAGGTTTGGTTTTCAGGGGCAGGCAGGTTTTGGTGCTTTATGTAGCTTAGCTCCTCTGGAGACGGATTGTCTTTCTGTGAAGCACAGGAGAGGGGTTGCAAGTAGGGATGTGCTGCAGTGCAGCTGGCATTGATGCTGTGCTGGTGCGTTCTGCTCAGGATTAAGCGAGTTGTCAGAGAAGCAATTTCCAGCCCTTCATGTTGTCCATTTCCTAGAGTCATCTGGGAATTTTACTTAATTTCCTGCTTTTTCGAGGACTCGTGTGTGGTGCCATTTGATCTCTTCTATTTTCCAGTAGTGCATTGCATATGATGTTGCGGTCCTTAGGCTATGTCTGGAGTTTATTTGAAGGGTGCTGGGGAACGCTGTGGGGATGGGATGATGTTTTGTGAACTCTTCCAGACCAGAGCGCTGTGGCCGACTGCTCTAGGAAGGGGTTGGACTGGGTGACTCAGGTGTGCTGCCTTCCCACCCAGCGCCAGGTGCCTAAGGCAAGGGCTGGTGGCACATTGTGAGGGAGCCCAGAGTGGGGCTGCTGATGCTGGCTGGAGCAGTTCTCAAGTTTCAGCCCTGCCGTTGTGCAAGTTGGTTTCCAGTTCACCTGGAAAGTGATTTATTTTCTGTGCTGCTTGTGCGGATGCCTTGAAGCCTTTGCGTGTTGGGACTTGTGGTAGCACTGGTGCTAATGGCATCTGTCTGGAAATCTAATCGTGTGCATCTCTGGCTGGTTCTCATATGTTTGCGTGCCAGAAAAAGGTGCTCAACAGTGCACCTTCAAGGACAGAGAATATTTATTTTCCTGTAATCCTAAATGGCTTCAATTACATTGGATGTGACAGCCGGGGTGAAGCTTTTGAAGTTTTCTAAACAGGTTTAATTTCATCTCACAAGTTCGTGCTTGGGGATTGAAAGCAGGTGACACTTGATCTCTTGGAGAGGCCTCTGTACCTCGGCTGACCTCAGTAGCGTTAGTAGTGGCACAGTAATTAAATGCTTCTTGGGGAGACTAAAGGCTTCTGCCCTGAGCTGTTGGCAATTCTGTGCTGTATGCGATGGCCTGGGATGTCCAGCTGCGTGTCTCTGTTTTCTGTAAGTGCTTAATTGTCTAATTAATATGCAGTCATTTGTTTTTGCAAATGCTGGCTACAAAATACAATATTCTGTGTATATTCAAGAATGTATTGTATGTCATGCCTCTAGGCAGGGTCTCCTAAGGATTCATCCCTCTCTGAAGGGACTGGAGAAGCTGGTGCGTTTGTATATTGCTTTATGGGTGCATTTATCTGCACTGCACTCCCTCTAAAATGTTCTCCCTAGCTAGTAGCCAAAGTAAATGCTTGCCTGCTTTCAGGTCCTCCCGAGGAAGGTGGAACAGCTCATATGGCAGAGAAGAAAAAGACTATTGGAGTGAGGAGGATGAGCTCTTCGCAGATGCAGGTAAGAACAGAGCCCCTGTTGCAGGTGTTAACTGACGATAATCCTGGCTTCTGTGCTCGCTCACGGGTGTCTTACTCCTTTCTGTGAGACTGAATTTTGCAACCAGAAATCCTAAAAGCCCAAGAAAATGGGTAGCTGTCCAACTCTGAGATGTACTTTTTGTTACTCTGACCTGAAATACCTGCCTAAAAGTCCTGTCCACATATCAGGCTAATCATGCTTAGCTTACAGGGTGTAAATATTGGAAATACAGCTCTTTTCCTCATTCCAACTTTAGTGCTGTGAAATTAAGTTTACCTTTTCACCCAGATCAGTTTTCTAGTCCTGATCCCTCTGCAGCTCGATACGCAGCTTAGCTGGTGAAAAGGAGTGGACAATGGATATCTAATTCCAGCCTCAGTATACAGCAGAGCCACGTCATGGATGGATGCCCCTGTTCTTGACGTGTTGGCTGGTTTAAAACAAAACAGATCTTATTGGAAAGCTTTCACATAAAGCAAATGAAGCTTGAAACAGAAAGGCTGTGCATGCTATAGCTACAGAGCAGAGAGGGATAAAGGCATTTGGTTTAATTGTCTGGCAGGGAATATTCTCATAGGCTGACTGCACAGTTCAGCAGTGAAGCCGAAGGCAGCCTCTCAAGGAGGTCTGCACCTCCTGAATGATGGTGAAATGTAATCCTCTCGCCTTGTTTTTCAGCATCGCTTGCTTCAAACAGCCACAACAGTACAGTCTTCGGTTCCAAGAAACAGGTAATGTGGAGCCCTTAAGTCATTTCTGTAAGGCCTCAAATCAGGACTTGTCTGTATAGCAGTGCAAACTATTAGGCAGTTTGCCATACATTGAGGATACTCTGCTGCTCTGAGCACTTCTTCCTCAGTGGCCTGCAGCTCCCTACAGCAGCGTGAGCTGCTGCTGTGCATTAAATGCATCCCACACACCAGGTCTGTGCCTGCAGTCCCTTGATGCATGGTTCAGAACTAGGTTTGCTGAGTTCCCCACGTGCAGGAGACATTCAGCATCTTGTTCGGGTGAGGTACACTCGTACAGCAACTTACCTGGGAAGAGGTCCCACATTTGGTGCTACTAGGTACACTGTCACTCTTGTAGGAAGATAGCTGCTGGCTCTTGTGCTGCTGTACGCTGGGTAGCGCTTTGTTCCCTGTGATTGCTCTCTTCAGTTATTTCACATTTTGCCTCCAGTGCATAAATTCAGGGGACCTGAACACCTAAACTGTGCAGATTTTTTTTTTTTTCCCCCACACTCTTACTTGCATGCTGTTAACACACAGTGTAGGCAAATACTTTGTATTTGTGATGCATCAAAAGGTTGCATCAAAAGGTAACTCCTCTTTTAGGTGTCCAGGATTGTGCTTTGGGAAGCAGAACTACTCCTGAGCTTGTGCTGGAGCTGAGTACTGCTCTTACCTGTAACAGTTAGGAGAGCACGTCTACAGCAAAGCAGTTACCGAGTGCTGTGTGCGCTACTGACAGGAGCTCTGGCTCTGCCTTTCCTCTGTGCTTCTAGCACAGGTGATAAAGGGAAGGAATTATAATGCAGTTCTCTGCCAAATGCAGCTCCTCCCTGAAACTGCACTCTGTACTCACAGAGCACCGCTTCCCTTCTCTCTTGTAGAAATGGACAGTACAGGAGAGCCAGTGGATCAAAGATGGCGTGAAGAAGTTTGGAGAAGGGAGGTGGAAGGCCATTTGCCAGAAATACCCCTTCCAGAACCGCACGCCGGTGATGATCAAGGATCGTTGGCGGACCATGAAAAAGCTGGGAATCCTCTAAAGCTGAGAAACATGGGATTTTAGGTGCAAAAACCTTATTTTTCTTTTGAAAGATGGACCAGAGCAATGGTAGCAGGGAGGCTGCTGTGCTAATTTCCGATGTGTATTCCGGGTAGTGTGGTGAGTTCCTCTGGCTCATGGTACTACAGACTCTTGCGGTGGATGGAAACCACATCTGACAAGAACTGAGGAGCCTTGTGTCTCGAGGTGTAGCTGCAAGGTTTAGGTCTGCTGTAAGTTTGAGGGCTTGAGTAGTTGGCAGAAGCCACGCAGCCTGGCTACACACACTCGCAAATGGCCTGGACTGGGACTTTCTTTTCCACCTGAATAACTGCAGCCTTTGTAGAATGAATCTCAACCTGCTGGGCTGCTGAAATGACGGTTTTCTCTGCTCATGTGCTGTCAAGTGGCAGGATAATCCCATCAGTGGCTATTTTTATGTGTTTTAATTGTCTGTACTATGAACTGCTTCTTTGATCTTGTTTGTTTGCCTCTCTCTCCCTCAAGGGACTGAGCACAGCGCATAGCCCTAGTGCTCCTGAGGGGAAGAAGAGATTTGGGCAAGGTGATCTGCTTTTTTTTTTTTTTTTTTCCCCCACATTCCTATTCTGCTTTGTACAGGGCTAGTCTGCGAGTGGGAATTTTTTTCTCGGCTTTGAGGCTTTAAAAACATCGTATTTTTGTTTCAGGGCTTAAATGTTAGTTGTTCCCATGTTAAAAGTCTCAGTGCTTACTGATTTTTGGTCGTGTCTTAGTGGCAGTTCTTCCTGCTAACATCCACTTCTTGTGAGCAGTCCCTGCAAGCGTATGAGCTCTGAGCACACCACATATTTCTTGCCTTCAGGTGCCAAAGCTGGAGTCTATATCCGATTGGTCTTGTGTAAAATAAAGTTTGTTTCTTGTTGGATATCAGGAGCTGTAAGAGGTGAACTTGTGTCTCACAAGTGGAAATGCAGCAGTTTTGGGATGCCATCTGCTTGCTGGGGACACGCACCAACCCAGGAATGTAGCGATCCCTGTCCGTCTCGTGAGTTGGTTGGGGCTGGGGGTATTGTCAGCAGCTTTTTGGGGTGCAACAACAATACCTTGGAAGTTTGAGGTGCTGCTGCGTTGGTGTAGGTGTGACACTGAACCTTCAGAGCTAATTTCTGTTGATGTCAAAGGGCAAGGGAGGTGTGGGGGCATTTTCACTCCCTTTGCCACATTCTTGCAAAGCCAGGGCTGGGTAGAAATGTGTTTGGGAACACCTGTGTTCCCTGTGTCCTTCAGCAGCAGCTCCTGGAATGAGTTTCCCTCACCACCTGGTTGTGGCTGTGCATTTCCCTCCCCTTTGGTTTGTAAACCTGGCTCTACAGCTGGGAGATTCTGCTGGTGACAGAGGTGTCTCCTCACAGCAGCCTCTGCACAAGGGCTCAGCTGGATGAGCTCTAATGTGAGCGAGCCAGACCAGCTCCTACTCTGCACCGCAATCACCTTGAGGAGCAGAGCCTGTGCCACACTCCTCCTGACACCAGCCCTGTCACTGCGAGTGCGGTGGCGCAGTTAATGATTACCTCTGCCATCCCACGTCCCCGCTCCTGCCCTGGCTCGCTGGGAGGGAGCGCTGCGGGCTGGGAAGCAGGGATGCTGCTGCTGGCGCTCCTGGTGCTGCTGCTGGGCCCCGCTGGCTGCCCCAGGACTGAGGTCCTGAGCGAGTCTAGCCAGGAGCCCCTCTTCCGTGGGGCCGATCGCTACGACTTTGCCGTTGTCATCCCTGGCGGCACCGTGGAGTGCTTCTGGCAGTTTGCACACCAGAGTGGCAACTTCTTCTTCAGCTACGAGGTGAGCGTTGCGGGACACATCCCGAGAAGCTGCCAGCACGGGGCAGCTGTTGGCGCGGCTGGAGAATGGGGGTGCTGGATCAATGCCGGTGCTCGCTGCCTCCTAGAATCATAGAATCATAGAATAACCAGGTTGGAAGAGACCCACCGGATCATCGAGTCCAACCGTTCCTATCCTGTAAGGCTGCGGCTGGTCCTGTGGGGAGCAATCTCTTATCACCTTGGTGCTGTGACCAGGCTTATGGCTGGAAGGAGACCCCATGGGTTGAAGACCATGTGCTGGCTGGAGTTGTTGGAGCTGTGAGGGAAAAGGTCCTTGGTTGAGACAGGGAATGATTGCAGTCATTTATGTTTCATTTCGGGGACCAAGCTTTCTTGGGCATCATTCATCATATTTATTTTATTCAATACTTGTTTTAAAACCATAAAGTGGTGCCAAGAGCTCCAGGCATGGTGCCCTAGCATGCAGAGCTCTCTCACAGGGTGCTGTGGGGTGTCCTGGCATGGTGAGCTCTGCCCTTTGGTGGGTGGGCTGAGGGCTGTTGCACATTGCTTGGCTTTCTGACCCACAGCTGGAAGGTCCCAGGCACAGCTGTATCTACTTGTCCCTGTGCTCCGTACCCTTCCCAGAGGGGCAACTGCAGCCCTTTTATCTCCTGTTTACACTAGGCTGGTTGAAGGAGAGCTGGGACAGAGCTGTGCCTGGCACTGGTGGCTTTCCCTGGCTCCATGCTCAGCAGAGCATGGGAACGTGGCACGGCCCTGGGGCTCAGCACAGCTCCCTTTCGCAGTGCTTTGGCAGCAATTGCTAGGGTTGTGCTGGCAGCAGGGAGCTGGAGACATGGGGGCTGTGTGATTACTTGTGGCACCATGAGTGGTTGTTGGGAACCATGGGTTTATTATGCAGGGCTGTGGGCTCTGGTTTCCTTTAACTGGCATCTCCCTGGCCTCAGCTCACAATGAGGGAGAGGGTGGCTCCCCCTGGACCCCAAACCAACCCTCCATCGAGGCAAGTCCCTGCCCTGCACACGAGGGCTCCTGTGGGCTCCGGTGTTTCCCATCAGGCCTCGGCATGCCCCCTGGGTTGTTCCCTGCCTGCAGGTGCAGCGGGCGACAGGGATCGCCAACAACAGGGACATCCTCACCACGGTGAACGACCCCAACGGCTTCCAGCTCGGTGCTTCCCAGGACGTACGAGGACAGATCAACTTCCTCACCAAGGAGACAGGTCCCCACTGCCCTGGTCCCTGCCCGGCTCAGCTGCTGGTGTCCAGGGGCTGCCAGCTCCCAGCCAGCAGCCCTGAGCCTGGCGAGCGCTTCCCAGAGCACTGAGCTGTCTGTGCCCAGGGGGGAGGATGAGGGTCAAGTGCTGGGGATGAGTCTGCCTTGAACACCCACCCTCACTTCTCTCTGCAGGTTTCTATCAGCTGTGCTTGGACAACCAGCACAACCACTTCGGCTTCGTGCAGGTATTTCTCAATTTTGGTGTCTACTATGAAGGCTACGACATGGAAAACAAGCAGCCAGAAGAGAGGAAAGAGCTGAACAACACCCTGGAGGCAATTGAGGTGAGCATTAAGCCAACCCCAGGGTGCTCCAAAGCAGTGGGGATGGGCACGGCCTCCCAGGAGAGCCATAAAGCATTCGCTGTTGGCTGAGCCACAACTTAATTTAATGCTGAGCCACAGCTTAATTGAGCAAACAGCTCTCGGAGCAGCTCTGCCAGCTCGAGGCTCTGCTGTGGCCCCGTGGCCGAGCACCCACCTCTCCCACAGACCAGCATAAAGAAGCTGCAGGTCCACATTTTCCACATGTGGCGGTTCTACAACTTTGCCCGGATGCGGAAAGGGGCTGACTCCTTTCTTCTGGAGTCCAACTACAACTATGTCAACTGGTGGTCAATGGCTCAGAGCTGCATCATTGTCCTCTCGGGGGTGCTGCAGCTCTACTTCTTGAAGCGTCTCTTCAGCGTGCAGACCTCCAGCAGGCAGAAATGCTAGCAGGGCCTGGAACCACTGCCTGAGGCGCCTGGGAGCTGAGCTGCTCCTCTGCCCTTTCGCAGAGCAGGAGCAAAGGCCAGGCACTGCCTGGGGAAGGAGTGTTCCTTCTGCTCCTGCCTTCAGCTTAGCTCTGCCTTGGCTGAAATCACCCTGACAGAAGAGAAGCACGATGCGATTGCCTGAGCTGTGTGCTGGCTTGGTTTGTTACAGCTCTGCTCCTCTTTAATGTCCTGACGTGCCTTTTCTACCACACATCCAATAAAGGAACCCCTGGCACATGCTCTGGGAAGCGACTACAGCCTGTTCTACCCATCCTCTGTGAGCCCAGGCCAGGCGAGTCCTGCCTGGAAGCTGCCTGCCCCATCCCTCCCTTCCCAAAGCTCAGCTCTGACAGGCTGCAAACCTGCCCTTACCCTCATCAGCTGAACGAAACATGCTCCTTCTCCCCCCTGGAGTCGCACCCTCATGCGTTGTGCTGCAGAGACTTGCATGGGGGTGAGACGCCCCAGAGCTCCACACTAGACAATGGGCACTCTAGGAAAAGTAACAAGCTTTATGTGACAGTAAGGGCCGGTCTGGCACAGGGGAAAGCTCCTCCTTGTGCTGGTTGCAGCTCCCCCAGAGCAAGGGGTTATGTGCTGGCAGCTTCCAGTTTCTCCACCCTACTTGGGGTGGGCTCCCTGTGCTGCTGCTGCACCCGTGGTGCAGGACAAGGTCCATTCTGCCCAGGAATACTTGTGTCTTGGAGTGCTGGAGTTCCCTTAGGTCAGCGTGTCCTCACTCCGCACGTATTCCCCGACGTCAGCCTGGTGGAACACCACGATGGCCATGGGGTCCACCTTCCGGCACTCCTGCGTGGATTTAGCAGCCACTCCAAAGCCCTGGGAGGGAAGAAGGCAAAGTGAGAGGGAATTTCTCCCCCTCATACCCACAGCCCAGCCTGGGAAAGCGCAGGGGCTGCGCCAGCCACTCACCAGTGGGACATCGGCCATGGAGTACACCACCACCCCCTGGTACTGGGCCGTGTTCTCCGTGATGCGGCCCAGGCCGGACTTCAGGACATGGTTGCCGTAGAGGAAGGACTGCTCCGAGCCCGGCTTCACCCACACCTTGTACTGCAAGAGAGGGGGGAGCAGTGAGGGGCTTGGGGACCCGGCATGGGGCAGGGGCGGCTGGCAGGGGGCTGTGTCCCACCTTGGCGTAGGGGGCGAGGAAGTCCAGGGCTGTGACACTAAGCCGGAACTTCTGCGTCTTGGTGAACTTCCCAAAGCAGGTGCCCAGTGACACGAGGTTCTCCCGGGGGACACTCGCAGCCACCTTCAGCAGCTTCTCACTACGGGGATTGGGGCACGGGGCTGAGCTGGAGCAGTGACCAGGCCAGGGCCCATGCAGAGCCCCCCCACTGTCCCCACCCGACCCTCCCCTGGTTCCCTGCCCACCTGAGGTAGTAAACACGGTCACGGTGCAGGCGGAAGCAGTAGGTGCCATCGGGCCGGTCCACCAGCAGCTGGATGTTCTCACCAATGCTGTGGGCACATATCTCAGCAGATGTACCCTGCTCCTGTCCCCATCCCTTACCCTCCCAGACTTCATCCCCTCCCGGTCCCCATCCTGTCCTCTCCCTGTCCTCCTAGGATCATCGAGTCCAACCATCCCCATCAATCACTAACGCATGTCCCTCAGCGCCTCGGCCACCCGTCCCTTAAACCCCTCCAGGGAAGGTGAATCAACCCCCTCCCTGGGCAGCCTGTTCCAGTGCCCAAAGACCCTTTCCGTGAAAATTTTTTTCCTAAACCTCCCCTGGCGGAGCTTGAGGCCCTTCCCTCTCGTCCTGTCCCCCGTCCCTTGGGAGAAGAGCCCAGCTCCCTCCGCTCCTTAACCTCCTTCCAGTCCCTGTCCGCTCCCGCCATGACTCCTCCTGGTCCCCGTCCTCTCCCGGTTCCACCCCCAGCCCGTTCCCTCCCGGTCCCCGCCCTCTCACTATTTCCCGAGCTTCTCGAACACGCTCCGCGTCTCCGCCTCGGTCAGCGGCCGCATCGCCCCCTCCCCGGCGCGCGTGGCCGCGCCGGAAGCGGAAGTGCCGGAAGCGGAAGCGGCGAGACCGGAAGCGGCTGGTCGGCGCGGCGGGAGGGATGGCGGCGGAGGAGGCGCGGCTGCTGGCGTGGCTGCGCGGGGCGGCGGCGCCCGCCGGGCCCGACCTCGCCGCCTACGTGTCGGAGCTGTCGGCGCTGGGGCTGGCCGAGCTGAGCCGGGAGCCGGAGCGCCTGGCGGCCGAGCGCGCGCGGGTGGGAGCCGACACGCGCCGCCTCGCCTTCGAGCACTACCGCGCCTTCATCCGCTCCGCGGAGTGCACCGGCCGCGCCGGCCGCGGCTTCGGCGGCATCGAGAGCCGCCTCGACAGCCTCCTGCACCGCCTGCCCGCGCTCCAGGCCGCCTGCCGGTGCGGGAGCTGCGGGGAGCGGGGGGGAGTTGGAAGAGACGGCGGGGCGCGGCCGGGTCAATAAGAGTGTCCAGCGGGGCTAGGAGGGGGGATCCCGCCCCTCTGCTGTCGGGAGACCGAGCCTGCAGCTCTGCGTCCCCTGCTGGAATCCCCAGCCTAACGGGGCCACGGATACGTTGGAACGGCTCCAGAGGAGGCCACGGAGATGGTCCAAGGGCTGGAGCACCTCTGCTCTGAGAACAGGCTGAGAGAGTTGGGGTTGTTCAGCCTGGAGAAGAGAAGGCTCCAGAAAGACCTTGGAGCAGCTTCCAGTACTGGAACGGGCTCCAGGAAAGCTGGGGAGGGGCTTTTTACAAGGGCTTGTAGTCACACCATACCTGTCTACTACTAAATTATATTCCTGAGCACCATGTCTGCCTGTCTTTTAAATTCCTTCAGGGATGATGACTTCACTGCTTCCCTGGGCAGCCTCTGCCAGTGTCTAAGAACACTTTCTGTGAAGAAAGGTTTCCTGCTATCCAATCTAAACCTCCCTTAAGGCAACTTGAGGACCTTTCCTCTTGTCCTATCACTTGTTGGGATGGAGTGAGGTTGGGACAGGGTCTGAGGTGCAGGAGCAGCCCTGGGTGTAGGGGAAGCCACTGAGAGCTGGGGGCAGTGAGAGGGGGCCTGGTGCTGGGCCCAGTAAGAGTCGGGGCTGGCTGGAACTGGGAAGGGGCCCTGGACAGCACTGGGAAGAGGTCAGTGGAGGGCGGAGGGGGCCAGGGTCCAATACTACCAAGAGAAGCCTCATCCTGATCCCATCCCCGTCCCGCAGGAACTTCATGCGCGATGCAGAGGAGATCGCCTGCAGCCGGCGCATGAACAGCCTGACGCTGAACCGGCACACGGAGATCTTAGAGATCCTAGAGATCCCACAGCTCATGGACACCTGTGTCCGTAATGGCTACTACGAGGAGGCGCTGGAGCTCGCTGCCTACGTGCGCCGGCTGGAGCGGAAGCACAGCAGCATCCCTGTGATCCAGGTAGGCCTCATTCTGCCTTGACCCATGCCCTGCCCGTGCCCGGTCCCCGCGGCTGAAGCCTCTCCTCCCACCCCAGGGCATCGTGGATGAGGTGCGCCAGTCTGCCCAGCTGATGCTGAACCAGCTCATCCAGCAGCTCCGCACCAACATCCAGCTGCCGGCCTGCCTGCGCGTCATCGGCTACCTGCGCCGCATGGATGTTTTCACGGAGGCTGAGCTGCGCATCAAGTTCCTGCAGGCGCGGGACACCTGGCTGCGCTCCATCCAGGCCTCCATCCCCGATGATGACCCCTATTTCCACATCACCAAGACCATCGAGACGTGCCGCGTCCACCTCTTCGACATCGTCACCCAGTATCGCGCCATCTTCTCTGACGAGGAGCCGCTGCTGCCTCCCGAGGGGCAGGCCCTCAACGAGGGAGCCATCTTCCACGGCTGGGTGCTGCAGAAGGTCTCCGAGTTCCTGCAGACGCTGGAGCGCGATCTCCAGCGTGGGGTGGGCAGCCGCCTGGACTCTCTGCTGGGACAGTGCATGTACTTCGGCCTCTCCTTCAGCAGGGTGGGGGCTGATTTCCGCGGACAGCTGGCCCCCCTCTTCCAGCGTGTGGCCGCTGCCACTTTCAGGAAAGCAGTGGATGAGGCGGTGGAGAAGTTCCGAGAGGAGATGAATTCCTACACGCTCATCTCCGCCCCAGCGGTCCTGGGGGCCGGCACGGGGGTGCCGGTGCCTACGGCCCAGCCGGGGACACTGCAGCCACCCATGGTGCTTCTGGACTTCCCGCCCCTCGCCTGCTTCCTCAACGGCCTCCTCGTGGCCTTCAACGACCTGCGGCTCTGCTGCCCCGTGGCCCTGGCCCAGGATGTCACTGCCTGCCTGGAGGAGGCGCTCAGCGAGGTGAGGTGCCTGGGGACGGGCTCGCCCTGCCCTGAGTATTCACAGGACAGAGTCACGGAGTGAGTCATTTAGGTTGGGAAGGACCTTTAAGATTGAGTCCAACTGTAAACTCAGCAGTGCTAACTCCACCACTAAACCATGTCCTTAAGCACCCCATCCGCACAGCTTTTGAATCCCTCCAGGGATGGTGACTCCACCCCTTCCCTGGGCAGACTGAGCCAGGCCTTGACACTCCTGTCAGTGAAGTCATTTTTCCTGATACCCAGACTAAACCTCCCTGGCACAACTTGAGGCCATTTCCTCTCCTCCTGTCATTTGTTACTTGGGAGAAAAGCCCAACACCCACCTCACTACAACCTCCTTTCTGGGAGCTGCAGAGAGCGATGAGGTCTCCCCTCAGCCTGCTCCTGTCAGGGAAAAACAGCCCTGGGTCCCTCAGCTGCTTTCAGAACCCCTGGACTCTAGACCCTTCCCCAGCTCCATTCCCTTCTCCAGACATGCTCCAGCCCCTCAATGTCCTTTTTGGAGTGACGGGGCAAAACTGAACCCAGGATTCAAGGTGTGTCCTCACCAGCACCGAGTACAGGGGGACTGATCCCTTCTCTGCTCCTGCTGGCCACACTATGGCTGATTCAAGCCAGGATGCTGGTGGCCTTCTTGGCCACCTGGGCCACCGCTGGCTCACATTCAGACACTGTTGACCAGCACCTGAAGGGCCTTTTCTGCCAGGCAGCTTTCCAGCCACTCTTCCCTAGACCTGAAGCGCTGCACAGGGTCCTTGTTACCCAAGTGCAGGACCCGGCACTGAGCTGTGGTGAATCCCGTCCCATTGGCCTTGGCTCACTAATTCCCTTCATCCCTGTGATTGAGCGGTTGTTTGCAGGGAGAATTAACAACTCCCCGGGGATTTAATGACTCTGCCTTTCACTCCAGGTGACCAAAACCATCCTGGCCTTCCACCGTGCGGAGGAGGCAGCTTTCAGTGGACGGGAGCAGGAGCTCTTTGTCCAATTCTGCACAGCCTTCTTGGAGGACCTGCTGCCCTACCTCAACCGCTGCCTCCAAGTCCTCTTTCCCCCATCACAGATCGCGCAGGCTCTGGGTGAGACCCCACGGGCTTCCCTCTTAGTCGGGGGACACTGCGGGCTGGGCAGAGCTGCTGTGGGCAGCTCTGCCACCCATTATGACCCCTCCCCAAGAGATACTGAACCCTTTCCTGCCGTTGCCACCTCTGGGGGGCTGCCCCTTGCCTGCGGACCCCGTCTGAGCCCCCTCTCCCTTTCCCTCTCTGCCAGGTGTCCCCCCGATGCAGCTGCAGCGTTTTGGCCGGCTGGGCCGCATCGACGTGGCCGCTCTCAGGGAGCCTCTGGCTTTCCTCCTGCCAGCGCCCAGCGAGGAGGAGCCGGCCCAGGAGACGTCCGCACATCCAGTGGTGGAAGAGGAGGCTGTGCTGGGGCAGGAGAGCCCTCCCGGGGACGCTCAGCTATCGGACAGCCCGGTAGCCAAAGAGTAATGGCTGGGCTGGGCGATGTCACCCTGTCCCTCGCAAGCCAGGTGGCTGCTGGTCCCTGCCCACCGTCCCACTGTCTGCATCCCTGCCCACGTTGGGTGAGGAGGAGGCAATCCAGGAGGGCATCGTATGTCCTGGGGGAGAAGAGACTGTGCTGGGGCAGAGGAGGGGCTGCCTGGGAGGGGACTTGGCTATCGAGGACCAAAGAATAGCAGCTGGGCTGGGCTGTGTCAGCCTGAGCTTTGGAACTGGAGTGGCTGCTGGTCCTTGCCTGCCTTCCTGCTGCCTGCACCAGGCGAGGAGGAGCTGGCTCATGGGGAAAGGGACACGAGGGCTTGGCTACTGGTGGCCATGGGGTAGTAGCTGCCCTGGACTGTGTCACCCTGTCCTTTGGGAGCGAGTGGCTGTGGTGATGCTAGGCTGTGTCGCCTTATCACCTGGTTTTTGGAGTAGCTGCTCGTCCCTGCCTGCTTCCCTCCTGCTTCCCTCCTGCATCCCTCCTGCATCCCTGCCTGCATCCCTGCCTGCATCCCTGCCTGCATCCCTCCCTGCATTCCTTCTGCATCCCTGCCTGCATCCCTTCCACATTCTGCTTGCATCCCTCCTGCATCCCTTCTGCATCCCTGCCTGCATCCCTCCCGCTTTCTGCATGCATCCCTCCTGCATCCTTCCCACATCCCTCCCTCCCTCTCTCCCTCCTCTCCCTCCCTCCCTCCCTCTTTCCCTCCCTCCCTCCGTGCCGCCGCCCCTGCCCGTGTCGGGTCGGTGCCGGCAGGGGGCGCCGCTCGGTGCGGGTCGGTGCCGGCAGGGGGCGCCGCTCGGTGCGGGTGCGGCTATGCGGGGTCGCTGCCGGCAGGGGGCGCCGCTCGGCGCGGCCATGGCGGGCGGGTGGCTGCGGGCGCTGCGGGGGCCGCCGTGCGGGGGCTGCGGGGCCGCGCCGGGCTGGGCCGAGCGGGAGCGCTCGTACTGGCGGGCGCTGCGGCGGCGGGTGCTGGGCCCGCGGGCGCCGCCGTTCGCCGAGCCGTGCCAGGTGGGCGCCCCGGTGCTGCGCGGAGCCGCGGCGGCCGCGGGCCCCGAGCTGCTGGGCGGCGCCGAGCTGCGGGCGCTGGCGGCGGCGCTGGCCGGGGCGCTGCGGCGGGGCCCGTGGCTGGGGCTGAGCGCCCCGCAGCTCGGGGTGCCGCTGCGGGTCTTCGCCGCCGAGCTGAGCGAGGAGCGCTGCCGCCGCTACCCGCCCGAGCTGCAACGCCGGCACCGCGTTCGGCCCTTCCCGCTCCGCGTCCTCGTCAACCCCCAGCTCCGCGTCCTCGACTCCCGCCTCGTCGCCGCGCCCGAGGGCTGCGCCAGCCTCCAGGGCTTCTCCGCCTTCGTCCCGCGGCACTGGGCCGTGCACGTCTCCGGTACGGCCGCCCCTGCCCCGGGGGAGGGATGGGATGGGGTGCGCCCACGCTGGGGTGCAGCCTCACAGAAGTGCAGCTCCACCTGAGACGCGGCTGCACTGGGGTGCAGGCTTACTAGGACACAGCCTCACTGGGATGCAGCCTCACTGAGGTGCAGCAGCACTAGGATGCAGACTTACTAGGATACAGCCTCGTTGGGATGCAGCCTCCCCGAGGTGCAGCAGCACTGGGGTGCAGACTTACTGATAGAGCCTCACTGGGATGCAGCCTCACCGAGGTGCAGCAGCACTGAAGTGCAGCCTCACAGAAGTGCAGCCCCATCTGAGATGCAGCAGCACTGAGGTGCAGACTTACTAGGATGCAGCCTCACCGAGGTGCAGCCTCACCTGAGATGCAGCAGCACTGGGGTGCAGACTTACTAGGATGCAGCCTCACTGGGATGCAGCCTCACCGAGGTGCAGCAGCACTGAGGTGCAGCCTCACCAAGGTGCAGCTCCACCTGAGATGCAGCCCCACTCAGACCCCCAGTGGGGTGCAGCCCCCAGCCTGCGGCAGCACCCGCAGCGCTGCAGGGACGGGCAGAGCTGCCTGAAGCAGCTGGCACGGCCACGGTTTATCCCAACCGCTGTTCTTCCGGGCTGCAGGGGTGGATGAGCACGGGGAGCCGGTGAGCTGGGAGGCAACGGGCTGGGCCGCCCGCATTATCCAGCACGAGATGGACCACCTCGATGGGATCCTCTACATCGACCGGATGGACACCCGCACCTTCACCAACGTCAACTGGATGGAGTTTGTGGATTGACCTCTGCCACCCCGGGCAGGTGCCTAGCCCTGGTGCCTTGTCCCACCGGAGCAGAGCCGTGGTGGATCCCTGGGGTGTCCCAGGCCTTGGGGTTCCACCACCAGTGTGGTGCTGGGTGCCCATCTTTATCCTGGTGAACACAGCAGTACGGAGCCACAGCCCTGAGGGTTCCCACGTGGCATTACTGCAGGCAATACACGGTGAGGACTCAGCACAGCTCCTGGCTTCTCCTGCTTGAAATTATTCTGTGGGTCCAGGAGCAAGACCTTCTGCCAGGGAGAGAGTGTGTGGAGAGAATCCCCTCTTCTGGGCTCGCCGTGGGGACCAAGGGCATGGTGTGGGCAGTGGCGAAGGGTGCAGGATGGGCTTGGGGTGAGTGGGGCTGAGCCTGGGGCAGGGCAGGGGGACACTGGCTAGGCTGCTCTGAGCACCACACGCTCAGCGGAGACACAACCCACTGTCTAGGGTGGCAGGAGCGCAGCGAGTCCTGCTCCCAGCCTGGGGACCTGTGGCAGCTCCTGGGGACGCAGCAGCACTGGAGACCTCAGCCCTAGGGCAGAGTTCCTGGGGAGGGGGAGGCCAGGCTGGGTCTCTCCGTGCCATCAGAGCCTCAGGGAGGAGGGCCAGGCACCAGCTGAAGCTTTTGGATTGTTTTAATTTTTATAAACAAGACAGAACCCAAAGCAGCATTAATTTAAAAAATAAAAAAAGAGCAGGAAGAAGAGTGGGCACGGCCAGGGGGAGCACCCGGCTGCCCAGGCCATGCTCGGATGCCCCACCCCATAGTGTCAGCCCCCCCAGGCCGTGCTCCCCGCGCCCCGCTGGGTGCTGCGTGCGGTGGGGTGAGCGTCGAGTGGCAGATGAACCTGTTTGTTTGGCACGGCCGGCTCGGCAGGGCCCTGCCGGCACAGCCGCCCCAGCCCCACACCTGCCTCCCTTCCCTACCCTTAACCTTCCTGTCCAAAGTCCTCCGTGAATTTCTTCACCTTCAGGAGATCTTCGGCGTTCACGGTGGGGCGGGTGGTGGCCAGCGAGCGCAGCATGTCCGACTGCAAAACAACACGGAGCACGGGGGAAGCTGAGACCGGGCACTGGGTAGGGACGCTCCCTGGCAGCGTGAGGTGATGCAGGCAGCGATCCCCATCCCTGCGGCGCCCGGGGGTGAAGCTGGGAGCTGGGGCCTTTGCCCCACAGCAGGGGCTGGTTCTCCATGTGGGAGCTGCCGTAAGCCCAGCCCCAATCCCAATCTCACTCCTGTCCTGGGTGCTCAGCACCCTGGGGTGGGCAGAGCGAGAGGTCTGGTTGTTGTGAGGACCCTTCTGGGGAGTGAGGAACTGTATCCACCCCAGGAGCCGTGGCCCTGGAGCAAGGTGGCTGCGCCAGAGGAGAGCCAGGTGACCGGCAGGGTGGGGCTGCAGCGTGGCTGTGCCAGGGATGGCCTCCTCCCTGCAGGGTGGGTGCCCAGCCCCGCGCCGCCACACTCACCATGCAGACGATGGGCTCCATCAGTTTGTCGCTGGGCACCTCCATCCAGGTCATCTCCTTGGCACCCGGGTCGCCGGGCGAGCACGGCGTGAGGAGGTCGTCCACGAAGGCGCCGGGGGTGGTGCGGGAGGGACCGCGGACCTGGGGCAGAGCCAGAGATGGGACCCGTGGCATCTGCACCGTCCCCGCAGCCCCTTGGGGACGAATCCCCATCCAAGAGCAGCCCCACTCACCTTCTTGAAGTGCGTGGCCGACTGCACCTTCCGGACGGGCTGCATTAGGGCGTCCCGCACGATGATGCTGATGTCAGCTCCCGAGTAGCCGTCGGTCTTCAAGGCCAGCTCCTGGATATTGGCCTCCGTCAGGGAGTGCGGGGTGTTGCCCAGGTGCAGCTTGAACATCTGGGCGCGGGCTGCCTCCTCGGGCAGAGGGATGTAGATGCGCTTCTCGAACCTGAGGGCAGGTGGAGAGGGTGAGCCCCACGCTGCCAGACCCTGGCAGGGCCGGGAGCAGGGAGGGGGCCTTGTGTCCTGCTCACCTCCTCCTGATGGCCGAGTCCAGCACCCAGGGGATGTTGGTGGCACCCAGCACCAGGATCCCATCGCTGCTGTTGCCCACACCTGCCCGGAGACACAGCAGGCGGGCAGCTCAGAGCAATCCCCAGGGAACCGTGGGACAGAGGTGTTGGGCGGCTTCTCCTGCACTGCCCACCTCGTCCTGTTCCCCCCTGCCTGGGTTCCCCTTCCCTGTGTCGGCTTATCCTGCCGGGAAGCCCCACGCACCCTGCATCTGCACCAGGAACTCCGTCTTGATGCGCCGGGCTGCCTCGCTCTCGTTCTCGTTGCGGGAGCCACACAGCGAGTCGACCTCGTCGATGAAGATGATGGAGGGTTTGTGCTGCCTCGCCAGCTCAAAGAGATGCTTCACCAGCCTAGGAACAAAGCAGGGGACAGGGTCCCCGCTCAGGGACCCGCCACTGTCCTGACAGCGCCCAGCGCCCTCGACAGCCCCGGGGCAAGAAGCTCCATGCATCGCCAGCTCCTCGTGGCCCTGCCCACCCCAGCAACCCTGTGCTGGCAGTGGATGTGAGCGTCGTGCTGGGAAAAGGGCCA
The DNA here is from genome assembly GCF_032191515.1 of Phaenicophaeus curvirostris. NCBI lineage: Eukaryota > Metazoa > Chordata > Aves > Cuculiformes > Cuculidae > Phaenicophaeus > Phaenicophaeus curvirostris. The sequence goes on from NC_091405.1 coordinate 18,322,959, forward strand.
TGCCCAGGCTATGGAGACGCTGGAGGGCTCGCGCTCGCCCCGGGACACTTTACATGGTTCACCAGTGCTGGTGGCTCTTCCGACCCAGCCGGAGCTCCAGCACTGCCAGCCCAGTTGGCAGGGAAGCCGGGAGGCAGCCCGCAGCACCCACGCAGCCCTGCTGCCAGCTTACTTCTCACTCTCGCCCAGCCACTTCGACATCAGGTCCGAGGACGACACAGAGAAAAAGGTGGAGTTGTTGGCCTCAGTGGCCACGGCTTTGGCCAAGTAGGATTTGCCGGTACCAGGGGGCCCAAAGAGCAGGATCCCTCGCCATGGTGTGCGCTTCCCTGCAAGAGAGGCCAGTGTCACAGATCCCCCGTCCCTGTGCAGGTGGGATCCACATGGGCCTGCAGGGACGCATGTTCCCAGTGCCTGGGGTCGCCTCCCTGCATGCGCCCGCCCCAGCAGCTGCTCCGTGGCATCTTTTCTGTGGGTGGGCAGCAGCCGCGATGCTACCATGACCCTCACCGGTAAACAAGTGCGGGAACTTGATGGGCAGGATCACGGCTTCCTTCAGAGCTTCCTTGGCTCCCTCCAGGCCGGCCACGTCACTCCACCGCACGTTGGGCTTGTCCATCATGATGGCACCTGTGAGGGGGCGACTCTGCTCACGTGGCCTCACAGACGGGCACCGTGCTGTGTCAAGTCAGGAGGCCAGAGCCCCGTCCCTCCCCACCAAACCCCCACCCACAGCAACCCCACTGCCTCTCTGCACGGAGCACGGCTTGGGGCTGTAAGACACTGATTCTTTTTGAATCGTGGTTGAGACTAGGACAGCGTCCTGGGCTCCCATCCCAGAGCCACCCTGGCGACGGCCCTCAGGAATCCCCCTCCGACCCCGCAGCCAGCCCAGCCGTGCCCGTCGCGGCCCCTCACCCATCAGCTGCTCCTGCAGCTTCTTCTTCTCGGGGTTCTCGCCCTCGCTGTCACTGTCGCTCCTGGGGAGAGGGGGCAAGGGTCAGAAGCGGGACAAGCCCGGCGCGGCAGCGGGGTCCCCCTCGCACCCCACGCACCCCTTGTTGTCATTCTGCGACTCCTTCACGGGCTTCTTGCCCTGCTTGTCCTTGCTGCGCAGGTATTCCTTCAGCTTCTCGGCCCGGTCCAGGTACTGCATGCACTTGGCGCGGATGCTCTCCTTCGCCTTGTCGCTGTGAGCCTCATCTGCGGAGAAACCCCGGCTATGGCGCAAGGCCCCGCGGCCCCCGGGACCCCCCGCCCCATGCCCTGGGCCCCTCTCACATTTGATGGCGTGCAGGAAATACTCCACGGCGTGCTGGTACAGCCGCAGCGCCTCCTCGTAGTTCTTGGCCTTGTCCTCCTCGGTGGCTTTGGTGACCAGGTCGATGGCCTTCTGCGAGGCGGGGGGAGGCTGAGCCCGGGACGAAGGGACGAAGGGACGAGGCCCCCGCGCCCCTCCGGGCCCGAGCGCCCCCGCCTCAACCCCGGGCCGGGCCCCCTTCCCTCCGTCCCTCCCCGCGGCCGGCGGGGCCCGGCGAGGCCTGTCCCGGCGGGGACGGCGGCGGGTTAGGCCCCGCGCGCGGGGCAGGGGAGGCGCGGGCCGCGTCGCGTCGCTGCCGGCCTCTCGCCTTTTACCTGCAGGGTGGACGTTGTCATCTCATCGCCCGGTGCGGCCGCTCCTGGCGCGGCCCGGCCCGGTGGCGGCGGCGGCGGGGCCCGCGGGAGCGGCCGCCACTGCGCCTGCAGCGCCCCTGGCGGCGGCTCCGGCCCAGACACGCCCCCGGGGACACGCCCCCCGCGCGCCGCGGAGCCAATCGCAGAGCCGCGTCTTATATATAACCCCGCCCCCTTCGCCGCGGAGCCAATCAAAACCCACATCCTATCGGTGGCCACGCCCCCTTCCAGCAGAGCCAATCAAAAGCCACGCCTCTTTCGCCACAGACCAATCAGAATCGCGCTCTCTCTCAATCCGCGCCTATTTCTACAATGAGCCTATCAAAGGCCTATGTGCCTCATAAGCCACGCCCCTCCACGCGACGCCCTCAAAGCCAGCCTATCAGATCCGTGCTGCTGTAGAAGCCACGCCCCCTCGCTGATGAGCCGCACAGGCCACGCCCCTTCTCAGCGGAGCCAATCAGAGCAAGGCTCCTTCACAAACCACGCCCACTCACAAAAGCCACGCCCCTTCGCGGCCTGTCAGGGACACACGCCCCGCCACACCCCCCCCCAGCCCCCCGACCCCTACAGCCCCCCGACACCTATAGCCCCCCAATACCTACAGCCCCCCAACACCCCCAGTCACCTTTGACATCCCCAGCCAACCCCAGACCCCACCTGACACCCAAAGCCCCCCCTGCCCCCCACAGACGCCCCCTGCCCCCCCAACACCTACTGCCCCCCACACCCCAAGCCCCCCCGAACCCCCACAGCTCCCCCAATACCCACAGCCCCCCAACACCCACAGTCCCCCCAGTCCTCGCAGCCCGGAAACCCCAAAGTGAGACTCCGAGGCCCCGGAAAAGGCAATCTGATATAAATAGCGATTTACAAAGAATACAAAAATAGAAGGGGCACGTGGCACCTGGGGCAGCGCGGGGGCCAGGGCCTGTAGTGCTTGCGAGTGAGCCACGACCCCAAGCTGGGGCTCCAGCACCCCCAGAGCCCAGGGACCCCCCACCCCAGCCAGCACCGCCCCGCGGGGAGCAGAGAACGTGGAGGAGTCCGGCTGAGGGCAGGGGGGATCCCTGGGGGTCCCGCTCCCACCCTGCCCGGGGCTTCCCCCAGCACCCCAAGGGGTGGGAGCTGCCCCCCCCCCACACCGGGAAGGGGGGAAAAGTACAAAAAGCGAAAGTGCATGAATCTACACGGCCTGACCCAAAGCCACGGGGCCTGTGAGCCCCCGCATGGCTGCGGGGCAGGGGGCACAGGCCGCAGCGGCTGGGAGGCTGTGGGGTCAGTGCCACGTGGGGGGGGCGGCAGCGCCAGGGGCTCCCCAGGCAGCAGAGACGCAACCTTTGTGGCTTTGGGGGGTTTGGGGGGGTCCCTGCTGCGCCCCATGCCAGCCCCGCAGGCAGCTGTGGGGTCGGGGGGCTGAACCCCACTTGCAGGGATGGGCACCTCAGGGCTCGAGGAGGGCCATTTTGTACCCATGGACGTCTCTGAGTAAGACAAGTGTGTTCCCCACGGTGAGTGGGATGAGGGGAGCCTGGGGGGGTCCCGCGGCCCGAGCCCCATCCCATGTGGGGACAGGGGAGGGCACTGGATCCCCCAGACACGGCTGGGGGGAAAGCCGGGGGCCCCCAAAGCATGGGGGGCTGTTTGCCCCTCCCCAAGGCACAGGCGGTGAGATCAACGATGGCTTCAGACCTTGTTGGGGGGATTAAAGCTGGTGGTTGTGCCCCAGCCCCCTGGCACTGGAGGGGGCCGGGACGGCCAGCGCGGAGCAGGAGAGGCTCAGCCCCGCCGAGCACCCGTCCTGCTGCACTCTGCGGCTCTCAGGGCACCGAGTCCCAGCCCTGGCAAGGCACTGGTGGGGCACGAGGGGTGGGGGGCCCCTCTGCTTTCCCCAGCTGGTTTGTGGTGGAGGGACAGGGGCCAAGGCCACCTACGCCAGCAGCCCCATGCGGGTGACTTTGGCCGAGAGGAAGGTGTGCAGGATGAAGACGATGGGCTTGGGGCAGGAGTGCAGGTCCAGCGCCTGGGGAGGAGACGGAGAGCGGCGTCAGCCCCCCCACCAAAACACCAAACCCCACGGGGGCACCGGGGGGGTGTGAGGGGCAGGGGATCCCGGTTGCCCCCTCCTCACCAGCTCCCCCTCGGGGCCCCCGAAATCCAGGTAGAGGGTCCTGATGCCGTCGTCCGCCGACATCTTCAGCCTCTCGTAGGGGTAGCGGAAGAGGACGCTGGTGCCCGGCTCCTCCCGAGAGATGGTGAAGCCGCCCTCGTAGTGGATGCAGAGCTGCACCTCCTGCCCGGCCAGCGTGCAGCCTGCGGGCACGGGGAGGGCTCAGCCCCCATGTCCCACTCAGCTCCCCGCAACACCGACCCCCACGGGGCCACTCGGGTTCCTCGGTGCCCTCGCCGTGTCGGCAGCCCAGGGCCCCAGGAGGGGAGCAGGGAGCCCCGGGGTCCCCTCTGCCGCAGGACTCACCCACAGTGACCTCCTTGATGAGCTCGGCCGCGGCGTGGCAGCCCTGCACGAGGACGCGTGTCCAGGAGGAGAGGTCCCGGTGGGTCTCCACGCGGAAGACGTGCATCTCCACGCCCTGGCGAGAGCCTGTGCGCGTGGCGAAGGTGAGCTCCGAGCCCAGGGCAGGAGAGCGGCGGCCGGAGCCGGAATGGACCAGTCTGAGGGGCAAACGGAGAGACGGGTCAGGGGCGCGACGGCAGCAGCTCCTCGTCACCCCGCGCCCATCGGTGTCTCAGGGTCTCCCTCCGGCTCGGGTGAGAGACAGAGCCAAGGCATGAGCGGAGGAGCTGGATGCGCCGCGGGGAGCTGGTCCCAGCGCCCACAGGCAGACGGACACGGTCCCCAGCACACCTGGTGGCCACCAGCGGGTAGCTGTGGCAGGGGGAGGCCCAGGCGTCCCTGGTCCAGGGCATTCCGTCGTACAGCAGCAGGTCCTTCTCTGTCACCGCCATCAGGACCGGCCGCCACTGCTGCCGCCCGCCGTCCAGGCGCGCCTGCAAGAGGCAGGAGGGCACGGTGAGGGGCACCGGGGGCTGCCCACGCCCCCTGCTCCCACGGCTCCGCTTTGCTGGGCTCTTGGCAGCGTCCCTGTGGAACGGAGGGCAGCCACCCTGGAAAATCGAGGCGCAAGCAGCCCCGGGGGCCCTGCTGCTGGCACCAAGCTCACTGTCGGGCCTGGGCAGCTGCAGCTCTTGGGCAGGGCATTCCTGGAAAAGCGAGGAGGTGATGAGCATCTCCAGCTGGGAAATCCCAGTGGGAGATGGGGCTGAAGGCACTGGAGGTTCTGCTTTCGCTGGGGCACAGGAGAGTGGCAGAGGCCGGTGCCCAGACTGGTGACAGGGCTCTCCAGCAGCCATGCAGCTGCAACCACAGCCCCATCAGTGCTGCTGGGCCTCTCCAGGGATGGCGCCGGGCAGTGCCAGTCCCCAGAGCGGCATCGGCACAGTCCCTGCGGCACATACCTGCTCGGCCAGCCAGGCGATGTGTTTCACCTCCCTGCCACCGTGCGCGGCGCCGCCGGTGCCCAGCATGGTGTTGAGCTCCGCCAGGACCTGGGGGAGCAGGGCGGTGATGTTGGCGTGCAGGGCTGTGAACCAGGAGTGCGCCGTTGCCGTGTCCTTGCAGCGCAGGATCAGGGTGTTCCTGCTGTCCGGCGAGTGCAGCTCAATCAGCCTGCGAGGGGACGTGGGATGGGGTGGGATGGGAACAGCGGTGCCTGCCCGTGCCCAGCCCTACAAACTGGTGTGGGGCTCCAGCCACGCTGGGGAGCAGCCAGCACGCTCCAGTGCCAGCCGGCAAAGCCAGGGGCATTTGCAGGGCTCCTTGTTTCCATGAGCCAGTCCTGCACAGCCCTGGCCCCAGCCAAACCCCCTGGATTTCCCTGTCTCAGCTCAGCAGGGGAAGCAGGAGCTCACGGCTGCACCGAGGGGAGCCCCCAGCCCTGTTCCGGGGGGTCCGCAGGGAGCGGGATCCCCCACACCAGCAACCACTGGGCCTGCGGGGGGGACACAGAGCCAGGCAGCCTCTGCCCTCACCTGTTCTCCAGGTCGGGCATGCTGAGGTTCCTGGCGGCGAAGCACATCTTGAGGGGGATCACCTTGCGGTCACGGGGGCCCTGGTGCTGCGGGGAGCCCGAGTCCTCGCTGCCGCTCAAGCTGGGGGACTGCGGGACGGCCCCCTCCCACGGCAGGTCTGACACCAGCGAGGGCTTCTTGATGTAGGGGGTCACCTCCCGCATGAACTTCACTGTGGAGGGAGCAGGGAGGACAGGTTGGGGCTGGGCAGGGGTCCCGCAGCCCTGAGCCGCAGCCCCGCGCCCTGCGGATGCTCTGACTGCGGGGTTGTCGTGTCCTGTTGGAATGCAGGGGCTCTTGGCCAGCCCTGGGGGGCTGTGGGACCCCCTCCCCAGTGCCACCAGCACCACCTGCGGCCCAGGGACACGAGCTCACTGGTTTCATCCTGCAGGCAGCAGATAGGCAGTGGGAAGGGGGCGTTTGGGGGATGATGCAGCCCTGGGGTCCCACTCTGCTCCAAGACAGAGGTGTCCTGAGTAGAGGACACGCAGTGGTGGCTCATCCCTGTTCCCGGTGTAGGAAAGGGAAGGCGACACGGCACAATGGAGCCAGGCAGGAGGTCAGGCTGCAGCCCATCCTGACAGCAGCGGCCAAGTTTCCAGCGCCGCGGGTGCTGCCAGCGGGCTGACCCCACGCCTGCCAGCAGGACGGGGAGGAGGAGAAGGATTTGCAGCCAGGACATCCTGGCTCCACGCTCCTCTCCGAGGCCAAGCAGGAAGGAAGGAGGCTCCTATTCCCACTAGCCTATCCCTCCCTGCGCACCACCCAGCGAGGCCGAAGAGGAGGCACCAGCACCCTGTTGCTACGCTTGGCGACAGCCAATGCCTCCGAGATGTCAAGGAGCGTCAGCCGAGCCGCCTGCCGCCAGCACTGGAACCAACCAAAAAAAAAAAAAAAAAAGCAAATAAACTGTGATCTGCCATGAAGTGAAGCTCCGAACTGCTCGGAAATCAGCTGTAGAGCTGGCACGACGCTGCACCAGGCCAGCCGTCCCACCGGTGCGAGCGAGATGTGCTGCCGCGAGGAGCTTGTCCTTGCTGTGGGCAGCAAACGAGTTAATATTAGCCTCGCGCCACGCTGATCCCGGGATTACCGCCCTCTCCGCGCGCGCCTAATCCCGCTGCCTGGCTTGGCCAGGCAGCGGGATTAGGCGCGCGCGGAGAGGGCGGTAATCCCGGCAGCAGCTGTTTGCCAGATGTGGGCACTGGAGCCACTGGCACCCGCACCCATCGCTTCTGCCTTCTGGAGAGCCGGCACGCAGTCACCCCGCCGCCACGCCTACGCGCTCACCGCAAAGGAAACCCGGAGTGCACGAAGGCGGCTGCTCGGTCTGCACGGCAGAGGCACCAGCCTCGCCAAGGCTGAGCCCCCGTGCCCCGCCTGGATGGCATCAGCCTGGATGGCATCAGCCCGTCCGCAGCGCCCGAGCTCCCTCCGGCAATGACACCCGGCACAGAGGTTTCTCCACGTTTCCACACTCAACTCTTGCAGGCAGCTTTCGCCTTCGCAGGACGGCAGCTCTGGCACACAGGCGGAAGGGCTCCCTTCCCCCAGCGTGCCACGTGCCCCCCGGCACCCCAGTCTGCACGGCAAAGCCCAGCGCTGGGACAGAATCATAGAATCACCAGGTTGGAAAAGACCCATCGGATCAGCGAGTCTAACCATCCCCATCAATCACTAAACCATGTTCCTCAGCACCTCGTCCACCCGTGCCTTAAACCCCTCCAGGGAAGGTGACTCAACTCTCTCCCTGGGCAGCCTCTGCCAGGGACCAATGACCCTTCCTGTGAAAATTTTTTTCCTAATGTTCAGCCTAAACCTCCCCTGGCAGAGCTTGAGGCCGTTCCCTCTTGTCCTGTCCCCTGTCACTTGGGAGAAGAGCCCAGCTCCCTCCTCTCCACAACCTCCTTTCAGGGAGTTGCAGAGAGCAATGAATCATAGAATCATAGAATAACCAGGTTGGAAGAGACCCACCCGATCATTGAGTCCAACCATGAGGATGATGCCCTGCGTTCCACCATCACCACCTGCCTGGCAAGGACAGGCAGGTTGGGGCACCCAAGGTGTCCCCAAGCTCCTGTCCAGCACCAGCGGCCACTGACCAGGTTCCAATCCATCCCCCCAGGCCATGGGCAGCCGCAGCCACCAGACAGGCAGCCCCAGGGCCCTTGAGCACCCCAACATCACCCCCAGGCCAGGACGGGGCAGCTGCTGCGATGCCCATGGCCATGGAGGAAGCGAGGGACAAACACACGACGGGACCAGAGCTCCTGCAGGAAGAGGATCAACCGGCCAGGCCATGTGGGATCCCACGGGGACTCTCGCTGCCTCCAACCCACCACAGAGGCGTTTACGCACCGAGCCCAACTCTGCAGCTCCACCTGGACCGAACCCAAGGAGCCGACCCACCTACCTGCCCCTGCGCCAGCGCAGCACGTCCGGAGCAACCACAGGCAGCACCAGCAGCCGAGCCCAGCACGGGGCAGGAGCAGCCCCACGCACCAGCCGGCGTTGCCAGGACAGCGTGTGGCACCCCAGACCTGCACTGGCCACCCCGATGCGTGGCACGGGGGCTCGTGCCCTCCCAGGTGCCCGGGGCGCGGTGCCCCACGGCACGAGCCCTGTGCCGCACGCCGCCGGGCTCCTGCCTGAGCTTGTCGGGCAGCCGGGAACAGGTCAGGCAGGAGCCGGTGGCTCCGCTGCGCCAGCGCCGAGCCAGCTGTGCCCTGGGCACAGAGCCCAAACCCACCTCTGCGGAGACACTGCCCTCCCTGGGGACGCAGGGGGCACAGGCACCCACCCCAGGGGCTCCGTCCCCAAAGATGGGGGACATCACAGCCAGGGGACACCTGCTCTGTCCGACGGGGCACCAGTTGTTTAAAAGGGGGCACCAGTTGTATCCAAGAGGGACACCAGCTCTGTCCAAGGCGGGGCACCAGCTCTGTCCAAGGGGACATGAGCTCTCTCCAAGGGCGGACACCAGCTCAGTCCAAGGGGGCACCAGTTGTATCCAAGAGGGACACCAGTTCTATCCAAGGGGACACGAGCTCTCTCCAAGAGGGGACACCGGCTCTGTCCAAGGGGGGGCACCAGCTCTGTCCAAGGGGGGGCACCAGTTGTTTAAAAGGGGGCACCAGTTGTATCCAAGAGGGACACCAGCTCTGTCCAAGGGGACATGAGCTCTCTCCAAGAGGGGACACCAGCTCAGTCCAAGGAGGAACCAGTTGTATCCAAGAGGTACACCAGTTCTATCCAAGGGGACACGAGCTCTCTCCAAGGGGGGACACCAGCTCTGTCCAAGGGGGCACCATTTGTATCCAAGAGGGACACCAGCTCTCTCCAAAAGGGGACACCAGCTCTGTCCAAGGGGACACGAGCTCTATCCAAGAGGGACACCAGCTCACTCCAAGGGGGCATGGTCCGAGAAGGTCTGTCCTTGTCCCCAGCTGGGAGGGGTCCCCATCCCACCCACAAGGCCGGGGAGGGGACACTCCTGTCCCTGTCCCCATCCCAAGCAGGGACACCAGGAGCCAGTAGCGGAGTTGGGGGGGTTCACAGTTGGGGGGGACACACATGTGACCGGGGTAGAGTGGGGGGAGCAGAGCCCCACAACACAAAAAGAGGCTCAAAAGCGAGTACGGGAGCCCGGTGACGGCGGCAGCGGGAGCGACGGGACCCGTTCCCGGTGGGGTAGGGGTGGGGGGGCACTCGGAGACAGAGAGCAGGGGGCTCGTCTCGTACCTTCGAGGATGACCTCTCTCCCGGCTCGTTTCAGCGCCTGGACGGCTTGATCGTGGGTGGCATCGCGGAGATCGACGCCGTTCACGGCGAGGATGGCGTCGCCCAAGCGGAGCGCCCCGCTCCTCTCCGCCGCCAGCCCCGGGAAGATGCGCGAGATGAGCACCGGCATCCGATTCTCCCGTCCCCCTTTGATGCTGATGCCGAGCCCCCCCGCCTCCGCTTTCACCACCCGCACCCTCCGCACGCCGCCGGGCGCCGCCTCCGCGCTGCCGTTCACCACGCCGTTCACCGCCGCTTCGCCTCCTCCTCCTCCTCCTCCTCCCGGTTCCGCCGTCAGGCTCAGCGCTTCCCCGCTCAGCTCCGCCGCCACCCGCACCCAACGCTCCCGGAGCAGCAGCTCCAACAGCCCCGTTTTACACGCCCGGGTCCACACGGCCATACCGGCAGCGCCGCCACCGCGCACCGGGACCGCGGAGGGGAATGGGGGGGGGAGGGGGGCGTGGCGCGCCTTTTCCAAGGGGCGGGGCCAGCAAGCCCCGCCCACGCCCGCATGGCGCACAGCGATTGGTTCAGCGATGAGCGAGGGGGCGTGGTTATAAGGCCACGCCCCCTCCTTCCGGCTCGACCAATCGCTGCAGCGGCGGCGCGGCCGCCGCTGCAGCGATTGGTCGAGCCGGAAGGAGGGGGGCGTGGCCTCAGCGCCGCGCGCTCAGTTTCGCGCCACGCTCGCTGTTTAGCCTGGAGAAGAGGAGGCTGAGGGGAGACCTCATTGCTCTCTACAACTCCCTGAAAGGAGGTTGTGGAGAGGAGGGAGCTGGGCTCTTCTCCCGAGTGACAGGGGGCAGGACGAGAGGGAATGGCCTCAAGCTCCCCCAGGGGAGGTTCAGGCTGGATATTAGGAAAAAAATATCACAGGAAGGGTCATTAGGCACTGGTAGAGGCTCCCCAGGGAGGGGGTTGAGTCCCCTTCCCTGGAGGGGTTTAAGGAACAGGTAGACAAGGCACTGAGGGACATGGGTTAGTAATTGATGGGAATGGTTGGACTCGATGACCCGGTGGGTCTTTTCCATCCTGGTGATTCTGCGATAATTAATAAAGACGTCCTCTTGCCCACAACTCCTACGTGTCGTGGCTTACCCCAACCATGACAACCTTTGGGGGTGCAAGGGAAGCACCCTAATCCTGCTCCATCCAGGCAGAGCTAACTTCTAACTAACTGGACTTCAGGACTAACTGGTCGAGTACAAGCACAAACCGGGAACGCGGTACTGGTGTTACTGGAAGGGCTGGAGAAGAAGGTTCTCAGCTTTCCAGCTATCGGCTGCTGTACATGCTGAGCGCAGTGCTTTGGCAGAGGGACCCCACTACACCACAAATTCCACCAGCACGCAGCTCTGGCTCGGCAAGATGGCACCTCTCCTGTGGCGTGGGACGCTACTCGCCCAGCCGGAGATGCTGCCTATCACCAGGAATCGCCGTCTGTCTCTTTGCCCAGAGCCCAGCTCACGAGGGGATGGGAGCTCCCTGCACTTGCCAGCCCACCCTGGCTGCTGGTTGGCACGAGAGAGAAGCCAACACCAGGACCCACTGCTGCCCGGTGGAGCAGTCAGTGTGAAGGCAGGAGACCTGAGGTGCTGTCTTGTCCCTGCAGCCCCAGGAGGAGGACTGGCACGAACAGGGGATCCCTACGGAGTGCCGGCACCTTCGTGCTCCGGCCAGTGCCAGCCTGACCCACTGCTCTGACTCCAGGGAGCACCACAGGGCAGGGATGAGCCCCAAGCCTGCAGCTGTACACAACAGCAGTGTTTATTCCCACAGCATCCTAGGAAAGAAACACACACAGTTTCTGTGGCTGGAGCAGCATATTCTGCTCTCAGGTGCCAAATTTCTTCTGTTGGATGGGCAGAGGCAGCTGGGTCTTGAAGTCCAAGATCGGCCGCTCCACCATCACAAGGCAGTTGTCGTCCAGCAGATCCGCAAAGAGCAGGGGCTGTGGGGCAGGGGAGGGGGCAGGAGATGAGAGCAGGGTGACAGTGCCCCTCGGCCTCGGCTGGCCACGCGGAGCTGCCCTGCAGCTGGCTCTGGCTTAGCCGTAACCAGGGACATTGCTTAGGGCTGTGCTGCAGGAACTGCTGGGCAATCGGAGCCCACAAAATCTGGGTGCAAGAGCAGGTGAGGCTGCGAGGACTGCGCCCGCCCCCAGCACCCTCTCCTCAACATGGGACAAACCCAACACCACCACCCACCTGGAACTTCTTGCAGATCTTGAAGGCGTGGAGCTGTCGCTGCCTGGCAGTCTCTGGGAGCTGTTTGAGGGTGCTTTGGTTCATCAGGAGGGCACTGTTGTCTGGCAAGGGCTGCGAGGAGAGCACGCAGCACACATCAGCGCTGCCCAGACCACGGCACCGTGTCCCGCTCCCAGTGGGAACAGGCACAGCTGGGCTGGGCAAGGAAGATGCCCTGGTTCCAACCGCAGCCCTCCCACCCAGGCACACAGGCTCACCAGGGACTTGTCGATAACGCAGAACATGTAGACATCATGGAGCAGGATATGTGAGGGCTTTTTGGGGTTGAAGGTGATGTGGGTGATGGGCGAGTCCCTCTCCAGCCAGAGCTTGTGCAGCCCACAGTTCTGCACCATGCGGCTCCAGGCTGTATACTGCTTCTCGGGGATGCTGAACTCAAACAGCTGGAGAGGCAGGAGAGGGAAGATGAGGTGGGTCACAAGGTTCGGTCCTCCCCGACATCACCCCTATGCTCAAGTCAAGCCATGAGCGCTGTGAGGGGCCAGGCTGCGGCCAGGGAAGGCAGCCAGGTCCCTGTGCCTGCTCAGAACGCCCTGAGGCCAAGGAAAGAGCCACAGGGAAAGGACAAGGGTCACAACTGCTGCACCCAGGAGAGCTCCTACCTGTTGGTCCGAGTAGGCGATAACGAGGTTGTTGGTGAGCGGGTGGATGGCGAGGGCCGTCACTGCGCAGCTGTACATGGGCACCGTGCAGTGATGCTGTGAGGCAGAAGAGGAAAACTCCTGACGGCAACAACCGGGACCACCCCTGCGCCCCTGTTCCCTCACACCCGCCCCCCACCCTGCTCCAGGGATACAGCAATCGCTGCCAGGGAGGCGACTCACGGGCCAAACCCACTGGCCCCCCAAGGCAAGAGGGGGTCATTCTTGCGGTGCCCTCCAGCACCTGCTCCTACCTTGAAGCATTTCAGGTTGTAGATGTGGATTGTCCAGTCCCCTCCGACTGCGGCCAGCCAGTGCCCATCTGCGCTCGATGCCAACAGGTAAACAGCCTCGGGGGAGCCTGCGGAAACAGCCCTACCAGCTGTAAGGGGCGCTCAGGCCTGCCAGGAGCCTCAGAGCCACCCCAGGGGACACCCAGGCCCGCGTCTCAGCTGTGGATCTGAGTGTCCCGCTCCCTGGCCCGCGCCAGGCCAAAAGCGTGGCACAAACACAGGGCAGCAGCTGCTGGGGAAGGACCCAGATGCTCCAGGGCAGGAAAAGAGGGACACGCTTGGCTCCGCACACCCCTCTGCACCCACAGCGGGGACGGGACTTGGAGCCCAGGGACTCCCAATGTCTCCCCACCCGCCACCAGCCCAAACCTGAGGGCGGCCGAAACGTGTGCAGGTGTTTGCAGCCCCCTGGCTCCAGCAGCTGGAGGACGTGGACTGAGCCTCGAGCGGAGGCGACGAAGAGACTGTCAGAGCTGGCGGAGAACTGGAGCTGATAGGCCGGGAGCAGCAGCTTGGGCACTCTGGGGACCTTGGAGGGGTGGAAAGCAGTGCTGGCAGTCACCTATCATTGTCACACTTACTCCCCGTGCATCAGCCCGCAAGGTACACTGGCCATGCCAGCCCCGTGGGGCCTCACAGGCACCCACCACCCCTCCCCACCACCCTCTTCACCTTTTTGACGCTGATGCTGTTGCTCTCGTATTGCACTCGGTAAAGGTGGAAGCGGGAGGCTGTGGAGTACGCAACCCAGCTGCCGCAGGGCGAGACGCAGCTGCAGTAGATGTGCTCTGGACCCTGGAAAGGCAGAGGGGCTGAGCAGGGCCCACCAATCCCCCAGCAGGCTGGCACACGGAGCTCGGCTCTCACAGGGAGAGTGTAGGCTGCTGAAGTCCCCTCCTGTGGTGGAGCAGGCACCAGGGCAGACCCTGGCTCCGGCTCAGCCTTACCTTGCTCTTGAGCTGCAGGAGGTGCTCAGGCATGCGGCACAAGGGAAGGACTTGACCATCCTTTCCTGGGATGACAAGATACCAAGTGGCACATCAGTGACCGTGGGGAAACTGCATGGGATCTGCCAAGCATGTGGGGACCCTGGGGGAGCAGCAGCCGAGGGATTGCTCAGACCCTTCCCCAGCCTCCCTTGAGGCTGAACTCCCCAGGCCTGGCCCAGCTCCCTGGAAGCGCAAGCACAGCTTCTCACCGCCTGCAGCCTGTGCAGGGAAACGCAGACCAGCTCGCAGCTGACACGCTAGCGCAGGGCTGTGGGGAGGAAGGGGCCCAGGCTCAACCACCCCTCCGCCACCCAAACAGAAGCGTCATTCATGCCCAAAATCCTGCAGGGAACACGGGCTCTGCCATATGCCTTGCACCGGAGAGCTTGCGACTTACCAGTCTCCTCGGTGGAGCCAAGTCTCCAGAGCTCCAAGTGCTGGGAGAACTGGAAGAGGAGCAGCCGGGCTTTCCTGGCACAGGAGACGAGGCGTCGCTGCATGCAGAAACAGCCAGACTGACATGAACCCGCAGCCTGGGAGAAAGGGCTGGGCCAAAGCCAAAACACCCTAGGGTGCCAGAGGCTCCAGGGTGGGGGAGAGGAAGGACTTGGGTCCCATGGGATGAGAGCCTGGAGACCCGGCAGGACCAGCAAAACCAACTTCCCAGCTTCCACCCCCTTGCCCACCCCATGGCAGGAGCCTCCAGACATGCCAGGGCCAGCGAGGAGATCCAGCAGGGCAGGGAGAGCCGGCCTTCTCCTGCAGGAGGAACCAGCCCTGCCAGCCTGCTCACCAGGCGTGAGACTCTGCACCGAGTGGCACTCACGTGGGGGAAGGTGAATTTGCGGAGCGCTGCCTCGTAGCCCTTCTTCTGCACCTTCTCCATCAGTGGGCGGATCACCAGCTGGGCATCCAGGCCTGGAAGCCAAGCAGAGGTCAGCCAAACTGGTACCAGAGGGAGAGACTCAGGTTCTCGTGCCCACAGCCAGTCGTACCCCCGGAGATGAGCGCTGTCGAGCTGTGTGCCACGGCTCGCACGTCGTGGGTGTGATGCTGGAAGGGCTTCGTCCGCACCCAGCGCTTCTCCAGGCTGCCCATCTTCACTGGCAGCAGCTGGAACTGGTAGGTGGCCCCAGTCGAGGTGCCCACGACGATGCTGTCCTCCTTCTGGTGAGAGAAACAGGGCTGGGGTTTGAGGGCACAGACTGGGAAGACCAACAAGGCAGCTCTGGGAGGCGGGCAGGGACCGGCAGCCTCTCTCCCAGCCCTGCTCCTGCCAACCCAAAGGGGCCCCAGCTGAACCAGGGGAGACGCAAAGGGAGTCCTGACCTCTGACACAGCCAGGGAGAGGACAGCCGAGGTGCTGACGGTGTGGGACTCCTGCAGCGTCCCTCGCTCCCAGTCCCAGAACTGCACCCTCCCGAATGAGTCCGAGGTGACGACGGTGCCGCTGGAGAGGAAGGCGATGCTCCACACGATGCACTCGCGCTTCACCTTCTGCACGTGGTAGTTCACCATGATCCTCTTCACGGTTTGGCCTGAGAGATGAGCAGGACGGTTGGGGGCCGCAAGAGGAACCCCCCAAAGCAGGGGATGTGCTGGTGGCGACAGTCCTTGAGACGGGGGACAAGCCGGGATCGGCCCCTGGGGTGCGAGTTACCTGAACAGACATCGAACACGCGGAGGATGTCGATGGAGCCGGCTGCTATGTGAGTGCCTGACGGGTGCCAGGAGAGGCACAGGATGCGGCCTGCAGGAAACGGAGCTCCAGATGTGAAAGCAGTCTCACAGCCCCTCAAACACCAGGAATGGACAGGATGGACAACGCCGCTACGGCATCGAACCCTCCCAGACTCACCTTTCCGCCTGTCCAGGTTCCGCTCAAACTGGATCCCTCCAGGCACAACTTGGAAGATCTTAACCGAGCCGTCCTCGCAGCCGATCTGTGGGAGAACCGGGGTCAGGCACTGCCGCAGGACTGGGAAAGCGCCCCAGTTGCGGTGCCGGCCGCACTCACCGCCAGCTGCGTGCCGCTGCCGTTGGCCGCCATGCTCCAGATGGGTCCCCCGCCGCCGTCCACGCAGCGCCCCACGCGCAGCCCGGCCAGGTCATACTCGATGATCTCCCCGCTGAGCCCAGCCCCGAAGAGCCGCTCGCCCGCCGCCCAGCACAACGCCTCCACCGACCGGGCCTCGTGCCCAGGGATCACCTGGGAGGGACACCCGTTAGCCTGCTGCACCGCCCGGTGCTGTGCCGTATGGCCCAGTAGAGCCCGGTACTGGGCCATACATTCTCCCTCTGGACTTGGCACTGGTGAGTCCTCGAATCCTGTGTTCAGTTCTGGGCCCCTCACCACAAAAAGGATGTTGAGGCTCTGGAGCGAGTCCAGAGAAGAGCAACGAAGCTGGTGAAGGGGCTGGAGAACAAGCGGAACGGCTGAGAGAGATGGGAGTGTTTAGCCTGGAGAAGAGGAGGCTGAGGGGAGACCTCATTGCTCTCTACAACTACCTGAAAGGAGGTTGTGGAGAGGAGGGAGCTGGGCTCTTCTCCCAAGGGACAGAACAAGAGGGAATGGCCTCAAGCTCCACCAGGGGAGGGTCAGGCTGGACATTAGGAAAAAATTCTTCACAGAAAGGGTCACTGGGCACTGGCAGAGGCTGCCCAGGGAGGGGGTTGATTCACCTTCCCTGGAGGGGTTTAAGGCACGGGTGGACGAGGTGCTGAGGGACTCGGGTTAGTGACTGATGTGGGTGGTTGGACTCGATGATCCAGTGGGTCTCTTCCAACCTGGTGGTCAGTGACTCCGTACTGCCCAGCAGTGCCCGGTGCTGCGCCGTGCTGCCCGCTACAGCTGGGTACCGCCCAGGGATGTCCCATAGTGCCTCATACAGCCCAGTACTGCCCGGTACAGCCTGACAGGGCCCGGTACAGCCTGTCCCGGCCCGGTGCCGCCCCGCCCCGCCCGACTCGGCCCCCTCACCTTCTCCTGGAAGTAGTTAGCGGCGAAGTTGTAGACCTCGACGGCGCCGTCGGTGCGGGCGAGGGCGAGGCGTTGGGCGCGGGGCGGGCAGGCGAGGCAGCGCACGCCCGCGGGCACCAGAGCGAAGAAGCGCACCCGGTGCACCTCGAACTCCCCCATCGCCCCGCGCCGCCACACGTGCGCGCGGCGCCGGAAGTGCCCGCGGGGCGGCGGGACCGGAAGCGGAAGCGGAGGGCGCGGCGGGAGATTCGGGCGCTGTCGGCGGTGCGGGAGAGCGGAGCGGGGGCTGCGGGAGCCGGGGAGGGGGGGTGAAGGCAGCGCGGGGAGGAGCTCAGCCCGGCGGCCCCTGAGCTACGGAGGAGGCCGGGGGGGAAGAGGATGTGCGGCTGGGGGCGCTGCAGGAGGAGGGGGGCTGGGCACGGGGCTGTCGGGGAAGAAGGGGGGACAAGCCATGGGATAGGGTGCAGGGAGAGGGGGCTGGGCGTGGGGGTGGGACTGTAGTAGGAGAGGGGAAGGGGGCCTGGGCTGCGGGATACAGGGGACAGGGGTATGGATACAGGGGCGGAGAGGGGGAAGGAAGCTGCAGGCCCTGGAAGAGGGAGGGGGTTTGGCTGCAGTAGGAGAGGGGAAGGGGGCCTGGACCGCAAGGTCCCAGGGGACAGGGGTATGGATATAGGGGCAGAGAGGGGGAAGGAAGCTGTAGGCCCTGGAGGAGGGAGGGGGTTTGGGGGTGGGGGGCTGCAAGGGGAGAGGGAAGGGGGGCTGGGCCTGCAGTAGGAGAGGGGAAGGGGGCCTGGGCTGTGGGATGCAGGGTCCCAGAGGTATGGATATAGGGGCATAGAGGGGGAAGGAAGCTGCAGGCCGTGGAGGAGGGAGGGGGTTTGGGGGTGAGGGCCTGAGGGGACTGCAGGACTTGAGGGGATGGGGTCCAGATAGAAGGCTGCAGGGCAGAAGTGGTCTGGGCATGGGGGTGCATGGAGCACAGGGGCAAGTGGCCCGGCTGAGGGAAGGCCCTAGACACCTACACTAACCCTGTCCCTGCTGGTGCTTTGCAGGGCCCAGATCATGGTGCAGATCGTCATCTCCAGGTGAGGCCAGTGCAGGCTGTGGGATCCTGCTCCCCCAGCTCCCAAATCCCAACCCCACCCAGCCCTGGGCAGGGCTGGAGCCACTGCGTGAACCTGCTTCTCTCTCCCCAACAGCACTGGGGGTGCTGGAGGCCTGGCCCAGTGGGTGCTGGTGGAGCTGCAGGGCGAGGTTGAGCCCCGGCAGAGCGGTGGCCTGGCTGGGAGCCTCCTGGGAGACCTGCATTACACCCACGAGGTGAGGCAGCCACCGCCTTACCAGGGCACGGCCGGGACTCTACCTGCCCTCACCCTCCATCTTTCTCTCTCCAGGGAGTTCCTGTGCTTATTGTGGGCCACCACATCCTCTACGGGAAGGTGGTGCAGCTGGAGAAGCCCTTTGCTGTCCTGGTGAAGCAGAGAGACACCGAGCCTGACCCCACGAGGGCAGATGCCCACTATGCTGTCACTGCCCTCATCAAAACCAAGCTCCTCTTCAAAACGCGCCCCAAGCCCATCATCACCAACGTGCCCAAGAAAGTGTGAGGACTCAGACTGGTAGCCATGAGCTCCACCTTGCTGCTAGGTAGCCCCAGGCACCGCAGCCAGGGCTGAGGAGACCCAGGGCCAGCCCTGGCCTCATTCCTACCCTGCCAGATTGCTCCTGGGGCAGCTTGGGGTGCTAGATCCTATGTCTGCGCACCCAGAGCCCTTTCTGGGTCACTTGGCCCCCTAATAATGACTCTGTTTCTAAGAGCTGCCAAACCTGGGGGAAGAAACCCAGCTGCCAGCCCAGGCGAGATGGATCCTGGTGGGCAGGAAGCTCCTTCTACCCTTCAGGTAGAGTTAAACTACCATCTCCTCCACACACGTTACCCTTTCACTGTGCAAGTCTTTATTTTGACAAATCCATCAGGATATAAAACCAGACTCTTCAAAGTATGAAAAAAACCCGCAGGTTAAAAAATAAATAGATTTACAAACAATTAGCAATAAGTATGAATACCAAAGAGCTACAAAAGTCTTCTAAAAAACCTCATATTAAATTAAACAAAACTGTCTAAATGCTCGATTGTAGAAAGGTTTTCAAGCCCTGAAAAAAAGAGGGCTCAGGGGAGATGACCGGGTGAATCCCCCAGGGAGGGGAAAGATTGGGAACCGGCTCTTCCCCGCCCTCCTCTGCATGCCCGAGCCCGAAACCCAGCATCTCCCTGCTGTCTAGACAGACGCTGGGAAAGCAGCAGGATTGGTATGGTGGGGCCGTGGCTTGGCTGCGGCGTCCCCGCAGCTGCAGTGACGCTCCGGCCAAGCCCCAGCCCTGCTTTTCCCCACTTCTGCGTGCCAGGGTTCCCCCCTTGGCTCTTTGGCGAAGCTGAAGGGAGGCGCTGCCCTCCTGGGGCAGCCAGAACCCCCTGGAAGGGGCTGAGGGAGCTCCCCGTGGGTACGTGCCCGCACATACGACAGTCGTGGGGCAGGGGCAGGCAGCACCAGCCAGCGGTGCCGGACGGACATGGTGCCGCATGAGGCCGTGTTGCCATAGCACCGTGATGAAAAAGGACCATGAAGTCCCTGTATAAAGCACCAAAGGGTGGAGGACCCAGCTGCACCGGTGGGGTGGAGGGAGCCTGGCCAGCAGCGCTCCGCACAGCACGCCAGGACGCTCAGTACGGCACAGGGGACAGCGCTGTCACCCCACAGCCGCGCCCAGCCTGGCACCGGGCAGGCCCAGCTCGGCTTCTCCCTGGCCAGCGGCTGGCTCTGTACAGAAAAATGAAAATAAGAGGAAAACCAAAAACAAAACAACAATAAAAAGAAAAAAAAATAGCAAGACTTGATCAGAAATGCTGCGGCGGGCGCGCTCAGCGCTGCCCAGCTCCCAAAAGGGCTCAGTGCCGGCTGTGCCAGGGCTGGGGGTCGGCGAGGAGGGGGCTGGGAGCAGCCACCCAACCCCGGCACGGCCCGCGGTCACACCTCGGCAAAGGCCAACCCACACTGCTCCTGCCGCTTGCCGCAGCGCCGGGCAACGAGGGCCAGGTAGAGGGTGAGCAGGGCCACCCAGTAGCAGGCGTAGAGGATGGCCCCCGAGACGAGGAAGGCCACCTCGGTCTCGCTGAAGAGGTCCTGGCTGTAGGCGGTGTAGGCCAGCCCGCCCAGCAGCACCGCCACCCACACCGACACGGGCAGCAGCCCCACGAAGTTCACCACGATGGTCCGGCGCCCCGACGTGCCCCAGCCCGACTTGGTGATGGTGGCGATGGCGAACATCTTGGCAGGCAGCAGGCTGGACATGTAGAGGAGGGCGTAGAGGGACATGAAGATCATCTCGGCGTTGCCTCGCAGGAAGCAGGCGTAGGTGGCCTTGATGACGCCCACCAGCTGCACCGTCAGCAGGAAGAGGAGGATGTTCCAGATGCGGCCGCGGTAGAAGAGCTGGATGACGGTGGCGATGAGGAAGAAGGGGAAGAAACCGGTCACCACAGACTCGTAGGTCATCCAGAGGTGGTGCTTGTGGAACCACAGGGCGTTGTAGAGCCACTCGCGAAAGTAGGACTTGCTCCAGCGAGTCTGCTGGTTGAGCCAGCGCAGGTAGCGGGTGGGCGTCTCCGTCAGGCACTTGGAGCGAGCCGTGTACTTGGTCTGGTAGCCCAGGCTGAGCACGCGGTTGGTGAGGTGCCGGTCGTCCCCAAAGCTGCACTTGCTGCCCAGGAAGGTCTGGTGGTACCAGTCCTCGAGGAACTGCTGCAGCAGGGCGTTGCGGTACATGCCCAGGGGGCCGCTGATGCACTGCACGCAGCCGAAGTAGGACTGGCAGGCGCGTTCCACGTTGAAGGCCATCCAGTAGCGCACGCTGCTCAGGAAGGAGATCCACGAGTCGTACTTGTTCAGGATCTGGGGAAGGACAGACGTGAGCAGCTCCCCGGCACCGCCGCATCCCCCCTCGGTACCTCCAGCCCCGCGTTTGGTGCCCTCGCAGCCAAATTACCTGCACGTCCCCACCGACGCCGCCAACGCGGGGGTCGGCCTCCAGGATGCGGAGCATCTCGGCGGTGCAGGCGGGGTCCAGCACCGTGTCTGAGTCACACACCTGGGGGCAGAGGGAATGTCAAGCCCCGCTCCCGCCGCCCACGCGCGCCCGGCAGACAGCCCAGCCCGCAGCCGGGCAAGCCCGAGCCACGGCTGGCGAGATGAGGCACAGCTCCGGAGACCGGCAGGCGGTGGCAAGGAGGGGAGCGCCCCGCAGCGCCCGGCCACTGCTGCCCTGGGCCACCCAGCCCTGCCACCGCGGGACCTGCCCCAGCCACCACCTCTCACCCACGCCTGGGGGCCTGGCACCTCGCACGCTGCCACCCGAGGGGACGCCCGTCCGCAGGGAACGTATCATAGAATCACCAGGTTGGAAAAGACCCATCGGGTCATCGAGTCCAACCATTCCCATCAATCTCTAACCCATGTCCCTCAGCACCTCGTCCACCCGTCCCTTAAACCCCTCCAGGGAAGGGGACTCAACCCCCTCCCTGGGCAGCCTCTGCCAGTGCCCAATGACCCTTTCCGTGAAAAATTTTTTCCTAATGTCCAGCCTGACCCTCCCCTGGTGGAGCTTGAGGCCATTCCCTCTCGTCCTGTCCCCCATCACTTGGGAGAAGAGGCCAGCTCCCTCCTCTCCACAACCTCCTCTTAGGTAGTTGTGGAGAGCAATGAGCGAGGAGTGACTTGGTGAGGAGGTGATGCAAAACCCTCGTGGGAAGCGGGCAGAGCTCAACCTCTCACACACCCCAGTGACCCCCGGGACCAGATCTGGAGCCCCACGGGTGCTCGCTGTCCTGGGGCTGCTCCTGCTCCACCTGCAGCCCCTCTGCCTGGCTACGCTGGCAGGACACTCGCTGCCCACAACCCCCACCGCCCGCCCAGCCCGTGCAACCACCTGGATGTAGTCCACGGAGTCTCCGAGTGCCCGGAAGGCCGTGTACATCACCTCTCGCTTCCCACCCCACTTCTGGAGGATGCAGGAGTAGGTGGTGCTGCGCACCAGCGCCTGGACGTGGGCCAGCCCTTCCCGCAGCCCGGCCTCCGTCTCCCCCTCGCCCCGCGCGTGGAAGTTGCTCCTCCAGACGTAGCTGCCCGAGTGTTCGGAGCCCATCACGTCATGGAAGATGTCCAGCATGTAGGTGTCATCGGGGCCGTTCCCGTCCACCACCATCACCACTTTGAGGTCGGGGAAGGCGATGCGCTTGACGGAGCGCAGGCACTTCTTCAGGTAGTCGGGATCCTCCTGGTAGGCAGCGATGCAGAGAGCCACCGAGCGCCCCAGCCGCACCGGCTGCCCCTCGCCCCGCATGCGCCGGTGCTCCAGGAAGGCGAAGAGGCTCTGGATGAAGAGGTGCAGCCCCAGGATGGCCCCGTAGAGCCCAAAGGAGAGGTAGTGCTTCTCCGTGTGGATGAACTGGTACCCTGTGACGTAGGCAGCAAGGATGCCCCCCAGCACCGCCAAGGCGAAGAGGCTGGTCCCGATGATGCGAAGGGCTGTGGAGAGGCTCACTGGCATCTGGGGGCGACCAGGTAGAACCATAGAATCACCAGGTTGGAAGAGACCCACTAAATCATTGAGTCCAACCATTCCCATCAATAACTAAACTGTGTCCCTCAGCGCCTCGTCCACCTGTCCTTTAAATCCCTCCAGGGAAGGTGACGCAACCCCCTCCCTGGGCAGCCTCTGCCAGGGACCAATGACCCTTTCTATGAAGATTTTTTTCCTAATGTCCAGCCTGACCCTCCCCTGGCGGAGCTTGAGGCCATTCCCTCTCGTCCTGTCCCCTGTCCCTTGGGAGAAGAGCCCAGCTCCCTCCTCTCCACACCCTCCTTTCAGGTAGTTGTAGAGAGCAATGAGGTCTCCCCTCAGCCTCCTCTTCTCCAGGCTGAACCCCCCCAGCTCTCTCAGCCGCTCCTCTTCTTCTCCAGCCCCCTCCCCAGCCTCGTTGCTCCTCTCCGGCCTCCCCCCAGCGGCTCAGGGCAGGACCCTCCGCTGGCTCCTCACGGGGGGAGAGAGGGGAGCCCGCTCGCAGCCGCCCCACAGCCCCCAGCGTGGGGCTGCGCCCTTCCCAGCCCCTCACGGTGCGCGGGGTCCGGAGCATCCCGCTGCGGGCTCGCCCCGCGGCCGGTGCCGGGGAGGGCTGGAGGACGGGGAAGGGCACGGGGACCGCAGGGGAGGCAGCGCCCCGAGCCCCGGCAGGGGAGGGCGCCCCTCGGCCCCGCGCGGGGCAATGCGGGAGAGCGGGGGCTGCGGAGCCGCAGGGCGGCCGGGGAGAGGGGGGGCGCGGGCAGGTGAGCGGAGAAAGGGGGGGGGGACACAGCACGTGCGGGGGGCGCCGGCAGGGAAAAGGGGGTGCGGGAGCATCTCAGGGGAAGGCGGGGGGTTGGGGGGGGGTGGGCACGGAGAGGGGCTGCACGGACACGGAGCGGAGCCAGCCCCCCCGCCTCCCCCTGGTGCCGGTGCCCCCGGGACTCACCGTGGAGCTGCCGGTGCCGCCGGTGCCGCCGCTCCCGCCGCCGCTGTGCGCCCGGCCCGGCCCGCGCAGCCCCTTTATAAACCGCGGCGGGGCCGGCACCGCCCGCAGCCCGCGGGGGCCCCGCCCGCACCGGCACCGGCACCGCCCGGGACCCCCCGGCACCGACCCGCACCGGCCCCGCACTGCGGGACCGAGCAGCGGCACCGGCGAGCGCCGCGGGCACCGGCATCACCGGCATCCCCAGCATCCCCGGCATCACCTGGCACCGGCACCCCCGGCACCATCAGCCGCCGCGGGCACCGCGGCCGCCGCAGGGTCCCCCCCCCCCGCCACTCCGTGTCCCCCATCTCCTGTCCTGCCGCTCGGACCCCTCTCGTGCTGCTCCCGAGGAAGCTGAGCGCCCCCCGCCTGTGCCACCGCGTGTCCCCCCCCCGGTACGAGCCACCTGGGGCCACCTGGGAGCCGTCCTGTGTGTCCCCGTGTCCCCGCGTCCTCGGTGCGGGGCTGGTGGCCGAGGAGACCAGCCCTGGGAGGGATTGAGCCCAGCGCGGGGGAGCTGCAGGCTTGGCTTCGGGTTCAAATCCAGCATTTGGGGGTTCCGTACCCTGGTACGGGCCAGGGTGCCCTGCCGGGCTGGGAGCTGGGGGCAAGGCGATGGCAGAATTAGGCTGAGACCCCTGGGAGGGGGATTCCTGCAGTGGCAGCTCCCCATCCCGGCGGGTGCACCCCATCCCGGGGGTCTCCCGTGGCTGAACCCCCTGGCGCTGCGGTGATGCCGGCTGGGAACTCCCCACGTAGGTACCGAAGTGGAGCAAGTGGAGAGGGAAGGGTGAGCCCAGGGGTCGGGGGGACGTGCCACCAGTGGGGTCCCCCGTGCCCTGGCTGAGCACGCAGGTGCGAGATGTGGCGCGGTGGGCTCACACCTGGCACGGTTGTCCCTGTGCCACCTCCGTGGCTGCAGGTGCCCGTCCGTGGGAAGCGGGGAGGGGGACAGGGGTGGCATCTCCCCACCCTGCAGCCCCCCGCTGTCCCTCGGTGGGGATCTGGCTCTGGGGTTCCCCCACACCCCTTACCGTTCGGTGTGCGGCAGCTCGCTGGGCACCTCTCTCCGCTGCCCACAGGCGCCCTGCCCAAGGGGCAAACCCAACTCTCTCCTCCTCCGGCACAGCCACCTCCTTGTTCCCTGCGGCAGCTCGGCCGGCCAGCGCCTGGCCAGCAGCATCAAAAGAGACTTTTCATTCAAAATCCATCCTGTGCCGCTCCGGGCAGGCCTTGAGGAGGAGCAGCCAGCATGGCAGCATCCCGGTGCGTGCCCACATCCCAGAAGCGGCACTGGTGCGGGCTGGAGGCAGCGAGAGCGAGGAAGAGTGCTCAGCCGCTGCTGCTCTCCGGAGGGGACCACGCGCTCCCCGCTGCCCATGCACAGCGGCCAAGCGGCACAGCGCGGCACAGCGCGGTGTGGGCCTGGTGCTTGCGGCTTCGCTGGGGGTGGAGACACAGCCTGGCACCCCCAGCCTGGCAGGGAAGAGGGGGATGCTGGACCCCTTGCACGATTCAGCACGGGACAGCTGGGACACGAGTGCCCAGGGTCACGCACAGCTGAGACGGGGCTGCCCAGCATGAGGGCATCCACACCAGGTCCCCAAGGGCTCTGGTGTGACCCCACAGCCCCCATCCCCAATCCAGTGGGTGCGTGGCAGCTCCTGATGCGGGAGCGGGGCCCACGGGGACTGCCCTGGCCAAAGGGAGAGGGGTGACCCCGGTGCTGGGATGTCCCTGAGCATGTGGCATCGAGCGGGGTTCCCGGCCAGGCACCCTGCAGGGTCCCCCAGCCCTGGCTGTGCTCCCTGCCCTGCGAGGGGGCTGCTGGCGCTGTGGTGGAAAGGCCCCATCCTCAGACCCCAGGAATGGGTGCAGGGTGGGCAGTGCCATGGTTGGACCTCCCTGTGCCACCACCGGCACCTCGCACGGGGACGAGTCCCCAGCGCCCAGCACCAGGGCCCCACCGCACCAGCAGGGAAGGGGCTCAGCTCCGTTTTCCCTTGCCCCCGTGGGAAAAACACTCGGATTTGGCTAAAATCACACTTAGTAGTTGGCTCAGCTGTCACGTCCAGGGATCATCCCTGTCCCTCACCTGGTGCCGGCACACAGAAAGGTTCCCTCGATGCGCGTGGGCACCTGGCAGCGAGTGTGCAAGAGCTGACGGCCAGCTTGGCAGTTCCAGGACCCTCCAGCATTCCCAGGACCCCCCCAGCAGCCCCACGGAGTGAGTGTCGTGCTGAAGGAGAGCCCGGCATGGCCGTGCGGCAGCGGCCAGCTGCCCTCCAGCCCCTGGGGTGCCAAACAGCCCAGCTCCTCCACATCCAGCTCCCCTCGGGGGCAGCCGCCGCACCCGCTGCTGTTTGGCCACACAGAGCACGAGGTACTGGCCCCATCGGCTGCTCCCCCAGCCCAGGGCTGGCCCTGGGGCTGACGCTCACCCTCCCATGGGATCCAGGGGCTCCCAGGACCCATGTTGCTGCCACCACCCCAAGGGCGCGAGGGTGACCACGGGTCAGTCACGAGCCAGGACGTGGCCACGATGGCACCCAGGGCCTTCTCGCAGCTTCCAGAGACGTCATGGGTGCAGGGCTGAGCATGTTTTCGTTTAATCCCCCACCCAGTCCCTGCAGTTTCCTCCCCAGCTGGCACCCGCTGGCAGCATCCCAGGGGCACAGGGAACCCTCGTCCATGGGGAGCCACTTGGCCTCGATGCTGGAACAGCCCGAGTTCATTTCTGCAGCCCTGGCCCTGCTACGGCAGCACCACGATCTTCTTCTCCAGGACCTGCTGGGGGAAGAGGACCCTCCTCATCACCGCGTCCAGCTCCTCCAGCGCCAGCTGGGCGTGCAGCACCGTCGCGCCGTCGGGCTCAGCCGCCACTACGTGCTTCAGCAGGCGGTAGAGGTCCCGCAGGACGTCCCGCAGCACCTGGGCAGAGTGGACAGGAGAACTGTTAGCACCCGCCTGCGTCTCACACGCACCCGCCACCGAAACGCAGCCTTCAGCGTGCCCTGGCAAGCACCGTGCTGCCCCTTCCACCGATGCTGCTGCTGCCAGGACGTGGCGGCACCACCACTGCTCCAGCCCCTCCGTGACTCAGTTTCCCCGTGTGCCATCGGCATGGTCCAGCAGTGTCCCAGCACAGCGGCACATCGTGGCGTCCCTCCAGCATGGGGTCATGAGGGGCAGCCGCCAGCCCTGCTGTGGGGATTCCCACAGGGAACCAGCCATTTCCTCCACGGGAGCCGAGTCCCAACATGCTCGTTCCTGGGAAGTGAGGAGGGACTGATGAAGAACTCCACTGGCTCTGAAGAGCTGGCATCGCCCCGGGGCACGGCCAAGCAGCTCAGAGGGCTGACTCCACAAAGTCCCCTCTGCTCCACGAGGAGCTGCAGCCCTTGTGTGGGAGAGGCACAAGCTGGAGGTCCTGATCCCATGGAACTTTCCTTGGCAACTGCCTGGGGATGAGCCGAGGAGCACCATGCCAGTGCCCAGGGATGCCCAGGAGCCTGGAGGAGGCTGCCCCTGCCCCAGGGACAAGCGGGGAGGTGACCCACCTCGGTGGCCTTCTCGCTGAGCCCCCGCAGCAGCAGCACCACCACATGCACAGCCGCCCTTCGCACCTCTGCCTTGGGGTCTGTCTTGGCTATGGCTGTCAGGCAGGAGGCGACCTGTGGGGACAGAGCAGGGGGACCATCAGCAAGGGCAGGGGCACGTGGGGGGACCCTTGGGACTCCTCTGGGGCGGTGGCGATGTCCCTTGGTGGCCTGGGGCTGAAGGATGAGGATGGGACCTCTGTACCCAGCCTGCAGCAGCCACATGTTCTCCTGTCGGGCACCTGATGAGGGGGACTGGCTTTTTGTGGGGTGTGGGGCATGGAGATGCCCTCCCTGTCTGCAAGCGGATGCCTTGGAAAGCTTTATAAAAAGCAGAGTCAAAGAAAACTAATTAAAGCCCCAGCAGTGACAGCCGGGAGAATTAGCAGAGCGAGTGCCTTCCCGAAATAGCTGTGTGTGATGCATTGGCATCTCATCAAGCGCTGCCGGTACTCCACCGACATCGAGCTGCTGCAAGCGGGGACCCGGAAAGGAAGACACTTGATGTCTCCTGGCCTCTCTCCTGCTCCAGGAGGCCCTGGAGGCCAAATCTCCAGCTCCCTCAAGCAGCATAGACCCACCAGTTCAACTGTGATGCCAGCAGCTCCTAGCCAACCCTGCCAGCCCTCCAGGAAGAAGATGACTACTGACAGGCAGGCTCATCCCACGAGGACCACAGCTTCGGTGGCTCCAGCAGCTGCAGCTCTGCTGAGGTCTGGGCACCCCTGCCAGCCATCAGTTGCCTTGTGATAATAGGAAGGGTAACGAGGTGTCATTAAGTGGGAGGAGGTGTCTCTGGGAGGTACAAATTGTGCCCCCAGGTTCCCTCCTGCAGTGGTTGCCATGGGTGGAGCAGGCATCCCTAGGTTTCCTTGGGCTATCGCTTCCCTGCACAAGTGATATCTTCAACTGATTATAAAGCTTTTAGGCCTAAAAATCAGGGCTAGAATTTCCTAAGCGTTTGCTTCAGGTCCAGTGACATTTATACTCTCTGCTATCAGCAAATATCACTCAGGGCCATTATGGAAACGCCAGGCTGTCAGCAGCCCTGCCATCCGCTAATGAACCGTCCTCATTAACAAGCAACGGCCCCATGCTGCCCAGGCAGAGACCCGGGGATGGGGCTGGCAGTGCTGGGGGGAGCAAGTACCTCCTGGATGATGGAGCCCAGCTGAAAGCCAAGGTGCTGGCAGAGCTCGCCCAGGTTGGAGAGGCTGCTGGCCCGCAGCGCGCTGTCGGGGTCCCGCGCACCCAGCAGGAAGGCCTGGATCAGCGACTCGCGGTGCTTGAATACCATGTCCCCTGTGAGAGAGAGCGGCATGGCACGTCACAGGCAAGGAAAAACCCACAGCACCTTCCTGCCAAAGCCCCGGCACCGTCAGGAGCAGCTGGATTGCCCCCCACACCCTGCCTTGCAGCACCGCTGAACAGCTGGATGCAACATCTGGAGCACAGCTTGTGTTCCTCGGTGGGGACTTGCCGTGATGCTAGGGATGAGGGCACTGCGGTGCGGTCCCCTGGGACACCAGCAAACCCTGCCAGCACACATCCCACCCCAAAGACCTGGGGCCATTGGCTGCATCCCACGTCGGCTTGGCTCCTGCGGGCCTTCTCAGAGGTGAGTGCAGACCCAGCACGCAGAAATGAAGTGTGAAGCCTAGATTCTCACATAATTCAGCTGCACAAACCCCCACCCAATTAGCGCGGGAGGTGCTGCGGATGTGTGAGCCGCCTAATTAGAGGTCTGCATGCAGAGCCCGTGACCAGCATGCACAATCACCCAGCACCAGTGCTGCTCCGGGCTGCTGGCCGTGCACCCCTCGCATTGGGCACGACTCCCACCAGGCAGGGGCTGCTCTGGCTCAGGGGAGTGGAGCCACACTTCCCTGGGAGTAAGAGAGGAAAGAAAGCCCTGGCAAGGCTCGCCAGCCCGCGAGCTCAGCGGTCCAGTTATAGCTTCACCCTTCCTACCTGGCCTTCCCCTACTAAGGGACTGGGTGCTCAGAGGGGCAGGGATCACTGCTGTGCAGCACAGAGCAGAAGAGCTCAGGGCAGCACCGTGATGACAAGGGCAGCCATGCTTCCTCAAGAACGCAGCCTGCTCCGTGCTTGCACTCAGGAGTCAGTATAATGGCAGTCCAAGCAGCGCTGGATGATCTGAGAGTGACGCATCTCCTCCAAAGCCAAGAGAACACCAGCCCTGTGCCAGATGGCCACAGAAAGAGCACGGAGTGTTTCCCTTCCTGCACCAAGCAAGGCGCGTGGTCCCTGATGGAGAAGGGAAAAGGCCTGCTGGGGTGCACCCGGAGCAGATTTAATGGGTTTGCAGTGAAAGGTAACTGGGTTGGTGCAAGGTTTCCATGTAGTGCTCAGTCCCGTGTTGTTGGAGACAGAGGAACAGCGCCGTGCCCTGGGGATGGGGCTGCCACGTGCTTTCAGCCACGCTGCCCATGCCAGCCGTTTGCTGGGCAATAGCTGCCCACCGCAAAATCCCCACCTGGATGGGGAAAGAAGTCGCTCCAGCGGGATGGCAGGCAGGGATGAGGATAGGGACAGGGCAGGAGGGAGGCAGAGTGGTCCCCAGGCAAGAGCAGGAAAGCTCTGAACCACAGAAGCACTGCTGCACTGGGCAGAGCATTTCTAGAAGCACCAGGCAAATCCTTGCTCTTGAATCCCGAAGCTTTGTAACAAAAACAACTTCGTGCAATTTGTTCTATAAATACGCAGGCGAGCCGGGACGTGCTGGAGTCGCTGCCCGCGGCAGAGGCACCATGAGGAGGGGGAAAGAGCCGCTGCAGAGGCCGTGCCCAACGTCCCGTGGGCAGCTGTCGAGGGAAACCCAGCACCGTGCAGCTGCAGCGCTGGGCAAGGAAAGGGCTGGATGCATGGACATTGCCTGTGGGCCTCTGGAGTCTGAGAGGCTCTGTTGCCACTCGCACTGCTCGCTGAAGCTGGGAAATTACGGGATTGCTATCCCACAGGATGCCCTGTCCCCATCCAGGTGGCGGGGTAGCGGACACCAGCCCCAGCAGGACACCCACAGTCGGCAGAGCTCAGGGATGCCGCTGTGCTCTGGTGATGCTGCTGTGCCCTGGAGGAGCTGCAGCAGCCCACACAGCCAGCACACGGCTCGGGGCCCAGCTCCAGGCTCAGGTGGTCCAAGCTCTGCAGGAGAAGGTGGCTCTGCTGTGGCCAACTAGGGAACAAAGCACTCAGTCAGTGACTGGAGATTCCTGCCCAGCTGCCACCTTCCCCAGCCATGGAGAGCTGCCTGCTCCCGCTGGCCTGGCCTCTTCCAGGGAATAAGACGTATTGTTTTAGGACGTGTCCCAACAGCGGCTGCCGGAAAGGCCTCATCCAGCTTTTACCCCTCAGCCCTGCGTGTCCAGGCACTTCCCGGCAGCCTCCGAGCCCAGCGTTGCCAGCCGAGGGGACAGTGGGCTGCTGGCAGGATCTTGCTGCCCGGTTCCTGCCCACGAGAAGCCCTGGGCAGCTGCCCTTCAGCTTGCAGCCCCTGCGGTGGGGCCACGGCGGTGGGTTATCACCTCTGGACAACAAGCTCCGATGGCTTTGCTCCCAGAGCTGGTGGCACAGCAGCTCGGGGCCGAGCGGAGCCGCAGCTGCGGGCAGCAGCCAGCATTGCCGTGCCCAGGGACGCGGCTCGGGACTCACCCAGCGCCCGGGTGACGCGCATCAGCACCTCGCCCAGCTTCATCCTGGTGATGGCAGCTGCAGCGTCTTCCGTGCCCTGTGCTGGGCACCTGTACCGTGCCAGCAGGACAGGCAGGATCTGCTCCGGGTACTCGCTGGAGAGCAAGGCAACACCTGCAGGCAGAGGGAGCGGAAAGCACGAGTCAGGGCCAGGCTCGAGGATGGTGCGTGCACCCCAGTGCCCTCGGTGCTGCTGTCACCCACAGGACCCCTTGCACCAACCGGGTCCCACAGCACATCCCGCAGCCCCTCTGCACACAGGCACAGGGCCGGGGCAGCCCAGTGCCGGGTCTGGTTGAGCGCTAAGCTGAAAACAAAATAATGTAGCAGTTGGCACCCGCTGTCCACTAATTGCTGCTGGTTAACATTCCTCAGCTGAGCATTGACCTAGCATGGCAGCCTTGTCCCCAGGCTGGAACAGCTTTGGTGCAGCCGGGCACCGCAGGCGATGTTTGGGTGCAGCGTCTGGCTGCTGTTCTCAGCTCCTGGCCAGCAGGTACACGCCACGGGTCTGTCCTTTTCCCTGACGTGCTCCACAATCCTGTTTGCTGGCCCAGGCTGGGAACCAGAGCCCAAGCGTGCCCTGTGCTGGCCGTGTCTCCGCAGGGATGAAGGCACACATGGAGCTCTGCCATAGGGATGCACTGGCTCTGCCATTCCTTTCGAGAGCTGCCTGGAGCCAGCACACCTGAGCAGAGCACTGCAGGGCTGCGTGAACACCATGCTGGGAGCAGGCACGAGGCAGGGCTCTGGCAGCGCTGGGCTCTGCGGGCGGCAGGCGTCTCTCTGATGGGGAAAGGCAGCTGCTCTCCAGGGAAAGGGCAAGCGGCAGAGGCTTCCCTGGATACGCCAAGCGCTGAGTCAGGCCAAGCCCCAGCTCCCTTGTCCTCCACAAGCAGCCACTTTCACCTCTAACCCCATTTCCCAGTTATCGGAGGGCATCCAGTGTGGGTTACCCTCCGCAAGCCTGGGCACATCTGGCAAGGCAGCGACCTCTCCTCTGGCATCACCTCACCAGCGCTCGGCTCGGCGACTCCCGGCAGCGCTGTAACTGCCAGCTCCGGCCCAGCACCAGCACAGCCGGCTGGCAGGCAAGCCCTGCGCTGCGGTGGGGAGCCCAGATGGGGCAGAGGGGAGCCCGCCTGGCACAGCCGGCGGCTCCGCACGCGGTGTGCCACAGGTACCGCTGCCAGCGCAGCGCGGGCTGGGTGAGTCACCGCCGCAAGGAACCGCGTCAGGGTTAATCACAGCCGCAGCCGGGCTGCGAAACACGGAGGCAGCTGCACAAAGTGTATTAATCACCCAGGGATGGTTGAAGCAGTTGCTTTTCACCTGCAAGGCAAGGACAAACCCATCCCTCTCAAGACCGTACAGGCAGAGGGAAGCACAATGATAAGCCCCTTTTCCAGCAGCTGCTGAAGGTTCCCTATCCAACCGTATCCAGGATTCCCGGCAGTGCCGGTATCGCTTTGGGTCATGGGAATGGCACCTCCCTTCCAAGCAACCCTGTGCAACAGCCATTGCTTAGGATGCCCGCCTCATCCTGGGTGCATCTGTCCAGTTCCCAATGGCAAACCCAGTGCCACGGGACTGTGCTGAGTGTGCCGGAGCAAGCGCAGACACCAGGCTTTCCTGGGAAGCAGTGGTGGCATTCGGAGCTCCCAGCAGCAGCCTGGAGCAGGGAGAAGGGCAGCAGGGTGGCTGCCTGCTCTCTGCCGTCCCCATCGCCCAGCGCAGCAGCCCGGCTGTGTGTCACTCACCTTGGATGGCTGAGAGGTAGACGAAAGCATCCTCATGCTGCATGTTCTCCAGGAACACCTGCAAGGAACAGAGAGTGCTGTTGGCAGCAGCCCCGCACTGGTGACAGCCCTGGTTCCTCTTGCCTGTCACTTCCAGCTGACGGTGACAGCAAGGTCGGAGGATTCCTATAATGTGCACCCTCCCCTGCCCACCCTCAGCTGGCTGGTTGTGCTCAGCTCCAGCTCCGTGCCACGGCGCAAGATGGGGACCGTGGCTGGAACCTGGTACCTGCAGGAGTTTCTCCTGAAGCCGAAGTGCCTCCGGATCCCGCTGCGTGATCAGGTTGGCGAGGCAGCGCAGTGCAGCTGCCCGGCTGGGGGGCTGGGGGTCGTAGGCTGATAGCAGGAGCTCCTGGAGCTTATCTGGAGCTGGGCTGTCAGCACACGGTGCTGGAGCAGGACCCGTGGCATCAGGCTTGTGGCATGCGCTCTGCTCTTCGCTCCTCTCCCCGGGAGCCGAGGGGTTGATGTGGCTGTGCCTCGGTGGTGCCTGGCCAGCCTCTGGGCAGGGGGCTGTGTCAGGGGCACCTGCAGGGCCCTGGGCTCCTGTCCCAGGTTTCTTCCCCAGCACAACGTCAGCAGCGGCGCCCAGCGTCGTGGCGGAGCAGGCCCCGTGGGTGCAGATGGCGATGCGCAGGTCCGTGGCCAGCTCCTGGGTGAGCGGCTCGGGGTAGGTGTGGGAGAGCTCCTCCAGCAACGGCACCAACCGCTTCAGCACAGCGAAGTCGCTGGATTGCAGCTGTGGAGAGGAGAGAAGCAGCACTGGCACAGCCATAACAAAAGATTCGCTCCCCAGGATGCTCCTGGCTAGGCAAGCAGCTAGTCCAGAGGTGCACAAGCCCTGGAGACCATCTCATAGCTCCCTGGGAGCACCAAGGCCCATCCCACAAGCCAGGCTCCAAGTGCCACGAGCTGCTCTTGGGGACAGTGATGTCCCACGGCTCCAGAGCTGATCCCAGCTGCAGCATCCAGAGCTGTGACTGCACCAGCCCTGAGGTGTCGCAGGAGAAGGTGGGAAGGGCAAGAGCCCGAAGGAGAGCGGTGCCCGAGCAGGACCCTCACACTCAGCACAGGGGCTGTGCTGGGGACATCCCTCCCACCGTCCTGCCAGTGCCATGCGGGGCTGGACTTCAGCCCTGCCTGGAGCAGCTGTGACCTGCCCGCAGCTGTAGTGCCCAAGGAGGGAAGTTCCTGCCCTAACCTGGATTTAACCGCTAATCCCAGATGCCAAATCTGGGCTGTAAGACCTGAAAAGTGATGCTTTAGTGGAGATTTTGGGGAGCTTTTGGATGATTATGTAAAAAATCCTTGGCCCTGGAAACCAAAGAGCTTTGCAGCTGCCTCCAAAACCTTTTGCATGTAATTTGCTGAGTTAAGTGGCTCCCATTAACGCCAGAGCAGGAGCAGGAGCTTGCCTGGGAGGGAGCCCATTAGAGCTGCGGGATTCTGGTATTAAGTTTTATCCAACTAAATGATGTTCTTTTCCCAGTGTTAGGAATTTAGCAATAAGACACAATAAATTATCTTTTTCAATTAATGGTTGGATTTTCCTTTGGGCAAGTCCGGGGATGAAGCAACTCTGGCAGCTCAGTGATGTAAGTGCAAGCCGGAGTGATTGCAGAGCACTAATGATGCGAGATCAGTCCTGTGGACCATGGTAACAAGAGCAAGGTAGCACTTTTGTAAAGGATTTTCAAGAACACTAAGTCCTTGTAACACTGGGGAGATAATTGCGCTCCGGAGATGGAGCCTGAGGATGTGTTAGGATGCAAAGGATGGGCTGTTGGTATTTAAAGACTCTGTATGTGACTGCAATACTCTGTCAGCATCTTCTCAGAAGCAGAGTTTAGATTATAAATAAATTAACTGGACCCTCAGGGGTGCCCTGCAGGGATCACAGCCTCGGCCAGTGCCCGGGCACTGCTCTGAGGACATATAATATCGATATAGATATAGATATAGATCTATGTACACATACATGCTGGGACGGAACAGGGAATCCAGCCCAGGGAGCACTGGCTGCAGCCCCCTCGGCCGCACACAGCAGGACAGTGCCCGGTGTCCCCGTTACCACAACTGCTGAGCACCCCAGCTTTGCCTCTCACCTGGACGGCTCCCCCGAGCATAGCGGCCACCAGCCCCATGGCCATGGCGAGGGTCTGCGCCTCCGCGGCGGCGCCAGGGCCCCGTGCTGGGCTGACACAGGCCCGCTGCAGCGTGGCGGCCACGAACTCCTCCACCTGCCAGGGAGAACACAGGGGAGAGCAGTTAGGAGGGGAGATCCCCAGGAGGCTGCCACTGCTTGTTCCTGCCCACGCACCAGGGTGCCTTCCTGGAGCCACGGGCTCTTCAGCTCTTGCTGTTTGCATCTATTTGAATTTTTTCCAGCCCAAGCCTTTCTCTAGCACAATTTCCTATGAAGCCTTCTTATTTCCCTGTTGTCATCTCTCAGACTCATCCCAGTTGTCTTCCCAGCTCCGTTGCAGGTCAGAGGGTTCAACAGCACCACGGAGCCCCGGCAAGCTGGGAGACGGTTGGGATGCTCCTGCAGCCCAGCTGTGGGTGCACTGAGGATGCAGGAGGGAGACAGCTGGAGAGGTGCTGGAGCTCCTGAATCTCTGCCTACCCCTCCAGCGGCAGCAGTAGCCGCAGCCCCCAGCCCCACACTGGGCAGTGTGACCTGATGGTGAGGATTTTGGGAGCAGGACTGGGAAGGAAGCTGGGCCAGACAGCCTGGAGCATCAGTGGCCGCAGCTGCCAGGCTCTGGCATGGGCCAGACAAGCCCACACTTCACAGCCCAGGGACTAAGCGATAAATAAACTGTGGGGTCTGCAGAAGCAAGGAGAGGTAGCCCAGCTCCTTCTCTGCCTCCTGTCCCATCCATGCTGTGGGATGGGAGCTGGGAAGCCAACTGGGATGGGTCTGAGAGAGAAGGTTGGGTGGATGGCAGCAACAGGGCAATACGAAGGATTCGTGTGGCATTGTGCTAGAGAAAGGCTTGGGCTTGGAAAATTCCAGAAGATGCAGAGGCAGAGTGAGCTGAAGAGCACGTGGCTTTGGGAAGGCACCAGGGCTGCAGACCACTAGCACATGGCACAGCAGCGACTGCCAGACACAGAGCTGAGTGGGAGCTTAGCGTGGCTCAGATAAACTTCATTACAATGAAATTCATGCCTGTCTGTGCTCTCTGCGAGCTCTGGGGAAGAGCACAGCCCCTCCATGCCCCTGCCCCAGGCCAGGGTCAATCCCAGCACCTGCCCCTGCCCAGGATGGCTCCCGTTCCTGCTGGCCAGCTGCCCCACGGCTCCCCAGAATCAGGTTCCACTTACCCCCCCACAGCTGACACAGGAGCTGGGCCATTCGCCATGTGTGTCATTTATTTTGTGATTGTCTCACAGCACTTTTTTTTTTTTTGCCTGAGCCCATAATCCTGCCTGGCTGGCATTTATCGTCTCAACACTTGGCTCCAGACCCTTGGATCCCACAGGCTTCCTGTGCTTCCGAGGGAGCTTGACATGAGTGAGGTTATTTCCTCCCTGTCTTTGCCAGCTGCACTGGCATGGGTCGAGCTCGCCAGCTGTGGCAGTGCCCCAGGCACCCAGCTCTGTGGGGAAGGGGCTGGATTGAGTTCATTCCTAAATAACAGGCACGTTGCAAAATAAGAACAACTATTCTGCTCCTATTTTGGAAAACAAAGTATGAGGGCAACAAGGTACCGATGCACCAAACCCCACAATTCCAGCCTCCGGGGCACAGGCTCTGTGTTTCATCATCCCCAGAGGAGCCGATCGCTGCCAGCTTCGTTAAGCACATCCCCACTGCAGGGAGGTTGGGAGAGGCTGATTAGTTCAGAAATGAAATGCCATCAAACAACAAGAATAGGGAGTAAAGACAAGTGTCAGAACATCTGCTCTCACTCAGCAGCGACACACAAGTTGAATGGGTTGAGATGATAGTAAAGGCGAAAAATAGGAAGAGTGCACATAAAAAAATCTACATGTAGATAGCTATTGAAAAAACCAAAAAGTTAAAAATAATCTAAATCATAGAATCACAGAATAACCAGGTTGGAAAAGACCCACCGGATCATCGAGTCCAACCATTCCTATCAAACACTAAAGCATGCCCCTCAGTGCCTCAATCTAGAAGAAAGAAAAAATATCCTAATCTAGAAGGGAAAATATAAAACACTGGGGTGTGTTCCTATCTCACACAGGAGGAAAGCAACCTCGGTGCAGTAAGGAAATAAAGCCAATCTGATGAAATTCAGTTGTGAGGGGAAGAAGTAATTAAAATATACTGTGCAATTGAGGGGGTCCACAGCTGCTGCCATGCCTGGGGTCTGGCTTTGGGAAGAGGGATCCTGCTTGCTCTGACCCCGTTATGCACAAAGCCACGCTCCAGAGCGCCTACAGCAAGAGCAAAACCCCAGAGGAACCCTGTGCTGCAGAACACACTTAAAACCACCTCTGCAACTGCCTGGCCCCAACCTGAGGGAGCGCTTCCTGAAATACAACCCCCAGGTGGAATAATAAGGGCTTATTTCTCTGGGCTGCTTCTTTAGCGGTTGTTTCTCTCTATATTAGGCTCACAGTTGGACTTGGAAACATGGCAAATTCCTTCTCCCATCTCCCATCCTGACTTTGTGACTCAGGGAGCAGAGCTGGTCCTGTGTAGGTGGGTGCGATGGAGGGGCAGGTGAAGGCAAAGCAGTGGTGGCTGCCGCACCCACTGTCTCGGTCCCCTCTGTCACTGCAGAGCACACACAAAGACTCCTTTGTTCCAAAGAGAAAAGTGAGGAAACCTGTGTTAGCAGTGACCCGCTCCGCTCAAGGCAGCCAGAGTTAATGGCCTAGCCAGGTCACTGAGTTTAAATAAAAACCAGCAAACCACAAAAAGCACAGGACGAGGAAGTTGAAGTACACTGAACAGCTAGGGAATACCGTGCTGCCCTCAGTGCCCAACAGCCTTCCCAACCTGGCACGGTGCAGGACAGCCGATCCCCTCCCTCGCTGCTGCAGCCTGGGCTCAGGGCAGACAGCAGTGCCAGATTTTAACAATCCTTTTGGGTACCAGGTTCAATGAGTCTCACCTCATGCCTTTGAAATTACAACATCTACTAAGTTTTGCGTCTGCCCATTCACGAAGACATGGACGAGCACAGTTATGCCAACCCTGAGGACTGGACACACCACTCGGTGGGGCATCCCAGCAGCAGGAGCCAGGGAAAAGCAATGAATGGCCTATCTGGGGACTTGGAACGAGTGGGATGTGGTGGCAGCACCATGTTGTGTTTGTCCGGCTGGCAGCTCAGCCACAGCAGCTGCCAGAGGTGGCTACCAAGATGTGCTGGAAAAAACAGGCACCAACACCACTGACAGGCGGCAAGTGCTCGCTGAAAGAGTCTGTTGGGCTAAAATGCCTCTAAACTTGGGAATAAATTTTGCTCTAAAGAGGAGAAGCTGGCAAGTCAGAGTGCTAACTAACAGACAGACTGCTCTCTTGCTTTTCATACACAACCATGGACACAAGCGTAAAGATGTCTGCTGGCCTGCTTCCTCCTGCCTCCGCAGCCGACTCTGTCCTTCCTGCTGGCCCTGCACAGGATGGTGTCTTGTTGAGACACTTGCAACTGAATCAACAAACTGCTTTTCCTGGAGATGCTCTAGCCTTCTCCAGCTGTTCCTTAGCCATTGTCTCCTTAGAGCCCAGCAGCCCAGAGCTCCGTCTGCCGTGTGCTCCAGCCACCAGTCCCCCAGGTCCCTGCTATGACCAACCTGAGCGACGTCTGTGAAAATGGTGTCTGAGATGTTCTCACACAGCGTAGCCACGAGCTGCAGGACCAGCAGCTTCTTCCTCTGCCTGGTGTGGTACTGTTCCAGTTCCAGGAAACTCCCTCCAGGCACTACAGTTGAGTTCAGATCTGCCTCATCCTCTGCAGCCACGCGAGTCAGCGCCTGTTGGGAAGGAAGCACAGGGCATGGAGAGGCAACAATTAAACACAGGCAAATCAGTGCCAGGAACACTGCAGTCACCACACCAGTGGTCCTAGGCGAGCAGCAGGGCAATGTTACACAGACCCTCCACGCTGCTGCAAAAGGATCCTGGTTACCTCCCCTCTCCCAGCCTCATCCCCTTCCACACGCATGCTTGTCACCAGGCCAAACCCCTGCAAACTCCTGACCCTGTGCACACCACACAGAGCACCACCAAGCACTTCTCCTAGGGTCTTATAACCCTCTGAGCTGTGAAGCTTGCTGGGTCTCTGCTTGCAGCCTTGCTTTCCTCAGTGGCTACTTGCAAAGGCACCTTGGACCTCTTTGCAGAGCTTCTGCTGACTCCTCATGTGCCCAGGACCTTCCACTCGGTACATTAAGGCCTCAGAGAGCTGCCCATAGCTGCTGGGTGTCCCTCCCTGTGTCACAGCAGTGTCTCTAGACCCAGGGCTCCACCTGTCAGCAAGGCCAGGTGGGAACCACAGGGGCTCGAAGCGAGTTCAAAGGGACCAGGTGCCCAGCTAGAGCCAAAGAAGCAACAGGATTATTCACAGCCTCAAGACTTCATTAAACTTTAGGCATGTTCCTGTTGTTGAAAGTGCCCAGGGATAATGAGGGTTAACCCCTCCAGGGAGCAGGGCTGCCTCCTTCTCCCAGGCTGTCCTGCCCAGCACACAGCAGGGCTGCTCCACTGCGTGCTGTATCCTGGCTTGGGGCTCCCAAGGCAGGTAAGGGGATGCTCGGTCCCCTTTGCCATCTGCCACACAGACCACTTGGACCAGGAACACGGTTCCTGCAGATGTGCTCCCAACAGACCCGCCTGCCCTTACCTTCAGGCAGTGGATGAAGAAGTCTCCGGCTAGACCACTCTTCTGGCAGTGAGACAAGAGCTCCACCAAGGTCTCCACATGGCACTGCTCCAAGGAAACCTTCTGGTATAGGGCCTCATCTTCATCACTGAAACAGGTCACTGTGTCACCAACACGAATGTACCCAGACCCCCTCCAGGGCTGGCTCTAAACTACTCTATGAAATCCCACTTCTGCCTTCTCTTGGAAACCTTTCTTCTTCACAGCACTAGCAGAAAGCGGAAGCCTGGAGGCAGCTGAGCCAAACTATCGCTCGGTTCATCTGGACTACGTGATCACGCACTTAGTTTATTAATTAACCTGCATTGATTAAAGGAATAACATTAACACAAAGCGCATTTTTAATTCAGCCATCCTATAAGGAACAGGATTAGTGCTGGCTAATTCATGCAACAGTCATAGCCATAAAAGTAGGACAGACATGGGTAGAGCCACAGCAGTTAAGGAGTAATTTTAAAGTATACCCAGTTTAACCAGTGCAGACCCCATGGCAGACTCTCTTCTAATTGAGGTCAGGAACAGATTGAAATGAAACCAAACCAAGCGTTATTTGAACGGGGTTTTGTTCTGGGTGCACCCAGCCCATGGACACTCCTGGGCAGGAGCCGTGCACTCTAGCTGCTCAATAGCCCTGCCCTGGCTCGTCCCTGCCAACTAACAGCTACCCCTCTTTAAACCAAATGTCTCGCCGTTAAGCAGTCTCAGTTTGCATGGCTGGAGTCTAATGGCTGCAGTTTATTCCCCACATGGCCACGCTCTGCCTCTGCTTGTAGAAACCATCTGCAAGAGCAGGAGGGGAGTTCAGTTGCTGGCTCTGCAGTGCTGGCATCGCTAGAGCCCTTGCTGCGACAGAGCCACCTGCGCCTGAGGCATTCCATTCACCCCATGCAGCCACAACCTGCCACAAGACAGGCTCAGGGTGGAGGGTGAATGATGAATTTGGGGAGCTCTGGGACTGAAGAAGCATGTCCCGTTCCCAGGCACCCTGCAGGCAGGACTCGGGACTCAGAAAAAGCACACAGGAAGCTCACACTAACACTCAGACAGAGTGTGCTGCTTTTCAGGGGTAAAAATCAGAGCTATGTGCCATGTACGGGGATCCCAGAGGCTGTGTGGAAGCATCGCCTGCTTGAGCTCGGTGCAGAGACAGCTACCTGGGTGGCTGGCGGGGACAAGACCATGGTGGGACGGCACTTGCAGCCCCACGCTCGCCTTGGCTCTCTCTGCCAGGCATGCTGCGAAAAGCCCTACGCGCTGAATGATGCCTGGGGACTGCCCTCTGTGCCTGGCAATGCACTCACCTGATGGTCTCCTTCACCGCAATGACGGCACCTCCTTCGCTGCCCGCACGGAACTGGCACTGCGGGTGGAGGGTGTGGACACTGCTGTTCAGCCCCACGAAGCCTTCCAGCACAGCCAGCGACACCTCTCGCTCCGACTTCTCCAAGAACCACAGCAGGATCTCCTGGCACGGGGAACTGGTAAGGCGAGGGAAAGCAGTGGTGACCTTGCTTTGCCTGCTGCAGCCCTCCCTGCACACCAACACCCCAACAGGACCACACCAGGCAGGTTCTCACCCAGCGGAAGAGAGCGATCTTAGATCGGAGAATGATCTTGTATTTCCAAGAGCCAGCTCATGAGCTTTTTTAGCTAGTTTTTGTCCTGTTTCTAAATCCCTGGCACACAGATCCCTCTGACATCCAGCCAATTCCCAGCATCACCATCTGTCCACAGACAATCGCGATCCATGCTCCTAGGCAGGCACCAAGGGTAAACCTGCGCTCTCAAGGCACCCACAGGGCTCACTTGCCTCTACACTGAACCTTTTGGCTTCAGGGAAGATGAAAACTAACCTGAGAAGTGCTTCCTCAGGCACAGGTCTGCCAGTAAGGTCAGGTACTGTGCCCATGCCTGTGGTTATTGCCTACTTTGAATGAGAGCTCTTCAGGGTGAGAAAATTCATCTCAGCTTCTGTATGTGTCCACACAGAGCACGTCCTTTGGAGGCAGGTAGAACAGAGAGGATGAAAGCCCAGAAGTCATGCACAATCCTTCCTTACCGTAAGTATGACACATTCTGCTTGGCGAAGGAATAGAGGGAAAAAACCACTCCCAGGACTGACTGTAAGGATCCCAGCAGCAGGCTTGAGCTGTCATTTCCAACCACATACACCTACGGAGAGAAGGGCACAGGGAAGAGTCAAACACCTGCACGGAGTAGAGGGAAGGCACAGGGAAGGACACAAAGCACATCTGTGCACAGAACGGCTGCTGCCAGGGAGGATGGCAGAGGGTTTGTTCCATTCAGTTTGAAGCCTGTTTTCCCTGATTATGCCATGTTCTGGATTAAAAGCAGCCTTCAGCACCATCTTTCTCCTAGCATTTGCTTAACCACAGCAAGGCTCCAAGCTACAGGAACTCTTCAGAAAGTCTGCTGCTTAGGGGTAAGGTCCTGTGTTACAGGGAGGTGCAACAGGCACCTTTCAATTAGCAAATCTTTATGGAAACACCACAACTAGAGCCAATCTGACATACAGAGATCAGTCCCTAGCAGGGCAGCTGGGCTGATGTGTGCCATGCTGAGCAAGTGGGTTGCATGAGCTCTGAGGAGGCTGTAGGGCCATGCTCCTCTCCTCCATCTCAAGCAGCTACTTCCCGAATCATTGTCACTGCCTTCCTGCAGGAAAGCAGCACACCTTCCCCAGACATGCCACTGTCACCCCCTCACCGCACACAGGTTTCACCTTGCAGCCCGGGAGCGCAGGAAGAACACTCACAGAATTCTTACAATACTGCATTTCTTTTTGAATCCTTTGAAAGAAATTGTCCAAAACTAAGAGTCAGGTAAGATGCTTTCAGTCAAAGCCATAACGCTGGGAAAACTCAAGTTAAAAATGCTTAAATACCAAGCCTTGCCCAGACGGATTTTGAGTTTACTCAGGGCTCTCATGTTCAGGTCCTTGTTTGAGCAGGCTCCATCTCCCTCCGTAGCTTTTAGTTTTAAAAAGGGGAGGGGAAATAAAAGCCTTTTCACAAGTTCTCCGAGGGATTCCAGCTGTGTCAGCTGGTGAACTACCTGCTCAGAAGATGCTGCCCCTTCACACCAGAGGCTCCCCTCACCTCTGACCTCTGCAGCTGCACAGCAATCCTCTGCTCCGGGCTGGAAGTGCCCTGAGGACAAACCAGAGAGCTTTTGCCTGCTGGTGACAGCCCAGGTAAGAGGGAGATTGTCCTGATAATGTTCTGCCCCGCTGTATTGATGCAAACAGACCTCTTTTCCTGTGCTAATCCCTCTGGAGCCATTCTTCCAAACCAGAACTTTTTGTACACAATGCCTCCCTGATAAAGCCCCAAGGATGGCTT
Source organism: Phaenicophaeus curvirostris (assembly GCF_032191515.1). Classification (NCBI taxonomy): domain Eukaryota; kingdom Metazoa; phylum Chordata; class Aves; order Cuculiformes; family Cuculidae; genus Phaenicophaeus; species Phaenicophaeus curvirostris. Next base: position 18,365,616 of record NC_091405.1, read on the forward strand.
CCCACTCAGCATCAAATGACACTTGCTAGGCAAGAAACCCAGGCTGGAGTCTCCCTCGCTAATCTGGCTGCTGTCAGGCCTCCAATGTTATGCCATTAAAGAAGGATCCACCCCAAGCTCCCCCAGCACTCACATTGTGAACGGCAGCCGCAGAGCAGCCCTCCAGACCCGTCTCTGCCTGCCAGCTGGTTACAACAGATCATTACCACGCAAAATACTACAACAATCACAGCATTTAAGAGCTTAGCCTGCCTAGGGGCATGCCAGTAAGCAAGTCACCAGCTTCTTAAAATTGAATTCCAGGGCTGGAGGTGTTCTGGGTCAGAATGTGCAGAGAAAAGCTGGGCTGCTGTCAGGGCAAGCAGGGAAGCCTGTGGTGTGGCACTGGTGGGAATGGCAGGAAAAGGAGCTATGAGAGAAGGTTTCAGGAGAAAGGTGTCCACAAAAAGCCCTGCTCCTTCATAAGGAACACAAGAATGGACCCTACCTCTCCCCCAAATGCCAGAGCCAAGGTCCATTTTTGATACCAGTCTATGCTGCTGAGCACTCGGCTTGTTTCCTAGTGCTCACTATGATTGCCTCGCTGTCAACCGGCTGCACAACCACTGAGTGAGAAGCCAGGGACCCTGCCAAGCTGCCCTGGCTGCAGGGCTGAGCAGTGCAGCACAACCAGCTGCTTGTCCGTACCTCAAGCCTCCTCTTTTTCAGGTCACTCATTCAGAAGAATCTTGGCCCGACACAAGCTGGCTGCTGCCCATCTCTCCACAAGGGGTTAAAGCTGCAGGAGCTGTAGAAAGGCTTCCAGCTCCAGCACTCTGGCTCAGGCTGCCCTCTGGAGACCTTACAGGCAAGGAGAGCAGCTCCCAGCAGGTTCTCCCTTCCGCACAGGTAACACTACGCTCAGCATGAGGTTACTCTGTGCAGCTCTCAGCCTTGCCTCAGCATCACGACTGTGGGAGATGCTGGGATTTGTTATGGTCTAAGACATACACTGAGCTGCTCAATAAGCCTCAAACCATCTCTCTCTTAGAGCAGTTTCCTCACCTACCCTCAGGCCCAACTGAGACACGATACCTTGAGCACATCTTCCACACAGCTGCCAAGCTCTGCCTCTGTTACCAGTATGGTCCCTGCTGGTAAGTCTTCCACTGCTAGCTCTGAAAACAAAGGGCAGAAATATCAGCATCCTTACATGCTGAGGAGTCTCCAGCAGAATGGCAACCCCAGCGGAAAGCACTTTGAGAGTTCTCTTGCCTTCCCTTTCCTCCATCAAGGCAGCATGGGAACCGAGAGTCCTCATTAGCAGTGCTAAATATCACTGCAGTGTCATAAGTTTCACAAGGTTACAAGCAAATTAAAGCAGACCACAACTTCTTAGTCGATGACTCCCTGGAGAGCTGCTTGGTCAGCATGGGGTACTGGTGGCTTCTGTCCGTAAGCCCAGAATGAGACAGCCAGACTGGAGAGTTTCCCAAAGAGCAAATGGCAGAAGCTCCACTACTTGGCTCTTACCCTACAGTAAATTGACTCAGATGCTAGAAAATATGGTGCACCCAGGCACATCCACAACAGAGCTGGGCTTCTATGTGCTGCAGCCCAGCTACCAGCTCCTGAGAAAATTCCGATGGAAAGAAAAAGATGAGAGAGGAGAAGGAGAAGGAGAAGGAGAAAGAGAAGGAGAAAGAGAAGGAGAAGGAGAAGGAGAAGGAGAAGGAGAAGGAGGAGAAGGAGAAGGAGAAGGAGAAGGAGAAGGAGAAGGAGAAGGAGAAGGAGAAGGAGAAGGAGAAGGAGAAGGAGAAGGAGAAGGAGAAGGAGAAGGAGAAGGAGAAGGAGAAGGAGAAGGAGAAGGAGAAGGAGAAGGAGAAGGAGAAGGAGACACTCTGCTCTGGGCTCAGCAGGTACCTGCTGCCTCCCTGCAGCGCAGGAGCGGTGCCAACAGGGGCTGAAGCAGATGCTTCTCTGCCAGCTGAGGGTGCTCTTTCGCCATGGTGAGCAGCGTTGTGGTGGCCACTCGCTGGAACTGGCGCGCTGTCAATTTGTCCTGGATGTGCAGCAAGTCCAGAATCTGGAAGGGAAGTCCACGATAAAGGAAAAGAGATAAGCAGCCCCTTAGGAAGGGGCAGGCCAACTCCTCACAGCCAACAGCAGAGACTGAGCTGCTCCTGCTTGTTGCTTTACTGGATACTTTGGCACAATATTCCACATATGGCAAAGCCAGCCTCCTTCCCATGCACATGATAACGCAGGATGCATTTCTGGGCTCAAACCAAGAGCCTGCACCACTCCCGCAGCCAAAGGCTGGAAGCAAGAGCTCCACAGCAGAGAGCTCCTGGTAGCACAGTGCTGAACAGCTTGCGTGTTCAGGCAACGTTATCCAGGATTTCAATCAAATACAGAAAAATCAGCAGAACGGAAACATGTCCCACTGCCGTAGGAGCAGAAAAACATCTCCACATTGTCCCAGCTCAAGCCGGGCCAAACTGAAGCAGAAGTGACAGTATCAACACTTTCCAAGCTGGGAGCTGTCTCCACATTCCCAGCCAGAGCCAGCATAGTGTGGGGAGCGGAAAAGAGGGACCTACCTGGGGGCACACCAGCCCATAATAGTCCTCGAGGGAAAGGCACTGCTGGGGGCAGGAAGCCAGGACCTTTGCAACCGCATCGCATTTTCTCCAGTCCACAGCTGCTGCTTCAGCACCGGCACCACCTGCTACGCCATCAGAAAGCCAAGATCAGCTCCAGCAGTGACAACAGGGCCATTTCTGCCAGAAGCCAGATGTTTCTGGCCAAAAATTGGATTTCTACCTTTTATCACACTCTTTAAACCAAACACCTTTCAAGTGAGACTTAAATTTAAATACAGAAGGGGAAAATTACTGTCCAAGACCTTTGATACCAGAAAACTATTTACAAGTAGGTGTGTGAGCCAAAAGATGGAGGGAAGTCACGCCTGGATGGTGTCATCAGGTTGGTATTGGCCGGAGGAGGCTTTGGCACTAAAGACTGTAGGATTCAGCTTTTGGAAAGCAACAGTTTCCCTCCCTGGCAGGAAACGGAGAGCAGGGAAGCGCGGCTGCCGAGCCCTGTAGCTGCTCACAGCCCAGCGACGAGCAAGGCTCCCACCAAACAGCCCCAGAGCAGCTCCTGGGAACAAACCACACTCCATACACATGAGGTGCAAGCGCACGGAGGCACGAACAGACTAAACTAATTTGGAGGCTTCCAGTCTGGACCTCAAACACGGCAATGTGCTTGGAACTAAAGGCACCGGCAGTTGGAAGGCATTAATGGTTTGGGAGTTCTGCACAGTCAGAGGCAAAGTGGTGTGAGAGTTACAGAGTCAGCTTGGCCTGACAAAAGCTGTTTCCCATTTCAGTGCTCTGCTGGCACTGGCTTTCTTGGGCCTCTCATGGGATGTAACTTCTCAGACATGTCATCATGGTCTCTTTTAATCTTTGATCCTGCGAGCCAAGAGCAGCGTCACAGCACCCTACTCACCGCCTGTCCCCTCCATGACGCCCCGAACCACGGCCTGAACGCCGTTGGGTCTCAGCAGCCTCTCGGAGAGCAGCTGCCCACAAAGGCGCCGCAGCCACGCTGGAGCCCGCACAAGGGCTGGCTTTGTTTCTTCCCCAGGAGAAGGAGGAGGACTCTGAAAGGAGACAAAGGAACAGGCTAAGAAGCATATTAGAACACTCCTGTGCAAACTGCCATTAACAGGCAAATACCCTGCACCCCGCCTCGCAGGACTTGAGACAGGAGCACAGGACAGGGGAACCTTTTAAATAAATCACATCTTCATGCCACAAAGTGAATTAGGGCTTAATGAGAGGCCAGCCTTCCCGAAAGCATCCCCTCGTGCAAAGCTTCCCTCCTTTAATTAAAGCTCTCAGGGTCCAGCAGCAGCTCTGCCTCATTACCAGGATGGTGAGAGGGGGCTTGCGGGACAAATCAAGTTCAATGCTGGCAAGGGGCCCACAGCGGTGACCCCTGCCAGGACCTGGCACCGTGCGCTGGGCTGCAGAGGTGACACTGTGAGCCCACAGGCTCCCTGGCCGAAGAAAGCAATGCCAGGACAGCACAAAGAGCGGAGCTGTCTGGAGGTAGCGAACCCACAAAGCAAGCGGTTCCAATAGACGCCCCAAGGAGGCAGGGTGGCACTGCTGCATTGGGAACGGAGCGGGAGGGAAAGAGGGAGAGGAGATTTTCAGGTGGAAGGGACCTACAGTGACCACCTAGTCCAACCGCCTGACCGTTTCAGGGCTGATCAAACATCAAAGCATGTTATTAAGGGTACAGATCAAGTATCAGCTTGGGTTTGGTTTAATCAGGAGAACCCTGCTTTTATGTGGAAGAACCACAGTGCACACTGAGCCTGCTGCCCTGCACAAGCGCCTCATCTAGACCCTCTGCAGCCTTTGCATGAAGGACAGCCAGCTTCTCCCTGCTTGGGAATGGTGTGCAACCCCAGCTGGAGGGTCAGCAAGCAGCACAGAGCTGCGCCACGCGATCCCAAGTGTGCACCAGCAACTCCTTGTGCTCTGACCCTGAGCTGTGACCCACAGCTTGGAGCTGGGACGCGGTCCTTTCCCTGGTGGCTCTCTAAACCAACGTAAAGGTCTTCCTAGAGAGCATCCCTTTCCCATCTCCCCCTTCCCCACCTCCTCCTCCCCAACGCCACCAGGCAGCCTTTGAAACAGCCATATGCAGTAGCCGGCATCGAGGCAGCAGCACCGCTTTTTCCCCTCAAGAGGAAAGAAGCAGGTTCTGGAGGAGAAGGTGTTTTGTTTGGCCAGGTGCGGCAGATGTACCTGCCAAGCCAAGGCGGCACGCGCTGCCATGAGGCCCTGAGCTCACGCCCACCCCCGTGCACACAGCCCTGTGCAGCAGCACCCGAGCTGCTGCTGCGCGAGCAACGCACGCCCCTGTGTTCACACAGCACTCGGGGAGGGGGATGAGGCATTAAACTGGGAGGTAAAGTGTAAGAACATTCCCAGGAGAGCAGGAAAGGCATCCTCGGAGCGTGGGAACGCACGCTGCCAGCACCCTGGGCGGAACGCGCCCTGCGCCAGGGCCAGCCCCGCTGCCGCTGGGTACCTGCTTGGGCCGGCCTTGCAGGATGAGCAGCTCCTGCACCGCCAGCGGCTGGTAGACACGATCCAGGATATCCCGCAGGGCTTCCCGGCACTGCGCTCGCTCTGCTTCCGAAACGCCCTGGAAAAAAAAACAAACCCCGGGGTGGTGAGATCAATTCAGCTCCTGATACTGAACTTTCTGGTCCTGACCGCGTGCCGGTGCCACCCCAACCCCTTGCTGGGTTCCATTGCTACTGGACAGGCTCCCATCACGACTAACGGGCTCTTCTCTCCCCCCACTGCACAGGCTCCCTGGCTCCCATCTCTTCTCTCCCATCAGCATAGGCATGGCCACCGCACCGGCACCCCCAGGGCTCAGCAAGGGGGTGCAGAACATGGGCAGCACCCCAGCGATGCCGCGGGGCACGTTGCAGGGCACAGGGAGGGCAGGGTCTTGGTGGGGGGCTGCAGGGGCTCAGCGATGTCGCAGGGCACAGGATGAGCAGGCGCAGGGGCTCAGCGATGCTTTGGGGCTCAGGATGAGCAGGTGCAGGGGCTCAGTGATGCTTTGGGGCTCAGGATGAGCAGGTGCAGGGGCTCAGTGATGCTTTGGGGCTCAGATTGAGCAGGCGCAGGGGCTCAGCGATGCTTTAGGGCTCAGGATGAGCAGGTGCAGGGGCTCAGCGATGCTTTGGGGCTCAGGATGAGCAGGCACAGCGGCTCAGTGATGCTTTGGGGCTCAGGATGAGCAGGCGCAGGGGCTTGGCAATGCTTTAGGGCTCAGGATGAGCAGGTGCAGGGGCTCAGCGATGCTTTGGGGCTCAGGATGAGCAGGCACAGGGGCTCAGTGATGCTTTGGGGCTCAGGACGAGCAGGCACAGGGGCTCAGTGATGCTTTGGGGCTCAGATTGAGCAGGTGCAGGGGCTCAGCGATGCTTTGGGGCTCAGGATGAGCAGGTGCAAGGGCTCAACAATGCTTTGGGGCACTGGGTGAGCAGGCGCAGAGGCTCGGCGATGCTTTGGGGCTGAGCGATGCTTTGGGGCTCAGGACGAGCAGGCGCAGGGGCTCAGCGATGCTTTGGGGCTCAGCGATGCTTTGGGGCTCAGGACGAGCAGGCACAGGGGCTCAGCGATGCTTGGGGGCACGGGGCGATGCTTTGGGGCTCAGGATGAGCAGGCGCAGGGGCTCAGTGATGCTTTAGGGCTCAAGACGAGCAGGCGCAGGGCCTCGTCGATGCCGGGGGGCACGGGGCGATGCTTTGGGGCGCAGGGAAGGCCCCGATCCCCCACCTGCCTGGGTGTGCGCGGCGGGCCCGTGCCCCAGCAGGGCGAGGCCGGCGAGCAGCACCCCGAGGTGCCGGGCGAGCAGCGGGGGGCCGGTGTGGGGCAGCGCGGCGAGCTCGGCCAGGGCGGCGGCGGCGGCGCGGAGGCGGGGCCCGCGGGGCCCGGGGGCGGCGGGGCCGAGGGCGCCGGGGGGCCCCACGCCCGGCGGCAGCAGCGGCGCCAGCCCCAGCCCCGCGGCCGCGCTCAGCGCCCGCCGCAGCGCCGCCGCCTGCGCCAGGCTGGGCCCCGCGGGGCCCGGGGGGCGCTTGAGGCACAGCAGCAGCGCCAGCAGCTCGCTCGCCGCCGCCCACGGCGGGTCCGCCGCGTCCGGGCGCAGCGCGGGGAAGCGCCGCAGCTCGGCCTCGCGCCGCCAGCGCAGCGCCGCCCAGCCCGGCCGCCCGCCCAGCCGCTCCTCCAGCGCCGCCGCGTTGGCCAGCAGCGCGTCCGGGCGCGGAGCGGGCTCCGGGGAGGTCTCGCCGGGAGGAGGCGGCGGCAGCAGCAGCTTCAGGGCTTCCAGCACCAGCTCCGGCAGCAGCTCCGCTCCGCCCGCCATCTTGGCGCCGACGGGAAGAGGCGGGGCACCGCGCGCCGCCGCCATCTTAGCGAGGGCGGACGGGGGAGGAGCGGCCGCGTCGCCATCTTGGGGAGGTCGCCGACATTTGGGGAGGGCGGGCTTCTCCGCTCTCTTGGGGAGGTCATCCTCTGTTTAGCGGAGGTCGAGCGAAGGGGAGGAGTGACGCTTCTCGCCGCCATCTTGTAGGGGGCCGTTAAAAGCGGAAAAGCGACTCATTAGGGATCTTGGGGAGGTCAGGTGGGCAGCTCGGCCCCCTCCGCCATCTTGGGGAGGGCGGGCGGGGGGAGGTGTGGTCCCCGCCGCCAGCTTGGTGAGGTCGATGGGCGAGCGCGGCTTCCCGCTGCCGCCATGTTGGGCGGGGCGGGAGGGCTCATAGGCTGGAAGGGCCTGTAGGGATCATCGTCCTCCATCCAACCTGCTGCCATGGGCAGGGTCACCTCCCACTGGACCAGCCTGCTCAACAGCGACAGCTGGTGCATTGGGCACGCTCCGGAGAGGGAAGGAAACCCATTTTCCAGCCATTTGTAATCCAAACTTCCCAGCCTTCCCCGCAGGGAGCTGTCAGTGCAACCCCAAACAGCCGTGAGTGCGTGGAGCTCAGCTCCAGCCTGGCACCAGGAGGAGAAAAAGCAGCTGGAGGTTACACACCCCCTTCGGATTCATCACAGCCCGGTGCTGCAACAAACTCCATTCACCGAGGCTGCATCACGGGCACCAAACACAAGCCCGATGGGGCTGTGTGTCTCGACAGAGCTGAAAAAACACGCCTTTAGATTTGAAATCAGATCTGGCGTAGCTGAATGATTCTAAAACCCTGAACTCTCACAGTGAAATGCATCTAAAAATGCCTGCCCACCTTAAATCCTCCTGCGGGAAAAGAGTTCAGTCCCACAACAGCATCAGTCCAGGCTGAGCAGCTCCTTTCGTCCCCTCCCACACCCATCTCCAGGCTAAACAGCCCCAGGTCCCTCAGCTGCTCCCACAATCCCCAGGCTCCAGACCCTTCCCCAGCTCCAGTCCCTTCTCTGGACGCGCTCTGTCTCCTCAGTGTCCTTCTAGGAATGAGGGGGCAACCCTGGATGCAAAGCGCAGCCTTGCCAGTGCAGGGGGACAATCCCTGTCCCGCTCCTGCTGGCCACACCACGGCTGATCCAAGCCAGGATGCTGGTGGCCACCTGGGCACACTGACCTGTGCAAGACCTGATCCCAGGAGCGATGCTCCCCAGGCCAGAGCCATCTCCGCCTCTATCTGTACGACAAAATAAGTGGGACTTGGAGCAACCGAGGTGCAGCAGCTGCACGTTCCCAGCCTGCTCTCAGGGTCAGCAGCCAGACCTGCCCTTGGACTAAACAGATCCCATCTGTGGCACAAAGCGCCTATATTAGCTGACTGAATATGAGCCGGCAGTGGCCCAGGTGGCCAAGAAGGCCAATGGCATCTTGGCTTGGATCAGAAATGGCGTGACCAGCAGGTCCAGGGAGGTTCTTCTCCCTCTGTACTCGGCACTGGCGAGACCGCTCCTCGAATCCTGTGTTCAGTTCTGGGCCCCTCACCACAAGAAAGATGTTGAGGCTCTGGAGAGAGTCCAGAGAAGAGCAACCAAGCTGGTGAGGGGGCTGGAGAACAAGAGGAGCGGCTGAGAGAGCTGGGGGGGTTTAGCCTGGAGAAGAGGAGGCTGAGGGGAGACCTCATTGCTCTCTGCAACTACCTGAAAGGAGGTTGTGGAGAGGAGGGAGCTGGGCTCTTCTCCCAAGGGACAGGGGACCGGATGAGAGGGAATGGCCTCAAGCTCCCCCAGGGGAGGGTCAGGCTGGACATTAGGAAAAAATTCTCCACAGAAAGGGTCACTGGGCACTGGCAGAGGCTGCCCAGAGAGAGGGTTGAGTCCCCTTCCCTGGAGGGGTTTAAGGCACGGGTGGACGAGGTGCTAAGGGGCATGGTTTAGTGTTTGATAGGAATGGTTGGACTCGATGATCCAGTGGGTCTCTTCCAACCTGGTTATTCTATGATTCTATGATTCTATGATTAGCATCTTGCCTGCCCACGGCAGGATGACTGCAAACCCTCCACCAGCCTCTGTGGCTGCTGGAAGCCTGCAGGCACCATGGGGCGTGTTCTTCTTTGTCTTTCTGAAGGGAGGTCACAGCAATTACAGGGCTGGACAAACATCAGCAATATCTCCCGCTGGCTCCCAGCCTCACCCCTGCTGCGGGGGAGGCTGTCGGGCCAAGCTCTGCGCACACACAGCCACCCTGAGAAGGCACAAGCTTGGTTTTCACTTCCTATCCTGCTACTCCTTTCCCTAGTTCCCAGCCAGGCTGATTCGGTGCAAGGGAAAGCTGGGAATCTGCCAGCCCTGGCCACTGGCACTGAGAAAACACGTGCTCTGGGATGGACTCCTCCCTGATACACAGAGCCGCACACAGAAAAAAGGGGGACTTTGTGTTTTCTTAAAACAATTTATTATTTCAATTTTATATAAAAACCATACAATCAACACTAGAGCATTGCTGGCTTCCCAGCCTGCATCAGACCCTTTTTCCCACGATAAAAAATACAAACCACAACAACAGCTAAACACAGAGTTCAGGATTTCAGTAAAGCTGCTTGATTTCCGAAAGCGCCTTTCATTGACTGCACAATAATTACACCTGGCACGACACAGAAGGAAATCATATCATAATCTGGGATCCAGAAAAATAGAAATCTGCCTGTGAGTACTCTTATCAAATACAATTCCCTCACGTACAGCACGTGATGGGACAACTTTGGTCTGCATTAATTAGTCACCTCTCCCTGCTCCAGCAGAGATGTGGAGCTGGGGCCACCCCGGTGCTGCTTGGGAGCCGAGCATGGCAGCGGGTTGATGGTTGTGAGCACGAGGTATTTCAGAGAGCGCCAGAGAAAAACCCTTTCCCTCTCCGATAAAGGGAGGGAGGTGGCAGGGGCCCGTCCCTGCTGGAGAAAAGGAGCTGGTCCTGTCCAGCCCAGCCAAGAGCGCCTCGGCTCCGGGACAGGGAATGGATTGAATGGCTCCATGCCCTGCCTAGAGCCCAGGGAGGGCAGGAACCACCCCCAGCCCTGGAGACCCTGAGTTTCCCCTTCAGTGAACAAGGGGCATGTGGACACCAGGTTGAGGGGATGCTGGAGGGGGGTTCCGCCACCCCCTGGGCAAAGTCCGATGCGAGTCTGGGGGGGTGAAATGAGTTGAGCCGCCTGTGCTGGGCAGCTGCGGGCCAGCCTGGGGCTGGAGGGATCCTAGTCGTCCTCCTCCCCGCCGCCGTAGAGGTCCGCCAGCTTCTTGAAGCGGCTGCCCCAGTCGTTGAGGTAGTCGTAGTCCTGGTCGGCATCGGAGGCGGAGGAGTTGAGGGAGCTGAGCGAGGTGGCCTCCGAGCCGCTGCCCTCGTAGTCGAACACCAGCAGGGAGTCATAGGGGGGTGCTGTGGGGTCCGTGTCGGCCGCCTTCAGGTTCTGGGGGGACAGAGGGGTCAGCACCCATCTCCTCGGGGCTGGGGGCACTGCCAGCTGGGGGACACCTCAGCGGTGCTGGGACAGATGGGGGCTTCACCCCACCAACCCCCCACCCAGGGCACCGTGAGGGGCCACGGCTCACCTCATCGATGAAATTCCCAATCTCATCAGGGTTGGCCGGCCGAGGCCGGTACTGGGGGGCAGCCATCAGCGGGGGAGCCACGTCGTTGCGGATCACCTCAGGGCGGGCGTCCAGGCCCCGGTGCAGCTGGCTCAGGTCATAGTCCTGTGCAGGGATGAAGAGGGAAGACATGAGGAGACAAGGCTCAAGGGGTGGCCACAGGCACGGCCATGCTGGGACCTGGGGTGGAAAGGACTAAGGGCACCATGGGCACTGGGGTTTAGAGGGTGGTGGGTGACCGAAGCTGGGACACAGGAGTGAGCAGACCTGTGGCAAACTTGTGGTCCCCAAGCATCCATGTGGTTCAGGGAACAAGACCACCACTGGCCATGGGGGGAGTGTCACAAGGACCCCCCATCAGAGTCCAACCCAGCACAGTCATCCTACCTGGTCCTCCTCACCGCCGCCTTCCTCGTCGTAGTGGTAGACATTGTCCCGCATGTCATCCTCGGGTGGGAGCAGCGGCTCCTTCACCACCTTGCTCCGCCTGGCGAAGAGCAGCAGCAGCAGCAGCAGGACTGCAGGCAGAGTGCACTGGTGTCAGGGCGGTGGGGCGAGGGTGTCCCTGTCCCCATCCCATCTCGTCCCATGGTACTCACTCAGCAGTGCCAGGATGCCCCCCAGGATGCCCAGGATGGCCGGGACGCCCAGGCCACCAGCGATGTATGCTCGCCGCTCGCAGTTCTTGGCCGCTCCTTCGCAGTCGCAAACCTGGGCTTTGACTGGCGTCACCTGCACCTTGCCTTGCGCGTCCATCAGCCTCAGGAAGATGGTGTATTCCCCCGGTTCCAGCTCCTTCTTCAGTTTCACCACCACCAGGTCTTGTGCAGCAGAGAGAAGGGTTGGGCTCAGAGACAGATCCTCGCTCCCCGCTTTGGGGACACCCTCAGCACCCGCGTGGGGCTTTGCCCTGTGGCAGTTCCCCAGCCCGGTGTCCATCGCAGGGGCTGGCACCGGCTGCACTCAGGGGAGCACAGAATGCTGAGAGAGCTTGGGATCTGGCCCTTGCTTGGTGTCCTCCACCGCCCTGCACCAAAGGTGGGTGGCCAGGCCAGATGATGCGACACCTACCTTGTTGAGTTACCTCGACGGACCAGTTGGTGCTGGAGCCGTGCTCCAGCCCTGCCTGGAAGGGGTAGGTGTTGGGGGGCACGTCCTTGTCAACGATGGTCAGCGTCTGCTGCTCGGGCTGCCGGCTGCAGATGTCAAAAGCCCGGGGCTCTGGCATGGGCCCATTGTCGTTCACATCCCCGAGGAGGAGCAGCAGTGTCCCCGTGCCAGTTTTATCTGGTGACCCTATGGGACCAGGGGTTAGGAAGGTGCCTGGGGAGGCAGTCCCGGCTCCTCAACCCAGATGGGTGGCAGCCAAAGGGCACGGCAGGGAGCTCTCACCACTGTCCACAGCCAGGACGAGGGCCTGGTAGGTGCTGTTGATGGCATGAACCGCCTCCCGGTCCAGCGGCTGCGCCACCTTGACGATGCCATTCTCGGAGTCGATGTCCAGCCACCCCGCGGGGTCGATGCCCATGCGGTACCTGGGGCAAGCAAGGGGTCAGCAGGAGGGAAGAGCCCCTCGGACACACCAGCACGCCCCCCCCCCACCACTGACCCCCTCCCACTCACCTGATTTTCTGCCTCTGATCCTTGTCTGGGTCCTGGGCCGTGTAGGAGGTGACCTGGTGCCCCACTGGCAGGTCCTCCATCACCTCCACCCTCTTGACTGGTGGTATGAAGATGGGGGCTTCATTCACATCTCCGACGACCACCAGGACATTAGCCGTGGAGAGCGGCAGAGGCACAGTGAGGGGGACAGCGTTCTCCACCGTTACCACGAGGTTGTACCGGCTCCTGGTTTCATAATCCAGACCCTGGAAAGGGTGGGAAAGAGGAGCCGGAGTAGCGCCGGCAGAGAGGCAGCTGGCACTGGGGCGGCTGCGTGGTGGCAGGACCCACCTTGGCCGTTTTCAGGATGCCATCGTTGGTTTTGGGGTCGGTGGTGATGCTGAAGTCGCCATCCTGGTCCCCACTTTTGATGTGGTAGACGGCTTTCCAGGCAGGGGAGCCCTGCATATCCTGGTCTGTCACATGCAGCCGGGTTACCACCACTCCCACCTCGTTCTCATCCACTGTCGCCTCATACTACAAGAGAAGGAACAGGGATGATCACCTGGGTGGTTCCGGGCACCCCGGGGTGGGAGAGCTCACGCCACGATGCCCTGGGGAGGGCAGCGGCTCGCAGTAGCCAGCTCGGATACCATGGTGGGGTCGAAGATGGGAGGGTTGTCGTTGGCATCAGTGACTTGAATGATGGCAGTGGCGGTGTTGGTCAGGCCCAAGCCTTCCTGGTCTGCAGCCTGGATGATCAGCGTGTAGTTGGGAGTGGTCTGCAAGCCAACGTCACCACAGTTAGGACAGCGATGGATTCCGGCATTGCCTGCCTGCTCTTCCCGCTTTCTCCAGCCCTGGTGTTCACCACTGGCACAGACACTAGCTGATGTTCCTGCTGCCCACCCACAAGGCTGGCAGGCCACCCAGTCCCAGGACTCAGCAGGGGGTCCTGCAACATCTCCAGCACAGATCCCCGACAGGCTCAGGGTTGTAGAAATGCCCAGAGCAGAGAACAGTGACTGGGGAATGGCAAGTCTCCAAACTGGCCAGACCCTGGAGCTCTGGCATTCCTGGCTCCCCATGGTAAGTTCCGCTGAGAGCTGCCACGTAGTTCCCTCAGGATGCAATAAGGGTGCCCACCTCCCGGTCCAGCCCGGTGCCAATGACACTGATGATGCCATTCTCTGGGTTGATGGTGAACATTCGTTGCGTACTCTCAGGCTCCTCGCTAAGGATGGAGTAGCTGATGATGCCATTGTTCACATTGATTGCATCGTCTGCATCCGTGGCATTCACGGTCATCACAGACGTGCCTGGACATGGGGACAAGCAGGGGAGATGTTACTTGTGGGACAAAGCCCACCGGATAGCTCAGCTTGGCTCTGACTCAGAGCCCCGTGTGGTCCCAGCCATGGGGCTCCTGGCTTGTCAGCCCCCCATGTACCTGGTTTTGCGTTCTCCTCAATGTATCCAATAAAGACTTGCTGGGTGAAGACAGGCCGGTTGTCGTTCTGGTCCGTCACGGTGATGATGATCTCCATGGGGTCCTCCACGGGCTGCCCGTTGGCCGACACAGCGTGGGAGAGGAGCTGCGAGGGGCACCGTCAGTCTGTCTCTGGAAGGCCCTCAGAGACCAGTCCCTCCCCATCCCGGCCCCCCACTCACGACATATTTATCCATCGCCTCCCGGTCCAGCGGCTTCGTCACCTCCAGCCACCCCGTCTCCCGCTCGATGGTGAAGATGCCCACAGGGGGGGTGTCCGCCCCCTGCCCTGTGATGCTGTAGAAAACCTTGGTCTCCTTGTCCTTGTTGGATTTGATCTGGCAGCGAGGCACAGGAGGGGTTAGAGGGGTCCCAGCGCTCCAGGACCCGCCTTGCCCCACACCCCGTGCCTGCAGGGCCGTGTACCTGCACCAGCTTCTTGGGGAAGGGTCCCCGCTCGTTCTCGGGGCAGTTGATGGGGGGGATGACCCAGTCCCTCTTCTGCCGCCGGAGTCCATGGCCGCGCTCGGGGAAGGTCAGGACGTCAGGTACATTGTCCTATAGGGAGAGCGGTTCACCTCAGTGCTGGCCCTGTGCGCGTTCTGCATCGGGGAGAGGGGCTGTGCTCTACCTGATGATGCTGGTGGTCGTGGTGGTGGTTGTCGTGGTGGCGGCGATGGTGCGGCCGCCTGCGCAAGATCACCTTGGCCGAGTGCTTCTTGCCCGTGGTATCCCAGGTGTAGGCGGAGAAGCTGATCTCCTGGCCCTGGAGCTGCAGAGGCCGTGCTGCAGAGACGACGCCGTCCCTGCTCACCTTGAAGCGCCTGTCGTCCGAGCGGTACGGAGCCCGCCGCTGCTTGCCGCAGTCTGAAAAGCTCACTGGGGACAGAGAGAGCAGGTGGGCAAGGGGGTCCTGGTGCTGCACAGGCAGGAGCCACCAAGGGCAGGGCAGGTGCCTGGGCACCACGGGACAGGCGGTTGGCAGGGCAAGAGGGTGCGGGACAGCGCGATGTGAGCACACACAGTGCAGCCACAGCTCAGAAAACCAGGGGACCACAAGGGTCACAGGCGCAGTGGGGACGCTCAGTGCCACATACTCCGCTGGGATCCCATCCCTGGCACGGACAGGGTGTGTGGCATGACGCACGGTGCATCCCTGCTGTGGCTTTGGTGTAAGACCGGGCACGGCACAGCCTGCTGTGCCAAGGGATCCCCGCTGGCCTGTGGCAATGGGGCAAATGGCACCCAGCACAGCGTGTCCCTGCCGTGCATGGCACATCCCTGCCTGTAACCCTGTCTGTAGCACCGTGTACGGCTCGTCCTGTGTACGGCACATCCCTGCCTATAGCACCGCGTATGGCACATCTCCATTTATGGCACATCCCTGTCTACAGAACCGTGTACAGCACATCCTCACACATATCACACCCCTGCCATGTAGCACATCCCCAGTCATGGTGCATCCCTGCGGCACATCAGTGGTGCCGTGTCTGGAAACAAGGGCAGCGCCTGTTCACCTGCACCAGCAGCCGGCTTTCCCGTAGCCTGGCCTGGGGGGCCCTGGGCACAGCCAGGGCTGATCCACAGGCACTGCAGGCAGGTGATGGTGCCCCAGTGTCTGAGGGTGTCCCCAAGCCCCCGCACGGCTGGGGACCACGGCCATGTGTCCGCAGCAGGGACAGCTCAGAAAGGGGACGTGTCAACCTGTGTGGCAGGAAGATGCTGGTCCCAGTGCCTCCGTGGTGGAGGGCAGCAGCCAGAGCACCCAGCCCACCCTTTGGCACCTCCGACACCCCTGCAGCTGGACAGCGGGCACCCACCACAGCTCAGGGCAGCCTGGCACCCCGCTGGGACGTGGTACAAACCAGGACCGGCACTTAGGGGCCGTGAACAGCCTGGGAGGAGGCTCCGAGTGGCGCCGAGGCAGTCAGCAGGCATCACATGAGCCAGGGCTGCGCTGTGGGCAGCTCCTGAACAAACACTCTTTGTCTGGGAGATGGTTTGTTTGAGCCAACAGCACCCAGGCTGGAGCCCCTGCCAGCGCGGGCACCATCAGCCCCGGTGTGATCCGCACGGTGCCGAGGGCTGTGCCACGGGAAGGCGACGTGCCCAGGGTGGGCAGCACTCCCCAACACCAGGCACGAGGCGAGTCCCATCGCACCGTGGGGTGACATCAGCCCCCGGTGGGGAGCGCTAGCTGAGCCCTGGGCTGGGGGTACCCACCGTGGTGCCCCCGACTCGGGCCGGGACAACGTGCCGGTGCGATGCCAGCCCAGCCCAGCCCCGCAGCAGGACCCCGGGCGACGGCTGCGGGCTCGGGGAGCTGGTGGGGCCGGCGGGGCAGGAGCATGCTGGAGCAGGCCACGCGCTGCCGCAGCCATGGGGAGAGGCACCCTGGCACCCATGGGTGCAGGGACCAGGTGCCGAGCTGGGTAGGTGCAGTGAGGGGGCAGTGCTCAGCCCCCAGCCTCACGCTGGGTGCAACCAGCGCTCAGTGTTCAGCACCCACTCCCTCTCCTCCCTTTCCCACCTGCACAACCTGTTTTTCCGGCTCCTCCTCAGTTGAAGGAAGACTGTCGACAGCCCTCCCCCACTGGGGCTCAGAGCCAGGAGGCCCCTCTCTTCTCCTGGAGTGTTTGCACTGCAGGTGAGGAGGGCTGGGGAGGCGCTTTGGGGAGATCTCCCCCCTCCACATCCCCTGCCACCACGCTTGGATCACTGGGACAGCCAAGACCTCTGCATTACCCGCTAGGGCAGGGGGGATGAGTCCCCACAGTGGGATGGGGACCAGGGCAGACACCCTGTGGTGCCTTGTTGGGGCTGAGCTAGATGCCACCACCCCAGGGTGCCCACTCAGCGTGGGTTGCACAAGCACAGCCGTGCCAGGGTAGGAGCCAGCAGCCGGCGGGGGGGCTCATGTCTGCCCAGGGGCAGCTGGGACAAAGGTGCTGCGAGTGTCACGTCCCGCTGGCGCGCCCGCTGACGTCACCCGAGTTTCACCATGACTTCAGACTCTCGAGGTTTCCCCCACCCAGGGCTGGCACGGGAGCGTCCCAGCCCGTCTCCACGTCCCACAGGTCTGTGCCACCCCAGAGACCCCTCGCCCACCCTCTGTGCAGAGCCACGGGGTCCTGTCCCAGCCCCCACGCAGGTGTTCCCCTCCCCGGCACAGGCGCCCAACGAGCCTGTCCAGACAAGTCGGAGGGAAGGCATTGCACTCAACTCATCCAGCTTAATTATAGGCTGGCTCATCAGCTTGCCCTCACCACAGCCTGTCCCCGGGCTTTGATGGGTGCGTGGTGAGAGCCCACATCGCAGAGAGCCCACCCTGCTCGAGCCCCGCGCAGCCGGGCACCAGCGCGGCACAGCCGAGCCTTGTGGCTGTGGCATGTGGCCCCTACGGGCCGACGCCAATGCTTGTTTCGCTCCCTCCTCCCACGCCCGTCTCCATACGGACCGAAACTGGAAACGCTGGTGCTGGGACGGGGGATTTCCAGCAAATCCAGGCACAGAAGATCAGCCCTGTGCAGCGGGGAGACGCCAAGGTCACGTGGCTGCCCATCACCCTGGTATCGGGCACAGCCCGAATGGACACGGGCTGCTGTAGCTGGGCGGCTTCGTTAATGATCAACCAGAAAGCTAACAAACGGTCAATTCCTGAGGTGCGGGGCAGGGTATGGTTCCCAGCTCGATACCAGCCCTCCCAGTGCCAGGGGCCTTGGGAGCCCCCGATGTGGTGCTCTGCATCCCGCAGCCTGCGCCTGTTCCAGCTGCATCCGGGACTGTGGGGCCGGCGGCACCGTCAGCCGTAACCGCTGCAGGTGGCCACGGCCATGGCGCAAGCGCTGCCCCAGAAACACACACCCAGCCCCGCAGTGCCCGTGGATCAGGGGGTGCAGGGCACCCGAAGTGGAAGCGGGTCCCCAGCACCCACTTCCTCGCGCGTTCCTGTCCCCGGTGCCTCCTCCAAGGGCAGCAGCGCCCGGCACGGCTGCCCCAGCCAGGGTACGTGCGCGGCAAAGGAAGGCTGTTGGCACCCCGAGCTGGCGCAGCTGCCACAGCCAGGCACACAGGGCTCGGCACCAGCACCCGCCGCGCCGGGATGGGGATTTCGTGCCAGCACGGCGACACCACTGTCCCCACGCCAAGAGACCACACTGGGAGCTCAGCTCCAGGGCTGGAAAAGGTGGGTTTGCACCCATGAAGACACCGTGCGTGCGGGCGAGGGGCAGGATGGGCGGCTGCATGGCCCCACGCCCCAGCCTGCCGGCCCCAACAGGTCCGCGCTGCCTGAGTCAGCGCTGCCCACGCCGGCGCACCCCGGGGAGAGGCACCCGCTGCCCCCGCGCCGCGACGCCAGCCTGGTGCGCTGGGAGCACTGAGCTCCCCTCGGCCTTCAAAACGGCCCCACGGCCAAGAACGGACACGCAGCCACGTCCCCGACCCCACTGCCACCTGTGGCACCATGCACCGAGCCTGTCCTCACCACCACAGCTCCGTCCCCACGGCCTTGTCCCCACCGAGCTGGGCAGAGAATGTTCCATTGCCGCCCCGTTGCCACGGCTTTGTCTTCCATCGCCAACTCCAGTGCCGTGCACCCAGCCTGTCCCCACAGCCCCCCACCTTACCTCGCCCCAGCGCCTGTCCTGTGGCCACGCTGTCCCGCGGTACCGTGAGGGTGAAAGTCTCTGCGGTGAAGCCTGGTTGGCAAGGGGCTACCTGCTCGCACAGCCAGTGTCCAGCCTGCCCAGAGAGAGCGATGAGTCCTGGAGTGAGTCTGGACATGGTCCTGCTGCCCTGGGCAAGGTCCCACGGTCCCAGCAAGGATCCTGGGCAGAGTCCCCTGATCCTGGGAAGGGTCTCAGGGTCTTGGGCAGAGTTCTGAGCAGGGTCCCAACACACTGGGAAGGGTCCCCATGGTCCCAGGCAGGGTCCTGTTGCCTCAAGAAGGGTCCCAAGGTCCTGGGAAGGGTCCCAGGCAGGATCCTACGGTCCTGGGAAGGGTCCCAGGGTCCTGGGAAGGGTCCCAAGCAGGGTCCCACGGTCCTGGGAAGGGTCCCAAGCAGGGTCCCACGGTCCTGGGAAGGGTCCCACGGTCCTGGGAAGGGTCCCAAGCAGCGTCCCACGGTCCTGGGAAGGGTCCCAAGCAGCGTCCCACGGTCCTGGGAAGGGTCCCAGGCAGCGTCCCACGGTCCTGGGAAGGGTCCCAGGCAGCGTCCCACGGTCCTGGGAAGGGTCCCAGGCAGGGTCCCACGGTCCTGGGAAGGGTCCCAGGCAGGGTCCCACGGTCCTGGGAAGGGTCCCAGGCAGGGTCCCACGGTCCTGGGAAGGGTCCCAGGCAGGGTCCCACGGTCCTGGGAAGGGTCCCAGGCAGGGTCCCACGGTCCTGGGAGGGATCTCAGGGTCTCGGGCAGAGTACTGAGCAGGGTCCCAACACACTGGGAAGGGACCCCATGGCCCCAGGCAGGGTCCCGTTGCCCCAGGAAGGGTCCCAAGGTCCTGGGAAGGGTCCCAGGCAGGGTCCACCACACCAGGAAGGGTCCCAGCAAGGTCCTGTCACCCCAGGAAAGGTCCCACGGTCCCAGGCAGGGTCTCCGCCGCTGCCCCGCCGCCCCGGGAAGGGTCCCTGGAGGGGCTCCCCGGCACCAGGAAGGTTCCCCACGACCTCGGGTGGGATCCCTCCGTCCCAGGTAGGGTCCCGGTCCCGTTCCTCACCTGGAGCAGGAGCAGGAGGAGGCAGAGCGGGGCCGGGCGGCCCCCCCGCCGCCCCATGGCCGCTGCCGCACGGATCGGGCGCTGCCGCCGCCGCGGAGCCGCAGGTGGGTCCGCCCGGCCCCGCCCCGCAGGTGCCCGGTGACCCCGCCCCGGGGAGCCGCCCCCCGCCCCGCCGGGAGGCACCGCCCCGGGACCCCCGGGACCCCCGGGGTACTGGGAACCCCCCATCCCGCTACTCACAGTACTCCCATACTCCCAGGACCCCCGTACCCCAGTACTCCCATGTTCCCAGGACCCCTGTACCCCAGTACTTCCAGTACTCCCATATTCCCAATGCTCCCATACTCCCAGGACTCCTGTACCCCGGTACTTCCAGTACTCCAGTACTCTCAGAACCCCTGTACACCAGTACTTCCAGTTCTCCAGTACTTCCAGTACTCCCAGGACCCCCGTACACCAGTACTCCCATACTCCCAATGCTCCCATACTCCCAGGACCCCCATGCCCCGGTACTCCCAGTACCCCCAGTAATCCCAGTACTGCCAGGACAATGGGACCCCCCTGCCCTGGTACTCCCGGTATCCCAGGTACTCTTGTATCCTGGTACTCCTGTACCCCAGTACTCCTGCACCCCCAGTTCCCAGTATCTACACGCCCCCCATTCTCTCAGCCCCAGCTGAGCAGCCTGTGAGGAGCTGGGGATCAGCTCCTCATGGGCATCAGCCCAGGGCGCACCCCTCCGCATGGTTCCCAGGAGCCCCAGGAGCAAAGGAGGGTCCCACGGCCCCATCCCCTCCAGCACCCCTGTGTCCCCAGACACACAGCAAAGCCGGGAGGACCCCCCGGCACAGGGAAAGCCCCAGGGACCCACAGTGCCTCCCGCCAGCTGCCGCACCTCGTGGGGACAAGGACACCTTGGGGAGCTCCCGCTGCCCCCAGCAGGGGTGATGCTGCAGCCTTGCCTGGGGGTACCTGAGGGGGGCAGGGGACAGCCAGGCACTGCTGGGGGTAGAGAAAAAGCGGGGCTGGGG
The DNA here is from genome assembly GCF_032191515.1 of Phaenicophaeus curvirostris. NCBI lineage: Eukaryota > Metazoa > Chordata > Aves > Cuculiformes > Cuculidae > Phaenicophaeus > Phaenicophaeus curvirostris. The sequence goes on from NC_091405.1 coordinate 18,386,078, forward strand.
TCAGCCCCAAGCCCCGGGGAGGGCAGCAGGACCCTCTCCCAAGGCACAGAGCCACACAGAGGCTGGAGCATCTAAAAAACCCACAGTCTTTATTAAAACCTATTCCATCTTATCTCATCCGTAGGCTCACACTACCTTTATTTCATAGAGTTAAAAAAACATAACCAAGGAAAACACAGGAGAGGAAGGCGAGGGGGCTGCGCCGAGGCGGGGGGCACGGCCGGAGGGAGCAGCCCCAAGGCACAGGCAGCAGTAAGGCGCGGGGCAGGGGGCAGCGAGGCCGCAGGGACCCTAGTCGTCCTCCTCCCCGCCGCCGTAGAGGTCCGCCAGCTTCTTGAAGCGGCTGCCCCAGTCGTTGAGGTAGTCGTAGTCCTGGTCGGCATCGGAGGCGGAGGAGTTGAGGGAGCTGAGCGAGGTGGCCTCCGAGCCGCTGCCCTCGTAGTCGAACACCAGCAGGGAGTCGTAGGGGGGGGCTGTGGGGTCCGTGTCGGCCGCCTTCAGGTTCTGGGGGGGACAGAGGGGTCAGCACCCATCTCCTCGGGGCTGGGGATGCTGCTGGCACCCCAACGGCGCGGGCGTGGAGGGGACCAAACTGTTTCCCACTCACCTCCTCAATGAAGGTGCCGATGTCGTCGGGGTTGGCCGGCCGGGGCCGGTACTGGGGGGCTGGCAGGAGCGTGGGGGCCACGTCGTTGCGGAGCAGCACCTCGGGGCGGGCGTCCAGGCCGCGGTGCAGCTGGCGCAGGTCGTAGTCCTGGGGATGGGGACGTGATGGAGAGGGACAGGGTCAGGTTGCCCGCGCTGGCCCTGGTCGTCCCCCCCAGCCTCCCCCAGAACACCCACCTGGTCCTCCTCCCCGCCGCCCTCCTCCCCGTAGTAAAAGATGTTGTCCCGCGTGTCATCCTCGGGCAGAAGCAGTGGCTCCTTTGTCACCTTCCTCCTCCTCACGAAGAGCAGCAGCAGCAGCAGGATAACTGGGGGGAACATCAGCATCAGCAGGGATGTATCCCCACCCCTCCGCCCCACAGCAGGGTGCAGCCCCGCAGCACGGGGACCCCCCGGACCCCGACTCACGCAGCAGGGCCAGGACGGCCCCGAGGGCAGCGAGGATGAAGGGCAGGCCACTGGCAGGCTGGCGTCGCTGGGAGCAGCTCTGCACTGGCCCCTCACAGTCGCAGACCCGCGCGGTGATGACGGTGAGCTGGGCTTTGCCCGGCCGGTCGAGGAGCCGCAGGTAGACACTGTACAGGTCTGGCTCCAGCGCTGCCACCAGCCGCAGGGTGACGGTGTCACCTGCATGAGACCAACACCGTGGGTGACGCGTGGCAGCGTGCATCGGTAACGCTGCCGCAACGCAACCCACCTCCCACTGAGCATCCCGCTGGCGTTACCTTCATCGCCGACCTCCACGGCCCAGCTGTCCCCGGAACCGTGGGCCAGCTCGGCGCGGAAGGGGCCAGTGTTGGGGGGCAGGTCCCTGTCTGTGACGGTGAGAACCTGCGGCTCGGGGTTGTGGTTGCAGAGGGTGATGTCGCGGGGCTCGGCCTCGGGACCGTGGTCGTTCACATCAAGCAAGGTGAGGAGCAGGGTGCCGGTGCCCGTGGCAGGTGGAGAGCCTGCAGGGAGGAGGGACGTTGGAGGGGCGCTCCCCAAAACCCAGGACCCTTGCTGGGACGGGGATGCCCTGAGCAGGGCTGGGGACAGGGAGCCCCCAGCACTGCTCCGTGCCAGAGCTGGGATGTGGTTCCCAGTGTCCCGTGTCCCTCACGCGGGAGAGGGAGAACAAGGGCCCCTTTCACAGCCCTCACCATCGTCCACAGCCAGCAGCATGGCAGTGTAGGTGCTGTTCTTGGTGAAGGGGGACTCGCGGTCCAGGTGGTCCTGTGCCGTCACGAGGCCATTCTCGGGGTGCACGGCCAGCCAGCCCGCTGGGTCGTGCCCCACCATGTACCTGGGGGCAGATGGGAACTGGTGCTGTGGCAGCGGGTGGCAGAGACCCCGCTCCTTCAGACCTTGACCCCAACCCCAGCTCCACTCACCTGATCCTCTGCCCCTGGGCCTTGTCGGGGTCCTGGGCGGCGCAGGAGGTGAGGGTCTGCCCCGGCGGCACATCCTCTGGCACCTGGGCAAGCTGCACCGGTGGGACGAAGACAGGTGCCTCGTTGACGTCCTCCACGTTGACTGTCACCGTGGCAGTGGCTGTCGGCAACTTCACCGCAAAGGGGGCCTCATTGACCACGGCCACGTGGAGCACAAACTGCTTCTTGGCCTCGTAGTCCAGAGCCTAGGAGAGAGGAGGGGATGGGCAGCACCCTGCTGGGGGCAGCGAGGTGGGGGCCACATCGGGGACACGCACCTTGGCTGTTTGGAGGACACCCTCATTGCTGGCGGGGTCGGTGGCGATGGTGAAGGCGCCTCCCTCGTTGCCGCGCAGGATGGAGTAGACGGCTCGCCACGCCGCTGTGCTCGGCTCGTCCAGGTCGGTGGTGGTCAGCCGGGTCACCTCCCGCCCAGCCTCATTCTCCGGCACGGCCGCCTCGTACTGCGGGGACACCGTCAGCGCTGCAGCCCCAGGGGCACCAGCCCAGCGCTGGCCCAGGGGGAGGGAGGGAGTCCTGCTGGGGGGTCCTGCGTTACCATTTTCGGGTCAAACTCGGGGGCATTGTCATTGATGTCTGCGATCTCGATCACCGCCAGTGCTGTTGTGGTCAGCCCCTCGCCGTCCAAGTCAGCTGCCTGCATGGTCAGCGTGTACTCCCGCACGCGCTGCAGTGGACAGACGGACAGACAGACATCAGCCCCCACCTTGATGCCAGAGCTGCCCGCGCCACAGTGCTGCCGAGCCCACCTCCCGATCCAGGCCACTAGCGATGACGCTGAGGGTGCCGGTGGCCCTGTTGACGGTGAACATGTGAGGATGGGGCTCCCGTGGCTCCTGGCTGAGGATGGAGTAGGCGACGACACCATTGTAGGTCTCCACCGAGTCATCGGCGTCCGTGGCCGTCACCTGCATCACGGAGGTGCCTGGGGACAGGATATCCCAGTGAGTGGGGTGGATGAGCGTCCCCCGTGGGGATGGTCCCAGGGCTCTCCCCAAGGGCCATGACAGGCAGGAGACCGAGGTCTGGCACAGGGTCCTACCTGGCAAAGCGCCCTCTGACACAGAACCCCTGAAGATCTCCTGTGTGAACTGGGGCTTGTTGTCGTTCTGGTCCACCACTGTGACTATGATCTCCATCGGTTCCTCCACCGGTTTGCCGTTCTCAGACACAGCGTGGGAGAAGAGCTGCGAGGCAGCAGGGTGAGCAAGGATGATGATACAGCATGCTGGCACCCCGTGGCACGCTGTAACACCCCCTGGCAGGGACCTACGTGGTATTTGTTGATGTGCTCCCGGTCCAGCGGCTGCGTCACCTTCATCCAGCCTGTCTCCTTCTCGATGGTAAAGATGCCTTCGGGGGGAGCATCCGCCCCCTGGCCCGTGATGCTATAGAAGATCTTGGTGTCTCTGTCCCGGTTGGATTTGATCTGAGAGAAGACATGGCAGGGGGTCTCAGCATCTCCCCGCTCCCCCCAGCGGCATCGGGCCCTGCACGCACCGCTCCCACTCTCCATGTGCCCAGCCCCTCGCCCAGACGCAGGGGGGATGGACCCCTCCTCGGTTCCCACACCCGCACCCAGCCCCCACCCACACCGATATCCCCCCATACCTGAACCAGCTTTTTGGGGAAGGGACCCCTCTCATTTTCAGGAACCTTGATGGGGGGGATCACCCAGTCCCTCTTCTGCCTCCTGGGGAGCTCCTGGGGGATGAGAGGTGGGTGAGGGTGCAGCCGGCCGGTGGGCTTTGGGGGCAGAGGGCAGCGGGGCAGCATCCCTTTTCTCCCAAGTGACAGGGGACAGGACAAGGGGCAATGGCCTCAAGCTCCACCAGGGGAGGTTTAGGCTGGACATGAGGAAAAAATTCTTCACAGAATCAAAAATCTTCACAGGTCATTGGGCACTGGCAGAGGCTGCCCAGGGAGGGGGTTGAGTCACCTTCCCTGGAGGTGTTTAAGGCACGGGTGGATGAGGTGCTAAGGGGCATGGTTTAGTGTTTGATAGGAAGGGTTGGACTCGATGATCCGGTCGGTCTCTTCCAACCTGGTTAGTTTATGGTTCTATGATTCTATGATTACCTGGAGGGAGCGCCTGCTCCGCACAGGAACCGGGGCAGGGTCTGGCCATCCGGTCACATCCCGGGGGGAAGCAGCATCCCGGGGGGGGACAGTGAGCGCCGAGAGCACCCTGCTCGCCCTCAGCGGCTGCACAGGGACCCCGTCGTCCCATGCCACGATGCTGGGCTCCTCGGTCCCATCCAGCCCTGCGCATCCTCTGGAGCTCGCTGTGAGGAGGCAGGGGGTCAGGGTGGCGGGGGGGGGGGGGGCTGTGTCCCCGAGCCCCCCCCCCCCCTCCCCGACCTCGCGCTCCCCCATCCTGCTTAGGTGGCTCAGGCAGAGGATGCTGGGAGAGGAGCACGGTGGAGGTTTCGGCTTTGTTTTGTAGATGATGGGAAATTCCTGGGCAGGCAGAGCCCTGCCCAGCCTGCCACCCGCTGTGTCCCCCCTCGGGGGCTCCCAGCCCCCCCAGCTCCCAGCGTCACCATCCCGGGGGCTCCCAGCCCCCCCCAGCCAGGACTTGGGGTGCAGCACGGCCCCCCCACCCCCGACCACGCCGCGTCCCTCGTGCTGGACGTGGCCCAGGTCCCTGCACCCCCATCCGGGCAGCAGGATTAGGGGATTAGTGGAGCTAAGCCAGCTCCGGCAGCGGCGAGAGGCCACGAGAGCCAGGAGGGGCTGGGGAGCGGGGCTGGGGGGCTGCGCCAGCCAGGGGGGACACAGAGCAAGGCGAGGCGAGCTGCGCCCCACGGCTGCCCCACACCAGGGCAGGGAGCGAGCCCCGGGGTGACCAAGCCCACGTGCAGAGCCTGCAGGGCTGGGGCGAGGACATCTCCCAGACACCGTGGCTTTGAGAAGGCTTTGAGAAGGGCGATGGCTCTGATAACGAGATGCTGGGAAGTTCCCCGGGCGCCCCAGCAAGCAGGGCTGGAGCACAAGGAGCCCAGGGGAGCCCCCAGTCCTGCTCCCCGGCGGTGGGTTGCTTCTCCCCACAGAAGGGCTGGGCAGCATGACAGGGTTCAGGGCTGGTGCGAGGCTGCAGACCTTAGGGGTTCAGCCCTTGGGGGGCTGCACCCTGCTATGCCCGTGCGATCCCTGCACGGCTCTGTGCCCGCTTGGCACAGCGAAGGAGCCCCATGGCTGGTGCCCGCACCACTCGCTGCCCGCGGAGGGGCTGTGCGGTGGCGTGGCCGGACCCCAGCCCCTGCCCATGGCACAGCAGAGCCCAGCTCCACTCCCAGCAGCCTGGAGAAGCTGCCCGGCAGGCTCAGCTGAAGGCAGCGGGATGTGGCATCCAAGGGTCAGGACCTCTTCTTGGCACGGCGAGAGCACTTACCGTCAAGGTGGGCTTTTAATGCTCCGCGGCCATTAGGCGAGCGGTGGCTCTGGGTCTGGTTCCCGAGCAGCCCTGCTCCCCCGGGACGCCAGCGAGCAAACGGGGCAAACCGGGCATCGCTCGCTGGGGCACAGCGAGGGGCGGTGGCGGAGGAGCCCCTGCCCAGCCTCCAGCCAGGCCAGCCAGACCCTGCAGCCCAGGGCACCCACAGCCCGAGGAGGGTGGCCCGGGGCACCCAGCCCCACCGCCAGCCCGGCACCCACCCTGCGGGGACCCAGCCCTGCCCCATGGCTGCACCACAGGCGCTGGCATCAGCCGCCAGCAGCCCCGCCGGGGCCAGACGGGCTGGGCAGCAGCCCCACAGCCCTAGATCTCAGGAGCCTGGCCAGCCCCACAGCCCTAGGTTGCAGGAGCCTGGCCCCACAGCCCTAGATCTCAGGAGCTTGGCCAGCCCCACAGCCCTAGGTTGCAGGAGCCTGGCCAGCCCCACAGCTTGAGAAGGACTCACCCTATGGCCAAGCCCCACACCCCGGGGACCCCAACTAGCCCCACACCCTGGGCAGCGCCAGCTCCCCCGAACAGCACCCACCCCGCAGCCCGAGGGGGGGTTGAGCCGGTCCCGGCCCCGGGAAGGGGCATCCCGGGGGGGTTGAGCCGGTCCCGGCCCCGGGAAGGGGCAGGGGGGGGTCCCGGTTACCTGGTGCCGGGCGCCGCGGCCCCGGGGGGATGCAGGGCCGGGTCCGGGGGGCAGCGGCCGCCGCCGGGAGCGGGAGGAGGAGGAGGAGGAGGAGGCTGAGGATGAAGAGGAGCGGGCAGAGCCCGGAGCGCGGCTCCCGCATGGCCCCGCCGCTGCCGCTCCGGCCGCCGCCCGCCCCGCCCCGCCCGCTGCATCGCGGCTCCAGGTGAGGCGGTGGCCGCGCAGGTACCGCCCCGCCGAGCTCATCCCCGGCTCCCCCGGGACCGCCCCAGAGACCTGACCCCGGTACCCCCGGTACTGCCCCGCAGGGCGGCCCCCGGTATCCCCGGTACCCCGATATCCACGGGCACAGCCCGGTACCACCCCCACCCGCCCCGACCCGGGCACCTCCCATCCTGTACATCTCCGGTAACCCGGGCACCGCGGCTCCCCCTGGCCCCGGTGCTGAGACCCTCCCGGTGCCCCCGCCCCACTCCTGGGGACCCCCGGGACCCCCCTGGCCGGGGGGGGTCAGGATGCTTGGCCTCACGCTGGGTCCCATCGGGCACCAGCCGAAGCGTTGTCCCCTTCCCCAGCGCCCGGGGGGTTCTGGCTGGCCCCGAGCATCCCCCGGGGGGCCACATCCTGCTGGGTGCAGGTGTTCGGAGGGTCCAACGGGGTCCTCAGCGCCCTGCGGGGGGTGCTCAGTACTCCGGGGGTTCTCAGCGCCCCACAGCGCTGCCAGGAGCCCCTCTGGCCTTTGGGGGAGCGTGGACCTCGGAGTGAAGTGAGAGCCCAGCCCTGCTGGTCTGGGGGTCCTGTGGCCCCTGGGGACAGAGCCGTGGGGGCTCCCGGGGTGCCCTCCCCATGCTGGGAGAAGCGTGTTGTGCGCTGGGTCCCTCCCAGGTCGGCAGGTGCGTTCAACAAGAAGGTTTTGGCCCCGCTGCGGTTTGGCAGCGGCAGCTGGACACCCATGGGCTGGCGCTCTGCAGGGCTCGGCCAAGGTCACAGCTGTCCCCAACGGAGAGTCCCTACCCGGTGCCCGTAGAAGCAGCCGGCGCAGCCAGAGCCATGTTGCCCTGCACCGTCACCCTCCTCCTCCTGGTGCTGGTAGGACCTTCCCAGTGCATGTCTGCGGCTGGTGGGCATCAGGACTGGGCCCCCCAGCCCTGGAGCAGAGCTCAGCCCACCCTGCGGTGGCCCCTCAGCCCTGCTCTCCATCACGCAGGATGTCCTGACCTTCCCCGAGCGCGGCCATGGACTCCAGCGGCAGAAGAGTGACTGGGTCATCCCCCCCATCAACTGCCCCGAGAACGAGCGGGGACCCTTCCCCAAGAAGCTGGTGCAGGTACACGGCCCCGCAGGCACGGGGCGTGGGGCAAGGCGGGTCCTGGAGCGCTGGGACCCCTCTAACCCCTCCTGTGCCTCGCTGCCAGATCAAATCCAACAAGGACAAGGAGACCAAGGTTTTCTACAGCATCACAGGGCAGGGGGCGGACACCCCCCCTGTGGGCATCTTCACCATCGAGCAGGAGACGGGGTGGCTGGAGGTGACGAAGCCGCTGGACCGGGAGGCGATGGATAAATATGTCGTGAGTGGGGGGCCGGGATGGGGAGGGACTGGTCTCTGAGGGCCTTCCAGAGACAGACTGACGGTGCCCCTCGCAGCTCTTCTCCCACGCTGTGTCGGCCAACGGGCAGCCCGTGGAGGACCCCATGGAGATCATCATCACCGTGACGGACCAGAACGACAACCGGCCTGTCTTCACCAAGGCGGTTTTCCACGGCACCGTGCCGGAGGGGGCTGAGCCCGGTGAGAGCAATGCCACCAAGCCGAAGGCAGCGGCAGGGTGGCAGCTGGGGGACAGTGGAGATGGCACTAATAACTGCCCCCTCCCAGGCACCCTCGTGCTGTGGGTGAAGGCCACGGATGCGGACGATGCGGTGAGCTCCACCAATGGGGTTGTAGCCTACTCCATCCTGAGCCAGACGCCAAACCAGCCCCAGCCCCGCATGTTTGCCATTGACAGCAGCACTGGGGCGATCTCCGTGGCCGCGGTGGGACTGGTGGCACAGGTGAGCACCAGGCATGGCCCTTCAGCACCCACCGTCACCCCCTACCCCTCCCCAGCCTGGCTCTCGCCCTGCATTTGGTGGTGACACAGCTTCTTGCTGCAGGCAGTCCCCGAATACACCCTGAAGATCCAGGCAGCTGACATGGAAGGGTCCGGGCTGCAGGCCACCGCCACCGTCCTCATCAAAGTGCAGGTGAGGTGCCGAGTGGCAGGAGGGCACGGTTAGGCCACGGTGAAGCCGCTGGCAGCCTCCACACGCCCGGGTGCCGCAGCACCGATGCTCTCCGGGCGCTTTCCAGAAGAGGAGTGAGGCTGGGATGGCAGCTCTGCCTTGGCTTGGTGGCCTGACATCCCACCAGGGCTCTGGTCCATCCCACCAGCCTTAGGGCTGCGGTGCTGCCGGAGCAAGGGTGCCAGCGGGGCTCCTGGGTGCACCTCCCACGGGGAAGCCACCTGCGCTGGCTCGGCCCAGCCAGGGAGGAGCGCCCGGTCTTGCCACAACTCCGAGCTGGGATAGCGGCACCCAGCCTCGCCAGCGCCGTGGGAAGAGGCTGCGGCACCAGCCTGGGCAGGGGATGGCATTTTGCACAGGGCAACCGGCCGTGGGCCCCTGGCTGAGCGAGGCAGAGGAGAACCGGGTAAGCGCCTTGCTCGTTGTTGTGCCTCCAGCATCCCCGCTTCAGCTGGCAGCCGAGGCCCAGAGCCGGTGCTGGGATGGCAGCAAGAGCTTGTCCTGCTGCAGACACACAGCCTGGCGTTGCCTGGCTGGCAGCAGCGTCAGCACAGCAGGATGCAGCCCCTGCTCATGCTCCCACCCTGCCGAGCGCAACCTGGGGGCTCCTGGAGGGGAAGGGGCCCAGCTGCACCCACCGGCACGCTCGCTGCCTGCCCCGAGAGCTCCGGAGAACTTGCAGGGTTAACACTCGCCCGCACGTGACACTGTGGGCAGGGAAGGCGGCAGGGACAGGGCTGTTCCTCTCTGGGTCCACGCCAGCCATTGCCGCTGTGCCATGACCCACCGGGACAGACGGGTGAGTGGGGAGCCTGGCACTGCCCTAGGCACACAGTCCTTCTTCCAGGCAGGGACGTGGAGGCACCCACGCTGCTGGGAATGCTCCACGGTGGGCAGGGGGCTGGCACCGCAGTCCCAGGGCTGGCAGAGCTCAACCCCATGGCGTGGGAAGGACATGGGTGCCCATGTCCCAGCCCTGGGGCACAACAGGGTGCTGGGGACGTGGGGCTGTGCTGGGACAGGGGGCACACAGGCAAGCCGGAGAGGGGCTGAGGGCGGCCAGGAGGCTCGGCTGTGGCACTGCCCCCTGCGGTGTGGCAGAGGGGGAGGTGGACAGTGCTGCTGGACACATTCCAGCCCCGCTCGCTCCTCTGCCCCAGGCTGAAGGCATGACTGAGATGGTGAACGGCTCCCTGACCACCCACGTGCTGAACACGGCCACGGGGCTGCCGGCAGCCAGGCTCGCCGTCCGCTTGGCCCAGTTGCAGGAGCCAGGGCTGCAGTGGACGGAGCTGGAGCAGAGGTAGGAGAGCCAGCGGCAGTGAAAGGGGAAGAGGATGCTGCTGCCTGACCCTCCGAACCAGCCAGCTGCCAGGAGAGGCTGCCCAGCCTTCGCCCTGGAGGCTGCTGGCAGCAGAGCCGGGGCAGCCACCACGGCACGGCTTGGACCATCTGGTTTCAGGTGGACGGATGGGGATGGGCGCTGCCAGCCCCTCCTGGCTCCAGGACAGGCCAAGCCCGGCACCTACAAGCTGCACTTTGAGACGGGGGCATACTGGCAGGGACTGGGGCACGTCAGCTTCTACCCCTTTGTGGAGGTACAGAACGTGGGGAGCAGGGGATGGGGGTCACGGATCCAGCTGAAACCACGGGGGGACCCAGGGTCTGGGTGTCCTGTGTGAACTGCACACCCCAGCCTCCCTCCTGCAGCGCTGCCGGCTCTGCTCCGAGCATCCCTCAGGGCCTGGCTCTGGCTAGAAGAGCCCCACCAGAGCGGGATCCCAGCCGCTGCCTCCTCGCTCTCCCCCAGGTCGTCTTCACCATCACCGACCCGGCCCAGAAGCTGCACGTCCCACTGCTGATCAGCCCCTACTCCTACACAACGTATCGCGGCAGTTAGGGGAAACGCACGTCCTCTCCCTGGGATGGAGGTCATTGGGGGAAACTACGCCATCAACACTGTTAAAGGCTTCAAACAGCACCATCCGTCTCAAAAAATCACCTTCCTGAGGGCAGCCTAGGAGGCAGGGGAGGCTGGTCCAGTGGGTGGGATGCTGGGAGCCTTCCAGGATGAGCTGTGGTCCTGGTCCTGGTCAGAGCCAAGGAGTGGGGGTCTGCTGGGGGGCTGCTGAAGAAAGGGTCCTCTAGGAAGGAGAGAAAGGGTCTTCCAGGTACTGCTGAAAGCTCACCAGGGTCTGTTTAATGGTTCAAAGCACAAAGGGGGCAGAGCCCAGCGCTCTGACTGGTGCAGTTGGTCTCTTGGTGTTGGTTTGCACCAGTTGGGGACAGAAACGAGTCCCGCAGGGCCCTGCCCCACCTCAGGTCTCTCCAGAGGCTTGAAGCCCAGGTTGTCCAGGGGGATTCCAAAGGCTGTCAGCTTTCCCTTGAACGCCTGCAGCATGTCATTGTGTGCCTGCAAGGGAAGCACCTTGTGGTCAGCTCAAAGCCTGGCTCCAGCCCAGACACTCCATGCCTGGGCACTGGCTCCCTGCATGGTGAGGTGGGACCCCAACCCGCTTTCCTTCGCAAGGCAGATGGGGGAAACTGCAGCTTGGTCTGGGTCTTTCCCAGCACAAGGTGAGAAGCAGCTCAGCTGACCTGCTGCGAGTTCCTGTGCTCCATGCACAGAGTCGAGCAGAAGGTCCCCCTTCCACACCCCACAAGTCGCAGCCAGCACCCAACAGCCCCCAGCCCCAACCTGGGGAGGCAGGGAAGCCCCAGCCCCTTCCCTCACCTTGCAGGCTCGGGCCAGCTGGAGCTGCAGGTCCTTGATGGTGGTGTCCTTGGACTTGAGCACATCCTGCAAAGGGAGACAGCGCATCAGGCAGTGGCTGCGCAGGCACAGTGGCCGTGCTGTAGGGTCAGCGCCGTGGCAGAGCGCACGGAGGATCTTCTGCGCAGCGGCTGAGCTAGCTCCGAGGCCCGGCTCAAGCCGAGCAGCTCGCAGCAAGGCCTGGCAGGTGGCCACCACCCTGCCCCCTTCCAGCCAGCCCTGCCAGGGACAGCCAGCCCCAAGCAGGGACCTCCCAGACCAACAACACAAGCGCCAGCACAGTCCTGCCATCATCGTCAGCCCTGCTGCAAGGGGGGGACGATGGCAGCACTGCCCTGCTGTCACGGCACCAGGGGAATTACAGGGAGAGAATAGTAGGTGACACATCTTCTGCCCCATCCTATGGCTCCAGAGCCTCGGTTGCTGCTATGCGCACCCCCAGGGCACCCTGGCAAGCAGGTGTCCACATGCTTCACTGCTACCCACCGCAGAGGGGACCTGGAAGGGGACAGACCGGCATGGGATGAGTTGGAGGGCACTAGGATGCCGGCTGAGCTGAGCGTGGAACCTCCATCCCTTGCATCTCAACCCAAGACAAAGCATCTGTTGCCTCTCTGGTTACAGCTGCGGCAGGCTCCAGGAACGCCAGTCTCCAAGCCTCCACACTGAGGCTTTCTGCACACGTATTTTTAGCACAGCAGACGTTGCAGAGCCCCTGGGAACCTGTCTATGCTTCTGGGCCTGGGGCCATGCTCCTCAAAACAAGCTTCACCTGAAGGAGAGATCAATGCCAAACTCTAACACCCACATGCTCCATTCTTGAGGGAGAGCTGGAGTGCCCTGCGGCACCATGTGTGGCACTGGGAGTGCTGGGAATTAGTGACGTGGAAGATACAGCCATGTAGGATGGGGACTCCCAGGTCTGCAGTCAACCCAGAGCAGCCTCTGCCCACCAAGTGCAGCCTGCACAGGGCTCTACGGTACCTCCAGCTTCTGTGAGACCAAGGAGAAGGTGCTTGGGTCAAGGTTGGAGGCTGCCAAGACTTCGCTGAGCTCCATTTCCTTTCTCTCCAGGATGCTGTGGAGTCCTTTGAGCTTGCGCTCCAGGAGCAGGTTCTTGAAGCCCGTCTTCTGCTGCACCTCGTTAATGGCTTTGGTGAACTTCTGGTAGAGCTCATCCCGCTCCTCCTGCACCTGCTCCCAAAGACAGTAAGGCCTTCACACCACCTCCAGGAGCCCCTGGGCTGGTGGCTGTCAGCTCAGTCCTGCCTGCTTCAGCGAGAGCCCAGCCATTCCTCATGGCAACTGGAGCCTGCGGGGAACGCAGGTGCTGGAGCCCAGCTTCCCTCGCTCCACAGCCGGCACCTCCTCAGCACCTCCTGCCTCCTCCTCCCCTCAGGGCTCAGGACACCCCAGCAGCAGAATGGGCTGATTGCGGCACCAGTTTAGACCTCAGAGAGGGCCCCACGGCTCATGGGGGCCTCTCCTCTCCTCCTCGCGGGTGGCACGAGGCCCTGGCTCACAGCTAGTTAATAAGTGTCCTAATTAGGACACAATTTCCCCTCCACAGCCTAGTTCTGAATTCACTGAATATGTTGCTGCCTTAATGACGGATCCTTCACGAGGCCTCAGATCAATGTTCATATTCCTGGGGATTTCTACGAATTGCAAATGAGCTGTCTCCTGCCTCACATTTATCTGAGCTCGCTGGTGGGGGGAGAGTCTGGAAGAACTCAGTCAACAGGACTCATCCTGAGCTGCTCCAACGCGGCAAGTGGAGGGAGCGACCCCCAACACTGGCAGGAGGGGACAAGCTGTGGCTGTGGGCAGTGGCCCATGACAATCTCTCCCCACGGCTCTGCCCCCAATCCATCTCTGCCCCCAAACCATCTCTCCCCACTGCTCTGCTCCCAAACCATCTCTCCCCACTGCTCTGCCCCCAAACCATCTCTCCCCACTGCTCTGCCCCCCAAACCATCTCTCCCCACTGCTCTGCCCCCAAACCATCTCTCCCCACTGCTCTGCCCCCAAACCATCTCTCCCCACTGCTCTGCCCCCAAACCATCTCTCCCCACTGCTCTGCCCCCAAACCATCTCTCCCCACGGCTCTGCCCCCAAACCATCTCTCCCCACTGCTCTGCCCCCCAAACCATCTCTCCCCACGGCTCTGCCCCCAAACCGCTGTGCAGCCAGCCCCTCGCAGGCCGGGAAGGGACCGTCGGAGCGTGCATGATTGTTTTGCAAAGTACAAGGCCAGGCTTGTCTGCTGACCGTGGGAGACGCCAAAGCTGTGAGAAGCTTTGTTGGAAGCAGCAGTTATCACACAGCTCTGGATTAGAGCTTCAAAAAGCCCTCAGCTAAGCACAGACTCTGCTAAGCCTCTGCGCCCAGGTTTGGAGAGGGAAATGGGATGCCCAGACCCACCCGCAGCTCTCACCTTGCTGAACCTCTGCACGAGCACTTCGTGTTCCCACTGAAGATCCTTTAGTTCCTTCTGGGTGATTTTCAGATGGCCTTTTACGTTCTGCAGGTGGGAAGGGGCAGTTAAAGAGCATGAGTTTCTCTAGGAGGTGTGGGGGATGCGTTCTGCCGAGGGAGGAGAGTGACCAGCAAAGACACATGGGTGAGAAAAAACAGTCAGCACCCACACCAACCCACTCGTCCCTCTGCAGCAGGTGCTGCTCTTGCTTCTCGCTGCCAGAGCCCTGGGAGTCCCATCTGAGATTATGGGAACACCCAGCCAAAGTGAAAATCACTCAAAGAACTTTGCTGGGTGATCTGGCCAAGTGGAGCAGCAGAGGCCACTGCTGAGCGACCTCCTCCAGAAAACAGTCAGGGTGACGTTGGAAAGGCCAGGGCTGGCCACTCACCTTCAGGGCCTCTTTGTCACGGTGGGTCAACTTTTCCTGCAGCTCAAACATCTGCTTCTGGGTCTGCTCCAACATCTCCTTCAGCTGCTCGTTCTGGTGGAGCAACTTTGCCTTCTCATTTCTGCACTTATTCTCTCTCTTTTTCATTTTCTCCTTCTGCTCCTGTTCTCGGGAACATGAGTGCCAGCTCCTGGGGCTGCCCAGCTCCTCAGAGCTTCCCACACCATCGGGACACCTTCCCACACCATCGGGACACCTTCCCACACCATCGGGACACCTTCCCACTGCTGGCCCAGCAAGAAATATCTCCCTGTGCGCAAAAGCTTTGCTCATGGCACGCTGTACAGCCCCCAGGAGACCAGCAGCATCCATACCACCACCTGGAATCTGGCCAGATCAGGGTGAAATCCTTGCAGGACCTGTCCCCTGGGGGAAGGACCTGCAAACCAGGCAGGCTGCAGCAATGGGGGCAGGCAGTACCTTCAGCAAGTTAATGTGCTCCTGGTTTTGGTGGTTGATATCCTCGTAGTAGTTCTTGATGTCATTGAAGGCCTTCTCGTGGTCCCTCATCAGATCATTAATATGTCTGTTCTTCCTCTCTTCCACCTCACAGATCTCCAGCTTCTTCTGCAAGTGAAGCTTGTCCTGCTGGATCTGCATCTTCTCACTGTACATGGTCTTGATCTCTAGGGAAGAGCAGAGGAGGCTGAGTGAGGACCTCCTGGACACCCTGTGTAATACACCCCAGCCCTGCCAGCCAGCATCGGTCTGGTATGTGCCACCCTGGCATTACTCAAGGACAAGAAGCTCATTAGCATCCCCACAGCTGCCAGCAGTGCACAGAGCAGTGACACTGCGGTCCTTACACTGGGACCAGGGAGAGCAGAGTCCAGAAACAGCATCCTTGGAAAGAGGGCACGGAAATGCTCCATGAGAACCTGAAATGTCCCCTGAGGAGGAGACTGGAGCAAGGACTCTGCGAGGGCTCCTCCAGCCAGCCCACCCTGCAGCCTGGAAACCACAGCCCGGCAGCTGCGCTCAGCGGTTCCGCCTGGAGCAGCGACAGGTGCCCTGCCTGCACCCTTCACCTTCTCTACAGGCATCCGGCCTTGTTCTGCTGACGCGCTGCTGGGGGTCTGGCAACCTGGGGAAAACCAGCCCCCTTTCTGCCTGAGGCTCTGCCAGGGAGCCTGGCAGTGCAGGAGAGCTCGAGGACCTTCGCTGGCACAGGAGCTCACACAGGAGCTGCGAGCGTGTCCTGACCTTTCACTTGTTTCTCAAAGTCCTGGCGCAGCTGGGTGATCTCCTCCTCTTGTTTCTGTCGGGGAGAAGCTTTTGTTAGAGGCAGACAACTGAATCCTGAGTTAGCTGCATCCCGAGGGATTCCCTCCTGCTCCCTGGGAAAGGTTCCTGCCATGGTACCAATCCCATGCCATCCGTGCAAACAGCGGCTCATAGGTTCTCCAGCTGCTCTCACAGTTCCCTGCTGTGGGAGGCAGAGTTACAGGAGCTGCCCTAGAAATCCCTTCTCCCTGCTCCCGTGCTGACTTTCTAGTGCCCTGAGCCCACCAGTGCCTGTGGGAAACTCCATCCCACCCTCTGGAAAGAGCCGGGGAGGCAGGCTCCTGCTCACGTGCCGGTGCTGGGAAGGCTCAGCCTGCAGTGCCACCACCTCCCTCTCCAACAGAGCCACCTCACACATAGCTCCATCCTGGCCAGGGACGTACCATGAGAAGGTTTTTCACCAGCGTCTCATGGGCCAGCTCCTGCTCCCTCAGCTTCGCTTTCAAAGAGTCCACTTCTTTCTTCATCTCCATCTCCTGGGCCCAGTGATCCTCCTGAGCTTGCTTCAGGGACAGGGTGCCCTCTGCCTTCAGCTCAGTGAGATTTTCTTGGTGTTCGTACAACAAGTGCTTCACCTTCTGCTTGTAAGCCTAAAGAAAAGCCACAGACTGGGTGAGGGGCTTCAGCAGGATGACACTCGGAGCTACGATATTGGTCAAGATGCTCCTAGCTTGCATTCTGGCCAGCTTCTCCTCCTCCACCCCTTTCCCTCAGTCTTCTCAGAGCTGCCCAAGGCTCACTCAGAGCTTGGGGCAGTCGCAACACCTCCCAGCCTCCTCCGCTCTCACCTTGATCTCCAACTGATGCTGCTTGCCCGCCTCTTCCATCTCCTGGTCCTTGTGCCGCAGCTCTTTTTTCTTCTCCTCCAGCTGCTGGCAGATGAGCTCCCGGAAATTGTGACCCTTGTCATACTGCAGCTGGAAATGGTTACGCTCTTGCCGTTCCCGGTCCAGCTCCTGCTGGGCATGCTCCACCTGCTTCTCCAACTGCAAAGCCAAGAGGAAGAGCCAGGTAGGGGAAGAGGTGGCCTCAAAGAGACGCCCCTGCAAGACACTCTTGGCAAGCCGTGTCGTAAACCTGGCAGGACACAGGGGTTTTTATGGGGACAGAGAAGTGCAGGAGAGAAGGGGAGGAAGCCTGACACACACGTGTTTGGACACTGTGGGGATCGTCTAGGACCTGGCAGAACCTGTCAGCTTCCGGAAAAGGAGTAACAAAACCTTATCCTACTGTAAGCAGCCTGGGCTCAGATATATTCTATCTTGCAGTGCCTGGTAACATCATTCTTAGGTACTTAAATACTGCTGAATCATAGACCCATAGAATCATTTATGTTGGGAAAGACCTTTGAGTCCAGTCATAAACCTTACACTGCCAGCTCCACCACTAAAACCACATCCCTGTGCACCACACCTACACATCTTTTAAATACCTCCAGGGATGGTGACTCCACCACTTCCCTGGGCATTCTCTTCCAGGGCTTGACAACTCTTTCGGTGAAGAAATATTTCCTAATCTCCAATCGAAACCTCCCGTGGTGCAACTTGAGGCTGCTTCCTCTCATCCTGTCATTTCTTGCTTCAGAGAAGAACCCAGCACCGACCTCGCTACAACCTCCTTTTAGGTAGTTGTGGAGAGTGATGAGGTCTCCCCTCAGCCTCCTCCTCTCAAGACCAAACAGCCTCAGGTCCCTCAGCTGCTCCCACAATCCCCAGGCTCCAGACCCTTCCCCAGCTCCGTTCCCTTCTCTGGACGTGCTCCAGCCCCTCAATGTCCTAGGAGCGAGGGGAAAAACTGAACCCAGGATTTGAGGTGTGGCCTCACCAGCACCGAGTGGAGGGGAACAATCCCTGCCCTGCTCCTGCTGGCCACACCATGGCTGATCCAAGCCAGGATGCTGGTGGCCACCTGAGCACACTGCTTGCACTGATCTGTGCAAGGCCTTATCCCAGGAGCGAGGTTCCCCAGGCCAGAGCCATCTCCCCCTCTATCTGTAGGACAAAACAAGTGGGACTTGGAGCAGCTGAGGGGCAGTGGCTGCATGTTCCTCGCTGCCTGCCCTTGCAGCAACAAAAGAGAGTGCAGCAGCCTTCAAATGACAGATCCAGGCTGAGCCATCACCTGGCTTGGGTCATGGAGTTGGGGAGAAGACAGCAAGGGCAGAGGGCTGGAGAACAGAGCACCCTGGACCAGGGGGATGGAGGGTGAGACCAGGGGGCTGCTCCTTCCAGGAACAGAGAGAGCATACATACAGAGAGATCATACAGCCCAGATGAGCATCAGACAATGAACGAACCCTGTCACCCTCTGCCAGCTGTTGTCCCTGGAGCCAGGCGCTGAGCAGGACTTCCGAGTGCTGTTCTGAAAGCAGCAATGCCCACTGGCCCAGGGATGGGCTGGGAGACGGGGGATCTCTTACCTTCTGCTTGCTCATCTTGTCTGGGGCCAAGCCACCCACCACTGCTGCAGCTTTGCTCCCTTTTGCTTTCTTTGCAGCTTTCTTTTTGGGTGCCTAAGGAAAGAAGTGCCCGTGGCTTGGGTGCTGGGAGGAAGCTGTGCTGCCCCACCCCAGGCCACAAAACATACGTGCTCTCACGGAGGGGACAGGAGGAGAGTGTTGGAGCCAGGGTCCCCAGGAGGGTCCCTGGATGCCTCCAACACCCTCCAGGCCACCCACAGCCCATGCCCGCTGCTGCCAGCTCAGCTCTGCAGCCAAGCCCCCAGGCACACGATGCCTGTATCCCAGGCGACGCCTCACAAGCGGCACCGCAGCACCGTGGGGCCCCCTCCCTTCCCCAAGGGTGGTCTTGGGCCAGGCTGAGTACTAGATCCCTTCCTTTCCTGCACCCCCCCGGCTCCAGGGACCTTCCAGCAGCCACCCCAGAGCCCCCCAGCCGCCCCAGGGCCCTCTTTCCCCCCCTTCCTCCCCACCAGCCCTGCTTCTCCTGGACCCGCTCTCACCATGGTGGCTGCCGCTTGGCGTTGGGGTCTCCAGGTAAAGAACGGCTGGATCTGGTGAGGTGCAAGCGGTGGTCAGGCACGTTCCCTAGAACGCAGGCTTGGATACGGGAGAGCAAAGTTGCCTGACTGGCCGAGGGGCAAGCCCTGAAGTCACTGTGACTTTGCAAAAGGGAACGGTTTGAGTTGAGAACAACTTCGTCCAGACAGATGGGTCTGGTGGTGTTCTGACACCCGGATCAGCTGAGGGACATCAGGGTGAGGCCATGGCCTCACAGCCCGAAGCTGCCTCAGCTGGGAGCCAAAACACCCCTAGAAACCCAAACTGAGCTCTGTGCCCCGGGTGCTGGTGACATCACACAGCCCTGGCCACAAGCTAGCTCTCCCACAGCAACTGACCACCCCACTGCTGTACAAAGCTGTGGCTCCACTGCCCAGGGTGTGAGGAGCCAATAACCACGTTATTGGATATAAGACACCGCTCTGTGCAAATCCCAGGAGCCTGGGGGTTTCCCTCCAATCAAGAACACACCATGAAAATTTCACACTATTTATCCCATTCCTCATTTACAAAACTGTGCCCATAATCACTTCAGACTTACATTAATTGGCTATCTCATTCATTAATACTCTTATCTTTCCCCTGGTTTCCACAGATGTCATGCTGCACTGGCAATTATCCAGCCTTCAGCAGCGGGATGCTCCCTCCTTATCATTATTCCAGCTTCTCTTAAAGGGTAGAGTAATTCCTGACTTGATTTCTCTACCTGCTTTATTCTGTCTTATTATTTGAAAGTTTTTGATTATTTGATCGTTTTCATAAGTGCAGCAACAGGATCCAAGCACACAGATAAAGCAATTTTAATTGTCTCTCTGAAATAGATTTGGGTGCCTGAAAAAAGGAATATACTCATTCCAGTAGATACAATGACCAGAGAACTGGTATTTTCAGAGATATTAATATATTAATTGTTAAATAAGTAGCTGTTCTTGTGAATAAAATAATGAGGAGGAAACTTAAAGGCTGTGTTTGAGAAACAGTTTGCTTTGCAGAGCAGTAGGTGGGGCTATGGGATCTTCTATGTATAGGAAGGTCTTTACTAGGTCTGAAACTGAGTGCTTACTGCCCAACTTTAGGGAACTGGGATGAACAGAAGGTGCTGGCAGCACCTCTAAGGGAGCAGAGAGCCCAGGGTGCCCTGCTTCCCACCCCCCTCCTCGCCCCACTCCCATATATGCACTTTTTTTCCCCATGCAGGAATTCAGGTACTTTGTGAGGTCTGAAGTCCTCACCATTTACTAAAGAAATATTGTACACTTACTCATTTCACAATTTGACAGATTTGATAGATTTATCGGAGTCTGCTCTCCTATCTTCACCCTTTTAGTGAAGGAGTATTTCCAATCATAGAATCACAGACTCATGACCCTTCCAACTCAGGACATTCTATGGTCCTATAATGGTTCTAGGAGATTTTGAGTGACCTGATCCAGTGGGAGGTGTCCCTGCCCAGGGTTGGAACTGGGTGAGCTTTAAGGTCCCTTCCAACCCAAACCATTCTATGATTTTATTTTGCAGAGACTCTGTATGTCATTACAATTATTTCTACTTACTGTTGAGACGGTAAATTCTGAAATCTGTTACACCACTGTACTTCTGTTACAAAAATCTTCCCACGTAGGATTAATATAGATTTTCAGTGTACAAAACTGAGAGAACACTTTCACATCTTCAAGTATTTCAGCCAACATTTCTGGCACTGTTTCAACAGCAAAATAGACGTCCTGAACCGCGTGCATCACTCCAGCGCATTCATTAGCCCATAAAAAGGCATTCTCTGAGCCTTTTAATCTTCTCTTCAGTAAATTGAATTTGCTGTATATCTGCTGGAATGAACTATACAACAGTGCAATCATAATTTAGTGTTTTATACCTTGATGACATCAGAATACAGTCAAGTGCTTCCTCTTTTGTTTTCCCATAAGCAGTACCTCCTCCAAAGTTCATTTTTCCCAGGCTTTGTGTTTGCCGTGTCACAGTAAATCCTTCCTTCTGGTGAAATTTCAGCGACTGTTGCAACATTTGTAGGAATGTTCAGTTCCCCAAAACCAAAAGTGGACTCGTTCTGCTCTTGCTCTCTGCTGCAATTACACAGTTTCAACTGAACAAACCATAAATTATAAGAATTATTCTTTCAAACTTAGTTCCAAAGCACATGCATCATTTCTGGTGCGAAGCAGCCAAGTGTGAGTAGCTTTAAAAGTCAATGATAAGTGATAATAAAAAAATGGCAAGTGAAGGCTGGGAAACTCCTAGGCAGCCAGGTGCCAGGTCCTCTTTTTCTACCCTACAAGTTGCAAATAAATTCCTCTTTTCCTCTTGGCCCTATTGGACACTATTTTATTCAAGTTTATTTTCTGTTAATTTTATATATGTCCTTTTTATCATTTTCTTCTTAATCCCTTCTCTTCTTAAGGACACCCCCCTCCTTTCACCCCTCTTCCCCCCAGTTTCTTATGCTACAAAGAGATTCTCAGTAAATAAATGTTGAGTTCTTTCCTTAGAAATCTCGTGAATCTTGCTGGGTAGCTGTGGGGGAAGGAAGGAATACCACTTGCAGCTCCTGAAGTTTCACTGGATGCATGAGATTCTCAACATGCAGTCGTCACACTTTTTTGTTGGCAAAGAAAAGCTTGAAAATATAAAATCTAAAATTTCATGTCAATCAACAAGTGTAGGCAATCACTTTTAAAATAAAATGCTAAAAAAATATGGAAAAAACCAATCTGGATTCCTCTGCTCTTTAATGTTCAGTGTTGTCAGTGCTGTTTGTACTCACCTCGGGAAATATTTTTGTGCAGTTTCTGGATTCATTGTAAATGACTTCAGTGCACACATAAAGAGGAGATGTCACCTCAGTATAACTCTGTTTGGAGACAGCCAGCATTATCATGGCAGTGTAAGAAGAGAGATGAGCTGTCTGGATAAACGAGATACTCTTTCAGAACCTGAGGTGCAGGATTCATCTGGAGTGATGAATGTTTTAACATTTAAGCTACTCCTACCAATTGCATTTCAAGGGCTCCAGAGCAGGCAGCCTGGACCCAAATTGACTGTATTTCTGCATTAGTTTCGTCTTTGATAGGAATGGTTGGACTCGATGATCCGGTGGGTCTCTTCCAACCTGGTTATTCTATGATTCTATGATTCTATTTTTGTTAATAGGCAATGACACGTCAGACACACTCATACGCATCAAAGAAGGCACATGGCACCTCATTCAAATGCATGTTGCTGTTATTAAAGATGCTCAGTAAAGATAATTGCCAAGTTGCTTAAGCAAATAGAGTGCCGTTTAGGCATCCACTTTGGAACCAAACAACTATTCTTTCCTTTTACATCTCCTGAAATGCAGCTCTGTCCCTCTGTGGTTATGATTTATACCAAGAGCATTATCCTCAAGCGACCCAGGGATGTTGGTTGACAGTGGCTGAACATGAGCCAGCAGTGTGCCTAAGTGGCCAAGAAGGCCAACAGTGTCCTGGCTTGGTGGGGCCAGCAGGACAGCGCAGGGATCGGCCCCCTGTACTCGCACTGGGGAGGCTGCACCTCGAATCCTGCGTTCAGTTTTGCCCCCTCACTCCAAGAAGGACATTGAGGGGCTGGAGCACATCCGGAGTAGGGAATGGAGCTGAGGAAGAATCTGGAGCCCTGGGGTTGTTTAGCCCAGAGAAGAGGAGGCTGAGGAGAGACCTCATTGCTCTCTACAACTACCTAAAAGGAGGTTGTGGAGAGATGGGTGCTGGGCTCTTCTCCCAAGTAATGAGTGATGGGATGAGAGGAAATTGCCTCAAGTTGCACCACAGGAGTTTTTGATTGGATATTGGGAAGAATTTCTTTACTGAAAGAATGCTGAAACATTAGAAGAGTGGTGGAGCCACCATCCTTGGATGTGTTCAAAAAACGTGTAGATGTGGCACTTTGGGACACGGTTTAGCAGGCATGGTGAGGTTGGGCTGACACTTGGACTGGATGATCTCAGAGGTCTTTGCCAATCTTAGTGATTCTATGATTCGATGTGTGAAAACCTCCCAGCGTTTCCTTTCTCTAGACTCTGTTCTGTTCCCTAATACAACCACACTTTTACTTTTGTCTTTTAAAGAAGTTTCTTTAGCGTTGCAAAGGGGAGAAAAATCAGATTGCAATTTTATCCCTAATCCAGCAAGCAGGTTGAGGGGGGTTCTCCTCCTGCTCTGCTCTGCCCTAGTGAGGCCTGGTCTGGAGTCCTGTGTCCTGTTCAAGAAAGAAAAAGAACTACTGGAGAGAGTCCAGTGGAGGCCACAAAGATGATGGGGGGACTGGAGCATCTCTCTTTTGAGGAAAGGCTGAGTGAGCTTGGTCTGTTCGGTTTGGAAAAGAGAAAACTCAGAGGGGATCTTATCATTGCCTATCGATACCTAAGGAGTGGGGGTCAAGAGGACAGGGCCAGGCTCTTCTCAGCGCTGCACAGCTCCAGGACAAGGCACAATGGGCTCAAACCAGAGCACGGGGAGTTCCACCTGGACATGAGGAAAAGCTTCTTTACTGTGAGGATAATGGAGCACTGGAATGGGCTGCACAGGGAGGTTGTGGAGTCTCCTTCTCTGGAGATAGTCAGAGCCACCTGGACACGTTCCTGTGCAGCCTGCTGGAGGTGACCCTGCTTTAGCAGAGGAGTTGGACTGGGTGATCACCAGAGGAACCTTTCAACCCCAACCATTCTGTGACTGTGTGATGTTTGCCCCTGCAGGACTCACAGCGAGGAATCACAGAATCACAGAATAACCAGGTTGGAAGAGACCCACCGGATCATCGAGTCCAACCGTTCCTATCAAACACTAAACCATATCCGTCAGCACCTCGTCCACCCGTGCCTTAAACACCTCCAGGGAAGGTGACTCAACCACCTCCCTGGGCAGCCTGTTCCAGTGCCCAATGAGGAGGGCAGTTCCCATTACCATCTGTGCCTGTTACTGTTCCTGATGCTCTGAGCAGGTTGCAGCTCTTGCTTCCTCCTGCTGCAGAGTGGGAAAGTACCGCTACCTTTTCCTAAATTTGATGCCCATGGCACCTGGGCAGTTTTGGTTCTTCTCTAAGTCCTGCGACTTCACTTATCTCAACTTTTTTCTTCTCCTGGGCTGAGTCTGCAAATGGTGAGCAGCAGCAGGAGCAGGAAAACTGGGAGCAGGAGGAAGGCAGGTGCTTTCCCTGTCCTGCAGGGATTGCTTTGGTCGCTCTGTATCTTTAAGGGGCTGACCCTATCCCACGGGAGCCCTTATAAAGGCAGGTGAGGAGCAGTGCCCTACTCAGAGAGCTGGGAGCAGAGCAGGGTGCAGGTCCCTGGTCATGACTGGCCACCACAGTTGGGGATATGGGCAGGATGACGGTAGGTTACGGCGTTTCCATGCTGCATCTCTCTATCTTCTCCCCACTCATTTTCTTTCTAGAGCTGTTGCCTGAGCCCTGCAGAGCTGCCTGCATTTCAGTGTCTGCGAGCATCAAGTATATACAGCAGGTAATTAATTACTTTATCGCTAATAAATAGCATCCAGAAAGTGGCACCCGAAAAAAGATGCACAAACTTACGCCTGCTGCCTTTCCTTGTTGCAGCCAACGTTCCAAAGCTGAGGGAAGCAGTAGTGAGTGTTTTGGTTTTTTTTCTTAGGCTGCAGATATTGCAGATGGGTCCCTTTCCAAAAAGCTGTTATGAAAAGGATTAACTGTCTATGTCTCTCCAAAAGCAATTCTTTTAAATAAAGAAGACTTAGTAGAGCAGTAATAGATCTTCTGATCCTGTGCAGTTCTTGAAATGTGATATTGAGGCTTCCAGAGAAGTGAATAAAATAAGATGTATGTTCTATATTTCTAGAACGTCAATAAATTGTACAGATCTGTATCAGAGATCTCTTGTAGAACAGTTTGTGTTCTGACTTTACAGTTTTTAATTTAGTCATCCTCCTTTGCTTCCCACCTCCAAGAATGTGTGTCACAGAGCGAGAGGATATGTGAAGCTACTGAAAGATTCCCCCAGTAGCATTTCACAGCACCTCTGTCCTTTACAGAGAAGGACAGGTGAGTGACTGGTGTTGTCCAATGGGACAGTCTTTTGCACAACCTTCAGGAGCCTCCATCTCTTCTGACAGCAGCTTTTCTGTCTGCTGAGTGTCCAACAAGAGTCTTTGGCTTAACCTTCAGGACCCAGTCTCTCTCTCTTAGCAGCAATTATTTTAGTTCCTCTGACTCCAAAAGCAACTTTAATACTAAGTGAAGCTGGTTAGTGCTAGTAGATACTATTATGTGTTTGGGAGTATAGGTAGTGGAAATAAACCCATGTGTATTCTTACAGAGCTTAGAGGAGACAAATTATATTGCTGAAGCTTGTGTAACAGCATTTAAATCCTAAATCTGCTTTATAGGCAGGCTGAGAAAAGATATTTTTACAGGCTTAGCTTCTCAGAAAATGCCAAATAAGAGTATAATGGATCACTTTTTGCTACATAAACTCAAGGAGGATAAATACGTGTGCTTGATTTAAAGAAGTTTCCGCTTGTGAAATGCTACAATTAAAAATGTGCTTCTTGGGAATCTTTGAAGTAAAATCATTACTGCTGATTTCTTAACATAAGCAGTAGAACTTGCTTCTCGCACTGCCATACCAAAGTAGAAAAAGCAGCGGTAAGAACAAATAATTCTTTAATGCAGCTGAGGCTTTATTATCTCAAACAGCTTAAGAATGTTCCAGCTCTGGCAGCAGAGTGCTGTGTTATTAAATTGGTCTTTCCCCTCACTCAGCTGGGGTCAGGAAATCCAAAAATGTTCATTGTCACGCTGTGCCCTTTACTCAGGGCAGAGAGATGCCATAACGGGCATGAGTGAAGAATGAAGCTGCCTCAAAGATTTACTGCAGCCATAAAATGGTTTTAAAAATAACTGCACAGTCAGTAGCTAAGAGATTGAGTCATCTGCATCTCATTTGAATCACTGGAGCTTTTATACTCTTTCCCAGGAAGAATGAAATACCGTTTCTTTGGAGGAGTCTGTGTGTGTGTGCGAGTGTGTCTACACCTGCGCCCACCTTGGCAGCTCTTGTATCCTTAGAGATGTAATTACAAACTCTGCAGAAAATCAGCTGCACGGATATGGCAGATATCAGTCTGTGCTGTGATTTCCTCAGTGTTTTGTATGAGGGATTTGAATCCTCTGTCTTGTTGTGGCCTGTTTTGCTAATAAAACCACATCAGCTTAGAATATAAGTTAACTTGGATGCCAAACTTACAAGTCACTCCAGCTCAACAAGCTTTACTTCAAGCCTCATGACAACCTGTATTGATTATTTTGTATGTAGCAGGAAGAAGATAATGGTGCTTTCCTTTCTTTCCCTTTAAAGGACCTTCAGAATGGCACAAATCTTATCCTATTGCCCAAGGGAACCGCCAGTCACCTATTGATATAGTTTCTGCAAAAGCAGTTTATGACCCTCATTTGAAGCCACTTATTATCTCCTATGAATCGTGCTCATCTCTCAACATATCCAACAATGGCCATTCGGTTATGGTTGAGTTTGAAGACACTGATGACAAGACAGGTGAGATAAACACACAGCCAGTTACCTTGGAATATAATCTTGTGACTTTGTGGGGGGAAGAATTAAGTACATCCTGTACGCCATGCAGCTGCTCGCTTGCTCCTCGCCTGCCCTGCTCTGCCCCATGGTGAGGAGGAGAACTGATAAAAAGCAAAACTTGTGGGCTCAGGAAGAGTTTAATAGGAAGGCAAGGAAAGAAAATAATATAAGAACATACAAAACAAGTGAATGCACAATACAATTGCTCACCAACCAATGCTCATCCCACCCCTGAGCAGCAATTGCCTTCCTGCCAGCCATCTCTCCATTTTATATAATGAGTACGATGGTTTATGGCATGGAATCTCCCTTTGGCCAGTCTGGGTCAGCTGTCCTGGCTGAGCTCCCTCCCAGTTTCTGGAGCACCTCCCTGCTGGCAGAGCACGGGAAGCTGGAAAGCCCTTGACTTGGTATAAATGCTGCTTAGCAACAACTAAGAACATCAGTGTGTGATCAACATCACTCTCATACTAAATCCAAAGCATAGCGCTACTACGAAGAAAATTAACCAGGACTGTATCCACCCCTAATTCTAGACCATCTAGGTCATGCCCAGCCCTACGTTTTCCTATACCTCCCAGTCCATCACCACCTATCGCTACGGCTCCTGAATGCATTTTCGGTCTTGTGCTTGTTTAAGGTAAAATAACAATTTAAGAATATTGCCCAGAGCTGTGCTCTGAAGCTGGATAGTTGTGAGGCAGGGTGTCAGGGATAGTGTGGGCAAGCACCTAGGGCAGTAGATGGAATCCATGCAGCTCTTCAGCTCTCCTAGACCACATCCAGCTTGTGAGAGTGGGTATGCACAGTCCTCACTGCCCTGTTTCCATGATCATCCGAATCAAAGATGCTAACACATCCAAATTTGAGATGCTAGCAAACATGCCAGCTCTGTCTGGCTTACTGCCCAGTTTCTACCCACAGAGGAAAGGGAGAGAAGAGGATTAGTAGAGATCAGGTTGTATAGCGTAGTCCTCCACTGCAGCAAATTGTAGCTGGACCAGTCACTCACTGTGACCTTCCATTGTCTTATATTTCCTCCCTGCATCATAGCAGTTCAGTTTCTTCAGAGATTATAAAATCTTCAGCTAATTCTGAGTTGGCAGCAACTTGTGGATGTTGGGCTACCTGCAGTTGTGTATTATTCTTGTCTCTTGGCAAAGAATAGAGATGCTTTAAGTGATTGATTACTTCTGTTAATTCTGCTTCCATGGTAGCCCTTGCTTTTACATCTGAGGGGCAGAGAAAGAGCATTCAGATGGAGATGACGAAGTAGCTAATAAATGGAAAGAGTGCATTTAAAAAAGCACTCTGAACAGTTTTTAAACCTATCAGCTCATTTCATCTTCCAGGTGAGTGTGTTTATTGATTCTAGCTGTAATAAACAGGATATCCCACTCTAAACAAGTTACTTTTTTTGTGGAGTGACTTGTCTGTCCTGACAGCCCTTTGTAATAAGGGCTTGGGGTTAAAATTCCAGCCAACTTTTATTAAAATTTCTCTTCTGGAATGAACCTAAAACTTCCCAACAGAATGGTCAGGTTTTCAAGCATCTTTACTGACTTTGAAGAGAAAAATGTGTGCACATTTTTGCAATGTGCACATTTTTACTCTGTGGATGCATTAAGATTGTTACCCTACAAAGAATTTGTAAAATTTATCTGGATTAGCTTGCTAACCACTTCTGTGCAATTCTAAGCTGAATTACATCTACATAACAGTGAACTTTGTCCAGCTTTATAAGTTTAAGACCATCACCTATTAATCTGCATCTAGAGGTACAGACTCAAAGCACGTGCAGGAGCGAAAACCTCTGCCCTTTCTACAACTAGGCCCATGCCTTGTTTTAATAACACCTGCAAGGAGTGGAAAGTATGATTTAAAGTGGTTGTAGTTGAGTTGAAATAGGTTTAGTGACTCAGCTCTGCATAAATGGCACAACAGAATTTTGACAGTAGCCCATCATAGCTTGATTTATTAGAAAAATGTTTGAGATGGATGACGGGTTCCATTGCTAAATTCAGAAAAACATACTAGGAGTGACTTATATTCTTAGTTAATGCTCAACCCTTTGCTTTGGCAAGGCTGGGTTTCTACAGAAAAGGCTGGAACCACACACGCATGTGATAGCACTGTGCAAACCCCAGCTTTAATTTTTTTTAAACAAAATATTGTGGACTACAGTGAGTATAAGTGCTTTACAGATGCTAAATGTAATTTTAATTTTCTTAATATACGACTTTTGATCTGGTTTCTGTGTCTGGGCACAGTTAATTTGATTTAGTGCCATATAAAATTACAGGAGGGCTACTGATGCTGTTGCTGAAGCATCCGCTCTAGGTGGCATCTTAAACATTCATCTGTTCTTAAGTGTTATTTCTAAATCATGTATGAAGTTTCTCTGTAGCATTTCCTCACCTTTATAAGGTGATCTGAGATTCTGAATGGTGTCATGTGAAGTACAGGCTATTATATTCCCCCTTTTATGGGATCAAGTATTTAAAAGGAACAATCTAGAGAACACCCAGTGGAAGGAAAGGCACTCTGAAGAGGAAGCACTTAGCTGAGTTTTCCACCTGGTGCTAAAGGTATCTGCGCTCTTTTGCACAAAATCTTAAGTAGCTAAAAATATTTTAGGTACGTGATTTTCGAATTGTGATTTATTTTTTTACTATTCAACTAGATATAGTGCACTTAACAGAAAAGGTATAACCACAACAATGCTGCCACATCTTCCTATATCAAGTATAATCTTTCAAAAAAGCTGCAAAATTCTGCACAAGAAGCCACTCTATGTTTTTTTAGTTGGTTTTGCATGAATTCAGGTGCTTTCCTTTCGGAAATCCAACCCTTCTAAATATCTGGATGATGCATATCTTTGGTATTGGCATCTGGGAGATGCTGCTGGCTTTTTTCGGCTGTTGTGCCAACAGTGGTTAGTTTTTACTAACAGGAAGCTAAAAAGGCAGAATAAATAAGCTTTTTTCCTCTTTTTTTTTTTCTTTTTTTCTGCTTAGCAATCAGTGGAGGCCCCTTTGAGAATCCATTTCGGCTGAGGCAGTTTCATTTTCACTGGGGGACAACCCACAGCCAGGGATCAGAGCATACAATTGATGGCAAACCTTTCCCATGTGAGGTAATGATGTGTTTTCACAGATGGGATTAATTCATACAAATGCTGTTGACAAATGACTTTGCAGCGGGCATTGTGTGTCCCTTAGGATTCTGATTGCTTACTCACAGTGGTTAGGTCAGCACAGATTAATGAGAATTTTATTTCTTAGCCTGAAGTTGTCTGGTGATAACCCTGTTTTTCAGAATGCAGCTTTTCCCCCCAGCGCAGCCCTTTCTTAAAGATTCTCAGTCTTTGTATTGTGATCAACATGACACAGCAAGCTCTGTAGTTCAGCTTCTGTGCTCACACAGCACCTCTGACAGTCCTTTGCTGCATAGTTTTACCCACTGCTCAGAACTGACTGCATCCTTTTACTCATACAGATGGGGAGGATATAGAATCATAGAATCGCCAGCTTGGAAAAGACCCATCGGATCATCAAGTCCAACCATTCCTATCAAATACTAAACCAAATATACTGACACAGGCGGTGCTGAGAAGCTGTGTCTGGCCCCACTGCCTGGCACAATCAGCTGATGACCATAATCTGTGAAACCATCATGCTGGTGCTCTCCAGTGCTTAGAAGTGGCCTCACCTGAGGGCTCTAGAGAGAGTTCTGCAAAGCTGGGACAAGGCACAGGCCTTTCCCAGCACAATCTATCCCCAATACCACAGTAGTATAGCATCCTGGAGCCCTGCGAGTGAGCATAGAGCTTCGTGGGATGAAGGAAGCTGGGTCAGAGGCTGATTTGTCTCAAATTAAGGCTGATAAATAGGTGCTCTGTTTAGTGTCTGTCCATGCTTGTAGATAAAAGATTGAGCTTGCTCCTCTTTCCAAGAATGCCTTTGGAGCAAAATCTACATTCTGTTCTGAATGACCATTAGGGCCTGTTAGCATGAGACAACCTATGTTCACAGCTTCTATCACTTAATTGTTTAGTTCTTATTTGTTCTATTTCTTGAAAGCTCCACTTAGTTCACTGGAATGCCAGAAAATACGCAACATTTGGAGAAGCAGCAGCAGCTCCAGATGGCTTGGCAGTAGTTGGTGTTTTCTTGGAGGTAAGAATCACAAGAATAGCATGTTTGTATGATGAAAAGCATTATGCTGTCAAGTTTTTGAGAACCAAGCCACATATTTAAGAAGTGCTTAAGGAAAACAGATGACTTATTGGAAGCAGTAACTCATTGCAAATTGCTTTTAAACTTTCTTTAGTAGGAATGTTGGGATTCAGATAAGAAAACACCACCTATTCAAAGCATAATTATAGTCATTCTTATTTAACCTGTGTATTTGTTATTTCAGATTGGGAAAGAACACGCCAACATGAACAGACTCACTGATGCTTTGTACATGGTTAAATTTAAAGTAAGTTTTAAGCTCTTTAAATTTGTTTCTGGGATGTCCTTTAAAAATTAAGCTCTTGTACATGTTTGAGACAAATGGAAAAATCACTCACCATGAATCTTCCCATCATTAGAACATTCCTGTAGCTGCATTCTCTTCTTCCCCTCTAAAGTTCAGTTGGTTTGGCTCATTTCAGCTGCCTCCCAAGGCTATGATGACCCTGCTGGTCACTCAGAGGTTTTACCTTCCCCATGCTATTTCATATCAAAAGCTCCGTGATCCTTCAGGCTCAGGTCTTACACTCAGCAAAATAATCATTTTCTGTTGAGTCTAGCCTTGAACAAGTCAAAGCTGTCTGTCTTCTGCTGCAGAGCTCTGTCAGGGGACAGTCTTGATGAGGTCCTGAGCTGGTTTACTCTTACTGCGATACCTCCAGGTGGTCTTTAACAAGATGCATCTGAGAGCTTTGCTGAAGATTGAGACCTGCTGTACTCAATTGCAGACTGATTAGACCACTACAAATGCTATCCTTTCTGGATCGACATGAGGTTAATGCATTCTATAACATGCACAAGGTCTAACAGGCAAGGTAGACTATATCTAATACTCAAATGGCCATATTATCTCTTTTTCTTCTGTGTATGCTTGTGAAAGACAGGAAATTAAGGCAGTTACACAGCAATATGTAGGCTGCAGGCACACTAAAAGATACTTTCATGGTTAAGTGATTTCTTTTACAGAGTTCTTCAACCTGCACTTGAAACTAAAAAGATAACTTTCAAGTATAACTTTTTCTTCTCCAGGGAACAAAAGCTCAATTCAGAAGCTTCAACCCCAAATGTCTCCTGCCTTTAAGTCTAGATTATTGGACATACCTTGGTTCTTTGACAACACCGCCCCTTAATGAGAGTGTAACGTGGATAGTGCTGAAAGAACCCATCAGAATTTCAGAGAAACAGGTAAACTTTTATACCCTCCCAGTTCTTGTAGGATTCAGCACTAGACAAATAGGCGGTGACTATTTTGATTTGCAATGAGGCCAAGTTTTCTATTAATACCCTCTAGGATCTTTGCTTGAACCCGTTCTATTAACAGATTCAAACATACTGAATGTTTTGCTTTGTTACTTTTTAAAAAACATTTAATATTGATTGCCCTCTTAAGCAGTAAACTTCATCTGAATTTACAGCTGGAGAAATTCCGCATGCTCCTCTTCACCAGTGAGGAAGACCAGAGGATCCAAATGGTGAATAATTTTCGCCCCCCTCAGCCTCTTAAGGGAAGGGTGGTTCGAGCTTCTTTCAAGGCCTGAAGAAAACTGATAATGGCCCTGAGATATTCAAGAGCTTCCACATCTGAGATACCATAAACAAACTCTGGTGTTCAGATCTCTCATGGAATACACAAGACAGTCATTCCCGCGAACGCTGCTTGGAGGGGAACAGTCTTCTGATCTTGTTTTATTTGAATTGCTTATTCTTTTGAGAAATGGGGTCTTTTTAACTAGCACTTTTTAATATAAAGGATAGTTGAGTAAACTAGAGTGTTCTCCCAGACTTGAAACTCTAAAAAATAAGATGAAATTAGAATCCCACTTAATTTGAAATGGGAAATCATGTAGTGATCTACTTGTTCCGGTGGCCACAACTTCTAATTGTCTCACTTGATATGTGATGAAACAGTAGTCATTAATCGTGGATGAACTGGACTTAAATTTTCCTTAATGATCTCTTTTTATCATTTACTCTGATTCGAAGATTGTTTTCACTGTATTCTTCCTGTTTATTGACATATACAGTGCATGAGTAGCAGTAGGAAAAAAGCTCTTAAGTAGGCACTGGTATAAAAACTACAGATATTTTAAAGCTACTGTTCTAAGATCTTGTTTTATAACTAAAGGTAACAATGTGAACGCTGTGTTTAGAAGGAGGCCATTTCATTGTCCAATACTGTTCACACACGTGGGGTTTTTTTCCCATATAGCACACCTAACTATAATGCCCTGTTAATTCTGTTGAAAAGAATGTCTATAGCAATTCAGGTATGGGTTTTGTGGCTCCCAAGGGTTCAAATTCTACCTCAGTTAAGCGATTTGCTCTGCAATGCAACCTCCTTCACTGTCTGCCCTAGAGGAAGCAGATCTTGCGTTTACTTTAAGGACCTAACATGGCTAGACCTTGATTGCACGGAACGTGCGTTGCTGCACATATTATCCCCTCGCTAGGGTGGCCTCTCAGGGATGCTCCCTGCACGTATGAGGTCTCGTCAGTCCTTTTACCTTTTCAAAAGAAAGCTCCTTTAGAAAAGTCATGTGTTAGCATTACTGCTTCTGCGGCTCAGCGATGGAATTCAGATACACGTCTCTAGTACTAAGTACAGTGATGTTATCTGCACCTACCCACAGTCAAATGTCTGACTTCAGTGCATTGTTCAGATAGAAATTGATGTTTATCAATTTTTTTTTCATCAGCTTAGATGGAGAAATCACCTGAGATGCACACTGTAAGAGAAAGCTAGGGGAAAGGATGCGAAGGACAGCTACTATGGCTGCTCTTCCTTTTTGGAAAGGGAGGAAGACACTGGATGTGAAGCACAATGCAAGGAATGGAAGACCAGAATTCTAGATCTAACCCTTCTACAGTTTTTCTGGTACACGGACCTAAAACTCTTCTGTTCCTCAGTTTCCCCTTGTGTAAAATGAGGGTAACACTGACCTACCTCACAGGGGTGTTGTGAGGGGCAATCCAGCATTGTTTTACATGTGAGATTCTTATACAGCAGATGCTAAAGGAAACATAAAATCACTACAAGATGCAATGTTTTTAACTATTAGGACTGTAACTTTGCTAGTAATGCAAACTAGTATTGCAGGGAATCTATTTAATGTATCTTAACTTCTTTAATAAATGAAATAAATGAGACTTCAAAGTCTAGTGTGTACCTCTGTTCTTTATTTTGCATAGACCAGCCTCTCCCTACTTACAGCACTGTTTTTCTTGGGCTTTCACTGAGATCTTCAACCAATGCATCTATTTCAGATCAAGGAATGATTTGATTATTTACCTTCTGAAGAGACTAATTTTAAACTGCAAAAAAGCTTTGAAAGAACCTGAGACATTTGATAGCCCAGGTAAATTTTTATTAGTGGTAAATTAAAATACTTTGCTGACTAAAACTGAACCAGTATTACTTACTATATATAGCTTAATCAAGGTGCCAGACTAGGCCTGCATTTATATTAGCACATACTTTCACAGCAGGTTGCTGAACAATATTTTCTCTCATTTTTGCTCACTTAATCTCCCACAAAAAGGAAAAAGGGCTTGTATACCAAAACTTTGTCCAGTTTTCCTCCACCTACAACCACTCAATAAAATAAATATCTTATTTATCCACCAAACGTGTCCATTCTGTGACCTTGAACACGGTATTTAAGCTTCTTTAAGGGTGGTTTAGTCATAAACAACAGACGGATAATGTTTAACTCACAAGGCTATTGTAAAAGCTTAGCTGTTGTAAAGAGCTTTAAACACTGAATCCCCCAAGGTGTTCAGCTTCTGGGAGGAACTGAACTACACCTTCCTTCAGAAATAAGTTTTATCATGTGTAGAGGGGTGGTTTTTTTTTCAGTTGTTGGATTAAAGAACATGATCTCTAACAATTTTTACTATGGTGAAGCAAAATATGTTCGTTGTTTCTTGAAACTTCTGTCATCCAATAAAAAAAAAGAACAAATGTTTAATTTTTGTATGGTTTTAAAGCTATAAACTACATTCTGCAAGTTAATGTACTTCATTTATTTTGAGATTATAAAAGCAAACTGCAAGAAGAAATATAGAGTATTACATGAAGCAGTGAATTTTATTGTATGCTCAATGAATAATGCGATCAGAATGATGAAAGTGTAGTATTCAGAGAGAGTAAGCTTTGCTGTACTGTCTTTTCCCTGTAAATGAAAATAAAAGTCCACCAGGAAAGCATAGCAAATGTATTAACAATAAGAATTATTGTTCTCCATCAAAAGACTTAAAATCATCAATCCAAGTTATTTTCAGAAGGGGCAGCATGAAGAGCTTCACTGATGATTATTTCTCATTTAGCAAAGTTCTCCCAGCAATAATATTTTGGGGTGAAAGGGACCAAATTAATTTGCATTCCTTGTACAGATTCTTGGCTTCTTAATATGTTAGTTGAAATCTAGTTAACCTTGAGAGCATTACAGCAGGAGCTCCTTTAATTCCTTTACCTGTGTTACTCTATCTTGTTACTCATGAGATGAGGATAATGAAACCCAAGGAGTGTGCACTATATATGCTTTTAGACCCTAAGAAGATGCTAAGTATAACAATGCTGAAGGAAAACCAGCAGTTGAATCTAACTTCTCCAGCAAGGCTTGGCTTAACTGGTGCTAGGCTCCCACTCGTCACGACTGAGAAGACACAGAGTCAGGAATTCAGGGCAGTGACTGCAAGTGCACAGCTATAAAAGGGCTAAAAATGCCATCTAGTGGCTGTTACCACTTCTTACCACAATGCTTACAGCAACTGAACGCTTTAGCAATGCTTGAAACAATTTCTAAGGCCAATTGCATCAAAATACAACAGATGAGAGAGAACTTTAACTTTGACAACTACTGGTTTTAAAGGTATTTTAAAGGGTGAGTGTAAATGTGCTGGTTTGTAACTCCCTCATCAGATAAACCCCAATCTCTCCAAACAATCTCAATAAATCAGTTCTATTTTTCTGTTGTTCCTCTTTTCACTGACAGAGTGGAGATATCCTCTGCCTGCCAAACTGCACACAAGGTTAGCTTTAACTTTTTAACTTTAATAGCTGCAGTTCAGGTTCAAGTTAGGGTTTTTCCCATCCTCTGCAAACAGAAAGATTTTCAGGCAGTTTCCATGATATAGTTGATACGATTTAGCAGTGATTTATAATTATAAATGTCACGCTGAGTGTAAATAAACCCAAACATAAGCAAAAGGGGAATAGTGTTGCAAGGTGCCTTGTCACCAGATGGTGCTGTGTTGGTGTTCAAAGGTCAGAAAGATAAAAAAGGGAGCATTTCAGGAAAAAAAGCTGAGATAAACCTGAAAAAATGAGATAATCTATCCTAGATTAGCAGGTTTCTTCTCTGAATTCCTTCTGCATGCAAAAGCGTCCTTTAGTAAAAACACGGAGGGTTTTGCTGTATGCTGTCTGTGAGTGGGGAGTCTCAGTTTTTTTCTCGCTTACCCTGAGGAAACTGCAGGATACCGATGAAACCTGACTGACTTGGAACTCTTTCAAATTTGCATGGCTCTAAGGCTGTTCTTCTGTTGAAGGGGAAGAAGGTGGAAGGAGACACGAGAGGAAAGGTATAGAATTACTTTTCTGCAACTGCGCACTGCATACCAAGCCAGAAGATGTTCCTGCATTTACAAGTTCTCCCCAATAAATCTAAACTCACTTTTACAGTGGTACAGAACCTTAATGGAACGTGTATTTCAGTTTAACTCAAACCAGACTGTAAGTTAGGTCTGGTAAAATTGATACATGTGGAGTTCGGATCCAATTACAGCAACAGGATAGGGCTTTGCACCAGTCCAATTACATTAACTCAAACTGGATCTTCAGTTCAACCCCTGAACTTCATCTATAGATGCACTGCTTAGCCTCTGCGGTAACAGCAGAGGTTAAATGAGGTTGGAGAGTTGGAATGGCATTTTTCCTTCAGCAGTTCATTGTGTTTATCTCTATTTGTTGACATTTCTTGCAGCTTGTTTGCTTTCCTTGCATTTGAGTATTTGTTTTAGATTTTATAGATCAAAGACTGGAATTTCCTGCAACCAGACTAGGAAAAAGAAATTGCTTTAACAGACCTAAAGGACATTTATTTTTCCCATTCTCATTCCTGGGGATTTTTTTGGTTTATGAGAAGATATTTCTGCATCTGAGGTGCTGATGTTTTTTTTCTTTTGTGAAAATTCAAAATATGATATTCAGCAAATTAAATTTATTTCACTACTCATGAGGGGAAATACATATGGTAAATAGCTGACATGTTTAAAGGCTCTGAGCGGGAAGGTATCCGAATGTTTGGTGGACTGGCGTTGAGTTGGTCGCTGTTCTTTTCAAAGTAGAACACTAAGCGCTAAGACCCTCAAGCAAAGGTCACAACTTGTGGGACACCTCCTCACACTCCCTTCCCAAGAAGTCATTTTTTCTTATCAGCTTTACAGTTTGTGGATGAAAATCCTCACTGTGCAAATATTCTGTTAGCCTTGCATAATTCTGGTCCTTCTTTATTAACTTGAATTACTTCAGGTATATCAGATTGTGCATCTTCTATTTTACTTCATTAATTTTTTTGAACAAATGATTAAAATTCACAGCAGAATGCTGAAATGCCTGCTTTGCAAAGGCTGCACAAAGTCATTTACTTTTGTCTTTGTAAACAGATTTTGGGAATGTGTAAAGTAGAACAAATGCAATGTGGTGGTGTCAGCATCTTCAGGTTATTGTAATCTAACCTTGAGCTAGTTATTCTCCTCAGAGCCTTCTTCATGCTTTGCTAAGAAATTTGGTATAGCTAAGATAATGAATAATAAGAGTAATTTTGCCTTAATATTAAGATCATCATAGAATCTAGAATTAAGCCAAAGCATAAATGATCACAAAACAGTAAACCCAAGCTTATTTCAAGCCCCTATATGCAATGGGAGGTATGCAATATAAGCAGAAATAAAGCAATCTGTTACTATTTTGGTAATGTCCCAAGGTCAGCAGTAGAGAGGCCATGTGCTTGAGTGGCCTGATCACAACCTGTTTCATGCAATCAGCTTTCTCAAACTGACCTTTTAGGCTCAAATAAACATTTTGCTTTATCTGAAACATATTTAAGCCTGCTGAAACTGTTGCTGACTTCAGTGGGAGCTGGGTCATGCCCTAAACAAGCAATGGAGAAATGAGCACAACAATGTATTTGCAAAGAAAATCAGAGTTGCTGACTGTACCAGTCAACAGATAAAATTACACCTTGAAAAAATCTAAATATAGCATTTGCTACATTTTAACTTATTACTACGCCTTAATGCAATGCCCCTGGAATTACATTCATTTGCTTATAAATACTGATAAGTTTCTTCTGGCAAAGGGCATTTGATACTAAACTTCAACTCACTGATAAACAGGGAAGTCAAACTCAAATCTCAGCTTTATTTAAAGCAACTTAAGTTATATTTTTTTTCAATGCAAGACAGAGCACTACGGCAACCAAGCCACTGTTGCAACAGAAATTTGTCATTTTAATTAGATCTTCCTGGAGGAAAAACTACTGCAAGCCTGAGCAATACTGTTTCTGTTCTCAAATCAAATCAGAAAGTAACATTTCTACTTTTTTTAAAAGTTAATTATATGTGACTCTAGTTCATCATTGTAACCAAACACTCCAAAGCAGAATCTAAATCTCAGTTCAACTAAATACACAGTCCTGTCAAGTACTGGATATTAACCCCGAAACACCGTAAAACACTAAGTTTCTTGGAAGCCTTCACTATGGTATTTTTCTTGTGCTTAGGCAATATGGAACAACAGCAACATTTTCTTCTGCAGGACTCTTAATTGTTTCACCTTCATTTACACATTTCTTTAATCACTTCAGCTTGTGTGTATGCAGTTATGGCATAACCATGTGAGAGATAAGTAAGAGCTTTCAGCTGAAGAGAAGCATTTAAACATGTAGGGAGTGCAGGAAACCCAGAGCAGTTGAGTTAGTTCTTATGCTGCTTTATGAGGATTTATCACTGTTCTAAATGGTAAAAACACCTGAAAAAAATGGGTAGGTCAGAATGAAGAGCAGCTTGGGACCGAGAAACTGCTATCAGGATACCCGGGCAGTGAAGCAAAGCAGAGAGGTGCATACAGTGGCTGCTGCCGGTGACACCTTCCAGTTCAGAACATTTGTCAGACAAATAACTATGTTAAACTTCATTGGTTCTATGCGTGATAAAATAATGTCCTGAAATTTTTCTTTAAGGTTACCTTCAGGTTTTTTTTTCTTGTTTTGGTCTTCCATTTAGCATGAAACTGTGTTTTTCTGCATTAATAAAAACAAAAAACAAATGAAAGCTCAGGCTGATATAGATGATCACACATCCTTCCCCTTGAGATACCCTGGGAACACATTTATCATCTAGGATACCTGCAACACATTATCTAAATGAAAAATGCTTCAACACGAAAGCCAGGAGAACAAAAAATACGCTGGTAATATCAAATCCACTTGTGAGTCTCCATTTTTGCAAAATCACTATTTCAGGTTAAAGCAAAGACTACTTAGTAACCAATGCGTAATGCACAAAACTACTTATTAACCACCCTGCACTTTGGGCCCCTTCCCTTCTTGTTATGAGGCATAAAACCTCTCAGTAGTGTTACCATAAATGTGGTCAAAATAAAACTCTCCAAGACTCTTTCTGGAGTTTTACAAAGGAGGCATTATTTCATTCAGTGCTTTCTGTGTGTGTGTTGTGTGTGTGTGATAAGCTTCTCCTAAGACAAGCACCCCCAAATACTAGTACTAGAGCTTTTTATCTTCGTATTACATGCATATATATCTCATTTCTTGGAAACACTTCACATAGTCACGTTATTTCTAACCTTAATAATGGCATTTCTGCTAGTAGGGTCTCTCTAGTGACATTCAGGAATTGCTTCTAGGTATCTTTTTGTCAAACTGGCCTGCTGGGCGTGGGTGGTTAAGGTGATGTTGTGCAACACGTCCCCTCTTCAAGGTTGATCTCCTCCAGCCAGCAATTCTGGCTTCCTAGTCACACAGTACTTCTTTCTTTTGATTTACGCAACTCAAACATACAAGGATACACATTACTCTAAGCGATCATTATTATGTATCGCAGAGAGGTTGGAACTAGATGATCTTGAAGTCCCTTCCAACCCAAACTATTCTGTGATTCTGTGATATATGGATACAAATCTGTACAGGCTGTCAGTAGAAATTTTAACCAAGAAAGGCAGACATATGGAAACAAAAAAAATGGGGGAGCAATAAAGGGTATAGAATTGTATTAAAAACAAACAAATGAACACTTTCAAGGCTGTCCCTAAGTAGAACAATGTTTTTCGAACTTCAGTAATGGGGGGAAAATCCTCAGGATGAGAAGGACATGCAACTGTTGGAATGGGTCCAGAGGAGGCCATGAAGATGATGCTGGAGCACCTCCCATACGAGGCCAGGCTGAGAGGGTTGGGGTTGCTCAGCCTGGAGAAGAGAAGGCTCCGAGGAGACCTTAGAGCAGCTTCCAGTGCTGGAAGAGGCTCCAGGAAAGCTGGGGAGGGGCTTTTTACAAGGGAGCCAAGTGAAAGGACAAGGGGGAATGGCTTTAAATTGGGAGGGGGGAGATTTAGATTAAACATAAGGAAGAATTTCTTCACGATGAGGGTGGTGAGACACTGGCCCAGGTTGCCCAGAGCAGGGGTGGCTGCCCCATCCCTGGAGGGGTCCCAGAGCAGGGGTGGCTGCCCCATCCCTGGAGGGGTTCCAGGCCAGGTTGGATGGGGCTGGGAGCAACTGGAAGCAGTGGGAGGTGTCCCTGCCCACGGCAGGGGTGGGACTGGATGGGCTCTGGGGTCCCTTCCAGCCCAAACCATTGTATTGTATTGTATCGTATTGCTTTGTGTTGTATTCTATTCTATTCTATTCTATTCTATTCTATTCTATTCTATTCTATTCTATTCTATTCTATTCTATTCTATTCTATTCCATGGCA
Source organism: Phaenicophaeus curvirostris (assembly GCF_032191515.1). Taxonomy (NCBI): domain Eukaryota; kingdom Metazoa; phylum Chordata; class Aves; order Cuculiformes; family Cuculidae; genus Phaenicophaeus; species Phaenicophaeus curvirostris. The sequence goes on from NC_091405.1 coordinate 18,426,394, forward strand.
GTGAGGTTGGAACTGACAAAGCGGTTCAAACCCTAACGGCTTGAAGATCCATCCCATCCCATCCCATCCCATCCCATCCCATCCCATCCCATCCCATCCCATCCCATCCCATCCCATCCCATCCCATCCCATCCCATCCCACGGCAGAGGGGTTGGAACTGAATGGGCTTCAAGATCTATTGCATTGCACTGCATCTCATACCATTCTCTTTATCCCACAGCCGGAGGGCTAGAACTGCACGGGCACTAAATCCCCCTCTACCCTAAACATGGCGGCGGGGCGGAGGGATCCCGCGCTCCGCCCCGGCGCGCGCTCCGCCCGCCTCGCCGTGTCCTGACAGGAACCCGCGCGCGCCCCGCCTCGCGCCGCGGAGGTTGCTCGGGGCGGGGCGCCGGGGGGGGGGGCGCGGTCTGCGTTCCGAGGCGCTGATTGGTCGTCGAGGGGGGCGCGGGCCGCGTTCCGTGGTGCTGATTGGTCGAGGGGCCGTCAATCATCGCCAACGCCCCGCGCCGGGGGGCGGGGCCTGCGGGAGGCCGGGGGCGCGTGGCGGGTGGTGCGGGCGGGCAGGGCAGCGGGGCGGGGGGAGACGCGCTGCTGCCGCCGCCGGTGCTGCCGCCGCTGCTGCCGCCGGTGCTGCCGCCACAACCGCTACCGCCGCCGCTACCGCCGCCGCTGGAGCTTGTGTGGGCGCGGCCGCCGTCCCTTCCGCCGGGTGAGGGGGAGCGGCGGGGCTGGGAGGGCGAGGGCTGGCCTGGCAGGGTGGGGTGGGGTGGTCCGTGAGGGGAATGGGGGGGGGGGGTGAGAAGGCCTGAGGGGGGCTGTGAAAATGAATCGTGGAACGCTTTGGCTGGGAAGGGACCTTAAACCCATCCAGTTCCACACCCTGCCGTGGGCAGGGACACCTCCCTCTGGATCAAGCCCCATCCAGCCTGGCCTCGGACACCTCCAGGGATGGGGCAGTCACGGCTTCCCCGGGCAGCCTAGGCCAGAGCCTCCCCACCCTCACAAGAAAATATTTCTTCCTCATACCTCATCTAAATCTCCCCTCTTTCAGCTTAAAACCCTTCCCCCTCATCCTATGCCTGCCCTCCCTGATAAGGAGTCCTTCCTCATCTTTCCTGTAAGGCTCCCTTTCAGTACTGGAAGGCTCTAATGGATGTGTTATGGGTATGTGATGCAATGGATATCTGTTCTTTTATTGGAAAAAGGTGGGGGCTCATGTTCTGTGAGCCCCCAGTGCGTCCTCTGCGCCCCCAGCAGCAAGTGGGCTGTGGTCGTGGGGTCAGTTCGGGTGTCAGCGATCGCACTAATTAACCTGATGAGGAAGTGCGGTGTTGGGTGCTGAAGCAGTAGGTGCGCTGAGCAGGGAGCACAGGCTTTGTGTAATTGGCTCTTGCATAACGATCTTTAGCACATTGCTTTTATTAGCACTGCTGCCGGGTTGTAATGTGACTTGTGCTGGAGCGGCTCGTGGGTTCGGGTGGGCGTACTGGGCAGGAGTGGTGGAGTCTGCACACTGCAGCAGGGTAGGAACCTGAGGGTGTGAATATTGGAGTTATGGGCAGTGAGTAGGGGTGCTCAGAAATGTGGTCCGGGACTGATTGGTGCTACCTGATGCTAGGCAGACGTGTGTAAATGGTATTGGGCAACTGCTGCTAGGAGAAAAATCACCACCTTGCTGTGTCTGTCAGTCAGCTGATGTGAACAGGGTAAGTTTGTTTAAAACACTGTTCCTATAGGCTTGTTTGAGTCAAGGACTTGAAAGTTGTGATTGTTTCAATCTCATGTGTCTGAGGAGGACGGGGAGAGAGAGAAGGAAAACCAGGATGGGGAAAGGCCTGGGAAAGGTTGGAGAACATGAAGGCTTGTCTTGTGCTGTTGGTGCTTTTTGGGTTTAGCTGATACTTCTTGGTCAGCAGTATTGGCTGTCTTCCTATTTTTTCGGTTGTGTACTATGGGGGTATAGTACCAGAAAAGATGCCAGTTGTGTTGGGAGATGTCAATGTCCCAGGAGATTGCAGGCAAGCCTCCAGCGATGAACTAGCATTGTCTTTTCCATCTGCTTTCCTGACATCAGCAGTAAAATTATATTGTGTCTGCCTGTCCTCATTGGGTCCCCAGAGTTATAGTGGTGGGGCCCTTGTTGGTGGGGCTTGTCTCTTTTCTGTTGTGAAGTATGGCTGGTATGCTTCAGAAATGTTTTGTGACCCACTGCTTTTGTTTTCCAGATGGGATTTCAGCAGAGTCCTTGGCTTGTATCAGTAGGCCTTTTGTTTAGAATAGTTTGAGTTTGTTTTTAGCTCCTGCTGGTTTCTTAGAGCCATTTTCTTGCAACTGGTCGGGTAGGCTCAGTGGGCATCTGGTTTTATGTAGCCATTTTGCACAGCTCAATACCTTGTTACAAGTGGGAGAGAGCATGATGGATCTCCCCCATGGTGACTGAAGACTTTAGCTATTCTGGTGCCTTGGGTTTTAGCACTGTTGGCAGCAGAGCTCTTCACAGCTACTTGTTCTGATCGCACTCCAGATGAACATGCCTAACTGTAAACCTGTAAGTGTTGTTAGTGCAACTGTGCTATAGCTCTCCCTGCATCAAGGTGCATAATGCCATGATAAATGTGTTAATTAACCAGTGGTAGAATCTGCCTTCAGCTATGTAAAAAATCCTACCTACGTGAAGGTTGCTTAAGACCTTGAAGGTAAAAAAAGTTGAGCTTTTAAGCTGGAACAGAATTAGAAAGGTAGATGAGCTTGTTCGAGATGTGAGGATCATGGTGATAAGTCATTCATTCATTTCCTTCTCTTTCAGTTTCTCTAGAGGGTTTGAGTACTGAGCTTCTCCTGGTTTTTTGCCTTTTTGGAGTGTATTAATGTGCTGTATTCTAGCAGAGTTCTTCGTGCATTTTCACCTGGGTTTCTGTTTTCTAACTTGTTGGATCTGTTTTATGTCATGTTAGACCAGGCTTTTGAATGAACAGTTTATGATTACATTTCTTGTAATGTGGGAGTTTCTTCTTAGCCTTCCCACAATGAGGAAAAACATGCCTGGAAAATAAAAATTGGCTTTTCTGGTGGTTTAACTGGAGAGGAGCAGTCATATCAAAAATTCTTCACAGAAAGGGTCATTGGGCACTGGAACAGGCTGCCCAGGGAGGGGGTTGAGTCGCCTTCCCTGGAGGTTTTTAAGGCACGGGTGGACGAGGTGCTGAGGGGAATGGTTTAGTGTTTGATAGGAACGGTTGGACTCGATGATCTGGTGGGTCTCTTCCAACCTGGTTATTCTATGATTCTATGATATCCTAACTGAACTCACCAAGGTTTTATTTAAGTGGTGGAAATAGTACCAATTTTAAGATGCCTCTATTTGTAGTGGTGTTTTTTGAAAAGAGGTTCTGAATATTTCTGTGAGATGTAGGGTTGCTGTTGTTTTGCTATATAGGAAGCTTTTGTGAAGCTTCTAAATTTCATTCCTTTCCTGTTTTTAGATTCCAGACTGTGAGGACGTTCCGTGTTACTGAACTAAGGTGCGTCTATCTGTGGAGTCACTTATAATGTCAAGAACTGTATCATCCTGGATCTTAAGCTCGGCAAGAAACAGCATTGTTTTACAAGGAAGAGGACGTTTGTACTCCATCTGTATCCCAAATAGACACAATATAAAATGGAAGCTTGTTTTCTCCAGAACGCCTCTCTACCCTGCTGGGAGCTGCAGTTTAGACAGTATTTTCTCCTTACAAAGAGCATTCCGACACACTTCCACTGAAGAAGAACAACTCTCTTTCCAGTTATCTCCATCACAAATCAATGATATACTCAGAGCAGGTGAATTATCCCATAAAATACTGGCTTTGAATGGTAAAAATGCCAGTTCTGTGTTGAGGTTTGAAAGTAACCAGCTGGCGTCCAACTCCCCTATTGAAGACCGCCGAAGCGCAGCCACTTGCTTGCAGACCAAAGGGATGATGTTTGGAGTCTTTGATGGCCACGCAGGTTCTGCCTGTGCTCAGGCAGTGAGCGAGAGACTCCTGCATTACATAGCGGTTTCACTCATGTCCCGGCAAACCTTGGAAGAGATTGAGCTTGCCGTTGAGTGCATGAAGCCAATTCTACCTATTCTGCAATGGCACAAGCATCCAAATGATGTGGAGTATCGAGGAATAACTCCTCAGTATTTTGAAAACCTCCGGGTTTACTGGCAACATTTACTGGACCTGGACGCCGAGCTAGGATTTAGTTTAGAAGAAGCCATGACATGTGCATTCAAAAGACTGGACTCAGACATATCACTGGAAGTTCAGGCTCCTCAGGAAAATGAGCTGATGAGAAATATTGCCCTTCAGGTGGCTTTTTCTGGTGCAACAGCCTGTGTAGCTCACGTTGATGGTGTTCACTTACATGTTGCAAATACTGGTGACTGCAGAGCAGTTTTAGGGGTTCACGAAAAAGATGGAATGTGGTCTGCTCTCCCTCTAACTCGAGACCATAACGCCTTTGATGAATTTGAAATTAGAAGGCTGAAGAGAGAACATCCCAGATCTGAGGAGAAAACCCTCTTTGTTAATGACCGATTACTGGGGATTCTCATGCCCTCCAGAGCTTTTGGAGATGTGCAATTAAAATGGAGTAAAGAATTGCAACACAGTGTCCTCGAGAACAGCTGTGATGTTGAGGCTTTAAATATTTATCAGTATGTCCCTCCAAACTACCATACACCCCCTTATTTAACTGCAGAGCCTGAAGTCACATACCACAAATTAAGAGGCAAGGATAAGTTTCTAGTTATTGCCTCAGATGGCCTGTGGGAGATGCTAAGTAATGAGAAGGTTGTAAAACTTGTTGGTGAACACCTTACAGAGCTTAGTGTGCAGAAACCACACCTGGCTTTTCAGAAACCGGTTAATTTGGGCTATATGCACAGCTTATTACTTCAGAGGAAAACCAGAGGCATTGCCTCGCTTGACCAGAACATCGCTACTCATTTAATACGACATGCAATTGGAAGTAATGAGTACGGGGAGGTGGACCAAGAGAAACTTGCTGCCATGCTGACGCTGCCTGAAGACCTTGTGAGAATGTACAGAGATGATATCACCATTACTGTGGTGTATTTTAATTCAGAAACAATTGAAAATTACTACAGAAACAATGAATAGAGACTTGCACTGTGGCTGCTCTGTACCACGAGCCAGCTTTGATACTGAAACCATCACTGTTCTTTTCTCTGCTAGTCAAGCTGTTACCAGTACGGTCTGGAAGTTCCTAAGTCTTTGTGTTACTTACTAGTCTTGAAAATAACTTTCTAAAAGTGAGTTTAGTGAAAGTTCCCTGGGTTTCCAGGTCTGTACACTGAAGAAAAATGTTTTGATAAAAGTTGAAATGTAACTGAAGTAAAAATTGCTGAGCCGGTTCTGACACCATGGGAACTGCTGGTAACGCTTCCCAAATGAACAAACAAGACAAATTTCTCTGGGACTGGCCAGTTTAATAGAGAGATGGATAATGCCTGTAGCTGCATGGAGTGTAAGAAATGCTGTGCTGTTGTGGAAAATGAGGAGCATCCTATTGAAGCACTGTAATTGAATTAAATAAAAAAGCTACCAAATCTTTATTTGAGATAACAGTGTCAGATACTTAAACAAATTGCCTTGTATATGTGAAGACAACACGAGAGCAGGCAGAGCAAAGGGCCTGGAGACTGTCAGATGTTTTTTTCCCTGATCTTCTTTATGCTAGGAAACAATCGTATTTTCTTCACAGTTGCTTTGAAGTGTGAACTCATATACCTTTAACTTTGTTTATGGACTTGTGTGACAGTTTACAGTTCAAACACACGTGAGGCACTTCGCAGTTCCCTGTTTAGGTAGTAACAGTCCTAGACCTAAACATTTAAGTGTCTAGCTTGCTTAAAAAAATCTACTCTTACTATTAAGTACTGATCTATGAAGTGCTGGGCGTCAGATCCACCAGCTGTAATTTAAAAGAAGTTTGACAGATCCGGAAGTTCAAAAATTCATCTAAATGTAAATACAGCAATTTGAGAGAGCATCTTTCTCTTCAGGTTTGAATTAGAAGAGAGAAAAAACAGTGCTGATATTTCACCAAAATATGGTTAGTCTTTACATTACTTTTATTCCTACCTTTGGATGTCAGATTTTCCTGATAGGTGCAGTTATTTTCTCTAATGAGTGTATGTTCTAATCTCTGAACAGATCCTTCTGTGTATTTTACAATGTTTTTCTTTTATACTGCGCTTTCTCGAGGGCCAATCCAGGCTTGCAAATGATCTGTATTTCCTTAATGTTTTGCATATTGTGTTCCCTAGTGACTCTCCCTTGTGTGTGCACAGCAGTAACTGTTGCCCTCAAGACTGTGTGTGCTGGGAACATGGGCCTGTTTACCACTGTTGCTGCCGAATAAGAACTTGTGTGGGTGCAGCAAAGCAGATAAAAATATTGCTTCTCCCCCCCGAGAATTTCACTTAAAATAAAAGTGTTATCCTTCTGCTGTTTAGCAGATTAAAAAGTACCTCAATTTATCTCAAGATCTGAAGTAGATGAGATCTTGGGTATAAACTGGTGGCAGTTGTGGATTTTTGGGACTTTTTTGTATACTTTTCCTCCAGATAAAAATTCTCACTGTTTTGTTCAGGCATTTCAATAATCTGTTTTGAAGATTGATTAGAAGGAGACTGAAACTGTTTAGAAAATATTAATGCTTTTGACTATTTGAAATTGACCTGTCATTGTATGCTGCAAATGCAATCACTGAATGCATCCTCAGACCCCTCTGTTCTGGAAAACCAATTTACTCTGGAGTTTTTCCTTCTAGTACCTATTGGAGTACATCCAGCATCTCAGCCTGGAGGCAGCCCACCCTGTGTTTCAGGTGAAATGAGGAGATCTGTCCCCCTGGATATCAGCAAAACAGAGTTGGCTTAAGAAATCTAACACAGATCTTGGGGACAGGGACAACAGGAAGGTGTTAGGGGTGTGCAAGGTGTTACGGGAGCTGGTGGAATTGGCAAAGCAATGAAGGTCAGGCCCTGCTCAACCTTGGGAAAGGTCTCGGTACTCCCAAAGCAGTCAGGTGAGGAGAGGAGAGCTCCTCAGCAGCCTTCCTCACCACTTCTGGCTGTAAGTGGGTTGGTTCCCTTTGCTCTTACAAATACTTTTGTGTCTTTAGTTACATGTTTCGTAGCCTAAATTTCAGACTTACGCAGTAAAAGTGTGTTTATATAGAGTACATCTGAATAGAGAAAGCACTTAACAGTGTGGCTGGAGGAACAAAGGGGTGAAACCACCTCACAGCTGATAGGAAGTGATACAACTTTAATGAAGATAATCTAGAAAACTTTTTATGTAGAGCAAACTTGCGACTGCAAATTAATGTAGCAAACCAACTCGTATACAGTCATAAAGTAAAATTACCTGGTTTGTTCTTTTCACCACCCAGCGGTGAAATCTAGGTCATCTTTTGACAGAGTCATTGTGGCATGCTGTCATCTGAGTGTTACTTCTGGATACGTTACTGTAGGTAGGTTTTAACTGCAACTGCAATTTGATAATGATTGTTTTGGGGAACGTGTTTGACAGTGAGAAAGGTACTGTTTCTAATTTTGGTTAGTTTTGCTCAGTTTAACATGCAATGCTCTAATTATCCTGCAGTGGAAATGAATAACGTTAAACTAGTTAGAGGTTTGTTGTTTTTTTTTAATGCAGATCATGGATTTTACTTCTTGCTTCATGGAATTTGTTGCAGGCCAGTGAAAACAACCTATCCATACTTGTGGTAAGGAAAAAAATTATTCTACCCCTTTGAATTGGGGTAGAGTTTTTCCTCTCTAGCTACAAACACACCTGACAGGCATTAATAAAAGTAGTATTTTGTGACATGGTGAATTAATAGTGTTTAAATGAGTGAACTAAATGCAGTAATCTGCTCCCGCAAGCACAATGAAGTGAAGATTTGATAGCACGTTTAGACACAAATCCTGCAATACTGACAATATGTCGGAACAAACGTATTTGCAGGCAGGCTGTTTGGTTTAGGTTAGCTATTTCTACCTGGTGCTTATTTTCTTTAATTCCACAGCAGTCCAGAGAAGCAACGCTCAAAAATCAGTCACTCAAATTCCATGTCTCAAAACGTGATATCATGGACATTCTGAATCTTACATAAAACATCTGAGGTTAAGAACTGATGTAAATTCCAGAAAAAATATGATTTTCTTCCCTAAAACATAGGTAAAAATACAGCTTTGTCACTTTGTTTTTTTTTTTTATTCCTCTAAAACTCTTTATTCCATGTTCCTAAATTTTGGTGCTTATTTAATTTTTTAGGCCTCCATAATGTATTTGGAGTTTGGATGGGTGGTGGTTTTTTTTTCTTTTGGTAACTTCTTTGTAAATAATGGGGGGAATCACTGTGTTTGTAAGAAAAAATATTCATTTCACGCTTAGAACTGATCTTTATTAAATGGATAAAACACTGAATGTTTTGGTTGCTGTATGGAATCTGGTGTTCTTTCTGCTGAATGCTCGTATGAAAAGCTGCTGGATTCCAGATTGGAGAGCAGAAGTGTTCATGCTGGGGAAGAAGTAAATAGGTAGGTGCTGTGAGCTTGCTGAAGTGTTTGCAGCTCTTTGGTTTTCCCACAATGGAAATAATTAATAATACATAGAAGGATGTGGTGATACTATTGAGGTTCCATTAAATTAACTAGTCAGCAGAGGGAGCAGGAGTCCACTGGTCAAAATATCTAACTTGTGCTCTAGTTAATTTGACAATCTACATAAAGTGTTTTAGCTTGCACATGTGTGTTCATCAGCAATCAAAATATCATTGTATCATTCACAATGTGTGTTGTAATTGTCCTAAAAACAATGCAAAACCCCTGCAAAGACATCAGCTATAGAAATAGTGATTAAATCCTTACATTATAACAGGCCAGTAGCAAGTATTCATGTGCGCAGGCTTTGAGGCTTAACTTTATTTCCATGAATTCCAAGTATTTGACTTTTTGGGGAAGTAAAGGGAAACAAAATTATTTGGGACAGATATTGTTTTATTTTATTTCTTTTTAAATTTTTTTTCAAAAGAATATATTTGTTTAAACTTTGAGGAAGAGGTTGTTTGGTGTTGCTTTAGTCAAACACGAGTTCTCTGTTAAGTGATAAAATTGTATGGAACTGAAAGTAGAGCTATGCGTCTTGTGGTTTTGTCAGATACTGGTTGGTCACACTGGTGTGTGCTCTTTGCTACCACAGGCTTCGTATTTTAGCAACTCGAAGGAAAAAAGATGACTGAGAGCCAAGCAGCTGTGGGGAGGAAGCAGAATTATGGCTTCTATTAGGGTCAAGCAAATTTAACTGGGCACTTCTCACTTCTTAAGGAGAAGTAAAGTTTGGGTTTGCCTTCTTGCAGGCTTTTTTGAATTAGAAACAATGCAGAGGTGAAAAATGTGGTCGATAAGCAATGCTTAAAAGGGTACTGGAACCATAGGCAGCAGATGGAGAAGACTTCTCCTGCCTCCCTGCTGAAATTTTGGAGCCAGCCCTGTAGGGACTTGTTATCAAGTGGGCTGGTTGGTTGGTTCAGACTGATTTCGTACTTCCCTCAGATGAGCCAGAAAGTGCCAGCTGTGGAAATGGCTCTTCCTGGCTGTAGGGTACCCAAATGTGTTAGAAATCAGCAGCTGCTGTCAGCTCTAGGGGGTTCTGAGCTCTGATGGTGGAGCCCTTGACATGCTCTCTTCTATTTTTATTCATCATGCTTTGCTCTGTGTTTTCTGCAGTGGACATTGTTGCTTTGAGGTGCCTCTTACATCACTGCTTCATGCTTCACAGTTCTGCGGTGTTTTTCTGAACAAAAAGGATCTAAATTTCTGTGTTTTACTGAATGTATCTTTGGTTTTGTGCCTGCAAAAATGAGGTTGGCCAGAAGATGTCATCTGAGTTTTGCAAAGCTGTTTTATGGCTTCAATCTCTCTTTGCTGTTACCTGTGTTCATAAAATAAGTTCCAGGTCCAGTTGAAAAATAGAGACAAGAAACCCACCAGCCACCTGCACTCATCTTAAAACTTCTGTGATTTATTAGTAAATCCGATTTATGAACTGGGTAATCTGAGCAAGACTTCGATTAACTAATTCCTTGCAAAACCAAGTTTTAAAGTCCCAAGCGCCCTACATGGTTAAGCTTTGTGCATAATGGTCTCCTTGTCCTGGCCCTGCTAGGTACAAGAACATGAAAGGGAAGCCAGGAGGCACCTTTCTGAATTTCCTGAAGAGTCTCCAGTTGCACAAGTAGAAAAGCAGCCCCATGGCTGTGCTGTGGCTTAGCGTAAGTGGCTTTGGTTGAGATGAACTTCTAGTCTGGTAATTACACTGCAATGCTTTGGGAGGAACTTGCAGCTATGAGGAGCTGGAGATCTACTGTTCAGCATGATGATCATAGAGATCTTGGTTCAGCTTTGTTGTCAACTGAGATTCTTGCATAAGATAAGGGTTTGAGAAGTAAATTGAGGGTTGGGTGGTTTTTTTTTTGTGTGTGGTGGAGGGAATCATAGAATCATAGACTAACCAGGTTGGAAGAGACCCACCGGATCATCGAGTCCAACCATTCCCATCAAACACTAAACCATGTCCCTTAGCACCTCGTCCACCCGTGCCTTAAACGCCTCCAGGGAAGGTGACTCAACCCCCTCCCTGGGCAGCCTGTTCCAGTGCCCAATGACCCTTTCTGTGAAAAATTTTTTCCTAATGTCCGGCATATATCTCCCCTGGCGGAGTTTGAGGCCATCTCCTCTTGTCCTGTCCCTCTCCCCTCCCTCTCCCTGTTTTTTTCTTTAGTTTTTTGCCTTTATCTGCAGTTCTTTCCTCTGGACAAAGTTGTTGCGCTGGATGCTGCTTATCAAAACTTGCAACTCTCACGTATTCTTGCTGTTGCTTTTTCCACTCCCACCTCTCTCTTCATTACTTCTTTTTAGAGCAATATGAGAAGGGGACATGGTCTTTCTTCCACGCACAGCAGGTGAGGGAATTCTAGGGTGTGACGGGATGCACTTTCAGCCAGATGTGTGTGGGACTGATCCTACAAGCAGGTACAGAAAGGCTTTTCCTACTGTTTACTGCTGCTACAGCAATGCAAGATGGCACACCAAATGTCAAAGATCTGAAATGCCGGGTGATAAAGAGTAATTGCTTTGTCTTCTGTTTTATCACAGATAAGTCATGCACCCTCATTGGGCTGACTTTACCATTTGTTTAATTCCCCAAAATTTGCTTTGTGCTGCTGGAAAGGTTATTTTTTATTAAGACTTTGTTTAAAGTAAGCACTATATCTTTGAAATCTTTGGCTGCAGCAGAGCAGATCACACTGGTCAATGACTGGAAAGTTTCCCTGGTGAGCTTACGTAGAAGGAAGTGTAGAACTTTCTGTAAAAAATGCAAAAGCAGCGCAACATTGCTGCTCTTTTGCAGCTATGGTACAGAAAGAAAAAGGGGATTCAATTTCATTTTGAATTAAACTTCTCTGTGGTTTCCCAACCACTGCACATTAAAAAGTAGGCACAGTCGCTTATCTTCATTTTCTTTTCTGAAGTGCTAGTTAATATTTAAATGTGGTATTGGTGTTTTTTTTGTTGTTTGTTTATTTTTTTTGTTTTTTTTTCTCCTTCAGTCAGGCTTTTAGAGGCATTCCAGTGTCAATGTCAGTGAATGCTAGTAATAAATATTTCTACCTTATTCACCTGCCAACTCATCTTTTATTCATCCTGCTGATGAAAACAATCTCCCCAGAAACTTCTGTTGTTGAGAGCGTTCAAAAACTTTCGCATTACAGATGAAATGAATCCTTTTTCACCTTAGTGTAAGAATTTTCTATTACTTCGTTACACGTTTTGGAATAAGTTAGGTATTATAAAGTTCAGGTGTTTAATTTGGACAGCAGAAATGATGGAACCCAGTAAATGAAGCAACAGGTGAACTTTCATTTGCTTTATGGTACAACATTGGCATTTTGCAGTAAGAGCAAAGCAAAAACTGACTCTTCTTCTATTTCCTTCACACTCCAGAGGTGTGGGCTGGTGCAGCTGTACCTCCATTCCTTATTCCTCAAACAAGGGCGCGCTTGTGTTACGTACCAAACACACAGAAGGGTTACTTGTAAAGTTTTGTGTCTTGGCCACTGGAGCTGAGAATATATGAATTGGCAACATATATTGATGGAGAAGAGGAAGTACCCACAACACTGACTCCTTTCTTTCCATGTAGGGTAAAGGCTTACGTAGGGATTTGGGGAGACACCACTGAGTGAAATCCAGCCGAGGGATAGGTTTTTTTTTCTTATTTGAGTTGAAATTGTTAATCTATGCAAACTATTGTTTGCATGACCTCAGCTTAATTGCTAGTACCCCTTAGTTAAAAAGTAGCAAATGACTTTGCTGCTATCAAACAACTTTTGTAAAAACTTAAGTACTTGTGGGAGTTTACATATCTGGTTAAAAATGTAACCGTTACTAAATACAACTGAAACAGGTTGTAGTATTTAGCTGACCCACTCACTTATGCAGCTTTATATATTATACATATATATGTATCTGAACCCATCATTTGATCAACAGTGAGACTCCTGGATGTGTATGTTTTAACTGCAGAAGATATGTGGTTTTAAATGTGCAATACCCATGACTGATGATTGTATGTCTATGTTCTTAGGGCCCTGCAGAAGTATTTTAGCTATTGGCTGATGTGTATTTTTGTTTATTGCTGACCAGCTCTTGAACCTGGCATTTTTTTTTTGCAGCAGAAATAGCTTAGATCAATAACCTATTAATAACCTATGGAAGCCCTAAGTTCTATTCATCCTTGCTCTCCAAACAAGAGATATTTCCATTGTTCATTATTATGTGCCACTTCCATTTCAACCCTGAGCTCATAAATCATAAATGAGCTCAAAGTATTCATTTCCCTCTTTCAGCACTACCTTTATCTGCTATTTGCTGACATGGCTCATTATAACTTATTTTTGAACACAGTCAGACCTTGTTTTCTGAACAGATGAATTCATTGTTGGAAAAGACTCTATAAATAGAATTTAGGGGCCACCAAAATGAGAAATTCTAGCTCATTAGGATCTCAGTTGGAACAATGTGATCTGATATACAGAAGTTTTGAGGTGATGAAATAAAAGAAAAGGCTTAGTAATTGGTTCTAAACTTTTAAATTACCAATAGGCTATTTTTGTATTACTGTTAAGGATGATAGAAACCATCTGGAAAAGAGACTCAAGGCAGCCTATAGTGGAAGGAGAGAAAGGAGAAAAAAATAGGGTAGTTAATATTAAGGAATACATATGAAGTGTACACAGTGGCATAAACAAAGGACTTTGGGTATCTCCTGGTGTTCTGGGTAATCTTCTTCAGGTGAGGTGTGCATAAAATTAGAACTTTGTTAACCTCTCCCTATCTTCCTCATATGTAAGAGGCAGATATGTCTCCTCTCAACTCTTGGTGCTGAAGTGGTAAAGTAAATTTATGGATACGTGACTCCGTTTCAATATCTCAAGTAGGATTACTAATGGAAAATGCATGAATCCTCTAAACTATCTAGTCTAATGGAAGACTGAAGGCTTACTGCATCAGTCCAGAAATATGTCTTTCCTCTGGGAACACTCTAAATAATATTATGCTCTGCCTAAGTGTCTGCACACAGTGCCTTCCAGAAGTTGAAACTCTGATGTTGGGTCATGCAGGAAGAGTTTGCCCTATTTCTTCCCTCACTGGCAGGTTTCAAACATGGTTGCATGCCAAACTAAGTCAGTTTTATTATCGTGAAATAATATCCTAACGAATGTCTTTACTGCCTCTTTCCTTACTGAGAAGCAAAGCAGACTGTACAGGGTCAAGACTCTGTAGTCTTGAGACACAGTGACTGACTGAGGAGGAACTGTTTTTCTAGGACAGGTACATTTGCTGTTTAAGAATTACATTATCTCACTGTCCTCCTAGTGGACACTTAGTGATCTTAATTATACTAGGAGCAGCATAAACCAGGACTGATGAAAGAAAACAAAGTAACAGAAAATCATGTAGTGACCTGAACAAATAAATTTGCTATGCTCATTTGCTCCTTTAAACATTACTGAAGTATTTCTTGCATGCTTGTCTTTTTCCATTGATCTCTGTGGATTTGTAAACCTTATGTTCCTACTTGCAGTGGATGTGTTGATTTATGTCACATACGATGCTTATGAAAGCATGAGGTTAAAAGTAATGTATTGCCTGAATTTTCTTAGGCATACACACTAGATAGTCATTTTGCTGAGACTTGTCCTTATGTGAGGAAAGAATGTGTTTGATACAGTGGAAAAAGCACAACCATGAAGTACAAAATATTAGCAAGTAATACTGAATTGGGATTATTCAGTATGTAAGTCTTATAATGGTAGAAGCATGGAATGGTTTGGGTTGGAAGAGACCTCTGAGCAACCTGTGCCAGGGTTTCACCACCCTGATTGTATAAAACGTCTTCCTTATATCCAGTCTAAATCTTCCCTGCCGTGGTTTAAAACCATTACCCTTTGTCCTGTCACAGCAGGTCTTGCTAAAGAGTCTGTGCCCATTTTTCCTGCGGCCCCTTTCAGCACTGGAAGGCTGCTATGAGGTCTCCCCACAGCCTTCTCTTCTCCAGGCAGAACAACCCCAACTCTCTCAGCCTGGCCTCATAGGAAATGTGTTCCCTTGGATCATTTTTGTGGCTTCCTCTGGACCCACTCCAACAGGTCCATGTCTTTCCTGTGCTGAGGACTCCAGAGCTGGATGCAGAGCTCCAGGTGAGGTCTCACCAGAGCCCAGTAGCATGGCAAAATCCCCTCCCTTGACCTGCTGGCCACATTTCCTTTGGTGCACATTTGATACACCATCCTTAATGGTGTACCTTGCCTTCTCATGTCAGTGGATTAAATATAAATATACACATCCTTAGAATGTATATCCGGGGCTCATGGTCACTGTGTCTAATCAAAGTTTTCCATTGCCTTTACTTTACTAAACAGTGAACTATGTAGAGATGTTGACCTGCCCTCTTAGTCATCAGCTACCAATATAGAACGTTACCATCTGACTCATACCGCGTTTAATTTGATACTGATGGATGAGTGAATCGTTTCAGATAAAATAAGAAAGTGCTTACAAATGATGTTGTGTTAAACTGAACCCTTCTACTTTGTGAAAATGCCTTGTGCATGGGTACGATATCGTACGGTCTAGGAGAGAGCACGGGAGCTTCCCAGTGCACTAGAAGGAGGATGGTGTCCTTGCGAGTTTCAAAAGCAGGGTTTACAAAGCTGGACAAGAACAGCTTCACTGCACATAAGACCAATACCTAGTTTAGGTCAATGAATGAAAATTCCAGGTATTTCTGAACCATCTCCGGTCATGCAATTGTTAACACAGACAAGCCAGGGAGACAATTTTAAGAAGCTGCTACATTTCATAGTCTTAAATCTTTTAAAGATGGTGATTCACAACCTTTATTCATTAATGGGCATCTGATTCATCACTGATTATAGTGGAAATAGATTTTTATATTGCAGTATAATTGTTCATACTGCTTTATAAAAACTGTGGAATTATTTCTATTATTGATGTCTACTTGGAGGATTTATAGCCTGGCAGTAAAACCTATTTAAGCTAAGCTACAGCATTAGAGCAATCTCTATCTGGAAGTGATTTAAAGTGGTCATTTTTAATTTATGAAAAAGTTTCTCTTTAAAAAGAAGTTTTAAAGCGTTCATAGCCTTTTCAGCAGCGAATAGACTCTGATTTTAATTTAAAAATGAAAAATGAAAAATGCAATTAATTTCTTTTGGTTTCACAGTCTCACGCTGATTTGCACATGATAAAAATTGGAATGTTTGGAGGTAATCAACAAAATATTACAGGGAAACAAACCCTGCAATTATTTTTTTCCCCTCGGGGAAGGGATGAAACCCCTTGATTTTCTATGAAAAGGCATTCAGAACTTCCATCAGCGCTTTTTAAAGTTAAATAGCTCATTCAGGAAAGCTTAGGTGAAGTATTAATTTTTAAAGTTTTGCTGTCTATTACTTGAGCAGACGGGTTCAGATTGTCATGATATATGGTGCCATTAGTCTTTAAGGCTGTTTGTTTTGTCTGACCTTGTGAAGAAACTTGGTCCTCGTGCCATGACTGGATTTGAAGCGTGCTGCTTGCTGCACAGTAGGAGTTTGGATCCTTCCTTATGGAAAGCTGTCTCATTTCAAATCCCTTTATGAATGGTCCCTTGTGAGAAGTTGATTTGTGTTAGCTGCCATCAGGTGGGGTGGGTTTTTTTGTGGTTTTGCTGTTGTTTGGGGTTTTTTGTTTGGTTGATTTTTTTGTTGTTGTTTTGTTTTTTTTTTTTCCAATGTTTGTACACATTTTATTAAATTGCCTGGGAATTCCAGGAGCCTGGCAAACTGCTGGGAGAGCGAAGCTGACTAATGGCACCAGATTGGGAATGTTCTTTGGCGTCTCAAGATCAAAGGAGCTGACTCATTTTGGGATACTTTTATACATAATAAGAAAAATAATAGGAAAAGCAAACCTGACATTTAACATTTATTATTCCCATGATTTGGTCCAGAATGCTTTGTTTAGCTTTCAGATAGTCTTTGGCAAGCAGTAGCTGTTAGTTCTCCATTAGTGCACGTCTCATTCAGAGACTGAGGCTGCTGAGACAGGGAGTTAGGAACCCCACGGAAGTTCCTACGTGTTTTGGGCTAGTAGTATTCATGCCAATGATGCTGCAAAGTAATTATCTGAGAACAGCTTTGTCCTGGTCACTGGGGTGGGAAGCATTCCCTGGTGTTATGAAATGATCATTAGAAGTGACTGTTCCTTCTTAGTCGCAATGTGTAGGGAGTGGGTGAAAACACAATGGTAAAACCTGGACGGTTTATGGTTAAAAATAAATCCATTATATGCTCTCAGACATCCTGTCTTCAAGATATGTTTCTGTCCAAAGGCCACATAGTAAAACTTAAGAAGATGCTAACCATAAATTTCAAGGAAATGGAGAAGTCTTTAAGCCAAATCATTCTGTGATGTACCTATGTGATTCTGATCTCGCTTTTCAAAGGCTTCAACTAGCTGAGTAAAACCCACTTCTATCAGGTCAGGACTGATGATCTCCAGCATCATGGCTGGTGTGGAAGCTTATCTCTGTCACCTTCCATATGTTTGCTCTGAAGCTGCCGTGTCTGACATTCAATCCTCATATCCATGAACATTTGGGACACTACTGTAGTGATGTGTTTTTTACAGCTGTGATCACAACTCTGTTTCATGTGTTTATTTTTACTCTTCAGGCCTTGTTATTTCTTTCCTATGATTATCATTCAAGATTCTTAATGAAAAAGTGCATTAAATGTGAAGGCGTTTTTTTAGTTGTGAAGGCACAAAACCTGGAACGGAACAGGATTAATGAGATAATCTTATCTTTTACAAGGCATTGGAAATGGCAAAGTAGTAAGATGTACCGATGCTGCCTTTAACCTGATGTATAAAGGACTTTAAACCTTAATTCTATGGTAGGTTTTGTTCTGTTCTCATTATATTTAGCTCAAAACTCAATTTCAAGCCAACAGTTGTCCAGAAAAAGACAGGGAAGTAGAACAAATAGAACATCATTTGTTTTTAGTTCAGAAGGCATGTTTTCAGTTACAAACACAACTGGATGCATATCAACTTCTATTAATACACAGTTGTCAAATAGCTACGCCGTACTGGTTCTCTGCCTGAGCAATTGTATTTGGTACTTTAGGTTTGCCAGGGGAACAGGGATATAGTTTCAGCCAAGGACGCAGATTCAAACATCTGACTTTATTGCTAATAAGGGTGTTTGTATGGTATCCAAGATTACCTCTGGTTTACTGGTGAACTGAGGAATGTAATTTGTGGCTGCTATGTTGATTTACTTGTACATCTTCCTGAGCTGACATGCTTTTGACACTTCTGAAATCTCTGTTGCAAATGGCTATGCATCCGTGTCACTTGGAATCTTTCTTTACCGTAGCTGTTTCTAAGTATTTGTATTTCTGGAAGTGAGGGGGACTTTTTGTATGGAAAAGTGCCAGCTAAAGTTCTATCCACTTCAGAGAACAGTAGAAAGATGCATTAGTCCATGAACAATTTTCATATAGATTTTTTGCTTATGTTTTCAAAATTGTAAGTGAAAATCACAAGATAGTATAAAACCTAGAGTGACTTTGAACAGAATGCACACTTCCATTTCAGCATGAATTTCCTCTTACCCCTATTTGCACTGGCTTCCCATTTTGAAGAGAAGAGATGAATTCTCTGCTACCACAAATGCCTGAAATTCTACTCGAGTCTGTAAATCATCTTAGAGAAGTGCACCTGGCCCTCTTAAAGCAGGGTTGACTTGAGGAGACGCTAAGGTTAATATAGACTATTTTTTGGAACTAATTTCACAGTGAAAATTTCCCATGTTTTTGAAAAGCAGAGAGATATTTTTCAACCTTCAGCCTTGAAGACTGAAGGGTTGTTTTGATCTATGGATATTTTAAAGTTATGTCCTTCTGAGTATAAAAGTAGTGGTGCTTCAGTTCCTTGCTGAAACCATTAACCAAGCTTCCCAGAGAGTTCGTAGAGTCTCATATAGTTCAAATCATATCCACAGTATGAAACAGCAATTGTCAAACCCAGTTTTAAGGTAGCTGATACCTGGGCTGTGGGATTTGTTCAGGTTCCAGAGTTAGGTTGTCCACAGCAGGTATGCGCAAACACACAAGTGTGCTGCTCTGCAGCAGCAGCCAGGCTGTCTTATATTATACCACAGCATATTGTTGTGGTGTGATATAAAGGCACATTTATAACTAACTATACCTAAAATTTGTTTGGTAAAGAGCAAGCATTACAACTCCTTCTACATATGGAAATGGGGTGTTAATGAGACTGATCCACCGGAGAGAGCAGTGTTAGAACTGGAGGTAGAAAACATACAAACAGATTGTTCAGGTGGTGAAAAACAAATTGCAGAAGCTATATTCAATGTCCCATCTGTATGGCCCACTGCAAGAACAGAGGCCGGCTATAACCCAACCCCTGGTGGTAGAAAAAGGGTAGAAGTTGTAGCTGTTCAAATTTAATTGGGCTTTCAAAATTTGGTTAGAATCCTTGAGCAACTGATCTGAAGAGAAATAGAACAATTGTGTTTCAGTGATGTGACTGCATATGAAAGCAAAGTAGGACCTCATTTCACTACAATGTAACTGGAATGCAATATCATCATTTATTTATTGATTTTGGCTAACTTTGTGCTTGTTCTGCATTTAATAGGCTGACAGCGTATATTTCAACAAATGTGTTTTAGAAGCAAGAATGTGTTCTTTTTTACGGTTCTACTTAGGCAAAAGTTCCTCATCAGTCAACTTATAGGGTTTTTTTATTCCAAATATATGTAGGATATAGAAGAGTTGAATTAAATGTAAGAAGGAACCATGTCAATTGTGGATAGAATTTCTGGACTCTGTGTGTTAATCAAAGGAAGAAAAGACCATAGTGTTAACAGTCTCACTGTCTGGGAACAAAAGCATCTGTCCAGATATTTGTTTTAGGAAACAAACAGGTTGTTTTGCTGTTGCCTCACAACTCGGAGCATGTGGGCAAGAGAGCTTGTTTGAAATATGATGCTGACTGTTGCCTGCTTTACAGTAAAAATGTCACAGCCCTTCCAGAAAAGAGGCAGTAAATCCGCTGTTGAAATCTGGGAGTAAGAGGAACAGAGGTACTGTCTGTATTCAGAGACACTTGTCTTCAAGAAAAGATAAAAATATTCTGGTTTTCATGCTTTGCTGTAAGTGGACAGGGCTTCACCTGTAGGACTTCTCTTGGTTTCAGCAAGGGAAAAAAAGAAGGCACCTTAGTGAGAACTTGCACCAAAATGTGTTTCTACTGCACCTATCTTTTAGTACAGATTATTCATGCTTTTGTAGTTCTGACTATGGAAATACTTCAAACTAGGTAAGTTTACTCTGATTCCAGTCCTTATCCTGCGCATTTAGGAATGTGCTAATCTACACTGCATTCACATCTGCTGAAATGTCTAATTAGGTCTGTTTCTGGAAAGGGAGGGTTTTTCCTCCGTGAGCTAAGAAAAGGGGAATACACATGACTGCCAGTCTAGTGAAATCCCCCAGCTCTGACTGACAGCTGGTGCACGTATTGCACAGATGACTAGAACTATTCAGTTCTCGGTAAACCACCTACAGACCACTTATCTGCCTCTTGCTTGCCAAATGTTAATTACCCAAATGTCTGTCTCTCTGTCAAGTGTAGATGTTGGGGTTGTGGATCATTTGACTCCATGCTAGACGTGGGCTTTATCAGTCATCTGGCCTGCTGTCAGCAGAGTCCTCATTCCCACCTACCACATCAAACTGGGGATGAGAAAAGCCTCCCTAAAGATTATGTGCTTGACAATTTGCATGAGATGTACTAAACAATGGTGCTTATATCTGACACCAAGTTTTTAAGATAATCATGGAAATGAACTGGTAACATGAGTAAAAACAAGTCTGATATTGCTCTGTGGTCTTTCTAATTGATAGTCATTGTGATTCTTCCCCTTTAAAGGCTAAATTGCAAGGGGATTTCAGACATTAATTATGAGTTGTCTGTAGCTTGCATAATGGCATTCACCTTTTTGGTATTATTTCAGGCTGAAATGAAGAGAATTCAGAATTACTCCCCTCTACCTGGCAATCTGCTGTTGACTGCTGGGTGTGTGCATTGTTTCAAGTATTCTTATTGCTTGTCTGACTCAGACTGCATAATGTAATCATAAACCTTATGTATTTAAGATATTCCAGCTAAAATCACACAGCCAAGCAGACAGAAAAAGAAAACAATCAAAGTTTTGACCTGCCATTTGGGGATCAGCCTGGAGAAACTCTTATTCCATTGGGATCACTGAATCCACACAAGTGTAATGTACTCAGAGACTTAGTTTGGGTATTTATAATGTATCAGAAAGTTCTCTGCAGGAGCTTATAACTATCATCCTTTAAAGTGAGTATGTAAGCTGATAACACAGTAGTAAGATGAGTAGTAGTCTGAACCAGAGTTTGTTTACAAAACTAATTACTGCACATTAAGGGTATGAATTTAGTCAGCTGGCTACTTTGCAGTAGCTCTCTGTGTCCTGTTCACACGGTTCTTTAATGAAAACTGTGCATAGTTGGATGCAATGCCATTCACTGAACAATATATATAGCTAGCTACAGCATGGCACAGAAGAGTGACCAGCTTTGACTCCAGAGGCAGCAAATAGATGCGCTCTCACTTACCTTCTCCAAAAAGCACTGTAACTTTTTAATTTGTTTTTTTCTTTCCATTTCAGCATTCACAGGAAATGCTTTCCATGGGAGGTTATGGTCTCTAGTTCAGCATTTGAAAGGGCAAATGCTAAAAGGAGAGGGAGATTATGTACAGAGGGGAGGAACAATTTACTAGTTGGATTAACATCCATAAATAAATTCATTAGTGTGCCTTAGGGGGGGAAAGGCTAAAGGACTGAATTTTTACTTAATGACCGCTAGATATTAACATTAGTGAACAGCTAAAATGAATGGGTATATGAAGCTTTGTGTTTAGCTGTAGCAATTGCTGCCCAGGCTTTGAATCTAATCTGGTCAGATTTTCAATCCTTTCAAAGTAATTCTGAAATGAATTGCATTCAGTAGTCTTAAAAAGTATACCTTGAGTATACTCTGCTAAAATAGGACAAGTTGGAATCATCCTACTTTCAGCCTTAAGCAGCCTTAATGCACTGGTATTTAGGATTGTCTTTATTTAGACAAAACAAGGCCCCGTTCACAGACTTCTTGTGAAATTAACTTTCAGAATTATTTCAGATATTCGTAAAGTGTCCGTAAGACTGCTTTTTTTTTTTGGTAGTCTGGGCTAGTATTTAGTGAGCTGAAAATGACATTGTCATCATGAAAATGGTAATCCTTGTTTGAAAAACCTTAGCAGTGATATTAAGATTTATAAGGACAGGAAAATTAAATTGCCTTCCAGGTTCTCTGTGTGCTGTGGTAAACTACGTATAATCTGGCAAACGTTTATTAAGCTTCAGAACATTTAATAGCAATACACATTTCCTTCAGACTTGGCTCTCACTATAATAGTAAATATCAGAAATATAACTCACTAGAATGTTGATAGCAATGACTAAATCGGGTGGTGCTGCCAAAACGTTGTTATTCTGTTATCCAGTTGGACTGAACTGATGCGAGGTGAAATAACAAGAGCTCTGCCTACGCAGTAGCTTCTAGTGCTGCTTATGGATGGCAGAATTGTATTAGAGGAAAATTATGACTTAGAAAAAATGTTTGGATAAGGATATCTTCAATCTGGACTATGAATAAATAGTGACCTTCTATTTCCCAGTGGGTGAATTTGTTTTCTCCATTGGTGCCGTTGTCTTAGTAAAATAAAAAATATGTATCTTCTTTGGGTCACTCAGTGAGGAAATACATCAAAGTAATTCTGTTGTTACATTTCATTTACAGTTAATTCCGTTCAAAATTGTTCTTTTCAGTTGCATTGAGTATCATCAGACATCAGACATACTAGAATTTCTTGAAGTGTCGAGTATTTAGCACCCCAGCAACGATTTGGAAAACCTTGTGTGATAGCACAGTCTCTGTTTTCTGTCCATTTTCTAGGTTATTTGTTTCTTTAGTGAGTACAAATAACCATAAGAATAAACATATTTCTCTATCTTTAAGAAAAGCTGCAAGTATTCTGACAGCACCTGAACTGTGTGTAAAAGTAATCATGTAGGCTGAAGATCACGCAAGCTTCTCCAAGTGTGCCAAAAATAGCAAACGTTTGGTATCTGAAATCAAAGGGTTGCTATAAAAAGATGCCTCTAAGCCTGTGGAGTATCCATGTCATTCGTCAGGAAGGTTTATTTTTGGTATGAGCGTTGACACTGCCACTTATAATAAAGGCAGATAGAAAGTTACTGAACCGTGAGCTCCAGGAGCAATGTTGCACAAAGAGCACTGTGACTCTCACGTGAGAAAAGCTGGGAAATGTTGATGTCTGAGAGTTTGTCTCTTAGAGAAGAAATGATAATTACATAACTCAGAACTATATCGTTCTTGGTTAAGTCTTCCAAGATCTGCATTTCCCAGAACAACTCAAAGGCCCTACATGTGGTAACCCTTCCTGTAGGCTAGAAGGGCAAGATGCTGCATTGTTTATCAGTCAGCAGTGGTTGTTTAAGTGTCAGAAGACATGTTCATTACCCAAGAGCACAGTTTGAAGGCTCTCTGCTATCACAGCCTTTTTTGACCCCTGTACTTGAACTCTGGTACAGTTGGAGGGTTTTGATAGTTGAAGTAGAAAGCTGTGTTTCCAAAAAAATTTGTATCTGCCCACTTTTCTGGTCTTCAGTGCCATTGTATGTCAGGGCTTTGCAATCTTACCCTCAAGAACCCCTGTAATTACTTTTGAGGCAGCAAACCAGAGACATAGACAAGTCAATTACTTGTTCGAGGTCACAGAAAAAAATCTCTGGTGGAGCAGGATGTGAAAGCAAGTCCTCTATAGAACTGCCAGCTTCTGACAAAGGGTATCCTACAGTAGAAGACTTTATTCAGGCAGATAGGCTGAGTCAATTTATTTTGCTGGGCTTCTGGAATGCAGCTGTATCCAATGCCGTCTCCTGGCCAGAACATGCTGCAGATGGCAAGATGCCACATCAGAGTGCTGGGGAGTGAGGTATAACGCAGAGAGCAGGCTGGGGGCTCAGCCGTTCTTCCCAGGTGCTGCTGCCTGTTGTACAGTGCACGCTACATGGTGGTATGAGCCTGGGCAGAACAGGGCTCACGGTGACACAAGTGTAGTACCAGGTAGGATCCAGGCCTTAGTCCTTTTCCTGTTAATTGAAATGAATGAATTATTCAGCTTCAAATTCCATTTTCATGCTGAGGCTAGGAAAGTTGGGTTGCCTTCAATGCGTAGCAGATAAGCAAAAACCAGCTGATGATATCACAGCAAATATTTTGCGTTGTGTATGTCTGTATGCATTCTGCTTTCAGTTAAATATTTGCATCCAGACCTTTCATGTATGCCTCTCTGTTTGCCTCCAACCTCAATGTTATCATCTTTGAAATGATGTGAAGGGCTCAATTTTCTTTATGAAGTGATGAAATAGACTGAAATAAATCTTAGTAGTGTGAATACAGCCTGCTTCTAGTGCAAATGTGAAGCATCTCTACCAGAGTTAGTGAATTAAATGAATTCAAAATCAATTTGCTCAAAGCAAAATTAGACTTTGAATACTGCTGACAGCAAATTTTCTGTTACAGGTCTGTAACACAAATCTTTTTGCATGAACACTGAAAAATTATACAAGTCTAACCCCATTAATGTATTAATACCTTAATTTGCCCCTGAATTCTGGTAAAACAAAACCCCTGCCAAGTTTCCAGGGAACGTGTTTGATAAGGACTGGGCATCCTTGTGACCTTACTAAATACTCTCCTAGTGTGGGAATATATCTTACACGCTGTGCCCAGCAAGAATAGTAATGTTGCTAACTTTGTAACAGATAGCTAAAAACAGACTACTTCACACCTTGCGTAAATTATCTAGTGGGTGATGTGCAAAAACTAGCGTGTGAGACTGGAGTTTTGATTTAAAAATAAAAGGATATGAGAAATGAGAGCTCAAATGATGACTCTTGGGTAATTAAAACTGTCTAATCTGGCTCCTCTCTGACTCTAAAGTTACGCATGAAGGTTTACATTGCAACTCAGCCTGTTAGTGATAAATAATTGGAAAGGCAACTGAGGAGCTCACGTCGCCTTCTTTCCATGGTTTGTTGATGGAGAAGTAGCACTACAGAGATTAAAATTCGAGTGACATGAAAAGTATGGGAAATGTGACTGAACAAAACCACAAAAATTATATACCATGTTATGCTGGGGTCTAGAAATGCTCTCTTCTCTCCCTTCTTCCCATTTATTTTTTATTTTGAATGGAATCAAACACTGCAGAATCTGATACACAGGTACTGAGGCCTGAACACTGTGTTAACAGCAGCAACAGAATTATTAGTTTGTTAAGCAACTGATAACCCTAATTTTCTAAATCAAGAACAAAAGGTGGTTTTGAGGGCAAGGTATTTAATTCTAGCTGTATCAAGTCTGCTTTGTAATGCATAACATAACCTGTTAAACACACTTCATAAAGTTTTGCAGTTAAGCCCAAGCGCATTTCTAATTGAAGACTTTCTCTATAGGTATGTTTTACTGTTAGACTCCAAAGTTCACGTCAGAGCAGGGCTTGGCTGTTGTGTAGTAAACTAAAAAATATATTGAACAGCTTGTTCTTGGATTGATTAGTGAGCCAGCAAAGCTGTTAGCGGAGTTTGGACTGAATCTGCTGTCTAGAAATAGACTGCGACATCCAATCAATGCACCCGTTTTCTAAAATTGTTCAAGATTGTGAAGTCTGACAGAACGCACTGGCATGAAAATGGTCATTGTTTGTATTTTGGAGGAGTCTTGACCAAAAGCTGTGTCTGTATTTCGTGTTTCAGTGAAAACCTGAATGACTCATGGTAATCAACTTTGTAATAATATTACAAATCTCCTTTATTTTCGACTAAACTCAGCCAGATTTTCAAAATAGCTGTGATTGG
Organism: Phaenicophaeus curvirostris; assembly: GCF_032191515.1. Taxonomy (NCBI): domain Eukaryota; kingdom Metazoa; phylum Chordata; class Aves; order Cuculiformes; family Cuculidae; genus Phaenicophaeus; species Phaenicophaeus curvirostris. The sequence goes on from NC_091405.1 coordinate 18,452,137, forward strand.
GTCCGACTTTCACAAATTCCTGCATCGCACTTTAGGAGTGATAAATCATTTGAAATTCAGAATAAACTTTGCTAACTGGCCTGTTTCAAAGCGTAAGTGTACTTGAAGATTGCAGGATATAAGGGTTGGGGGAAAAAGACAGATACAGATGTTTACAGTGTCCTTGCACTGAGAACAGGTATGTTCAGCGATATACGTATTTGAATTTTATATTTGCATGGCTTTCCTGCTACATTGCATATTTTGAGGATTTAGAGGTTCTTATGTCTCTGAAATATTTTAAGTCCCAGCTTCATCATTTGATATTCTCAACATGAACATTTAAGAAAATTCTGATGTTTGCATGACAAAAGAACTTGTCACTGAAGGTTCCTATTCTATGGCTGAAAGGATAGTAAGATGTTGTATTTTGTCATAACTTTGAGAAGAAATATACAGGGAAGTGTTAGAATTCAGATATTCTGGCCTTAAATCCTTTCTAAAATGTTACCGTGTATTTTCTAATGTATGTACTATCTCAAGCATCAGAAAAATCCCATTTTTTAATCAAGTGAACTATTTTCAAGCTTTTTAAATGCAATTACTGGTTTGCTTTTTTAATTTTTTTTATTAAAGATACAATTTATCAAAATGATTTGGTAAATGAAATAAAATTAACTGCATCTATTCTTCATTACTCTACAGTATCCTTCCAAATTTACCCCAGCTTTTCCATAGATAGAACTGCACGTTGCTTACTCTGCTAACAATGGGATTTTTAAAACATTGCTTGATACACTCCATGCTATGCAGATATAATTTTCAACTAGAGTCTGCAGTGTTCTGGGAATCCTTGCATAATCTGGAATGTGCTATAAATAGAACATGCTCTCAATGGAAGCAAAGCGTGACTTATTTTTGTAACTATATGCTTGCCACAGTTCCAGCTCCCATCCAAAGTCAAATTGCTCTTGTCAGGGCTGCCAAGTTGTCAGTAGCAGAGAAAGCTCTTGCAACGCACAAGGTGACTTTTCAGACTAAAGGGAGCGGGGGAGGAAGGAGGTTTCCCTTCTGCTGAGTAACTGTTTCAGTCCTTTTAGCAGGCTGTTTATATCTTCAGTTTGAGATACTCCCCCTCAATGAGATCAGATCGGCTCTTCAAGGAGATCCTGCGCGACACTGCTGAGTTGGGTCCCTGTTGGTACCAGCAGCTCTGCCACTGAAAAGAGCTGAACCTTCGCAACACATGGAGTAATGAGGATGTAATAAGTTAGGAGTTGTCCCCCCACCCTGTTTCCGTGTGCCGTTCATAGCTGTAGTTTGGCAGGAGAGGTGCTTAGGTCTTCCACTGGAAGAAGCCATGTGGAGTCCACTGCAGCCCTCTCAGCCACCAGTTCCTAAGAGGAGGTGCAGCACCCAGCAAGGAGGACTCCGTTCCTCTCCAGGCTTCTCATCCCAGTCTTGCCAGACCTGGTGGTAGGAACAGGGATAGGAGGCAACCACAGAGCAAGAATCACTGTCAAAGTACAGATTTCTGTCTGGTTGATGGCTTGTTTACGTGCCAGTGTTTGAAGGGTATTGTGGAGGAAGAAGGTGGCTCTTTTTCACTTTCTTGGGTCTGTGATCTCATAGTGTTTTGTGTCTTCCTTAGGCCTGCTCTTTTGAATCTTTCTGAATCCATATGAGCAACTTGCTTTTGCTGTCACTACGGAAAGCTTTAAAATAGAAATCTATTCTGTGTCTTTCTACTCCCTCTGTCTGTGAAAGTAAATTCCTTATTATTTTTCTGTGAACACTCCTCAGTCAGGTCATCAAATAACTGGAAAGTCTTCATTCCCAATAAGCTGAAATGAAAAATATCAGTCTTTCTTATCTAATTTCTCCAAAGATCCAATGTATCGAAAGACCTCATCCTAAACATTGCTGAAGGATAAATCAAATGGGAGGGTGATAAGGAGGTGGACAAACAGAAACTCATTCCTGTAACCTGGCTTTCTGGATGTGTAGCTGAAATGGCTGAATTTTGAAACTAAGAAAAGAACAGAAGGTGGTTGTTTTGGGTTTCTGTCATCCTCACTAAATGACATAAAATGTTTAATTTGTACCTAAACCATTGCTCTTATACCCCAACCCCTCTCATGATTCAAGAGGTCACGGTGAGATCACCGCAGCAGAGGGAATCCTTATGAGCTTGAAATTTATGTCACTGCTCCAGTGCACCCCTTTTCACTCCTGCCAGGAAAATGCTGTGTGGCTGCACCACTTGTCTTAACTATTTCTATTTTTAATGGGCCTCTTGAGTTTACTGGCAGTGGGTATTACTGAAAGCAGCCCTTATCCTAATGCACCCTATGCTTGGGTGCAATGGGCACATGTCCAGCTTGAGAGGGAACATAAGGCCTTTCCTGCAAAACTGCTCAGAGGTGAGCTGGATTACAAAGGTGTTCTGGAAAGAGGTTACGGGATACATGTAAACTCCAAAAATATGTTTGGAAGCAGTTTCCAGGCACATGGTTGCAGTTGGGAAGAATTTTCACTGGTCAGTTTTTATATCTAGCCACACATTTTCTGAGGACTTTTAAATCACTTTGGTACCAATATCCAGAAAAGGCAAAAAAATAAAATGAGAACGTGAGCTGGGTCCAGCCAATCTTTACCAGGCCTTCCCACGGTACACACTGAACCTTACTTTTCCATCTGTTTTTCGTCAGTGTCTCTGGAAAACCTACCGACAGCAGTAACATCTTACACTCTGGAGGTCATGGTCTTTGGAATTTGTTAGACAAGATGGTAAAAATGTTCTCTTTGAGGGTATTGACTTCAGTCACTGGATATTCTCAGCCAAGGAAAGAAATGAAGCTATTTATCCTCTCCCAGATTTGCCACTGAGAGAAGGAAGAATCAGTTGAAGTCCTAGCAGAACTCCACTGAGCTCAGAGGAGTTATAACTACAGCAGGTTTTGTCCACAGAGAATATAGTCTCCATAAGCAAACACATAAGTAAATACAGAAATAAATGGAATGGTGAGAACTACTCCCTTTGCCTGCTTCTTATGCTGTCTGCCTACACCCCTGCTTTTATGTTCTCTTCACAGAATTGCTGTGGTTACTTATTTTCTGTTTATTTACTTAGAAGTCTATGCTAAAGCAGGTTCTTATTTTCTGATAATACAAGAGATCTGTGCTGACAGGTTACAGGTATAAACATTGCTAACTTCTGAAATGCAGTTTCAGATTTATTCTGGGAAAGGACTTTCTCTCATTTAAAAGCACATTTCTTTAACACTGATAGTAATTTTCTTTATAGCTTAGCTACTTAGGAAAATGAGTTTTATGCTATCATATTATTAGCAATAATACTGTCCTATCTCCCTTAAGATGTTTTACATCGTTGGGATCATTTTAGCCAAATTTGACAAAAAATATTGAAGTCTAATTCGTAAATAATTTTCAATAAAACTGAAGGCTCTTCCGAAGAGAAAATCTGCACTAATGACATCACTGAGGGAAGCAGAGGTACAACCTGAGTGCCACACTGGCTGGCAGAGGCCAGCTTCAAAGTCTACAGACAAGAGCTGCCTTGAGGAGGTTTTAGAACACACGGAGAGGGAAACTGTGTCAATACGATGGTGAAGGTGAGCACTTGTGGAGATAAAGAATACAAATTGATAGGAAGCAAGCCTCTCATTATTTCTGGTGCTCACAGAAGAACTTGTCTTCCAGCAGCAGAGTCATTAGAAGTCTGTAGACCTGCAAAGGTGCTGGAATTCTTCCCCAGTGTTATGGCTTTGACTCTTAGCAATAAATAAATTTGATCAAGCAATAAAATGAAAAGCTGTTTTTGAAAATTTGACCTGGAAGTTTACCCTTAGTAATTTAGGTTTTACTTCAGCAAGGTGCATACATATCTCCTGAAGTATATACTAGCAGTAAACAAGTGTTTAAGTACCTTGCTGAATTATATCCAAAGCCATAAAGAGGCGCGTGTAGTATTCTTCTCTACAGAATCATTAATCTCCTGAATTACTGCAGTCTTGATTCAAGTAGCTTTACAGCAATAGTTTTTCAAGGTCTTGGTAGAGAACCTGAGGTCCTTATAAACTCCTATAAAGCTGTATCCTTGACAGAAGCCAATATCTTGCCTTGACTTACAGTATTGGAAGTGTGATTCCCAAAATAACATATGGCTGACAACAGGCTGATATCTAACTAGAACATATTCTTTTCCATTTTATCGTGTATATGATTTTTCAAAGGTCAGTCGGTTGCTGAGAGATTTCCTGCATGAAGCAGGAATCGGCACTGAAAATTCATTAGTGCTAAAAGAGGCCAGGGTTAACCAGGGTTATTGAAACTAAGCCTCTCTTCTTAATGTCATTATACCCAGCTTTGGAAGTTTTCATTACATATATTGTATGTTGAGTCCTTGTTTGCAATGGTGGCAGCAAAGATTGTGTTCTTTGTCAGTTCTGGCTGTGCTTGTAGTTCACTCAGGTTGTATTTGTAATGAGGCCCAAGCCAGAGTGTATTCTTCATTTCACTTAATGAGCTGTGATTGCTAGAAAGCTATTATTTTCTTCAGAATTATTGCTTTGCTAGCATTTAGAAAGAAATCCTTAATAAGTAGCACAATATTTCCCCCCGTTGTGTGTGCTTAGACCCACGATCAAACTGTGTTATTTTTTTCAGAGCAAGACAGATAATGCTCACTGACTGTGGCAGATATATGCTGTTCTTTCCAGGGTGGCCCAGCGACACCATCAAGACCAAACTCACTGACCAGGCCAACAATCAGCCCCCGAGCAGGACTGTCAGGCACCCTCTGAATGATGCAGAGATGCTGCTTATTCAAGTATGCCCGGCAGCTTTGCCAGGCTGCGGTGGGCTGCCTGGTGTGCTGGGCTGGCCACAGCCTGCCAGCGCCTGCAGCCGCGTGCAGCGATGGGCACTGCAGGCAGCTGCTGCTCGGGAGCACCAGACTCAGCACTGCCCCTTTGGAGTTGTATAGACAGAGCCTACAACGACTCGTGGTTATGGATATATACAGGAGTAACCCGGTAAAGAGACTATGTGGGTACAAATGGGCTTATTATTTCTCCCCAGATGGAGACTTATTAGCAGCTTGAGACCAATGCATTCTAGAAAGTCATCAAAAATAGCTCTAGAAAACCTCAGCTAATCATCAAGTTCATCCCTCAGCCACACAGCAAGAACACTACACTGTGTCTTTCCTCATCAGTGTCCTTAAAGACTTTCAGCACTGGAGACTAAAGTCTTCCTAGATCAACTGTTTTGGAGTTTCACTGTTATCATTGGAAAGCTTTTCTAATGTCTAATCTGAACTTTTCCTTTTTTCCTGCCATTTAGGCTTTTGTTTCTTTTCTGCCCATCCTGGGCTGGATTTCACTGCTTTCCCAGTTTTCAGTGCTTCAAGGAATACAATCTCATTTTGTTCATTCTTACATAAAAATTGAAATATCCCTTATGAGCACTCCCGTGAATTTCCTTAATCTCAGCAATGGCTTTCACAAAGAATTGCCCTCAAAACTGGGGCCCAAAATGTATTCCAGCCAAACTTGCACCATTGCAAAGAAGAGTGAAAGGTTGCTTCACATGTCTTCTAGACTGCACTTTTGGAACTCTCATTATGCTGTCTTCTGTGTTTTGAGGCTGCATTAACAGTGTTGACTCATGTCCAGCTGGTGAGTCACTGAGAGTCGCAATTCAGCATTAGCTTTGCCTTATCTTTAATTCCCCATCTTTTACTTTTGCAGTTAACTGTTTCTATTTGGAACAGCATAGCACTTATTCCTATTGGCCTGCATTTATTTTCAGACTGCTTTCCAAATTTATACTACCAACTTCCAATCTCTCCCGGCTTGCTACCATTTGCCAATTGAATAAGCACAGTCTCCATTCCATCTTCCAAGTCACTACTGAGAAGAATGAGCAGTACTTGTCTGGGACAGAGTGCTGCCAAATCCAGCATGATTAGCCCTGCATTTTTCACTAGGAATCAGTGAAGACTGCAGTCTCAATGTAGTTTCCAAACAGTCCTGCACTCATCTTACAGGAGCTTCACCTGGAGGACACTTCCTTCTGTGTATATTGTATCAGACAGTGGCCAAAGCTTTACTGCAGCCAAGATATTTGATTCCTACTGCTTCCTCCCCGTTCACAGCTACCTTTGATAGAAAGAAATCAGATTACCTTGACAGAATTAGTCCTCAATAAATCTCTAATGTCTGTGAATCTTTGGGCTTTCCCATGTGCTTATGTATAATGTGTTTGAAAATATTTCAGTATTTTCACAGGAATTTTAATGAAGAGGTGTGATTTGTAATTCCCCAGCTGCTGACCTATTCATTCGTTGTTGGAATAGGAACCAAGTTTCTTTTTCTTTTTTTTTTTCTTGGTACGCTTGTGTGCCAGTTTTTAAAGAGAACTGTTACGAGTTATGGAACTGCTTCAATTACTTCTTTAAATAAGCTAGGATGACAGAGTTCATCAGGCCCAGTCTATATGAGAAGTCTCTCATCCATATTTTTCCTCTTCTAGGTTAAGATCTCATCCATCCCTCCCTGGCAGTAATTATGTTAGGCCCATGCTATTGCAACTGATCTTTTTTAAAAGAGCGATGGAAAAAAGGCTGGTAAACACTTCAGTCTTTTCCAGAACTGCCTTCTGTTGATCAGTTCCAAGTAAAGTACTAAGACTTTCCATAGATTTTTTTTTCACAAGCAGCTTGTGGATATAGTGCTTCTTCGGCAGCATCTAGCAGCAGGACGGTGAGTTCTGTGGTGGGGTGGACTTTTTGAGGCGGTGGGAGCTTCCCGGAGCCGGGAAAATCCCAGAAAAATAAAAAACCCAGGCTGAGGTTGTTCAGCCTGGAGAAGAAGAGGCTGAGGGGAGACCTCATTGCTCTCTACAACTACCTGAAAGGAGGTTGTAGAGAGGAGGGTGCTGGCCTCTTCTCCCAAGTGACAGGGGACAGGACAAGAGGGAATGGTCTCAAGCTCCGACAGGGGAGGTTTAGGCTAGACGTTAGGAAAAAATTCTTTACAGAAAGGGTCATTGGGCACTGGCAGAGGCTGCCCAGGGAGGTGGTTGAGTCACCTTCCCTGGAGGTGTTTAAGGCACGGGTGGACGAGGTGCTGAGGGATATGGTTTAGTGTTTGGTAGGAACGGTTGGACTCGGTGATCCGGTGGGTCTTTTCCAACCTGGTTATTCTGTGATTCTGTGATTCTGTGATTCTGTGTCACACGCTGATATGAAGAACAGATCCTCTTCCAGGAGATTCTGCTCTTGGAAATATTATACTGCTCAGCTCGGCCGCTATTGTTCAGACTTCTTACAACGCAGATATACAAAGCATTTACTTTGGTCTTAGAGAGCCTGAAGCAATAATGTTTTGAAAATCGCTGGTCCATTCCAGAAAAATCTTTGTCTGAAACTAAGAACATCATGCAATAGGTACAACTCATATAGTTTTGAAAAAGTGGGTTTACTTTAATCTACATGTGCTTAATTGTGTGGTCTTCAGGTTACAGACAAACATATTTTTTCCTAGAAAATAAGCAAGCAGAATTTAGGAGATTATCATCTCAGGATTGCTCACAAGAACACAGATGCTCAAGAGTCACATGGGGGATGGGAACAGTCATCACTAGGCTAATGGCATCTTTAATTGCTGTCCTTACTTACAAACAGAATTGAATCAGTGCAGAGGATTACAATTTAGCTTGGTTTATAGCGTGAACAAATCCTTATCATATTTTAGCTACTTAATTAAGATAAGCATCTAGGAGAGATAGGCTATATGTGCAAACATGTAAGCAAGTTATCAAGTGATCTACTTCATCAGATATTTCACAAGAGCTTCAACCTGTGTGGAATTATGATTGGCCTTCAGGGGTAGATTCAGTAACAGATCTGTTCCTGTAGTTTAGGTGCTTGATCTCAGGAGCAGACTTCCTAATCCATTGGTACAGGAGAATTTGGAAGAGCAAGCAGAAGGGATCTGGAGAGTCAGTCAATGGGCAGGAAGCCATGTGCTGTTTTCTAGGAAGTAGTGGAGACAAGCAGTTTTATCCTCTGCAGTCAGGGAGGATCTGTTGTCCATTCAGATTCCACAGCTCTGGTTCCTCTTCCAAATGATACTACTTCTGCCTGTTCACTGACAGAACCGAGCAGGGCTTCCTTTTTCATCTTGAAAAGTTCCTTGAGGAAATACATTGGTGGGATCTCCTTTTCTGGTAAAGGCAGTTGCTTAGGAAGGAGCTATGGAAATGTATGTTATTCATCCTCTTTGCTTAAAATATGTCAAAGCGAAAGCTTAAAACTGATTTCCATATTCCCTGTGCTACAGAGTTGTTCTATCTTTATGCCCCTATGAGAAAAGCAGGGGAAATCGTAACTAAAAATGTCAGGCATCTTAGATGGTTACAAAAATCCAAAATCACTGTGTCAGTGCTGGCTTTCAAATTAAGCCCAAGTTTTATTTTAGATGCCAAAGGCCTGTATCCTCAGAGATTTATCTTCCTAAAACCCATTTGATTTTTGTGGGACGTTAGGGAAAGTTAAGTGCCAAGATACTCTAATAAATCTGGGCAAGTGAAATCTTTGATTTGGTTCAGCCCTCAGTTTTGAGCAAAGGCCACTTGGCATTTTGCAAGAGCGCTTCAGCATTGGCAAGGTAGGGACAGAAATAGGTATTTTGTCTTCCCTGTTTGATTGCCCATTACAATTTTTCTTCAATTATGAGAACTCCGTGTTCTTCAGTTACATGAGAACACTCTGCATTTGGAACTTGACTGTTCCAATGTCCCCTGTTTTAGCCTAGGTTACTTGTTCCCTTCCAAGTTGTTTATGTGCTGTTCCCTTGTCTTTGCTGTCGGGCAAATGCTAAAAATAAGAATTTGCTTATCTAATTTGTATGGATCTTCAGAGTGTATGTGATTTCTCTGTCTCCTTTCCCCTCAAGCAGTGGACAGATTTTCCAGACCTTATGACTATGGACTATGCATTCATTGCTGTCATAAGTCAGAGGAATTTTCCTTTCAATACTGACGTGTCAAATTAAGACACTCCATATTTTTCCATAGGGAATATTTAGAGATTGCAGTTTCTGTTTGTTCTGACTGGGCTCTGGATCTACTAACTCTGATCTGATTATATGTATTTCCAGTTCTGGAAATCTAATTAACACCTTGTGAAATTGTTTACTGTAAGCACGCCTAAAAATCTGCTGATATCTATAAACCATTTTTTTGTTTGTCTTTGGATTAGATGGGTAAATTGTATTCAGTGTCAGATTAATAACTGATATGACAGGAGAAGGATCAGAGTACGTTTCCCTTTGTTGTCAGCCCCTATGCTAAAAGCTTTGCTCGAGATGCCGTCTTGGAGAAAGATCAAGTTATTCTGCCATCAAGCCTGTCCTGTCACTGCCCTTTCTACCAACACAGCTCAACATAAGCTCCTGCTTGTCAATAGCAGCGTTGGTTTTGGAAAAAGGAACTATGGAACAGAGGTCACTAAATGGCTTTTTTCTGGTATAGTATAGATTTAATCAGAATAGGCACACATTTCAATTCTCTCTGCTGTGAATCAGCAGAGCGTTCTAAAACGTATCCTCTGGATGGCAGTTTGAGACACAGAGACGGTGGTTTAAAGTTATGCAGGGTCCTTTACATACCCTTGCACGTAGCCAAAGTATGCAGCCAGTTTAATTCCTGTTTTAAAAGGCCTAATACAAAATATTTTTCACAGCTGGAACTGTGGTAGTCAGTGCTGTTCACAATACCGAGTATAGGTCTTAGGACTACTTTGTCTGCGTATCTTCTCTTCTTAACTCGGATCAGTAAAAAAAAAGCTATATACCCTTAAAAGCTTAAGGATGGTAAAAAGGATTAAAAATGCACTTCTTCCCCTATGCATCATTCTTTTTTGAGTTGAATTGAGGAAATAATATTGCCAAAAAAACCCCAGAGCAGTAAGTTTTGTTGTGGCAGTGTGAAACTTCTTTGTATCCTGGCTCCAGCAGGTGTGGAGTCAGCAAACACAGCGAAGCAGAGCAAAGGGGGCGATCAGGTGATGGTCCTGGCTTGTAAGGGCCACAGGCTTGTGATGGTCAGGCGTGAATGGAAGACTTGACAGGGACAAAGAAGAGAAAGGAATTCCTTGTGAATGTGTCACCTAGGGGATCGGCCAAACCCAAAATATGTGGATATATACATATCAGTGCCAGTGCAGGTATGCTGGGCTTTTTTAGAGCTGTATTGTTAGGTGACTTAGCAATTGTGTGTGTAGACATATTTACTTCCATCATTATGTCCTCTCATGGTTGGAATTTTGCCTCTGGAGGAGCAGAACTGACACTGTTTGAATAACAAGCTTTTGCTCAGCAAATGTGCCAGAGATGTTTCTAACACCTCCAGAGACGCACACATTTGTGGAGTCAACCTGGACCAAAAGTATACAAGCTTAACATGCAGGGATTCGATTTAGCACCCAGTTTAGTCTCAAGCTAGCAAAAACTTCGTTTTGAAAGTAGATCTTTAGCCAGATGCTGACCCTGGCTGCACTGGTATGAGTGGTATTTCCAAGGCTATGACTGAATTTGTCCAATAGTTTCGTTGTTGCTGGCATCAGAATTTGGTCCTTCCTGTACAATCTCAGTTTTATTCTAGGATAGGCTAGAGTCCTTGAGGCAATAAGGAAACATCTAAGACATCTGGCAAATCTCTTGACAATGATACAGTGGCAAAATAGATCAATGTAGTTTGGGGTTGCTTTTGAATCCATAAGATAGGAGTCACAAAAGTCTTTTCTAATACAGGAGACAATCCTAGGGACAGATAGATCAGTTATTACGGGGAAGATTTGGAGAGAGATGAGCACTCTAAAAAAAGAAATTCAAAAGATTTTAAGGCTGGAAAACCAGACAGCATTAAATGAATGAAATACTTCTAAGTAATTCAATACAGAGTTGGTTGCTATTTACAAGCACTTGCAAGGCAGTACAATTCCGGTAAAATGGCATAGTGCGGTATATAACATCTGTGTCAGTCTAGTATGCAACACTGGCTGCTAGCTTACACACCACTTCTGGACACATTAGTACACTAAAATGTAGGAATAACCAAAGAAAAGTTAAAAAAAGGAAAGAAGGAAAGGAAATAATTTTTAAAGTTTGAAACTAGGAAACATGTCCTGGTGGTTTGGAATTGTCTGCAAGCAGACGTAGCTTCTAGTATGTAAAACAAGGTAGATAAACCACTGTTCTTAACAACAGGATTTTTTCTCATTAGACAGAGGATTAAATTCTAGTTCCAGCAAAATTAGTGGTAACTTTTGAGGCCACCTGAAATTATCCATGATATCCATGCAAGGATGATTTGTGAAGGTACATATGTCTAAAGGAAGTGTATAGCTTATTCACATGACAGATGCAGAGATCTTTAAAAATCTGTTTACTGAAAAACTACAAGAAAAATAACGAGTAGCTGGAATTAGGTCAAGGCCTGCAACAGAGTATTTAATTTGGCTTCAATGAAGAGCCCTGGATTTATCATTTGTTGTTAATCTAGGCACTTGGCTTGTCCTCATTTATCTTCCCTTCAGAGCTACTGAGAAGAGCTTCAGAAATGCATTTCAGCACATCGTGGAAACAGTCTATGCTCACAGCTCATAATGAAGAAATAATGTAATTAATTGCTGTTATGTAATGGCACTTGGCAAATTAATGCGGACAGCTACAGAGTAAATAAAAGCTAGTACTGTTTCTGGAATACCACTTAGAAACATCTTCACTAAAGATCTGGAGCGTCCAAATATTTGACTGATTTTATTTTTAACACAGAAAATATCAACATCAATGGCTGTTGGTTAAAGCTGTTGTAAGGAGGACTCTAAAGATTACGAGCTCCTGTATCACTGCTGAGTAAGGACAGCACAGCCTGTGTGCTGTACCCAGCTGCCTCTGCTTCAGTCCTGCAGCTCCTTAGTTGCTGTCATCTCTGCTAAGCCGGCAAAAGCATTCTGTTAATTCCACCAGCTCCTGGGGTCGAAGCGATGTGGTCCGAAATGAGGCCACCCAGTGCGCCGCATAGGGAAGCATAAAGTATGCAGAGCCACTTTCTGCTGAGATGCAGTCCCAGACAAAGCCATGAAGCTCTTGTGTGTGGGTATTAGAAATCATCTTTCGAAGTCAATAACCTAGGATTTTTTTAATGTGTACTCCTTTCCCTCACAGTACGGGAAGTTCAACCCCAGCTACAGTCCATAAGTCTACACAGTCTGTAAGAGCTTTGCAAGGTTCGTGGAATAACTGCAAGCAGACACATGCTCGAACATCTCCTGCGCGAGGCCTTCCACCCACAAAGGCACGATGCGGTGACAGAAGAACTGTCATAGCTGCGCTTGGTAAAGGAGGCTGCTCGTGGAGAGCTCTCCTGGAGAGGAGCTGGGGGTGGGATGAAATCAGGAAGGCTGCCAGGCTACCCTGTGACTCAGAGGGGGAAATCCCACCTACGAGGAAGGGATGCAGAGCCAACAGGCAGAAAAGCTGAGGCACAAGCTGTGGGTAGCTCAGCTGGCTTCTGTCACACCCTTTGGGTTTCTGATCCTGCACTAGCTGAGCCTGATGACATTAGCCAGCCCTTGCTTGTTATCATCTCCATCTTTGTCCTAAAATCTAAACAAAAAATAATCTTTTCGGTTTTGTAAATGAGTCAACCAAACAATATCTCTCTATCCTAATGTCTGAGAGTTGCGGGTAAACTCTTTGCCTTGGTTTGGGAAATTTTATAGCAGATTAAATAATTAGTTGCTATTACTGCATGCTTGCATCACAGTCTAAACAGATGAAAGTATTTTGAGGGGATGGCGTTTTTTTTTTAATTAAGGCTCGTATAACATATCCAATATACTGTCTTTAAATTTTTCATCTGCCCATTTACGTTGATTTCTAGATTCCTTCTTCCTTTCCCATTTGAATAACAAATCCCAAATAACAAATATAAACTGCTGTTTATAAAATGCAATGGATGAATTGAGAATTTTTCTAATTAAAATTTAAAGTTTACTCAGTTTTCAACCTTCAGGTTTAACCAGTAATTGTTTCTTTCCCATTAATCCTATTGTGAACAGAAAACTGGCTGCACTGTTAAGAAAAGCAATCAGGTAAATCTGATTTTACACCAGGGATCCACTAACCTGTAATTTGATGTCTGGTTATTTGCTTTTGACTGCTTATTTTTTTATTGCTGGATATTTCCTTCCCTTCGAGACCCTTAGTTTGAAGCTGCTCACCAGAAATCCCATGGAATGGCTTGTGAAACTGTAATATCTGTATATTAACTAGCATTGCAGCTCAGGCACTGTGGTGCTAGAAGTCCTCCCAAGCTAAATGTTGTGCTGAGGGAATGGCCGTGCAGGGTTGATGTGAGTGGAGGGATGGCAACCGCTGCCCCACCATGGGCATGCATGATGCTCACTCAGTGTACGCAGAGCTACTGACTCACTCATCATACTTAATCTAGGGAAATGTTTCATCTTTCAGAACCTGTTAATTGTCACTAGGTTACGTGGACAGTAGTGAAGGAGTCCTTTGGAATAAGCTGTGACATTCTGAAACACTTAAACATTTATTTTTAACATTATTTTAAGATGGATTGGTTCCCTGATCTTGTTCACCATACATTTGGCACATCACTTGTGCTGGCACAGTAGAAACAGTGATGAGGATGCCGCTGAGAATAGGAACTGTTTAAGTTGGCAGTAATTGCAAGAAAATAGCATGAGGAACCCAGTTAGGGAATGTGAGCCTTATCTGGATGCTTGAAACAGTTGGCCCTACCTAGTATGGCAAGTAGGTGATGGGAAGCAGTCAAAAGGTGGGATGTCTGACTGTCAGAGACTGTCAGGCCTCAGGAAAAAGAGAAAGTTCAAGACTAGGTAGGAGAGATCCTTTCCCTGAAGCAGACTGACAAACACTGTTGCTAATCTTGTTCATCGCTTGTCTGTTCACTGCTTATTCTGCACAAGAAGAGGGAGACGTTTGGAAGATCTGCTCTTCCAGTGACAATGCAATTTTATTGAAATCTAAAACGATTGTGGGGTTAGGATGCTTTAGGATGCACATCATGATTGTCATTTTTTAATTTGAAATCAATAGCAAATGCTCTTTGTCTTCAGACAAACTAGGCATGTACAAAACATTCTCCTTCCCAGGCACAAAATGTGCAGATAAGATGGTAGTAAAGGTACCTTGTGCTTTAAAGACAATATTAGACTGAGCAAAAAGTTATGTAGATAATCTAAAAAGAACTTCAAGAGAAACAAGTAGTGCCACTCTTGCTGGAAGCATATACTGAGTGTAAGTGTGTGTCCATGTGTACACCTAGGAATGTAGCAGAACTCCACGAATGGGATACTAATGGATCATTACTGGTTTTCTGAACAGATTACACTAACATAGCTTTGTCAATATAGATACATTGGTACGTCAGCTGAAAAGATCAAGATGGTGCTTACAAACCTCTGTTTCAGTTCCAGAGCAAACATTTGACTTATTTAAGGTGTTGCACCATTCCGAGGATGGAAAAAAGTTTAAAAATATACTTAAGGTTTACATTCCTTGTACACTAGTGGCTCTACTCTCATTTTTTGTTCGTTTATTTAATCATTCATTGCTCTTTTTTAAGCTGTTTTTGGACCAGAAACTTGTCTTATTTGGTCCCCTTTTAGCTGGTGTTATTTCTGGGTCTGAGTAAGTATTGCACATTTCCACCATGAAAGCAAAAATTATGTATGGGAGGACTTGTCAAAATCATCAGCATGTCACTACAAACATCTGACATTTGAACTGTCAGGCTTCAGATTTTTAAAAATGCAATTTCAACTCCCCTAACTGCTTGACTGCGAAGGCAGTTCTGGCAGAATATGCTTTCTGGATTGCTGATAGTAGGAAGTTCATCTTAATGACTTCAGTAGAATGCTAATGAACTGGAGACACATTGGTAAAGCAATTTAGGCAACTCTTGTTACATCTGAATAAACAACACCTGGCTGCCCAAAGCAAATATTGTAGGACTGATCAGTGTGCTTTACTTAAATCTAGAACCATGAAAATATCTATTATTAGATAATATCATCCCTGTTTCATTAGATAATCAACTGGGGACCTGTTGCACAGTCCTTTATACCTTGTTTTGGAAATGAAAAAGACCTGACCTTACTTACCACTGACCTCTTAGCTATCATCTCATCTTTTCTGGTCTTTCATGAAAAAGTAGAGATTGTTGCTTCTTGCTGGTTTAATCCAAACAGTGCTGTTTAATAAGAAAGGCTAAATTTTTTACTGTGAGTTTCATAAATAAATACACTCATTTCTTTGCAGTGATGCTCCTTGCAAGGAAAGAAGTCCTTGCAAGATTGCAGGAAACAGGCAACCTGAATAGATACTTTTGAAATTATATTAAATTCTCTTAGATTCTGTTTAAACACAGAGCCAAAGGGCTCCATCTAAAATATTTCTGAAGTACAAAACTATTAAATCAGCCTCAATTATAAGAAAGTTTCCCACCCCTTATTACAAAAACGAGGAAATTCCCTCACACAAAGTTCCCTTCCTTATTACAAACTCAAACAAAGTACAAATTCAGTCCTCTAAACCAGTCAGCTGGGTATTTATTTTCTATTAATTTTAAACCAGAAGTCTAAATTGGCAAAAGCAGTCTCAGCTGTCTGGCTGTATTTCAGTTTCTGAAGAAGATCATTCAAACAGGAGCCTGTTAAAAAGGGGCTGAATTTTCACTCTGGTTTTAAGTGCCGCAGAAAGCATGGACTGCATTTATCTAAAGTGATTTCCATCAGGCAGTAAAACTCACTTTTCTGGTGAAAATGTGTACTTTGCAGTTTTGCAGAAAGATGTTGATCATGTTCAGCATGAGGATTAGCTTATGTTTGCTGCTACCAGAGAGAAAAAAATAGGTGTTGGGATTCCTGCTGTTTGACTCAAGGTGAGTTCTCACTGTTCACTTCCCTCTTATGTTGGGAATATGTAGTTGCTGTTTTTTGGCAGAGGAACAGTTTCACTCTAAATAGTCATGCGGAATATATCCTACCCAGACTAGTAGGATAGCATATTCTTATTTGATTAAGAAATTTGTAAGTACCAGGTGGCACGAGCAGTATATTTTCAATGGATACAAGAGGAAGCGATTGACAGGTACAGAATATAAACAAACTAAGTGGTTCACAGTTGTTCAGAGTGGAAGGGAACAAAAGGGCTGGCATGTTATCCAATTCACCTCTTCCCTTCACAACAGGGACTCTCTAGTTCTTATTCTTCGAGGAAGAGTGATAATTCTTGCAGGTTTATGGAACTCTCCCCTTGGAAAAGCCTGGTTCCTGTAGATGTAGCTGAAAAACTGACCTCCCACAGACTGAAACTTGTTTAAAGATACTTGCTAGAGCTGTTTCAGAAATAGGTACCCAAAACACAAGTTTTCCTTGGATCCAGAGATCCCTGGGATCTTTGGCATCTGCTGTGTCAATAACAGCAAAGTCACATTTTGTTAGAAACACTGACATGGCTCTGGAGGGGAATTCCTCCTTTCTGCTAACCTAGATGTATAGGATACTGTTAGAGTTGCAAAGATTGATTTGTTTGTCCTGAGAAGTTACCATCCATCAACTGATGTGCAGCACCATGAGCTCCTCAAACTCCCCTTCTGCGAAGCAGAACAGCTAGTTTAACCTTGCTGGCTTTTCCTTGCACGCAGGACAGACAAAGCCCACACGTTGTTCCAGAGGACAGACAGAATCTTTCAAGATGAAGTGTGAACAAATCCATAGAAATCTTGCACCAACATGGGGACTTTAATTACAGAAGAGATTCCTTGGTCATTTAAACATTCGGACTAGTATAAGGGCCCAGTAAATTCACATTTTCATGCTTATTGGTAGTTTGCTTGTTGATGTTTAGTGGCTGTAGAGAAGAGTCTGGAACAATAATTCTTTTTTACTGAATTTCATTATTGAAGAATGGGGATAGGAAATGAGTGCTAAAGCTCCTGCCTTAATTTCATACAATATTCATTGTCTGACGTGCCGTGGGGATGGTTTGAGTAACTAGGGAAATTCTTTAGTGAACAGTTAAGCTTGCAGATAGCTTAGCTTATCAGATAAAACCAAGGAGTCTCTTAATTGCAATATTGAATAAACGTTATTGGATTTACACAGTTTGTAGAACAATAAAACTCATAAGCTCTAATCACCAGTTACTGCTGAATTACTTTGTGTCCCATAAATTCACAGGGGGTACAAAGTTGCTAAAAAGCTTCCCAGCCAAATCTGTAGCTCTTTAATGTAGTTCTTTATTAAAGTGAATGTTGTCATTTCCCACTTGTACAGGACTACAGAGCATAAAGACCAGAAAAGTGTTTTCTAAGCTTTTGATCTTGTCAGTTGATGACTGGGAGCAAGAAGCTAGGAGGTAGAGAAGAGAAATTCCTGTTTCAGGAAACAGAGATGAAGACCTTTTTTAGCAGTAATGGTTGTTTAAGAATGCAGTCAGTCACACAATGTAGAAATACAGTGAATTTAAGTATAGACAATGTGATCAGGATGTTCTATTGTGCTACCACACGCAGTAACGCTACTTTTCTCATCAGGGGCACAAGGCTATTTTCTAATAATAAGTACCCTATGTGGGAAAAGGGGGAACAAATTCTACTGAATTAGGCTACCATGGAGACCAGACTAACTTCTGCTTTGCGCTACTTCTCCCTGGCCTGAGTACACTTTCATCCAAGTTGAGAGGATTCTTACCTTTGATTTAAACGGGAGCAGAGTGAAACATTCTCTTTTCTTTTTTACTTTCTGGAATTTGACTCCTGAAGAAAAGGCTGGCATTCCTGGTGCTGAAAATAATGGAAACTCTAATACCCGGACCCTGGCTTTTTCTGGTTCCTGCCTTATTACGTGTAAAACCAACTCAAACTTTCAAAGTAGGATGACCAGTAATTACAGCTCTAATCATTGTTTTCTTGGCCGAAGGATGTTTCCTGATGATACTTGACTTAGAGCATGGCTTTAGCATTTTGCATGTCCCAATAACACACTTAGGTACTGAGGTGAATACACCACAGTGTTGCTGGTTCATCCATTTCTGAGCGTTATTGTAAAACAAACAATCTCATTTTGCCAAGGCGTGTTCTGGACTGTAACAGCATTGTCTCATCAGCTTTTTTATTTACTCCCAAGAAGACCAAATGAACAAAGATACTTAGCACAAGGAACCTGCTGGGGAAGTAAAATAGAAAGAAAAAAGTGCTTTGTTACTTACAAATTTTAACCAGAATAATTTGTAAAACTCCTCACTGTTTTTCATCTAACGATTTTTAAATTAGGGGAGTAAAGGGGAAACAAACAGAACTTGTTGTAGGGATCATCAGGAATGAAGTGCTATTAGCTGTAAAACAAGGGATGTATGTGTTTTGATGGAAAAATAGATTCAGATTTTTGCTTTTATGGACAGTTGCATACCTGTAGTTCCAATGGTACCAACAACGATGCCAAGTTACTGCAGAAATCGCTGTAGGGTAGCCTTCTGTCCTCCCAGCTGCTTCTTTGCATTGTCCGTTCATAGTGCACAAGAAAATAGTCGCTGAGACCAAGAGGAGACCAAAACAGCCCTTCCTCCAGAGGAGAGGGGAGACCCTCATGGACAAAAACACTAAATAGGAAGAGCACGAATCAAATTGCCTCATGTGGAAGCACTTTCTTGTCTGAAAAACTGGGGATGAAATTGCAATACTTCAGTAAGACCCAGGCCCACAGTTTGTAGCTGTAGCTCTTAACAGAAGCAGATTCCGCTTGAGGAAGCCTTAATAATTATTAATGTTTACCAAAACTTTCTAGCTCTTTCTGATCATTATTAATGCGAAGCAAGACAGTTATTTATACCTCCTTCACCAAGTTTGGGAATAGAGTGGAAGAAAATGTGTGGAAGTGCTTCTGATTATTCACTGAGGAGGAAATTTTGAGCTGGCAGCTAAATCCAGCTTTTTGTTGCATTTTGGAAATCCATGAGAAGGATAACCAAGCATAAGTGAAGATTTGAGTATTAACAGCTGTAGGAGGGTCAAACTCAGACGGACAGGTAAAACAAGATCAAGTTGCATCCTAGGGGAGGAGGAAAGCAGCTGCCACATGACTGAGCATCACACCAGGTGATGTGGGTGCATCTCCCTCTTTTGCGGGGATGTACAGTCTCCTCAGTGCTCTAACAGACCTTTATTAGCAAGCTGAGTTTGTTTGATCTTCAGTTCAATTTTCATTTTTTGCTCATGTTTCTTCACTCAACCTTGTTCTCAGCCAAATATGTGGATGGACACAGAATATCAGCTGTGAAAACTCTTAACTGTTTCCCTACTCTATTGATCAGGGAAGAAAGGAAAGAAATATTCTGTGTATTTTTAGCTGTGACCAGAACTGTGACATTAAGAAATACAGTGAAGAAATAGCTGGTAAAGTTGCTTTAAAATAGTAAGGAACTTCTTCAGCAATAACAACTTCCCATCCCCACTTAGCACAGTCAGCTGTATAAACTAACATTTTTGAAGCAAGAGCTTGGAGTGGGCTCAAGTTTATATTTAGCTGCCAAGTTTCACTTCTGAGAATGAAGGTTTAACCCTAATATGGGATGCTACCAGGCACTGTTAGAAGTAGGTGAACAACTTGGAACAATTAAATGGTAAATTTTGGTTCATACATTGTCTGCAAATGTCTGCACTTATAAAAACTTGTTGTTAGGCAAAAAAGTTCGGCAAATGTTTTGTAGGAGGAAAAAATAGCTCTGTTACGTTCCTCAAAAAAAGGGAATTGATTAATATATGTTAACTTCAACTCTAAGCAAATAGTCTTTCAGAATTCAGAGACCCAAGTTATGCTAGAAGTGGAACAGTTACTTACTATAAATTTTATAAAGGCACTGATTGATCTGTCTGTGTGAGCCTGATCCAAAATACTGCTAATGAAGAATCCCTTTGACTGTCTGGCACAGTGGATCCTGGTCCTTGCAATTTAAGGAGTGAGAACTTAGGTTCAAAAAGGAACTAGATCTGTATGTGGGTGAGAAGACTGAGTTATATAGGTTGACACTAAGACAGTTTGGATTAGTGTGTTCAGTCTCATAGTTCAATGCTTGAAGAAGTCTCTACCAGAGATAATGGAATCTGTGACTGTCGCTCAGGGCTGCTGTTGGAGGGTCCCTGTTCCCCTCTCTGTGGACCCCATGAACCACTGTATCAGTCAGTTCCTGAGTTGGTACGGGATGAAGTACCGCTCTGATGGGGTGAAATATGCATATTCATATCCACGGTGTTATTGCTTGTAGAATTGCAGTCAATACCTTGGCTGCAGTCTCCCGAGGCTGTATTTGGACAACAGTCCTATTTCTGCAGCAGTGCCCACTCAAGGAGATCTTGTGCTCTATTTCACTGTCCCTTCATGCTGGCACAAGGATCAGTGATCAGGTTTGTACTGTAACCCCACAAGCAGTTGTGTCGGCATAACGCTGGGGGAAGCAAGGCTTAGAGGAACTCTGTTAACAAGCATTGCTGCCAGAACACATGAACTACACCTTCAGGATATACTGGGAGCAGGAGCAAATGGTTCAGGTGACACAAAATCAATCCAGATGCATGTATGGCTGAAGCAAGCACACTGTAAAATTGTTGACCGAGGGTAGAACAACCTTTTCTTTCATAGTCCTCTATTTCAGCTTTGTTTCAGCAGACTTTGAGCACTGTAAATGTGCTAGAGTTGTGCCTCTGAAACCATCACCTGTGTTAACAAGTCAATTATTGCTACATTTCCTTACTTTTAGTGCTGTCTTTTTAAAACAAGAGCTGTAGGATAGCAGACTGATTTTACGTGACTGAGACACTGTAAAATAGCATAGCATAAATATTAAACGTTTCCATTTATCTTTTCAGAGTGGTCACACTTAGGACGTTCCACTTAACAACGCTTAAAATAGCGATTCTAAATGATTCCCTTTCAAACAAAGGAGAAGTGCATGCAAATGAATCACTGAAGCAATTTTTATAGCAAACATCAAAACATTACAGGGAGCGTTGAACCCAAGCAGATACTGAATCATGGGCTCTTAAAAATAAGTGCCTACTGACCTTATAAGATATAATTGGGTTTTTGAAATATCTTAGGGACTCAGCCAAAACACACTGCAGTGTGTTAGCTATTTAAAAACCCCCAACTCGTTAAACTGGTAAATTGTGTATTGGACCATCATGGACCATCTGCTTCCAGTCATGTAGAATCTGAGAGCGGGATCAGGACAGTAATGCAGAAGAAATCTTAAGAAATAGTGGAATTTCATGAGAAATACTGCCACTAAAGCTAATGTGTCCTTGCTGAAGATCAAGCCCTTGGTAATTATGGTGCTCTCTGCCAGTGTTTTGCATTCACTTTCCTGTCCTTATCCATTGAAATCCATGATGAACACTACCAGATCACTCCATAGCTGTGCCAGACGAGTGCTGTGCCGTACTTTCTCATGCTCAGGTGTGTCAAGAGTCAACATCTGATGCAGTGGCTGACATAATATAAAGAGTTTTACCTCTGAAAGAACATCTCACAGGCATGCAACTGTTGTAGCTGGGAGCTGCAAACCAAAGAAGGAAGCTTAAATTGTTCTTTAGTCTATGTGTGCTGCCCTGGGCTGAATAGTTGCTGCTTGGTCATGCTTATTTACTTCCTGTCATACTTGCTGCTTAGTATTACAGCATCATTTTCAAGGAGGCATTGGAAGCTCAGGTGCCGTACAGAAACCACTGGTTTCTGGTGCAAGGGTGCAAGCAGGAATTGAAGAGAAGCTTTGTTTTTGGCATCTTACATACTCACTGAGTAAGGTACTAGACTGTGCCCAGTCTTCAGTGGGGGTTTAATATGACTTAAAAGATATCAGTTCTGGCTCACTGCAGTTAAAAACAGTGGCCATAGTACCTTTATATGAAGGGGAAGACCACGCCTCATTCCAACAAGAATTCTACATCTCATGAGTGGGTAGGTCCATCAGTCTCACAGATGCCGTAAGAGAGCTTTCTTTTGGTTTGAGCCCCTTGTGATGTCAAGAACCATCAGGGAGAGCAGACTCCATGGCTGGCACATTTCTGCCAGCTGTGGAGAAACCAATCTCTAATAAGCAATTTTCTGGAAATAAGGAAAGGAGAGCATGGAAATAACATTTTAGATGAACAATACTCAATCTGCCCCAAACAGTTGCTGTGGCTAGGCAGTATTCTATTCTTCAGCTTCAAGTAAAATGAACTTTTCTGACAACCCTTCCTAATGTTAGACTACAATTTTACCTTTAAGAGAAACAGATCTGAGGTCTTTATCAAGGACAATCAAGGAAGATTTGCACAGATGCCAGCTGGCAAATATAAGAGTAAAGCAGGTCACTGCCCTCTTCTTTGGGTGGAAATAATTTTCTTCAGCTGTGCTGCAGCAGTAACAGTCCTTGGCCTTTCTGCACTGGTGAGTAAGGGCCTGGAGAAACTTGGGGGCAATGTTTATAAATGGATCTTGTAGGTCACAGACAGCAGCAGGAAAAAGGACATGTTGGCAATCTGTTCTTAATTCTATTTTAAGATGCCAAGGGTTCTTCAACAGCAGATACAACAACTTAGTCCCTGAAGGCCAGAGGCAAAGACCAGTGTACAGGATAAATTGAAAGCTGTTTTCCTCAAACTCCTATGGTACAAATGCTGAAGACTGCTCTGGTGCAGGTCCAGATTATGACCTATTCCATGCTCCTCCTGATTCCTTTTTTCATGTTTTGGTGTTATTTGCTCAGTATTATCACTGTTGCTACCCTCCCTTACCAGCTCACCAGGCTGCAAAGCGGCAGGTGTCTTTTCAGGAACGTGGATTATGTTATTTCCTGCCTTGTTCAGCCTCCTGCGTCCTCTGCATTGCCCCTTAAATAAATTTCACTAAATCTGTCAAACAAGATTTACTATTTATGTAGACTTGTTTTTAGCAGCTCATATTTCTTCTTACTTTTGTGATTTCATCTCTTATTCATGTGTCAAGCATCTAGCCAGCAACAGAAAGCAGACTCTTGATTTCTCCTTCTCTGCTTATTTAGTAACTCGCTTCTCTTCCACAGTCCCTCTTGGAAAGTGAATACCACTATTGGAAACCCTTGCCAGGAGGCCACCAATTTCTTCCAAAGATACCTAAGCTACTTTTCCACCCAATAATCTCCATATGCTCTTCAGCCTATCCTATGGGAAAAAGTTTTAGGAAACTTCTTGCTAACAGAGTGATTGAGGAGATAAATGCCTTAAACACTTATCATTATAAAAATGTGTTTTTCAATTAAAATACACTACCTAAACAGGTAATTAGAATGGTGCACTCTGGGAGGTTGAGAGCCCTTAATCCTGATCGGAGGTGCAAGGAGGAATAGGCAAGCTTTATTCTCTTCAGTTCTTTCCTGCATTACAGGTAATAAGGCAGAAGCAAGAACAAGAAAAACATTTACCATCTGTATCCTGCTAAAGATATGGGTAACAGCAAATGCAGAGGGAACTGCTCAGCAGCAAACCAGAAATTTGAGTGTTTTTGTTCTTAGCATAAGGCAAAAGGTGGCTTTCATGTAGCTGTTGTCAGACTAACAAAACTGCTTTTCCTAAAAATGTGGTTTGGCATGGAGAACCGTTTAGAGTAAGGTAGTGAAAACAGCATCAGGGAGAATGCATGGAGCAGCCATGTGAAGGCTGCTGGGATGTCAGTGTGATAATATGCAATTCTCTGAAAAAATGGTGATTTTTTTTTTTCTAAATATATAAGCATATACCTAAATATTTCTTGGCTTTCTTTTGGGAATTAAATGCTTGCAAGGAAAATGCTGCAGTAGTCTTTTCCAGGATACCAAGTTTGCAAGAATGCATCCTTCTTGCATGCACAAACGTCTGGTATTTTGTAAGCACAGATTTAGAAGCAGCAGCTGAAAATGTAGTCTCTGCTGTCTCATTACAACATTGCTTTAAAGAAATCTTACAATGTCTAACTGACTCATGTCTCAGGTGATATCACGTGATGTCTGGAAAAGCAGATTTTGAAGTAGAAGCAATACAATGCCTTTTTGTGTTGCATTTATTAAACTTCATTTAAAGAAATACACATAATTTTAGCCTCCTACAAAAAAATCCCCCGCCTTTATTAAATCAGAAAGTAGTAATATGGGCAGAGAAAGGATGATTGGATGGTTATAAGAGAAGTCTCAGCCATGAATTCCAAGTGATTTAATCGGTTTGTGTAATTCATGTTAGTATTTCTCAAATTACAAGTATAAATGATGTGACTAGGAAACCTCTTCCAAAGCTAATGAACAAAAAATTGAGGCAAAACAAGCCATGAATTCTCCCTACGTGACAACATGAACAAACTGGGGGAAGGAGTACTATACTGCTTACCTTTCAATCTCAGACTGTGATTAATCTTTCAAGAAAAAGTTGTGGATTAGGTATTCATTAGATATTATATGTGGATAAATCCTAGATTAGACCTTGGGAAGAAGTGTTTTCCTGTGAGGGTGGTGAGGCCCTGGCCCAGGTTTCCCAGAGCAGTGGTGGCTGCCCCATCCCTGGAGGGGTTCAAGGCCAGGCTGGATGGAGCTCTGAGCAACCTGATCCAGTGGGAGGTGTCCCTGCCCATGGCAGGGGGTTGGAAGCGGGTGGGCTTGAAGGTTCCTTCCAACCCAAAGAATTCCATGACTAATAAAAGTAAGAAGCCAGTCTTTGTTAGTGCCATGTACATAATCCTGCTCCCAGCACCCAGAACTGTGAATGCGCTCTTGGAGACAGGCTGGGAATGCAGCCCCTCTGACAGCAGCGAGCCTGGAGCTAAGATACTAAAGCCTAATAAGTAGAAGCTATTGAGTTTCTTGTATGAGATGCTAAGGTCCTTCCAGTCCTGGTTTTGAAAATGTCCAGGATTGGGTTTTTGGAGTGCTTAATGCTATTTATATTTAGGAATGAATCATCCCATTTGCTTCTCTCTGTAATTGTCTATAAAGAAATGTGATCACAGCCTTCTTGTTGACCTTACACTCTTTAATGCATTCAGTGATTTGCCATTCAGCAGTTGTCGCTGCCTCAAGGCGATTTGAGTGCCAACCTTTATCCGTCATAGCCAGCTCACTACAGCCTTGTGTGACACAGGTGAACGTTTAAATTACTGCACTCGCTTTCATGTAGGGGCCTTTCATTCACAATGGCAAGAGTAGATTCCCCATCTGCTCTCACATCTAGGTGTGATTCAGTCAGAGGCTGGAAAAGAAACATTCCTGTCCAACTTACTTGGAGGACTTTTTTAGATAAATTGGTTGGTGACGTCACCGAAGTGTGAATCACTGCGGAGAAGTGGCTTCTAGAGCGATAAATGGCTGGTGCCTCTGTGCTGCTGTGCTTGAGTTAACAGCTCTGGTCATCAGAAATAGCCTGCTATTTCTTACAATCAGATTGCTTCCCACTGTCTGCTGATTTCAAAGTAGTTTTTGAGGAAGAAAAGTCACAATGAAGTTTTGATGCCTGTGACACACTGTAAACTGGATTATCTGGTTGCCAGCCCCCTTGACAAATACAAACCCAAGACAACGAGGCTGTTTCAACAAGGCTGCCGTGGTTGCATTCTGGAGGCAGCATGTGTTGCTTAGAGCCTTGAGCACGGTTAGAGCTGTTTAGCTCTTCTTTAAGTGTGTTTGTATTGTTTTTAATGTTATGGTGTTGTGGCATTATGGGATATTTTCTCTATCTAGTTTGAAAACCATCTATGCACTTGCGTTGATGTTGTCCGGGGTCACATTACCACAGCAAATAAAAAATAATTGGAATTGTAGACTGTGCTTTGAAAGAAATTATGCATCTCGCTGGCAGAGTACCAACTTATTTACTGCCTCAGTTTTAATCAGAATTCTAAATCTGTGCATTTACAACATGGTCAACACTTTCCTTGTTACCCTGCTTTTTCCTTAAACTATTGCAAGGTCTGGTTTAGGTTCTGAATAAAAAATGAAATGCCAATCTGCTACGCTATCAAAAACCCCATAGGTTTTAAGGTTGACCACAAATGACTTAAGTATTTTCAAAGCATCCACATCTTTTTCATACTTTTTCCTCAAATGGTAGCATTCAGATGCTATTGTAATGTATGCAGTTCATTCTCTTGGGTTAATTTGACAACCTCTCCTGCATCATTAAGGAAACAAAGTCCACATGTCCTTTTGAACAAAATTATCTCTCAATTACATTTCTTAAAGATTTTGGCTATTGTATTTATTTGACAGTGAAGCATGTAAATATGGGTATAATTAAGGAACAGTAAATAATGCATTAACAATACCAGTTAGAATTTATGAATATGATTCTTATATTGCAGCTTGTGCCAGGGCAACCTTTATAAAGATTGTTTTGGATTTGTCTGTAATTCTTTTTAATTTCTCTACCTCTTGATACAATGCTGAAACTTTCCAAGAGTCTATGAAATAGATACAGTTTTGACTAGAAAAATTAATGAACAAGTAACATAAAGCTGACAAATTTCAGCCATCGTTCCCTTCATTTAGAAGATGTGGTTGCCAATAGACTTGCACAAACACTGGCAACAGCTTTCAGTTCTGTTTGATTTTCTAAGGGGAAAAAAAGATTTCACGTAAAAAACTTAGGGTTTTTTTTTGCTTTAGGCTTTATCTAGCATTTACAAATACTTTTCTTGCATTAAATTTGATGTTCTTTCATTAAATTTCTCAGAAATAGATCTTATACCGAAGATCTAGTGAAATTCCTGCTTTCCTGGCCAAATCCCAATCCTGCCTTAAATCACCAGCCCGTTTCTTATCATAGAATCACTAGGCTGGAAAAGACCCCTTAGATCATCGATCCCAACCATTCCTACCACCAGCACATTTCTTGATGGGTTCTTTTCTTTTGCCTCTTGATATTTGCTGTTCTTGCTATCAATAAAGTTTTCCATAACCCATGCTGTTACACGTGTGGCCAGAATCGCTTGCATTTCTTGTACTTTAGCTGCCAGATAGGCTAGACAACTTCCTAACGATCTCCTGATGCCTTATCAGCAGCAGCATTGAAGACATCCACTGCAGGCCAGTGAGCGCAGCAGGCATGGCTCAGATCTACATGCAGGATTTCACCAGGACTAGGAATCTCCTTTTCTCCTCCTGTCTGGCCAGGTCGAGGTTCCCAGCACCTTCTGTGAAGTGCATGCATTGCTTGCTCCTGCTAGGAATCTAATTTGTGCTGTAAACAGTAAACAAAGCCTGTGGAGGTTTTGGCATGTGGCCTCTGTAATAATGAAGATATGACAGAATCATTAAAAGGATGATGAGTTTTCACTACAATATCTACAAGAAGTCAAAAGGCTGACATTTAATGATGACTCATTCAAGAGAAACAGAATCTGAGACTCACCAGGTAGGCAGAGCAGATAGAACTGTGCTCTATTCCCAAAGGGGAAAAATGAAGCGGGATACAGTTACAGAGAAGAACCAAGGTTATAGTGCTGGTTTTTTGCTTGGATCCTTTTTCTTGATTTCTGGATGTAGTTTAAATTTTTAATAATTCAATGTTTTTAGTACTTTTTTCAGATAATGTATCACAATTAAAATCTTCAAATTAAGTTTAACTCCTTCATGCCCTCCATCTAGCCTGTATCCTCCCCAGATAAATAGTCCTCTGAAGGAGAAGGAGAAAATAGTAAAGCAATTGGATGGGTATCCCCCACCTAAGCAAAACTTTGCCTGCAAATGAACGGATCCAGATCAGAAATAGAAGGACAATTTCTCTGAATACCACTGTAATTTGATGGACATTTAAATTTCCAGCTATCTTGGATGTGGTGATTTACTCCCAGACATGCCTGGCTTACTTCAAGGCAGTACACAAACTATGGTAAATCGTGGAGACAGAGTAGAATTATTAGTAATTTTGATGGCTTACCAAACACTAAAACAAAGTCAGCATTTATCTCAAAGATTTAAAATGAGATTATAATAATGTAATCATCATCACTCTTCAAGGGCTACCCTATAAACACAGATCAATTAAACACATCCATGTTCTAAAGCAGTGCCCTGTGCTGCATTTAGGATCTGTGGTCTCTCCTGAGTGATTGTATTTGTGATTACCTGCAATCACCTCTGGTTTTCTGTCTCTCTGAAAAACAGATTTATGAGAAAGTAGAAAACAGTTGCTTGTTTCCTTCCCTGGTTAGTTTAGCCTTAGTTTTAACAGCAGTTACATGAACACTTGTGTTTTCTGTGTGCCTTTTTCTATTCATCTCTACGATCTCGCAAGGCAACAGTGATGGGTGCAGAGCCCTCAGAACAGGCAGCGTGGTGCTGGGGATCCCTGTTACAGGTGGTGTGAGGTCTTGGGTCATCCTCGTTTGCTTGTTGTGACTATCTACCTCTTGACAAGGGACATTTCTGTAGCTTTCAGTGGCAGCAGAAAGTGACTTGCAGTGACCGAAAACCTACTGTTCTATAACTGGCCTCATCGCCGAGGGACTTCATCACTGACTTAGCTTCCTGCTTAAGAGTATTAGTGCATTCACTGATGACACTAAAAAGCTCAGGTTTTACCCCTCCATTGACGTCAGTAGAAGGGTAAGGCTGGTTTACACCAAGGGAAACCAATAAGGATGTACTGCATTATAGAATTACTAATAGACAATATCTTCTTTCATTGCCTTTATTTATTAGTGACTCATATGGTCCCAGCAGAAAATCTACACTGTTTTAATGAGTTTTATTGTTGCCTCTTGAATCTGAAGAAGAATCGATCCCTGTAGCTCATTTCACAGCCCTTACTGAGCAGGAATCCCACCAGAGTGGGGAAGGGGTTAGTGTAAGGAGTGCAAGATCAGGTCTTGACGGCCCTGTGTTCAACTAATGGAGGTGGCTGTAGGAATAATTAATGTTATTTTTACAAGTGCAATGACTTAATTGTTTACTTACTCAGTAGTGTCACTTGCTACTCCAATTACAGCCAAATTGCTTGGCTAAAGTCGAGCTAAACCGAAACACTAATTTCCAGGAGCTTAAGGCTACATTTTAGGAAGGAGATAATTTAATTCTAATCTGTTTGTATCTCCTTTTTTTCTTCTGTAGCTTTATATTGCATTGTGCTAAGCTTTGCCAGACAGGAAAAGTGGGAGCTGCCTGTTTTTCACAGAAAAGTGGAGTTAGCAGGAAACTAGATTACAACAAACTGAGGGTTTCTCTCTTTCATTTGCTAATGGTTGGCTGTGATTCCAACAGACACTTGGTGATAAGCAGGCATGTTGTAAGTACTGTTAATAAATGCAGAGTTCCAACCTGGAGCTTCATTCAGCATCTCTGTTGCAGGAGCCTATTCAATGACGGTATCTGATCTACCCTGCTGAAGCAGAATTACAAGTATGGGAAGTTGTATGGAACGGAAGCTTTTCTCCCATTCTATCTTTGCAGTGTTAGTACAGTAACGTCCTGTCTGAGTTCTGCAGAAAGGTAAACGGCATACAGCACATGCTGGGTGAGGGCGTATTTGTAACCCTGGTTAATGTACTTTACAGTAAGACTGAAGTGCCGCTTCTCCATTGTGTGTGTGTGTGGTTTTCTTGTTTTCTTTTTTTTTTACCTCAGAAGGGCTTGTGTACTTTGCCCTGCAGTCAGGGAAAAATACAATTTATAGCAGAGAAAGCAAGGCTCGGAAGAGTTATAATGGTATTTTCACAAACCCTTCTTACCTTAAATGTATACAAGATAAGACCTTCAGATTTTTTGGGTCAGACTGACCTCCTTCTCAGTAATTCTTATTAGATCTTATATTACAAAAAGGCGAGATTATAAAAATATTCCTTTATAATAAATATAACTTTACTGTTCTTCTGGTTTGTGTCTTCGAATATGTCACTTCTAGATATAGTAGCAGGAAAGACATTGGCACAACCTGTGGTAATTGCTATAGTGTTTATTTACAGTGCCTAACAGACTTTCCCCCCACACTTTTTAGTTTAGTATTGGTTAATTTAGTATTATAGTCTTTTAGCAGCATTACTGTAGCATCTAAGAGATCCAGCAGTCGAAGTCCAGCTGTGCTGTGAGCTTTATCAATATGCACAGCTATTATCCATGTTTTAGTAATCTAGAATCATAATTTAGGGTAAATTCACCATGTGAATTAAGGAAATAAAAAAAAAAAAGTAGTGTAGGGAGAAGAAGAGGTGAGAAAAGTATTTTTGCATAGAAAAACAGTGTTTTAAATCTGAGGTTGATAAATATACCACGCAATACATCCGTTTCTCCCTTCCAGCCCTATTTATGCAAGTGTAATTAGGTTTCAAACCAATGAGCTAATCTTTGTGACAAAGCATCAGACTGCAATTAGCCTGATTATTCTCCTAGGGAAATCAATGAAAATTTTATCACTGACTTCAGTGGGAACAAAGTTAGGTCTGCCCTTAACCCTTGCCATAGCCGTCTGGGTATGGAAGTGATTAAGCTGCTGAGTAACTGAACATTGTTCAATACCCCAGAGTGCAGTTCTCTAAGATGTCAGCACTCCTTTGACAGCTGGCTATTAGAGTAAAGTTTCCAAGTCTGGTGTGTTAATCTGTCCCCTCTGAGATCAAACATTGCACTTTCTATAATAAGAATGACAACATCTCAACGGGCCAGATAGTTATCAGGGATGCTTGGAGTCACTTCTATTTTGTGCTGTGTTTATCTCAGTCTTAAGCCCTCACGTGCTATTCTAAAAACAACACAGAAATACTGAGACTGCAATAAAAACTGTCAGTCTTGTTGAAGTTGGCCTCAGTTCATCAGAGCATTTTTCCAACCTGAGCAAGCTATGTCTTCCAAAAATAATGTTGCAGCAAGGAAAGGAGACCCTATCAAACCTGGAAGAGCAGGTCAAAACTCAAACAGGTCTTACAGGTGTGTAGACATCCAAGTTAGGCTGCCGGTGCTCGTGCTGCTATTACAAACCTTCTCTAAACTGGTACTTTATAGCTTTAGCTCCTGGAGGCAGGATAGCAAATGGGAATTGATTGAAACCTGGGTAGATTCTTGGGGTATTTAGAGTAATTTCATCATCATGTAGTCTTCATGTTGATTTTTTTTTAACATCTTGAGATCATGACAAGTTCTGTAACTCAGTGACTGGGTGAACAACCTATACAAACAGATTATTGACTGTTCTCCAAACATAGACCCATGCAGCAGTAGGTGAATCTTCATGCATACCTACCTAGATGGTTCACACACCGCTCAAAGTAGCAAATATAGGTACTGCTAGCTAAAAAAATGAAAGATATTTACTCCAACACATGCCTGAAGATGCAGAACTAGATGTGAGTATGTGCTCGGTCACATATGCACAAATTGTGCCTCTGTAGAGTCACCTATACATGCATTGGCCACAGGAGTTACATACCAATCAATTCATCAAAATATCATCTTGTTATTCATGGCTGATAATACATTATTAATTTCTGTCCCTGTGTTTTCCCCAGTTTATTGGAGCATTCAATCATGTGTCTGGGCTTCCTTCATGTATGGAACAGACAGCAGAAAAGTGCATAATCAGTGGTCTTAACTGTAAAATTATGTGTATTCTGAGTGTATGAACGTGGATACTTTGTATAAAACACCTCTATATGCCAGACTGGTCATTTCAGA
Source organism: Phaenicophaeus curvirostris (assembly GCF_032191515.1). NCBI lineage: Eukaryota > Metazoa > Chordata > Aves > Cuculiformes > Cuculidae > Phaenicophaeus > Phaenicophaeus curvirostris. The sequence goes on from NC_091405.1 coordinate 18,483,900, forward strand.
CTGAATGCAATAGTATTTATAGAGTTCCTATAGCAATACCCACGTCATTGGAGCTGCAGTAGTGCTGCGTCACTGAGGGAATCACTGCACCCTGGTGAATCATGGTAATGGCCAGCGTAATGAGCACAAAGTCAGCAGTTTCTATTTCCTATGGACCTGCTGTGCTCAAAGCCACTCAAAAGTGCTGCTGCTTGAGCAAGGAGGCTGGTAATGCTTCATAGAACTAGCGTTCAAATTGTGATCCTGCAAGTTTATCCCTCCAGTTTCATTGCTTATCATTTGAATTTCTTTGCTGATAAGAAATGAAAGGCCATTTGATACCTGAGGCTCTTGGCTCAGTATCTCACAAGCAATTTTAGAATTGTTAGCCTTTGGGTCATTAATATTCTCTGCTTCTACTGTGATGATCTCACTCTCTGCAAACAGTAAAAATACAGAGTTGTGGGTGACTTTACACTCCTCTCCCAATACAGCAATTAAAAATGTTGTTTTAGTGGTGTCTATGCTTCTATAACTACTCAGGAAAAAAAAAATTGCTTAGAATTAAATTAAAACGTTTTTAATTTCAGTGGTTTGAGGCAATTAAATAGCATACATTATATAAAGAACAAGATAATGAGATTATCTTTGCAGAAACGCAAATAAAACAAGATGTCAGAGCAGAAGGACATGAGAAATAAATAATGAACATTCCGGTATTATAGAGTCACCTCCGATTAGATTAATTAAGGCTTTCATACCTTTTAGCATGTTTTTCCCCCCACTATGGATTCCTAAGCTTTTCCTCAAAGGTCTTTTATTACTTCATGAATGACCGTTCCTCTTCTAGATCAAAATCCTTGAATCTTTCAAGGGCTCTTGCAACAACACTGCAAAAAAAAAGGTATGAATTTGTTTGTCTCGTTTAGTAGCTACTAAGATAAGGTTCTGACTGAAGTAAAGGTTCTTCAGCTGAGTCCTAAGTAAATTATTATTCTTAGAGCTGGTGTGGAGTCATCATAACTTTACAGGCTGTGTTGCTGCATAAGAGCTGTTCTCACGTTTGGCTGTGTTCTCCTTGAGTGCTACCTGATAAAACTGTTAGATGAATACTGGCAAGCTGTCATTCTGATCCATCCCTGTTATCAGCAGCATAAGTGGATCACGGTACATCAGCCTGTCACTGTTCCCAGCAAGAACCTGAATCTCATGCTGATACAGTTCAATCTGATGAAAAAAAACTTTTAGGTAATATGATTAAAGTGTTCATTATTAATCTTAGTCAAATTTTGCGTGAATATTTCCATCTGTATAAAAATTCTTCTCTGATCTGCAGCAGATGTAACAAGCAACTCACTTTTAATACTAACAGAAAAAGTATTTGGAAAAATTATAAGAGTTTGGAGGTATAAAAGGGGCTAAAGATTGTTAAATTCTGTATTGAGACATGCAGGCTGCTTGTAACTTATGCTATATAAAACCTTTGAAGAAATTTTTTTATAGATTGGACAAAGCCTGATGTTACATGTGGAGAACTAATGGAAACAAGAACACAATAGTGAACAATGAGTGTGTAAAAAAAACCCCAGACCTCCTCCTTCTCCCCTCTGCCAGCTGTGTCTTCGGCTGGAGTGAGCCCTAAAAAATAGCATTTATGCTACTCCATGCCATGTATGGACTGCGCTGGTAGATAGTCCAACCTTTTGAACTGCTGGCCCGTCTAGTTTGGAAGCGATTCATCACCAAAACGAGCAGAGTAGTCAGTCTTGTCCAGAAGCTGAGAGTTTCTGTCATGAGCCGGACTAGAAAGACAAAGCTAAAATTATTTTCTCCTTATGGCTTTCTCTGACAAGCATCAATCATATTTCAAATGACAGTGTTTCAAATGACAGTTTTTCTATAGAGATCTTCAAACAGGACTTCATTGCGTGCACTATTCTCAGCCTTATATATGCCAGAGAAAAATCTCAAGCCTAAAGGTAAATGTGTTATCACTGACAGAAAATAGACTTAAGAATCCCAGATGGCAGTTTGCAGGCTTTCCTAATGCATGGAAGTCCCGGGGCTCTTTCTATAAATATCTAGGACCATATGTTGCTACATCACTGAAATATCAGTAAATTCTTCTCTGTTATATCGCTTTAGAAAAGTGGGACAGTAGCATCATGGTAAGGACGTCTGAAAAACCCAAGACAAGATAGCGTAGTCAATACGATCTGGACTGTGTGTCTACCCCTCTCACCTTTTGCCTCAGTATCCTTTCATAATGGTGCTTCTTCTGGGCTGATGGATTCTGGGATCAAGTTTAGGAAAACATGAAACAGTATTAGAGCACAGATCCACTTAATAACAGTGCTGCTGCCAGACCTGCCTTGCTGCAGAAGCGCCCAAACTGCTTTCTGTGCTCACCTATTCATCAAAGAGCCCTGTAGGTCTTTCCTTTCCTTATTGAGCCGGAGGCTGGGGGGTTCATTCTGGCTGTTTTCAGGTAAATCACTGTTGGTTTCCCTGGTACTTTGGGGGAATTATTACTACTTGCATAGTGGAAGATAATGAGATTTAGTCCCCTATCCTGAATATGAGCCGAGAAGTTTGTCTCTGGTGTGAGCAGCCCAGAATTTGTTCTCATCGAAAGAACTTAATCTTTTTTATTATTTTTTCTCCTTGGAGAGGCAACAAGCCTCAGGACAAAACTGAAGACAACATTGTTCTTGCATCCAGCTGCAGTACAGTGCCTGCTCTTAAACCAGCTGTGGTTGAACACCATGCCAATGTGTTTTGCTGTAAGAGGCTTCTTAAACAGTTTATATTATCAAAAAGTGTTGAGATATGGTCTGCTGGCTTTAAGAGCATCTGGGAATCAAGGAATGCTGGGCTTGGAACTTCATTTCTGCCACTGTGTATCAGGAGACAGGATATTTATGACTCTGAAGTTAACCAGTTTCTACTGACTTTGAGTAGTCTTATGAATTAACATTTAACTACCCATCGAGCACTAATCTCTGCCTCAGTTATGGTAAGAGATAATAGTTTACGCCTGCCTCCTGCAATTTTGCAGGACTTGTATATGTAATTTTCTCAATCTGCTGTGAGATCTTTTGAATATATAATTATGTAATTATTCAGGCTTCTGATGAGATAATGCAAACCTCCACAGTTCCACAAACAGCAGCATTTTATATTAAATAAATTCAAAAGGATAATAATGAAATTGGAGTGAAATAATGAAATAGTTCCAGAACTTTGGGACACATTTCCTTCTTGTTACATGGTATAATCTTTCCATCATCACAAGCCAAAGCAAACTCAAGTCAGGGAAAGCTTTGCCTGACATCCTTTGGCAGACTGAAAGTTAACTCATTTTCAGATAGGTTTAAATATCAAATTGAATTACTGGAGCTAAAAATATTTCTGCAGTACTGCGCTGGTGAAAAGCAATAAACACTTCTATGCCTGATCGTCTGAGGAGGAATGGACAGCAAACTCTGAGAAAATTATAACCAATTTTTTTGCTGTTACCATGGAAATATAGCTACAAACACTTGTGTTTAGACTGTGCAGCCCTCATGAAATACAGCCTGTCAGTTGTTTTTATAAGACATAAACCCTTTCGACTCCATGGATGCAGAACAGCTCCTAAGAAGGAGAAAGGAGAAGGTGACTGTTATAAATGGGATGTGTGCAGTGCCTCATCAGTCCTCCAAATAACAAGGCAGAGTCATTATGGAGGCCTCATTCTAATTTAAACATCCATTTGTTTATGCTAGCATTAATGTGTTTCTTGGGTGATTTTGTTTAGATTTTGTGCCTCTTAACGCATATGACTGAATTCCCAAAGTATGTGGATACTGTCATGCAGCTCGGTTCCCTTACTTGCTTTGCTGTGAAGAACGACAGTGCAATCTCTAAGCCATGTTTAAAATAAGATTGTTATTTTAAGCGACCTTTTCCTACCCCTTTTGCATCCTTGCATGCCTGAGGGATTCCCTTTGGAGTTCCAATAAATAGAACAACAGCAGGCTTTCCTCTGTGCATTAGACAGCCCTGTGTTTCTGGTACTGCTCAAACAACGCGAGCTGAACAGTCAGCTAGTGTTGGAGTAAGATGCTGGGAAAATGCAGCACCACTTTTAGGTATTTCCAAGGATGTAGGGCTAAGAATGCAAAAGTGTGATATTCATAGAATCATAGAACCATAGAATCATAGAATAACCAGGTGGGAAGAGACCCACTGGATCATCGAGTCCAACCATTCCTATCAAACACTAAATCATGCTCCTTAGCACCTCGTCCACCCGTGCCTTAAATGCCTCCAGGGAAGGTGACTCGACCACCTCCCTGGGCAGCCTCTGCCAGTGCCCAATCACCCTTTCTGTGAAGAATTTTTTCCTAATGTCCAGCCTAAACCTCCCCTGGTGGAGCTTGAGGCCATTCCCTCTCGTCCTGTCCCCTGTCCCTTGGGAGAAGAGCCCAGCTCCCTCCTCTCCACAACCTCCTTTCAGGTAGTTGTAGAGAGCAATGAGGTCACCCCTCAGCCTCCTCTTCTCCAGGCTAAACACCCCCAGCTCTCTCAGCCGCTCCTTGTAAAACTTGTTCTCCAACCCGTTCACCATCCTCGTTGCTCTTCTCTGGACTCTCTCCAGAGCCTCAACATCCAAATTCGGCCTTTCAGGGAGAAAAACTGGACTGTTAGTCCAAAACACAGACATGTAAATGATTTTAAACACCTTTAAGTGAATGAAACGGGCTTTATTCTGTTGTCACTTGAAGATCGTATACCTGTGATCCATCCCCTGATCTCCTAATTAAAACTGGCCTGTTGCCAAGCACATTCCCTTTTGCTTTCAATGTGCAACACACAGCAAATCTGCTTTTCGTAATGAACCCACGCACACGGCAGTGTTTCTGCAGATGCTCAGGAGAAGGCTGAATTCACTGGGACTCTTCATATGCCTAAATTAATCACAGGTTTGCAGGATCAGAGCCCATCTTCCTAATCCAAAGGAATTATCCAGAGTAGATTTAAGATTGCAGGACAATCTCATCTCATCTAAGTTGAATGATTTTGAAAATCAGGGTCTCTTGGTTTACATTGAAAAGGATCTGAGGATAATTCACATTCAGGAGTTCTGTAAGGAAAGTGGCACCTGGCGCTGCCTGAGTGTTTCGCCCAGTTGCAATTTCCAGTGTTGCTAAGGCATAACACACCTAGAGATGGACCCTCCAAACCTTTGGCTTGCACGGTTAGATGATAACTGCTGCCCTGGGATGTGTCTGGCACAGAGCTGTCTACTAATGAGAGAAACTGAACAAAGACGTTTCTTTCTTTTGCAAAAACATGACAGCTGGTCTAGGAACATGAAATTAAACTCCCTTTCTTTTTAATTGTTGCCTAATAATTAGAGCAGCTACCGTGCTATGGAGATATTTCTGTATTCTCGATTTTGTGTGTTTTTCTGTATTTACTGGTGGTTTGATTCAGCTTTGTTACTGCCGATAGCAGTGAGGTGGTGGACGTGACAGCTCTGCTGAGCCTGCTAGAGGGAAGAATTTTGAGTGCTGCTGGGATAGTTATGTACCATATTTTACATGATATCTATGTGTCTTCCAGAGGCTTGAAATGATTGTACCAATCACTCACTGCTGATAATCCTGGTTTACTGGCTGCTAAGTCTTCCTTCTAAGGAGACTGTATCATCTGCTCTCAGAAAAGAAATGAAGCATTGCCAGGAAAAGGTCTTCAAGCAGTCCTGAATGAGTGGTTCCAGGAGAGAGGAATGCAGCTTCTGGGCTCAGAGGAGAGAGCTGTTCTGCTGAGGGGCAGATGAAGGGGTCTGTAGGCAAATGAGAGACAAGACACCTAGATATCATACAGATCTTGCTCTCGGCAATGCTGTGACCTGTGTTCACTGTCATGTATCTGAGGTGACGTTTGTTTCCATGACAATATGACTGCAGCATACAGCAAGGGACTCTGTTATTGCAGGCAGTCAGGGGGACGAGCTCTCAGGAGTTTGATTTGGGAAAGCTCCCCTTCCCATTTCTGATGGCAGGGCCTCTTCAGACAAGCTAACATAGCTGCAGCAGCTCCTAAATCCTTAGGCACCAGGTATGGGGATCTGCCTGCGATGCCAATGTGATGGGACTTACTGCCCAAGTCTGGAGAGGGGTGATGTCAAGCTGACTCATGATGACCAGTGTTTCCTTGGTGAGGACAGTCTCACACCCTTGAGAACCCCAGCAATTTGTCACTGCATTGTGGGCTGTTCCCTGCTTCTCACTCTGCCTGGCTTCTCTGTGAGCAGAAGGTAGCCCTTCTCAAACTGCTCTGTGTGGACTACCTACCTGCTTCCTCTGTACCAGTAATCTCAGTGAAAAGAGTCTGGAGTGGGAGGGGGTGTAGGGCTTAAGCTTGTCTTAAAGGAGGTTGGCAGGGGGATGTAGATTTATCTTTGAATGTTCTTCCCTCCTACATTTCTGTTGAGATGATGATACAGCTTTCTGTAACGATTCTGTAGTGAGTAACACCTGAACTCTTGAATGAGGGAAGATGTGCTCTCCTGTTACCACGAGGGAGGCAGAGGATGGTTTTGCCTTTGTATCAGAGGGTGAGATTCCTGTCACTTGGCTGTGTCAGTACAGAAGTAATAGCAGCCAGGAGAGAGAAGTTAGGAAAGCCTAGTATAGTCCAGTCTGATTACCCAAAACAGAGCTATATGGATGATGTGTTTCACTACTAAACTGTTCCTGGTACAAAGGAAATCAACTGAATGACAGCTGTATTTTAGGCACTAGAGGAGCAATATTAAGCTAGAAGGCTGGAACAAATCTGATTTCATCCGAACCTTTCTTTTTGGAGTTTGTTGCTTAATTTGACACACAGTGATAGTTAAAACAGCTTTCATACTATCTAAGAAACTAGATGCTCATATTGATCATTGTTCCTGACTGTTATCCTGACCTTAGGCTTTACCTAAAAGATAAACAAGGACCTTCTTAAGTGATGGCCACCCACTCTTTTTCTAGGGTTAAAAAAACCCTCTCTTTCCTGTTTCATGAAAACAGTTCAAATGACTGTCTCAGCATTGGGTTTAGTTTGAAGTGCCCTACCTGTTACAGTGGTCAGCCTAACATAGCATTTGGAAATGGAAAACTAAGTGAAAAATTAATTGAGGAGCAGTTTACAGACTTAGGTTTTAATTTCATAATTGAATAGTATATGTTCTCCGTGCTATTGCATGAAGAATATGGAGAGGTGACCAGGAATGCACCTCTGTGCCATTTTAACACGATGCAGCGATGTACATTTATACAGAGCATTGTAACCTGTGTTCACTTCTTGAAAGATGAACTTGCTCTGACTTCCCAATTAATTCCATTATTGCTTTTGAGTTGTCATGTTGTTGTGTTTCCAGGAGATTTTTCTCTGTATAAAATGTCATTTGCAAAATGCCAAAGGCAGGAGAATCCACTACAGAGCCAGCCCACTGAGACCCAAGCCAAGACATTCATTCTTCAGTCAATACAGCACGTGATTAAAAACCTCTCAGGCTGGATATTCCATTCTGGGGAGCAGACGTTCAGCCTTAGTAATTTTCTTTTGCAACATTTGACATGATTAAATTTTTCATAGTTCTTTAAAGGAAAGTAATTTCTCTCTGAGTCTTTTTGCTTCCTTTCCCTCTCTCTTTTCTTTCCTACTGATGCAAAATAATAAGCACAGTTTGTTGACAAAATTCCAAGTTATAAGTTTTAAAACAGTTTTTATAGATTTATTTAATGCCCTGCCCATACGTATGGACTTCTTTTAGCTGCACTTTCCACAATTTTCTATGGCTGTTACGTTAGGATGGACCTGTTCTTTCAAGATTCTTTCATATAATGCACAATGACTGCAGACGCAGCAAATGAACTTCAAAAAGACCTTTCATTGTTGTACAAAAAAACCCTAATCAAAACTATCATTATTGGTGATGCATTGTGTGGGTGTACACAAAGCATCAGGCAGTGTTTTTCAGGGATAAAAATTTACACATTCTCAGCTGTATTTCATAATCTGCAGAATCAGAAAAAAATGTGCTATACAATAAAACTCGCATGTTGGATTTTATTCACTAAAGAAGTGAGGGCAGGACCTATCAGAGGCAGCAGCATCTGGTGGCTGGTGCATTGGGGTACAGGCTTTCTGCCTGGAGTCACAGAAAGCATCAACATTGCTGAGATCGTTGTAAAGCGCCATTCGGAGTAAGTAGTGCCCAGGTATCACGTCTCCTGCGTAGATAACTTAAAATCAGAACTGAAAACCTGATGGAAAATCTTGCATCACATATTACTGAAGTACCTTTTTTTTGTGTAAAACCAAGGACTTCCATGATCTGACAGCTGCTCTGTTGTGCACTCTTGTTTCTCTGCTACGTATTAATTTGTTTAGTCAGAGTTTTATCTCTGGAGTGGTGCGGGGAGTTCAAGATTTTTTGGTTTTGTACTAACAGTGCCTAAGCAGCTCTCCAACTCTAGAGCTTATTCTGAGCTTTAAAAGAGACAGTACATCCTAGAGCCCACATTCCGTGGTGTAGTTCACATGCTTGTCTGCGTTCTACACGTTCTCAAAATAGATACCGACTCCTGTTTCCTATGGCTTAAGGCCTATAATTGTTCAAACGCTTCAATACAAAACAAGGGAGGACCAGCTGTATCTTACCGAGTGGATGATCCTAGAGGTATTTTCCAACCTTAATGATTCTGTGATTCCGCAGACAAAGAAATAGCCCGTGTCCTTGAGTCCATCTGGACTCATTCTCTGCAGGCTGGCTTTAAGATCTGTGTGAGGATTCTACACTGTAACTCAGCATTTGGTGTGGAAGGGCCACCCAGGTCAGTGGTGCAGCTAGGCACAAAGGGCGCTCCCGGTTTAAAGACTACAAAGCTGTTTTGGTGGCACAGATATTAACCTAAAACACAGTGGGGTTCAACATTACAAATACTCCTAATAAACGCATTTGTTTGCCTAGTGAGCATCTGCTTATTCTAAAAACATTAGGTGCATTGTACTTACAGGCATTTTGTATGAGTCTGGTGTTTTTTCAGGTGGAAAAGAGAGAGCAGCGTGAACCTTCCCACCATTACTGAGTGCGAGCTGATTCTGCATTCACTGCCTGCTTAACCGTTTCTTTTCTTGAATTTATGTCCTGAAAGTTTTGAAATCTTAAGGCTGCCTCAGAGACCTGCTGCAAATGAGATACACTCATAAGAGCAAATTTATAGCACTTTTTCTCCGAGACATTCAAGGGCTGTACAGTATTTCTTATCAGCCCTGTTTTGCAGGCTCAAAGTTGCCAGCTCTCACACTACTTGTTGTCTTTCTTACTAATCCATCTGCTGGTGGTTTTGCTTAGCCTGGTAGTGGACAACACTCTTCTTTGCACAGAAAACCTTGAAAGTGTAGCCTGAGGCTTTAGGCACGGGTGGTTCTTTCCACTTGTTGCTGTTTAGACCCTTCAGCTCAGCAGCTGGAGACAATTTTTACAGATTGTATGTACCTTGTGTTAAGTCTCAGTTTGGAAACGTGTGGAGGAGGCACAGACAGCTCCTTGCTAGTTTTGTTCTTAAACTGTCAGAAAGCAAGCTTAACCTGAGAATTCGGGGTTAAGGAATTTACTGGGGTGTGATGTTATGTTTGTATGTGCGATATGTGGAACGAAGTCAAGTGAGAACATACGCTGAGTGAGAGTCTTCAGGTACCTGTTTGTGTCCCTGTGTTTCACCTAAATCTGGTGACAATCTTGCCAAAACTACAAAGCTTAAATAAATTATAATCACAGAATCACAGAATCACAGAATAACCAGGTTGGAAGAGACCCACCGGATCACCGAGTCCAACCGTTCCTAGCAAACACTAAACCATATCCCTCAGCACCTCGTCCACCCGTGCCTTAAACACCTCCAGGGAAGGTGACTCAACCACCTCCCTGGGCAGCCTGTTCCAGTGCCCAATGACCCTTTCTGTAAAGAATTTTTTCCTAACGTCTAGCCTAAACCTCCCCTGGCGGAGCTTGAGGCCATTCCCTCTTGTCCTGTCCCCTGTCACTTGGGAGAAGAGGCCAGCACCCTCCTCTCTACAACGTACTTTCAAGTAGTTGTAGAGAGCAATGAGGTCACCCCTCAGCCTCCTCTTCTCCAGGCTAAACAACCCCAGCTCTCTCAGCCGCTCCTCATAAGGCCTGTTCTCCAGCCCTCTCACCAGCTTTGTTGCTCTTCTCTGGACTCTCTCCAGAGCCTCAACATCCTTCTTGTGGTGAGGGGCCCAGAACTGAACACAGTATTCGAGGAGCGGTCTCACCAGTGCCGAGTACAGAGGGAGGATAACCTCCCTGGACCTGCTGGTCACGCCGTTTCTGATACAAGCCAAGATGCCATTGGCCTTCTTGGCCACCTGGGCACACTGCTGGCTCATATTCAGTCGGCTGTCAACCAACACACCCAGGTCCCTCTCCTCCAGGCAGCTTTCTAGACAGACTTCTCCCAGTCTGTAGCACTGCATAGGGTTGTTGTGCCCCAAGTGCAGGACCCGGCATTTGGCCTTGTTAAACCTCATGCCGTTGGACTCTGCCCAGCGGTCCAGCCTGTTCAGATCCCTTTGCAGAGCCTCCCGACCCTCCAGCAGATCGACACTTCCACCCAGCTTAGTGTCGTCCGCAAACTTGCTCAGGGTGCACTCGATGCCTTCATCCAGATCATTGATGAAGACATTGAACAGGGCTGGACCCAGCACTGAGCCCTGGGGAACCCCACTTGTCACTGGCCTCCAGCTGGATTTCACACCATTTACCACCACTCTCTGGGCCCGGCCATCCAACCAGTTTTCCACCCAGGAGAGTGTGTGCCTGTCCAGCCCAGAGGCTGACAGTTTCTCAAGCAGAACGCTGTGAGAAACTGTGTCAAAGGCTTTGCTGAAGTCCAGGAAGACCACATCCACAGCCTTTCCCTCATCCAGTAGCCGGGTCACTTTGTCATAGAAGGCGATCAGGTTAGTCTGGCAAGACCTGCCTTTTGTGAATCCATGTTGACTGGGCCTGATCACCCGGTTCTCTTGCATGTGCTTCATGATAGCACTCAAGATCACCTGTTCCATGACTTTCCCTGGCACTGAGGTCAGACTGACAGGCCTGTAGTTTCCTGGGTCCTCCCTGCGGCCCTTTTTGTAGATGGGCACAACATCAGCCAGCCTCCAGTCCAGTGGGACTTCCCCAGTCTTCCAGGACTGTTGGAAGATGATGGAAAGGGGTTTGGCCAGCACATCCGCCAGCTCCTTCAGTACCCTAGGGTGAATCCCGTCCGGCCCCAATAATATTCTATACAAATGATGGAAATGCAGGGCCCAGATATTGGTGTACCTCCTCTTCTGTAGTTGTCTGCACCACTCCACGTGGGTGGAGTTCTTCCCCTTGCATTGATGCTGTTTCCTTTTGCTTTGCATCGAATTCAGTTGTGGCCCGAGAAGCACAGCAACAGATCAAACACGAGCTGAGGCCAAGGCAAAATCTCTTCTCAGAAGCAATTGTGAAGACCCAACAATGATTTGCAGGATTGCTCTGAGCATTAAGAGTTAATAAAGCATCCAAAATGTTCCCATTAATATGAAAGTGGGGATGGGCCATGTAAGGGCTAATGTTTGGAACAGTTGTAATATTTAGAAAACAGGTTAGGAAAGCACTATTACGTTACATGTCAGTAATGTAGCACTATGAGTTGTAGCATGGTGTTTCTCCACCTATTTTTTTCTTTCTTCTCAAGAGTTTTTGTTACAGATCAGAGCAAATGACAAGTACCCATTAACGCTCATTTAGCCTAAACACTATGAATCTGCTCCTGTGGCGTGAAATAACTTTTGCGTCTCTTACAATCACACAGAAACACACAGCAAACCTTTAATAACGTCTACAATACAACGAGCATTGCTGTAAAAAGCCACCTTCTGAGATGTGACGCAAAACAGCGTGACGAATGCAAGTCAAATGAACACATTGAGGCAACCATCACGCTGAATGCAACTAAGAATTTCAGACAGAAAAAACTCTTGTGAATAATCAAGGATCTTATTCTCTGGCTTAGACCTCATTTTCATCACTATAATAAGCCAGAGTTCAGTGGAGTTACTCCTAATTTATAACAATGTGAGAGGGATTTAGTACCAAATAGGTCATATTCTCTGCTGATTTTTGCCTTGCACATAACTGCCTGACATCTGCGCTAGTTTTAAAATGCTTCCTGTTTCACGTAGGAGCTTTTTATACCATTTGCACTTGCTGTGTATGGGAGAGGAAAATTAATCGCAATCTAAATTAAATCCCTTTGGGATGCATTTAGACACGACTAAGGACTTCTAAAAATATGAGAACTAACATGATTTAAAAGTATATTGTGAAAAAAGAATATTTGAATCCCTGTTTGCAGGTAAAGGTGATCTGTAGACTGAGTATGCCTCTGCAGGACCACCTCAAGAAAATAGTGTATTGTCTTGTCTGTCCCCACTCTAGTCTTTGAGCCCGTCCAGAATGTGTTACCTTGGGTGGTGTAAACCCACTTCTTTTCCTTTGTGATCCACCCATGCTTATGTCCTGACTTATGTCCTGAAGAATTACACTTATATTTTCTTCATTTTTCTGTCAAGCAGAATCATTTTAACCTAAAGATTTAAACAAATATCTGGCTTAAAGCAACAGCCTAACAAGATTCAACTATCTCACCCTATATGAAGGTCCTGAAATCCCCCCTACTTTCTTACTGTCTCCTTCTGATTTTACGTTTGGTTAAGCAATAACATTCGCTGTTCAAAAATATGTTGGGAAGTTTATCTATAGAACTAAGGATAGAACAGTCCACGTTTCTAAAATAGTTTCCTTTTAGCCTGCTTATCTCTTCCCTGACATTTCTTACTGAGCATCAGTGAGCAGGCAGCTTTGTACTGACATCTGAAAGCCAGTCTACAGCAGCACTGTGCAAAAGGCTATGGAACAAGCAGTCACATGGTTTCTATATTTTTCTCTCTTTGTTTACTGTGTTCATAATGCCAAATGGCAAATTAAAAGAATGCCCTAATCCCAAACAGCCAGGCATGGTATTTCTCCTTCCCACATGGACGGTTGTGATTATCTTTGGGGAGGGAAGGCATTTTATACTTGTTCTTTTGACATTCAATTCTAGTCTTCTCTCTGGGAGAGCAAATAATTTCTGAACTTTTGAGCATAAACACTGCGTAATTTATATAAATTGGATTGTTTTAACGAAATGTTAGACTAAATTTACAAAGATTAGCATGTGATCTGTAAAACCTTTGGTTTTGAATGTAGGAGGAGACAAAGGAACGTGTCTTTTTAGAAAGGAGCTGGGGAGATAGGTGTTACGTTGCTATGTTTGCTAAGAATTGCAGAGAAGACATTTTCAGCCAATGCTGGCATCCTTTATCTTTTGCTGCTGTGGTTATGGAATTCAATTCTGGATGCTCACCTTCATCTTTTCCAAATGCCAATTTTTAAAACATGTCTTATAACACACGTGATGTTTCCAGAGCGGTAGGAAGACCTCTCTTAGTTGGTACTGATAAAGGGCATGTGATGTTTAGATTTAAAATCTTCTAAAAGTTTAAAATACAGGGGAAGAAATGAGCATAAAAATCTGCAATTTAATTTGTTACTTAAAGAGATTCCAGTAATATTTTCTGAGTAGCTTGTCTAACAATATAAAAAATATCCTATAAATACTTTTTCACTGGACATTAGGAAAAAATTTTTCACAGAAAGGGTCATTGGGCACTGGCAGAGGCTGCCCAGGGAGAGGTTTGAGTCACCTTCCTTGGAGGGGTTTAGGGGAAGGGTGGATGAGGTGCTGAGGGACATGGTTTAGTGTTTGATAGGAATGGTTGCACTTGATGATCCAGTGGGTCTCTTCCAACCTGGTTATTCTATGGTTCTATGATTCTATGATTTAATTGCTATTGCAGTGCACAAAGCTCAATTCTGCACGCAGTTGTGCACTCCAAATGAACTTTTAGTGTGTGAAAACATTTTAAATCCCCTTTGAATATACATGCTGTAATTTTGCTCTGTGCAAAACAGTACAGTGGTACTTGGATCCTGTTGTGTGCTCATGAATTCAGAAGGTGCTGGGTAAAGACAACAATACTAAGCCTGAAACTAAAGTTCCAGCACCGGATACACAAGCCTGGGAACTATTTTCAAAGATATTGACTTTATCAGTATTGACTCTCTGGTCCCAGCTGGTGGTGTGAGCGTGGCAGCAATAAACTGGCAGTGTTCTGGTCAAAGTCAATGTAAGTGCAGACTAATGAGTCACTGAAGCACCAATTAAATGGCAGATGGTGCTTATGACTGGGGAGGAGAATGACCGCTTGCTATTCTAGCAGAGGGCAGTTACGGAAGTCAAACTGGTTGTTAGGAATTAAAAGGCAAACCTAGTATCAATGACATTTGGTTTTTTTCGACTGTGGGCTCCATGATAAGATTTAGCAGGAACATAATATTTACGTTAAAAGGACTTTGATTTTATTGTCTTGCATATTTATGATGCCTTTTCCAAAATCTCTTTGTGCCCTTTGTGCCAAGATACAGAGAATTAAGTATAAATTGTTTTCAATATGTATTTTAACTGAGTGGCTCTGCTCAACAGTGTTTAAATGTACAAATTTAGGATATCGTGTTCATTTTTCATCATTTATTATGCAAAGATTATGTAGTATTGTATCTTAGAACTAGAGGTAGGCTAGCTGTGTCCAATTCTTCATTTTAAATGAAGTTGCTGACTAAAACCTGGAAAATAGCGGCTTGAAGTTGTAAAGAATATATTGGAGACCCTTAGATTCTTGTATCCTCTGGGCCTCTGATGGCTCTCCTCTCCTCTGTGAACCAACCTCTTGATCATCCTGCTTTATTTGATGCCCAACCATCAGGAACCCTTGGGACATGTAAGAAGTGGGAAGGCCTTGAGTTTTATGGATGCTTATTGCCCTGTTAGGAACCCCAAGTTATGCAGTGGAATGGAGTATGAGCTGTGACTTCCTGGAGTTTCAACGTGTTCAAGTCCAAACTTCCAGGTGTTTTCTTGAAATTGTTCTATGATTAATTTTTTTTATGCTTATGTGTTTCTGTGATATTTTTCCTGCAGGAAAAACTCTTCCCAAATATTTCTTTTAAGCATTGAGATAATTCTTTTAAGTAACTATAGAAGACACAAAGTTTTTTCCAATTTATTTCTCACACTGAACTCCTAGTGTCAGTCTGCTTCAGAAACGCTACTAATATAAAAGTGTATCTGGATATAAGGCAAAAAGTAGGCTGCTGAAGACAGATACGTTAAAATCAATATATTTGTATCTGATAGTAGTGGCTCCTTCTTGTATTTCCTGGATACCAGCGATAGGAAACTGGGAGAGCAATAGGAATTTAAAAAAAGCACATAGCAACCTAAGAGTGAAAGCAAGTTTTTAT
The DNA here is from genome assembly GCF_032191515.1 of Phaenicophaeus curvirostris. Taxonomy (NCBI): domain Eukaryota; kingdom Metazoa; phylum Chordata; class Aves; order Cuculiformes; family Cuculidae; genus Phaenicophaeus; species Phaenicophaeus curvirostris. Next base: position 18,499,381 of record NC_091405.1, read on the forward strand.
CTGTGCTGCAAAGGTTTCTTGTACACAGCACCAGGCTCTGTAGTGCAGCAGAGCCAGATTTGTCTGTTGGGCTCGCACCTGTTTTACAGCGGTGTCATTTCATTGACACATTTCCAGGATTTGATTATTGATATTTTCCACAGATCACAGATTACATCTTATGCACAAAGCACAGAGGAAAACTCTGCGTGATGTCACAAATACATCTTAGCCTAGGTAATAACATGATATGGTTGGCACTCCTTGAAATGCCTAATTTTACTTCTTGGTTCCAGTATAGGAATCCACCAGTATAAGATACACTTCTCAAAGATGTGGTCCCTGTACATGCTTCATATCAAGAAGACCCACATTAATTGTAATTAAAAGTCAGGTCCTTTTATCTATTCAACAGCTTGATTTAACAATTCTGTGCATAGTAACCGGTGAGGAAAACGCAAGCCATTATCACTCCTCCTAATGCAGAAAAACGTGGGTTTAACCAGATCTTGGGGGAGACTCTACATTGTCTCTTTGTGTGTGATTCCAGTCCAATGAAAAATGAGCATGCTCAAAACAGTTCAGATGATTCACTCTTGAGAAGGAAAACTTTTCTATATGTGTATTTGCTGAATTGTGAATCACCATGGAGAGGGTAAAAGAACATGAATAATTATGGGCTGCTTCTATAAGCCTTCGTGAGAGTGAAAAGTCTTTCTGTACTGCCCAGAAGGTCTGAAGAGCAAAGAAATGGAGACTCTGCTTCTTTGGTACCGATATCACTACAGACATCAGTATTACAAGCAATGTCAGTGATATTTTTGCAATAAATATACCCCTGTTGGAAAGTGTGCTGTTGGAATGAGACAAAGATGACAAAGCACAAACTGACACCTACAAAACAGGGAGAGTGTGTATGGTTTGTATTCTGTACATGTGCAGCCGTATGTGCCAGCGATTTATCTGAACCTCTGTAAGTCTTCCTCATTAACCTCCTGCAGTGTGATCACCTTGCTTTCATACTTTCCTGCATTACCGGGTCATTGTCTTTGTCAGCCAGCACCCTTTAATCTCTAATTATGGAACAAATGCAATAATAAGCTGACTGTGGGTAGATGTATTACAAGGTTACGGGGCTCAGCTCTTCCGGAGTCGTAGTCAGATTTCTGTTTGTGGTGCAGACTCCTGGAGCAGCTTCATAATGTGCTCTAAGGACAAAACCAAACCAGAATTTTTATGATCTAGAAAGGGCAACTGTGGTACAAAGGGCTGTTTTGGTCTGCTATTATTCTTAGAGATGTATCACAACGTTACGATCTAAATATCCCAGCAAGATATATTACTGTGAATCTGTATCTGTCTGTTCACCTGGAATTTCTGAAGGTTTGGGTTCAGCTGGCTCTTGTTGAGACCTCAGCTTGTTCAGAGAAGCTGGAGTTAAAGCCTGTCCCTGCTGCCTACCCAGTGCCATTGATATGGACCAGTCACCGCTGATGGCAGCACTGAGAAGCTGCAGCTTTGCCATTTGCCAGTAAGGCTGGAAAAAGGGTTAAAGAGAGCTAGATAACCTGCAAAACCAGAATTTTCTGTAGAGGTTGCCTCAAGATGAGGTACAATAACTTAGGCTTCCTTTGCCCTGCACCTTGTTTGTCTATGTGGAGCAAGCATCTCATTTGAGTCCTCTGGACTCCATACCATTTGAGGCTCATTTTGTGTAAATACTTTAAAAGGAGGTAAAGAATGGGGCCCTCTGTATTTCGTTATGATATCATGGCAGCTTGAATTCAATTACATAGAATAATTCTTGGTTTAGGTCATGATTCACCCACTTTCTTATGCAGACATCTGGTTTTAAGCACATGAATAAGGCAGCTACTCACAGGAGGGTGATGGCTCATCTGCTCAAAGTCAAGCATGCCTTTAAAAACTCAGCTTAACTGGCTATTTCAACACTGTGAACTGAGATCATATCCAAGAAATTATATTAACTTAAACATTTCTATGGCCAGTAATAGAATAATTTCTTTTTTTTTTTTTTTATTTGGAACATGCATCCCATATTTATAATGGAAAGCAACTGGGATCATAAACTTGTACTTAATTTTAAAAGCTTATTTCCTTATTTTAATGCAAATAGTATAAATATTTGAAAATGTAAAGTTGTTCCTTTGAACTCAATAAACCTCTTCTGCCGCATGAAGTACAGCAGGAGCATATGCCTTTGTCAGACCCTGACCTCCACTCTATTTTTAATCAAATCAAATGAAAGACTTCTCTGCAGTTTTGTTGTTAATTGCCTTCCAGACATAGAAACATACTTTTGTGTTTAGTCATTCAAATATTTGAGATGCTGGAAACAAAAATAATCAGGAAACCTTGACTGGGCTAATTTTCTTCATTTCTCCATCTGAATGTGTCCATCTGTCAAAACATTCTTGCGCAAAACACGTAACGTGAAGTACCGGGTTTGAATTCTTTCTGTGAATAGTTTGCTAATTTGTACAAAACCCATTTAAAATTCAAACCAATTTCCCTATCTGTGCTTTTTTAAGTTATGTCTTCAATGACAGAGGAAATAGAGCTTTGGCTACAGCCAGGTCTAAGGCAGAACTTTGTGGTTTCAGCAAGGTAACCCTTGAATTTGCCAGCAGTGCTGTGCAGGAGACCATTTCCCTACCACGCAGTTGTTGGAGGCATTCAATTTCTTATTCCCAGCCCCAGGACAACCCCCAAAGTATTCTCTGTTTTCATTAGGGAGGTAGAGGAGGAGTGAAAAGGAAGTTCATCAAGTAATGATGCTGGAAGCTAGAGCAACTGGATCCAGATCCATCCATGTTCCAAGATACCTTTGTTCAACTAAATTAGGAAAGATGAATAAAAAAAATGTAACATTCATCTTCAAGCTCAGTGCTCCAAACATCCAAGTTGTGGGATTTTGGGGCTTAAAAATTCCTGAGATGGACATGGGTCTCTTCTCCTGTATTGCACAGGTGCTGGAGTGGTACCTGATGTTTCAGCAGAAAACATTTTTGGACACAGAGAAGACAAAGAAGCTCCAGATAAGGAGGAATTACATTACACCTTAGATCTATCTGTTCAGTTTTTTGCAGAAATTGCCCCGCAATTATTTTGTTTTCAAAACACATCTTGATCCCACAAACATTCTGCACGTTTTCAAGAGGTGACGTAGGCGCTCTCACAATGCCAAATTCTATTTTTGTTTTCCCCAGAGTATAGCAGGAACACAACTCCAAACCAACAGTCTTTAAAATATTCATACCATTTTACACGTTCAGCGCACCCTGCTGACATTCAGCATGTGAGAGAGTTTATAAAAACAGGGCCTAAACCTGCTGACTCTCCAGAAAAGAGCAGGACTTGTCCTGTGATCTTAATAACTTTATTTGCATAAACAGTGCTCAGTTGAATCAGAAATTATAAAGCTGTAAGTACATTCAGCAACAAAGGTGCTGTGCCTTCGCTGCCAGACAGATAGGGATGGAAGTAAAGAGTGATAGAAATTTCATGTGGGCTTTTTCATGTGTTCATCCTTGTGGAAATTACCAAGGATAAGTGAAACAGATATTAAAATGCAGTCAGTGTTCTTCGTTCCTTGTTCACCAGGTGACCTTAATAATCCCTTTTCAATGTCATGTAAAATATGTCAGAGATTTCAATAGTTTTGGCAGCTTTTCTCACAGAAATACTGTGAAACTCAAGGGAGAGCACAGAAAATAACCTAAACTGTAACGCTTGGGTTAACCAACCTCGACAAGGATTTATTCCCTGAAATGGATGGGATTTGCTGGATTATGGTAGTACCAGGTGGAGTTTTAATTAAACCTCTATCCTGCTCTTGGGTCTACAATCTGTGAATTAAAAAATGCCCTTTCTTCGGAGAGGAAGGAGAGAAGGAAGGGAGGAGGTGATGCTTTGAGATGCAGGAAGTTGCCCACTAAGCACAGCGTGGAAAAACAAACTCCTGCTTGAGCACCTTACAGACTTTTCACTTGGTCTTCCTCAGGCACAGCTTCCTACTCTGTAGTTTCTTTTTGAAGCAGCTTAGAGACACGAAGTTAGTACAAGTAATGTTTATATTTCTCCTCTTATTACCCTCCCTTTCTCTGCTTCAGCCTGAGAACTCCCACACTTGACTATGGAGTTTAGGAAAGGAACAGATGGCAGCAGGTGTGATCAAAAAGCTTACGCTGCATCTGGACCTGCAGGTCTTCTCTGGCCCATTTGCCCACTCCATCCCTCATCTGCAGTTTCAGCAGTGAAGTCAAGCGTAGTTTGCTTCATGTAATACTCCAGCTCTTCTCTTGAATGGAGATATCAAGTGGCATATCGGTTTCATTTCAATGCTTCCCTTTTTTGCACAGTCTTTTGTGTGACTTCTGTGGGTGCCAACACAGAGTCAGTCTTCCTATGATACCCAACATAAAAAAATACTGGAAAACTCAATGTAAAAGAAATATAATTTTATAGATTTAATTTTATCTTTGATACTTGCCATGAAACATACCCCCACCAGCATAAAACCGAACATTTAGAGTGCTTAAAAAACTTTTTAAAACAAGCCTACGAAATACTGATATTTATTAATGAGAAGAGTATAAAAAATCTTTGTCCAGCCAAGAAATACCCGGAGTCACCACCTGGAATACTAATTTGCCTTTACGGTATTCACAACATCCAAACTCCTATCCAGATTTGTCTGTGGTTTGTTCTTTTGGGCTTGACATCTGCTGTATATCACAGTCCTCAAGTGAATACGATATTAGGAGACATTTAAGCACAGGTAATTTGAAAAAGAAACGTGAAAGCAGAAAAGCAGGTGAAACAATGATCAGAGAGACTTGGGTCACGGTCGTGGCAGGGACAGATAAGAGTGGTGTGAATTGAAGGGGTCACAGTCCAAGCCAGCAGAAAAGAGAAAGTCAACCAGCTCCCAGTTTCTCTGGTTAAAATGAAAATGCTTGTTTGTCCATCGTACTCTTGAAATACAGAATGTTACTTTGGGATTGAAATAGTAAAGATGTGTTAGTTAATTATTAACCTTGTAATTAAAAATGAACCAATTCTAACTGTAGAATTTAACTAAGAATTTAATTTACAACACATTTTCTGAAAGCTGAGTATAAAATTGGTCATTAAAAAGCTTTTTTTGGTTCTGATTATTTTTAGAATATAACATGTGCTGTTTTCTAGAACCCTTGAAGCCGATCTAAAAAGAGTTGGGCATTCTGCTAATGAAATCTCTGGGAAGGCAGAAGGTACAGCAGTGCATGTTTGTATCCTAAATCTTTGTTCTTGAGAATGTGGCCATTCAGAGTTTTGCTCTGACACTTGAACAGCTCAGCTCTTAAATAAATGTTGTGCAGGTGTGTGTTGATGCTTTGGCTCTCCAGTATCTTTAAAAGGTAAAGGGTGAATAAGAGGCAGATTTGCAGAAAGCCATATTTGCCTGCTCAGTGCCATATACTGCTTTATTTCTGTACTTATTTCACTTCTGTAACTTGGATTTTTAGCATTATCTTTCGAATTACCATGTCAGAGAAAAAAGAAGGAACAGTTCTGCAGGTAGTGGCACACATGAATGTGTTTGTTGTGGATTTATCACATAGGAACTGAGTGTTCCAACCAAAACTATTCTATGATGCTATGAGTTCTGTTTTTTCTTTGTTTCTCTAACTAGTTTTTCATCTTTGAACTGAACGGACCACCACAGCACTATGGACTGTGAGTTGTAAACCCTGCATAGAAATGTTAATTTGTTGACAAAATGTTTTCATTAGTGTTTTTTTCGAAATCATGGAAAGTTTTCCATCACTCATATCAGTCACCTAGCTTGTTTTCCTTGAGACCTCATGCATCAGGCTTCTAAGAGGATTTTCCATATGGGACTGGGTAGGACAGATACGGATCCGAGAACTTTGTGAGTAGTCAGTGGTCAGAAGGGCATACACAACAATGCTCCGTGGCCAAAAAGATTTCCATTGAAAAAATGATTACAGGGCAAAACCAAGAGGTGGCTGACTGCCTAAGGTTTTTGGTTTCTCTCTATGTGAGATTAGCTAAAACTCTTCCCATTTGCCTTGCCAATGCACCAGTGCCCCTCTGACATTCAAGGAAAGAGGAATTTAATTTGCCATGCTGCCTTATGTGCTGCAAAATCTGACATTTTTATCTGGACTATACGATGTAAAGCAGTGAGCTGAGGGACCAGGTTCGTGTTACAGCTGTTGACAGCTGATGTTTTTCAGTCGGTCATGCAGCAGAGCAGAGCTCCGCTTTCCCGTTCCCAGCGAATGGCCGAGCCACTGTTGCAAGGGTGACAATGTGTAACGATGGAAGTTGGGAAGATAAAATTGAAGTTGACATGAGAAGCATGTGACAAAGAAGCCCCACAACTGAGATACCCATAGCTGAACAATCTGTGAGAAAGCTGTTCAGCACCTGGCTGATACCCAAGGAGTCACGTTAGTCTTCTCATCACAGAGGGTTGGGGAACGCTCCTCAATAAATTCCAGTAGCAGACCTGGAATGAAGTGGAGCTGATGCAAGCTGGCACCGTTTTAAAATTCACCGTGTGTTCTAGTTGAGTTAAGGTGTATTTCTGCTGCTTTGTGCTTTTTGCATCCTTGATCTGCAAGAGTAATAAATAGAGCGTGACCTCCTGCAGTTGCCATTGTAGCGTCACGGGCACTGAACTGTTCAACCTGCAGTGAGATACCTGAATGTCTGCAATTAGGAATGCAATGATTGTTCTTTTTGAGCAGCTCAAAATCAAGCCACACTACTCAGTTTATAGTGATTTTAACACGCCTTGTAGCCAGCCAAGAAATAAGCAACAAAATGAAGCATTTCCAACATTAGTCATGTCCAGCTTTCCTTGGACCATCACTTCACCTAAAAACGTGTGGGAACCCAGAAGTTATGTGCTCGTTTTGACCTAGCCAGCTTAATTAACGTGGCTGCATTTCCTACTGCCTGGAGCTCCTGAAAGCTAATTGTTAAGCATAATGCATTACATTAATCCAATTTAGACCTGACAAAAATTGCTTTTCTTCTGCCAAGGCATCTCCTGAACTGAGAACTGTCATTCCCAAAGTAAGGGGCACAACCTTCCGGGGGACTGCAAGCCTAACAGCGGTCTAATTATTTATGCTAGTGTAATGAGGCTGACGACAGTGGGACAGACTGCCAAAAACAAGCTGAGGAGGTTTTTATGGGTCTGACTAGAATATTCTGAGCCGGAACATTAGCTCTCCAAATCCTGTCCTTTCTCCAGCCCCTGATTTGGACCTTGGAGAAGCTTTTTTAGGATGATGAGGAAATACATATTTTCAAATGTATTTTCTTTATCTCAGTCTCTGAATCTGCTAAATTTTCATTCAGATTAATATTTTCTTCAGTGGCTGTGATAAATATGGCAAGTATTATAAAAAATTCTGTAGGTCCTAATTGGTTTCCAATGACTCAGCAGCACATGTATAAATGGGGATAAAAAAAAAAACAAAAACGGAGGTGGGAGAACAAGAGAGTCTTTAGAAAACGCACTGACCATTTTACTGAGTTGCCAGAACAGTTTTGTGGTGCATAATTAAGGCGGTTTTGTTGGTGAAGAACTCAATGTTGAAGTAAATTTCTCAGCCTACCCCCTACCTTCTACTGCGCGAATCCTTAGCCTGTTTTTAAGTTAAGCAATGTTGTTCACCTTGGATTCTGAACAGTGGATTAGAGAAATCTTATTTGGAGATAAGGAATGGCCATTGGATCTCGCTTTTTATATTTCACTCCTCTGTTCAACATCCATGTCATAGAGCACAAGCACAGGCGACGTAATTTACTATTTCAATTTTTTGAAGTTAATAACTTCAATACTATTGGAGTTCAGGTGTCTCCTTATGCAAAGAGTGAGTCAAATCATTGATTATAATGCTAGAGGTCATATGGTAAATTATAAATTAAACGGTGGCCCTGAATGCAGAGACTTAGCCATCTTTTATCATACGCTGGATTCTTAATCACTGTCAACTCCCTATACTTTCCTTTTCAGTGAGGAGTAGTGATGTTATGCAATGTTACTGTGTAGATCGTGCCCTGTTTTTTCTAGTCCTATTTTGAGAAAATACATATGAGTAAAACTACATTTTTGGTGATGCTCAGTCTTCCCCCAGCAGTTAACATTTCATCTATATTAATGTGACACGACTTTATACTTTGTGGTTCTGGCAGATGGAGGAATGATTTTCTTCACATTTTTCATACGATGAGGAATTTACAGGAGCTGTTTCAGCAATAGCAAGCAGAGGAGGTTTTGATTTGTTTACCTAACATATGTGTCACATATAAAAGGCGATGTCTTTCCACCATAGCTGTTAATAACTAGCAGTTCCAAATGGATATGTGCCAATGCAAAATCCACCACCACGATTAGCAGTAATAGGAACCTCAGCTGACAGCAGCAGGGAAGGCAGTAAAAGTTAAATGCCTGTGTGGATTGTCCCTCCAAGTTAAAACTGGGGTACATTGGCAAAAAATAGCAAAACTCACACCATTGTTACCTCTGACACTGCTCTACTCCAGTAATAATTAAAGAAAATGCTGACGTCTGGGACTCTCTGTTTTTCGCGTGACATAGATCCACCCATGACCAGAATGTGAGTATCGATACCAACAAAACATCTCCAGCTACAAATACCTATAGATGACTTTCTAGTGCTTGAGGATACAAATAGCCTTTTGAAGAAGGTTAGCGTCGAGAGGCACTTGTCAGTTAGGTAGCAGTTACTAACTCCTAGCTGGTGTTGCACATGTGCTCCCACAAAGTCTGCTGTCCATTAAACGACAGCAAGAAATCAATTTTTTTCTGAGTAGAAAATTCTTCCAGGAGCTACAAAAACTCTGCAAAATAGTATTTGTGGTAGTGCTTCCATAGTATAGAATATGATCTTGGTCTGGAACAGGTATCATCAGCGCTGCAATAACAACAAACCCTCCGCCTTTTCATGACCCGTCGCTGAATTATGCTAAACCCTGTACAAACGAAGGAAAAAAATTAGGATTTGAATAACTATTTTATTGCATAATGTTAGCTGACAGAATACATTATAGCTTAGCTCAAGTGTCTTCGGAGCCATTCATGGTTTATTGTCTCACAGTGTCCTGTACGACATACTTTCAAATTATCAAGTATTTTCCATACTCTAGCAACGTGCCTGAGCACTTCAGAAATATTTCAGGCTTAAGAGTTGTCCAGACCTATCTAACCTTTGAATTTGCGAATGCAGTGAAACAGCTGATTTGTAGGTCAGAGTGTGCAGAAGGCACAGCTGGTAACCTTGACCTTGGAGAGGCTCTGCAGCTGCGGTTGCGTTGCAGCATTAGCAGTGACACATCTTTGTAACACTTGGCACCTCCTGAAATGTCCTATCTTAAACTCTGGGTTTGCATCCCATTCCTTGTGTTTAGTATGGACGGATTTAAATCTCACAGGCCAATCAAACATGTCAGTCCTCTCCTGGTCATTCCGAAAGCACAGGGCAACCACACAACAGAAGCTTTGCAAACATATGGGGAAAACCCTGTGGTTTCATCAAGAACTTGAGCTTGTGCATGAATGGGTATGTGCCTAATGGATGCACATAGATCTGGACACTCTTGCTGTGGAGTTTTCAGGGCTAGAGCAATTGCTTTGGTGTTGACAATTAAAAACATCCACGTGAGTAGATGCCTGGTGTCATACGCTGACAATGGTTAGAGCTTCAGTGATAATAGTTTGCCAGGAAGCAAGGCTAGTGAGAAAAAGCCAAATCCAATTAAAATGTTTTATCAGGTAAAGGAGTGTTTTGATGGCAGGACAGAATTATTCACTTTAGACTTTACTCACCATGCAAAGTAAAAAACTCTCCATAAAAAAAAAAATGTGTCCTCTTACCAACAATATGTACTAAACGGTGCTTCTAACTAGTTAGGTCTAGCAGCAACACCTCAGGAGCACTGCCTATCCAGATCAGATGCCGTTTCCCCCAGTTGTAACTGCTCCCTGGTGACTGCCCAGACACTGAGAGTGTTTGTTCGAGCTTGGGGAAGCTCAGTGTAAGGTGTCACAGCTGATGCAGGTTGCCTGCTGGATAGGAAAGGTCAGCCCCTATAAAATCACGAACAAACAGAGCTCCCAGGCAGCTGGAACAATCTCTCTAAAGAACAGGGCTCAGGCTGGGAGAGTGAAAAGCAACCAAAGAGCGTGTGTTTTACTGCTTATGAGAAGTGAGTTTCTGGATGAGTTTAAAGAGAAAATATCCCATGAAGAGAAGTTTATAACCCAAGTGCACCAAGTCCAAGTTTTTCACTGAGACGTGATTGCTTTTTAACTTCATGAATAGCGAATAGGGAAAAACCATGGAAACACATAATAAAACAGTAAAATGAATGCTAAAACTTTTAACAGCACTGAAGGCCACCATAGACCACAACCAAAGATGACAATTCTCTCAAAAGGGCCTTGCCCATCTGCTTTGAACTTGTTGAAACCACAGGAAGGTGTCTACGGGCTTGTGAGTAGATTAGAAAATTGCACTGCTCCCAGAAAAGAAAAAATAAAACAAAGTAAATCCCAACCCTTCATGTCTCCCTGCTGGCTGCAACACAAGACCTTCAAGCCTGGAGAGGCCTTAAAAAGTAGAACACTGCAGAATTTATCAGTAGACACAAGACACCTATCTAACTGCAGGCCTTATATAGAAGGACAAGAGAACCAGGTTGAAGACGAACAATAATACGAAGGGTCAAGGCACCTCTTGCCCACATGAGCTGCTGAAGCAGAGTGTTCATAAAAGCAGGGTTTACTTCTTATAGAAACTGTCTGTTGAAGGACAGGACACGGGGTATTCCTGATTCATCTTGTCCCAGAACTTTATCACATGTAATCTGCATAGTCCGTGTATGACACTTAGCACAGTGAAAAAAGGTCAGTATAAAAATACTGCTCTCTCATTCCTTACCCATACTATGAGAAAAGCACAGTTTATTTTAACAGGAAATAATACTTTATTATAAAATCTGCATGTAAACAAGTAACAAATTAATTGAATAACAGTTAATGGAAGTGCAAATTAACTTCATAAAATGATATCTGTTCTGTATTTAACTATATAATTTGTTTTCTCCCATTCTAATGTGCTTCTACTCCCCCTCCCCACATTTAAGTTTAAAAAGATCTATCATTACTTGGTTTATACTAAAAAGAATGTACGAGCCTGCGTACAAGTTTATGTTTTGCTCTGCAAACGAGACAAGTCTATGGTGATACTCATCATCCTCCTTTATCTTTGCATCTCCGGTATCCACAGGACAAGAGGAAATATAACATATGTACACAGTGAAATTGTGGGCACCTCGAGCCACTTAATTGAAGAGAGTTCATTTACTCGCACACATTGAAACTTAAACCTTTTATCAATGAAGCAGACATTGTAGTGTAGCTTCCAGACTTGCTTGTGCACCTTAAGGCATTTAATGAGAGTCTCAGTTGATAAGTCATTCTTGTTATCACCATGAGGATCATCCACACACTTCTCATAACAGTCAAATGCTTGTTCATCAGCCATGTGCAACACCTGGCCTTGCTGAATGCATCTAAAGCACAGATAAGTCATGGCAAGATTTTGATTTTGCTTTGAAAGCCATCTTCTTATTGTTCTTCGCCACAATTCTCCCGAGGAATCGCTTTGCCTTTTTGCCTATGCTTTCTCTTCTTTTTGTGTTGGCCATTCTCCTGGCGTTGTCTTCTTTACTGTCCTTGCGCAGCCTAATTTGCCGAACAATACCTTCAAACAGGTCCTTGACATTATGATGAAGAGCAGCTGAGGTCTCGATGAATTTGCAGTCGAACACGACAGCACAGGCCCGCCCCTCTGGAAGGAAAGAGAAAAAGGGGAAATGAGTGGAGATGGACTTTTTCTCTTTGTGCGTACTGGCAGAAAAGAAGAACAAAAGTTGCCTTTAAATAAGGAAAAGGCCTTCACTGCCACAACAGAGCTTTACTGCATTGTGGGGAAAATGCAAATTCACACCCATGGTTTTGCCCCCTTACTTTTCCTGGGTTTGTTGTTACATGGTTGGGAATCTCATTTGACCCATGGCACTGAATATAAGGCAACAAGAGTCCCATGGGCAGACAGACCATCCCAGGATTCTTTAAAAGCTAAAGGTGATACAGGAGTGGCACTCAGATGCACGCTTGCTGTTCGATAGTAAACTGTGTGAGGTACAGAAAGAAACAGCTTTTCTGGAAGGTGTTGAGGAATTATGCACCTCTGCCTTGCTGTTACAAGGGAGAGTTTCCATGCTAGCTACAAACAAAGCTGATACAGTCCAAAAGGTCAGGTCATTGAAGAGATAATCAGAGGTCATGAAGTTGCACACCACTGGATTTGACTAGGACTGCATTCAAAGTGCAAGTTGCTCAGTGTTTCAGATGTAAGAATACAACTCTGGAACGTTGCTGCAGTGCAAATTCCCATGTTCAACTTGTGGTAAATAACAGCAAAGTTGTAAGCTTGAGCAAAGTACTGATGTCACCACTAGGACAGGTCAATCATGCACTGAAAAAGGTGATAGCTTCCCGATGAATGCCAGTCAATTCCCTGTGCAGGCATTCAACACAGGGAACAAGGCAAAACCAGAGAACAAGAGAAGGCTCGTCATCAAGGCACTGATATTTCAGAGAATTCTTGGCAGTGAACCAAACTCAGACCAAAAGAAACCCAACAAAACCACCATGTTTAAGTAAGTGAAATTAATATTGTGTGGTTGGCAGGGGATACTGTGCTCTAGTTACCAAAACGCTAGCTGGAATAAGCTGAGAAAATTCCCACTGATTAAAACTGCAGAACATACACAAAAAAGAGTTAAGATGTGTGAGCCTGGTCCCACCAGCTCAACTCAGCCATGACGGAATCACTTCCAGAAGAAAGAGCGATGCACAGGCTCTATGGGATCACCCTCTCCAAAGGCTGCCTAGGTTCTACGATGCTGCAGTCCTGTCCCTTAACAGGCACAGCTCAGATTATCACCTTATGACTAGGAAGTGCTGCTGAACTCAACATACAGTGAAGCAATTCCAGTTAGCACTGGCCAAACCCAAGTCCTACAGAAACTCAGATGCTAAGGCTGCAGCTCTGAAGCACTTTTTCTCCTGTACTGCCGTTCAGAGCTTTGCTCTGTGCAGTCTCAAGTCTACATCTCCACTGGTTCCTGTGGTACCGAGTCCCTCAGCATGAACCAGCTGGCTGGACGTCTCTGCTATGCCTCCAGTCATACATTTTTCTACATCAAAACCAGCCCGTTTCTATTTGCCATGACCCTCCAGAGCCTTCACTACTAATTTAGACATTACTGTATGAATTAACAGTGTCTCTTACCATCAACTGAGACTTCCCGGGACCTGACCAGGTCGCTTTTATTGCCCACAAGAATAATAGGAATGTCTTCTGTTTGCCTTGCTCTTCTTAGCTGGATTCTTAGCTCAGAGGCCTTTTCAAAACTAACTTTGTCTGTCACTGAATATACGATAATATAGGCATCTCCCATTTTCATACAGTGGTTCTGAAGCCATTGGCTGTCATCCTAAAACAAAAGGCAAAAAATAGATTTGTGCACTGAAAAATCTATTCAATTATGTCTGATCAATGATTTAATTATTGGAATCACCTTAAAGATATTTTCTTTGCTTTATTGTAAAGAGTCAGGAAAAGTAAGCCAACCTCCAATTTCTTTTTTTTTTAAGATTGTTATTTAAAATACATTACAAAACAAAACTCTCTTGTTTCCAGAAACAATATCAGGTCTGCACTGATCAGATCACAAATCCCTAAGCATCAAGGGATGCACGCTCCAGCCCTATTCGGGTTTTTTAATTGCCTGTCTAGCCACAAGAAATTAATTGCAGGAGAGAACAAAGGCAGGATGAATTCCATTCTTTAGAAGACCTCTTGGCCTGGAGGTGTTCAACACCAGGCTGGAGGGACCTTGGGCAGCCTGATCCAGTGGGAGGTGTCCCTGCGCATCGTAGGGGGGTTGGAACTGGATGATCTTTGAGGTCCTTTCCAACCCAAACTATGGTAGGATGGTAGGATGCTATGATGTTAATGTCACTGTAACGTTACCGATCTGATCGAGGCAGATGCGGTTGTTCCCTTTCTACTTTTTAGAGCGAACAGTCGAACAGACGGAAAAAGAAAACCCATCTCTGTGCGTACCTGCTCCCAGATATCGAACACCACGAGAGATGCTTCTTCTCCGTCAACGATTATGGACCTGTCGTACGTGTTCCCTATGGGAAAAGAGTCGAGGAAGCGGGCGTTAGGCTCGGTGCCCGCCGCCCGCTGCCCGCGCCGGGAGCGGGGGATGCTCTCACCTGCCTCCTCGGCCTCGGCGCCGTCCTCCACGCCGCCGAAGATGCGCGCCAGGCTGGTCTTGCCCACGCCGTGCTCGCCCAGCAGGATCACCTTGTAGAGGCCGCCGTCCGAGTCGCTGCCCGACGAGGTGACGGAGTCGGAGGAGTCGGAGGCCCAGCTCTGGCGGAGCGGCTGCCCGGGGCTGTACGAGGTGCAGCGCACCAGCCCCGACAGCTCTGCGGGCGGCAGCGCTCCGCGCAGGTCCCGCTCGTCCACGGGCATGCTGCGCCGGTGCAGCGGCGGCTGCGGGAACGGCGTGCTGCCCCGCCGCCTCGACAGCTGCCGCAGCGGCTCCCCGCCGGCCAGGGTCATCGCGCTGCGGGGAGACGGCAGCGCTCAGCGGGAGGACCGACCGGGCACCCGGCCGGGCACCCAGCTGGGCACCCAGCCGGGCATCAGCACCGACCCGGGCATCAGCACGGGCACCGGCACTCAGCTGGGCATCTGCACCGACCCGGGCATCAGCATGGGCACCGTCCCGGGGTGGGCACGGGCACCGATCCGGGCATTGGCACCGGGCACCGGCACTAATCCCGGGGAGGGCACCGGCACCGATCCCGGGCACCGGCACCGATCCCGGGAATGGGCACCAGGCACCGATCCCGGGAATGGGCACCAGGCACCGATCCCGGGCATGGGCACCGGCACCGGGCACCGATCCGGGCATTGGCACCAGGCACCGGCACTAATCCCGGGGTGGGCACCAGCACCGATCCCGGGGATGGGCACCGACCCGGGCACCGGCATCGGTATCACCCGGGCACCGATCCGGGGTGAGCACCGATCCGGGCACCGGCACCGAGCCGGGAATGGGCACCGAGCCGAGCACCGAGCTGGGCATCGGCACCGAACCAGCACGGGCACCGATCCGGGCTGAGCACCCCCCGGGCAAGCATCCGCGGCCGCGCTTACCTGTCGTCTAAGCCGAGGAAGGTCGGAGAGTAGCAGTGCGAACGCCTCCGTGCCCGCCCGAGCTGCCGCCGGAGCCCCCGGAGCCGCCGCTCCTTATGGCCCAGCCCGGCTCCGCCCGCCGTGACGCGCGGCCGGGGGCGGCACCAACGGGGGACCCCGCTCCGCTGGATGCTGCCCGGGATGCTCCCCCGGGATGCTCCCCCGGGGCTCCCGCGGGTGATGGGCGGGCAGGATCCTCCCCGCGTCCCTTTCCCGGTCGGGGATGCGCTTCCTTCCCGGGATGCTTCGGATAACGGCGTGGGAGACAGCACTCCTGTGTCGGCAAGCGGGGAGGCTCTTCCCCGCATCCCTGCTCCCTCCTGGGATGCCTCCCTGATGCTCCCGCGGGTGGATAAGTGCGGGAGGCAGCCTTTCTGTGTCTACGGGCGGGCGGGATCTGCCCCCCATCCCTGCTCCCTCCCGGTCAGGGCTGCTCTCCTTCCCTGGATGCATTGGATACTGGTGTGAGAGAGCTCCTGCTGTACACAGATGGGTTTCCTCAGCGTGCAAGGCTCTGTGCATCGCCCAGGAGCTTAGGTAGAGCGCTGTGTCTGCGGATGAGTTAGGGAAAATACTTGCAAATTGCAATATTTGCATTACTTCGTGCTTGCTTTGCTTAATGATAAGGAGCAGGTTATGAGAAAAGCACCTGTGTGAGCTGAATGCAGGAACAACCACAGAGCCACAGATAAAATGATAAGAATAAATTTATTTTAGTTTCCTCATCGTCCGGGGCAACTCCAAACCAGCACCCAGGAAGAGGGAATACAAGTGGGAGCGCAGGCACCGTGGAGCTCGGTCCTTGCTGGAAATACTGCTGCTTTGCCTGTATCTATCAGGGAAAGGTGAAGCTGTGCTTTCATCTCTCACAGCAGGGCAGGAATCTCAACTGTTGTTTCTAGGATGGCCTCGAGTCAATCACAGGTCTGTGTTGCTTGAACACAGAGGGTTCTACTTATTAAACACACAAGAATAGACAAAGATTAGCCTGATTTGTGTGTTTTTCTACATCCCATGAGCTTGTCAGTGTGTCCACATGTGATGTTAACGGTTTGAGAGGCCATTATAAAACAGAAAGGTCAAATTCTTCCCTTGATTTCACCTGAGCAGCAAAGTGAGATGGTGAAAGTCTTATCTCATGAGCGGCACAGTCATGACCGTGTGATCGGGAGAAGAAACGACTGACCAGATAACTATACTGGTATTCTGAATGGCTCACCCAAGCATCGTGTATACAGTTTACTGTTCACCTAGCAACCGAGACATGTCAGACATTTTACAGCCAAAATAACTCTGGCTCCTGCTCCCAAAAGATTATGGGCTGATCGGTACGGGAAAATCCCTGTGACTCTGTATAGGGATGGTTGCCATCCAATAGGGGAATGTTTAAGGGTTTCCAAATCAGCTGCAGAAAGGAGGCTAAAGAAGGCAAGAGATAGGGAGGTGGTGGGAATGAAGTTACAGACGAGGGGAATAAAGTAGGGGAAAGAAAAGAATCTGTGGGACTGGGCTTTGGGGCTGCATAGCCAATACAATATAGCAACCTGGCTCAGGAACAGCTCATTTGTTACAGCACATTAAACTCCTGAGGCTCCTGGACCGCGACAAAGATAAACATGAAAAATACTTTGAAGGGACAGCCCACGGGGAATGGATATTATTTTCCTCTGAAATTAAGGGAGTTAATATTCTGTTATTTTCAGGAGCTAATTATAATCCTCCTGTCTGTGCTTTTAGGGTGGGTTTGGCCCCTTCACCCTGATAACTGCAGTTTGAAGTGTTAATGTGGCAGTTAAAGATCACCGAGTGCTTGCAGCGTGTTCTCTCTGCCTGTCTCACAAAACAACAACCAAAATAGCCTTGTCAGTTCGAATAGCCAGAGCCTGGTGGTGAAACGGAGTGAGTGCGTCAGTTAACTGCACTGAATTGTAAACCTCTGGTTAGCGTTTTAAATCAAATTTAAATAAGTTATGGGTAGCATCTGAAGCACACCGTGGTTACTTAACTTGGATAAAATGGAATCTCCCAAAGCCTCTTGATAAATCTGGATTTATATACAGTTCATTACGTAAAGACGCTTCCAGAAATGGTTTGCCTTCAGTTCACTTGTTAAAGATTTGAATTTTTCTACTTAAAATGCTCACCTAAAAAATCTTTTAAGTGGGTTTGTGAGTCTTTCAGACCAGTCTTTCCTGCATTCCTTTACTGTGTGTCAGGGTCACACTTTAGAAGTCAGCTTATACAGTGCGGGTATTTTTAATTCTTTTCTGTGTGAAAGAAGGGAAATCTGAGAAGCATCAGAGCCAAAGACACTGTGATGCTTTTGTGCCACATATAGCACTACAGACTGGAACCAAACTGAGAACAGGATTTTCAGTGGCAGGACTAAAAGAGCCGTATTTCATTCCAGGCCTTTTGCTGGTAAGAATTATGGATGTTTTCACGATGTAAATCCTTTATAGACCTGTCTTGGCCAAAAAATAACAGGAAAGGCATATATAAGAGTGCTCAGTAAAACCTTTGAGAGTGTTTCAGCAGGAAAAGTGAAAATAAAATAATACCTAATCAAAATAATACCAAAAACTCTGTGGCCAGGACTTGTTATGTGCCAGCAGCCAAGTGCAACCAAGGTATTAATGGTTATAGAACACCGCTGTGGTTATAAGATACTGCCCGGATCTGGCACTGGGTTCTGCGAGTTGTCCTTTAACGGAAAGTGAGATGGCCTCGGATTAGGTCCCTGGGGCTTTGCTTGTTCCTAGAGGGATAAGTACCAGTCGCACAGAGGAGCGCCGTGCCAAGGCTGCTAGGTCTGTTCCCATCCGCCACGGGATTCGTGTCTGGAACCAAAGAGAGGAGGAGATCACAGGGGTCACGTAGCTTGGTTATCTCCTTTCATCTTGATAGGTCCAGCTATTTTGTGAAGTTGGGAGGCATTAGCAGATAATTTGGATTAATCACTTGAGACACATAGCGTGTAATTCTATTTGCTGCCAATTATTGCTATATACTAATGTGTCCATTACCAGGCACCTGCTGATTTCAGTGGGGTGCGTATGAGACCACAGGTTTGAAATGCTGATTTGTTTCTCTGGAGGGTTTTCAGATCACCTCCTTCCTCCACTGACCTCCATTCCCACATCTATGTCACCGTGCTTCTAACAGATACATTCACTGTAATTTATTTCTATTTTAAAGTGATTTTCATGTCTTGCTTTTCTACTCTTATTTTCTATTGTTCTAGCTTCTACTTCTCTAGGGTTTGCTTTAATTAAATAAGTGCTCGAGACATGTACTGTACACATGATGTTTTTAGGAAGCCTAATATGCCATTGCTTATGTATTGAAATGGCAAGTGGAAATATTCTAATTGTATTGGGTTTTACAGCTCCATAAGAAGGGATTACATTTTTTTTTCAGTTTTATTTCATCTTCACATGATTTTCATTTTCCTTATTTCATATGCTTTTCACTTAAGGTGCCTTTCTTTGTGTTTTACTGTTGTAGCAATTCCAGTTTCTCTTTTCCTGTTGTCTGATTCCTTTCTTACTCTCTCTCTCCTTTTTTCCCATTTCAGTTTTCCTCTAGCTTTTGAAACGTATCATTGTTCCCACCTGGTGCACTCTCTTCATCTGAGTACCTGTCATCTTATGGAAAATTTAAAATGTGTAGTCTAATCCTAGTTTTCCAGTTAATTATTCCTGCCTGGGGTAATAAAGCTTGTGTCTTGGCTTTCTTTATGCTGTATTAGGTGCAGAGAGGTCTAAATGAGAAGCACAGACTTTGCAGGGAGTGCAGTGATAACTGAGCACCTATAGCCCAACACCTAACCTCCTCCCCTTTGAATTTTCAGACAAAAAAGCAGAATTTTAGGGGTTGAATTAACTATGTTATTCTACCTCATCAGTGTTCAAGATTAAATGCCATATTAAAACTATCATTTCTATTTTTTACATCAAATTAACATGATTACTGAGTTCCAGGTTTTGTTTTTGCTGCTGGAAATACCTTGGAATTGTTTCACGTGTGATTAGGAATAGTGGAAATCCTTTGAACAGCCCAAGGACTGGATTAGCAGCAGTGAGGCTGGGGAGAAGGTCTTGTTCTCAGCGTGGCTCTGCACTGGAAGTTGTTGGTTTCTCCTTATTGTTCAGCTCATCTGCGCTGCCTCGAGTCCAGTTCCTCAGCCATTATGTGGGTGAAGTTATTGCTATACAAACTGCAGAGACATCCACAAAGGTCTGTGCTTGCCAAGTTGCGTGAAGCGTTACTCCTGCAGAAGCATGAGTCTGGCCACCTCCCAAATACCTGTACTATAAAAGAAATAGCAGCATCTATTATTATTTTAATTACAGAACTGACAGAGTCTGGCCAGTGGGAGAAGAGGCAGAAGCAGCAGTAGGAAATGTGTTGGGTTTTTTTTAACCTAAGCAAGAGAGAGAGCCCTACAGGGAAATGGAGGAGGGAATAAACACCCAATATTATTTCCTTATCCTGCAAAAAATAAGATATAGTGCAAATGCTTTGTCAAGTTTTCCTCCTCTTCACCCTTAAAATCACAATTACTATGTGCTGAAGAGGCATGGGCTAACTGGTTCCGTTTGTGGGTTGTAGTCAAATACATATTAGACCTTTTCACGTGCAGCATGCAGTGTTTTGCATTATAGTGCAGTTTATATGTAGGGATGTAAAAGCAGGCTGCAGTTTGAACTGTACAAATAATTGTAGCGATGGTGAAGCCTTCAGCCCCAGCGCTAAATCCTTTGTCAGAAAGCCTGATAAATGTCACATCCAGGCTGAACCTGTGTTTTAGCCATTCCCAAGGGAGGGCAGCACAGCTCTTTGGCCAAGGGGCCATGCTTTTCCTCAGAATTACTCTTGCGTTTAATGGCAGGTAATATTTTTGATTGAGTTGGAGCTGCATCTGTGAGAAATAGGAGCTTTGGATTCAATAGAAATCAACATAGCTTGGCGCTCACACAGAGTGCCAAGGGGGAAATGCAGACAGAAACTGAACTAAATCCATTATTATAGCTACAAAATTAATCACACATTAGTTTCTCTCACAGCCGCTGTGCTTCCTCTCTGCTCCAGAGCAGAAATTCTAAGAGTCACTGATAGGTACTGCCAAAGAACACAGTACTGTTTGTGTTTTTCAGGTAGAAAATGATAAAATAGGTAATTTTTAAGTCCATTGCTTATAACAAAAAACAAAGGCCTCTATCGTTCTGAAACTCTTGCAAAAAATAACTTGGGATAAGAATAACTGGAATTGTGGTTCATCTTCCTGCTGCTCTGGATTTCTCACTGCTTTGAGTAACCTCGGATATTTCCGCTATGAGATAACCTCATGACAAACGACTCAGGTGAATCATTGCTCTGAAAAAAAGACACTGCGTGTGGCATATCCAATTTCATTTTTGCCTCTGTAGTTCCCCTACTTCTCTTTTAGCACACTGTAGTAAACTATCCATTTAGAATATATTTGGGAAAAGCAGTCTGTCCCAGTCTAACTTCAAACTTGCTCTAATTTCTAGTTTTTTCAGATTCACATTTACATTTTACTGACATGGTAACGACTTGTGTTATTCCCTGCTCCAAGAGTCAGGGTTTGGATACCCCCTGAGTTTCCTCATCGCTGCGGAACAGACACATTAGCACGTACCGTGTGTGATCAGCTGTTTGCTCCTATTGCGTTTCAAGTTTGGAGTAAAATCAGACCATGACCTAAGATATTTCCATAATTATTTTCTTTTATCACCCCTAATTCCTCTTTTTCAGCATTAAACTTGTCACGGCCTATATGCATGACATACATCACCCGTCCATGAGTGGAATGCTGAATATCCCATTACAATTCCTGTGGGATGTCTACTCCTTAGTGTGGATTTCAGAGGCCCTTTACAAGACATGCCTAGAAGTCTGATACCATGAAAAGGTTTCTGAATTTACAGATCGCGACAGGCAGTTGTTTAAGGAGTTGGCAAAGTAAGTGGCTGGCTCACTGTCTTACTGAGATGGACATAGTGGTAAGGAAGCAAATTGCAAATGCAAGATTTATTGTTTACCAGCAGTAGCTCTTGGCAAGAGGAATGAATCCATTTACAATAACAAATGAAAGGAGCTGTACTGGGTCAGACTCAGCTCACAGCCAGTTTCCAGCAGCTGTTAGTAGCGGATACCTAAAGAATGGACCGTAAGAATGCGATAAACATGACTAAAGCTCCCACACAACTGCCAGGCTAGAAGTATTCCTTTTGTTCAGAGGTCCTTGATGTGTTTTCTGCATATGAACTTTTCTAATTGCTCATATTTTTCTAATTGCTTTTTAACCCATGCAGATTTTGATATCCCTCAACACCCCATTTACTGCCATGTGAAGCAGAGAATAAGATTTCCCTCACGTCTCCTTCATACACATAATGATTTTATAGCTTTCTTCAGTAATTACCTCTCTCAGCTGAGGAACTTGGAGTGTTCAGTCACTCCCTGTATAAACACATTCCCTACTTGCCCTCCTCTTTCCTACTAAATCATTTTAGAAGTCTGGGGACAAGAAGCACACAGATTAAAAACACAGATTATTCAAACTGCATGTGCCCATGAATTTCACAGTGGATAGTGATGCTTTCTTTTGTTAATCCTGAGAATTCCTAGCATCTGTTTACACTGTCAACTGAGCACTGAGTAACATTTTCATGCAGCTGCTGTAATTCTCTTTTATTGAGGAACTAAGGATTTAATAAGCACGGAGTTGGATAGAAAACAGCCTGAAACTGCCCTTGGTAACCTGTAGTCCCCTGAGGAAATGACCAACATGCTTCTAGTGTGCAGGGTCACACAAATCTGTCACTGAGAGAAGGATGTAAGATAGAAACACGATTTGTAGTGTTTCTGACACTATAAAGTGAAACTTTAACTGTGCTGCCCTCTTCTGTGTACGAGGTATGAAAAGAGGACAGCAGTTTTTTAGGCTGTCTTTTCTCCCGTGGATAACTTTGGGTTTGTGTCCAAATACGCATGTGTAATGCTTAAAATCACTGCACCTCATATAAGGTTCCTGCTGGGGAGTGGTGGTGACCAGAATTAAAGCAGAGCTGCCCTTTTGCTTTAGGTGATGAAGTCTGATCTTGTTACCCTTCTAGGGAAAAATCCTTTTTCTCTTTCATTTCAAGAAATGAAAGCTTGAAGCAAGGACAAAAACTCAGTCACAGGGGTGACTTAGAAACTAGAAAGGCTTTACAGTTCTTTATAACCAGTAAAGAATTCATGGTGTTTGCCTGTGGTGGGTGGTGTCATGGAATCGTTCATGTAGGTTGTATAGGAATGTGTCTGTTCCAGGAGAAACTCAGAATCTGCCCAGTTGGGATGTGGCGAGTTTGGCAAATTCCACAGTGGCATCTCAGCAGTAATTGGCATCTTCTTTTAAATGTCCTTTCCTGCTTTGCCTCTGCTGCTGTACAAGATATTCTGATGCAGAACTTCCAAAAGTCTTAGTGTAGAATGATACTAGAATCAAATAAACTTCGCTATTTTCACTTTAACTTTTCAAAGATATTTCTGGGTTTATTCTCGAGAAAGACATGTAATAATAATTAGGATAATCATCATATGCTTCATTACATACCGCTTCCTTTCCTAAAAGTATAGAATAATCAGGACCTGGGCTCAAGGTAAAATACCGAGAGCAAGCATAGGCGAGACTGAGGTAGTAGAGTGGTATGAAGTGTGTACCTTCTGTAAAGAGGGTTAGAACTCAGCACAGTCCTGAAAAATACTATTTAATGGAAGCAAACACAGATCATTTCAAAGCCAGCCCTAAGTGGAAAAGGCTGAGTAAGAACTCAGTGCTAAAAGTCTCTCAGTCCTAAAGATAAACCAGCAAAATCTTGATAGACACACATCAAGGACATTCTACACCCAAACCAGTTACAGTGAAGCGATTAAGCAGCTTCCCCATATCTAGTGAATACCCGTGCACGAAAACCTTTGGCGAGGCAGCTGTGAGCTGAGCTGCTGATCCATTGGAGAAGTGCCAGGGAATTATTGCTCAGCTCCCAGTCTCCGAGTGTCTCCAAGTTTGAGGGCAGAGTTCCCTGTCAGAGGTTTCTTTGACAGGCACTTTGCACTGTAAACCTTTGTGCTTGAGGCATTTTAAATGGGCTCCCTTAAGTTTCCAAATCACCAAAGCTACTTGTATTCAAAGAACTCAGCCATCATCCCATTCTCTGGTGGTAGCAAAATTGAGTATATCGGTTACCTTTCATGACATTTTTCTCGGTTTACAGTTTGGGAAATCACATCAGAATCAAGCCTTGATGGTCTTTCCCCTTCTCTACTCTTACTCACAGCAGTAATTTACATGAAGTAGGCAGACGCTTCCTTGGCATCAGACTCTCACGTCAAAAGCATCCAGCCTGTGACTTCGCTGCCTGCTCATACACCCAGGGCTGCGGGGGACAATGGTCTTTATTCAACAGTTAATGTCAAGAAGAATGTGATGAATGCAGTAAATTGCTTTTCTGCAAAGGCTCTTTCACGCTCACCCCTTCCTTCCATAATCTTCACCAAAGAAAGGGTTATATATTTGCATTACTCCTCTGCTCGAGCACATCGGCACCACCAGAACCGCTCAGATGAATTTACAGCCTTCTAAGGTAACAGCAGCATGTAGCTAGGCAACAAAAAGAATATAGTATTTTTCAGGAAGAAGGACTTTTCTAGATGATCTCATACAGATGCAGTGCTCTTTTTTTTTGCCTTATAAGAAGAAAACGCTTCATCAGAGAAATGAGTCTGTTGTACTGTCATCATCAAGTCATATCGATATATAGGATTCCCTGGATCAGCTATGGAAAGAAAGTAACGGTACATTGCGTGCTGTTCCTACTTATTTCTCTATATCTAGTACATATTTGTAAGGTTTTTTTACAAAGACTAAATCCCATGAACCGTTTTATGGCAGATTTCATTAACCGTCATCCTAATTAGAATGGAATGCTTCAATAATTACCAAGTCAGATGAAATAAATTGTATCTCAGTTCAGCTGAAACCGTGTCAGCTTTAAAAAAGAGCTTTTATGAATGGAAAAGACATCCTGTCATATGTGCTGTCCATCACTATGTGTAGGGACAGAGCTGCTGTGGGTGGTGAACACTGATTTTATGTGTGAGAAGGGATTTTGTTAGGCACCAGCCGGCAAACTGCTGTGATCTAGCAGGTATGGCATAGGAACCAGTGCCGATCGGATGAGGGTGATGAACTCAGCAATCAGAGGATGTCAGAGGTGCCAGGCCAGCTTCTGGGCTTTGAGGGGACCTTCCCAGCCTCGAGAGGTAGCAGGGGCTCTGAGATGCCGGACGAAGACATCTTGCCTTGTTTCTCATCTGGGTTTGTGCTGGCCAGGTCTCAGGACAGCCGCTGGCCGGTGTGAATTTTAGCACCATCTGCCAGGTACCATCGCCAGACCCTGAGCTGAGATTCACAGTCTCAGCTGTCCCCTGTGTCCCACTGCCCCTATGTTTCCTATTCTATATCTCACAAATGTGACTTTTTGTCTGTATATGCAGACTTGCAGAGCTTTCCGATTTTGTTTCCCAGTCTAGGAGCAGCAGGACAGCCTGTGTGGCTGAGACAGGCCGACAGACACAAGGACGCCAGGGAGAACCCAGAGCAGGGCAGTCCCTCTCAAGGTGTCCAAGCCTGTGAGAGCCCAGGCTCTGCACATTGTGGTGTCTGTGGCAAGTATTTTGTCTGATACAGACCTGACTGTAGCTAATTGGAGATGTTGGCAGGTTTTGTGTGTGTATTTCCTCTCTTTGCCTTGTTATTTCATTTGTGTATTCCAGAGCCTGTTCTTTGGGGTGGCTTCCGTTCTTCCCAGCTGGACCAAGGCACGATTCATACTGTGTTGTCTCTTTCTTCTTGTCCTTCTTCACGGTGAGGAAGGGATTGCCCAGTTAGGCATGCAAGCCAAGAGGAGATGCAACTTATCTGTAGGCAGTGGAAGACTCAAGCAGCTCTAAGAGAATAAAACCTGGACCACAGTAAAATGCAAGAGGAAGGTAAGACCTCACCATAACACTCATAGCGAGGTTCTGTTTTTAAGGATTGGTAGAATACATTGTAAGTGCTAAACTAGTCTGATACATTAACCGATGGGTATACAATCTGCATCTAGGCTATAGTGTGTATTCAGCCATGAAGGGCAGAGAACTATTAATTACATGGCTTGGTAACTGTGTAAATACATCTCCTGTGGAGTTAAGAGCTAAGACAACTGATGAACTGCAATGTGTTCGTGCAAATGGCACATGTGTTTAAAGTAGAGCAGTTATGATTGAGGCTACAGCTGAGACAGTGTTTACTTTTTGGTTGAAAAAATAAAGTAACTCACAATTGTTTTACTAGGAATGGTCCAATACTCTTCATGCCCACAAAAATAAATGTGACAGGACTTCATCCCTTCCATGCTAAAAATATAAACCAGTGTATAACATCAATTAAAGCTCCAAGTTTGCAGGATCGGACCCAAAATGGTGAGTTTAAAGGAGAAGGGAAAGAAATAGTTTCATTAAAAGCTCCTGTTCCAACCTCCTAGTCAATTTTGTCATTACTAATAATCATTAATAAGGTGAAATTTGACAGGCTCTTTACATTATTGACTTAAATTTCAAAAACCAGTGTCTAAAATGCATTGTTTTGAAAAACAGTCAGCACCAATTTGAAGAGAAACCATTTATGTGACTCATTCCTAATTATTTTCTGTCTACCTCAAAAGTAGTTGTGCTTTTTAAAAAGTTGGCTGCAATGTTAATGAAACTATTTTCTGATTTGCAGTAATAAAACCAGTTTTGTTCTAGTAAAACTGTTAGGGAAAAAAATTGGACTCTATTGGCATTTATTATTTTTCTCTGCAGGCATTTCAGACTACATGAATTATTTATTTGTCACTTTGCAGGAGAAATAAAAATATTGCTGCTTAGATACCTTCATAATCCTTAGAGAGGGCGTGTGCCAGCTCTTCCATTAGCAGAAGTATAGGAAAATCAAGCTGCCAGGCATCCTGGGGTTAAGCAAACTCCTGACAATCTACTGAGGTTATTTTGGTCAAAGCCATGTGTGACACATCTGATGGGAACCCAGATGAAACTAATTTGGGTTGATTAGGAAAAAAAAAAAGTGCTATGATAAACCATCATCTCAAAGTGACATAAAAACAATGAGGAGGGTCACATCCAGCAGAGTTGGGCAGCGATGGCTTGCCAGCCGCTTTGATTCTCCTCTTGGCTCAGCGTGGACACGGCTGCTGCCCACACTTTGGCCTCTGTGCTTGGGATCTGGCAAGGTGGCATCTCCCTTTGTCACCTTAGAGCACTAGTTTCAAGTAGACTCTTGTCCTGACGATGCTCCTGCTGTTTGTGGCTTTACCTGCAGTGGGACAGCAGAGACTTTCTTGCTCCCTGGAGCAGCAGGAGGGCTCTAACGCAATGGGCAGTGCAAGAGCCCAGCAAGAGAGGGCTGGGGGGACCCACTGGGAATCTCTCCGTTGGGCAGCCAGCGTGCAGGGAACAGGGAAACCAGAGGACTCGGACACGTCTAGTACAAGATAATGGCAGCTCACTTACTGGGGGAGGGGGTCTTCAACAGAAAGTGCAGGGAGAGGATGAGAGGCAGCAGTTTTAAGCTGAAAGAGGGAAAATTGAGATGAGATCTTAGGAAGAAATGTTTTGCTGGGAGGCCCTGGCACAGGGTGCCCAGAGAAGCTGTGGCTGCCCCATCCCTGGAGGTGTTCAAGGCCAGGTTGGATGGGGCTTGGAGCAACGGGATGCAGTGGGAGGTGTCCCTGTTTATGTGCTTCCTAGTAAGTGTTTCTGGCAAATAGTTGCAAGACAGACCAGCACACTTAGGCACACAGGTAATAGGCTCAGCTTCCCCCGGTTTTATTATTTTTGAAAATACCTACCTTTCTGTAGTAACATTTGAAGGATTTTGCTATAAACTTTTCTTGAGTGTAAGGAAAAAGGCTGACTGGCACTTGCCCAGTCTGTATTTACGCCAAACAGTGCACTTGGGAAAGGAGGGTAAAGCGGTGCTGTTGTCTGCTTGATGGGCGAAAGGGAAATGTTTCTAACAGCTCTGGAAAAAAAGCGTTCTAAAACATGTAGTTTATAAATCAGCTCTCCAGAGGGAGATCTTTATCAGAGCACTTTATTGATATAAACACATCAATCCTAAGCATGGCCAGAAGACAGAAATAGCCTTTTTTAACTAACTGTTCCCAGTGTGCGATGCACACTCCACCCAAGCAGCACAAGAATTATTGCTATCAAAGCGTGAAGCTCTTCCTGGCACTTCTTCCATGGACCATTTATTTGTGTCTCTGGTTACAAAGCTGCTGAGCTGCTTCCCTGTCACTCATGATGAAACTGGGGGATGAATAGTCTTCAGAAGTTTCATACTGCTGGCACTGGGCAGCAAGGGCAGTATGGAAGCAGCTGGGAGACACAAGATTCCTCCCTGGGAGCGGGACTGGGGGGCCAGGCCTGTGTATGTGTGGAGTGGTGGAGCCCGAGATGCACAATGGGTGCTGGCCTGCGGGCTCAAACTCAGGGCAGGTTACTCCAGTGCACATCACAGCCAGCAGCCCTCGGGAGTTCCTGTTGTGCTGTTTGCAGATCCAGAGTAGGGGATGCCATCCAGCCACTCCTGGAAGGCTCTTCCCAAGCCCAGGAATGTGAAACAGATGTCTGCTGTTGGCATCTTTCCTGAACTTCAGTGAGGCTGTTTGTATTCAACACAGCTGCTCTAAAGGGTTACGGTTTCTGATGGAATGTGTCCTATTACAAAGCATTCCAGAGGCTAAATCTAGGGGTAGCTTTCTGGAAAAAGAAAAGTCTGGAATATTTGTAACAAATTAATGTTTTCTTCTCTCACTTTCTTTCCCTCCAGCAGGAGCCACCTAACGATCACTTAAAACAGGGAGCAGAAGATTTTTGCTAGAACTAGCAGCATGTTATCACTCAGCAAGTATCCAAGCTGGGGGAATTCCCACAGGAGGAGCTGCGATCTTCAGCAAAGTGCCTGTGGTTTGCCCTGACTGGTGTTTCTGTCATCTCATATATATAACGTCCATATATATAACATCACTAAAAGAAACATCCAGTCTAAAGTAAGCAGCAGAAAACAAACATTTTTTTTTTTTCTCTGACATCCCAGAATAGAGTCCCTTACTGAAAAGTCATCCCCCAACTGCGTACTATAAATTCAAACCATCTAACCACATACTGTTGCTTCTCTGAAAAACCTAAATGCACCCCAGGGTCACTACGCAGAATGCAACTCATAAAGCAGTGCCACTCTCCCAATAAATTATTTAGCACAATTTTTATGTAGTGGTGAAAGCCAAGCAGAGATTCAAGAAAGCAGAATTTACTGATTCCTTGTCTCTTCGGAATGCAGGTTGAAGCAATCTGTTGGCAATTTAGTCATCCTTCTGTTTCCCCCTTGGCACATTTTTGCATTCCTTTCTTTCCCAAAATCTGTGTGGGCAAATTTCATTTTCCATTAGAAAAAAAAAAAAAAGCAGAAAACAAAATCAACCCAGCGAAGCATGCTGCCTGTGAGCTGCCTGCATGCATTGCCATCGCTGATGGTTTATTTGTGGTGCAAAGGTTGGCAATGTCAGAATTAATAAGTTCAGTGATTCAGCAAGAAGCAGAGAGCACAGACAGTATTAACAGCTGGGTCATTCTGCTCCTCTCCCAATATTAGAACTCCATGAATACTGTCTTTATTTCCCATTTGTACATCCAAGCAATCGCTGATCATCCAAAGGATGCTACACCAAATCAGCAGATGAAGGCTGCTGCAGAGCTGGCTTTCTGTAGAAGCCGCGTACAAACTGAGAGCCTCACTTCTGAAATGGGAACATTTGCATTTGTTTCTGCTCTGTTTTGCAGTGTGATGTTAGGTGCCACACTGGGATCACCATTGCCCATTTCCTCAGTGGCTCAACACAAACTAGACTGGACTAGAAGGCAGCAGGTTACACAATGAGAATAAGCTTCACCACTTTTAAGACAGCATCTGAGACTCTCCAAGTGGAACTACTGCTGAAATGTAAAGCATCACCATCAAAGAGGTGAGCACAATCGACTTTTAAGGTGTATTAATTACTCTCTAGATAACTCTGCACACATGAACTTATACAATATGTGATGTCTGAAGCTAAAATCGTACCAGCGGTCCAAAACTGTCATATGAATGTAAAGATTTTAACTGCCACTTAGCATAGAGTACTTGTCAAGTCCAGTGTGCAAAATCCACTTCCAAAATACAGTTTACAACTAACCTTTGGATAATGAGAAACCTGTTAAAACCAGGTTGAAACAGACTTCTTTAAAGAAAAATCCTACCTATGCAATAACTAATAAAATGTAGGGGTCAGTTTTCATTATATTTTTGTAGCTGCCTGTAAACCCATTTCCCACATATGACTTTTTGCAGGCGTAATAAAACATTTCTCTAAGAAAACCCAAGTGGTTTTATTTTGCTCATAGGTACATGTATAGAGTAACAGTAGCATCACCACTTATATACAAAATTAGGTTAACACAGCAGGACAACAATGATTTCCTCATCGGGCAATTACGATCGAGCAGACAAACACTGATTAACCACTTCCAGTAAGTGAGAGTTTTCCAAAGCAGCTGCTACCCGTTCTTTATCAGCAAGCTGTTTATTAACTGCAGACAAAAACATAAGAAGATGATCAAAACACTGGCATACAATATCTTTTTTAAAGCAATCTGCATCAGGACACGTAACCACAGTTGCTATGGCACTCAGGTAGACCAGTAGTTCTGCAGCTGCTCCGAGCACTGCACAGTTGCAGCCTAAAATCAAAGCTACCACTTTATGGCAAGTTAATCGCAAGCGGAAACAGCTTCAGATTCAGCAGCAGGGAGTTACGCACGCGTAGGTGTAACGCAACAAGAAATTTCACCCCAGCCTCTTCCCATTTCCGAGTCCTTCATAACCCAGGCAAATCAATGACTAGTTGAGAGCACAGGCTGCCTGAGGAGATGTTTCAAGTACAGAACAGAACATACCTAAGTGTCATTATTACACACTCCTGTTCTGTAACATCCCTCGGAAGCTGATTCATGTAAAGTCCCCAGTACTAAACACCTGCAGGTGAGGGTGTCTCTCTCCAATTTTTAAACTTTAAAAATAAAGAAAAGCACATACTAGAGCACTGAAAACCTTACCTGCGTGCTCAGAGGCGTGTGTTCCTGGTGTAATATGAACATCCAGCTTAAAGCATCACAAAGAAAAAGGAGGTAAATTAAGAAAACATTGGAAGCTCAAGTTCAAAATATTTAATAAGACAATAACAAAAAGAGAGGGGAAAAGGACATTTGTGCCAATGGCAGTTACTGTGTATAGTAGAATAAACCAAAATCTAAAACCAGACTATTCTGCATTCCCATCCAGTTAAGCCTCCTTCAGACAGGGACGAGAGGCACCAACCTCTCCTCCTCCTGCACTGTAGAGTGCTGCAGGTAACTGTTCTCCCTAACCCCTCACCCTGGCATGACAGAACAGAACTGCAATAGTGCAGTGATATTTCAGTACACTGCCCTCTCTGGTTCCTGGGGCACTTCCCCCACCCATAATATGAAATATTTTTCAGTGTTAAGTTAGTTAGCTGCACTTTTTTTTTTTTCTCCCCTTTTTAATTTCAAACCCTCCCCTCTTTGCTTTCTGGAGCGATCTGATTACTCACCTTAAACCTCTCCGGCAGTGATCGAATCAATTTTACCTTTATGGAGAGGCCGATGAGCGTGGCCATGCTGCAGTGAGGAATGGTGGGAGTGAACTCCACCGCCACCGTGCTCTCTGCATCATTCACCTGTGGAAAACCAAACACTCTCCATGCACAAACCTCACTGCCTTTACCTCAGTAATAGCATGTTATGTAGAATGATGCTTGGGGCAACGCTTTCCTGCTTATAGTTTTCTTCACTGACATTTTAAAGACTATGTTTATTTGCACTACTAGTCCAGTGTTCCAAATGTTTCTGTGGGAAATTATTTGTTTCTTTTATCAAACTATGTAAAAAACCTGCAACCTTAAAGAAACCAAGGTGACAGAATGTAATGGTGACCTATTTTGGCTCCCTATACTCCTAGGACTACTAGTTTACTGCTAGTAAACCTCTCTGAGTTTTTGTTAGAAACAAATAATTCATAGAATCATAGAATGGCTTGGATTGGAAGGGACCGTGAAGCCCATCCAGTTCCACCCCTCCTTCAGTGAGCAGGGACAGCTTCAACCAGCCCAGGTTGCTCTCAGACCTGTCCAACCTGACCTAGAATGTTACCAGGGATGAGGCTTCTGCCACCTCTCTTAGCAACCTGTGCCAGTGTTTTGCCATCCTCAGCATAAAAAATTTCTTCCTAATATCCAGTCTAAATATCCCCTCTTTTAGTTTAAAAACATTCCCCCTTGTCCTATTGCAACAGGCCCTGCTAAAATGTTTTTTCCCCAACTCTCTTTTAAGCCCCTTTTCAGCACTGAAAGCTGCTCTAAGATCTTCATGGAGCCTTCTCTTCTCCAGGCTGAACAACCTCAACTCTCTCAGCCTCTTTTCATAGCAGAGGTGTTCCAGGCTTCGATTTAGACTAGACGTAAAGAATAATTTCTTCACCATGACAGTGGGAAGCTGTGGCTGCCCCATCCCCGGAGGTGTTTAAGGCCAAGCTGGATGGGTCTTGAGCAGCCTGATCCAGTGGGAAGTGTCCCTGCCCATGGCAGGGGGTGGAAGTGGATGATCTTTATAATATCCCTTCCAACCCAAACTATTCTACGATTCTATGAATTGCAGCTTTCTCTAGACTCTCTCCAACAGCTCCACGTCCCTCCCGAGGCTCCAGAAGCAGGCGCAGGGCTCCGGGTGGGTCTCGCAGAGCGGGGCGGAGGGCAGAACCCCCTCTCTCTCCCTCTGGCCCCACAGCTCCGGCTCCGTGTGGCCTCGGGGCTCCCGCCCAGCCGCCCCCAGCCCCGCGAGGGCCTCACCTTCACCCGCACCTGCTCCACCACGTTCAGCTCCTCCAGGGTCAGGGGGTGCTCGGGGTCGTTGATAGAGCGGATGAGATGTTGCTGGGTTAAGGAAAGCGGCGCGGAGGCCGCCCCGCCCGCCTCCCGCCCGGCGCCGCCCCTCAAGGATATCGAAGATCTCCCGGTCGTCGATGGCGTCCGCCAGCTCGTCGTCCTCCTCCCGGGCCGTCACGGGCCGCTCCCCCGAGCGCCGGTACACGAGGGGGTTGGCGTTCTCCAGCGGCGCCCCGCCGCCCGCGCCCACCATGGCGCCTCCGCTGCGGCCCGGGGCCCTTTCCGCGGCGCACCGGGGGCGCGGCGGCCGCTGGGCTCGGGCTCGTCTGGGCTCGGCTCCCTTCGGTTCCGCTGGGGCTCTGGTCCGCTCGGCTCCCTTCGGCTCGCTCCGAATGGCGGGAGCGCCCTCCTGTGGGGAAGGTGCGGAACCGGCGTGGGAGGCGGAGGGTGGGCGGGCTGGGGGGGCTTCGTTCTCGCCTCTCGGGGGCTGTGGGGAGGAGGGGGAGCGGCCCCGGCTGTGTACGGCTTTGAGCCTAAGAGTGGGAAGGAACGGCTCGGCTCTGAGGGGTGTGAGGGAGCCCTGAGGGAGCCTCGAGGGGAGCCCTAAGGGGAGCTCTGAGGGGGAGCCCTGAAAGAACCTCGAGGGGAGCCCTAAGGGGAGCCGAGGGGGAGCTCTGAGGGAGCCCTGAAAGAGCCTCGAGGGGAGCCCTAAGGGGAGCTCTGAGGGGGAGCTCTGAGGGAGCCCTGAAAGAGCCTCAAGGGGAACCCTAAGGGGAGCTCTGAGGGAGCCCTAAGGGGAGCCCAGGAGGAGCTCTGAGGGGGAGCGCTAAAGGGAGCCCTGAAGGAGCCCTGAGGGGCTCTGGGGGAGTCCTGAGGGAGCCCTGAAGGAGTCTCGAGGGGAGCCCTGAGGGGAGCTCTGAGGGAGCCTTAAGGGGAGCCCCGAGGGGAGCCCTGTGCTGTGCAGGGTGAGAGATTAAAGAGCGTGTTAATTGCAGAACGTTCCTGAGGGAAAATCACTCAGCGACGGTGTGGCCGCCCCTTGAATCCTTTGTTCGCTTTTGGGCCCCTCACAAGAAAGACATCGAGGGGCTGGAGTGTGTCTGGAGAAGGGTTTAACCTCTCATTTGCAACCCTTTTTGTTAAAAAGCTAGTGACTGACAAACCCGTTTCCCAGGCAGGATGGATTAGGTGGCGTACGATCTGTGCTGGAGAAGTTGGCTGTGCAGGCTTCACGAGTGTCCCTGCGGGAGGTGAATTGAGCGAAAGTCTGAAGCTGGTGCTTCGCAGCGGGATGCTGATGACACCATTCATCCAGGAGATGCAGAAGTCAAAGGTGGAAGGCAAAGACCCGTTACACAGAGAGTGTTTGCCAGTTGAAGGCTGGGTGGT
Organism: Phaenicophaeus curvirostris; assembly: GCF_032191515.1. NCBI lineage: Eukaryota > Metazoa > Chordata > Aves > Cuculiformes > Cuculidae > Phaenicophaeus > Phaenicophaeus curvirostris. Next base: position 18,533,285 of record NC_091405.1, read on the forward strand.
GTTGGTGGAGCAGGCTGGGCTTGTAACCCCGGCTATGAAGAAGGCCTCGAGGCTGATCTGCTTAGGGCAGGTTCTTCACCGATTGATGTTGTGCTTCTACAAACTGCAACAATTATTTAGGGACTTTTTCAGCCAACAGGTGAAAACCAACTGTTAGATTGCTGGCCTGTCCCCACTATGCAAAGCTATTTTATGGAGAAGGAGAGGTCATGGCCCTTTCCCTCTTGTTTTTGAGGGAAGTGCATGCCCCATAAGGTGTTGGTAAATACACCTTGCTTTCTGACCTCCGTTGAAGCTGCTTGTAGAGAAGGAGCTGTAATCAGACCCTCAGTTTTAATCTCCCCTTTAATTATGAAAAATGCAGGAGGCCTATTTTCATTCAAGAAGGAATAAAGAATGAATCTGGAAACTGCAGGGCAGTCCCTGTTGGAAAGCGCGTATAGTGTCAGTTATAGAATCATAGAATCATAGAACAACCAGGTTGGAAGAGACCCACTGGATCATCGAGTCCAACCATTCCTATCACACATTAAACCATGCCCCTTAGCACCGAGTCCACTCGGTCCGTCTGTACCATTATGGTACAGATGTGCTAGTCCTGATTAAAACTTCCCAAGAATTAACTACTTTGATGTGTTTTGGTTTTTCTTTCTTTCTTTCTTTTTTTTTTTTAATTATTACTTCCTAGCAATTTTTAATCTGCAACCTTGGATTTTTTGGTGAGGTTTTTGTGTTGGTTTGAGGGTTGTTTTTACAAGAATTTAAGTGTTGACAGCTCTGGAACATCTTCAGAGTGTCACTGTTTTCTCTGCTTGTAGGATTAAGAGGCGATTAACTATGATTAGACCTTTTGTTGTTGTTCACAGGTGGTGTTGGGTCATTTTCAGATCATCCGTTCTCAGAATCAGGCAATGATTAGGTGCCGTACCCGAAGGGATTGTATATACACTCTGTATCAAGTACAGCTCTGAAAGTGCTTAATGCAGTGTGTGTTCAACAGGGAATTTAGCTGCACTCCCTAGTCAAAGTGCCCTCAGCAGCGACCTTTGTACCATTTTCTTCCGCATAAAACCAGACAATAATCTAGAGTCCAAACAGAGGTGGAAAATGTCTCCTCAAAGCCAGATTTCTTTGCTTTGCACTTTGTTTTCTAGTATAGTATTCGTCACTTCTGGAGCAGAAGGTGAGATGCAAAATCTCTTATTATTGCTGTTGGGGAAGCGGCTGCACTCACAAGTTGCACTGTAATGATTTTCCAAAGCAGTGCATCTCTTAGACTTATGTTAGCAATCTGCAAAAGTATCCTAGTAAGTTTGGAGTAAAATCTCATGGGTTTGTGAGATTAAACGATTTCTGGTATGATTTTATGAAAATAAAACTTTCTGCCTTTCCTAAAAGGTAGAAAGGCAAAACATTTCCAAACTATCTAAAGAAAATATTTTTAAGATCTTGTTGAGTGATAAATCTAGAAAATGTTTTTGACAGTTGCCGTTGGCTCTGAAATTTGTTTTTAAGCTTTACACACAGTGAGTGAACCATTTCTTACCTGGCTTATCTTGTCACTGACAGAGCCAGCTGCGGGAATGTTAGGCAGGGAGTGTCTGTCTTTGCACAAAAGCAAAGTGAAAACTGAACAGAGTTGAAAGGAAGAGGCTGAAATCTTCTAAATTAAACAGTTGGTAAAAGAAATACTTCATTGGAAAGTCTGATAATTAGAAAGATGCGATTTAGATTGTCTTTTTTACCTTATGTGTTACTTAGGATGGAACAGTGCTGAGCCGGAAGTGACTATCACACTTGGACGGCTCAAAGGGAGACAGACAAATGTGAAGGGGACAGACAGACTTGTAAATGTTTTCCTTGGGATTCCTTTTGCAAAACCACCTCTTGGATCCTTGAGGTTTTCCCCACCTGAACCACCTGAACCCTGGAATGATCTGAGAGATGCAACTTCTTACCCACCAATGTGAGAGCCATTCAGTTCTTTGTATATAGGATCTGCTCTTGTTTGTCAGTGTTGTTGTGTTTATTGGGTTACAGAGGTGTGGTTTTTGAAAGAAATTGGGATCGACTGGTAGTGAATATGTTGAAAGTTCACAAGAACTGTGGAACAATATGTTTAAAGTTCACATTCACAAGAACTGTGGAACCGGAAAGCACAAAGAATTCATGGGAAATTCCTGTCTTTGGAAATCTTGTTCTCCCATTATACTGTGCTGAAATAATTCAGCTTTTAAAGTACAAGTGTAGAGCTGTGCTTTTACAGGTTGCACCTCTAAATGTATGCAAGTAACATAACGTGCTCTGTGGGGCAAAGGTGTGTTTTCTCTGTCATTGTTATGCTACTGCAGTTTTGTTCTAATAGTCATTTTGATTTCTTTTGTGAAGATGCCCTCAAGATCTGTCCCTGTTGAAAATAGCTGAAAGAAACTTTAAAGAAAAACACCTTCCATTCCGCACTTCTGAGGACTGTTTGTATCTAAATGTCTATAGCCCTGCTGGTTCAGACAAAAAAGACAAGCTACCTGTACGTAAACCCATTCTACAAACTTGTGTCCTACAAAATGTGTACCTAATGATAGCTCCTAAGTCAATTAATTTTGAAAATGTGATGCTGTATTAGCAAAAATAATTATTATGTAAACTTTAAAGCCCACCAATCTGAAATTCAGCTTCCAATGAATTCTGGTGATTTGGAATTCCTAATTCTCTGATATTGTCTTCCTTTTTCCAAAGAAACCTATCAAGCAACGTATGAAAGTGTATGTCACCCTTTTTTCTCCAAGGTGATGGTGTGGATCCATGGAGGCAATTTTATATTTGGTGGTGCTTCTAGATATGATGGTTCTGCACTGTCAGCCTACGAGAATGTCGTGGTAGTAATAATTCAGTACAGACTTGGACTCCTTGGATTCTTCAAGTAAGATGACCTATTTCACTTTGTAATATACTTTCTATCATGTTTAAAGCATGGGTAGTTTTGTTTTCTAAATCAGCTGAACTTCTATACCAGTTTCCCACTGTTATGGTGGTTTAAATGTATGTAGTTCACTGCTACCAGGAAGTGTCCATGAATTCCATTTGCATTGTCATTTGATGTAGCCTCCTGTCAAATCATAGTTGGGCTTATTTGGTTCTGGATAGGATGTTTGTTCTTGCCTTTACTTCCATTCATTGATGTGTAAAGGCAAGGTACTCGCCTGTGTGGGTAAACAAACTGTGAAGGCAAATGAAGTCGGTGGGGTTCTGACAGTGAAGGGCTTTAGGTCAGTAGGCCGTGCAGATCTTTCCTTGGCGAAATATGGCATTCCACACAAAATGCAAGTTGCTGAGGTTTATTTTATTCTGGTGTTAATCTCCCTGAGAAGCTGGCTTGTACTGCTTTTCTTTCAGTACTGGCGATGAACACGCTCGTGGGAACTGGGCATTTTTGGACCAAATAGCAGCTCTTCGGTGGATCCAAGAAAATATTGAACACTTTGGTGGAGATCCAGGATCTGTCACTCTCTTTGGCATATCTGCAGGATCTTGCTGTGTTTTTGCACATGTAGGCATGCTGTAGATAAACTAAAAAGTAGTCTTGGGAAAACAAGATCTTAAAAAACTCAATTAGAGTTACATTTAACTCAAACACTCAATTAGTGTAACGTTTCCTACTTAATCTGATTTTTGAAAGTCAGATTAATGGCTTAGTGTGCCAAGTCCAGACGCTTCCCTGTCACTCCATAAAAACATGTAATTCCCCACCGAACCAAGCAGTCTGGTCATGCACAAAGTTATGAGATGAGGACCTTAATGTAGAATAAGTACTTTCTGTTCTCTCTTGGCAGGTTTTATCTCCTCTGTCTAAGGGTCTCTTTCATAGAGCAATATCAGAGAGTGGAATTTTAATGCCCCCCAATAAAGATTTGCATTTTTCAACAGACGTTAAGGTAGGCACTTTTTTGTTGTTGTTGTTCTTTAAGGCCTTTATAACCTAAAATAGGCTATTTATTATATCTGATAATTTCATTAAAAGAAAAAAAGTGAAAAATTTGATCGCATATTATACAACATAGTTGATCAACTTTGTTCTTGTGGCATAGCTATAAATACATAAATTAGCAGTAAGTAAATTTTCATTCACATAGTCTTATTTTCAATCTCATTGAGTGTTGGGAATGGATTATACAGTTATATGATTATAATATCTTTGTGTAGAGTCATGTATTTTCAGTTACACACATGCCAAGATAGGCTTAGGTACATGTCCATGTACACTGTAACTTACACAGTACCTGTGAGATGTATTATGAAAAGTTTAATTAGAATCCAGAAGAGGCATTCAGTTTTTATTCAGCTATGGTCTTTTATTAATGTTAATTAATTAAACAAAAACCTACCCTAAATCAAAACATACTAAAATTAAACCTAACAGTTTTTGCCTTTGTTAATCATTTTCAGAAAATTGCAAGTTTGTTTAAGTGTGAGGCAAGCAGTTCGCTCTCCCTGATAAACTGCCTGAGGAAGCAGGAAGCAAACGACATAGTCCTTAACACTACGGTGGGTGAGGCTGTACTTTGTGACCGATATTTTTAATGGCACGCTTGCAAAACTTTAGCTCAGCCCCTGACCAGAGTTCATTGTCGGTCTGTTCTGGAGCATATTTTTCTTAACTTTTGTCAAAATACCCCCTAAATATTGAAATCATTTCACATAATTTCTCTTGTGAGCAAGGCTGAAGTATGCATGTTTTGGTGGGAAGCATCACAAGATGAGGAAACCCTTATGTAACTTCATACCGTGACCCGACCCACTGAGCATTTTATATCTTTGTGCAAAATTGTAAAATTATGTCACAGTGGCTGTAGATACTCTGATATCCTTTTTTGCACTTGGGACGTTAAACATGGAACTTTTTATTATGTGATTTGTAGGAAAAAAGGAAAGGATTATTAACAACTAATTTGATCTTTTTTTATCCTCCTTCAGGGAATCCCATTTCTACCCTTAGTTTTGGATGGAGTATTTCTTCCTAAGTCACCTGAAGAGATACTGGCTGGAAAAGAATTCAACGCAGTCCCATATATGATAGGAGTCACCAACAATGAATTTGGCTGGAATATTCGATCTGTAATTTAATGGCTATTTTTTTTTTTTAATGTTTGTGTTAACTGGTGCAGGCAGCTATGAGAAGGGATTTGCTGGTAGGACATCTTTTAAGTATGGCCAAAAGGTTTTGCATTGTTGGAAATATATACAAGGTAAACTTTGCTTGCAATGTGATTCTCTAATGACCGAGAACCAGTTGGTCATAAAACAGTGAGACAGGCTTCATCCTACATGGACATCCTTGGAACATCAATTTCATACAGTATTTTCTTATCCTAAACAATTAATGCCTCATCCAGACAGAGAGAGAGGAAAAAGAATGCAACAGTCATAGGTTTATTACTGAAAGAAAAAGAAACCAAATCCTTTTTCCCACAACACACAGATGTTACACTCACAGTGTTCAGAATTGATACACAGAATGTTTAAAATGTGACACTGATCACCTTAAACAGGTTACCCTGTATTTCACTATGAACTCTGGCCGCGGGTTATAACATTGCCCCTGTGTCCCTTGTTACCATGAAGAAAGATTGAAAATCTCAGCCGGGGGCAGAGTATGGAGATAATGCAGGGGTCCAACCCTCAGTGCATAAATCCTTTCTTGTATGAATTCCATAGGAAACTCCAATACCCGAGCAGTTGCTGTACAGCACACAAAGCTGCAGGCAGTGGATATGTGCCCCCTCTCTACCTTGTCCTCTTACCTTAATTTCCTAAGCATTCACATTCATTTATGTAGTACAAAGCATTTGTTCTGAATGTGCATAAAAACTGCATGTGCTGGTACTGAGATGAAGTAGAAAAATGTAAAGTGAAATCTGTTCTATTTGTTCTCCAGACAGAACAGTCGTTTTATGTAATGCTGTAGAAAAGAAGGAGCATTGCCTTCTCTTTACTTGAAAGGGTTCAAACAACTGGACAAGAGACAGAGAGGCTGCCAGTGACTTTTAAGAGCTCCTCTGCCAGAGGGAAGAGAAGCCTTTTTGATTCAATTCTGCCCTAGTATGTTCTAGTCTTAGAAATTTCTTAGCAATGTGTATTGATTTGAGGATAAATTGCTTAGTATGAGTGGTTTATGTAGAAACCTTTACCAAGGCAACATGCACTGCTGTAAACACAAGCTTTTCAGGACAGATGCTGCATCATACTCCATCTTTGCATATGGTGTGATACTTCGAAAATAAACACCAATAGTAAGAATAAAGTGGAATAATGTAGTTTCAATGTTAAAAAATACTGGAGAAGTTGAATGGCACTAATAACATTCTTTTTTTTTCTTTGCAGACATCAAAAATACCAGGTTTGAAGGAAATAGGAGATAGAAAATCAATCACTTCAACTACAGAGATTTTTCTGCCCATGATAGTAAGTACTGTTGCACTAATGTAATTTAAGCAGTGGAATTTCTTTTTAGTGCGTATAACAGGTTTCAGAAATTTGATGTTCTCTAATATTCTGCCTGAATCGTAGTGTTACGAGGACTTGAGGCCACATTATGCTTTGGGGAGAGTCCCAGCAAAGCCAACAGGTCTACGGTGTATGGAGTTACACAGAAATAGGATTGAGTTAGGCCCGGGGAAATACCTTTTTCCTTTCTAGACTTCAGAACCAACGATCTTATGTTATTGCATTTGTATGTAGGATTACTGTAACAGTGTCCCTAATCCTAGGAGTCTGGTAGCTAATCTCCTCCTTGATGGGTTTCAAGACAAGATTTTTCAATATGCTTAAATGAAATGTAACTTTTCAAGTGGTTACTTTGCACTCCTAGTTTCAAAATGTATCTTTCAAACAGCAAATTCTGACAGTAAACACATAAGCTGTGTTTGGAGATCCTGTTGGTCTTGCTCTGCAGTCTAATAGTCCATAAATCTTTCGAGGGCCTGGAGAGTTTACTTTTACTATCCCATCTCTTTTCTCCTCAACTGGACAGGAGCTGAAGGTGTTATCAGGAGGAGCTGCTGGATTTTTGTTGCTTCCCGTAGAGTTTTAACCCACATAAATCTGTTGCAGATTCTACCCTGGGTGTTTTTTAGGTTTGATTTTTATTGGTATCGGGTTCCCCCCCACCTTAAAAAAAAAAGTCTGAATAGGTTGTATTTGTCATCATTTTTTTGCCATCAACATGGGTGCTACCCTGGACCTTTGTGCCTCTGCAGTTTAAAAGATGACCTCTTTAGCTGCTAATTCAGTGTGATAATTTTTCTGTTTGTTTTTTGTTTCCCCTTTTTCTCTGAGGACATACCACCAGAGTTTCTGCCTGTGATAGTGGATGAATATCTAGGAGACACAGATGATCCTGCTGAGTTACGGGACCGATTTTTGGACTTGCTTGGCGATGTAGCAATTGTCATGCCATCCATTAAAGCACTGAATTATCACAGGGGTGAGCTAATGAACACCAGCAGGACATTCAAACCTCTTGCTACGTGCTGGATCAAATGACACAAATCCTGTTGTGTATAGGGAGCCCTTGAGTTTCCCACTGGGAACTTGATGAGGCTGCAAAGTAATACAAGTCTGCAGGATTGTGTGAAGTGAGTGCATGTACTCCTTTATCTTGTGTCTTGCACTTCTGCTCATAGTCACAATATATTGAGAGCAGAGCATGATAACACAAGTAAATATTTGCTAAGTGAAGTATACAGGCTTAAAAATTAAACATATTAAAACAAGCTGGAATTTGTCCTTTTGCCCACTGCTACTCGGGAAGTCAGCAGCTCTTTAGTCTGGAGATTTTCTGGTATTTAAGTGTAGACAAGTGAGGCCAAAATACCCAGAACTGGAAAATAATTTGGTGTTATTTTGTTTTCTTGAAGTTTTCCTGGAGTAAATCTCTTTTTTAAAGTGCTGTGACTTATTAATTTTGAAATAAAAATACATATTTGAATGTAATATTGCATTAAAAATGTGCCAGTATAAAGCTCTGGGCACAACTAAATATTTTAGACAGCTGATGTCAGCCATAATTTATGCATCTCTTCTTTATCTCTCTAAATGTTACGTCCTTTAGAATCTGGAGCTCCTGCCTACTTCTTTGAGTTTCAGCATCGGCCCACTTCTTACTGGGATAGTAAACCAGAGTATGTGAAAGCTGATCATGGAGATGAAGTTGGCTTTGTCTTTGGAGGACCATATCTGGCTGGTGATATTCAGCTACGTAGTAAGGAACAGAACATTCAATATTCTCTTATAAATTACTCTAACAACACTGGCATTATTCTATTCAGTAGCACTACCTCCATTTTAATCAGACAAAAGGACATATATTAACAGTGAGATCAAAATATAACCCTTTCTCCTGTAAGAATTTGTTTAATTTACCGTTTTCCATGTTCACCATTTTTTATGCTTTTACTTTTGTCATTTGCACAGTAATTCATGGTATGCATCAAAGCCTACGTAAATGAAAGTGTTTCCTTTTACTCCATTGAACTTTGAAGCAATCCAGCTATATTGTAAAAACATTCGTTAATCTGTTACTAGAACCTTTGATTCTGATTATAAACATAAGTAAATAAATATAATATTATACTTATATTAGCCTACATTAGAAACCATTGTGCAGTTGTTTTTCTGTTTGCCTGAATTTACTGAGAGCATTAAAATAGCAAGTATTTTTTCTTGATGTATTGAGATGCATTTATAATTAATAACACGCTGTAACCAAAATTATTTTCACCTGCCTGATACAGTGGGCATATGTGTAATTGTTTCTAAATGAATTTCTTGCCTCTTGAAGTGTTGAGGCATGGAATGACATCGTCTTGTGTCAGAAAGAAGAAATCTTTGCCTAGCCATGCTCTGAATAACAGGGATAGTATCAGTCCCACCAGCTAGGATGTGATCTATGAAACTAAAGCACATGGCCTACTCCTTCAGTTGTAATCGGACTCAGCAGACACGAGTTCTTTTTTTTAGTTCTGCTTTCCCAAAGAGCTACAGGCAAATCACCTCATTTCCTTATTCCTTGGTTCCTGGATTTGTAGAATAAGGATGCTTACGCTAATCTCATTCATAAAGAGTGCTGCAATCATCTCTTGATGACTGCTGATATACTAGCATATTGCAAGCACGGTGCCGCTGTTGTAATCAGTAAGTTGTTACAACACGTTCACAAACCGTAATGTTGCTTCTGTAGTAGCAAAGTTTTGATTTCTGCCACATGTAATAATGATTTTGTATTTTGTCTCTCAGGTAACGTTACAGAGGAAGAAAAGAACCTTAGTAGAACCCTGATGAAGTACTGGGCTAACTTTGCTCGAAATGGGTAAGAATCAAGAGATTCGTTACCCCTATTACTGATTTGTACTGACTCCAAAGTGAATGAGCTGTTGTTGATTCGACCTTATGTGCTGTGATTGAATTCCTCTGTGATTGCTGAAAGGGCATTCACTTTCTTACTGTTTACAGAAATCCCAATGGAGAAGGTTTGGTTGACTGGCCATCTTATAACCAAAATGAAGAGTACTTACAGATAAACCTCAAACAGAAGACAGCCAGGAAGTTGAAGGAAAAGAAGGTAGACTTCTGGAAAAAGCTGAATTTTCAAAAGACAAATAAGAAAAGAACGGAAACCAAGAAGGTTAATTTTGAGTTATAATTTACAGTCTAAACATGCACACAATAGGCAAACCATTAGCATAGTAAAAGAAATTAAAAAAACTTTGAGGATAAAATTAAGTTTCCCTTCTTTTCACCTTTTCTTCACAGTTATCATACTTGCAATTATGCACTGTAATAATTCTAACTGATCTCTTTCCCCTTTGTGATACTTTACTTCTTCCTGGATTCATGTCTACAGCAGAAGCCTCACTTATTGAATATAGGTACCAGATTTCCCCACTGCTCAAGTCTTACTGTCGCCTCCTCATGACTGAAGGCATGACATTGTTTTAATACTGTGAAATCAATAAAGACTCCATCTGGAAGTAAAACTGCCTTTTGCTGTCAGATATATCAGTGGTGGTGCAGTTCTGATCTGATTTAGATATAGAAATGTCCACTATGGGGAAAAATAAACCAAAAAAAAGCCCTAAAAAGTGAATGTAAGTCAGTTTTACAACAGAGAGAACATATTTCTGGCTTGTGTGGTACATAATCACTAACAGTAGTGCTGGAATTAAGACTTCTGTCAAATGTTAGAAAAGAGAGAAATTATCTCCACTACTCATGGTTTTTTTTTTTTATTTTCAACTTAGCAATTACTCCCTTAGAAGGATCAACATTGGTAACAGTAGTTTCACTGGTTTTGCTTTCTCATTGTACCTTACATTGTGCTCCAGGCTGTTCCCTGTGCCAACAGGGAGTTCCAGATTCTCTGTTTGCACTGGGTCACAGGCCTTCATTACCAGAATTATTCCAGTGCCTTTACCTGGTGATATGCACTTGGACTGCCAAGAACAAGTCTCGAACGCTGCATTTCAGTGTTGTCAAGAACTCCTTTCCCAGCTGCATTGCGTTTGTTTCCTGTGTCTCACTCCTAGGCTGCTCCAGCTAACCCAACCATATTCCTGACCTTACTGCTACCTCAGAGCGGCCTTAATGCAGCTCCACAGATCCTATGGGGCTCTAGGCACGTTTGCCCCTTCTTTCATCTCCCCTCTGCATCTCTGGAAGAATTTGGGATTGTTCATACCTAAAAATTTCCTACAGCAACTAACTGGCCATCCCTTCTTCCTGAATCACTTTATTGGAAGAAACAGAGTGGGGTTTCCTACTCTTTTCTGCCCAAATCCTGTTGCTACTTCTAAAGATTTCTGCCATACATACTTGAGGCAAAATGTAATTGTGAACTCTTACGCAGTTATGGGCCTACAAATGTGATACTTGTCTCTGTTTTTCAGCTATTGAAATCGAGAAAGGTAGCAGTGCAGTAAAGTAGAAAGAGGCAAACGTCATCATAAGGCAGGATTTTCTTGATTGATCCCGGACTTATGCATTATTCACAGTTTAAGGGTAAGGTGCAAAATGTTTTCTCTCAAACTGAATGCCAAACAGGATTCAAGAATCCCACTTGCCAGGTACCAGCACTGTGTCCAGGTTCCATAAGCTTAGTCTGTGTCACAAGAGTAAGAGTTTCCACATTTGTGGACCACACAGGTCGTGCTTGTTGATCCATACAGAGTATCTATGGGCAAGGCTGTAGGGATCTAAACCCCAATTTGTTTATTATCTGCTAGTAGATTGGTGCAAAGATCATTGCTGTTTCATCACTGTAATCTGTAATGGTTTATTTGAATTAAACTTTTTTTTAACTGGGTTCATGTATTACACCATCTTAAAGAGCAAAATTCAATCTACTTATTTCTGCTAATGGTTTTGTTTTCCCTGTTTATTCTTTTTTATATTATACTGTTAAATTTTAGATGGAAAAGGGGCAAATTTGAGCAATATTGTTGTGTGAGTTCAAAAGGGGATGTAAAGTATCAGAAAGTGCTAGCAATATCAACCAAGCATTTGACTAGGGGACCTTCAGTGAATGAACCTACATCTTGAACATTTGTTCCAAAGATTTTGTAACAGAAATGAGAGCTTTGAAGATGAGGAGGGTCATGGACATCCTGCTGCCATAGATGACAACCAATTGAGGGCCAGTTTTGAAGCAGACCTGTGCAACACAACTCGAAAGATTGCAGAAGAACTAAACATTAACCATTCAACAATTGTTCAACATTTGCACCAACTGGAAAATCAAAAAACTCAACAAACAGGTACTGCACGAGCTGAGTGAAAAATAGAAAAATTTGTGCAAGAAAACCAATCCATTTCTTGATCACATTGTGGCATGTGATGGTAAAAAGGATTCTGTACAACTACCAATGGCATTCTGTACAGTTGCTGGATGGAGGTGAAGCACCAAAACACTTCACCGAACTGAAGCTTCTGATCCCTGTTTGGTAGTCAGCAAGTAGAATCACCCACTACAGCTTCTTGAATCCTGGCAAAACCGTCACAGCTGAGAAGTATTGCTAGGAAATCAACAAATTGCACCAAGAGCTGCAACGTTTACATGCAACATTGGTCAATCAAAATGACCCATTTCTTCTCCATGACAACACCCAACCACACTTCTCGCAAATGACTCTGCAGAAGCTGCAGAGCTGTGAAACTACCTCACCCAGCTTACTCATCAGATCTTGCTTCTATCCATTACCACATTTTCAAGCATCTCAACAGCTTCCTGCAAGAGGAGGTTTTCCACAACCAAGCAGCAGCTCAAAATGCCTTCAAAGAATTTATCAGTTCCAGGACTCCAGAATTCTATGCTATTGGAATAAATAGACTTCTTTCTTGTTGGCAAAAAATGTGTAGATTCTAACAGTTCTTATCTTGATTAACAAATTTTATTCTAATTGGAGACACACTGCTTTAAAGTTGATGGCTCAAATACTAATACTATGCAGTACTTCCACCTTTGGCTTCTAGGAAACATTTATCAGACAGGTAAAGGTAGAAGATAATTGATGCTGAACTCCAAGGCTTGTACCCAAGGTCCCTGTTTCCATTCATTGCATTTGACAGTGCTGACATCTGTCAATACCGTATAGGCTGTATATTCATAACTATGCAGACCGATCCTGGACAGTTTTTTTGACCTTTAGCATCATGAACTCTTGAGAAACAAGCCATAAAAGTCCTGTAATGGAGTTATTGTCCACATTATTTTCTTAGAAGCTCAAATTTACAGTGTTACCCCCTGTGCCAATGCGTCCTGTGCACTAACCATACACCAAGAAAAAGCTTATACACATGCTAGCACAGCATTGCCACAGCGTAGCTGCTGCAGCACAGAGCTTGATACAGCAGGCAGGAGTCTCCAGGTTAACAGAGCACATCCTGGAGATATTCTGCACACGTTGAACGCGGACAGCTGGAGGCACCTGCCAATGGTTTGCTCTCAAAGCAGCCCAGTTTAAAGCTGGCTGGGATTTACCTACAAGGGCTATAAAACCCACCTGTGCAGAAAATCCTAGGAAGATTTGGAGGGAAGGACACAAATACAGTCAGAGCACATGGAACTACAAGGTGCATAATACATGTGCTGAACTAATTTAGTGACTGCAGGACTTTATGGTCCACTTAGCTGAAAACAAAGGCGCAAGCAGTAAATTAATGTATGGAAATGCTGTCTCTGACACCTGGGAATTTTGGTGATATAGTATTGCAAACCAGCCTTTCTGGGGCAAGAGCTACTGAGCCTTGCCCAAAAAAAAGGCAGAGCCCAACGTTTACGCAAAACTAACCCAGCTGCTTAGTGAATGTAGGCAGAAACCCTCCGTCATTTCTGTTTAGCTCTCACTTCCCTCTTTTTCGTGTCATGCTCCAATGATGGATGTGAGTTCATGCAGAAGTCCAGAACCCTCCCGGTTATACATGAATGGTAAAGTTACCACCCAAATCCTTTAATGCTCTTCCCACACTACGAAAGCTGAGAAGTCATCTATTTAGTGTTGTGAAATCCACATATTGTGTTACATACCAAATCAATGTCCCTGAACAACCAGGGCTGAGTGACAGGTGGAGCATCCACCCTGCAGGAAAAGCTAAGATTTTTCTAGTATTGTTTTAGACAAAAAATCTCCTTTAATGAGAATAAAAAATCCCTCAACTTTTACATTAGCAAAAGCACATTTTTCAGAGTGTTGTTTTGGACTTTGCTATATTGTGTGTTCCTTGCATTGAGATATTAATGCCAAAATGAAGCAAACAGAGGTACGTTTCCCTTCCTCATCTTTTCACTGGGTAGTGAGGAAATTCCAACTTCATTGTGAAAGATGGTAGTGTCACTGCAGCAGTACGACTCTCTTGGCGCAATGGGAGACTGTTTTCAAAGCATTTTACAGCACAGAATTGACGTCTGAGGTTTTGTGAAGAAACACTTGGGAGCCAGTACGAAGCTGGTGGGGTCACTCTGCAAGGCAGGAGGTCTCCCAGTTCCCATCCCCACCACAGCTGCTTGCACTCCCCTCGAGGAGCAGCTCACAGGCAGGGCAGTGGCTCTGGCCACCTGTGGCTAGGTCGGCTCACAGCTCACATGTTGCTTTTCCTAGTTAGTGTTTGCCTTGCGTAACAGTGGTACTGAACAGGGTATATAAGGCAACACCCCAAGGAGGTAAATATGTGACTAGCTCACAAAATGGCAACTGGAAAGGACACATCGCTGCTCTCCTGGATTCTCACAATCGGGATCATAGCGCTCATAGCTACCGGTAAGCTTCAGATTTGTCTTTCCCTCTCGCTTTCTATAAGGAGAGAGAGGATGTGCAGCTTGCTTCCTTAGGGCAACCCCAGCGGTATTGGAGGACCTGGGCACCCAGCCTCACCACAGAGAAATTAAGTCTGAATAGCAAATAGTTCTGAATTTCTTTTTGTGATCTGTTTGCAGTCATTTCTCTTATTTGCCCTTTTTGCAAATAGCAAAATCAAGGTCCTGTCCCAAACAGTTTTTTCTGCTGAGGCAGAGCAGACCACTATGCCACATTTGTAAACTGGTATTGAGAACGTTCACACCGATCTTTAAAATAATCTCACCTAAGTATTTGCAGTATTTGTACGTGACAGATTGTTTTCAGGTATGTTAGAAGCTTTTTCTTTTGGCTGCACGTACCTTCCAGGGTCCGGAACGTATTTTGTGTTTTCACAGATCTTTTCTTAAAAAGGAATTGTGTTTTCTTATTGAAAGCAATCTATTGGATTTTTAACTAATAACCTGGATCAGAAAGGATTAAGTGCTATATGCAATTGCTAATGTGCGTGGACAGTAAGACAATACATGTGGTACACCTGAGGGAGACAATACATACAAACCAACCAGCCTGGAGGCTGAAATAATGTCAGCTGTGCTGATGAGGGTTTGTTGAAGCCTCATGCAGGAAAATGAATTGTTTAAGCAGCAAACTGTGTATTTAGGCAGCTAAAGCTCTTTGAAACCTGACAATTACCTATGAATAGACCAATTAGTGTGATTTTTGTGCTCATGTCCCCCAGGACAAAAAGCAGAGCATCCAGAAGTGGTGACTAAACATGGGAGAGTCCGAGGGTACCGAATCAAAGTAGACGCAGCTGAAAGGAGTATAAATGTCTTTCTGGGACTTCCTTTTGCTAAGCCTCCCGTTGGACCACTGAGGTTTTCTGAACCCCAGCCACCTGAGCCATGGAAAGGTGTCAGAGATGCCACTTCCTACCCACCAATGTAAGAAATTACAAAACCATTTATCTTTTAAATAGTTTTATATTACATGCAATGCCAGGACACTGATGTACAGGCCAATCAAAAGCCACAAAGATAAATTTCTTAGTGCCATCATGTTATCACCTGCAACTGTTCCAATGAATGCATTTCTAGAGACATCCCTATAAGCTGTACTTTGTATTAAAAACTCCAATCTGATGAGCATCAGTGATGAACTAATATGGACCAGCCGGTAATATTCTTTTTGGGGAGCATTTGGCCATTACTCAGCAATGTTTATAAACCGCGGAGCTTTGGAGCAGAAATAGAATGAAGCTGAGGAAATGTTGGAATAAAACATTAGAACAAAAAAAAAATCATGAATCACACGCTTAACAGGCACAGAAGAAATGCAGACCAATTCCAGTCTATATTATAAGTGCCTTAATCCATTTGTATAACTGCCCTGGTACATTGTCTCAAGCCTAATGTGTACCATTAAGCCACTGAAGTTGTACAATGATTAATTTGTATTTTCATTCAAGTATTTTAGAGCCATATGTATTTGCAGGTATATTTCTGTAGTATTTTGAAACATGCAAAATCATACCTGCGCATCACTCTGTGCTGCTATAGATTGCAGCTCCTTTTTTAGGGATCTCCTTAATGCCGGTTCAAAGGAAAAGTTTGTAGCTTTGAAGTTTTAGTTATTACTTTTGTTTGTTATTTTTTCGTTTATTCAGGTGTCTGCAGGATAAAGTACAAGGACAGGCTTTTTCAGATTATGTGACTAATAGAAAAGATAAAGTTCTTCTGCAAATGTCTGAAGATTGCTTGTACCTAAATGTGTACACACCCGCTTCCTCAGAAAAACAGGAGAAGCTGCCTGTAAGCAAAATCATTATTAAACCTCTCACAAGATTATTTTACAGCAAACCTACAATCCGTAGTGTACACAGTTACAAGTGCAGCTCCATGCTGGTAATCTAGTGACAAGCCTTGGCCCAGTAAATATTTGCTGAATTTTAAAGGATACACAAAATCCTCAAGATTTAATTGACTTTTTAACTGGATGATGTTTGTTTCCCTCTAAGTAATAATGACAAGTCACAAGGCACTGGTTTAATGTTAGTGTTTACTGAAATCAGTGCCATTTTCTAAAACTGCAGGGCTCATATTTCAAAGACTTCTACCATCCATGAAATGTAATCTGAAAGACGTGGTAGTAAAACAGCACGGAATATTTATTGTATTTTGGTTTATATTTAGTTTTTATCACTCTTATCTGTGCTGAGTTGTTCCTGGTTTTGTCTCTCCAGGTCTTTGTGTGGATCCATGGAGGCGGGTTATTTTTCGGAGCAGCTTCATCATATGATGGTTCAGCATTAGCAGCATTTGACAATGTAGTGGTTGTAACAATTCAGTACAGATTAGGTATTGTTGGATATTTGAGGTAAGATGTTTTATCTCTGGTTTTGCTAAGTAATTTCCAAAATCATGTATGTGTACAAGGTCTTTATGAAGAGCTGTGCAGAATACTTGCTTGTGCAAAGAAAATAGACATTTCTCAATTACGTATACAACAGCTGGGACAATTTGCAAGTCCCAAGTCAGCTTCCAAGTTTGTTTGATTGCTACTCTAATCCAAACACTTCTGAGCCATTCAGTTTTTGGTTGTGTAGAGAAGCTCTGTGAAGCAAATGGCAGCTGATTTCTTTATCACAGACTGTATTTATCTCTGCCTTTATTCTTGCATTAAGAATTTACAAATCTGTTCTTTCTCTGCAGCACTGGTGATAAGCATGCCCGAGGTAACTGGGGGTATCTGGATCAAGTTGCAGCTCTTCGATGGATTCAGGAAAATATCATAAATTTTGGAGGAGATCCCGGATCTGTCACTATAGCTGGAGAATCTGCAGGAGGCACCAGCGTTTCTGCTCTTGTAAGTTCACAGTAACACCATCCACGTTCATTTTTAGTACTTGAATGAAAAGTCAGTTAGAGGAAACGGTACATGACACATCGCCTTGGTCTATAATACAATGTGATATCAATACAGCTTCTGATAGATTAAAATGTTCTTTTCATACCCAAATTGTGTAGTTCAGACGCAAATGTTATTCCTCACCTACTGAATTGAATTCTAGGATTTTTTTTGCAGTGCCAAAACCTCAAAAATATATCTTTCTGCAAAAATTCCTTTAAGAGGATGAATGCCTGTCTCCTATTTGCTTTGACAGTCACTTCTGCAAAGTAACCAAAGTCATTATAGCTAATCTAGACATGCACTTTGTGACCCAGTAATGCTGTAAAATGTTTATGCCAACATGGAGCACATTGGCTCAGACATTCTCCTTCTCCAGTCTCTCACAATTTTGTACAGATCACACTGTGAAACGAGGGTTCAGTGATAACATGATAAAAATTCCTGTTTCCAAAGCTCCTGCCCTCTAGCCAACAGTTTCTTTATTGCCCTTCTGCAGCACAGCCAGACTACCCTGGAGACAATTATATTCCATCTATATCTGGCTTGCAGTGTAGTTCCACGAAGTCTTGAAAGTAAGGTGCTACGGGAGGGGAAAAGGCAGTCACAAACCCCTTGTCTTTGGTAGTACTGCCAAAGCCTTTTGCATAGCAGAACTATGACCAGAGGCTGTGGACAGTCTTATGACAACAGTCATGACTTAAACAACTCTTATGGCTGTTGTTTTCGAAATGGTTTAAGTGGCAATTCTGGATATTGAAATTCTAAGCCAGTGGTCACAGCAGAGTGTTTGTCATGCATGTAATGCTTGTCTTTGCTTTGTTACAGGTCTTATCTCCCCTGGCGAAGGGCTTGTTCCATAAGGCCATTTCAGAGAGTGGCACTGCATCTAGGGTCTTGTTCACTGACCAGCCTGAGCAGGAGGCACAAGTGGGTATTTTGTGCTTTTTTTAATACTTTTTTTCCAGATAGTTTTGCATATCTTAAACTGTTTATTCCAAAATGTAAAAAAACAGAATTTGTTTTCTTGTGAAAGCACAACCACAGATATTAAAGACAGTATCTGTGTGAAAACAATGCAAGTTTGATAATGTTTTGATTTTCAACTACCCAAATACCTATACCAGGCTGAGTGAAAGCAAAAGACTAAGGAAGCAAAGAGAGAGGACAAGGAAGAATTGTGAAATGGAAAGGAGTGCCAGAACACGTACTGTCTTCAAGAAAAGTTGAGCTATAATTTCTGGCTGGAAAATGGCATCAGATTCTGAATACTCTTCTCTTGATGCCTGTTTTATGCAGATAAAGCAAGACTTTATTCGCTTTGTTTATATTTGAAAAGAAAAGCTGACTTTCTTTTTTCCAGCTACAAGAAACAACTTCCAGGAACCTAGATGTGATAATCTGGGCTATAAAAGAGTCAACATTTATAATAAGCACTGTCTTTCTAATGACAGCTCTTACTCCACCCAAAAAGACATCATCAAGAATGGTGTAATGTGCTCTTTGTTACCATCCACACGGTTGTATTCTGGCTGTGAATCTCTCAACCTGTTTATGTTGCCCTGCCTCCTCTGCCCAGCCTGGTAAGGTTACTTACCAGAACAGCTGTCCTGGTGTATTTTTGTATCAGAACATTTTGGAAGCATACATTTTGTCCTTCTGCCCAGCCCCGAGTGTGATGGGTTAGGAGGGTTTCCTATTCTTCGCTTCTGCAGCTGGACCACATCTGGCTTCAACAGTCCTTGTGCAGGAGCTTCCACTCCCCCCTGCTGGACTTGCAGGCTGGGTGGCTCACGGAGCCTCCAAGTGGGAAGTAAATTAAAAAATGAATCTTTGTGGGGTTTTTTGATTGCAGAGAATTGCTGCTGCCTCTGGTTGTGAAAAACCCAGTTCTGCTGCAATGGTTGAATGCTTAAAAGAAAAAACAGAAGGAGAGATAGTAGAGATAACACTAAAACTGGTAGGTGAAATTATACTTCTTGTGTTTAAATGACTTTTCATATTTTATCATAACAGAGTATGCTGTTTGTGGGCTATAGTATTAGGAGAACATGAAGCGAATGTAACATTGGACCTTCTTGACCTTTTCCATATTTGACACCACTGCAGTTATCTATACCTTACTTGAAAAACGTGCACAGGTTACCTCCCTCTCATTCTGTGAGGACTTTGAGCTACTTGTGCTTTGCTGTCATGCTCTACGAGGGGAAGGAAAAGAGTGTAGGAAATGTCAGTTTCTCCTGAAGAACCTTACAATTAATTAATATAATATAGTATGTCCTACTTAAAATTCCTTATCATAGTGTTGGTTTCCATCTTCCTTTGCAGTTTCAACACAGAAGATAGTTTTTCCACTGCTGCTCCACACATCCATAATAAGATGGAACTAAGAGATGTAAATGGGACATCACCTATGTTACAAACATTAAAAATATAACGCTAATCTTCACAGAATCTTCTGCCTAGTGATTTTTTTTTCTGGAAGCAAACTTTGTGTATTGATGAAGCTTTCTTCTTTTCTTTTTTCCCTTCCAGACTCCCCTGTTCATCAGTTCAACTGTTGATGGTGTATTTTTTCCAAAGAGTCCCAGGCAGTTACTATCTGAAAAAGAGATCAATGCAGTCCCATACATAATAGGAGTAAATAACTGTGAATTTTGCTGGACGATTCCTATGGTAACAGACTTATAATGTCATTATTTAGATATCATTTTAGTAATACAAGATTTTCTAATAAATATGTTTCTCCATATCATGCAGCTAATGAAATTTCCTGCTTACGCAGATGGTCTGGATGAAGATGTTGCACGTCAAGTTTTGCAGACCGGCTTAGCATTATCACTTAAGGTAACAGACCATTTTCAGAATAACCCAGTTCTGCTCCTTCACTGCTCAGGTTCTGTATTTGTTCTCATGGAGGGATAAATTCTAGATGAAAACTTTGTTCTGTTTGACAGCTTTCTGTCATGAGGCAGTAGTGTGCAGCAGACATGATGTATCCCTGTTGACACTAGCAATTGAAAATACACTTCAAATTTCTGTCCTAAATGCCCTTCTTTTTTAAAAGGAGTTCTGTGGAAATGCAAGAGTGATCCAGGTACCTAAACATTCAGAAATCCTGTGACATTTTAGAAGCCCTAGGTTGTCCAAGACCTGCATGGTACTAGTAGTTATGACACTAGACCTACAGAACACACCGCTCTGATACATTAGCTGGATACTGGAAAGGATAACCTGAGATGTTTTAAACGGCACTGAGAGACCTGTGTTTAAGTATCTTGAGTTTTTCCTTCCCTATAATTTATAATACAACCCTCTTAGCCTTCTGGTTCCCTTGTGCTATCCTAAAACACTTCTCTGAAAGCAGGTAATATTTGCAGTTTAGCCAGGGAGGTGCAGATGGCACAATCAATTAGTGCTGTGACTCTTTACAATACTCATTAACATTATAAGAAGTATTTTTGTTGTTCATTTCAGAATGTTACTTCTGAAGTTGTTGATCGAGTATACAATGAATACATAGGGAAGGCAGAAAACCGTGCTCAGGTGCGAGATGGCCTTCTTGATGCAATAGGAGATGCTGTGATTGTTCTTTCAGCCACTGAAGTGGCCAGATACCACAGAGGTGAGTCTTGAATTCAGCGTCTATTAAAAGGAATGTAGACTTCCACCCTGGGATGTGTTTGTGGACAGTATGCATCACATTTCATTTTCTGAGGAACTGACAGTGTTTTCATTTTACCAAAACAACTTGTAATGATAATTTATCATTGTTAGTGGCAGGCTTTCAAGCTAACACTCTTCTGTACTTTTTCTACTAGATGCTGGCAACCCAGTCTACTTTTATGAATTTCAGCATCGACCGAGTTGGGCAGCAGGTGTTGTGCCAGAGTTTGTAAAAGCAGATCACACAGATGAGATTGCCTTTGTCTTTGGAAAGCCATTCTTAGCCGGTGATGTACCCATACTTACTAAATTATTCTTCTGAAAACATCATTACTATTAATTTGACTTACTGGAGGACTTTAGGATAGACTTCCTCCCTTAGCAACATCAGAGTCAACACAAATATTTCCTGCCTTCAGTAGTAATTTTCATGGAGTCATCTATCTGCACCCACCTTCTTTCCTAGAGCTCTGCTCAAGTAAAACTCCCATAGCTCAGAGTAAGAAATAGAACTGGTTACATTCTATTGGAATTGATATGGCTGCTACTTGTTTGATTATTTAGTTGTTAATGTTGCCATTTCATCTTTCACTTCGTAGGGCATGCTACACAAGATGAAAATAAACTTAGCAGAACTGTTATGAGATACTGGACTAACTTTGCTAGAAATGGGTAAGAATCATAATGCTAATTGCAGCTCAAGTTCTGTCTGTGCTGCCTGAAACATAGCAGTACTTACACGGTGGTTCCTACAAATTTGTCAGAATTTATGAGAAATATTGAAGCAAATTATTACTATTCTTAATGATTGCAAGAGAAACATTTAAATGGACCTGCAGACCAAAAGGGAAAGAAAAAAAAATCCAAGAGGTATTACTCCATCTGCAATGGAGTTTTAGGTCCAAAAGTAATGAAAATTATGAAACGTTAGCTATTCCACCAATGAGCATGTAGATAAAAACTATCCAGCTATTCGGGTACTAGACTCGCATAATACGAGCTCATGTTAGTTTCTGAAATGCAGTCAAAACACAATTGAGAGGCAAACAGAGAACTAACTTTCATTATATTATTTCCAGAAATCCCAACGGAGAAGGCTTGGTACATTGGCCTCAGTATGGTCTGGATGAAAGATACCTGGAAATAGACCTAGCGCAAAAGGCAGCAAAGAAACTGAAAGAACAGAAAATGGAGTTTTGGACACAGCTCACAAACCCAATGGTGAAACAAAGACGAGAACACACGGATTTATAGGAGTTATGGAGGGTATGGTTTGCTTTTAAAACCCAAAGTCCAACAAAAGTAGTTTGTCAGGATACAGAGTTTGTTAATCACCTTCTAACTCACTGTTAAGTAATCTGTTGTCATGATCACAGTGCAAGGGGAGAATCAAGAGAAACTTGGAATGTCTGCGGGACTAAATATCACTATTTTACAAAGAAAGCAGAAAGAAACTTGCAAACTTTCACGCTCAAAAAGGCTACAACGTCTACCCTGTGGATCTCAAAACTGAATAACAATCCTGTGAGAAAGGGGGAGAGGGGGAAATTGGCAACTGTTTTAAAATCTGTTAGGAATTATCTATACAGAATATATCATAAGTGTCAGAATATGTATGTACTCATTCCCCTCTTCTTTCAGAAGAGAACAGCCAGTTGTCCTTCTTACAACCTCTTCCCACTTTCTTTAGTTGGAAATGGCTTGTAGGAAGCAAAGCATCCATCAGAAAACATCTATGAGACGGGCTTGACATCTCACAAATGAAGACAGAAAATCTCTACTTGTTTTCTTGTTTTGTAAACTGTTATAAATAAATATTACTTTTGAGTTTTTGGAACCTCCTTTTCTTTCACTTAACTAATACAGGCTAATTCCAAGAGGTTCATTCACACCCAGGAAGCCAGAAACGCACCCAGTTTCTTTCTTCAAGTTTTGGATAGGAATTTGCCAGCTTTCTTTGCAGGACCAGAGTCTCAAGGCTCTAGGTTTTTCACAGTGTTTTTTCTGGGGTGCGGTTATCAGCTCTTCAACCTTTCCTGGCAAAGAAGCCCAGATTCACTGGCTGGAGGAAGGAAGCATTGCTGTCAGGACAGACACCCACTGAGAGAGATGAGAGAGCAACACAAGATATTGTTCACTGCATGTTGTTAGCTCAACATTGAAGACAGAATAATTCCTTCTCTAAGATCAAGATAACTTGAAGCAAAACCATTATATAACACTTGCTTGGCTTTTGCAGGACCTTGCTTGGCTTTTAAAGGACTTTATAACAGTTCACTTGAACAATAATAATGTACCTGAAGGATCTGAATGGGGACATTCCCTACCCTGCATTTCAGAGTAGAAGTGCATTCATCACAGGAATACCACAAATACCAGACAGGAAGGTTAAAATTGCAAAAAATGGGACTTGCCAGCTTTGCCCAGTTCTTTGGGTCACCTTTGTCATCAGCAAGGCTGATTTTTTTAATACAGCGTGCAAGAAGGAAGGACAAATTAGACCTTGGAAAGTAATAGAATATGCATAAGATTTCTGGGAAAATTTATACATATGCATGTAAGTGGGAAATATATTCTGCAACTAGCCTTTGTCTCGTTACAGAGGACTGATGGAGATTATTCTCGCACATTGCCCAGGCCTGACAAAGGACATTTGCTTTATAAAACTCCAGAACAAGCCACAGAATCACAGAATCACTAGGTTGGAAAAGACCCCCAGGATCATCGAGTCCAACCATTCCTATCAAGTCTTAAGAAAGTTTTATTTGCTGACATTTTCGGCATCAAGGTCGATGCTAAGGAAGCTGAATTCTCTTCCCAAGCAGAACCAATATATAAATAACAAGCAGTTCTTTTTTCTCCAGCATCCTGTACTGAGACAGTTGTGGAAAGTATATTTTTCCCTAAAAACCCATCACAGCTACCAGCTGATAAAAGGATCCTGTGCTAGGAGGAACAAACCATGAATCTGGATTTCAGCTTCCATCTGTAAGATTCATATCATGCCTTTTATTTACACATTGACTTACAAACTTCACAGGAGAAGAGCTCACAGCAACCACTCCTTTTACGGGGGGCGGTGCTGCCATGGGGGGCGGTGCTGCCATGGGGGGGCGGGGCCATAGGGGGGTTGGTGCTGCCATGGCCGCCGGGCAGCGTGTTCTGCTGGGGCTGCGCGATGCTGCCATGCCGGGGCCGGGCCGGGGGGGCGGGCAGAGCCCCGCCTGGGCCACCAACAAGCTGGGGGGTGCAGCGGTACGGGGGGAGCCTGCCCTGAGGGGGAAAGGGTGGGGGATCCCAGCCTGAGGGGGAAGGGGGGGGTCCCAGCCCTGAGGGGGAAGAGGTGGGGGGGGGTCCCAGCCCTGAGGGTTAAGGGGGGGGGGTGTCCCAGCCCTGAGGGGGAAGCGGGGGGTCGCAGCCCTGAGGGGGAAGAGAGGTGGGTGTCTCCCCAGCCCTGAGAGGGAAGAGGTGGGTGTCTCCCCAGCCCTGAGAGGGAAGAGGGGGGTGGTCCCAGGCCTGAGAGGAAAGGAGGGGGGGTCCCAGGCCTGACAGGGAAGTGGTGGGGGTGTCCCCAGCCCTGAGAGGGAATTGGGGTGGGGCCCTGTCCTGAGGGGAGGCCTGTGATCTGAGAGGGGCTCCCTGTCCTGAGGAGGGGGAGTCCTGCCCAGGGGGGTGCATCTGAGCCTTGAGGAGGAGCCCCTGCCTGAGTGGGGCTCTGCCCTGAGGGGAACGTGTCCTGGGAGGGGGATCCCTGCCCTGAGGGGCCGTGGTCCCAGGGGGCTGCCTGGCACTTCTCCATTGGTACCTGTGCTGTTCCCTCTCCAGGACTGGGTGCCTTCCGTGCAGCCGAGCTGTCCCCGCTGCGAGGAGTGCGGGCAGGTGCTGGCACAGCTGGTGCAGGTTTACTGCCCGTTGGAGCGCTCCCCTTTCCACCGCATCATCCACGTCTTCGCTTGTGCCAGGAAGGGCTGCAGTGGGACAGCGCGCAGGTGAGGGACGCCCTTGGCCACCTTCTTCCCCAGTGGGCCGAGTGTGGCTCAGAAACGCCGCTTCAGCTCGAGTGGGTTGCTCCTTACATGTCTCTTGTTTTCTCACACGGCATGCTGAAGCTGGAAGGTTCTGCGCTCCCAGTATTTGCAGGCAGAAAAGAAGGAAACACCAGACTGTGGCATAAAACAGGTACAGCCAGCAAACCACCTTCATGGGTTCTGCCTTTGGTTTCAGCACACTGCACAAAGTGCAGTGTTGCGGAGATTTTAAATTAAGAATGCAGTGAGTTGAATGAGTTTCACACTTGGAGAGATCCAAAGCGGTAACCTTTCTCAAGTTCTTTCTTCAAGTGCTTTCCTGTGCTGATTTTGAGTCATGTCAGTAGTCTCCTGGATAAGTCCTGGTCATGGAATTTTTGATGCTGTGCATACTACACGTTGTTAGAAGATTAGCTTCTTGTTTGTAAACTAAGTTAGGCTTGTTTCAAAGTGGAGCTTGCAGTCAAAACTGGTATTTGATACTTTACTTGAGTGACCTAAATGTAATTTTTCAACTTTAAATGATTGGGCTCTACTGTTTAGTTTTGGGTCCTTAAGATGGTTTCTTTATTTTCTAATTTAAATAGATTTTTTAAAAGTATAATCAGTTTTAATTAATCTGGCTGAACTATTGATGACATACTTCTGGTATTTTTGCCTGTGAAGAAAAACTTCCTATTGGCTTCAGAAGATGGAAAGAAGAGACGGCTGTGAAACTGGTGGTGTTTATTCAGCTGTTTATTTGCAGTATGAAGTTTTGGTCTGGGGTAAATGATCTTATACTCCAGTAAAGGGGTGATATTTTTGTCATTGTTGCCATTGTTTTCCTCCATATCCTGCCCTCTGAGCTTGCCTGTGGTGCTGTGGTTTTGGTTTTCTTATCTGTTATGAAACTGCATTTGAAGTGCACTGGAGTGGCTGATCCTGGCAATGTTCTCTTTCCCTTTTTTTTTTGTTCTTCTCAGAAACAAGAAACAAACTTTGCTGCAACAGATTGGTGTGATGAAGCAGATGACTGGGGAGTCTGTGATGGAGCAGAATCTCCTTCACATGCCTCCCTTCAGCCACTTGGCTTAAATGAATCAGTGAGCAACTCCTTGTCCAGAGAGGTGGAGTGTGCATCCCAGTTCCAACAGCTTCGGTTGTCCGAAGCTACTGATGGTTCCCTGAGTGCACGTCCTCCAGTCAGTGAGGGAGTGGTAATGGCAATGTCCAGTTCAGCTGCTGTGTTCCAGCCCTTTTACATTAATGTTGTGGATGAGGAAGACTACACTGATTTCCTTGACACAGATCATGCTGATCAACTATTGAAGGAGTATCAGCAGAGAGAGGGTGTTAATTTGGAACAGCTGATGTCAGAAAGGTGAGAGCGAGTCTGGATTTCATCCTGAAACTGGAGGGATTATGTAGTTTCCTGTACACTGATTGATAATGTAAATTTGTTTGTAACTGGATCCTTCAGGAGTCATTGGTGTGAGTATAAGCATGCATTTGTCCTAAAAAAAATTTACTGGAAATCTTGTTTATTTCTTGTTTTCTTACAGTTTTGCAGGTGAAGTTCATAATGAAAAGTATGAGAAGAGTGAAGTCAAAACCAGGGACCACACATTCCATAAATTTATGAAAAGAATATCCACGTGTCCTGAACAGATCCTAAGGTATGGTGGTCATCCGGTTATAACAGGGAGATACAGAGCATGGACAGGGGTTGATAGTACATCAGACTACTGTTTCATTGGGAAGAGTTGTACCTTTTTTTATTCTTAATTAAAATAATTGCTAATAGGGCTGTTGCTATGCCCGTGTGGACAGACTGCAGCCTCTGGTTGGTCTTTTCTATACAAAGTGTAAGTGGATGAGAACCAAACAGGATCAGAGACCCCAGATCTGGCTGTGGGAGACGTTCCTCAGTGTAAGACCTGATGAGAACAGACCTGGATTCTCTTTGAAGACTCACTGAAATTCAAGCATAGAGGTTTGAAAGGAACAGATTTAAGGCAGAAGTACAATACACAGTGGTGTACTGTTGGGATAGATTTCCAAGGCTGTCTGCTTCTCTGAATTTTTGTAACCTTATTGTAATTGCTTGTGCCTCAGTCCTTGAGCTCTTACCAAAGTAGGAAAGGACTCATTTTAAAGCATGAGTTCTTCTGCAGCTTATCATGATTCCCCCTTGGGACCCTGCAGTCTTCGGTTTCTGTGCATCTGTTGCTTTTCCTGTAACAAAAGCAGAATTAACCTCAGAGCAACCACTTTCACTGAACAGGAGTTAATTCTGAATGGAAGGATAACAAAGAATTCAAATCATAAATTATTCATAGTACCAGATAACACACACGATTTTCATGGTTTGTACCAAATGTTTGCAGCTTTGTTCTAGAGGGTCCAATGCAGCCTGTCCAGTCAAGCTGCCTCGGTGTAGTGACAGGACCCTTGTTAACTGGTTTCTAGAACCAGGTGGAACTAACTGGTACCTTTTTGATGAGGAAGTAATCTGATGCTGTGAGGAATACCCTTAACTGCCACGTCTTAGGACTGCATTTTTCAGGCAAGTGTAGTTTGTTTATTTAAATGAGTCAAGTACAACATATTTTGGAGGCATCAGTTCAAAGCATTTGTCTGCTTTGAATGTAGCACTTTCCTTAAGGCTTTCCAAGTGTTTAACTTCTAAGTATTTCCCCTTCCCCATCTTTATTCTGAGTTTAATGACTTCTCTGAAACTTGGGCAACATTCTGGCTGGTAACAATGTTTTTTACTTCAAGCAACTTCAGAGGTTTTGGAGAATCCTGAACACTTGTTGCCAACGTGTAAGTTTTCATATGAAATTTAGAAACGAAAGATTAATTAATTTTTCTTCTTGTAGATACTCCTGGGGTGGCCAGCCTTTATTCATAACATGTCCTCCAGCCAACGTTGACAGAGGTATCCCAGCTTGCAGCAACTGTGGAAGCAACGGAGTGTTTGAATTCCAGCTCATGCCTGCGCTGATCAGCATGCTCCAGAGTGATTCAGGTGCTGACCTTTGACTTAGCTGAATGAATACCAGAAACAGTTGCCCTATTGCTAACATTCAGCCAAGTGCAGTTTGGGTTGTTCCTTGCTAACCACATACGCTTCACTGCAGTGATCATCTTGCACAGAACCTGCTCTGTGTCCGGTAGGGATTTCTCTAAGCAAAAGATGCAGTTCTAACTTACGGGAGACTATGATTGTAACTTCATTTTCTCACTAGTGAACTTCAATATAGGTAATTCCATGACCTTGGGAGTAATTTGTCTGTTTTGCCTCTTAACTGAGGCCTTGGAAGATGATAAATACTGTCAGACAAGATTACAGACTTGGAAAGCTCTTAGAAAATTCTGAGTCAGCTTGCGTTAAAATCTTTGAAATTAGAAAATGCTGTGCACGTAGAAGGCTGAGTATGTAAAATGCCTCCTGAACTGGCGAAGATTGAAGTACAGCAATGAGCAGTAGCCCCAATTTGTCTTTTTCAAACTTGCACATTACATACCTTTGTTGTTCTGTTTTTAGATCTGTCAGTGGAATTTGGGACTGCTATAGTTTACACGTGTGAGAGGAGCTGTTGGCCAACAAATCATCAAACCCCCCTTGAAGAGTTTGTTTTTGTACAAGAAGACCCGGATCAGAGATTATTTAAATAAATTGGATTTCTCCACACAGATGGAAAGTCTGTTGGGCTGGGGGGTTTTGTTACAGGTGAAAGTGTGTAATTATGTGACAGAATTTTCCTCATGTCTGGTGAAAAGTGAATTCGTTTCCTGACATGGTGCTTATTTCTGAGAATAACTGATTGAAGCATGTGTTAGCATAATTCTAAAATGTGGTGACAGAAACTTGCGTACTTTGGTTACACATGGAAACTGAAGTGTAGGGGTTGTTTTGTGATTGTAGTTACGCTTAACGTTAGGGGAGGAAAGCAAAGGAGAAGGCAGAACTGAATGCAATAGGACAACCTGTAAGCAGCCATCAGCCAGTCAGGCCAGTTTTTAGGAACGATTAGCAGCGAATAATTTAATGTAAACTTGATTTTCAAAACCAGATCCGCTTTGTTGTGAGTGCAGGCTGGAGACCCAGTGGGCAGTGGCTGAAAGGGCCTTGCTGCCCCTGCACTCTGCCTGGGATGAAGCTTTCCTGTGGCTTTCTGAGGAAGGATAAGTTCTGTTTGCAGGGTTAAATGAGCTCTGACAGTTGCGTTGCTTTGGATGGAGGAAAGGTGGAGGGTTTTGTTAGGGCTTTTGTTCTCAGAGTTGTAAGCGTGGGGGTGGCACGGCACCTGGCTTGTCCTTGAAGACTCATCCTGCTGCTTCAGTTGAAAACAGTCTGAATTCTCTGTGGAGTTCCCCAATGGTTTAGGCTAAATGGCAGTATTTTAATGGACTGAACAGAGGAGTGATTTAAGTGTCCTTAAAGCATTTTTGTATGGGTTTAATGCTGCAGTATGAATTAATGCATTGAAACTGGAGTTAAAAGGGGGAGGAGGGGAAGCTGAAATGACAGAATGTGTCTGCAAAAATGCTTTTTTTAAGGAAGATGTATAGCTAACTGCGTAAGCTCCTAGAGATGAGTCAATGACTCAGTTTTTCACAGAAAGGGTCGTCAGGCACTGGAACAAGCTGCCCAGGGAGGTGGTTGAGTCCCCATCCCTGGAGGTGTTTAAAAGAAGGGTAGATGAGGGGCTTGGGGACATGGTTTGGTGGCAGATAGGAATGGTTGGACTCGACAATCCAAGAGATCATAGAATAACCAGGTTGGAAGAGACCCACCGGATCATTGAGTCCAACCATTCTACTATTCTATGATTCAATTAATGTAGAGTAATTAAAAATCAGATTATATCGTAAATGCTGCCAGCACTCAGCGCTGGGCTTGTGCTTTACCCTTGATGTGGTTCCTGTCCCGCAGAGCCGTGGGGCCAGCAGGGGGGCGCGGGGCTCGAACCCGCGGCGAGCGCGGGGCCGCTCGGACCCACCGCAGCCTTTCCCGTGCGGCGCAGGGGGCGCCGCGGGCCCGGCTCCCTCCCCGGCGGCAGGGGGCGCTGCGGGCTGTGGCGGGGGCTCTGCGGGGCCGGCTCCCTCCCCGGCGGCAGGGGGCGCTGCGGGCGGTGGCGGCGCCGCTCTGTCCCGGCGCGGTGTCGGTGTCCGGAGCGCGGCCCGGGCTCGCAGCGCCGCGCGGAGCCGCCGCCGCCCGTCATGTCGGTGTCGGGGCCGGTGTCGGGGCCCCTGCGCAGCGAGCTGGCCGAGGCCGTGTCCCAGGCGCGGCTGCTGGTGGTGGGAGCCGGCGGGATCGGCTGCGAGCTCCTCAAGGACCTGGTGCTCACCGGCTTCAGCAACATCGACGTGGTGCGGGGCCGGGCGGGGCCGAGCGCGGGGCCGCGTTCTCCGCGGGGCGCGGGAGGGCGGGATCCCCGCTGCCCGGCGCGGGGGAGCCCGAGGGGGGAACCGGGCCCCGGGAAGGGACCTCGCGGCCCGCGCGGGGCCAACCCCGGCGTGGGACAGCGCGGTCTGGGCTGGAGGGGACCTCAAAGATCGTCCGGCTCCATCCCCCCTCCACGAGGGGATGGGATAGAGCGGGTTGGGTTGGGTTGGGAGGGACCTCGCAGCCCGTCCGGTTCCACTCCCTGGCGTGGGATGCAGAAGGATGGTTTGGGTTGGAAGGGATCGTAGAATTATAGAGTAGTTGGGGCTGGAAGGGATCTCAAAGATCATCCGGTTCCTCCCCCCCCCGCCATGGGACAGAATAGAGCGATTTGGGTTGGAAGGGATCATAGAATCGTTTGGGTTGGAAGGGGCCTCACAGCCCATCCAGCTCCACTCCCTGCCATGGAATGGAGTGGTTTGGGTTGGAATGGATCATAGAATCATAGAATAGTTTGGGTTGGAAGGGACCCTAAAGGCCACCCAGTTCCAACCCTCCTGCCATGGGCAGGGACGCCTTCCACTAGATCAGGTTGCTCCAAGCCCCATCCAGCCTGGCTCTGAACCCCTCCAGGGATGGGGCAGCCACCACTGCTCTGGGCAACCTGGGCCAGGGCCTCCCTGCCCTCATCATGAAGAAGTTTTGGTCCCCACTGCACAAAAAAAGATGCGGGCAGGCTGGAGGGTGTGCAGAGAAGGACACTGAGGTGATCAGAGGACTGGGAAAGCTACCGTGTGAAGTACGGCTGAGAGAGCTGAGCTTGTTCAGCCTTGACAGGAGAGGGCTTAGGGGAGCCCTTATCACCATGTACCAGTACATCGAGCATGTCAGCCAAGAGGATGGAGTCTCCCTTTTTACAAGGAGTCACATGGAGAAGACAAGGGGTAATGGGTATAAGTTGCCCCTGGGGAGATTCTGATTGGAATCCAGAAAGAAATTTTTCACCATGGAAACAGTTAAATGTTGGAATAATCCACCCAGGGAAGTGGTGGATTCCTCTATGCTGGACACTCTTAATGCTCAGCTTGACAGGGTGCTGGGCCATCTCATATAAACTATAGATCACCTAAAAGGGTTGAACCAGATGATTCCCGAGGTCCCTTCCAACGTGGCATTCTATGTTTCTATGTCCAAACTAAATCTTCCCCCTTCCAATTTCACAGCAGTGAAAAACAAAACATGTGGGAGGTGACCACCGTTTTGGATACCGAGTTGTAAAACTGTCAGTCTTGGGAGTTGAGTCCCAGTGGCTTCCAGGCTGTGCTTTTGCTTTTTCCTCCTGATACGGATTGCTGGATGTCTGTGGGAAGGGCAGAGTGGAGAGGGTGGTAATGGAAATGGGATAGAGAGAAACACAGTTGGCAAAACCCAGATTACCAGGTTCCCAGACCTTTATTAATTTCTTACTGTAGTTATGAAAAGTATGTGGTATTAAGAAATGCTGGGAGTACTAATCCAGCTGGGGCACAGGGCTGTTCCCTGGAACACGCCTTTCCTGGTGGGTGTCTGGCCAGCAGTCACACCTGAGAGTTTTGCAGGGAGCAAGGAGTTTGTTCTTACAGCCAGAATCATTGAGCAGAGCTGATTAGAAACAGCTTTTAGCTAAAACTGTATCAGCTCCTTGAGGAGTGCAGCTGCTGCTTTGCCTTCTTATTCATACAGCTCAGGCCTTCCTGAGATACTTTTCAAAACTCTTAGGCCGTGCTTACATGTGATTCCAAATGATCCCTTTTGTGTGAGTCTGCCGCTGCGAGCCTGTCCAATTTCAGCATTGTACTGGTGAAGTAAACGTGTGGAAGAATCAAAGCCTGCCTTTTCTGCACTGCATTTTCCCCTCTTATTTTACTTTCTATCTTACTGTGTGATTTGTATGCTCCTACAGTCCATTGTAACAGAAAGAGTTCAGTATCTCCTGATTTAAGGCACGGGTGGACGAGGTGCTAAGGGGCATGGTGTAGTGTTTGATAGGAATGGTTGGACTCGATGATCCAGTGGGTCTCTTCCAACCTGGTTATTTTATGATTCTGTGATTTGCCAGTCAGTCATTAGGCATAAATTTCATTGGGGCATGCTTATCACTACTGTAGTTTTGGGGTTTTGTGTGATCTTTCAAGGCCAGCTTGGTTGGACTCCATTAACTTCAGTGCATCTTGGATCAGGGCCATCTTCATTTAAAAATATCGTTGGCAGTGTTTTATGCAAGACATTAACGTTTTGATAACGTAGAGTAAGTAGGTAGAGGTGAGGGCAAAAAGAGAATCGTTACACAAAGAGGAAACTTGCTGTTAGGAGAGTACATGGTTTTCATCAACATTTGTGCTGTTGTTGAGGGTTTTCCTCTGTCATAAAACAAACTTGAACACCTGAAAATACTTTCTGTTTTTATAAATAAGTTGTGATATATTTTTTAAAACAAAATATTAATCCCAAAATAGTTCACAAATGTGTGATTTTAGCAAGTATACATTGTCAAAAGGCAGCGCCATCGTCCTCTTGAATGAAGAACAAGATCAAATCACTCAAAATCCAAGTCTGAATTAAGAACATGAATGTATATTCTTAGGAATATACATTCTTTCTCTTTAACTTGCTAAAATGGGACCAGTGTAAAAGTTACTTTAATAAGAGAACTGTTAAACTGTGATTATTCTTACCTAGATGGAAAGTTCTGTTGAAGCCTGGTGGTCTCGGGTACTCTGGAGGAAAACTTCCTTTACTGCTTCTGGTCTTGGCAGCACTGTTTTCAGTTGTAGCTTGTGTTGCTTGTTGCCGTCTCCAGGTAAAATGCTGAATGCTTTCTGGGTTGTGAAAGTTCTGATAGAATGATGCACTTAGTCGTGTTTGCTTGAGGTTCTCGAGCTGTTTGGCTTTGGATGAAGAAAGCTTCCTGAGTACGTCTGATGAGAAAGAAGAGGCGGAGGAGATGTGCTTTCACGCAAATGCTCTTTTCACGAAAAGGCACAAGACCCTGTGTAGTTACTGGTCCGCTATGGATAATGGAGATGAACAGTCTCTGCTTTGGAATACGTTTCTGTAATGTTGTCTATTTTCTCTTTGCTCTACACCTACAGGTGCTTTAATTTAACATTGAAATAGAACTCTTCAGCTATTACGGTTCTTAGGATATTAAAACTTAATCCTTAAATTAACAATAGTCCTTTCAGAAAATAGGAAGTTTAATCTTGGAGCTTAGTTCTCACATGCAGAGGATCCTTGATGAGATGTGTGTGACATGCTTTTCTTTGTTGCTCAAGTTTGGTTAATGAAATGAAGAGCATAGGAGAGCAACCTCGGTAGGTTGTGTTTAGGCTTCACACAGCACAGTTGGTCTGCCTGTGGGAACTAGGGAGAAACATCTCTGAGGGTCAGAAAAATGGTCTGGATTAAGGAAAGTTATGTACAGGAGAGGACTTCAAAAAAGAGGGGTTGATCAGAAAAATTGTGTCAATAAAGAAAAGTAGTGGCAACACCAGTGGGAATAACTTTTCTCAGAGTTGCAATTAAATCTTCTTAATTCTTGTGGTGGAGTAAAGACGTTTGCGATTCAGATGTTCGTGTGCATGTGATGATAAACAGAAACGCGGCTGTGAGGGGCACTGCAGGCACGGCATCCTTTGAGGTTGCACATCACGGTTCTGTGGGAGGTGGTTTTAAACGTCTCAATTGTGTGGCTGGATTTTTGTGTGTAAGTAGACCTCATAAATGTTTAATGAGGGCGTAAGCTGTTAGTCCTGGTGACCCAGAGTAAAAGCTTTTGCCCCTGCAGTGTGTGAATTAGGTGGCAATGGAGGCCTCGGTTTACTGATTCTGTTGCTTAAAGCCATGTTCAAATATAAAGCAGACGTACTAATTAGTTGGCTGAGTAGCCTTTTCTGGGCCTTGGGGAAGCACGGTGCAGAGCCAGCATCCAGCGTGGTGAGTCCTGGTAGAGCCTGGCTGGACCTGTCTAGGCTGATCTCTGCTGTGGCTCCTCTGAGGTCCCGCGCTGCGTTCCTGGTGAATTCTCACCAAAATCTTTAACCTGCAGTAAATCAAGCAGTCAACTACTGACTTCCAACTGAGTGCTGTGCTTACTTGTCTCCAAATTCACGTGTGTTTTCAGTTAGGGGCTCTTTCTTCAGACGGTTTGTTGTCATGTAGCCCTTAATTTTTGAGATACGGTTCTGTTGCTAGTAGCTATTTAAAGTGTATGCGTTCCTGAAGATCATTTGTGCCTCTACAGTTGCTGCAGTGCAGATGTAACACCTCTGCAGAGCTGAAAAATGATGCACTTTGGTCAATCGCGTTCGCTTCAAATTCTGTCAGTGATTTTGTTTCCATTGTTTCTGCAAAAGTGAAATGGCTCTCTCTTGTGTGTTTATAGATCGATTTGGATACTATTGATGTCAGCAATCTCAACAGGCAGTTTTTGTTTCAAAAGAAACATGTTGGAAGATCAAAATCACAGGTGAGGAAAAAGCCATCCTTCCGCAATGTTAAGTTATGTGTTAGAAACATGTTGCACTTGTCTGTGCTGTGAGGGGAAGGTGTTGGTTGGTTGATCGTTGCTATCCACAACATTTATTTTATTATAAAAGTATTTAAATCTCTTAAGGTAGCCAACTTACTCAATGTACAACTGGTATCGAGTCTGTCTTTAGAAGGAAGGACAAAATAATAAGTGTGGTTTTGTTTTTGTTTCTTTATTTCTAGGTTGCCAAGGAAAGCGTGTTACAGTTCTGTCCAGAAGCTAATATTATAGCTTACCACGATAGCATCATGAAGTATGTTTGTTTCTAAGCACTAATTACGCATTTTGATTTGCAAGTACTGCGTTATTTAAATGCTACAATGATGTGCTGCAAGATATTTTACAAAGCTACCGCAGTCAGAAGAAATAGCTGTAAATATGAGACTGCCACGTACCTGAGCAGGAGTGTGGATTTTGCATGAGTTGTTTTAAGCTTTGTAGTAAGCTGTAGTCATTTGCTCATGTCTATTTTCCATTTTATTAGCAATATTTACTATACAAGTTTCTCTGCTGTAAGGACGCCCTGATGTTTTGAGCAATAATTAGATTAAAATGTGAATGTTGCGTCTGTAATTAAAAAAATTAAGTCTTTTGTGTGTAGGTGACTGGGTATCATTTGTATATGCCTCCTACTGTTAAAAATTAGTCTTTATGATCCATAACCAATGAGTAGAGTACAAGATTATATATGTTTTTGTTAGCTATTTCCCATGCTTTAATTTATATTTGTCTGTTTTCTTAAAAATTGATATTCTGATATTAAGGTTTGGGCTCCGATGTTGCTGTTAGCCACTGAAACACTGATTCATTGCATCCTTCTTCTGAAACTGTGAAACCCTTAGTCCTGTTTCCTCTTTACTGTCTCTTCTTTAAACCAGAAAAATACGATATAAAGACACTTAAGTGTCACGATTTTAAAATCCTGTGTGCTGGCTCCTCAGGGTACGTAGGCACAATCAAAACCAATTGAGCTATCGCAGATTAATGAATTATCAACAGTCTGATGAGCTGTGGTAATTACAGCACGCACGTTTTAGCCTCAGCTGATGGTTTTTGAGGTCAGTTACCACAGCTCAGCCAATTTACTCATTAGGTCAGAGCAGTATAATCACTTTTTTGTTGTCTGCCTATTTTATTGGTCAAGTTAGTACTAATCGCAATAGTTTCCTTCCAGCAGCATAAAATTCATGCTTTCACCCAGCATTAGAATGGGCAGAAGACAAATGGGGCAGTTAAAGACTAGCAGTAAACTTATAATATGCGTAATTTATCACCTGAACATCAGCCTTCCCTTTGCATGCGTGTGGTTTCTGTTGTGGCACAATAACCATCAACGTTGATATGCCATTTTGAGTGTTGTTTTTCTTTCCTGTAGCCCTGACTATAACGTAGAGTTCTTCCGCCAGTTTACGTTGGTTATGAATGCTCTGGATAACAGAGGTGAAGTTTTCGCTATGATTTTGTATTGGAGATAAAAATACTGTTGTTTATTCATAGAAACAGAACTTTAATGTGTTCTGCTCCTAGTACATCAGCAGTGTCAGTTAAATAATGAGTATCCTCTTGTAGCTTGTTGTTCGACTAACACTCATGTGCTTCACTACAAACTTGAAAAGGTAGTTAGTGCTTTTACTGGTGTTTTGAAAGCAAACATTGAATGCTTTGTCCCTGCTTTTTGAGAACCGATAAGCCTTGTATTTACGTACTTCGGTTTGTGCTATTTAATATTGCCAATGTATTTTGTATTAATTGGAAAACTGACTGTGAAAAATCCATAGTGTCCTGTAATTAAATAAGACAGATTAAGGGTAAATTTTGCATAGGAGAATAGTTTGAATTTGGAGAAGTAAAACTTTTTTTTTCTGATTATTCAAATTTTTCTTTAAAACCTCTTGATTTGCAGCTGCCCGTAACCATGTGAACAGGATGTGTCTGGCTGCTGATGTTCCTCTTATAGAGAGTGGAACTGCAGGCTACCTTGGACAAGTGACAGTTATTAAAAAGGTCAGGCTGTGTATGTCTCTTGTTGCTGTAAGTTTAAATCATTGGCTATTTTAGACAGCAGGGAGCTGGGTGTTTGAGATATGGTTACATTTCATCTGGTGATAGCATTTACTATAGTCGCCTTCAGAGTGTGACAAGTAAATATTTCACTTTTCACCAGGGAGTGACAGAATGTTACGAATGTCATCCTAAACCAACTCAGAAGACTTTTCCAGGCTGCACAATCCGCAATACGCCATCAGAACCGATCCATTGCATTGTGTGGGCTAAGTATTTGTTCAAGTAAGTGATTTGTAAAAAAAGAAAATAGGTGCTGTGGCTCAGTCTTCTGATTTCTAAACCTACAGACAGAGAAATACAGGGGAGACACACTTTGTGGGGGTGGCGTCTTTTTTTTTTAAATGAATGTGTACGATAGTAAAAATCTCCAATTCTTTGACCTGGGTTTTTGAGGTGGTTTTTGGGATGTTTTTCAGTTTTTTAACATAAAGATAGAGGGTTGATTGTACTTCGGCCTTGCTCTAATGTCACGGAAGACTGCCAAAGTAGTTTGGCACCGCAGTGCAGGTTGAGGTTACTTTGTTCTTCACCTGTTTGTGAAGGTAACATGTTTTTCAGTTTAATGCATTTGTTAACATGTAAAGTTTGCTGAGATCTTGGAGGATTATAAGCAATGCATTCAATACTGCAATATGAGTCTGGGTGAACCATTGATGCATTGTACGTAACTGTTCGGCTAAATTCAGTTTTGTAAATTCAGCATTAAGTCCAGCATGATGAATCCCAACGATTCAAAAACCATTGTGTGACGTGGCGCCGATAGCAAGAATTCTAAAGTGGATATGTATCCATTAGCAAATATTTCAGTCTTTACCCAGATATGATGAAATTCTAGCGTTGTGTTTTTCTTATTATATAGTCAATTGTTTGGAGAAGAAGATGCTGATCAAGAAGTCTCTCCTGACAGAGCTGATCCTGAAGCTGCCTGTGAGTGTGATATAAGCTGCTACCAAAATGTTCTGTTTCAGAAATTTTGGCTTGATTCTATACATTTCTTAAGCTTAGAGAGTTCAGCTCTACTTTCTTTTAAGAGGTTTCTTTTTACTGTACCCTTGGACAGAAGTTTGGGGTGTGTTATTAGATTTGTGTGACCACAACGTTATGTGTAGAAAATCAACAGGAAACAAGTATTCACTGTTTCTGCCAATAAAGGAATTGGGTTACATCAAACTAAGTTAGTGAGTTGCAGTTGTAGAAGCAAAGAGGAGTTAGTGCTGGTGTGTCTAATTGAGCTTTTGCTGGGCACAATAGAGCCATTTTATGGTCCCTGCATAATTTTGGTTATTGACTCTAGGGGAAATACTTGGATGTGATTTTCCTCTTTCTTTTAATTCAAAAACTCGGTTAACACTTGATTCATAGGGGAGCCAGCAGAAGCAGAAGCCAGGGCACGAGCATCCAATGAAGATGGTGATATTAAACGTGTTTCGACTAAGGAGTGGGCTAAATCAACTGGATATGATCCAATTAAACTTTTTACTAAGGTACCATCTTTACCCCAATAAATGTCTTTATTTGAAGTGTATGAGGTGCTTTAAAGTTAAAAATGGCTGTAGTGATGGCTTCAGTAGGTGGATAGCCCACTGTTTTGGGCTACTGTTTCTTGATTTTCACTTTACTCCCTCCCAAATTAACCAGAGCTGTGTAAACTTTATGCTGTAAGTGTTAGAGAATGGGGAATAAGAAGTTTTTTGAACCTGTTTTCTTTCCCTGTGGATTCTGATTTTTATTTATGTAATTGAAAAAGTTTTCAAGAAGAAAAGCAAAACTTCATGAATCTAATGCTGATTTTTCAGTTTCTCAGCAGACATAAAGTATGTCTTTTTTTTCCCCCTTTCACTTTAATATTTGTTTTTTCTTTTAAAATGTTTCCTAGCTTTTTAAAGACGACATTAGATACCTGCTGACAATGGATAAGCTGTGGAGGAAAAGAAAGCCTCCAGTGCCACTGGACTGGGCTGAGGTACAGAATCAAGGTAATTGTCCCTCTTCCAGCTGTTAGTTAAGTATCTCTGTGATATGTACCGTTTTGCACTGTCACACCTACTACTGATAATGTACACGTTAATTCTTCACAATTCCAGAAGAATTCTAGTTTTTCTCTACATAGTAAACTTTTTTTTAATCCAATACTGTTTTGCCATTGTTTTAGATACTTAGTGTTGGCTGTCAAAAATTCGTATTCCACAGAATTATGTCAGCTACTTATCTCTGAAAGCTGAGTTTTGCTTATAGTTTACAGTTGCTGTAATTTGTGTGTATCTAGGTGATTGATAAGAGTATAACTGTAGTTGCAGTTTTAAATGCAGATTTGTTGTAAAATGTTTGGGCTGCTGTAGTTTAAGGATATTTAGTTTTACTGAAATTGGAAAATTCTTAGCTCTTTGAGAGAACTTCAGTAGGACTTGGAAGTATTCCTAATCTTATTATTTTTTTCTTTTCCCAAAGACAAAACCATATCTGACCAACAAAACGAATCCTCTGCGCTCCTGAAGGATCAGCAGGTTCTTGATGTCAAGAGCTACGCACACTTATTTTCAAAGAGTGTTGAAACCCTGAGACTTCACCTGGCTGAGAAGGGCGAGGGAGCTGAGCTTATATGGGATAAGGTTAGTTTACTCAGTACATAAGAACCATTGTACTTCACGTATGGAGCGCAAATAGTACTTGGATTCATTCACTTTCATTCCAAAATAGTACTACTTGGAACAAAAATGCCTGGCACCTCACTAAATGCGCTTCTCATATATAAGTAAATCTGTACTTTAAACATGCTGTATTGTGTAACTCATTGAGTGTGAGGAATAACTATTGAGATGTAAAATAACTTAATTCACCAATTTTAAAAGGCACAAATTCACAAGTATTTGCCATATTTTGATTTTTGAAAATATTTTAATAATGGAGCTTAATTTTTTCCTTTACTCTAGCTGTATCTAAAACATGTTCATATACAGTAGCTTGGAGCTAGAGCTCTGCTTAGTTGTACATTGTAGTTAGCTTTGATGATAGGTGTGTGATATTTTACATTTTGTGAAGATAAACAAGAAAAGAATTTTCTCTTTTAGCAGCAGACACCATGTAATTTTCCTGCAGTCAGTTGTCATTTGGCATAAGCTAAAAGCATAGTTTTAAATACAGTGGGGAGGAAGTAGTAAGTTAATATTACAACAGATAACAAAAATACTTCTTTCTGAAACACAGGTTTTGAAACTGAGCATAAGACGTTTTAAGATTTTTGGATTTGAGCGTTATTTTGAATATGCAAGGCATTTGATTTATACCAATTCTACTATACTACAATTCTATTACACTAATTCACAACAAAAATACCAAGGTGCAATTTCTGAACACATCTATTTGAAGTCTTAGTGCTCAAAGCAACCTGCTGCGAGAGGACGTAAATTGACTTTGAAATGGAAAATTGTACAGACTGTTTTTAAACTTTATGGGTTTAAGATTTTAGGAACCACGTGTGGCAAACTTTTTCTAATGAATAATCCAATTTCTAAATGCTTGCGTTAACTTTTTGCCAGGATGACCCTTCTGCAATGGATTTTGTCACTTCTGCTGCGAACCTCAGGATGCATGTTTTCAGTATGAATATGAAGAGCAGATTTGATATCAAGTGTAAGGATATGTTATAACATTGTTTTATTTAAATAATAATTTAAACTTCTCGTTTTCATGTACTGTTAAAAATCTGCATGTTTTTGCTTGTTTTGCAGCAATGGCAGGAAACATTATCCCAGCTATAGCTACTACTAATGCAGTAATAGCTGGTCTGATAGTGCTGGAGGGCTTGAAGATTTTATCAGGAAAAATAGATCAGTGTAGAACGGTAAGTGGAAATAAGATACTTATACTTTCTTGCTATTATTTGCTTAAAAGTCACATGTAACCTGCTACGACTATTGCGTAGTTTTACTGTCTGTCACTTGTCAGTAGATTCTGAATGTGTTGGGAACTTTCAGCCACAATGAAGAGAAGTGGGAGTCTCAAGGATTATTAAATTCCTCTGATTTAATGAAAAGTGGTGCTTGGATAGGAGAGAGAACCACACTGACATCACTTGAATAGTATTTGTTTCATGTGACAGATCTGTTTGGCAATATCAGGTCAGTCAGCAGAGGTGGCACTTCAGCTCAGGAGGCGTGTTTAGGATTAGGGAACAGGACAACCTGTGAGACTATGAGGATAAATCTGTAGGAAAATAGATTTTACAAGTGCTGTTACTTACAGAATAACTTTTTTTTTATTCTGTCCTCAAGATTTTTCTGAACAAGCAGCCAAATCCCAGAAAGAAGCTATTGGTTCCTTGTGCTTTGGATCCACCAAATCCGAACTGTTATGTATGTGCAAGTAAGCCAGAAGTGACTGTGAAACTTAACGTACACAAAGTTACTGTGTTAACACTCCAGGATAAGGTAAATCTTGAATACTATCTACAGCTTTCACTTTAATAAGGATAGGGGTTTGTTCAGTATGTTTAGATGGAACATCAGTTGTTTATATTTGCTGTATATTTTGCATTTCTCTAAGCTACAAGAGTTAGATTAGCAAATATGCTTCTTAGTCATGTCTGCTTGTATATCTTGTGAAAGAACATGTGTATTTTGTAACACTTTACTGTTTTTAAAGCCTATTCATACCTAGCAGCAAAAACCTAAATTTGTATTTCAGTTGAATAGTCCTGTAGCCACATTGCAACTGTGTAGTCACAACTGATTTGTAATTCTGTCATTTTATGAAGTTCATCAAAACCTGAAGGTTTCAGAAAGCAAAAATATGATTATTTTGTTCATGGTAGTAACAAAAAAAAAAAGCATAAGCTCTCAGCAGTTGCCTGGAAATAAACCAGGAAAAGAGAATCCACATAATTCAAGGTTCTTTGTTTTCGAAGTGGCTTTAAGTCAGATATTGATTAAAAAATTGTATTAATCTTTTCAGATAGTGAAAGAAAAGTTTGCTATGGTAGCACCAGATGTACAAATAGAAGATGGAAAGGGAACTATTCTTATATCTTCAGAAGAAGGAGAAACAGAAGGTAAGCACTGAAGCTTTGCAGATCAGAGTAGATAAAACTAGCAAGAAACCATGATATACAGAATGGAATTCCAGGAGGTGTTTTAGCATTCATTCTGTAGACTAATATTTGAAGAGAACTGGATTTGCAAGAATTCAAGTGGCTTGAGAATAGCTCGTGGCATTGTCTGCAAGCCTGCATGTCCAGTTTGGCTTTCCTACATAAAGTCCTTTTCACCTGGAGTGTCAGGATTCCTTTCAAGAGTCGGTATTCAGCTATGAAAGTGCACAGGTTGCTCTCCTCTGTTTGCAAGTCCTGTTCATTTCCTTGTTCTTAGATTGTGGCCTTTTTTATGATGCTTGTAGGCACTATCTCCAAAACATACTTAAATGTAATGATAGTGAAGTGCTTGAACATGATGTGTGAGGCTAAATAAGTCAAACATAAGTAGTTTTTACTCCTTGTACCCTTGAATATCAGCTTTTACTTTAAATATAGCTAATAACTGTTAATCTTTTGTTTCAACATAAAACTTCTGCAGTATTTGTTTCATCATATTTATTCAGTTGTAAGAGATCTTTACGTAAACAGCTGTATACACTGCCATGTTTCACTATTTTTCTAGCAAATAACCACAGGAAATTATCAGACTTTGGAATCCGAAACGGCACTCGACTACAGGCAGATGATTTCCTCCAGGACTACACGCTGTTAATCAATGTGCTTCACAGGTGAGGACTCTGAAATCATTGGTTTTGTGTGTATTTGTAGAACAGTTCCATGGGGAATTTCCAACTCAGAATTTTAAATTAATGAATAAAACTCAGACGTTAAGCTTCAGAAAGACAATACAGAAGTAAAAGAGGAATTTTTATTTTTCAGGAATATATAGAGGTTAGGTGGTTTTGGTAGATTGAGGGGTGTGGGTGGTTTGTTTTTTTCCAGTAAATGGACCTAGTTTATTTGAATAATTTGTCATTACACAGCATAAAAATACAGTGCAAAACCAAATCTACTTTGGGGGCAGCCAACAGTGAGAAACTACTATTTAAAAAATACAAAATCCCAAAATTTCAAAAGACAAAACCCACCCTGCGTGCTGGAGTAGTGGGTCCTCTGCTTGACTACCTGTGTTTGGACACAGCAACAGAAATAGAAGTCACTTTGAAAAAATTGGTTTCTGTATTTAACCCTGGATAAGTAATATACAGCTTATATACCACAAATTAACATGCTGCACTTTCAGTGAGACTGGGAATGTGACATAGAGGAAGAAGAGAGAGCTCCAGTAATGATTTTTCTCATTCCTAAGCATTTTAAGTCACAGCACTGGGTGGAACAGTGTTTCTGAACAGATTTTCCTCTTTTTTTTAACGTTTTTCTCATTTTGCCATACCTGCAGGGTGCTCTGATAGTTGAATGATGTGCTTTGTGAAAAAGACAGGGTTTTTTTTACCTGGTTGTTTAAAAGCATATGCGTTTTTCTGCAGTGAAGACCTAGAAAAAGATGTAGAATTTGAAGTTGTTGGTGATACCCCTGAAAAAGTTGGCCCTAAACCATCAGAACCAACATCCAAGAACATCACCAATGGCAGCGATGATGGAGCGCAACCCTCAACATCAAGAGGTAAATAACTGTCATTAATAGTAAATATAACAGAAGAGTCTTTTGGTAGTGCTGCCCAATTAAGACAGTTGTCTGTGGGTTTACAATTTAACTTTGCCAACGTGAAACAGAAGGCTTTTAGGTTGCCTCTGTGTATAAATATGGTACTAAATAGGAAAACACACCTCTTAAATGTGTACTTTGTAACAATTTTAAATTGTTAGAAAGGTTTACAGTAAATAAGCCTGGAAATGGATACTACGTAATATACAAGGGCTTGGTGGGATGTCAGCTTAAGTGCATCATTTGCACTGTGACTGAAGTGAAGTTGTACCCATTCTATCTGACAGTCACACTACTGCTTGACAAAAGAATCAACCAAATTTATTACTTTCATCTTATGGATTTAAAAATTACTTTGTGGATGTCTTTCATCATGTTTTATTTTGTTAATTTAAGATGATGTCTTTATTATCTGCTTACAAAGTAATTATTTCTCACAGTCAAGCAAAGCATGGCAAGAAAATAGTACTTGCCAGGCAGGAAGAAGTGCTATCACCTGCCCAATGTGAGGTGTTTCTTCGAACATACTCAGACTAGTTAAACTCCAGTGAATATTGAGATGCTTAATCACTGAATGTTGAGGTACTGGAAACATCAGACTGTTTTATAGGGATAGCGTATGAGCCAGAACACTTGTTGTGACATGTAAGTTCTGTCTTACACTTTT
This sequence comes from Phaenicophaeus curvirostris, assembly GCF_032191515.1. Lineage (NCBI taxonomy): Eukaryota > Metazoa > Chordata > Aves > Cuculiformes > Cuculidae > Phaenicophaeus > Phaenicophaeus curvirostris. The sequence goes on from NC_091405.1 coordinate 18,577,604, forward strand.
GGATGATGTTCATTTGTTTGTCAGGTGGTGCTGTTTAAGATAAGTGCACCAGTACATAGTCACTTCCACTCACCTCTTGTTTCAGGGGAGATTAAACGTTAGGGTTGTTGCTACAATTGATTTCGAACTATATAGAAAATCTAGCATAAAATTCATTTTTACAGGGAAGTTGTACTTCAAAACAAACCAAATTCACTAGATGCCTTGAAGGTTCATGTTTGGGTCTATTTTCCCTTTATACCATCCATTGTTGTCCTTTAGATCTTCAAGTCTGCCCACCCTTCCACTCTTCCCTTTCTTTGCACGTTCTCCCTCTGGTGAAGTGTGGCATCTGCTGGGAGTTCTATTGAATGCACTGGTTCAAGAGAGGCTAGAAAACAGCTCAAGGACTGCTGTAGATATTACAATTTTTTTTGCACGTACAAAAGAGAAGAATCACATCCTAACTAGTACATTTCCCTTATTTTTGGGTTATCGCATTATTTTCCATACCTCTGGTGAAAGGGGAGTAACCATGTGGAAAGGCTATGTCATACAAATTTCAGAGAAATTCAAAACATGGAGGTGTTTAAAAGATGGGTGGATGAGGTGCTGAGGAGCATGGTTTAGTGATTGATAGGAATGGTTGGACTCAATGATCCAGTGGGTCTTTTCCAACCTAGTGATTCTGTGGTTCTTGCAGCTGAACGGCAAAGAATATTGATAAAGAATGCTCCAAGATGTATTAGTTGTATTAGAGATGTTCTTGGTTTTATGTATGAAGCTTGGTTTGAGAGCAGACTATCTTTACAGTGCCCATTTGAATTAAACACGCGTCTTTTTCAGCTCCAGATGAAGACGATCTATTGATTGTCGATTCTGAAGATGAAGGTACTTCGAGCAACGTTGACGACGATATGGAAAACAAAAGCCGCAAGAGAAAACTAGAAGATAAAGAGTGCGTCGGTACAAAGAGAGTGCGTACTGAGCAGACAGATGAGCAAGATGAAATCATAGCGTTAGACTGAGCACGCAAATGCCCCTTGACAACACAAGTTCAATAATGTAATACAGTAACAGCATATTATGTTGGGGTGTGAAAAGTGCCTAGAACTAGACTAATTTTAAGGCCTTGTTCCAAGTGATACCAAACCACTGGCTTAAGTAATTTGTGTGTTTCTCTTGATGATAAAACTCTCATCTCAATAGAGTCTTTCAAAAGTTTTGCCATATTAATTCCATTATTAAATGTAGTAGGAACATAGTTGATAAATACTTACGGATAAGTATTTGCTTAAACAGTCATGAAAAAAAGCATGTTATTTTTGTGTATATACCTTTTAGGTATGATTCAATAGGACAAAAAAATAAACTACTCTCGTTTAGTAAAGGGTCATCATCCGATGCCCACGTTTTAAGTGACTACATTTCTATTTTTTTGCTTGAAGAAAAATACTTTTAGCCTAGTCCAAAACATTTTTCACACCCCGAACAAGTAAAGAAGAAAATTCAATAATGCAGATTAGTGCCGTGTTTTACCAGTATTCTTGAACTTCAGCCGGCACTATGTACATTACTGTAAAACTGTTAATTTACTCAAGTTTTTCAGCTCGTACTGCCTGGTATGTCAATGTAAGAATCAAATTTTTGTGTATTGTTACAGTTTCAGGTTATTTATATTTGATGTTTTGTAAACTCAGATACTACTACTATACTGTACATCTGATGGACCAAATAAATGACATCTGAAATACTTGCTATATTTGCTTGCATAGTCTGGGTCTATGCTGACCGATGGGATTTTACATTGTATAGCCTTCAAAAGTTACTGTATTATTTTCATTTTTCTAAACATAACCGAGTAGTACAGAATTTAAGCTTCACTTGTTTGAGGTGAAAGGGGAATTTTTTTAATAAAACTTTTGTGAATGTTTTTTTTTTCTTGGACAATCAATTATTGGCCTCTTCAGCTGGAGCATTTGCATCACCCCACGCGTGCTTTTACCCCCTCATGCCTGCAGAAAGAGGTGAGCACTGGTCTCTTACATATTACATGTTGCCTTCTTAGGTTTTGGTTCCTGCATCTGGTTCTGTCCAGTGCAAAGACCAGCTCTTCATCAGTGTTAAACTGCCAGGGCCGTGCACAATGATGCAATTATTGTTTTATCTCTTCTTCTAGGTAGTAATAGTCCTATGCAATGGCTTGTTTGGAGGCGTAATACTTCCCTGTGAAATTAAATGCTGTTGAGTTAGTTGCTTCTTGGCCAGCAGAGTGAAGACTGAGGTAAAGATGTAACTAAGGTGTTACAGAAAGCATTTCCAGTGCAATGGTTCTTACAGTTCTTGCCATAAAGAGTGGAAGCGCTAAATGTAATATGTCTGATTACATCTTCCAGAAGTTAAGGCTGACACTTTCTTCTTAAACTTTACTAAAAATAAAATTATTGGTTTATTAAGTTAGTTGTTAAATAGCCTGTTCTCTGGGAAATAAGATGTGCTCCTGGTGATGTGACAAATCTTTAAGCTGATCTCACTCTGCCTGAGAAACTTCCCTGCTTGCACGGGTCGGTATTCAGGAATACAGCTTTCTAACTTGATTATTTTAACTGTGGAGGCTGTAATTCTTCTGACTTTATTGCAGGAATTCTACTGAAGTTGAGAGTGTTGATGACTTAGAAATTGAGTGGTGTATTAGCTGAATCAAAATAACACTCAACACAGATTTTGGGTGAAAAGGGTAAGCGGGGGGGCTATTCAGTCTCACTGCTTCCTGCTCTTCATTATTGCTGTTAATAGTGTGAGGTGACAGTATTCAAATGATTTCTTATGACCAAGAAGGTACACACAGCAGCTTCTCGGGGCCGTGGACAACTGTCAGTAAGTTGTTCAGAGTTAACCAGGCTACAGAAGCTGCTTTTATTGAACGTAGTGTCAGCTGTTCTATCGAGTTCTTGTTACGTCTGGCAATACTGAGTGAACCACTAAAAATGCAAACTGCTGTGCTAAATGAAAACCTGCTTTTCAGAAAGCAGGTTTCATGTGTGTCCTTAACTGGCTACTAATCACCAACACTGCATTAACGCTGCATTTTCCAACTTAAACTCTCTTTTGCCCTTGAGACAAAATTATAAATTGAAGCATTTATTAAGCTTTCAAGTATTTTAAAAAAGAGATGAGTCCCTTTTCAGCTGACAATTCATTCAAGTACTAATAGCAGCAATATTGATATGAAAGTAAGCACAGTTGAAAGGCTGTTAAAATAGAGGACAAATTCTTCCCAGTGCCTTAGCTTGGCAACCCTGACGTAGGCTCTGTCTTCACTAACAATTTTGGAGCCAGGCTCATTAAATCAATCTACAAATTGCTGTTTGCAGCGATACAAATGGGCTTTTCTGTCACCCAGCATTCTCTATTTGTTTGTACTGGTGCAAATTTCTGTAACGCAGATAAGCTTTTCTGTCAGCTTTTTATAGTAACAATTCATTCTCAATGCTTATATGTTTTTGTTTAGTTAGTGAATTTGAGTACCATATATGACAAAGACAAAAATAACACAGTATTTTAGTGTAGCTGAATGCAGCCAAGAGTGTATGTCTGTGTACGCTGCTAGTCCAGTGTCCCTTTTCTGCAGCAGAAGATGGGAAGGAATATTGACCACAACTGACGTAAGAGTTAACTAGATGTTTGTTAAACTCTTCAGACTTACAGTGAGGAAATTTGTAACAAGTCTGTTGCTTTAAAAAAATAAAGGCAGAAGTGCAACCCAAAATACTCAGAGAATTACCATTTGGGGGCAACTGAGAACCATTCAGTAGAAAGACCTTGGGGTGGTGATGGCAGAGTGCCACATACCAGCCCATTTCCTACAGAGCAACACCAGCATGTAGATAAGCATTACATGTCTGTAGTAGTTCTATGTGATGTTTAATTTTATTCTGTGAACCGATTTCATTGCTGATCCACAGAAGGAGACGCACGCTTCCCTGGCTGTTGGCTCCGACAGCTGGCAAGGAGATCAATGTTCCATTTCAAGTTCTGACCTTTACGACAAAGACCCCTTGCTAACCATTTATTAGATCTCAGAAGAATAAACCAGGCTTGTGTACGGTTCGTATACACTATCAGTATTACCTTCAAGCCTTATCTCTGCTGCCCCAAAATTGTAAACTTGGATTAGAAGAATTAACAAATAAAGAATTAAGGAAAATAAATTTGTTTTTTCCCTGTGTTCTGTATCTGTGCCTATAGGTAGAGATACTTTCTTTCTTCACTATTCATCTATAAGGACAAGAAGCCTTCGGTTTTGTGCATCTAAAATACTGAACGTGCAAGAAAGCAGAAGCTAGGATTAAAGTCATACAAGGAATCTCACACAGGTCAGTCTTCTGCTTTTGCTTGCCTGAGATTATTTTTGTTCTAGTGTCTAAGCAGAATGATTACAGAGAGCACACGCCTACAGACGTCTTTTCTGGCGTGTGGTTTGCAGTATTATAATCAGGACTTCTTATCACATCAAGATAAATCTTAGCTCTGTAGAGTCCCAAGTTTGTTTTCGCATTCCCAAGTCTCCAAAATAAGAAGCTACGTAACCTAAGATATCCTTCAAAGTACTAAGTAGGTTCACTGCTCACTGAGCTGGCCAATTCAGTCATGTACTTAAGCAAAAATAGTGGTTGCTACTAAACTAACTGATTGTGTTTGAATATACAGCGATTCTGTCCTGGGGTTGCAAGGAGGTATGAGTATGGCCGTGTGCAGCCTCCAAAGTGTGAGCCAGTAAATTGCTTTAGCCAGAAATGTTATCTGAAATATGTAAGAGAAGTGGAAGATGAAACTATAAAAGAAATAAGATACATAAATCGTGTATTGGTCGTAAGTGCTTGGACGTACGTTGTCTGTCTAACACAGCACATTCACAAAGTGCCTGTTGTTACTGCAATTTTCCAGGGTCTGTCCCAAGCTGTATTTGTGCAGCACGCTCATTAGCTGCATTTGCAATGAATAAGAAGAATGTAAAAAATGTTAAATAGTGTTTTATTGCAGATTTAGAATGAGAAATTACCGGTAAGCCTGCAGAGCAGTGTTGGTCAAAAATACTTCACATAGTTGTGCCTGGCAGAGGCAGCCGTTCAGGCAGTGTGTTCTGTCTACCAGAAGATGGTGCCCTAAAACACAGCCAATAACTGCAATTTTTAAAAGCTGTGATCAGCTGCAAGTGAGTATTTTAAAAACATGTCAGAGCAAAGTGATCTGCAAACAAATCACCCGAGTCCAAGTACGTATCATTATCCAAACTTTATATTCCGGGAAGCTTGCTTACACTTCAGGTTATCACGATGCACATTAAACAGACAGGACCCCAAAAAGCAAAACAAAGCCATGTAAACCACAATACAGCTACCGCTTCAAAGAAAACAAAAACTTCAGTCCCTGATCCAGAAGAAAAACATTCGTCAGCATAGTTTTTGTATCATTTTCACAAGTTTTGGGTTTGTTTTTTTTAAACAGACCAGAGGAAGGAAAAAGAATAATTATTACAGTTCTGACCAAGAAACTGATCAGTTTTAAAGCTGGAAATCAGAACTGGAATTCCCTGAGTGCTAACAAGCCTTATTTACCTTGTAGATGTCAAGGTATGATTTTATTGTTTTCTTAATGTTGGAGACAAGGAGGGAAGTTGCAAATAATCAGGTAGCATGCAGTTCAATACGTAAATCTGTGGAGCAGCTTAAAATTGTTAAACTGATGGAGCAAGACAGAGAACTCCCTCCTGCATTGTGTCAGTAAACCCATGTCTGATAGAACTTCTACCACAACACCAGTCAGTGGGATTTTTGCCATTGTATTCAACAGGGCTAAAGTTTCACCAGTGAATTTCTTATATTTACAGATGCTCTGCTTTGTTGGTAATAAATTGTTTGTGTTTTAAGGGAGGTGAAATCTCCATCAGGTCTCCCTGCCTGGTGGCTTGAGCAGCGTTCCCTTGAAGGCTCTGGCAATTAGGAGAAACAGGAGCACACTGCCTGTGAGGCCCAGCCAGCTGATATTAACAGATCAATAACTCCACCTGGCCTTTTTGCTCCCTTTAAGTCTCAGACAAAGGAGTTTATTTAACAGCAGCAGCTGGCTTTCCTTACTATCTGATTTACTGATACAACTTAAAATCAGGTGTGAGGATTACCACACCAAATTAAGAAATTAAGCTCAGCTTTTATAATACTCTACGACGGCTCTTGTGCTCTTCATTGCACAAGTGTGAGTCTTTTTGCAATATACACCGTTTACTGTTGGTTATTACAATTAAGCAAATATATTTAAAATAAAGTGGGGAGAAAAATGTTTTAGGATTGTCAAGCTGTAATTGCCTGGTTTTTTGGCTTTTCTTGTATGTACCAGGAAGGAGAATGATGGGGGCACTCGTTACAGCAACAGCAGCTTTAACTCCGCTTTTATTGTTTGCGCAGCCCGGCACATATGGTCCTCTTTGAGAAACGCAGTGGTGGCTCGAGTGTGCTATGTACCACTGCAAACATATTTATTCCATCCATGTGGGCTACATCTGTGGCTGTAGCATGGATAAACGTTATGTTCATTATGTGTATGACAGAAGCACAATTTGCTGGTGAAGAGCAGGTCTGTGGTATCGCCCCTGCAGCAGGGCTGGGATCGCTGTGCAGGGATGCTCTGGCCAAGGGCTGCAGACGGCTGGGATGGGCCTGGATTTGAGGATCTACTTATGGAGCATAAGCTTTCAACAGTAAGTGATTTTTATAATTTGATCCATATTGTTTACTAAAGAGGGCTGTTTCCTTACATTCCCCGGATTCACTCAGTCCCTGGTATGTTTTTCCCATGAGCTCATACTCAACAAAGCCCGTGCTTTATCGGCTCGCGTACCAAGAGGCTGACTGAGAAACCTGCTACCTGCTGGCAGCAGAGGCCGTAAGGAACTGTGCTGCCTCGAAAGGTGAAACAAGGGCAGATTTTGTGGCTTGGAGGACAGAGCTACAGGACAACACACTCCTGCTGTAGCTTACACTCCTGACTTCACACAGCATCAGCTCTCCCGTTCCCACTGTAAGGGAGCTGCTCAAAATGCTTCCTTGTGTGAGCACACAGGCAGGGCCCCCAGGCACGTTCTACCCACTCTGCTAGATTACCAGTAAAGTTCTCTGATGCTGTGAAATTGTGAGGGTTTTTAGATAAAATAGAGTAAATTATTTTTTCTTTATATGTGTTCTTGACAGATGAAGTTCCCAGGTTGTCCGTGAGCCTCTCCCAGTTTCTCAGGAAGACAGACTTAAAAAAACTGGTAGTATGTAGCTCAAAGTCAGTGACTGGACAGACCACGCTAGGATGGCCCCCAGGAATGATTGAAGATGGAGCTCTGCACCTGTACCTTTGTACACCACTGTTCTGCAAGACCTAGGCTGCAGATGCATGCGGTAAGAGCTTATTTAGGGGGTCGGCAAGACACGTGGTGGGAGATGTGAACACATCATGGAAAAGAGCTCTTGGCTCCCAAGGCTGGTTGTGTTTGCACTGACAGAGGACCCTCTCTCCGTGTCCAGCACTGACCGAGGACCACCTCTCCTTGCCCAGCAGGTTGGTTTTCCAGGTTTTGCTCTACACATTAATGTAGTCTGCTGTTTTGGTTTTTTTTTTTTTTTGCTGGCTGCTCCTGTACCTGCAAACAAACCGATTGCCAATCAATTGCCCTCCACAGCTGGGGACATTTTTGAGTACACAGTTGCTTTTAATGTTTAATTAGGTATGATAACATGTTCTTGGCAGGGCAGGGTGCCTGCAACTCAAACTTGCTGCCTGTTTCTCCCCTCAGAGGATGCCCAGCCCGGGCACCGCTCAGGCGTCCCAAGGCTTTGTTAGCCTTTCTGCCATCGAGGCAAGCGCCCGGCAGGGAAATTGTGTTAAAAATTACCTCTAGGCTGGAGTTGGGAGGGGGAGGCTGCAGTTTGGGGCCGTTGGGGCAGGGTTTTCCCTCAGCCTAGCCCCGTGGAAGCAGCGCTGGGCGGGTAGAGCCCTTTCCCGTGCTCCTGTCAGCCCGTGAGTCGCTCCAGGCCACAGCGTGTCTCTCAGCTGCGTTAGCGCGGCTTTTTTTGTTTTAATTAAAAGACTAAATGAGTGGCGCTAACACCCGGGGGCCGCGCCGGGGCCACCCTGCCCAGTGACAGCGGAGCCGCCAGCCCGGGGAAGGGCTGAGGGAGAGGAGGGGAAGGAGGAGAAGCGTAAGGGCTCGGGGAAGAGGGGAGACAGCCAGCCCCCTGTGAGGGCTGCGGGAGGAGGAGAGCCGAGGGGGAGCCGCCGGTCCCGGGGAGCCGAGGGGGAGGTGGCAGCGCCGGGTAAGGGCTACGGGGTGCAGAGGGGGAGCCGCCGGGTGAGGGCTCGGGGAGCCGAGGGGGAGCCTGTAGCGGCGGGTGAGGGCTCGGGGAGCCGAGGGGGAGCCTGCAGCGCCGGCTGAGGGCTCGGGGAGCCGAGGGGGAGCCTGCAGCGCCGGCTGAGGGCTCGGGGAGCCGAGGGGGAGCCTGCAGCGCCGGCTGAGGGCTCGGGGAGCCGAGGGGGAGCCTGCAGCGCCGGCTGAGGGCTCGGGGAGCCGAGGGGGAGCCTGCAGCGCCGGCTGAGGGCTCGGGGAGCCGAGGGGGAGCCTGCAGCGCCGGCTGAGGGCTCGGGGAGCCGAGGGGGAGCCTGCAGCGCCGGCTGAGGGCTCGGGGAGCCGAGGGGGAGCCTGCAGCGCCGGCTGAGGGCTCGGGGAGCCGAGGGGGAGCCTGCAGCGCCGGCTGAGGGCTCGGGGAGCCGAGGGGGAGCCGTCGGTCCCGGCCAGGGCTCGGGGAGGCGATCGAGCGGCGCGGGGGAAGCCGCCGAGCCGTCCTCTCCCAGCCTGACTCGGTGCGAATCATTGTTTGGCTCCGGCATTAACTACATTCCAGCGGGACGCAGCGCCCAGTCTCCTTCCTCGCATTCCTGCCCCACACAAAGGAGTCCGCGCCTCGCCCCGCGCAGCACGCGCCGGGCGGGGGGCGCGGATCCCTCCGCGCGGCCGTTCACCGCGCCCGGAGCCCTATTTAAGGCGGCGAGTGACGCGCGGCCGGAGCCGCCGCGATGCCGCCGGGGTGACCGCTGCTGCCGGAGCCGCTGCCCCGCCGGGACCGGGCTCGCGTGAGGGGGTTTTAGGCCGATTTTTTGGTTTTGCCGTTATTTTTACTTTATTTTTTTTCTTTCGTATTTTTTTTTTGGCTTTCCCCGCCGCGGGCTGCGCGGAGTTCGCCTTCCCTCACCCGCCGGCCATGGAGAAGTACGAGGAGGACCTGGCGCTCAAGGCCACTAAGTTGATGGAGGACCTGTCGCTCTACGAGCCCTGCCCGGAGGGTCCGTACGGCCGGGGCGGCCGCCGGGACCCGCTCCCGGACCCCGAGGAGCCCAAGCGGGGCGTCCCGGGGCCGCGGCGGCTGAACGGCAGCGCCGAGCCGTGCGGCAGAGCCTGCTGCGAGGAGGGGCTCTGCACCCGCTCCGAGGTGGCCCTGCCCTGCTACAGCGGCTTCCCCGACAAGGGCAAGCGCTACCCGGCCGAGGGCTACCGCTACGCCGCGGGCAGCGCCTACGAGGGCGGCGGCTACGTGGCCAAAGGCGGCGGCGGGCGGGCTCCCGGCGGCGGGGACGGTAAACTGGGCGCCGCCAGCCCTCGCTCCAGCCTGGCCGCCGCCTGTCCCGGCCCCGCCGGCGAGCACGGCAAGTTCTCCGGCCTGGCCGCCTCCTCTCCCGGCCCCTCCGGGGAGCACGGCAAGTTCTCCAGCCCCCGCTCCAGCCTGGCCGCCTCCTCTCCCGGCCCCTCCGGCGAGCACGGCAAGTTCTCCAGCCCCCGCTCCAGCCTGGGCGGCGCGGCCGCCTTGCCCTACGAGAAGTTCTCCAGCCCCCGCTCCAGCCTGGTGGTGCCCGGGCAGGACAAATTCGGCAGCCCCCGCGCCAGCCTGGTGCAGTACGACGGCTCGGCCCTGAGCCCCCGCTCCAGCTACGCCAGCACGGCCAGCGACACCAGCAAGCACTCCAGCCCCCGCGCCAGCCTCACCGGCTACGACGGCAGCAAACCCAGCAGCAACCGCACCAGCGGCATCAGCATGGGCTACGACCAGCGCCACGCCAGCCCCCGCTCCAGCACCGCCAGCCAGTACTCGTGCACCACCAGCCCCCGCTCCAGCTACTCGGGCGGCGCGGAGCCCGAGGGCGGCTGCGCGGGCGCGGGGCTCGCCCTGGCCAGTCCCCGCTCCAGCCTGGGCGCCGCCCTGGTCAGCCCCCGCTCCAGCATCTCCAGCCAGAGCTCGCGCAGCTCCCGCGGCTCGGCCGGCGCCTACCCCGAGCTGCAGCTGCCCTCGCCGCGCTGCTCGCTGCAGGAGGACGGCGGCCTCCCCGAGCTGGGGGACGCCCACCCCAAGCCGCGGGCGCAGTCCCCGCCGCAGCCCCCCGAGCCGCCGCCCTTCGCCTACAGCCCCACCAAGGGCTCCGCGCCGGGACACAAGTTCAAGCTGCCCTACCAGGTGACGCCGTGCCGGGACAGCGGCCCCAGCCAGGCCGAGAGGCGGCTGGAGGCGCTGACGCTGGAGCTGGAGAAGGAGCTGGAGATGCACATGAAGAAGGAATACTTCGGTGAGTGAGCGAGTCCTTCCACCGCCCGTCCTGGGAGCTGACCCCCGGCAGCTGCTCCTGATGCCGAGTGCCGGGGCGCCCGCGGGAAAGCGGGAGAGGGGCGCGTTTAGCCTCGATAAAAGGAAGAATTTCCTCACCGTGAGGGTGGGGAGGCCCTGGCCCAGGTTGCCCCATCCCTGGAGGTGTTCAAGGCCAGGTTGGATGGGGCTTGGACGGCCTGGGCTAGCAGGAGGTGCCCCTGCCCCATCGCAGGGGGTCAGAACTGGATGATCTTTAAGATCCGGTGGGTCACTTCCAACCTGGTTATTCTATGATCCCTTCCACCCCAAACCCAGAACTCACAGCATCATAGAATAGTGATTCTATGACTCTTTGCGTGGCGCTTCCCCTTCCACGTGCGGATGGGAGGCAGGCTGAGGGCTTAGTAGAGAGGCTGTTTGTGCTGTTGGGCTGACAGCAATTATCTTTGCTTCCCTCTCTCTTGCTGGAACTTCACCGATAACCCCCAGCGTCCCTGAGGCTTCAGATCGTGCTCTCGGGCTGGCTATGATAACTTTTTTACAGGTGACATGTGTGGCTGGTGGAGCGATTCTTAGTACCTCGTTCAATAAAATGTTTGTGGTAGTTGGGGTGCCCGTGGGAGCCTGGCACCGTGTCTGCCCTCAAGGCCTTGCAGGGTCTGTTCTGCACGCAGGTTCCCGCACAGGTTGGTGTTGTCCCTGGGATGGGACAGAGGGGAGGTTTGGGCTGAGGAGAGCCCTGTGTCCTTGCCGAGGCTCCTGTTGGTCATCCTCTGAGTTTTTATTGCCTCTTCATAGAACAAAAGTAACTTGTTGAAAGCAGTGAGCACATTTTGTGGTTATGCTGAGCAGGATTTAAGCTTTCCTGGTTTTCTTACTTGGTACTGGGTGGAAGAGGACAAAATACCTTTGAAAGGTGATCCTAGAGTGGGCAGAAACTGGCTGGTTTCCTCTGTGCTGGGGACGGTGGGTGAGCTGGGAGGCTGCTGGACCTGTCCCCTGGTTGAATGAGGGTTGAGGGCAGGACTTTTGGGGGCTCCTTGCAAATGTCTGCGAGATGCCTGTAGTGAGACAGACCTGGGCTGGTCAGTAGAGGTAGCTGAGAGCCTCTCTTCTGAACTGCAGTGGCATAGTTTCCACAAGCTCTTGTGCCCACGCAAAAGCAGCTGAACGCAGTGCTTACTGCCTCCCTCCATCCCAGGTGGGGCTGATAAAGCTAAGGGTCATCAATCCCATCTTTTGTGGGTGTGGCACCTGGTGTGCCTCATCACCTGAGTGGCCACAGCTGAGGACGGTAACGGTTCACCTCAGAGTGGGCAGAAGATGGATGGGAGGGCGTGTTAACACACTGCAAGAAAAGTTGCCTTCAAAATTCCTGCTGTATACTGTGAGAGATGGAGAAATAAGATGTATTCAGAGTAAGAAATAAGTTACAGCTGTCCTGAGCCTTTGGGAGAGGTTTTCAGTGGCTGGGGAAGCTGGTGTGTGAGCAGAGACTCCAGGAGCAGCACTGTGGAATCTGTTGGGAGCAGGTTTCTCCTATAAAAATTTGCCTGTTGAGAGCGTCACTACTTGCAGGTATGTTCTGTAGCGACATGTCGTAGCATGACCTGAACCTTGGTGGATCTGTCCTCTGCAGGATAGGCAGTAAGCTTCGCCTTTGTGCCTAGTAAGCCTATGTAGTGGCTGCTTTGTGGGTATTCCTTGTAGCAGCACAAAGAGCTGCTGTGGCGTGTGCCCTGGAAGCAGAAGAAACCCAGAAAAGTGGGGTGCTTTAAAAGAGAAAGCAGATTTCTGTGAGTTGTTGAGGTTTTGATAAGTCCTGGTGGGATTGATCCCACATCTCAGGTTGCCATCACCTGTGGAGGTGAGCTTTGAGCAAACACATGAGGGATTGGCAGGAGTGACCGCAGGGTAAGAGATGAGGAGAGTGAGAATGGGATGTCTGCTATTTAGTTTGACTTGACCTGAGAGGGTCTTAAGCAATGTTAATGAAGGGAAGCAAGGAGAATTGCCTTTATTTCTATAGCAGCTCACACACGTTACAGCTGAAGTTTTTGCTTAAATGTTTGCTCCCTTAGCACTGGTGTCTGGCACACTGCAGAGACAGCCATGGGGTGTTCTTTGATGCCAAACCTGAACAGAAGTGTTGAGCCAATAATCTAACACAGGTAAAGGGAAGAGAGGAGGTGGTTTAATGCTCCTTAATTAGATGAGTTCAATTGTCTAATGACTAAATGCTTGTGTGAAGACGCTGGTAATTTTACTGTTTTATGCTCCACCCCCCAAAAAAAGAAAAATTTGAAAAATCAAGCAGTGTGTTGGTTTGAGACTGAGTCCTGATTGGAGGAGAAACAGCTCAACCCTGCTTTCCTTCTGTTCGTGGGTCAGTTTGAGTGTTCCACCAGCTATGATTCTGCTGTCAGTCCCTCCCTGCTCTCCTGCACCTCGCTGCTCCGCTTCAGGAGGAACCTGTAGTCTGGGGCCGATGAGTGCATGATGAGACATGTGCAGGGGCTGAGCATCGGAGAGGCTCTGGGGAGCCAAGCAGTGTGCAGCCTGGCAGGTCTACGGCACAGCCGTTCGCCCACCCTGCTGTGAGCGGCTGTGAGCAGTGCTGTGCTGGGAGCTTTGCTCTACTGCCTCACCTTCGCCATCGTCCCCTTTCTTCCAGCAGGCTTCAGTGCATCTCTGGAGAGAAAGAAAATGCCCTTCCGCAGTTGGTTTAATCTGACTGAAGACGACAGCGCTGCAAAAGGAGCGTTCTGCATCTGCCCTACCCACAGCTGTGCAGCTGAGAGGTAGCACTCCCTACTTCCAAGTGCTCCCAGCAGCGCGTTGCAGCCACGTGCGCTCACTGATCTGACGAGAAACAAAGTCTGCAGAGAAGAAAGAGGAGAGGGAGGCTTGCTTTGGGCTAGATAGACAAGCTGCTCCAGTGCATCTGTCGATGAGGTGGCTGGAGCTGACTCAAGGGAGAAAGTGTGGACAGAGGGCTCTGGGAGGCTGAGAGGGTTCCTTTGGCCACAGCTTGCAGCTGAATTGGGTAAAGCTGTGATGCTTCATACCCTTGTAGCTACTTCCAGCACAATCCCTGCCTAAACTGCTTCATCCTCAGCCCCCTGAGAACCCCTGTCTGTCCCATGTCTAAAGGCTCATTTTCTGTTTTATGATTTCCTGGAGCTTTCTCGGTGAAATGTTAGTTTTTTCCTGTTTACATCAAAATGGAGGTAGTGGCTGAAATATCATGCTGGTTTTTGAGAATAAGCAGAGATTTATTGTCGGGGAATTACTTTCTGGGATTTATCTTCCACCAGATTTTGTGTCTTTAGTAGGTAAATCACTGAACAGAATTAAACTTAACATGGTGTGATCTCCTGAAGCGCTCGAACAGCTCGTGTACTTCAGAAGCTGGTTTTGCTGATCTCCTTATTACTCTTGGAAAATAGATTGTTGAAGCGGATTTGAATTGTAGGCCTTTTTTAGCTGAAGTGCAAGAAAGGCCTCGAAAATGAGGTCAGAAGGTGTGTGTTTGCTGGGGAAGGTGCAAGAAGAGCTGCAGTGGGAGGTGCTGGGTTACTTGTGAGTTGGCAGGTATCCTGGTGGCTCCAGGAGCTCCTGTCCCTGTTCCTTTGCTGAGACCGCAGACAGTGCAGAGGGACTGTGCAGTGAATGGTGCTGCTGTGTGTGTGGGAGTAGAGGAGAGGGGAGGAGTGACCGAGTGGAGAAAATAATGATAAATAGTATAGGGAAAACCTGGAGCTGGAGGGTTGTCCGAAGGGAGGAGGAGTAGGAATGTGGAGGGAGAGAATGAAGGAGCATATCAAGACAATGAAGAGGATGCAAAAAGTAAATGTGATCACACAAGTTAACAGAGATGGGTGATGTCTTTTTTTTTTTTAATCTCTTTTTTGTCTGTGGTATGCAGTGCCCTGTGAGGTATGTGGGAGGGGTCTGAGATAGCCCCTTGCGGTCCCTGCTAGCCCTGCACATGTTTGTGAGGATCCCGGGAGTTGGAGAGTAATAAACCGTGTCACGTGTAATAACAGGAGAGGAGAGATGGGGAATATAAATGTGTTTATTTTTAAGTACTCGATGCATGCAACATGTGTGATTAATGTGAGTGATGTTGGTGCCTCTTGGTGTAAAATTTCCCTGAAGTGGTATTGCTTTGACATTTAAAATATGTAAAGGATCGAACTTTGTGTGCTCCCGCTGATGGCTTGGTGACAGCAGCAGAGATCTGATTTTTTATGCCCATCCTGGACTAAGTGCCTCCTCCCTGACAGGGCTGGGAATGTTTTATATAAAGCAAAAAGGAGGAAATGCAGGAGCGTGCATGGTGTCTGAGTTCTATTATGAGCTCAAAAAGGCTTGTTTTGGAGGGCTGCGCTCAACTGCATGAAAGGTTCAAGTCCTGACAGGACAGACGTCCCTGGGGCTGTGATGTGGCATAGCTTGGAGGTGCTCCAGGGGTGTGAAGGCTCCTGAGGGTGGCAGCAGGATTCCTGTTGGCTTATTTGAGAGTGGGACCAGCCTTCAGCTCTAGCCGGATGTACTAATGATCAACTGGTAAATGTCAGTGTTTGGCTGGATTTTCATTTGATTTTTCACTGTGCCTGTTTGGATACCATCTCTGGAAGTGTATTTTGTCCTTTTTCTCTACATTGGAGCAGATATTTCTGTTGTGTGGTATGTGTTATCGCTTTCTGTTAACCTCACTGTGCTGTTTTAACTTACTATCAGCATAGCTTTGTTTGTGACTGTGCTGTGAGACAGAGGAGCACAAGAAAATGGCCAAGCAAGTCATACTCTTGCAGCTGGAGTATTTCACATCGTCTGAAACTTCATTCCTTGCTTTTGGAGCAGTTTTACTAAGTCTCTAATGTCACATTTATGTGTTCCAGCAAACATAAGAAAAGACCTATGACTCATTAAGGAAAAAAACCCCAGCACCATGGAGCACAAACACTCGTTTAATGCTTTGCTGATAACTACTGTGCATATAAAACATGTTCAGGCTTACACAGGGGGACTCAGCTGGTGTCAGGATTTATTGCTAGTGACACCTATTTCCAAATTTCAGATGCTGGAAATGTTCCTCTTGGCAGGGTTTGCACAGAAACCCATGGGCAGTTGGATTTAAACGACTGTGTTCTCACATGGAGAAGGGGGCGCAACAAGAGCAGCTAGAGTGTGATTTGAAGAAGGGGCTTGTTGGGCTGATTCAGTTGTTGCCCATCACAGGGTTGGGCTGGTGTGGGGTCTGCCGATGGGTGCTGTGTGCTTCGGGTATGCTTGGTGTTTTCCCTGTGCTGAGTTTTTGTGAGCTGAGGTACCTGACAGAGCATCGAGTTCCTCTAAGTGCCAGGGATGAGAAGTCAAGTGACTTTGAAGAGGGATGTGATTGGATTGAAATAACAACATGAATATTTAGGGCTATATGTGGGGGAGATGGTCGATTCTGAAGTCTTTAATTGCAGGTGGCAGCACTGGAATGTGTCTGGCTCGCTATGGGGGTTAATGCTTGTATTTGTGGGTATCAGGAAAGGTGCAGAGGCAGTGTGCAACAATGCAGAATATTAATACCACATATTGTCATGAAGTAGCCAGGGAGTGGATCAAATGGACAACAAAGAGGCATTTAGTATGTTACAGAAGGTCGTGTCCAGCTACGTACCATTGCTCTCTTAAGAATCTGGCTGAACAAGGCTCACTTTGCTTCAGAACGTGTTTATAGCTTTTGGGAAAAGTAGATGGCTGTTGTGGAATAACTGCTGGGGACTCTCAAATGTTTTCCTGGCCATCCAAACATTTATTTAATTGGTGAACTGTTTCACTCTGTGACACCACAGAACTTCTGGAAAGTGAAAACAAGATGTTTTTTCCCTTTTCATGTGGCCGCTTGAAAAAATTACAGAATTTCAAAGTTGAAATGAAGAGAAACTAAAAGCCCTTCCTAAATGCAGTTTGACAGTTGTGTGTATTTAGATGCTCCAGCTCACTTAGATCGTATTTCCTGTGGTTCATGGAGATCCTGTGGCCTCTCCCAGGCATGGGAAATATCCTTTTGTTCAGGTGCTCATTGCATAAAACTTTCTCCTGTGCTACAAGCTCATCCTCGAGCACATGTGGTGCAGGAACTGGGATTCCACAAGTAAAGCTCTTGAGCTGGAGGTTGGGTAGTTCTGCTGTGCTTTCTCCATCTCCTTGAATGTTCCCTCCGTGCTGGCAGTCCCAGCTGCTGGGTTTCGGGGGGCATTGGGCACGGCCAGTCCTGAACGTGGGCCCCCTGGTTGGGTCAGCGAGGTGTGTTATTGGACTTTGGCACATAAGGCCAGGCAGAATGCTTGTTTGTCCCAAATTTAAATATGAGTAGTTGGAGGTTCATTTTTGTGCGTGGGCTTTGCGTGTGCAAAACTGCAGCGTGCATGCAGGGTGTAGTTGATTGAAAACCTTTGTTAGAACAGGATTTCTAGCGAGGTGGGGAGAAGTATGATTGTTTGTTACTGTAATAAATCAAGTGCTGACCTGACTGAATTGAGACAGCTGTGGTTTCTGCTGTGGCTCATTCTGTTTTCCCAGCCTTGTGAATATCACCTTCGGTAGTGTCAGAGTAGGATCTTGAATTTGTGTTCTGTCTTTGTCCCTGCTAGGGAATTCCTACTAAATCCATTTGTTTAAGCCAGATGCTGAATGATTGGGAAAGAATCACTTGGGAATGGTTGTGAGCAAGAGGATAGCGAATAGACTTTGCCACTTATCCTTTGTTTCCTCTGCTTGAAAGTGTGCGAACCTGGCCGTGCGCTGCTGTCAGCTGCCCTGCCTGTTCTTGTCATCAGCATGAAATGCACCTGGATGAGACCCATGGTCTCCATGGACTCTCTCATCTCTCGCTCTTCTTTCCATCTCTCCATAACTAAGTTAGTTTGAAGAAAATGTTGATTTTTGGTTTTGTTCAAAAAAAAAAAATTGAGAAGGTAGTAGAAGCCAAAGATACTGGAGCCCAGCATTGGCTGAGACAAAACAACTGTTTATACCAGGCAGTGGGAAGAGCTGTAGTTGGTAAAATGTTGGCACTTCTGATGTTTCTCTCTGTTGTTGCAGTTGCCATGCTATTAGCCTTGAGCATCCTGGTTCTCAGGTGTAGATGGGGGAAATGGGTAATTCCTCAGGGGATAAGGCAGCAGTTTTGATGAATGGCTACTGCTCTTCTTTTGCCAAGCAGTTATGTGAAAATTCCCTGCAGTTGGTGGGCTGCCCATTTTTAATCAAAGCCATGCTTCCCAGATCTAAACACTCAACAGAAAACAGAGCTGCACAACAATCAAGTGTGTTGGAGTCCAGATTTTGAGCTGGTTTGAAAAATAAGCATGTAATTTTCTGAAGTGTAGGTCAGTAGCTGGTCTTCTTGGAAAGTGTGTTGGCTTGTTGTACCTGTTCCTGGCTGGAGCAGGCTGAGCCGCTCGCTGTGCTGCAGCCCTGTGGGGTAGCAGTGGTTCACAGCAAGCGATGCACTTGCTCTGCTGGAAAACCCCTGCAGCTCCAGTGCAGACCTTAGTGGCTTTACTTGGAAAAAAAACCCCAAACTGAAGACATCTTAAAATCCATACAAGATAAATTCAATTTTTATTTAGAAAATGAGACCCTTAGTGATAAATCCAGACCTCCCTCATTTATGACAGTTGTGTTTAGGTCACAGGGGCGTGTTTCACTTGTTTCTGACAGCTTGGCATCATCTCTTATTTTTATTACACCACAGAGACCAGGGAATAATAAATTTGCATCAGTGTTCTACCCTTGCTGTGTTTCTCTGCTTGGCCTGCCCAGCTGCCTCTGTGCTTCTCGGAGTCTGTTATGGAGCTGTCGGGTATATGGCTGCTTTGTGCTTTGGTGTAAAGCGATGTGTGCTTTGCACAGGGGCTTGGTATCTTGACAGACAGACACCAATTTCCTGCAAATTATGATGTTAGTAACAAAGAGCAGGTGCAGTTCGTGGTGTGAAAGAGCTTTAATGCACTACTGAGATCCTGCTGACCAATTTCCGCTTGTACAAAGCCTTCTATCGGTGCACAGTTTCAAAGTCGCTCTGCTCACTTGCAGGAAATGGGTTTATGCACGTGAATCCTAGGAAAGCTCCTCATTGTGGAAGATGGGATCTCTCCGCCTTGGGACACTGAAGTGTCAGTGTGGAAGAGACTGAATCTGACTTTCCTGACATGTAGTTTCAGCTGAATAGGGTAGAGGTTGTGTCCAGAAGTGGAGCTCTGTATCCTTTACTTTTCTTCTTCTTGTCATCTTCTGCCCAGAGCAGATGTCACTTAAAGGTATTGAGACCTAAACCTGGAGAGGGCGTGCGGAGCAGAGGAACAGGCCTGGGTGATGCACGTGGCACCTGTTGCCTCTGATCTGTAGTTGGTTATAGAGCGCCCTGATGCCGTGCAAGCAGTGAATGATGTGCTGGGAGCAATGGGTATTGCTGCCACTTTTTTCCTTAGATTGCCTTTTTTTATTCTGCAAAATAACAGGTTCTATTTATTGGTGCTTAAGGGTTTTTTTTTTCCTGAAATGTTGGTGGCCATCAGTTGTCTCAGATGCTTTTTACAGAAAACTAGAAAGCAAGCTTGCCATCTCCCAGTCTTATTTCTTATGTTAGTTTCAAGGGAGATGTTCCTGTGCAAGGTTGGCGCGAGTGGCTGTGCCAGGAGGTGCTGTCTGGTCTTGGAGAGCTGTGCAGGGCTTCCTGGCAGCTGCACAAGCAAAGCAGGTCACTGCCCAATTCCGAGAGAGGAAGAAAAGTCAAATCCACGGCAGGTTTGGACCTGGAGCTTTGAACGTGGCACAGAGTAGGCGCAAGGCTTGCTCCTTGCTGTAGTTCCTGGCAGAGTGGAGGTGTGGCAGTTCATCAAATGCCACACTGCCCTACGGCTTCAGAGAGCCCTTTTGCCAGGGGGTGGAAGGATTTGAGAGCCAACCGCGGTCTGTTAAAAAAAAAAAAAAACAACAACAAAAAACCTTCCTGACCTATAGGAAAAGGGGAAAAGAGAAGGGGTAGCTTGGGTTGAGTTGAAACAGCCTTGTACGCTGTGTAAGAGCAAACAGAGGAATTTGGGCGGGTGGAGAACCAGCCCAGAAGGAGGTGATCCCTAGAGGCTGCTGTGCATTTATTTGCAAAGAAAACACTTTGAAGGTGCTCCAAGTGCAGACTTGCAAATCAGCTGCCTGATGTGCCAAGCTTGTGAAGCTCTGCCTTTCCCTGCTCCCCACCTTGCAAGGACTTTGCGGGGCTTCCCGAGGGGAGTGGGGAGCAGCACAGACCCGTTGGCCTGGCTCTGCCTTAGCAGCTCATCTCACTTGTGTCCGTCTCATTCATTTCTGAATCATAAGAGGAAAAACAACACAAAACACAACACGCTAGCTCCTGAGCTTATGGCCAAATCTTGGATTGCTTTGTGGACAGAACTTCCTTTGAAATTACAGGGTATTTGGCTTGGTTAAAGATTGGCACACTGGGAAAGCCAGTGTTGGATTATTGTAAGGTCAGAGAAGGGGTGCATAGCGAGGTCTAGGGGATGTACTTCCTTTTTGACAGATTACCATGTGAATAACGAGTATTGACTTAGAGCTTTCTCATTTCCACATAGGTTAGTCCGCACAGTGTGGCTGCCCAGGGAATTTCTAGCCCTACTCCACAGATGGGAGGACAAGCAGAGGGACTAGTGAAGGCTGCGGCACCTGGGTCAGAGCGGAGCAAGGCCTCTTGGCTGCCCAGTCCCCCAGTGGTGCTGTGTGTCGTGCCTGAGGGCTTTCAGCATGGAGCCGAATCCCACCCGTGGGAACAGAGTTCAGTGCAGCAGTGCTGGGGAGGTGAGGAGCGCTGAGGTGCAGCTGAGAGCACACGGTTTTGCACTGACATCAGCTGGACTTCATGCCACAGATGCTGGGATAACGAGGAACAGAAGAATTCTTCCCCTTTCAGCTATTACATCCAAGTGTCTCTTCCTCCAGCTCTCCCATCCTGTGTGGTTGAGTGAGGATGATTTGCACCAGCTGATCCCTGTAGGCTGAGTTCCTCTACTCTGATCTTTTGGGTGGGGGTTGTCCCTTCCTTAACTTACGTACGCTCTTAGCCCGCTAATATAGGAGGGCTTGTACAAAGACCATTGCGTCTGCAAGATGGTAGCTGCTCTGGCCTCTCATGGGTGCTGTGTTATTTAAAAGCGGAGAGGAAGAGGCGTGTGGTGGGGGAAAGGCTCTTCAGAGGGTGAGTCACTCTGGGAGCGCCCACCACAACTGGGCAGCTCACCAGCATCTCCCTTTGGGGAGCTTATAAATCCATGTTCTGAATCGATGTGTGAAATACACGAACTTTCATTCAAAAACCGATGGGGCTGCTGAGACCTCTGGCAAATATGTGGCAATATTTGTTTTTTTTTTTCAGAAACAGGTTATTTCACCTTTATTATGAAGCTTACACCTGTGCATCTGCTTCCTCCACACACCATTTTCTAGGCTTTTGCCTTATCAAGGCATTATTCGTTGGTCCAGAACTGCCATCACCGTGCCTTGAGTTCATAGTGGCTGTAAAATGACTTTGGTTTTATTTTGAGCACAGAACCAAATTATAGTGGCAGTGTGGGGAAATGTTAGGTCCAAAGTTTTATTTTGCTTATATGTATTTTAAATGGGATTAAAACTACAACCAAACAGCAGTGGGATCATGGGAGTCTTCCCTTCTCAAAGGACAAGAGCTACACAGCCAGGTGGTGATCACTTGTGAAAACATCTCTCTAAACAGCAGGCATTCCTTTTTGGAAAGAGGAGCAGGAGCCAGGATCTGGGCACGCTGCTGGGGCAGGCTCAGTTCTGCACACACCGTTCCCTCCTGTAACTCTGCTGTTCTGAAAAAAAAAAACCCAAAAAGCAGTTACCAGCTAGAAAAAGTACTTGATAAGCCTGCGAGCAAGCTCTTGTTGGAATTTTTTAGACTGTGCAGCTTGCAGTTTCTCACCGAGCAGTTGACTTAAGAGAACAGAGTAAGCGTTGTCTTGGGGTCTAAATTGGAGTAAGACTGACTCCAAGGTCAAGTGTGACCATTTCATAACAAATAGTCGCATGTTTGTTTTCATCCTGTGGCTCAGGGCCAGGGCACTAACTTTTAAGCCTGTGGGGGGGAAGGTAAGATAAGGTTGTTCTGTTCTGTGCATGTGATTGATCTTAAATAGGAATAAAATACTTCAAGTTTTCCTCTCTGAGAGCTCCAGGAATAGTAGCAAGCAGTGCACCTGGCAACTTAATACAGGGAAAGAAGAGATTGGAGTCTGGGGGACAATCCAGTATTTCAGGTTTGAGCTGAAAGTCCTTCTGCTGCAACCGATGCTTGAATGTTACCTCCTTCAGCAGAAGGACTGATGCCTGCCAGGATTTAAACCTAGAGCTGCAGAGGAACAGAGCACTTTTTTTCTAGGTAAGATATAGGTTGCTTGGCTAACTCTTACTTGATATCACACATTTTTACAGCATGTCTGTTGGTTCAGGGAAAGATAGGGAAAAGGATGCTTGCTCATCCTGTGTTCTCCTTGCCAGAGACTTACATGAGCCATTCCTGTCAGCCTGAGTCACCAACACCACTGCAAGATAAAAGCTGTGGTTCCCATCGGATGAAAACCAAAAAGGAACATTCTTTATATTGGTCACTTTGTCATTCTTGTGCTAGAAGAGACATCTCTCTCTGGCTGGGGTGGAAGGCAGCCAGAGAAGTCTTCTTGTGACTGGTACTAGGTTGGAACAGAATCCATTTCAACTGAGGAAAAACAATGATTCCTTCTCTAAAGTGGACAAATAGCTCCTCTCCAGAACTACTAAAACCCTTCATCTCTCAAAGGCACCAGTGGGAAAAGCAGGGGATGTGTAGACAGCAGCCTAGTACCAGTTCTGCACTTCACTCTGAACCTGACAGACAGCAAAATAGAGAGATTCTTCATAGATATAGTAAAAGCTACTAAATAGCACAAATAGATTTTTAACTCCCCCAATGAATACACTAATTATTTTAGCCAGTTTTCAAGGGAGAAGTTGCCTTTTTTTTTTTTTTAAAGGGAATGTTTGCAGACTTATTTCTTAGCAGATACAGTGAGAGGAGAGATTCCAAAGGGCTTTGCTGCAATTAAGGGAATGGTTGCATTAGGTTGTGCTGCAGTGATTTAGCGCGTGAGAAGGAAAATCCCAACTGAGTGGTTTACACACTGATCCTGAATGTTTTGATGAAAGGTCAGACTCAGCAATGCTTTTATTCTTATTTGGAAGTCTAAAGAGTCCACTGAGGCGTTATATCTCTTAAGTAGGGGTTGAATGTGTAAATATCCACAGGTAGCTCTTTACTTACCCCGTCATTTTGTTGTGAATTTAATTAGGGAAAGCTTTACTTGAAAGTTGGAAGTCCAATCTCTACTTGCAGTAGGAGGCAGCATTCCTGTAGTCTCTCCTGACTTAGGATATTGTGTATTTAAATTCTGTTCCTTACTGCCTTAAAGGACTTACAAAGTAGCTAGGAGGAAGACAATAAAGGCCTAGGAAAGCTGGTTGATTTTGCAAGGATTGCTGTCTCCAAGCTCAGGAGTGCTCCATCCTGATGTGCAGCAATTCAAGCAAGAGTGGCTGGATAAGCAAGGAGCTTCTAAGAAAGAAATGAAACATATAGTGTATAAGCGGTGGAAGGAGGGACATGTGACCTGGGAGAAATATCAAAACACTCTCTGAACATGCATTTTGGGGTCAGGAGAGCTAAGGCTTGCTTGGAGCTGAATCTGATGAGATGTGAAAGTCAAGAAGTGCTGCTGCAGCTGTATGAGCAAAAGGAAGACTAGGGAAAATGTGGAGCAGGGGTACTGGGGTGATGTTCTGTGATGAAAAACTTGATATCGGCTTTAGCAAAGCTTTTGGTACCGTTGCCCCTTAACATCCTTCTAGACAAGCTGATGAAGTACAGACTCAATAATGGGCTGTGAGGTGGACTGAAAAGTGATTAAGCTGCTAGACGTAGAGCTGTGAGCAGGATGAGGTCAATTTGGAGGCCAGTTGCTAGTGGTGAACCCCAGAAGTCAAAACTGGGGTCAGTACTGTTTAACATCTTCATTATGGCCTGGATGATTGAGCAGAGTCCACCTCAAGTAAGTTTGCGGATCGTACCACACTGAGCTGGGTGGGTGGCTGACAGGTGAGGTGGATGTGGTGTTGTTCAGCAAGACTTGACAGGAACCTCATGAAGATCAGCAAAGGGACATTGGAAGTCCTGCACCTGGAGAGCGGCAGCCTTGTACAGCGGTGTGAGCCGAGGGCCCACTGGCTGGAAAGCAGCTCTGCAGAAAGGTTGTCTGGGGTCCCGCTGGGCATGAGCCAGCAACGTGCCCCTGTGGCAAAGAAATCCAACAGCATCTTGAGCTGGTGATCAGACCTGACTGTCATGGGGATACCGGAGCAGAATGCACACCCTGGACATCTGCCTGGGAACTGGGAGACCGCACGCTCTGTCCATGTGTCTGGGCAGTTTGCTCACAAGAGCAATGTCTAAACAGGGAACTGCAGGGTCTGTGGAGGGTTTAGCTTCTGGTGTGGGTCGGTCTTGGGTGGGGGAGGCACCGGCTCCCACTCAGTGCCCAGGCGGAAGGTTCCACTGCTGTGTTGTGAGCCCTCCAGGCAGCTCAGGTCTCATCCGTTCTTCCTAATAGCAGCCCCTCTGGAGCCCGCTTCTCAAGTTGACCTTCTGAAACTTAGAAGCTTGTCACAAAACACCTACTGCATGTAGCATAATCAGATGCAAATTATCTTTTGTTACTTTTGTCATGATCCTGATCTGAAACACCCCTTTGTAGTAGGGGTGCATGTGGGGTTTCCACTGGGCTCTGTAGCACTGGATGAACAGACAGCTCAGCTGAGGTGGAAAGAGTTACTTCTCTTTATTGCTCCTCTGTGTTTTCCTGGGTATTTTAATTAAAACCAGATAGGGGAAAACTTTTCACACAGTTTCCAATCTTTAGTGATTTCACCTGCTGTTGAAATTTGCATCAAGAGGTAATGCTGAAGGGATGATGTAAAGAGGAATGAATGCTCCTTTTAGCCACTATGAATAGAGGCTTCTCATATCAGTTAAGTGTTGATTTTATAATTATGAGAAGATTACACATTTCTGTTATTTTTCAGCTGGTCCTCTTAAGACATAAATTAACTTAACATTTCACCACTTTGTGTAACGTTCCAAAATGGAGAAGGGAGGTTTGGCTGATAAATTCTATAAGATCATGTTTATTTGGATATGTTTACTATAAATAACAACGTGGAAAACTGCCTTCCTAACCCTTTGGTCTATTCTCTCTGCTCACCCTTTCCCTGATTTTGCAGTTCTTGAGTTTTCTTTTTGCTGCCTCTAGAAATACTTCTAACAAACAGTTGTTTTGGAGGTGTTTTCTCCACAACTCTTCTTGAGTTGTGTTTTTCATAAGTGTTGCTGAAAATCGAGCCACAGCTCCTTTGCTGCATGACTGTGGGTGGCGGAGGAGATGAGTTCCTCACTAAATAAGTGATGTCTGGGTGGTGCAGTGCTCCAGGGAGTGGTGAGGTGTCAGGACTGGGAGAAGAGGGGCATCTTGCCTCTTGTTCACCACTTCGACTTGAGTCCGTCATCCAGCTTCACAAGAAGTGGAATCCATCTTCCAACATTCCGCTTAAAAAGAGGATGCTTTCCCATCTTGGCATGTAGACGGTGAGTAGAGTGGGTGTAGGGAAGACACCAGTGCTGGTTCTGGGAACAGACTAGACCTCTGTGATGTGTGGTTGTGTCCTGCAGTGCTGGGGGCTGGCTGGCAGCTGCTGGCATCTGTTTTGTGAAGGCAAGACTCATTAGGCACTGGAGCACCAGTGGCAGTGCTGCCCACAGTGGTCATTTCAAAAGTTAAATCCTTTCTCCCCTCAAGCAAATGGCCTTCAACATTAGACACTGAGGCCAAAGTATATTTCAGTGTTTGCCTCTCAGTGCCAAGTGCTATCGCAGGACACGTGTTCTTTAATAGAAGTGGATTAGCGCTTCAGCTAAGTGGTTGCAGGTTTCTCAGTAGAGGTTGTGGGCCAAGTGTTGGGCTGCAGGTGCAGTGGACAGGTTGTGAAAAGAGCAGATGATGCCAAAACCCCATTGTAGCTGAGGTTTGCCTTTTTTCCAGGTCCTTTCTGAGATAACTCACTGGTCAGCATCTTGTACGTTTTTTCCTCTGCCCAGCCTTTGCAGAGGAGCCAGACACTTCTACCATGAGAGCATAAAACATGTGTGGTAAAAACCCAAGTGTTTCTAGGCACACAGTCTAACTCTGGATGACAGTTTATCACCAGCTGAGAAATAGTAACTGAGTGCATAAGCAGAGTCTACTACGTGTATAACCATGCCAGTTTCCCAGTGTTTTCATCTGAGAAAATTACCTCTAGTCTTTTTTTTTTTTTTTTTCTGGCCTTCTATACCTGCTTCACTCCCATCTTGTGTCAAGATGAGTGAGAGAGGGACAGTGCTGTGGGATATTTGTGCAATTCAGGATCATTCATCAATAGTAATTGGATGTGGATCAAGCGTATGTTCACGTTTCTGTCGAATTAGCCAGATGGATCACCAGCCCCAGAGTTCAAGCCAGCTGCTGGAGAGCAGACTGTTATCTGATTCAAAGCTGATGATACTCAATCCAGCAAAAAGTCAGAGCAGTCCAGATGGATGGTACCTGACCAGGCAGAAATCTTGCTAATATGGAGTTAACCACTGGTACTTTACATGGTGTGGCATCTTTTTATGCGATACTGAGGCTAATAACGCTGGATTTATTCAGTTGTTGGAACATGGCCTCGTGTGCTAGTGGTGGTGCCTGTCACAGTGGAAAGTTCACGATTGAGCAAAGAGAGATTTGCCTTCTCCTGTGAGTCTGGGCACTGGGCTGCCCTGGAGAGCAAGCCACTGAACGTGAAAATGGAGTTCTGGTCCTTTCGTGGTTACAAGACATTATCTATGCAAGAATCACTGCCCACAGGAATCTGACTACAGCCTGGAACAGTGTGTCTGCCATAGGTCTGGTCCTGCAGAGCAGCCAAACGCATCAAACTGCAGAGATTTGGAGAAGCTTCAGTTTGCTGTGGCACTTGACAGCGTGTTGACTTGGTTTTTACTTTTTTTTTTTTCCTTCCCCCAGTTGGATCCATAGGAAGGAAGTGAGCCTACATATATAGCTTGTAGTGTCAGTGCTTCCTGGAGGTGGAGGAGAGGCAAAATTAGAATATCCTGTTTACATGTCGTTAGTGCTGTATTTGACCAGCTGTCCCAAGGGCTTTTGGCTTGCTGGATCAGGACAGGCTTTTCTTATGGTCTGAGAGTCTTCCTGCCCTACTGGGTAGAGGAGTCTGGCTGTTTGCACTAGCACTGAGCACCTCCCTGCGCCGGGCTTGCCAGCTGCAGAGGAGACTGGGCTTTTTGCTGTAGCTGAGGCTGGGAAGGCGAGACCTGCCAGGACAGGTACTTCAGAGCTAAAAATCTTTCATGAGCTGAAGGTGGCAAATGACTTTCTGGAACAGTTGTTCCTGCAGGATGTCCTTGCAGGGAGGTATATTCCTACTCCCCGTGTTCTCAAAGCATCCTTGAGTCACATGCCTTGCTGGGACTGAAAAAAATAACTGGTTAAGAGGGTTGGTGAGAGAGGTTTTCAGTGATATCTGGCTTTTCTTAAGCAAATAATTCGGTCTGCGTGAGTAGCTTGGTATAATGCCTGTGTATATGCAAGCTTATGTTTAAGCAAACTAATTTGTGCTTCTGGAAATGCTGAAGAACCTCCATGTGACAGCGAGAACCAGTGAGCCGGTGTTGGTGGCACCTTTGTGGAGAGGGTGTTGGGAATGTAGGGCTGCTGTGGGCGCCCAGGGCTTGTGGAAGGAGCTGCGGAATGTATAACCCAATGTGATTACGTAATCCATGCCTTTTCCAAACTGTCATGCTCATTCTGGAAATAGACCGTTATCTAAGAAAATAGAACAGTGCACCTGGAAACTTTCAGACTAGTCTCCCTGTTTAATCATGAGCCCGTTTTATATACGTCAAGGAAGGCAGCTGTAATATATGACCTTTTTCTGCCGTATATTAGAGTGACTCATACGTAAATGTCAGGAGAGTGTAATGAAAGCTCTCTCCAACTTGATGTCTGTGCACACAATATTTTCAGGTCTGACGTGCTGTGGAGTTCAGGGTGTTTCAGCTGCGTTTTTGGTGCTTTTGGTATCACTGTTGTTACCTGGTTGCACAGATTTTTCTAAGCTGAAGGATTTAAGCAGATTCTGTTTCTTCAATGTCATCTTGGAAGGCTTTTCCTCTGAAGACCACGCAGGTGTCAATGGTTCCTACGTAAAAGAAAAGAGCTAAGACACAAAAACTAATTGGTTTGCTAAAGACAACTGATAAAGACAAAACTGGAGAAGGGGGCTGGTACAGTAGAGTTGCTGGCTGGTTCTGTACTGTGATCCCTGTCATTTATACAGGGAAATCTGCAATGTGTGGATAGACGGATTATTATCAATATGTGGTATCAGTAAGCACAAAGGAAAGGTGATGAAAACATGATCTTTATTTTCTTTTATTGTTTATTTACTGTAGTAAAACTGTCTCGATGTCTGTAAACCTGCTACTGGAAACAGCTTAAATAAAGCTTAGCAGGTCCACGTTCTGCCTTGTTGTTACGCCAGAGCAAGTCTAAAGTAATGGCATGGGGAAACATCTCATCCCAGAGCTCAGATGGTGCAACCAGCTAAATGAACTTGTAGAAGTTAAAGCACTGGTAGTAATTGCAGTATCCATGTTAAAAACCAAGTGTTCATGTGAGTGTCTTGACAACCTGAAGGAATGCCCATTATATGCGGCGTGAAGGTCTCTCTTCCTGAATCTGTGTGAGTGTACAGCTGAGCTGGATGCCCCATGTGCTCTACACCAGCTTCTGAACATGAAATATGCCCAGGAGTACTGGGGAGCTTTGGATATTGGTATTGGATCTTTCTGTACTGAAATGTGGACCTGCAGGAGCATCTCTCTTGCTGTCTGTGTGCCTGTGTGTGTCTCTGAGCTTGCCTGGTGACTCTGGATGTGGTGGTGTGTCCTCCTTTGCCAGCAGTTGTACCAGCTCACAGTTTTGCTGGCCCTAGCCTGTCTTCACCCAATGGCCGCTCCTGCTGTGCTAGAAATTTTGCACTCCTCGGGCTGAATTGGACATGTAGTCACACTTGCTGTGTTGCAGGCCAAGTAAGTGTGGTTTGAGCTGAAATGCCTTGTTGACCTGGTCTCTTCGGGCTCTAAGAGGATGCGTGTCCACAATGAGACATGGGGATGCTCAGCAGAAGTGGGGCAGTAGGACAGTGAAGGGGCTTTACAGACATGCTTTTCCCCTCATGCATTCCCAGTGGTGCTCTTCTTACACCCCTAGCTGTGTCTCTTTGCCAAGTCCAGTAATCGCGAGGTACTTTTAGAAGCAGGATTTTCTTCCATCTTTTATTTGTCAATAATTAGGCTGCTGAAGTTATTTGCAAGTCTCCTTGTGGTGTGGTTGTCAACCTGAGCATGAAGCCTGAGCGCTCAGCTGAGCTCTGAATCATAGACAAAGCAACCCAACGCGGCACAGACGACAGAGCAGCCACGAGAACTGCTCAGTCTTCCAGTTCATTGCCTCAGTAGCAAAAGATCTTTCTATAAATGACAAGAGAGAAGTATAAATCATCCTGGAGCTGCCACGCACTAAATCAAGAAGCAGAGAGATGAATGAATGTTTGTAAACCAAGTGTCAGTGTAACTAAAACACTGCACAGAACAATAGGCTTGTGATATGCCTTGTGCTGTCGGGAGGCTCTGGGCAGAGCTGAACATCCACACAAAGGGAAGTTTCGCGGAGGCACAGCAGCTGCAGCCGGGCAGGATGAACTCTGTGCAGATAGCATCAGTACCTTTGTGACTGAGAGCGGTAATTTCTCATACTGTATGAAGCAATAAGCATCTGCTGTGCTAGCTTTAGGTTTTCACTGCGTGACTGGGTGTATCTACTTTACAGTAACAAAAGCTTTCCACTTTCCAGCGGCTGCTAATCGGAGCTGATACCAGCTCCCATGACGTTCCCACTCCACAGTGCTGACCTGGAGTTGCCGTGGTTTAATTCAGCAGCACAGACTTGCCCTAGGCTCAGAGCTGCTAAAATATGGAGTTGGGGAGGGTGGTGTTTGAGAGCTGTTTCTACAGCCCTCTGTGTTCCCAGCCTCTCGCCCATCACCTCACCCTACCTCTGAAACTCTGGAAAGTTTCCGACAAAAACAAACAGCCTGTGTATTTACTGAAGCACGAAGTAATAGGCTGAGCCCTGCTGACAGTGCCAATCACTCAAGCAGGTAAAATTCAGCTCTATGTCCTTATCAGCACTGTCGTTCCTGGTCCCAGCACCTCCCTTGATGGCCATGACTTCTCCCAGCAGCTTTGTCCTACATGAGCCACAGCCTCATTGAGCCATAAGCAGAGTCGGGGTAATGAAAATTATTCCTGGAGCTGGAGAGAACCTGTAGCTTGCTTCTACAAAACTTCCCATGAGTGTGAACTTCACTGCGTTTGTAATCAAATCATAAATTAATCTCAAACTTCTATTTCTCTAAGTTCTAGATGTGTGTCCCTCCTGCCCTGAGTCTGTATATTAGTTAAGTTTCCTATAGGAGGCAGGCACTGAAGTGATGGAGATGGTTTTAAGTCAGCAGGTGTATATCTCAAAGGCTTAAGTAGTTTATTGGTGAAGTTTTCTACCCTCTTTCTTAGGGAGGAATGGAAGGTTGGGGTAGTCTCAGTGAGGTTGAACAGTGACAGTAAAATTCCCTGGTTCGTGGACTTTTTTTCTTGCTTTGCTTAAGCTGTGGTTTGTGTAAGGTGGTGTGGCCCATCTTCCTCTGTTTTGACCTTTTCCAGCCTCCAGCATGGTTGCTGCAGGGGTGCTTGGGTGCCAGAGTTGTGTTCCAGGATGGGGTTGGGTCCCTCTTGGTCATGGGGTGTTGTGTGCCGAGTGTGGATGGGCTGTAGCTTGGGAGGGGAACTTCAAAATGTTTACCTGAGCATTTCCCACTTGTTCTAGTCTGTCATTTTCAATCTTAATTCAAGTTGTGGTGACTTCTGATCTTCCTCTGGGGGAGAGGGCAGTGCTGGTAGCTTATCCAGAGAGTCTCTCCATGTCCATCACAAGACAACTTAGGCCAGGTCTTTCTGCAACTGTGTGATTACTGCGGAGCCTGTCCGGGATAAGTTATTTTACTTGTGCATACCAGACTTCATTTTATGTTGAGTTTTGAAGCCTTGGTACATTTGCCAGGTATCTGCTAGGTGGCAAATCAAAGCCCTCCAGCGAGAGCTACCTGTGGTATCGAGGGCTGGGGGGAATGTCCCAGGCTGCTTCCCTTGCTCCTGCCTGGCTGCTGGGAAGAGGCGCTGCCCCTGTGCCCTGTGTGGATGCCTTGTTTCTTCTGTCTGCCTCTGACTGGGAGATGACGTGTGCATCGGAAGATCCCTCCTCCTGTGGTGGTTGGAAGGAACGGAGCATTTTTCTTGCCTGAAGTCACCTCTCGGCATCTGAGCTGCCGCAGCCCAGGACGTCTGCACAGTAGCTGCTGTCAGCTTGGGCAGGTACTGCTGCAGCAGTGGCACGGCTGCCAGGCCTTGGGGCAGCTCTGGTGCTTCACTGTTTACCCAGCTCCTTGCCAGAGTATTGCTTTAAAGGTAGCAGCAACACCCTGTGTAAAACCTGCCCGGGCGTGAGATCAGTGGCTGCAGGCACGGCAGCCCGTGTGGGAGCACCTCCTGTGGCCAGGGACACGGGCCAGTGTCTGATGCAGCCCCTCCATGCTCCTCTCGCAGCTGGCTCCTGTTGTTGCAGTTTGATTTCTTGAGCTGTTAAGTCTTTCCTCCTCCTTTGTTCTTCCTGCCTCATGGCTGTAGGTTTTCATTCCTGTGCCCCTGCACCTTGGCTGGGCCACGAGTATGGAGAAGCTTACTGAGGACTTCTGTACAGATGTGTTTTTCCTGCCCGAGAGAAGAAAAGGGGATTTTGCAGTAGCCCAGTGTGATGTTCACCCACCCTTTTCCCAGCACTGCAGCCTGAACAGAACTGCAGAGGCAAGCAGGGAGTCATCTGTGCCATGTGTTAGTTGTTAATTTTAGCTTTACCATAACTCCTGACGACAGGGCTTGGCTGTTTCCTACTGTAGGCAGCGTGTAGCAGTTTATCCTGGAGATACGGTGTGGCTGTAAGGCAGTAAAGCTGCAGCTCATCCCTGGGCTGTGCTG
Source organism: Phaenicophaeus curvirostris (assembly GCF_032191515.1). NCBI lineage: Eukaryota > Metazoa > Chordata > Aves > Cuculiformes > Cuculidae > Phaenicophaeus > Phaenicophaeus curvirostris. Next base: position 18,609,623 of record NC_091405.1, read on the forward strand.
TGCTGTAAAGAATGCTGTAGCCAGATTCCCCTCCTGACTCAGAGTCATATGGCCATATGGTACCATTTTTCTTGCATTTGTGCTAAACCCTTGACTTCAGGTTAAGTGAGGATGGCATTAGGCACAGGCTGTGTTCCACACGTGTCTGAGGACAAACCCTGCCCAAAAGGTGGTTATGTATCTGCTATTAGAAGTACTCTGTTTTGCCTTTGCCTACTGCGCTCTTCCCAGCTGGGTGCTGTATAGCTTCAATATCTTCTTTAGGTTGTTGCCGATACCTTTGCTTGTTCCGATGCAGTGCATTCAGTCTCTTGAGTCTGGAGCAAAAGAGTTGACTACATAAGGAAATACCTGTCTTATTTTCCATTGGTGCTGATATTAGCATTTTGCTAATGCATGAATTACCCAGAGGTTAAAGGTGTGGGAAGCACTGGCAGTGTGCTGTAGCTTACTCTAGCAGGGAGTCTCTAGAGTTCCTTCTGTTCCTAGTGTGGTTTTTTTTTTTCCTTGGTTGTCTTTTGCTGTGGTCCCTCAGAGTGTGTTATATTCTGTCTCTGCTCTCGTGCTTGGTGAAATGCCATGTGAGGATGCAAACATCTCTGTCATGCTGTGCTACCACTCAGCCAACTTTTATGCACACCTTGAGTATATGCAGTGTCTTAGAGCATCTCTTTTTGTGGCTAAAGAGAACACCAGATTTGTGGGAGAGCTGATGACCTGGGTGGAAATGCAGCAGCTGATGTGCTTAGGAGCTGGAGGCACGGTTGGGTGCTTAGAATGGAGGTGTTAGGAGGGGCAAGGAATTGTATAAAGGCTGAAACAGTTGATCCGAAGTCATGTTAAGTGAATTGAGAAGTGAAGAAGAAACAAGACGTGCTTGTTCTGTAACAGAACATTCTTCATAGGCGGTTTAACAAGCTTTAGTATTAAACCTGGAAAAAAAGTGATGTAGCTGTTATATCAAGGCTTTCACAAGCTTGCAGCCTGGGCTGTGACTGGTGGAAAACAGCCATGTAATCAGTGCTTTTCCTAGGAGCCATGAGCTCACACTATTCTCGCACCACAGCTGCATATATGTTTTCCAAAATATACTTTTGGAATTATACGTGTGCTTTTTTAGTATGCTGATCGTCTCTGTGGTCATTCATTCCTGGAGTTAATGACTAGTCTCAGAGAAAATGAGTTAACAAACTGACAGCTGCTCATAACAGATCACTTGCTGGAGAGGCCAATGTGAATTTAACATCCGCAATAAATCCTCCTTTTGCTTCTGATGGTTCAGTGGAGCAATGGCAAAGCAATGAGGCAATAGCTTCATTTATCAAAGCAGCTCATGGCTGCAGTAGATTTGTGCATGAGAGCTCATAGACAGAAATGCCAGAGAGTTACAGACTGTGGATTTATGCTCCTTTGAGTAATATTAAGTGTAAATAGGAAAAAGTAGATCTCTCAGTGTATAGACAGGCCATCAATAGCTGCCAGTGCCGGGTACATGGTTGGCATGAAAAGATGGGCAAGAAGGCTGCAGATGACTGGAAAGCTCGGAAAGGGCTCTTTTCTCACTCTGCTGCTGAGAGAACTGAAATATCACACCTAGACATGATATGGAGCAAAAGACTGCTCATTTTGGTGTGAGCCCATCACCTCTTCTGTGCATTAGCCTCCTGCCCTGGGACTGAAGTTATTGCAAGGCTTGTGGAATGTGAGGAGGCGGACAGCAGGTTTGTGGATGCTCTGCTGCTGGGAGTAATTCCTGATGGGATGCCTTTTCTGATCACACTGTCCACAGTAATCAATAACAGTCTTTCATCAGCGGTTAACCATTAACTCATGGCAAATAGCATATCTTTTCCATAGCCTTTGATTTCAAATAAATAAATAGATGTAATAGCCTTGGATAAGGCAACAAATATTCTGAAATTCCTGTCTCCTGTGCTGGACCTGAGATAGTCTAAGGGCCAGCATTTTCTTAACATTTGTTTGCAATCACCTGATGGATCTAGCTGGCAGCTAGTTTATGTTTACAGGTTTAGCTGAGGATATGGGTATCTGACAATATTAAAAGTATAGTTCACTGAAATGCTGACATCAGGTTTAAGATTTTTTTAGAAAAGATTATTATTAATAGATTTATTGGGTTTTAAAATTTCCACTTGACAAATCTGCTCATGGTCCCAAAGGGCAGCATTGCACCAGGGTGTTGAGCTAGTTGAATGAAAGCTTAATCTCTCTTTGTGATTGGAAATCAGGGAGTTAAATTTATAAGCACAAAGAAACCTGTGGTCTTTCCATTTCAGTTTTGAATTAGTAGCGTAGGAAGATTGTTTTCTTTGAATATATATGGGGTTTTTTTAACTTGACAGGATCCCATTTAAACCAATAGCAGTACACAGCCCGTACAGGCCACTGTCTTAATGCAATGTGGTGGAGCACCGAGTTGTGAAGGTCTTGCTAAATTATTCCCTGGGCAAACGGAGTTATTTCCAGGGGTTGTGCAGTTTTTCTGTTCTCTCTCCTTTCACCAGCATCCTTTGGATTTCTGTCTCTAGCCAGTCTCGGTCTCCATACATTGAAACACCAGCAGAAGCTTCCCCTCACCTTCTGTTTTGGTTTGATTCCCATGTATTTGTTTCACTAAAGCCACCCGTTGTTGCCTTGGGTACTTGAATCTATTCAGGGTGAGGAACTCACTGATTTAGGGCCTGGTGGGGCTAGTTTTAGGAGCTGTGGGCAATTCTAACTTTCATTCTCTTTCTGCTTTGTAGGTATTTGTATAAAATGTGGAAAAGGTGTGTATGGAGCGAGCCAAGCTTGCCAAGCAATGGGTAACCTCTATCATACCAACTGCTTCACGTGCTGCTCTTGTGGTAAGTCAGACCTACCGTAGCCTTATTAAGTTGTTTCCTTCTGTTATGTTTATTCCTTTATCAACCGGCATACAGAGTGAAACCTCACCTTGCCTGCTTCCTGAGGCAAAATTCCCATGCAAGGCTCCAGCTTTAAAAGTTGTTTTTTATTTGCCATCTGTAAGTGTTCGATGGTGCGTTCTTAAGCAACAGCCCAGAAAAGCAGTACTTGGTTGTTTTAGAGGCTGCATGTACAGAATGGCTTCAACCTAGCAGTTTAAAGGGCTGTCTACTTTAAATCACTTGTATTTATGGAACTGTAATGTGCATTTATCATTGTTACAGAAAAACTTGTGCAGACAAAACCCTGTTTTACCTCACTTTCAGGTTGCAAATGCAGCTCCGGTGGCGCATGTTTATTTGTTATTTCTGTATATACGTAATGCTCAGAAATTGTTTTTTTATGCTCAAATGTGATAAGAACAAATAGAAACTGCGTGCTGAAACACCTTGACCTATTATGCTAGTTTATTTGTGTAGAGGAAAGCTTGCAGGTAAATCACTGTCTACTCCTTGCTGTTCTCCGGACGTTTTAGGGGTGTGTCTTTATCTGAAAGTGATACCTTGTGTGTGTGATCTGGGGAGATGGGACTTGGGAAATTCAGGGCAGCACTTTAGGAAGGGTTTGCCTTAAGTCAAACATTGTGAGCTTAAGTTGGAAACTTTGTCACTGTCTTGTCTGTAACTGCTGAGAGCTCACAAATTGCCACAGAGCTCAAGGGAAGTACGAGAGCTCAATTTTCAGGAATCAGGTAATTTTTCTTGATATACCCACACATCTATTTATGTTCCTAATATGTGAAAACATTTGCCTGGATGTTGAAGATCTTGTTACGATACATATATGCAGCAAAATATTTACTCTGAGCGTAATATGCCTAGCGTAAATTGTTTATAAAAAGGATTAATTAAGGATTAGAAAAAGAGTAAAAGGTTATTGGCGCTGAACCAAAGAAGTCAATAATGAAAAGACCTTTGTAAAGTTCACTTGTGAAAGGAGAAGTGTTGTCTTTTCTCCTGAGATGTGTACAGATAAATATTGGTTTAAAGAAACATACAACCCAAACGTAGAATTTGGTGACCTTTATAAATGACTCTGAGCCACAACCAGGAATAAACTCATCTCAGACCTTCAGGGATCACTCTCGACTTTGCTTGTCTGACAGTGAATGAGTAGCTATTTTGTTGGCTCCCAATGTGAACAGCATCCTGCTTAGCAGAGGATTACAAAATATGTTATCGGATAATATCTATCCACTCATCGCCAACATTAACCTAACCTAATTGCATGGGTGAGTTCCAGCTTCCTCTCTGGGGCAGGCGTGGGGGTTTTTTTAAGTAGTCAGGATGCATGTTTGTTACCACGGGGATCTGTACACGGGTCACTCCGTTCCTCAGAAGAATGTATAAGGGCTGAGGAATGTATTTTAACAGCAAAATACAAACACAGCTTAATTATTCAAAGACACAACAAGCTGTTCTCACTGTCCTAGTGAGGTGTGTGTGGCCAGTGTACGTCTACGATAGGGCAATTTGAGACATGTCTGTTTGAAGCGTGGTTTTGCCCTACCCTGCAGTGCCGGTGGAATTTTGTGATTCACGCAGCTTTCAGTGAGTCACGCACACGCACGAGGAAGCAGTGCTCCAGGTTATCTTCTGAGCTTCTTGCTGTGCTGCTCATGGGCTGGAGGTACTTATCCACCAGGTTGTTTTGCAGGCACGAAGGGCTTGGATTTCCTTCTATCTGCAACCTCTGATACAAGCCCATCAAAAGAGCAATGTCTGGTGACTTTGTTATTGTAGAATCGCGGAATGGTTTGGGTTGGAAGTATCTCTTAAAGCCCATCCAGTCAAATCCCTCGCACTAAGCAGCGACAGTTTCAACCAGACCAGGTTGCTCAGACCCCTGTCCAACCCTACCTTGAACATTTCCAGGGATGAGGTTCTACAATCTTTCAGATATCCATATCCCACCTATAGGAATTGCATCCTGGTGTGTGCTGCTGAAAAGCCTGACGGGACCTTGTACAAGCAACCAGACACAAACTTCTCATAGTACTGCAGTTTATGAACAGGGAGTTCATTTTATCATCAGTGTGTGATGTTGAGGGGGACCCAGGTGAGAATTCTGTGTCCTGGTTTGGTGCACACCATTAAAGAGATATAGAAAAAGTGGAGAGGGTCCAAAAGGATTTACATAGACAGTTAAAGGCTGGAGAAAAGCTAATCATGAGAGCCCACTGTATTTTGGGTATCAGAAATGATGGAGAGGACATGTGACTGGAGCTCATAAATACTTCTATAAAATAGCATTAGAAAATGGTCTCATATTTACTAGAGAAAAAAACAAGAGATCTGTTTTGGAGGGTGAAACTGCATGATTCAAGTAGGAAATCAAAAGACAGTTTTCATACAATTAGGAAGATGAATGGCTAGAATGAAATAGCAAGACAAGTTTTGTTTTCCCTTCCATTGAGTTGGCTTCATTCCCTTGCTGAGAACCAAGTAACTTTCAGATTTGCGATTAGGTATGAGGTTTCATAAGGTTAATATCTGGTATTTCTGTTCCCAAAATCTTTGTGCTATTGGTTTGTTTGACCAAATTGGTTTGTTTTATCTATAAAGAAGTGGTGTAAACATCGTCAAAGGAATGTGAAGGCCTGATTCTCTACCTGCTCAAAAAGAAGGAATGCCAAGGGAATGGCAGAAAGATGCTCCTGGAGAGGGTTAGGTTGGACATTGGGAAGCGGCTCTTCACCCAGGGGCTAGAGGAGCACTGGAGAAGCTCCCCAGGGAAGCAGTGACTGTGCCAAGCCTGACAATATCCAATAACCATTGGGACAGTGCGCTCGGACACATGGTGTGAATGTTGGGATTGTCCTGTGCACTGACAGGAGTTGCACTCGATGATCCTTGTGGGTCCCTTCCAGCTTGGGACATTTTCTTATTCTGTGAAATCCCTTCTCAGCCCTAACACAAGTGAAAATTCTTTTAGGCCTTGGTTCAGCAAAACATTGAGATGTGCTTAAATATGGTATATTATTCATATGTAAGCATGCTTTGCTGAATCTTAAATAATGGAGATGAATTCAGGCAACAGCACACACTGTCCCTTCTGTTCAGTGTAAAATTTTAGTTTTGGCAGGAGTTCAGCTGCAAATTTTGCTCATGGAAGACAAGAGATGAAAAATGTCTGCCTGAAAAGTTCATCATCTGATTCCTCTTGGTAATATTTCAGAGCATGACACGATTTCTTGAAGAATAATTGCAATAATGTCAGATTGCTTGTGTGCTGTAAGTGCAGGAATTAATGGGTTCTGTTTGATAGTTGTTGCAGAAGACAACTCATCAGGTGCCTCCAGTTTACAGATCGTAATGCCATCTGCATCATCTTTTCAGCATGGAAGTTTTAATCCAATGGCAACAAATGTAGAAACTGTAGTAAGATAAATCTTTACAATGAGGAATACTGGTTTGTTATTTGTTACTCTGAGGGTATAGGAGATGGGCAGGGAATGCTCTTGGCAGAGCTAAGGGCTTGAAGGCTCAGTGCTCTCAAAGCTGAGACATACTTCACGGTAAAAACCAGGAACACATTCTGCTCTCCTACATGAAGGCAAATGTTTGAGCATGTCTTTAATTTGCACTTTTGCCACTGGTTTTAAGGCACGGGAAATCACCACGAGATCAATCAGAAGCCTAGAGCAAACTGTATAATCCCATAGGTATGCAGCTCATTTCTTACCTGGTGACTATTGATCAGGCTGGAGCACTCACGGGGTTTTCATACAGCAGTTTAAGGGACAGCTGGTAAAAAGGTGTCACAGATGAGTTGGCCTCTTACAGAAGGATCACAGCGACAGCTGGCAGCACTGCTGTTTTAAAAGGCCCATGTGGGGCAACCATAGCAGAAGGTATCATTGCCCTGAAGATATAAAGAGCAGTTCTCAATTAGCCTGTGCCCTCTAGCTGCTGGGAAAGGGGAATTGGTTCATGGTTGTGGACGCCACCTGCCTTTTCACTTGTATTAGGTCTTGGAGACAGCAGCTTCATTCTGACCAAGGCTGCTCAGCGTTACTGTATGTAGAAGTCTATTCATAGGAGGTTCCTTGTGTCTTGGCTTGAAGGGAGAAGTTCCTTGTGACACTGAAAAATATTTTTTTTTTGCATGTTTGCTGCCCCAGGTTGAATATTTGTTTGCTCTTGGTGGTAGTAAGGCATAGGGGAGTTGTGTCCCATCAGTGTATGTTCATCAGCAGTTGGTGAGGTTTGAAAATACCCAAATTCCCAGTGGAAGTTTCATTTTTCAATTCATATTTGTTCATTCCCCACAGCATATTTGTAAGTTTGGCATGAGTCACTGCATCCAAATTACACGCGGCCAGTACTGGCTTTGTAGCCTTAAATTAAATTCTCTATGAATGTGATTTTCACATAGAATAAAACAAAATTTAGCGAGAAATCTGTGAGCTCCACACTGTGTGTTCACCAGTGTTAGAGGTGGTCATCGCAGTGATACAGATACGTGTGTGTCTCAGTGGTGTTTAACTCTTCAGAGCCTTGTTGCTGACTTTTAGGTGACTCGGGTGCAGGTAAAGCATCTTATTCATCTGACTGCCACCGCTTCATGCAACCATTCCAAGCACCAAGGGAGCACAGTGAGAACATTTAAGGGAGGGGAGCTAATGAGTATTGCTGCGAGGGGAACATTGTGCAGTGAAAGTCTGCTGGCAGCTAATGTCCTTGCATACTTTTCCCTGCCATACTCTGGCCACATACTGTTGGACCAGAGCAGACTGGAATATTGGGATTTTTGGTCTGTAATCTTGCCAGAGCCATTGGCTAATACCTGGTGCTCAGGGGAAGACGAGCCGGCGGGTGATTCAGTGCTGTGCATGTGGGAACATTCCTCCTCGACCCCCAAGGCCTGGCGTGTGAGAGCTGGGTGCCCTCAACTTGCATAACTGTGATTGTTACTCATCCCTGACTCAGACCCTGTGTTTGGATTGAGTTCACGGGCACCTGCATGCTTGGTGGTTTCTAAGCCATAACCGGATCCAGCAGTAGGTCCTGGTGCACTGCATATGGGGCAGTTACTTTGAGGTGTGATTCACAGGAAAAAGCCAAGCACTTTGGGGAGGTGTGTGAGTTTGGTTAGGAAACAGACTGAAGGATTTGCTGTACGTGCTGCTAAGACTGCGGTTTGCGTGGATGTGAAATTGAGATAACTCTCAGGGCTGCTGCGGGAGTGCAGAATTTGCCTGAGTCATTCCATGCCTCTGGGATAAGTTACAGCCTGTGCTTAGCCCTGCGCTTTCCATTTTAACACCTAGCAAGACAGATACTTAAAAGCTATTTCAGGTATGTCTGCAGCTGCAGTCCCAGACGAAGCCATTAATGCAAAGCTCACGGAAAGGGAGGTGCTTGCTTTAAAAAGAGGCAGTTGGGTGGTAGAGATATGACAGCTGGCTTCAGACAGTTCGGGTTCACCTTGCGCAAGACTCCAAACCATGAATGAGTCTCAGCAAAGGAATGTAATCTTGTCTTCTGGTAATTAAATGTCAAACTTGGATACTAGCCCACGTAAAAACCCAAGTACCTTCAGGTACCAATTGGTAGAAATATGTTCTTTTATCTTGATCCGTCATTAGTCTGATAATATTCCAGGCTTCAAAAAAAAGATAGGCTGGGAAAAGGTTAATCAGAAGTGTTTGAGATGGGATGGACACAGGAAACTCTCCTGTCTTTAGAATGTATTTAGTCGGCTTTATACTTTAGGAGGCATTTAGTAGTTTCTCTGTGTTGCTCTGTTCCCCAAGCAGGGAGCTGATCTGCATGCTTGATTTCAGATAAACAGGCCAGTCCATTGATTGTGTCCTTTGTACAGACGACACAACTAGATGCTATGTGGTGAAAGGGTTTAAGTTCTGTGACTGTTTTAAGTCAAGGTGGCTCAACTCTATGAGAAAACCTGTTGTTTAAGGGTGGCTGATCTGTTTGACCCAGTCCCTGGGCCTTTCTTCCAAGGGCACATCTGAGATGCTTGAAGATGCGTGTGCCTAAGTGGCTTTCTTTTTGATTGAGGGGGTATTAATACAGAGTGTTGCTCTTCTCTGAGGGCTGCTTTAGCAGCTAACGTTGTAGATTTGGAGGCTGACCCCGAGGGAGGGTGGTGTTGATCGGTGGCTTACCAATGGAGAAAGAGAAAATGTTTCCATTCCCCATTTCTGATTATCGGAGGGCATGCAATCAATAGTTGGCTAGTAGTTTCTTGGTCTCCTTGTAAGGTAGTAATTGCATTCTGCTATTAATTATTCCAGCATGAAATGCATGGCTTTGGATGGTTATTTTAATTGGTGGGTGTTGCCTGGCAACTAATGATGGAAACTTCTCTGTGTTGACTGACTGACCGTAGATCTATTCCTCCCACAATATTTTTGTATTCATAATGTGGAACCAATCACTGACAGCACCTGTGACCCTTTCAGGGGTTGGAAAACACAAAGTACAAAAAAAATATACTCTAATTAACAAGATTTCTGCCTCTTTTTGTCTGTAAAAACCGCAGAGAACCTAATCGCTTCCTCGCATAGTTTTGCGTGTTTGTAATGCCACCTATTGTTTAGTGGAACAAGATTTGCTCAAATTTCCCTGTCTCCTTATCAGCATCTTTTATCTGCAGGTCTTGATTGTCTTAGTCTGAAACACACCTCTCTTGTGCATGTTTTTTTAAGCTTTCCCTTCTACTCTTTTTCTTCTCTTTTTCCCCCTCTGCCTGTTTAAAATGTTTTCTTGGAATGCATCTCACTTACTCCCTCCAAGAGAAAAGATTCCCTTGGGCTGCTGTTGAGTTCATCTCTCAAAGGGGAAGAAATCCAGATAATCCAGAGCAGAGCGCCGGCAAAGTCACTGACATTATCAACAGATGTTTCTGTTTCCTATTTCCAGTTTTGTAATTAAGTATTACCTAAAAACAAAGGGAAAAACAGCTGGAAGGAAAAAAAGTGATGATAATGATGAATGAAAGGAGATACAGTTGGCTTCCTGCAATTTTAATGATGTAAGTTTCTCTTAGCAAAATATAGAGCAACAAATTGTAAGCGCTTAGTCAATGCTTTGGTGATGTCCTTGATCCTTCATTTGTCTGAAAACTATACTCCAGAATGAAACTGAAAGAGCACTCTGAAAGAATTTCTGATTTAATGTAGATCATCACTTCTTCAACAATAAATCTCCACATGCGCTTGTTAATTAGTTCTGTCCTTTATCACTTCAGCACTCAGTAAATCAGTTCTTCCTCCCACAACCGATGACTTCTTTTCCAGTGCCTGTCTCGGTGAATTTGGTCCTTGTGCACAAACATGTCCATGCTCTTGGGTTTAGCCTCCACTCTAATAATGTGCCGCCTGGACATACTCCTGTCCTTTGACAGACTCTTTTTCCTTTGTCCTACCTTTGGATGCATCCATCTCACCTTCATTGCTCTGGAGTGACCCAAACCATGGTCTGTGGGCCACCATGACCTGAGGGTTTTCCTGGTGTGTTGAAGGACTGAACTTCATTTTTTTGTCTCTGCATTTTCTGTGAAGGGAGAAAGCCAGTTTTCTATCTCCCCCAGTTTTCTTTTCTCGCATATTCCTGCCTATGTTTGTTCTGGCCTGTTCTACTGCTGAGGGATTCAGACTTTATTTCTGTGGGGGGCATCTTTTATTCTTAATTTCAAATGAGTACAATGGGTTTCTTTAGTCAAGATTTTAACTACATTTTCAGTACCTCCAGAAAATAGTGAGCTTAGCACTGTTTGAAATCATACTGTACCCTGTTCATCTTCTGGTTTGACTTGTAGGTATCTTAGGCTTTTCCTGGATCCCTGAGTTCCCAGGCTTTAAAGACTTCTAAGGCAGAAGTACTGGAGAAGCGGGAAGTTCAGTAAATTATTAAATAATTATTGTTATAGCACAAATAGATGCGTTTGTTGGAGGAAGCACTTGCAGATCTGGCAGCTGAGCTGTACAGCTGCTGCAGCCTGCTACTGACGATAATAACTTGCTCAAATAATGCATATTCACAGTTTATAGAGGACCATTCTGAGGATTATATGTCGTGAAACACACGGGCTAATGTAAGACTGTAAAAAGACTACTTTCCCAGCCCCGCTCCCCAGAGCCCTGAGTGCCTGGGCCACGTGAATAACGTTCCCATTCCTCTGTCCAACCCCAGTGTTGTGTTTTTAATTTATTTTAAGTATCCAAGGAATGCTGTCTCCAGTATTCAGAGGACTCTAAATCGGATGTGAGACACAAATGCACCAGAAAAGCTTATCACAGAAACAGGCTTGGCAGGAAGCCTTCATAAACAGCCATAAATTTTTCCTCATTTAACTGGCAGGACTGGAGAGGACTGGCTGGTTATAGTGGCTGTCCTTGGGCACCAAGGAGAGTGCTTGGGTGACCCCTGATATTTGACATCAGCTGAATGTTTTGCTTCCTTGTAAACTTACTGTTACAGAAAGAGCAGCTTAGTTCTGGTAAATGGACTTCTACAGGTCACTTTCTGGAGTTATTTACCACCAGTGAGTGTTTTTCTCCTATCCTTGGACTTCTCAGGAAATTGTAGCTTTGTTTTAACCCAGATAGGGAAGAGTTTTTGTTCCCAGCCACTCTTTTCTGCCTTTCTCCCTCAAAGAACAGCACAGGAAGAAACTCGGTAAATTTGATCTTGGCCAGAAAGCATTTTTTCCCTTCTTCCAATAAATATCTCATTTCCTGAAAATCCTGCCTTTGACCAGAACTTTTGCTGGGACTTCTTAGATTTATCATTGCTCATGGCCAAATCCCGTTTCAGTTAGTGTCAAAAGTATTCTTGACTTCATGGTAAGTGGCACGAGCTCTTAGCTCAGTGGCAGGAGTGTGCTCCCGTCACACCCATGTTAACGGTGGGGTTGTCTTAGGTGAGCCTGTTCCTTGAACTTGTATAAAAAGCAGGTAATTTTGCAATATACCATTAGCTGAGAACACCGTGACAGCAATAGTAAGGAATTGTTTTGTGGTTTTACTGTGTTTTGCCAGTGTGAAACCTATATGTATGTGCCCTCCATTGAACTAACAAAAATAGGAAATCTTCGTGCTTGCATATTTGATCTCACAGTCTTGATTTGGGTACAGTAAATGCTTTTCAAAAACAAACCTGCAGTAAAACCCCCACCGTGGCCTCCCTGATGGCCAACGTCCAGTCTGTGTTCCGTGCTCCTCCATTTATAGGATTATTGACTCCACTTGGCAATTCGCAGGACCGGTATCTGATTGAGCACAGGCAGGGAGCTTTGGCAGCCAGCAGAGAGAATGTGATACGCTGGAGTGCCGGTGCGTGTCTGCAAATCGATGCTGGTCTGTGGAGGGTGAAAGCAGTCTGGCTGAGCTCGTACCAGGTATGTGGACACCCTGTGCTGCCCCTTCAACAGTCGCTTTCTCTTGGTGATACACCTTCTCATTAGAGCTCACCAGCTCTCCTGGCTTAATGTGCAAATTAATGAGAATTGTATTCTTAAAGTGGTGGAGAAAGCAGGATTGTAATAACTTTGGATGTAGTTCTGTGTTCCTTGTCTACCCCAAGCGTCTCTGCAGGCTCAGGGTGTGAAAGGAATGAGGAGGAGTTCCTTGGGGAACGGCCTTGAGTGTTCGCTGGACGCTTGGTCCTCTCACTCTTCTCCTCATGGAAATTTAGTACTTGAAGAACGGGTCCATGTCCTGTGGTCCTGGGCCAGAATAAATTCCTACCATTGTTTTGGGGCAGTGGAGGCTCAGGTGCTTTGGCGTTTCACCCACACCACTGCTGTTCCTGGGTGATGCGACCACCACCCTGCAAGCTGAAATGGCAAAGAACATTTCATTCTCTGTGCCACATCCTGCAAAGCCAAGTGACAGGTAAATATGTAGCTCACGTGTTTACATTTGGGTTTTAATTTGTGTGATGTGACTAGAGAGACATGAAAGTCTCCTGGAAGCAGTTTGTGCTGACACTCTCAAAGCGTCTTTTGCTGAGAGATTTTCCAAGTGTTTCTGTGCAGTTTGGGAGGCGTGTTTTGGGACAGGAGGGTGCAGGACAGGCTGTCGACAGTTGTGGCCTCTGAGATGGAGTTCAAACCCAATGGTAAAGTCAGTTCTTCGTGAGGTTACCAGGGCCTTGTGAAGTCATTGCCAAAGTGCCCTGTGAGTGTTTGCTGCTTCGTGGTGTTAGGGGCAGGCTTGTTAGGTTTCAGGTCCTACAGTACAGCTAATACCTGCCAGCTCTTTTAACTGTACACATGCAGAGTGAAAGGTGTCCAATTTAATGCATAGTTAAAAGCAGGAATGGATTTGGGAATCACTTTTGGTTACTGACTGCTGTGTCTGAGTGGTTGTCTATCAGTGTGTTTAAAAGATAAGTGTGGGATGTCCTAATGTTAAATTGGATACAGTCATGGAACCTCAGATGCTTAACTCAGCTGGCTGCCTGGGCACTCCTCGCTGTTGCTTTTCCAACTGTGTTCCCTGTAAAATTTTTCCTGGAACTAATAACTTCATTGAGTGAGTCAGTGGATTACCAACCTTAGGAACCACAGCGTGTAAATTCAGACCTATGGAAACAATTTGCTGAATCAGTATTAACAATCCAGCAGTCTCCAAAGTGAGGTGCATGCACCATAGAGAGTGCTCAGGATGATCTGTTGGGATGTAGGGAGAAAAAGCTTCAGTAGGAGATACATGTAGCTTATTAAAAAAATGAATATGTGTACATGTATTGGGGTTGCGTGCCTAAACGTTCTTTACTGATAGAGGAGCACGATCAAAAATGCTTGGAGACCACTGTTCTAGAGGAAGAAATCTTGAAGAACAACAGCCACCAGGATTTGTTTGGCTGCTTCCACGAGTTATTTAACAAAGGAGAATGTATATGCTTGGGGAAATGAGGGTGGAAATCATCCACTTAAACTCTTCAGAAGGCACGTAGGTGAGAGCCAGAGTTCGTGTTTTCTAAGCTGTGGTTTTGAACAGATGTTATTTTTTATTATCCTGGTTAAATTGTAGTAGCAAATCATCCCCGTTGTTATGACTGTACTTTTTCAGGCAGTTCCGCATGAGGTTTGTTCAAGTAAAGGGGCCAGTGGCTAATATCTCCCACTACTATGGTGTTTAGATGATGATGGTTGTTGTTACACGCAGAGGAGGCACAGCACGGTTGCTGGCAGGTGCAGACAATACAGCACCTGCACGCTGAAACTTCGGGAAGGTTCTAGTTATATATGTGCAAAGGGGAAAGCCATCCTTTATTGGTGAAGTTCTGCAGCTGATTTTGTACAGTTTAGAATGAGTAACTTTGGGGTGTATGGTGCATCTAGGGGGTTGTGGTTTGCCGTATAGCTGCGTTTCCACCCAGCCCAAACGTTGGGCTAGTGAGCAGCGTGTGTGAGAACAGAGGATCAGGGAGAATCAAAAGAAGAAATAACCAACCGTGGTATGAGCATGGCTAGATGCAGAGGTTTTCATTGTCTTAGTCGCCACTGGCTGTAGTGGCGAGCTGATGTTTCATGCTGGGTAAGGGAAGAGAGGAAGGAAGCGGATTTAGTAGTGGAAAATTGATTGCATCTACTTGGGCTTTTTCCAGCTGAATCCTGAGTTAAGTAGATTCATCCTGAACTAATCGTTGAGGAGAATTGGCTGAAATCTCACATACTTCTTAAAAGGAAACCTAAGCATTAAAGGAACAATATCCTTATTGTACCTGAGTGCCAAAAGAAGCAAGTGTACTTATCGGGAGGCCTACCTATTCAGCTCTCCATCCTGGAAGCTGCTTGTGGTTTTAGCTCTGCTGTGACCTGGTGCAGGAAGCTGTGGTCAGTCCACCACAAAACATCAAAGACAATGTCTTGGAGGGCTGGTTTGTGATTCTATTTCAAACTGGTTGAGGAAGCCCCAGTTCCTTTCAGTAATTCAGTACAACGATAATTTTCAATTTTATTTACAGCAGAGTACACTGGAATATTGTCTAAAACACATACCTATGGTCCTAGCAAGGTTTTTTTTCAAAGTTACACAGTATAAATCTGAAGTAACATTATTAACATTAGTATGATTGTTCACAAGTGTAAAAGAGTTTTGTCTTTGTGCAGTTCTTCCAAACATACTGCTAAATGATCTAAACTCAAAGACCATGCTTCAAAACTGACAGATTGTTTTAATACTTTACCATCCTGAGGATATTTAGATTTTTTTTCCCCCCTACTACGTACTAACCTTTTTAAGCTTTCTTAGCACTTCTGGTCCCAAGGATCGTTCCCCAGTACATTCTTCCATTATCACATGAAGGAAAAAGGTATAGCTGTTGCTGAAGATGCCATCTCTAGGCACTGTGGATCTCAATAATCTCAGTTTATTGTAAAGATTCATCTCAAGATAATAAGAATTGAGCACTGTGAACTTGATTTCACAAACACATGGATGCCGTTGGTGCTGGCTGCTAAATGCTTCCAGGATGTGACTCAAAGCAAGCATTACTGGTGGGTTCAGGTTCATCAGCAGTGCCCTTCGATGCTGCTCACACTGACACATACGATGCTACTGGGAGGAAGAAAGTAAACTATTCCTGTGCAAATCCATTCTTGTTTTTCTGAGACAATGCAGAAGATGGTGGAGGGAAATTGCTCATCTCCCTCGAGGCTTTCTTGCATGTTACCGCAGGATTGGGCCGTGTCCACTCCTTTGTTCAATATATGTTTATATATAAAGTATTAGAAGGTGATGCTGCAGCTCACTCCATGCAGAGATGGCGTTCAGTAACCTGACTTGCTGGTACAGCTCTGTAGTGTCTGTAGGGACCAAACATTCTGGTCTTATAGTTGCTCATTAACTTCGGGCAGTGCGGGACTTGGTAGCTCGGTCATGTCTCATGCACAAAGTGTGAACTTTGAGTTGGGGGCGTTGAGTGCCCACTTGTGTTGTACAAGGACCCGAGCTCAGAAAGTTGCTGGATAAAAATGCCAGTTGTGCCTGTGGTCTGCATCCCTTTCCAGGTGCAGTTCAAGACTGAAGTTTCAGGCTTTGGCTTACAAAGCTCTTCTCTGGTGATGGTGACCGTAGAGGCTGCTTCATTCTTTGATGCAACAGAAGCTGGAGATCAGCAGAGATTTAAAACAAACAGAAGGGAACACTTCATAGAATGCATAATGAAATTGTGGAGCTTGCTGCCATAGGGACAGCACGGAGGCCAAAAGTATAAATGATCTCATAGAGGAATTAGACAAATTAAAGAAGGGTTGGTCCAGCGAGGCTATTAGACATAATAGTTATGATGCAACCCGCGGTGCAGGAAGGCTTAAGCACTGGCTGCTGGAAGCGGAGAGGTTATTCTTGGGAGCGCATCAGCCTGTGTGAGCCTTGTTTCTGATGCCCTTTCTCATTGCACTTCTGTTCTTGGCCAGAGCTGGAGACAGGATACGGCGCTAGATGGGTCCTTGTCGCTGCCATTGGGGTGGATCTTACTGGAGCTTGAATGAGAACCACCCACCGCGTGGCACGGGTAGCAGCCGGCAAGGCTTGGGAAGGTTGCATCCCCCAGAGCCGGCGAGACTTGGGCTGGAATAGGTGTTGGATTTATTTTACCATAGAATGGACTTGGCACTAGGACCCTGGGATAGGGTGATAAGACAAGTACTCTTTTAAATCCTGGCTTACAGGCAGTGGCTGGAAATGTGGAGTTTTTTTTGCTGATAACAAGAGGGGTCAGTGATGGAACCACGAAAGCTTCCCACAGCGCAAGCTGCCTTGGGGGAAAAGCCATACCCCTTTCCCCCCCAGCCTCCCGAGTGGTAGGGAGGCCTCTCATGATTTTGCCTACTGGTCTGTTTTGCTTCGCCCTTGTTTTTCACCTTTGCATTTGAAAACCTACCCCTGAAAAAAATTATCTTAATTGAAGTACATTTGGAGTTTGATTTTTTTATATTTCCCTGTTTGTGTGTCTGCTTGCTAGCTTATTAAGAAATATATTTTAAGATATCTGTTAATATATAGGCCTAAAATAGCTATTAGGCCAATGGAGGCTGCTGTATTTCTGTTTTTAAATACATGCTTGTGCTTTTACAGACCCCTTTACAACGTAAGTTCTGTTGAAGCTCCATGGAAATAATTTATGCCTTACCCCTGAAAATGATAGGTGGTATGGGATAGAGTAAATACCTAAGTGGGAGAGAAAGGAAACATCTGCCAATTTTAACTTCTCCAAATTATATGGAAGCCTGAAAGTATGGGCTAAGTTTATAATACAGTCTGCTCAGGAACGCTTTGCCCCAGTACCAGAGGTCAGAGATCTCCTTGTCCCTGCAGCATTAAGTAACCTTTTGGTTAAATAACCTGGTGGAAGAGTAGGAGGAGAGAGAAAGGAAGAGAGAATTCCACACTAGAGTAAACATGGCACGGAGATTATGGATGCCCTGCCAAGAAAGGTGGGGTTTTCCAGCAAGGTAACAAAAGATATTAGCTATCTATCTGCATAATCCTGCTGGAGACTGACAGCTGGAGCCGGGCAGCCCGGCTGGGCAGGAACGTACCCTCCGTGTCCTCTCCCCAGCGCTGCGCTTGCTGCCTTGGGTGGAGGCGAGTGCTGCGTTACCTGCCCCAGCACAGAGACGCGAGGGGCTTTGGCAGCGGAGGCGCGTGCTTGCTGGGTGGAAAGGTGCTTCCTCCGGTGCGGTGGCTGCCACAAGGCAAAAGCCTAGGGAGGATAATGAAGTTTTTCATTTTGACATCACGACGGGTTAAGGTGAACTGCAGAGGAGAGTCTAGGGTTACAAACATGTCAAAATGATAAACCGCCTTGTTTTCATCTGGGTTTTACCACACGGTAATGAGCGCGTAGCAAAGAGGCTTTTCTGGTGAAGATAGTACCTTGGGACAGGTCTACAGCTCCTATAAACCACAGTGAATTCAGTGATGCTGTCCCCATTTACAGCAGCTGAAACCCAGCTCAGCGCAGTCCTGGGTGATGGGAGCTGTGCGGCACCGCCACGGCCGCGGGCAGGAGGTGGCACGGAGCTCGCAGAGCCTGGATCGCAGCCCAGGGGTGGACGGGATGGCCGTATCGTGCAGCCAGCGTGCTTCTGTGAGAGCCCAAGGAAGAGCTGAGCAGCAGTATAGCTGCCGTCTGCCTCTCCGCGACAGGTCGACTTGAGGTGGGGAATGAGAGTAAATGCTGACTTCGCAGCCACAGTGAATTTGCGCTGAAAAGCTCTTTTTTTAGTGTACAAATATGAGTTAGTGTTGGACCTTAAACTATGGAGGAATTTTCAATTAAGAGTTAAAAAAATAATTTATTTTACATGATAATTGAAATTGCATTTTTAAACCATTTTTGTGCTTTCCCTACATCGATGTTTCTAAAAAGCAAATCCCAGCTTCTTAAAAGCGTTTGGTTCGTATCTCGGTGCGTCTGCCTACCTGATGATAATATTTGGATTAGAATCTGTTCACAGACTCTGAATGCTCTTCCCTGAAAGAATCCAAGTAAAGGGAGAAAACAATGCACATCCTGTACTCCACCTTCATAGGCCTCAAGCATACGATGCCACCTTTTGTTTGCAAGAGTTTAAATTTCAAATAAAATCCCAGCATTCTTTTGAAAAAAAGGAAAGGGCCTCTCCCCTGCTTAGATTGTCAAATCCCAGACTAGCCCGGAATTGAATAGGCCAAGTCAGTGACCTCAGGCAGAAAGAATGTTGGTTATTTACGTAGGGCTTCTGCTATTTTAGCAGCAAACCTTTTCTTCTGAAAGGACAATGTATACTGTTTTGTGTTTATGGCCGAGGGAAAAGCTTGTACATTTGAGATTTGCATCGTAATAGCCTCGTAACTCAATATACAGCATCCTCAAAAATAGCAGGGCAAGGCGCTGTTTTGTCTTAGCCGTGCAGGTCTCTAGAGGCTTTGACAAAAACCATCTGAAAGATTCAGCTGCTTTATATGTTTGCTTTGGTCCCCCCCCCCCCGCCCCGGAATTTCGCTTTTTTCCCCAAAACTAAAATTGCTGGGTTTATTTATGAGCTATCAGGCCAGTGCTCAAAATATTTTGATGCATCTCAAGCTAAGCTGTGCCTGCAGCTTGGATCCGGGGAAAATGCGTGTGTAATTCACACACCAAGGGCTTTCCTGAAATAATGGGAGATCTTTGCAGGCATTCTGGCCCGGTGGATGAGCCTGCAATTCCAAATGGTTTTTAAAGTGTGCCTTTCTCAATAGATCGTAACCATGAGGAGCTATTGTGTGAGGGAAGCACACATTTAGGATCCAATCCTGCATTCCTTAAAGTCAATGGGAGTCTGAGCGTGAAAGGAATGCAGGATTGGGTCCTGAAACAGGGGAGCAAAACTGTGTGCCAGATTGCTTTGAAAAGAAGAATACAGCACATCCACAGTAGCCACTTTTTTTAGTGTTTCGGATTTCAAACGGCTGGAGGCTGTGAACAGTGGCTTCTGCCAACAGGCAGTATCTGCTATTCAGAGGCATTTGGCATCGGTTGGGTTTTTTCTATCTTAACCCCCCTGAAAGCCCTAGAAGTGCCCCCTCCTTTCTCCACCGAGCGCTGGGGGATGGAGGCTTCGGCAAGGGCTGCAGTGCGGGGTCCCCTCCGTCACCCCTTCCTGCAGCCAAGGCAGGATCCCTCGGGAAGGGGCTGTGCTCGCCCGGCCTGGGGGAGAAGAAATGATGAAGAGTTACCCAGGGGCTGGGGCAGCCGCAGAAGCCCCGCGTGAAGAACATCTCTAAGGCAGAGGGAGGGATGGGGAACAGCGGGCCCAAGCTCATGAGTGAGGAAAGAAGCAGAAACAAATAAAGAACAAGTACTGGAAGCTTTTGTGTTCTTTTGGCACATCTTTAATTCCTGGGCAGGCGCACCTCCTCTACCAAGCAAAAGAAAACGGATCTCCTGGGTGAAACTCTGCGTCGGCTTTCTCTTGAGGCAGATGGGTAGAGGGGGTAGCAGAGTGCATTGTTATTACTTAATATTTTCAATTATTTATTCCGTGTTTGTGAAACTGGGCATAACTCTTGAAGTTTCAGCTCTGGGAATCATCTGGCAACTTAAACTTTTAGCTCCCAGTTTTCAGAAATCATAGTTGTCCAACCTGGGGGGTTTGAAGAAAACAGCTTGGATTCTGAATGCTTCATTTGCCCTTCAGCCTTTGAGTTATTTTGATCCTGGTTTAACACATCGAAACACCAGTACGCGTTAAAATGTGTGTTTAGAGAGCACAGAGGGCAGGTTGCACCTTGCAGGGCCAGGAAAGCTGCGGTGTCTCTGCCAGAGCTTAGTTTAAGGCTGGGGATAATGGACGTTATTAGTCATCTTGCATGTCGCTCCCTCTAACGCTAAAACTTTCCTGCGTGAAGTTACGAGAGGAGACACGTCTGTCACGAGAAAGGAGCTGCTGATGCTGAGGAGGCACGCTGGTGTATTTTTTACAGCAGTCCTGGACGCACCAGGCGTTCTCTGGGAGGCGAGGCTGGGGCTGCAGCATTCCCATTATGTCAGAGGGGAGCTGCAAGGTTTTAAGTAGCGTCAGGCACTGAGACAATGCAGGCTTCTCACATGAACTTGCTTGCACTACAATACTAGTAAATCATGATTGTTACCCAATGGTTGCATGTTTTTAATCATCAAAGTACTTAAAATATTATAATGATGCTTGGCACTTTTCAACTTCAAAGCACGTTGCAAACAGTAATTAGGTCTAATAACCATGCTGTGACAGCGAGACATCGCTATCTCTTGTCTCACAAAGGCGATGGGGGGTGGCCCCTGACACGGTTGCATCATCCCGTGTGAGGCTGCAGATCTACCACTGCAATTTGATAAACTTGCTCCCCTATAGGCAAATAGCCCCTCGCCAGCAGCAGCAGGGAGGGCTGTGAAAATGCTTTCTGTGTGAGTGGGGAGGGACAGGACGTTTTCAGTGCTCTTTGAGAGACCGTAAAACCTGGCCTGATTCACGTTTTGTTCCATGAGAGCCAAGAGCAACCTTTGAAACAGCATTGGGAAAAGTGTTACCCCATCTTGGCTCTCTGGCTGGTGTTTTCACCACGCCGGGAAGTGGTGCGGAGACGGGAGAATAGCTGCGGACAGCCTGTGTCAACCTCGGGTCCTTTTTCCTTTTGCAAGCCAGATCTTTGGGTCCTTTGCTAAAGCAACAGCTCTCCTGATCTTTCCTTTTAGTTTGCAGCACATAGCAGAGAATTATTGCGCAGGAAGTAATTGCTAGAGACTCATAAACTATTTGAATGTGAAAACTGGTGTTAAAAACCTAGGGCTGATACTGATTTTATATATTTTTATAAAGTTCTAAAAGCATGTTTTCTTTTGGACGTTTGTCATGGTGGCTGCAAACACCAGTTGCAATCGTTCCTTGGGACAGAGTAATTTCTAGCTTGCATTTCATTAACTGCTTGATTATCTGCGTGAAGCTTGGCACTCTCTGCTGGAGCACTTGGAGGTCTTTGCCTTCCACCTGAGATGGTGGAACCCCCTTATCCTGGTGCTTGCTACCCCTCGCGTGTGTGAGTGTCAGTCAAATGTAAGTTATTTGCAACAAGCATTTGTTGTCACCATAGGAGCATGAGCTTCTTTTTTTACAGTACAATAAGGTGCTGGAGAGCACTCAGAGCTTCCCTACAAGGGCTGGTGTTCCGTGCCTGCACGTGAGCTGCAGGCTGGGCACCTTCTGCCCTGTCCCGCGCTCCTCCCGACTTGCGGCTCTGCTGGTGTGAAAAAAGAGCCTCTTCCTCGCTGCGGCTGAGAACTGGTCTGACGGGGCGGATGTGCCAAGGTGGGGATCCAGCAGGAGGAGGAAAGTGAAACCCTGTACTTGTGAACTCTGTGCTAGGCTGCTCATTAGAACTGCTTGTTATTATTGTAACGAGCTATCAGCAAGTTACATCATGTTTTGTCAGAAGCTCTTGACTTTTTTTGTTTCAAGATTCTGAAAGCAAATAGTGACCCGGCTGGGCTGTAGTGGGTCACTCAGAGGGGAGTCGAGCAGCAGGTTGTGTGCGCGGGGGGCAGGATGGTGTTACCCCGGCAGGCTGGCCGGGTGCTTGGCTCGGCTGGATGCAGCAACGTTAGGGGCTTCCAACTTGTAATCTCTGCCTGATTGACGGTGATCGCTCATGGCTGCACAGAACGGGCTGCGGCCGTGCAGGCCCCCGAGTTCCATCAGGACCTTGAGAGGTCAAACCACCTCACCCTGTACCTCAGGCTCAGAGCAGGCACTTGGACCTCAGGGTGATGCACTCTGGGCTGGGAGAGACCAGCACCGCGTCTCCTCGGGCTCTGCCTCTCCCCGGCTGCGAGTCCCAGCATTTTCCTCCTCGCTGCAGCTCTCCCGTCATGCCCAAGTACTCGCAGAGTTCGGTGTTTGATGGTGCTCGGTGCCATCGTTTAGCAAACAGCTCTGGAGGGCGACTGGAACGCGGTTTTGCAGTCATGACTGTTTGTGTGATAACTTGCTGTTTCTTGTTTATGAGATAATTATTTACTATATGATCCCCAAATGAAGTTCTTCTAAGGTAGAAGACCTTTCAATCTTATTAAATATTTCTAATAATACTAATTATTATGTGAGCAAGCTGCTTCCCTGCTTTATGAGTTTAGGCAAGTCAGTTCCCTGGTAGGCGGCTTGGTTTTTTTCAGCTGTAGAGTGGGGAAGAGGCTGTTACATCTTCGTGAAAGGTGCACCCTGCGAGTGCTGTGTAAAGCAGAGCCGCGCGTACCACATCAGCTCTGTGTCAGGGGAGGTGGCCGTCTGCGTTTGGCAGAGGGGGGTGCAGTGAGCAGGTGCTCCCAAGTTGTGAGGGGGCCGAGTTGGAGACTCGCGGCTTCGCTGCGTTGGGGCGTGGTCAGTGGTTTCATAGCACAGAGCAATCGGCTGCCAAACACACCCGATAACGTAAGCATCTTTGAGAACCATTCCAAAACATCAGATTTGTCTTGTTTGATTTGGGTCATAGGCTTCCCACTCCTGCTCAGTCTGAGAAAGCTCTGATCTCATTGGCTTCTGCCAGGGCGGCTCTACTAGGGGAACAACAGGAGCAGAATCTGGGGTTTTTCTGTCAACCTGAGCACTGCCAGGCTGCACACACTGGGGTACAAGCAGTTTGTACAGGTCCTTGTGTGTCTCCTGCAGTACCTCCAGAGATGCTGATGCCTCCTGAATTCCTTTCCTGCAGAGATTCTTACAGCAACAGAGTTCAGGATTTGTCCCTAATTATCTCAGCTCCTTCTGACCATAATGGACGTGTGGTGAGGGTGGTGGCCAGCACTTCTCCACCTGAAACGGGTGCCCTGACTCTGCACCCTTGGTGCATGTGAGCAAGTAGAAGTGATGCAGGTCCCTGCTCTGGGTGCAGCCACTTCATTTCCACCACCTGAAGACCAAGGTATCAAGGCTGGGTCTGGTAGAGCCAACGTGTCCTTTAAAAAGCCGTTCTGGACTCTTTCCTTTTCTCTCCCTTCCATTCACCTTTCCTTTACCTTTCACTAGAAGAGGTTTAAAACGGCTTGGATAAGCAGGAAGGAAGATCTAAAGATGGTTGCTTCTGTACCAGTCAAGAGAGGCCCCTTGACTGCTGTCCCAGCCCTGAGCGTTGTTCATGTGATGTGTAGGATAGACTGGTTTTAGCTAAGAGTCTTGGAAACGATGGGACAGTCTCAGTGCGTTGCCCACACCACGAGGCTTCTGGTCCCCACCAGAGCTACCAGGCAGCTGGAAAGACAAACAAGAGCTGACTCCACCTCCCAGCAGTATGGAGACAGCAGCCCGTGAGATCGACAGCCCAAGAATGTGCACACAAAGAAGCATTTCCCTCAGCCACGACAGTAAAACCGCCAGACAACCACATGCAGCATGTGATTTCCCAAAAGCATCAGTCCAGATCCCAACTACTTTGTGCCACACAGGGTTTCCCAGGATCGGATCACAGTGGCAACGTGTAAAAGGCACTTTCAAACACTGAAAATTAATCATATTTTCCTCAATGTTGTTTATGGAAACCGTGGAGAGCACTCCTGCCCCTCTGTGCTTGGCTAACCGGCTCAGTTTGGAGTCAAATTCTCCACAAAGATCGGTGATGTTTATGGTGAAGCTGCTCTGCC
Source organism: Phaenicophaeus curvirostris (assembly GCF_032191515.1). Lineage (NCBI taxonomy): Eukaryota > Metazoa > Chordata > Aves > Cuculiformes > Cuculidae > Phaenicophaeus > Phaenicophaeus curvirostris. The sequence continues at coordinate 18,633,700 of NC_091405.1, forward strand.
CTGGTAGGAGACATCCAGGCTTATTCTGTGGAGTAAGAGCTTCGGCACGGGTCAGTTGTTGAGCAGTAAATGCAGAGCCTCTTGCCCTTGTCCCTGCTCTGTGTCAGTGCTGATGGCAGCTGGTAGGCACCGTGCCGCCTGCTCGCCGGGGCTGCAGCCGCCTCGTGAGAGCACCCAAACCTTTGGGAGCTTTGGCCAGGGGGACCCTGCACGGAGCAGAAATGAGGTGGGTCAGGATGAGCTCGCTTCCCTTCTCCCTTGCTGGTTTTATGCTGATACTGTGGCGTTGCTTTCAGTGGAGCAGCTCTGATCCTCTGTATCCGAAAACTGATAGGGCTCAGTGGTTTGTGAATTCCTGGTTTTAATTGTTTTCGGAGACTCTGGAGTCTGTTGTGCGTTTCCGAGCTGTGAAGGGAGCCGTCGGTTAACGATGATCACAGGCTTTGTCCGTAGAGTTCTGCAAGAGCTAATGAAATAGCAAACGTTCAAACCGGAAAAGGAAATGTCTCGTTTTCAGTGTGATTTTCTGTCCTTTCCTCTGTCGCGTATGTCTTGTACTGCTTTAATGTCTCAGGGAGCTGTGGGTGACAGTGCTGTGGTGTGTATTAATGTTTTTAAAGGTGATAGGGACTATGCAGTATCCCTTGTTTGGTCTTCTGGAGACATACGCATCCCTGATGTGGGTTGCAGTGGATGTACGCCTGCTGGGATTTCATCTGCTAAGGCAATTGCCTCCATTTACAATGAGCCTTTCCCCTAGAACAATCATTTTTGGGGCTAGATTCAAATTTTCCAGGAACATGTATCTGCTGGGTTCCATAACCTGCCCTTAGAAGTAACATACAGTCAATAAGGAATTTGTTAAGGTGGGATGAAGCTGAGCCCCTGACGCTCCCCTGTGGCTCCGGATGGACCCTCCAGGGAGGAGCGGGGCCGGGGGCTGATCGCGCAGATGGGAGCAGCAGGGGGGGCTTTGCACTTTGTACCCTGAACGAGGGGCCTGGGGACAGGGCACACAATTCTGACAGTACCGTATTTTAACAGGGAGAAGACTACGAGGGAAAGCGTTCTACAATGTCAATGGCAAGGTGTACTGCGAAGAAGACTTCCTAGTAAGTAAGATTTCAGGCATTTTTGTTTTATTGTTTTCAAACCAAATTGTTCTTTTATATTGGCTTGTTTGCTCTGAGAGGTGTTTTAGTCATCTGGGGCCTCCTGCCAGTGCTGGAATTGGGAAGCATTTATCCCTGACTCCATAAAGGCAGGATCAGGGCCTGGGTTTGAAGTGGTGGCTATGAGACCAAGTACATAACTGTCCATAAGCCATCACAAAGCGTAAATTATGAGAATAAACACTGGAGCTGCTTGAGCCTGGGACTTGAATTGCAGCCACAAAGCCTCGCCTGCCAAGCTGGAGCTTAAAGTCAAACATCTGGGGAATACCAATCATAACAAGAGGGGAGACGTTTTTGACTGGAGCACGTCATCGCCGTGTACAATGTCGCTTTGTTGCAGGCACAGTTTAATCGCTGCCCTGCTCGAAAGTGATGTGGGGCTGTATTGTGATCAGCTAGAAACTGTTAGCCACGGAGGAGCAACTAGTTTGCTCTCCATGTGCCCAGAGCTTTTATAAATGCTTTACTTTAATAGAGACTGAGTCATGAAAAGAAAAATTATGCTTGTTGCTGAGCTGTGTTGTACTAAAAATAAAATATTTGTGCAATTAGTGGTGAGGATTGTGCAGTACAGGGAATTATTTGATAAGTGGCAGATCATTTATAATGAAGATTAAAAGAACGGCATGGCTGGGGTTTAAAATTAGAGAGGAATGATATATTTTAGCTTAGAGGATGATGAATTGGAGAATCGGTATGTTGAATGTATGCCGCCTTGATTTATTGAAACATCATTGAGAAGCTTGGGTCTTTCAGAACAACTTTCCATTTCTTATGAGTACACGGCCATGCCTTTTGCAAAGGAATTATTCAAAGTATATTCCACAACAAAAATGTTACTGGCAGTTCAGAGCGTACAAATGCATTTCTCATCAATGCAATCCATAAAAACCATGGAAATTCCTAACATATAAGCCATCTTTGCCTTCGTGTGTTACACCTTTACTCTCAGCCTTCCACAGCTGGAGCCTGTGGAAAAGAACAAATTGTGTTTTGTGCAGAAAATAACTTTCTTGTTGTAATTGAAACATGTTACCGTTTTGCTTGCACTTTGGGGAGAAAATTATTTTTTTCTCCCTTGCTTTTTTCAGCTCTTTCTTCCCTGTGTTTCACGGAAGAGGGAGCACAGGGAGAGGGAGAAAAGGTGGAGTGTGAGATGGAGGGGCTCAGACCTTTGAGATTTTTGTTTTGAACTGTGTTGGAATGTACTTTCCCCATGATCAAAACCTTTCATCCAGGCTTAATGACAGGACTGTTGTTATTAGCTTGTAATTTCAGCCTAAACATGAGAACTTGAAATCTAAAAATCTCAATCTTTTGGAGAACGTTCAGTTTTCAAGGGGTGGGGGGAAGCCTCTTTTGTTCTTGGCCATGTTCTGTAGCTGGCTGCTAAAGGAGATCCTTGCAGTGATTTTCACAAGAAAACTGAGGCTAAGAACCTGAGAGGAATAAACTTTCTGCAAGTTAGGGAACTGTTGAGACACCTAAGGCACCAGTTTAAAACCCCAAACCTCCCCAGGGTGTGTCTTGGCAGATTCCCAGTAGCACAGAGGGGTGGGAGAGAAGCAGAGCAAGGGACTCAAGGCTGGATAAGTCAGCAAAAGGAATTGAATTCCGAGAGTGTCCCTGTTGAGGCTGAGCACAGCGCTGGTGCCAGCCACCCCAGGAGTGCCTCACCACCCCAGCACCAGTCGCACTTTTACAGTGAAATGCTGTGGGTGCTGTTTTTTAAGAGTCCTTGGTTGTCACTTAAAGCATAGCAAGTGCCAGAAAGCTGTGGCTACTGAGTTGTTTCAAAAAAATTGGTCTGTAAAAGCGTGACATGAGGAACTGCTGGCATCAAAGATTCAAAATCTGGCCCTTTCTTTGAAAAGTGCTGTTGATTTCTGGACAAAAGGTGTTAGAGAAAGGTAGATGTTATCATTCATGATGAGCAATTTCCACTGCGCAGCCATAAAGCTATCCAGAGCGCAGATACACCCAGCCAGACCTTTGGCAATAGCCGCAAGGTACATTCTTCTAGCAAATAGTTTTCCCACATGTTTGCTTTTACTGAGGGCACTGATTATCTTTCTCTGAATCAGGTGGCTTATTTTGCCCATTCTTTCCAGGGAAGAAGCACTAGAAGTTTTTAGACCCATTTGTGGAGTTGTAGGTGAGGAGGGGATGCTGCATGCTGCATTCTCATGAGAACAGGGGCAGCTTTCTGTGTGGGGCTGCAGATCAATGGTGAGGGCCCACCTGGAGGGCTTGGAGGTACCTCTTCCATCTTTATCTTTGTCAGCCTCCCATGTCCAGCCCTGATTAGCTGCAAACACTCTCAGTGCTTAAACTCAAGTCCAAGGTAGTGAGTGAATCAGATTTTAAAAAATCCATGGATAATTTCACTTCTGTGTTAGAATCATAGAATGATTTGGATTCGAAGGGATCTTAAAGCCTGGCCAGTTCCAACCCCCTACTGTGAACAATGATACCTCACTGGACCAGGGGCTGCAAGCCCCATCCAACCTGGCCACGAACACCTCCAGTGATGGGGCAGCCACCACTGCTCTGGGCAACCTGCGCCAGGGCCTCCCCGCCCTCATAGTAACAAATTTCTTCTTAATCTCCTCTATATCTCTCCCCTCTTTCAGCTTAAAACCATTCTATCTCATCCTATCCCTGTGCTCCCTGATCAAGAGCCCCTCCCCAGCTTTCCTGGAGCCCCTTTCAGTACTAGAAGCTGCTCTAAGGTCTCCCTGGAGACTTCTCCAGGCTGAACAACCCCAGCTCTCTCAAGCGTGATGCAGAGATTGCCTCACCTATGCAATTGCCTGTAAGGGGTGAAAAGAACAAAACCAACCCCCCAAGCTTTTCCCTGCTTTGCTGTAGCTCCAGGGAGGATCCAGGGACTTCTTCACGCCACCATAAAGTAGCCAGTCCAGCAATGTCCAGTTCTTGCCCCAGCCCTGATAGTTGTTTCATGAAATAAAGCAAATGATAGTTGAATCCCTCCGTGCAAGCTCTCAGGGTGCAGACGGCTGACTGGCCCTAACAGGAAGGCTGCTCCTGGTGAAGTGAACGAAAAGCAAATGCCTCACTATATAATAAATAACCCCAGTCTGCTGTTCTTGTTCTATGTTGTTGATAAATTGCTGCATAATCATGGGTGAAGGAAAAATGGCTCAATAATTTTAATTTGTCTTTTCTTTTCAATGCTTAAACATCACATACAGAAATTTAAAAGAAATCACTGTTTTTCTTGGCAAAAAAAGACTTTAAAAATGTCACCAAAGGAGCCTGAATCTTAGATCTATTACAGTGCTCTATTCTTTCTTTCTTTCTTTTTGATGGGCTTTTCCTTTTTCTCTTGAGGTGATGAACATTATTGAGCGGGGGTCCAGTGGAGGGTAAGAAACGAGAGAATTTCCCTCCAGGGAGGAGATGAGAGGGAAAATGAACCCTGTGACAGATGTTACTTACATTGCTTAATGCACTACTGGAAGACACTCAGATGCTGGGGAAATAACCTATTACAGACACCGCAAGCTGCAGTGCATAGCATTAAGGTCATCCAAAACTTCCCCTTTTAAGATTATCTCTTTCACTGTCTTATAACTTTGCCAAATTTAATCATTTAGGCTGAACTTCTTCACTCCAGGTTTTTGCCTCTGGCTAACCTTGCTGTCATTTGTTGTTGAAAGTTTCATCTAAAGCTGTTCATCCATTTCAGTGAGTGAGACTGGAGGCAGATCTGTCACTTTGCCCATAAATCCTCAAAGAGAAAGGCTCGAAAAACTTCATTTCGCACATGCCAGACTTAGAGAGACTTGGTGTGTTGCAAGCCTGAAGGAAGCCTTTGGGTGTTCTTTTCTGCCCCTCCCAGCCCTGTGGTGGCTGCGGCTTGTGCCTCTGCGGCTCCTTGTCCCCTCCTGCCAGGGAGAGCCAAGGACTGAGGCTGTGGCCAGAGCACCAGCAGCCCACAGCCCCTCAGGCTGCCTCTCACGTCTTCCTTCTCCACCTGTCCAGTGTGCTGGGGTTTCTGATCCTTCTCTTGCTCACACCAGTGGTGGGTACTTGCTTGGGATGCTCTCCTTCTTGCTCCAGCTGTAGCCTCCTTGCTCCCCAGCTGGCCACTGCAACGCAAACGGGCACAGAGAACACATAGGGCTTCATCTTATACGCACAACAGGAGAACTCACAATGATTTTAAAAATGCAAGAGGATCAGGGTGTGCAAGGCTGGGAGGGAGGTGGCAAGTGGAAATGACCAGACTTCCATGGGGAAAGGGATAGGACATCAAGAGAGGACTAGCTGGGTGATGGGCAGTTCGTGAGAGCAGGGCTTGCAGCTCCCTCTCCTGTAGCACCAAACACAAGACCTGCACCCTAACTGAGGCTCCTCGACGTGGCTGCAAGGTAGATGTTAACACTAACAAGTCTGCTCTTCCCAGTTTGCACGTATGCTGTTTTCTAGACCTGGCAGTGTGGGAAATGGCCCGTCCTGCTTGCTGGGGCCCTCGGAAGATAGGGGTGTTTTTTTAGTGAAAGGGAAGCTGGTGTCAGCTGGAGTCAGAGTTTTGATTTTCTGTCTTGGTGAGTATTAACGTTAGGAGATCCCCCATGGGAGGTGAGCGCTGGGACTAGTGCATTCGTCAGAGAGCCTGTTGCTGCTAAGCAAAACTCCCTTAGGAAAAGCAGACTCAGTTGAAAAGATAAGTGGGTAAAGTTGCAGCTTGATTCCCATTAGACATGAAAGAGACACACAGCAAATGGACCTTGAGGTAACTGTGAGGACGTTGCATTTAGGAGATTTACTATTAAAGCGTGCACTGATAGAGCAGACAGGCACGAATGGTTATTGAGGTGTTTAACCACATGATGGAATCAAAGCTTGGAAAGGGATTTGCTACCATATTCCCAACGCACGGTGTCTGTGAGCATTTTCAAGGTGCTGACATCTCACATTGGGTCAGGAGGTGCTTCCAAGTTCCAGAGGCATCCTGAACGCTGAGCGTTGCTCCCAAATACTGTCACTGAAAACAAAGGCAAACTGATTATAGCATGTTACTGTGCTCGGTGCATGAGGGAGTGAATTCATGTTGTTACTTGTGTGTGTCTTGCTCCAACCCCTCCCTGCCAAAAGGATTTGAATACTTTCCTTCCTTAGTTTTTCATAAGTTTGTAGCATGCCAGTGGGCCTGGTTTTATTTTATAAATTAATTTGTCGGTATGATTATTCGGGGTATTCTGAATTAACCGTTGCATCAAACCTACAGGTGGGCTTAAAATTCAAATATCAAAATATTTAGGGGTAGTCAAATATTGGTTGGCCTCTGCACGTTGGATTTGAATGTGAATCAGCATTAAGAGTGCATAGAGCTCTGTGAAAGTGCTGAGGCCCTGGCCCAGGTTGCCCAGAGCAGGGGTGGCTGCCCCATCCCTGGAGGGGTTCAAGGCCAGGCTGGATGGGGCTTGGAGCCCCTGATCCAGTGGGAGGGGTCCCTGCCCAGGGCAGGGAGGTGGAACTGGCCAGGCTTTAAGATCCTCAAACCCAAACCATTCTACAATAACTGTTTTGAATAAAAAGCAGATTTTTTTTTTTCCAGGAAGCTATGTTTTAAAGTAGACAGTTTCTTTAGCACTGTACTTAATAGATGGTGGCAGTGATGATTAATAACCTACAGCAAGGGCATAGCGCTCTGCAATATGAGGTGCTGTACAATGGGAGCCAAGTTAATGGATTTTGGGCTTTGTGATAGATATGATGCGGAGTTAAAGTTGTTGCTTCAGGCTTTTGTCTTGATCATTGCCACTGCAAAGCTTCCACAGGACTTTGTTTAAGGGCTACCTAGGTAAGAAAATCATTATTGTCTCTTAATTAATCAGACAGAAAGTAGCTGCGGTGAGTGCTGCACACAGGTCTCTGTAGGAGGTAAATGGCTATTCCCTTCTGGAAGGTTATGAAATGCCCGACTGCGAAGCTGAATTCCTGATTTCTGGCAGTTTGTGCGTGGCCAGCCCAACTGTGACATCTGTGCAGAATGTCAAGTCCCCCTGTGCCCTGCCCACATCCTTCAAACATAACAAAGGGCAAATGGAAGCAAGAAGGTAGCAGCCGTGGCAGTTTCCTCGCTGGCAGCAAGACAGGGTGAAGCAACAGGATACCCGAAAGGGTTTCAGCGAGATGAAGAGTAAAGTTCTGGACTGTTTTCCTTCAGTTTAATCTCTGCCACCTGCCATGAGGCTCCCCTGTCTTTGAGCCTGGGAAGGCCCCATTTTGTTCAGTTCAATTTAATCACTGCATTTAAATTTGTGTGTAAAAACCAACAACAACAAAACCCCATCTGCATGAAACCAAATTTGATATTCTCTCCCTCTCTTAGCGTGATCCCATGAATTTCTTGCATTGTTGTGTCCCATGTACTAAGGGTCCCATGCAGAGAGCAAACAATAAAGCAGCGAGAAGACAGATGCTCTGCTAATGGGAAACCAAGGAGAAGAGAGTCTGTGAGGGATTACAGGCAGCCTGGGGTTGGAATACATTATTAGCATAGCACCCAATTCAGAAATTAGTTTTCAGAATTAAATGCCTGAAGCATTTTGGCAAAAACTCCTGATCGTCCTGCTCAAAAGCCCTTAAAGCATAAAAGAGTAGGAATCTCGAGTTGGGGCTGAGCAGTCACGTTCGGTGACTTTGCAGTGCTCTGTGAACTGTAGTTTTTTTTACGGCTTCGTACCATTACCGGGGCAGCAACTGCCCCACCTGCTGAAATGTCACCCACTTGATCTGCTTGCACAAACCTTTAGCAGGTTTTGAACATCCTCATCAAAGAAGCAAATGGGCCTGAATGAGATTCCAGGGTCTGTTTCCAGGAGGAAGGTTTTGTTTAGTTGAGTGCCTAACAGCAGGGAAGGGCCTCAGCTTCTCCTTGGGCACGGTTAGGCATGCGAAGGAGAAGCAGCAACATGTCTTCTCAGAGATCTGACGCTGCCTAAGGTAGAGACTTTGGGTCCTGAAGCCTTTTTCAGGCATGCTATTTTCTGAGTGTTTTTGCTTTTGAAAGCATCGATGAGAACGTCAAACTGTAAAAGACCCTGGGTAGACAACCAAGGTCGGATACAGGACTGAGGGCAGACAGGAGAAATTGTTTCTCATAGTACTTGGTGGGATTATCCTCCATGCATAATTGTTCATTATATGCTCAAAATTCATTGTTAATTTCTTTTGGATATATTGCACATTAGACAGAAGAGTTATAAACCCCAAGATTATCACAGGAGGACACTAACAGGCCTAAATATTCAGGACAGAAGGGGACTTGTTTTCCTCTCACATTGAAACAAAGACTCTTGGACAGAATCATTAGAGACTTTTTTGCCTGTTTGATAATCAAAGTATGGTGGAGAGCAAACAAAAGAAAAGTTCAGCCAGCCAAGCCTTCTACTTTATTTTTACTCTTCTCTTCTAACTTAATTAACATATTTCTTGAGGTTTATTTAGTTTCCCAGAGTCTTATTTTAATAAGTATCATTGAAGAGGTTGATTACAAAGTCTTGATTCATGCACATAAAGTGAGATTTTTATTCTCCTGGGAGAGAAGTCAAGGACAAGGTAAATATGGGAGAAAACAGTTGGGACCAAACTAAGAAATTGGGAAAAATAATATAGCAGCTCTTCAACGTGCACTTGTTTTCTTCGCATCCTGGTAAGCAGCATCTTATTTCTCAGTCACAGAAATGAGAGTAAAGGGTAACACTTCATTTTCAGCTTTGAATTTCAGAGCTGTTCTTTTCCAAACAACCTCTTTCAATGTTTTTATGAGTGCTTAGCAAGCATCTGAATGAATGAATATTTGGGAAAGTTCATAATTATGCTTGTATTTGGCCTGGGTACGGACTGTAGACTTGTGAACATTACAGACCAATCTCAAACTAGGCAGTAGTTATTTACATTGTCTTACTGGTCTGCCAAGAGAATATTTATAACAAACCAAACTGGCACATAAGAAGCCCTTTTAGAGAAAGGCTCGAATTGCACCTAGTTGTGCTCCCATCCCAAATGAAACTGTGTTTACAAAGCACAATGTGTGCAGGAAGCAGAGCTCTGATTTAGCTTCTCCACCAAGGGCTTTCGTATCAGCCTGTGCTAATTCACTGTTTCACCTCAAGTCGGTTTTTCATGTCTCCAGATTGTGAGTGAGAAGCTGGTGTGGGGAAAAGCTCTTTCCCTTCCCAGCTATGCAAGTAATAAAAGAGTCTGCAAGTCTGTAGAGCTTGCAGACTCTCCTCTCGTGCAGTTTCCCAGATCACAAGCTGTGTTGGACCAGTGCTGCTTCCACCCAGCCACGCTGGGAACCCACCGTTGGGGGAGGCTCTTGGGTGTGCTGAGAGATAACAGAGGCCGTTCTGCCTTGTCTGCAGCCTGGAGCAAGTCACAACTCCTCCCTTGTTGCACACACCATATTTGTGAAGGTTAATAATAATCAAGTGCTTCAAAGACAGAGGTTGCCAGTTTTAATTAGTATTTTAAGGCTTCATTTGTAAGCTCTGCTTGTAAACTTGAACCCTTGGCACAACAGCCCTGCTAAGAACTAACACTGCAAAGCAGGAGCTGCCAGGTGGGCTACAAAAATGCAGAGAAAATCATTTATTGCTCACCTTTAAACAGCAACGTCCACAGCATGACCGTCACATCAAGAGCAATGCTGCTGGGTTCTGAGCCTGTTATTCTTTTCTGGTCCAAATAGATTTAAAGCACAAGCAGAGCTGAATCCAGAACTTCAGTCTCACTGAATCTGGTCTCCAGTTCATCTGGGTTCAATGCTGTGATCAGAATAGAGCGTGGTGGTGAAGGACAGCGTCTGGATCTGTCTGACAAATAACAATTCTTCTGTTATAAACAAATCATGTTTTTAATTTACTAGGGTTTGTCATATAAAGAGTGATTTTGTGTCAGCAAAACCTTTCTTTCTGACAGTGTAATTGATTACAATCTAGTTAGCAATAAACAACACTCATCTGACCACTCTGCCGTTCTGTTCCTGGGGGGTACTGTTCCCTCTTAATCAATAGCTGGGTAAATACTCCTTTGCATTCCTTATCAAATGACAGCCAGATGGTATTGGTAAATTCATTCCAGCAGGATTTTAGAATTAGATGGGTTTGTACTATTGTTAATCCTCGGCTGTCTGAGCCGCCAGGACCTACCCACCTGTTTCCAGTAGCCCTGGAGTTCGCAACCTTGGGTAACAGTTGAGCCAGATGGTTACTCAGCTGTACTGTAGCCAAGAAGCTCCCCCAGCAGTGAGGCCTTTTTTCTGCATCAGTAAGAAGAAGAAAAAAAGAAAAAAACAATATCTTGCAGAAATAGCCAGGTGGAACTGCCCGCCTGTGTATTTGTTCCTCAGCACCCTGGTCTCTTTTGATGACATTGCAAAGTTTCTTAAGATTGCCTGAGCTGTGTTCCTAACTGTGTAGTAAATTTGGAGCTGTGACAGCTGCTGTACCATCATTTACCAACTTTCTGGGGCCATCAAAGTCTCTGTGAGACTTTTTCCTTCATAATCACTTTGTTGCGTAGCAACAGTAATTTTTTCTCCAACCTGTTGATCTGAAATAACATGTAATCCCCTCACACCAATAAAAAGGAAAACATATGGCAGCTCTAGGCTAGGAACTACTGGCTTTTGAAGTGAGGGGACAGTTAATCCCCACTAATTCAAGGGGGGAAATGGAGCAAGCTGAGAGCTGAGGCTCTGAGGATGCCTTAGATGCCAGAGCCAATTAACCTGCACTCTGGGAGAAGAGTCCAGTTTACAGTCATCCTCCTTGTTCACCATCTTTTATTTTGTGCAACTGAAGTGCATTTCAGGTGAGCTTTTCTGCAACCTTGGTTGCTGCAATAAGCATCACTATGCAATGCCACACGAATACCTGGGCACCCCTTGCCTCTGGCAGGAGAGTGCACACGACTGCAGTGGTCAAGGGTAAAGTTCAGCCACTGCAAATACCAGTTTCAAAATTGGGTGGCTGGAGTCCTTCAGGCAAATACCTCTTGCCTGTAACGTTGTTGTTCGGTAGGTCAGGTGCCTGGCCTGATAAACTTGCTATTTTTTTTTATACCTCTAAACATGGGGCTACAGGCAGACTTTGGCATCTGAAACAGGATCTGCTTTAAGGGACACAAGTACAAAAAGTTATGGTCAAAAACACTCAGGCAGGAAGCACCGAGCTTTGGTCCCAAGTGGGCAAAGCATCTCCCTGCTGCCGTGCCTCCAGCACCAAACCCAAGGAGGCTCCAGGCCTCCCCGCCTTCTCATTTCCCCTGCAGGCAGTCTGCGCTGGTGCCATCTCTCTGAGGTACTTACTGTCGCCCACACTGTGCAAAGAGCCCAGGCTCCTACAACTGGGCTTGCAGATTCTTCCCTGGATAAATAGCTTGGTACCCAGGAGACAGTTAAATCCTTCTTGGGCCTTAGAGCACTGTGTGAAATTAGGTGCAAAATCTGAGGTTAATATGCATCTGATCACTAATTTGAGCAGGAGGTAAGTCTGATTTTATTTACTTCCCCAGCAACAACAACCAAAAGAGTAAATTCAAGCTAGTTCCAGCACACCAAGTGCAAACTTGCCAAATAGGCTTCAAATATAAAAATCAAGTTTGAAATAATATTGTTACATTAGAAACCTCAATGGAAATCGTATGGTGGATCAGAAGGCCAAGCTGGTATTTGAGCTTGCTGTAAGAGTGGAGTGAAGGCTCCTGAGTCAGTCTCCCAAACCAATTTATGGTTTGCTGCCATGTACAGCATAGGCTGGAAAGTAGGGCGGCATTCACTTAGAAGATATTTCTGCTGCTAGAGGAGTGGCTGCTAACAATCCTTTCTTTTCTGTCATTTGAACAGTATTCAGGTTTTCAGCAAACGGCGGACAAGTGCTTTGTTTGTGGACACCTCATAATGGAAATGGTAAGAGACCTAAATTCCTAACCACAGGGTAGCTTGCTTTGCCTGGGCTTTGGGTAGCACCCTGTGAGGCGTTGTGCTTTTCCCTAGTCACACTGTCATTGTGTCTTCCTTGCAGTCTAGGTAATTTCTGAAACTGAGACAAACAAAAATACCTTAACGTTCTATCACTATTAAGTGTAATAAGTTGGGCTTCTTTTCTACGTGAGACCACAAGATGTTTTTCTGCCACATGCCAGTTTAAAAATAAAAAGAGAAATAAAATTTTAATAATAAAGGGGAAAGTACAGCACAGTTTTGTGTGAGAATGTGGTAAAGGAAAACAGAGACATTGCTCGGTAGGACGGTAGAGTAGCAAGAGCTCTGTCAAAGGGGTGGAATCTGGGCCCGAGAAGAGGGATATTATCAGTAGCCCTGAGGTTTGTTGCCTGCTCTGTGACTTGCTTTATTTACCTTCTGCCACTTGTTCCACATCAGTTAAAATGCATTATTGCCACTGGGATTTGTAGGGAGCCAGTAGTCAGAGTTCCTTTCGTAATAAAAACATGAAAGGGCTGTGGATGGGGCCAGAAACTGCTGGCATTATTTCAGTGGGTGAAAGTAGGAAGAATTTTGTCTGTTCTTCATAAGCAGAAATTCCCAAACAAAATGAAGCAGCGTGCACTTTAAAGAAGTGCAGATCATGTAGCATATCTATTTTCCTCTTGCTTTAAAATGTATACAAACCTCAGGATGCCTAACAGAAGTAGCTGTTGCGAACACAGAGGTTCAGTAGGAGCTGGAACAGACTTCACTGATGAGAATCCTGGCTCGTATCCTGGCACCACTGGTTGGACGAGGATATTGTTCAGTTTAGCCCAAGAGCAAATTTCTAGAGTTGTGTCATGCTGGGAGGGGGAAGGAAGATCCCGACTTGCATGCTTCGAGCTGGCCCTTAGTTGCAGAATCCCCGGTATCTTGTTGGTAGAGCTCGGTAGCTAGAAGCTTGGCAGGTGCTTGTCTGCCTTTCTCCCTTCAGCAAGCGTGCTCTAACAAAAGGAAACATCTCTGGGAGCTCTAGGAATGAAGCACTCTCGTTTGGCTCATGCCCTGGTGTTCCTCCTACTCCACGAAGGCGCCTGCCCAGCAGCAGGGCCGTTGGCAGCTACGCAGCAGAGGAGCTGCAGCCCCACAGGCCTGGGCACGACTGAGGCTGTTTGAGGCTGGAGATGCAGCTGAATTAGGAGTCGCTCTGCAAAGCGGTGGCTGCACAACAATGTTGGGCTAACAGCCCGTGTTACGTGGCGGCCTAGGTAGAAGCACATGCACAGAGATGAGTTGTTTCTGGCTAGGGACGGGCTTGCAAACCAAATGGAGTCTGCTGCTGCTCACTGAGTGAAGAGCTATAGGGCTTCATTAGAGGGGGAAAAAGGTTAAATTAACTAGACTGCACATTTTTCCCATGCACTGTTTCTTATTTCATGTTGATTTGATCTTTGTACAGGGTGCTGAGAGCTTGGCTTCTGGAGATATTTCATCTCCAGTTTATTAGCAGCTCCAAGCTTGAGCACTGCTGCTAGCAGATAGTTTTTGCATTTACTTTCCAAAGGTATTTCTTATACTTGAAATGTATGCAATTGGTGCTAAAACCTGTTGAGAGCTGCCTGGAGATGATGCCGCATCTCACTCTTCCCAGGGGCCTGTTCGTGGGCTTTGTGCATCCTCTGTGATGTCCCAGTGCCACACTGAGTATTACATACAAAGATGCTGGGTGGGAGGGGGCCTGTTCTGTATTAGTGTAGCTGAGGCTGCATCAGGACTTTCCTTGGAACTTTTAAAATGCAATAGGGAAGGTCAGCATTGGAAAAGCCAGAGCACGTGGCCAGAACTGTATCTAAACACATGGGTACAGATGGAATTGTAACCGAAGACAATGGGCCCCTGTGACTGAGCAATAACTGGTCAGTAACTTGTGGTGGATTAGGTTCCTTAATTAATAAGGGGGCACCTCTTTACTTGCTTGTTTTGTCATTTTACTTTTTAAGTTTGAGTAATGGCTGGTTTGGATTCTGTCTGTCGCAGCCTGTTAAGTTTTGTGAATTAAATCTGCATCCCACTAACTTGAATTTGGCTGCAACACATTTTCCAAGAAGTGGTCTCTGTGGCCGTTTTTAATTTCTGTTGGCAGTGTTGGCCCTGCAGAGCTCAGGCTCATGGGCGTTAGCCTGATTTTCACAGTTCTCTCTCTTTATTGGGAGCCTACTGAAACCCACTGAAATAAGCAAGTTGATTGTTTTAAAAGGCCCCTTGCTGACAGATCTGCAGAGTGGTAATTTCATCTTGAAGTGCTTTTCTCCATGCCAGAATTGTACACAGCAGTATATGAGGGGGAATCTCCTGTAATCATGCATCCATTTCTTTTGCTGTTTGCCCATTAAGATCTTGCAGGCCCTTGGAAAGTCGTACCATCCTGGCTGTTTCCGCTGCGTGGTGTGTAATGAGTGTTTGGATGGAGTCCCCTTCACTGTAGATGTGGAGAACAATATTTACTGTGTCAAAGACTACCATACGTAAGTATGCGAATCCATTGCATGCTTGAATAAATCATAGTAGATAAGTTATTGGTATAGTTATATGCTTTGTAGTAGATAAAAAAGGTCATTTCTGTTTGCTCAGAAGTCCCTCAAGTGCTGCTTTCGCATGTTGTTGCATTTGTAAAGTATTTTAAGGTTATTAACTGTCACTGCATAGGCCCAGCATGGCACAGTGAGGCTGAAAGTCAAGTATTGTCAGAGGATTTACTTCTCTGGTGGCCGTTTCTCTACTTCTTTCAGGACTTTCAATACTAATTACATCAGGCCAATCCTACAATTGGTGCTGGGTTTTCATCAAGGGTCAAGGTTTGGGTAGTGCATGCTGTTGGCAAATCTAAGTTAGGTTAACCTAGACTGGACAGTAGACTTGTAATTAGCAGCTACTGTTGGAACAAGTTTAGCCTCACCTGACAAAAAGTTTCATGGTTTAAGTGATTGTTTTTGAACTCCTTTCTGCTCCCGCTCAAAGGCAACTCGGTTTATGCAGAAAGAGTAAATCACTCTGAACTCAACCCTATTGGCACCAAATTGACTGCATTAAAGGACAGAGTGAATGTTGGCCCAGTAATTGTCATAAAATGCAGCCATGGGCAGTAAGACCAGTTGATGTATTTGGTTTAAGTAGATCCTAGCCATGATCAGCCTCTCTCCTGTTTAGCATGATTATGTCTTCCTGACATCAAGTGGTGACAGTTCCCATGACAGGGGCTCCTTTGCAGTCAAAGCAGGAATTCTCAAAGAATTTGTATGGCTTTAGGAGTCAAGGAAGGCATGAAAAAGTATATATGTGGGAAGAGGGAGGGATTCACTGTGCCTAGAGGTCAGGAAGATCTAAGTAATAAAGCTGGAGGAGATCAGCCTCTCCCAAATCTCCTTTTTTCTTAATATTTCAAGTCCTGTGGAAATAACATTTTGCAAAAAAAAAACAAGGCATGGTTAGAATAGCTGTATTGGTTTTACTTTTTTAAGAGGGCTTAAATGTGACTTGAACACTTTGTTCTTGCACCCTAGGGTTTTTGCACCAAAATGTGCGTCTTGTAACCAGCCGATCCTACCAGCACAGGTACGTGTTAACATGCACTGACTCTTTAGAGAAAACAGCTGTTGTCATATGAACATATTCTAAAAACACTTTAGATGCTTTTCCTCCCACTACGTCAGATACTAAATTAAATACAGTCAAGGAATAATGTCAGGCCCGAACATTCCCAGAGGTTGTAATAGTCATAATACTTGTGCAGCAGAGCACTTTGTATCTTTAGGGTGCTTTCCAGCTCTTAATTATACTGTTATAAATCTTATTTAATTGAAAGCCCTGACTGGGGCTCCAAGAACAACTCAAGTAGTAAAGCCCTGTTTATTTTTAGAATCTCGCATTAGTTCAAGTAGCAATTTTCCTTGTCTGCAAAAAGCTGGCTAAAAGGGGAGCCAGGTGACTGACCTGCTTGTAGCCTCAGCCTGTCCTGACAGTGTAATTAGTGTGATAGGACTTCTTCATCAAGACATCCTTTTTCTGCCTGCCTGTAATGGTGCAGCCTCACACTCTGGTGAGAGCAGGACTCTCAGAGTTCCAATTGCTGAGGTCACTGACCAACTTATTTGTAAGCAAGGGCTTCCAACACTTACTCTTACCTTCCCTCTGCTTCCCCAACAGGGCTCCGAGGAGACTATTCGGGTGGTGTCAATGGACAAAGACTACCATGTGGAGTGTTATCACTGCGAGGTAGGCACCACAAGGCTTTGCTAATAACTAGCAGCCTCTTGGCTGGTGCCCAACTTACACCCCAGGGTGCATTTGCTGGCTCTTGCTCTCCAGGGCAGGTAGGGCTCTGCCCCACAGCTCCTGGGGTTGAGTGCTAGCTGGGCTGTAGGTGGTGCTGCCATCTCCAGTACCAAATCCATTTCCTTTTTTTCTCATTGGGTTTGGTTGTTTGGGTTGAATTTTCTCAATACTTGGAGATGGGGAGATCTCTGTTCCTCCACTGTTGTTCTCACATGTCATCCCTGTAGTTATGTGCCCATCCCAGCGCTATTAAGGTGTTTGTTTCCACTAAAGATGGACCATTGGCCTTGAAGTCTGTACTTTTTATTAATTCCAAATTAGAGAAAGCATAGCCCTGTTTCATAAGTAGAACATCACATCTCCCCCTCTTCCCCACTCCTCTCATTCTGATTGATGCGCCCCCATTTCCTCCTCACTGTCTTGTTGCAGAATTAGCTCCTTCTGTTGTTCTAACTTCATCCAGGTTGTGTGTGCCAGAGTAAGTCCTTGGCCTGCTTCTGTCTGATTTGTATTTGTTAGGTGAAGAAAAGACCAGAATGGGGGCGGGGGAAGACTGTCCTGTTTGATTTGATCTCAGTATGTCATTTTGCATAGTATGAGATAGTACCAAGAAGTCTTGAGGCTGCTGGAAGCGTGGGAGGGAGCTCTCAGGTATATGCAGAATAGATCAGCATTGGTATGACCTACCTACCTGAATCACTCACTAATTTGGCACGTATGTTTCTTCTAGGATTGTGGCTTGCAGCTCAATGACGAGGAAGGCCATCGTTGTTACCCGTTAGAAGGCCACTTGCTCTGCCACAGCTGTCATATCAGGCGCCTTAATATTAAACTGCCATCGCATCCACCTCCGAGCTATCCGATGCACGTCACAGAACTCTGAAAGACATTTCCATTTCCAATAAGCCGTTTAGAAGAGAAGACAAAAATCTAAAAATGACTTTTCTGTTCCTTCAGAGACAAGATTCCAGTTAATAATGATCTAAACCAGCTATTTATTTTTTAAATCAGAGGTGAGGGGTCCTTTCCTGATCTTGTACATATGCATTCTTTTATCTAGGCATTTTCTGGGATACCGTCTACTTGAAAAATAATTCACCCCTAAACTGTAAATGGCAGCATTTCTAAACACAATGGTACAAAGGGCTGCTCTGCACTCCCTACTCACTCTCCTTCAGTGGAGATTTCACCCAAGTAAGGAGTGTAGAATTGATTTCCAAGTTAGCACCTTATCATACTGCAGCAAGCATGATAAGATAAACGCTAGCATTTTAGCTAGTTTTGTTGAATTCTGCTCTTAAGAATACAGTCTGACATTTTTTTTAAACTTAGACTCCCAGAAATAGTGAATAGGAAGCAAACAAGTGTGATTAGCAATTACAGTTTTCAGCATGGGTTCAAAATAACATCTGAAGAAAAGTCAAGCCAGCTTTCCATCCTACCACGGTTCCACAGCCATCCAAAGACTATTTACCTTGTTAAAGAAACATGGCAGAGACCTAAAAGCCACATTACAGAGGAATCTATCCAAAAGATTGACATGTGCAGGGTCGTTAACAGTTGACAAAGTTGCAGACCTCTGTAATTGCTTGTCACGTACAAGCGTAGACAGTTTCAAAATGCATTCATACCAACTCGATGATTTGGCACTTAATAAACAGTTTGTCCTTTAAACCTGTACTTTGTTTAATAGGGTTAGCAGCCCCTTTCTATGCAAAGGTACACCTGTCTTTCTACTACTTGTTTTACACAAGACATCATTTGTTACCAACTGCTTTATGATTGTATGCTGATACATTATTAAAAACAAGAGGGGGACTGTTTTTTGCATTCTCTTTTCAGCTTTGTGTTCTTTTGTAGATGTACTTTCAAACTGATTACGGTGATTGTCTTAATTGGAAAACAAAGTACAGTTTAGCAGAAATAATAATTAAGAGAGTTGGACCATTGAAGCTCTGATATTTTATAACAAGTATTAGATGTACAGAGAATGTACACACTTTCATATTTTGCATAAGCTTTTACAGTAACCTCAGAGCTCTGGGGAAATATATGTCTTCCATATAGGAAGTTAGATGAATCTTTTTTATGGTTTGTTTTCTACCATGTGTTGATGATTTAAATGCAAATCACACATCTGTATGTTTAAAAAAAATTCCTTGCATTCTCATGAGAATTGATGCAGCCTTCCTGAATTTATATTTTAAATAAATCCATCACTGCTGTCTTTAACTGTATCCAAAATCACAATAAAATAAAATTCTTCTGCTCCAGAGGAAGTGGAAATACCAGACCAGATTCTCTGCATGTGTAAACTGGGATGTTTCCATGCCAGTTCTCAAGATGCTGAGAATCTGACCAGTCCATTCAGAAATGATGCCATGTTAAAATCAGCATGGAAGCTGATGAAATGACTTATGTGGCAACACCATTGCAGTTTAGTTTCTTATGCTCCATTGAGTTTTTGAAAGCCATTTGTGGTGCTCTTGAAAAGTACAAAGAGCATCCAATGGACACTAATTCCTCAGTCGAATAATTAACTCCCTTAACAGAACTTTTTGGTAGTCTGGTATTTCCCTGTGTGGGGAGGGGAGAGGGGCAGGCAGAATTCCTGTGAGTTTTTTTTTTCTGTTAGTAAGGAACAAAAGGTATGGTTCCTGAACTTTTGCCAAACTTCCCTTGGCCTAGATTAACCTGTCCTACTGAATGCTCCTTGGCAAATCAGGTGCTCCTTTAAAATGTCATTTGCTAACTAATGCATGTCAGCTTATAGTTAACATATTTAAGGCAATAGCCTCGGTTTGAAGGAATTACAGTGCGACCGATGCCCGTTTCTGCAGTGGGACCGAAGAGGCCTGGCCCGCAGGAGAAAGGGCACTGGGTGCACACACACTTCTGCATTTGCAAACATTACCTCTGTGTCCATAGTCACCAGCCCAGCCTCAGAAGGAAGCAGCAAGACCTGTGCTTCTTGCCCAAAGGCCAAATGCTAGAACAGAGAAAAAAATGTCTTAAATTGGGTTGTATGAGTAGATCAATTTCTTAAGGTCATTACAACCATGATAAGGTTGTAAAAAGGATAAACTTTTAGCATCAGCTGCAATGAAATACTTCTGCCATTTAAGGAAGTTGCTTTGGACCACAGTTAGCCTTGAGGCATTTTTACTTGTTTGTCATTACAATATATGAACTAAAGGAATTCAAATTAAGAAAGCAGTCACTAAAATACACAGAGGAGGCTTGGGTCTGTTCCTGTGAGCAAGTTATCCCATAAGAGTAGTTGCTGTACTGGAAAAATGCTTTGCTATACCAGTACAGAAGCAGAACCTTCAATATCCTGGAGATGGCGGTGACTTGCTCTGGCTCTCAGCCTCCTGCCAGTGCCTTCCTTAGCACTTTGCCTCCTTCAGGGGCAAGGTGAAGTTTCCACATCAACATCATTCTTGAGGGCCAGCATGCTACATCCAACATGTACATACCATACCTTTTCTTCTTTCGTGAAACCGATCATACCTGTAGAACAGGATATTTAATTGCATTTCACATGGTAATTTGTCAGTCTCTTGTAGTTCTACTCAGCTCCAATGTGTTAAGTATCATCATGGTAATATTATCAAAAGGTAATATTCAATATAGAATACGCAATTTGCTTAAAACCAGAAAGCAGCAGTTGTTCCAGTATTTTCTAGGGGCAGGTGCATTCTATTACTGTCTAATGAAGTGCAGCTTTGCTTTTCCAGCATTTGGTATAAAAACTGGAACTTGGGTGAAATTTTCCAGTTTTTTTCAATCAAAGAGAAAAAGCAAAATCTAAACTAAAGATGTGCTGTGCTCCTTAATGCTGGTGACACTTTCTGCACATTTTACCTCCTGTCTGGGAAATTATGTAAATGAGAAAGCTTCCTAGAACGATTTTCTTAAGGATTATTCTTATGTTAAATCAGTTCAACACAGCTGTACACTTTCTAGCGTTGATGTTATGATGTGATTGTTAGTCAGTAGCCTTTGCCGTACTTCTTCCATAAAGTTAACCCAATAACGAGTTGTTCTCGTTTGCATCAGGACTACAACTTTCCATTTTGGTAAGGAATTGTACAGAGCCCCTACAGCCCAAAGCTGTGGTCGGCAACTCAGAGTCCCTCGTGCGCTGGAGAACACGTTCCAAAGAAAGGACCAAAATAAGAATTTGAAAACAAACCAAAAGAACACGCTTAGATAATTGAGCTTTCAAAAAGGGGTTGTTTGGGTTTCTTTCCTTTTCCTTTCACTTGTGTGCACGTGCGTGTGTATATATTTTGTAAGGTGGAGCTTCAAAAGGAAAACATGGTTAGAGGAGCTCTTTAAGACCAGAAATTCCAGAGTAGTTAAGTAAACCAAAGCTCTAAAGGAGACAAAAGCTGCTTTCTTGTGTTTCAAGAAAAGTTTAAAAGTTTGTGATTCATCCTGTAACTAATGCCGTAACTAGAGTATATAATTTGACTTAAATTAAGTTTTCATTTGAGAAATATTTTCATTTTCTTTAAAAGAATATAGTTTTCTTCCAAGAACTTGGACCAACTTTGATTTTTATTTTGTAGGAAATATATAAATTCCCAGTTTGTATATCATGTAACTAGTTTACATGCTGAAAATATACATTAGGTTAACTATTTTTGTACATATATCCTTGTAAAACCTTTCAATGTGCTTCTGTCTTTTAGTCTTTAGAATTACTTGTGGTTTTGTGTTTCAGTGTTTGATTCCCTTGATTGTTGAAGAAAAAATTGGGAAATGTAGATTTATTTATCTAAAGAAGAAGCTACTTGCTATCATCCTAAGTTATTTAATATTAAAAGTCAGAAAGTTTCATTTAACCTTAGATGCTATAATCTGCTTTTTTCAATAAAGACGTTTTGTAGTTATCTTTGATTTTGTAGTGTGTTGCATAGAAGTATTTTATCTTTTTTTCATGTAGGTGGGCACTAAAACAATTTTCAGGAGACCCTTGTATTGCTTATAGCAATGCCTAACATATGAATCGATTGCAGCCGCATTCATGAAAGATTTTGGTCCTTCAGTGCAAGTGTTACTAATTAAAGTCTAAAGTATGACCACAGCTAACGTTTTGCAGCTGCACTTAGAAAAGAATGTAGCCACTCTGGCAATGTTTAATTAAGCTTTAACCAGTCTGGCTAGTTATGTAGGACAGTCAGTATTGAGGAACACTTCCTTTTCCAGACTGCCATTATTTTTTGGAGTGCTGCAGAAGAGAAGTACTCACCTGGGCTATGAAATGTCATGGCTTTAAGCATTTGGACTTGGTTTGGGGAATTTTCTGAGTTTTCTTGTTAAGTCAAGTCAGTCATTCAGAAACTGTGGCCAGAGCTCTGATAGGATCAAGAAATTTTTTATATATTTTTTTAATATATTTTACCTTTTTGAAGTTCTTTGCCGCTTTCTTGTCTCCAGTTTCATGGCATAGATGGGAGCTTGGTCACATTTATCTTCGGCACACAGTGGTTCTGAAAGAGCAGCTGCGTCTCTCAGGCAAAAGGTGCATCAGCACTGGTGTCTTGTCTGCAGTGATGGCCACAAGTAGACACCTGGGGAAAGAGTACAAAAACCAGTTTCTTCCTGGTTTCCTCATATTCCATGGGTTTCCATTAAGCTGGTCAGGCTACCATCCTTGTAGATGCTAGAGTGACTCACAGAAGGCAATATTCACAAGCTGCTCCTTCGGCATGATGCCAGCCTCCCCTCCAAGGAGGAGCACTGCAGCTCTGCCCCCCCGGCTTTGCAAAGTACAAATCTGGAACTGAGACTTGCTGATAGTTTTCACACAATGGCTATTTTGGCATTTTTTTTTCTTTTGCACAGTCAGAACAGAAAGAGTTACAAATGCCACAGTGGTTTTAGGGATGCAGTCTGTGCTTCTGTGCTTCAAAACAGATGTACCACTCTTCCATAGGGCCTTCACATGCATGCTATTTTCTCACTTATAATTTTTTTAAATTCACTCAAAATGAGCAATTCTCACCCTCCTTGAAGGGGAGAAAAAAGCACAAACACTGGGAAACACAAAGCTCAAGTCCCTCACCACGTGGGTGACACAAACGTAGTCAATAAAATCTAGGACAAATTCTTAATGTAGCAAGAATTTATACTAAGCCATAACTACCCTGGATGAAAAGAACAGAGTACTTCAAAATATTAACCGCCCCTTGTAGGCCTCCTTGCAGGAAACACATACTGGAAAACAAACATACATTCACTGGTGGAAGGGTGTGAGAGGACCCGGCTCCCACAGGGGAGCACTGCAGAAGCTGGCAGTGTCGTGGGACTCCCTGGCACAGCATCAGCCACAGAACAGTGTGGAGCTGGAAGCTGATGCATGAGGCACGGTTGCTCCATCTGGGATGCAAATTATTCAGGATGGCTTTATTAGCCCTGCTCCTCACCTTACCAGGGTCTTACCTTGCAGCTATTGAGTAGAACAAGAATTTTTCCAAGTCATTCCAGGGCTGAACCACAGACACTTGGCTAGTGCTGGGAACCATCAGGAATACATGAACTGGGCTGGTGAGACTGCCTTGAGGTCACATCTGTGTTATCCAGCCTATAATCCCACTAATTCATAGACTCATGGAGTGATGTTGGACAATACTTCAAGAGGTGCCACACGCCACCACCAGCATCTCCCCTGCTCCCCACTCGAAGTAAACTGTATATGTGTATGGAGGGAGATAGAAAGAGAGTGAGCGTGCGCATGTGCACGCACCTTACCTATATGTAATACCTTAGATATTCCCTTGGGTGTGTCGTTGGCGAAGCTGGAATTGCAGTCTCATTCCTACTGCTACAGCATTTCCTAATTGGCACAGTCTGGCAGGTCGTAACAAAGCTGCTCAGTGTTCACGTTTGGCATTGCAGGTTTCTTTCATAGACCCCAGCTGGCTGGATCCCTGATGCCCATGCCTTCAGCTTCACACCAGCTAAGAGAACAAAATGGTGGCAAAGACAAGCAAATGAAGAAAGGCAAAGAACCAGGGCCCTGCCCAAAACAATGCAGACAACTTTAGATCAAGCATGAGCGCTGCAATTTGCAAGCATTTGTGGCTGGCACGATTTTTTGCAAAGGCAACAGCTGTGATATTTTTCTTTTCCTAAAACACCCTCATTTCAATCACCGATTTATTTACATTGAACATTGGAACATAGCACCAGACACCTTTACTTGTGAAATCTATTTACAGGCAAAGGACTGTAGTCTGCAATTACAGCCACTTTCTCACATCCAAGAACTCAGACCTCATTTCTCTGAATGCAGTCTGAGGCAACAACAACCTGCAAACTTCTTTCCTGCTTGCTGCCCCACTTACAAGCCTATGATTTCATGCAGCCTCAAAAAGCCCTGAATTTAGGTGAACTTGCTAGACATCGTATGATGCCTGTTGGTGCTACTACCTCATGCATGGTGTTCACTTACATGTAAGAAGCTTTGGAGGAGGAACTACTAAGCAAGGTCTGGAAGTAGAGAGCAAGAACTGGTGAACATTAAGCAGAACACATCAGTCTTCTCTGGATGCCTAAACTGGACATAAAAGCATCACCCATTCAGCAGAGGGCTCCAATTTCTGGAATGAATTGCAGGTCATCCCTCCGTCACGTATTTTAAAAGCTATGGAGTTAACCATGATTTTTAGTGAAGCTCTAGAAGACCAAAAATGTTTTTTTCCTGTTCAAAATTCACTTAAGATCCTGTCCTAGTGCTCAATGCTGTTCTCACCATCACCTCACTTAACAATGAGACAGCAAAAAATAAGTTGCCATTTTGTTTATTGAGCACACATAAGAATCAGTGCATTTCTACTGTACCTGCATCTTCCCTGTGCTCTCAGTTCCTGTCCTTAGGCAACATAAATGCCTGTGATCACACACAGAGCACAGAAGTACAAACTGAAAACTGCACAAAAAGTGAGAAACCACGTGGAAAGCTGGTTTGCCAGAAAGAAGAAAATAAGCATGTGTCCAGCAACACATTTAAGAACAAATTCTTAAAGGTTTGTGTCACGGCTGAAAAAAAAATCTGCAAACCTCCACATTTGTATGTACACGTCTGGGAAGTCATCGCCTGGAAGAACAAGTACTGCAGTGGGTAGTTACTGTCATTCAAGTGGTTAAATGAACTATCAAAAAAACCCTGCTCGTTAAAAATTTGGCACATTTAAACTATTGCAGGAATGTTAAAGCCAACTGATCGGTTAATTACTGGCTGCTCTGGTGAGGCAAATGAAAGCCAGAGGCACCCCTCAGTGCTTCCAGGCACAGTAACGAAGCAGTGACATGCGCAGTTCCCAGCTTGTGTGAACGGATCTTGCACTGCTAAAACTGAGGAAGCTCTGCTGGTTCACGCTAAATCAGTGTGTCTCTGTGAGACAGAACGTTTGGACAGTAAAGAAAAATTACTGTATCAAGCTGTGTCTTTTACCACCTAAATCCTGCACCCAAAAGCTTCAGGAGTTAAATGCAACAGGCTTACCAGAGAGGAAAAGAAGCAGCAATGCATTCTGCTCCGCAAAGGTCAGTTATTGCATGGCTCTGGTCTCACCTAAAGCACCTTTACCTGAAGTTTGCAAAGGTCACACACTGCATGTAAGGATGGATGCAGCAATGGAGTAGAGAAGAAAATAAAAATGGCATGCATGGCAGGGTGCAATGCTGGGGAGAGAGCAACCAGACTTATCTGTGACACCTGCAAGCCATGTGTTTAACCACACTTACCTCTACCAGTGGACATGGCTCTCAGAAATTATTTTCCACAGAGCTTCTTTAAAGCTGTGAGGAAGAAAAGGGTATTGGTGTTGTGCAGCTGGAACTGCTGACTGTCTCCCAACAGGATGGTGGTGGTACTCCTCTGCGCTCAGCTGTGCTCAGGCTCACCTGGGAGTTGATCCTTTTCCTCGCTTCTCCTTCCTGTGTCAGGAAAATAACAGAAAAGAAAATGAAAAACTTTCTGCATCATTTACATTTCCATTCCTTCTCAGGTCATTTCCCAGCAAGACAGAAGAGGAGGACGGCACCCTGCAGGCACAGGGCCGGGGAACCTCAGCGCAGGCTGTTCACCGGCAGTCACTGTCACACATGAAGCACTTCTATCAAAACAGCAAGTCCTGGCCCAGCAATCATTATTTTAAACACATCCCATTACTTCTAGCTATTTCTTATTTGGAATAGATCAGTTGCTACCTACATTCCCAACCCATAAAAGCTATACCGACAGTTTATTTGGCTCGTTGCTCTTTTATCAACCCAATATACCACACTTTATAGTATAAGTCACAAATATTCAGCTCTTCTAAGATCTGCCTTCTGTTGGCCATAAATATTATTTCATTCTTTATTTTAAAAAATGTTTGTAATCTTTTTTTAAAATAATTTACTTTCGTTATCATCAGCTGCTAGCAGCTCTCTTCTCACTGTGTAGTTTCTGAGGTCTGGATCAAATCCATATTTTTTTAATAACCATAGAAAGTTACTTTATAAAATAATAAGTTTGCTGCTAGTTAATATGTAATTGGCCAATTATTTTCCAGAAGTCCCTGCTAGAATGGGAAAAAAAGTAATAAAAATGTCTATATGGAAGAGCCCACAAATGCCTCTGAAATGGAGCAGAAATCCTTACGGAATGTGCTGTTGCATCTTCCAAACTGAATCAAAAAAGAAGGAAGGTGGAACAAAAAGAAGTTTTCTTTCAATATATCTTATTTTATCCTGCAACAGACAGCATAAAATCTGCTAGATCGGTGGCTCTGGCAGCCATCAGACAATGCTTTGATAAAGCATCCTGGATTTCATGATATAATTTAACTTTGACTTTTTTTCCATTAGTCATATCTTCAAAGCTGAAGTCTTTTCCTTTGTTGATGAGCCAAAAGATAACACAAATGTCGGCACCTACTGCACTGCTGTCAGTAATTTCCATAGTACCTTTCCCCAAAAAATTGTGGCTTTGTTGTTTGCACCCCAGGTTTGAGAATCTCCTGCAGCAGAAATTCACTTGCAGGCTCAGCAGGCGCAGTCAGGGAGTGCAAAGCAGGAGAAACCAAAGACTGCTGTTTTCTTTGAGCTGGATCTTCAATTGCAGCCTTCTATAGAAAAGCACAGTCTCAAAGAAAGCAGCAACACAGAGAGCATGATGCAGAGACTCAGCAACGCTTCCATACTAAACAGGAGTGAGGAGGTGAGCAGGACTGAACCCAACATGCCCACTGCCATCCCCAGTTGCCCAGGAACAGCAAAGCGAGCTGTTAGCTCTGGCTGTGGTGCAAGAGCAGCCACTTGACGCTTCATCCAAACTCTCTGCAGTGCTGCTACCTCTGGATGTGGTCCTTTGTATCCTCTCATGGAAGTAGCAAAGGCTTTGTTTGTCCTAACAGCACCTCCCGCCTCAAAAATCCCTGCCTACTTTATATAATATATTTATACATATATGATATCCACATTATATTCACATATATTTTTATGTTCACATATATTTTAATGTTCACATATATTTTAATGACTCTACATGTGGAGGTGTAAGTGGGCTGAAGGGCCGTTTTGTGCACAGATCATGTTTTACAGGGAACGGGACCACACGAGATTCACTGGGAAAGGGTTACAGAGCTTTTCAAACAGATCCAATATTATTCTTTGGAGGCAGGTGATAACACCACTTGCATGTACATAAGCACATTTTCTCACGCTATCTGGCAGCGCACATTATTCCTTACTCCCTCTCCAGCCAAAGTTTACTAAATATCCTATTTTACCAGGGAGGGAGTTCTCCCTCTCCCAGTTGCAGATATGTGCTCAAGGCCAGGCGGTGGAGGTGGCAGGACAGCACCTCTGAGCTCTGCCCGCTGCCGCCGTGGCCGGGCACGGGATGGGGCCAGGCTGGGGTAGAAGGCAGCTGCCAAAGGCCTGTGCACCTCTGGGTGACTCTTTCTGGATGTCACCCTGCAGCCTGCCATGGCAAAGCATGGGCTCATGAGCACAGCAAGAAGCACCCACCTGAGTTTTGTTGTGTTTGGGTCACGGATGAAAAAGTTGCAGTATGTTGAACTAAAATAAGGCCAAAAGGTGGGACAGCCGGAGGTGAACCACCCAGTTATTTGAGGAGCAGCCAGCCACCGCTGACAACCGTGCCCGCTTTGAAGGACATGGGAATGTCATCAGAGGACCTTTTCCAGTGGAAACATCAACTTTATTTCAAAACGGATACCCCTAAGGAGCATACTGTGTCCCGCCAGCGCCTTCCGGAGTGCACAGCAGAGCCAGCTACCAAGCATTAGAAACACAAGAGCAGCAGCACCAATCCCCTTCCTTCCTCCTCTTCCAAAACGGCTGTTTGGAGCTGGGAGCTGGCACAAAACCTTATTAAACCTGCTATTCTGTGCAACCCCAAGAGGCCTAACAACACCTCTGCCTGGAGGTCATCACCAATTATTATCTGGGAGGCTGTGGAGGAGACCCTCCTCTCATCCCTGCTGCTGTGATTGCAGTGAACCCCCCACAAGTTCCACCAAGTCCAGGTTCCACTGTGCAACTATCTCAACATATCCTTTTTTGTGGTAGAAACTTCTGGAATTCACTAAAAATAAGTTTGTTTGGGTTTTTAAACCTTCCAAACACATTTGTGCCGTCTTTCAAGATGGCACTTCCCCCTTGTCCCTACTTGACAACAGATTTTTCAGTCATTAAGAATGCTCTGCATGCACAGAAATATCTCGGGTTATTTTTCCCATAATCAAAAGAAAACAAATCCCAGAGCAGCCCTGGCAGCCGCTTCCGGCCCGTGCACTGCCCCCAGAGACCCGTCAGGCTTGGCTGCTGCCTCAGAGGGCAAACAGGAAAGTTTGCTTTTAATATAAAATTAGACACTGAACAAACTGACTTTTTTTCCCCCAAAAGCCCCTCAAACTCTTGCCTAACTTCTTTGCCATTAAACATTTTCCAAGACAGTAATTCAGATGTATATGAGTGGCTTGGATTGTACAAGCCAGTGTTTACGTTGTCTCCTGTCTTGCTGTCAGGGCCGTTTGATGAACTCCTGGCCAGTGCTGGCAGCTCACATCCCACTGCAGCCACTTTGCAAGCATTTATGATACAGCTCCAGCCACACTATCAGCTACCAGGATGCCCTCTGCTACTGTCTCCTTGCTTTCACGCACTTTCTCCTACAAGTCCCTTCCTGATTGCAGAGGATCAGCATTTAGAAAGAACTGCAGAGTTATTTACCTCATTATACTCCTTTAAATCCCTCCTTAATACTCTCATCTGCTGCAATAACTAAATTAATTTTGCCAATTAGAGCTGGTAAGACACTGTTGCCACCACCTGTATCCATCTTAAATTTGCCCAATAATTTTCTGAGGGCAAGAAGATATTTTTTAATTACAACAATGACATTCTTTCAACTTTAAAGCTACAAGTTTACAAATAGAGACCAACAAATCTTTCAATGTCGCCAAAATTTTCTTGGCCTAATGTAATTGCGGTTTTGCTACAGGAAGTGTTCCTATATTCTAGCGCTGAGAACTATCCTTACTAAAGAAAAATTTAAAATCTATCACAGCCACCCTCAGCAGAACCACTCCTGCAGTGAGTTTACGTTGCAATGTAGAAACTAGAAGAGGTTTCAGAAGAATTTAACCAATTAGTCCTTTGCTTTCCCTGCCTGTTATAAATAATATGGGGGAGAAAATTACTGGCCACTATCTGGAATTGTTGATGAAAACTTCTGAAATGCTTTGCATTCCTGTGACGGGGACCTCAGCAAGAGCCCGCTGTCGGCACGCTTAGCTTTGGGTCTGCAAGGTCAGATGAGTCACTGCAGCGTCTCCCTTTCACATCTGATCAAGTGTGCAAAAACCTGGGGACAAACAGTCCTGCACATTACTCTTATGTCCTGGGGATCCTCATTCAAGAGCACTCAGAGAAGGCAAGCCTGAAACAAGGCTGCAAAGTGACATCATTAAAAAAACGCAGCAGAGTTACAAAAAACATCTTGTGCTACCCACATACAGTACCCAGCACAACAGACATTATATATTATTGAGCCCCTGGACTTTCTGGTTTAATAAATATTTTCGTTTAGTGGATTCATTTGATGTGCAAACTTTTGCATTTAGAACACCCCAAGATCATCTAGGCTTCTTCCCTTAAAAACTCTATAGCATCATAATGGATGTGATGCCATGAGAATGCAAAAAAAAACGTTTGGCGTCGTTGCATTTTTCAGTATGGAGTTGTATGATCTACACTCCAGAGACCTCAGGAAAAGAGGAAAACTACAGTAGCTGTGATCACTATAAAATATTCAGAAGGTGAAGCTCAAACACAAAAAGGATCTCAGTTGCAAAATGTTCTTTTGCTGCTACTGACTGCAAAGAAATAACTGGAGGCACCACTGAGCATCACCAGACCCCTGCTGCACTGGGCTACATACGTGTAGGATTGTACAAGCCTCTATGGTAACATTTTCTATTCCCTTTTAAGCTGAAACTCTGTTCTTATTCTCATTCTTTGCTAATGAAAGGGATGTCCTGGGGAGGGAAATGCACAGCTGAGAGATGAGCAAGGAGAGAAGACAGTACTGCAATTAGGGAGGAAAAAAAACTACCTTTCCTTCATTTGGAGACAAATTGCTTCTAGGGGCTGGGCTTCATTAAAAAAAACCCAACAGCTAAGCATGGCTCCTAAGGAGCTTCATTGGCTTTGGCAAAGCCACTTGGCACAGTGGGAGGCACAGCCAGGTCTTAGGATAATTTAATCCTCTCCAACCTTGGTCCATCAGCAAGTCCTTCAGCAAAGCTTAGCTCCACATCCATCAGGGAACTTGAGAATCATCAGAAATCTGTAATCTCCCAACTGCCCTGTGTTCCCTGGTGGTGTGGACACCCTCCATCTAACCACTGTCATGTCCCATGTGGAGCACAAGTAGCCTCCAAGTGGCATGAGCATTTGGAAAGGTCAGGAGCAGATATGACACATAGACTCTCCCTTCAATGCTCAAATACAAGTCTCTAAGGAAAAAGCATTCCACTACCAGCAGCCGACTGCAGCAGATATAGTGCAGTCACCAGAGTCAGTTCTCTGGTGGGCTCTGTACGCACCTGGGCTCCACAGAAATTAAGCAGGCTGCAGCCAGTGAAAATCTTATAAAAATAAACTGTCTTTATTCTTTGATTTTCTAGCTTTTTTAAAAAAACCTCATACTGAAGAACAGGTATGAATAGGCAGAAACTTTTCCATTTCAGAATGGCCCATTCCCCAACTTTTTAAATATTTGTGCATAGGATTCTGTAGAACTCCATACAGCCACCTAGTGCTGGAAAAAAATCACTTCTCACTTCTGTGACTGTCCTCTGCAGTCCCATAAGTGTATTTGAGACTAAATGTCTGGCAAGGAGGACCATAAGCCAAGTCTCTGCAAAAGTCAAGACCATGCACTTTGAGTTACAGGCAGCAGCAAGGCTGAGAACAAAACGGCCGATGAACTGTGCACACAGGAAATGCACTTTCATCCCGATAAAGAAAAAAAGAAAGGCATGGCTACTAACTGTAGATTCTCCACTAAATCTGTGGCATCCCTCCTCTGTGCCGCTGGGCTGAGTAGCAAGATCTACTTATTTTTAAAGGTACCCAAGCTGCCCACCCCACTGCCAGCTCTCCAATCTCAACACATTGCTCTCTTCTTTTCCTAACAGGGAACTACCAAGATTTGGTTCAGCCAAATCGTCCTTATTTCTCAGCAACTCCTTGCCATCACAGAATGGAGGCTGCCTGTCCCCATACCTAATCATGGCTGTAAAATGAAAGCATTGTATAGTCCTTCCAAGTCACTTGCCCTACATTCACACTGCCTCCTCCCGTGTGGGGCACAGGCAATTGTGCAGTGGAGCAGATCAAGGAACCACACTGGGATAAAATTAATGAACAAAGAAAGAAAAAGAAGTTTGCATCCAGCCAGATCAGTTACCAGGTTCCCATTCACCGCATCGGTGACCAGCTGCTTGTGCCAGCAGGAGACAGGGCAGAGCACCAGCACAAGGTGGTGGCCTGATCCATTCAGCAAACTGCAGCCCAAGTCATCATCTCTGCCCACGCTACGGCCAGGAACAGCCAACAGGAGACTGCAACATACCCTGCAATGCCTTCATTAGGGCTTAACCTGGATTAAAAACAGGTGAGTTGCTCAATACCTTTCTTTAAAGTCATTATTTTCCCATAGCTTTTAGACCGGTTGCCTGGAAGGCGGCAGAGCTAACCCCTCTCAGGAAACACGCTGCTTGGATGCCAGCTTGGAACATCCAACTTTATTGGCTTTTCCCCACTAGAATTCAAAAATATTTTGCCATGCAGCTAGCTAGCCAGGTCTTAGAGGGACATAGTTTCTTGTTCTCTTGCTTATAAGGGAAACTTGAAACAAATTAAAATTATTCTGGCCTTATACTAAAGGTCAGCGTTGTGGGGAAAGATGACTTGTTTGGAATTCAGTCAGGAAGTTTAACACAAATAATCCAGCTTGAAGTTCTGTGAGAACAAGTCCCAGCCAAAAAAAAAAAAAAAAAGTGTGCTGATAGAACTAATTTAAGTACTAAATCTCTCATTTCCAAGCATTTTTTCCACTGATAAACCCAGAGGCTTTTAAAGCTGCCACATGAACAACTATTTAGCTGAGGTGTAAATGAAATGCTCTAGGTACCTTCTCAGATAAAACCAGGCTTTTATCAGGAGGCTTAAGCAGGAATGAGCAGGGGAAGGAACAAAAGGTATTGTTGTGATTCCTGTGAAGATGCACTGTACAGCAGCTCATCATCACTTGTTGTAAACCATTAGGCTGCCTCAAACTTTTCTAGCAAAATCTTGATGCCATAAAAAAGGGAGAACAGCTGATAAAATCCTACTTGCAAATAAATAACATTCTTTGTTAGTAAAGAAATGCCTTACAGGTGTACTTCTGTATCTGTAAAGCAAGATTTGCCGCTCTGAAGCTACATCATGAATTACATTTGGAAGCATTCATGACTTAGAGGAGTTCCTAAAAGAATTTCAGCGCATTTCCAGAGCTCCTGAGCTGGAATAATAAGTAATTTACTTTGAAAATCCACCAGTTAGCTGTAAATTCAGTATCTATACCTGAACCTAACAGGACAACATGCCAACAAATATTTGTCATAAAAAAGCCTTCGTGTTTCATGGACAAACATTTTGACAATTTTGATGGAACAGCTGCCGCAGTCTACGTACCACCAGCAAACATCTGCTTTGTGAATATTGGTGCAGTGGTTTTAGCACAATTCAACACTCAAGCCTTTCCAAGGAGGTTTCTGCTGTTACCTGCACATCCAGTTTCATCCCATCCGATCCTGCACAATCACGACTCACTGCTGCCCTCTTTATTCCAGTATTGGCTCAGATGCACGATAAATAGAGCAGAGCCAGGAATCCTTCTCCCACTCGGTGACTCAGTCTCCATTACTTGAGTATTTGTCCTCTTCTTAGCAAAAATAACATGGAGAAAGTTACAATTCATTCAGAAAAAAATACCCTTCTAGTCTGAGGGGAGAAACAACAAAAAGCACAACTGACTCACCCAGTGCTCACTTCTGACAAACAATGGGATGTTTTGCCACCCAAGGTGTTGTAATCAGACCATTAAAATGTGGCTGTTTCCTTTCAGCTCTAATGAAGCATCAGCAAATGGATAACACATCTATAGCCTCTCCCTTTCCATCTGTCTCTGGGAGGCAGGTGCAGCCTCAACTACGGTTCACAAAATGGATTCAGATGTGACCGATTTGTAAATTCCCAGGCAACTATCTGGAGAAAGCTTGCTGCTGCCAAAAATGTGCACTTTGGAACATCACTGAATGTCTTCTGTGCTTATAGTAATGGTTTCGCTTCATTCAGTTCCTTAAGATAAAGGATCAGAACAACATCAAAGAAATATTAAATGTTACAGTGTTTAAACGAAAATGCCAGCACCATTGCTCTTGCTCCAGCTGGTTAGCAGGGAGAGACACCCGCAAGTGCGCTAACAGGGCAACGACAGCATTTTCCTAATGCATGCTAAACAGTTATTTCAAGAGGAAAAACCCCAAATCTTAATTTCCTCTATAAGGTTACGTAATAAATCCTAACCAAGAGCAATCCAGCCCTGCCTGGAATAGGAGAGACACTTTAAAAACAGCTTGAGCGAGGTTAGTTCTCCTGTACCACATGAAGCGTCAGCTTTGTATTAGTAATATGGAAATACGAATTTGATTCATGGTAGACTTATTTTTTTGCCAGTAGACTTGTTTGGGATGTGTTTTTCAATTTGTCTGGTTTCTCAAACCAGCAAAAATGAAAGGATTCACTGAAGTGTCATTTTTAATGCTGAACATCAAAGACAACTGTTCCTCTTGGCCAAACGCAAAAAAGTTCTAACAACTCTGCCATTCACTTGTAATAAAGAGTCAGTCTGTTATTTATTCTGTTTCAGGATTTGGTCTACACAATGTGCTGAAAAATAAGAAACAGCAATGCTAACCCAAAGAGTAAAATTCATCCCACATCTGTTTGCACACGTAACACCAGCAAAGCCCTGTGACATGGCTGTAGCACAGCAGCAACCCCATTTTTGTACTCTGAAGAAAGAACATTTCTCCAACAAACCTGCTAAACTTCAGCCCAACTTACTAATAAGAGTACCTGTATGCTTTCTTGTTCTGTGTGTATGATAGTCACAAAGCAGAGAAATGTGTTATCAGAGATGTCTTAAACGGCACCTTCACAATGACAGTGAATCAGATGCAGTAGAGTATTGAGGGTTCCCCCCCCAAACCCTCTTATTCCAAAAAAGGTATCAGGCACAGTCATAAATGATCAGCTTAACTTTAAGGCTATAGATCATAGAATGGTTTGTGTTGGAAGGGACCTTAAAGCCCATCGAGTTTTCAACCCCTACCTTCCACTGCACCAGGTTGCTCCAAGCCCCATTCAACCTGGCCTTGAACACCTCCAGGGGTGGGGCAGCCACAGCTCCTCTGGGCAACCTGGGCCAGTGTTTCACCACCCTCACAGGAAAAAACATCTTCCTAATGTCTCAATCTCCCCTCTCTCATCTGAAAGCCATTCCTCCTCATCCTGTCCCCGCACTGCCTGGTGAAGAGTCCCTCCCCAGCCTTCCTGTAGGATCCTGTTCAATAACCTTGCCATAAGCAATCAGAATCATCACCATGTCTGACTGTCACCCTTTGAGCAGCAGAGAGGTTGGAAAGGTGATGGTGTTCAGAACAGCAAACAGTCAAGAGGCTTGGAGTTTTCCATTTTTAAGACAGTCCCGCAGCAGAGTACAGTAATGTGAAACAAGCAGAGTCCTGAATTAATGCATTAATACTTTGATCCCTGATTCCCTTTGCATTTGTCAAACTCTCCTTATTCACCAAACAAGGATGAAGCTCCCCGTACAACCAGCAGAGAACGGTTCTGTGCAGCATGGTCTCCCTCCTGTTACTGCTGCCTCCAGTTAAACAACAATGTGACAGCAGTGACGCAGAACAGCTGCCTCAAGCAAGTTTACTTTCCTGGGCCCATGAAAGCCTACCATCCGCGACTCCCTGCACAATGTCACATCTACCTTTCATGCTGCCTGGGGCTTTTAAAAACCTCCAGAGCAGCAGTGGTGGCATGCAAGGGGGAAACAGTAAACCTCCTACCTCCAGACTACTTTTGCAGTTTTAAGGGTGTAATTTTTGCCATCTTGAAGGAAGAAAATAGATCAGAAGGCCTTTTTGTGCTGTCCCCCCTCAATTATTAACAAAGTCTTTTTGTGGCTGTCAATGCTTCATAGAATTAATGAGGAACAGTAAATAAATAAACAAAGCCTAAAAAACACTCCCCCTTCACATTTCTTTTCTGTAGCCTCAAGCTCTGAAATAATTCAAAGAATAGAAAACGAATTCAAATGTATACAGAGGTCTATCTAGCTACAGCATAAATACTTGAAAATGCAATCCATAAGGACGCTCACTGCATGCTCAAGAAGCCAGTTGCATGCAAAAATATTCCAGTTTCTAAGTCAGACTCTAGATAAGGGTTTATGAGCCTCAGGAATTTGTGCTCAGGTGCCTGTCTACTTCATTTTCTAGGTATTCTGTTCATTACCAATTTGCCACAGACACTCGAGCCAAATCAAACAGCCTTGCACTAGCTGTAGATGCAGGACAAGATGACCTGTGATGGATGCCTATTGCAAAGGAAGCTTGCTTGTGCCCCTCCTAGCACATCTGACCATCCTCAGAAGGAGCTCACTCCTCTAACCACACCTGTGGCAGCAACGTACCACACTGGTGCCAAATACTGACAGTCAGAACAGCCAGCTGCTTGAACACCTGCCTTTTCCTGAAGCTGCCTGTTGACAATTGTCACCATCTGCTCCTATACAGGGATCCC
The DNA here is from genome assembly GCF_032191515.1 of Phaenicophaeus curvirostris. Lineage (NCBI taxonomy): Eukaryota > Metazoa > Chordata > Aves > Cuculiformes > Cuculidae > Phaenicophaeus > Phaenicophaeus curvirostris. The sequence continues at coordinate 18,669,637 of NC_091405.1, forward strand.
CCACAATCCCAGTCTTTCTCTTCCCTTAGGATATTTGCATGTTGTCCCTCCTGCAGGTAATCAGGGAGGGCCACAGAAAGGTCAGTAATGATGAACCTTGTCTCCATCCAGCAGAGCCTCTCTATCCATACACAAACTTTTGCTGACCTGAACTATGTATTTACTGTTTTCTTGCTTTGTTTGAAGGACAATATGATAATATTGCCAAAACAGCGAATAGCTTATATCCTCTACTGTACTTTATGGAAGTGGGACATTTCTGGCAAAGCATCAGAATACTCTAGTTACATCCTGGGAAAAAAAAAAGGTCTTGGACGTCTCCTGCCTGGTTGTCTCTAAAGGGGCAGGTGCAAACTCTACGAGTACCTTCACGGTTTACTGGGTGCTAATCATTGGTGCACCCCTATCACAAGATGACTCAACACCCCATGACTAAGTAGAAAAGCCTGGAGGGAAAATGGAAAGGTACAATCATTAAAATCCAAATACACATCCCCATATTGTTTTTTGTTTGTTTCTGCATGCTTGACCTTCTGAAGTCTAACTCAAGAAACTGAAACTAGCGCAGATGTTTATATGAAGGGAAAAACAAAAGACGACTGTAAAAGAGAAGAGTCCAGGAGAAGTCACAAAGATATCCTGTTCACACACCAAAACATCACTTGGCAAGTAACTGAAAGTGGGTAAATAACTTCTGAGCAGAAGCATAGCTGCTAATTTCAACTACTTCTTGCAGAAGCTAAGCCTTTACATTTCCCACTGTAAAAACAAAGACTCGCTGGAACCCAGGCAGCAAAAAAGCTGTTGTGTCTATAGACTTATCCAGGTAACATTAAACACAGACCTCTCACAAACCAACCCAAACACAGCTAACTAGTGCTGTCATCAGAGAGAACCAACTCTCGCTGATACAGCATCATTTGTAATTACACTAGCATTCATCATAAGAAGCTGAACAGGCAAACAGCCTACAACCATGACCACAGTTACACCCAGAAAGTATGGGCAGCAGTTACACACAGAACCCAAAAAGCACTGCAGAACCACAACTAAGCATATAAAATTGATAATCTAAAAGAAATGAAATGGATGAAGTAGCTTCATTCCTAAGAATTGCTGATAAGTACTCTATGAAGCAACATCATCTCTCTCAGGGAAAAAGCACACACAATGTTACAGGACGCATTGCCAAGGCCTGCACACATACTGAAGGGAGTTCTCTGCGATCTTATTATGGCTGCATACAAACCAACACCAAACCTCAGAGCTGAAAAGTCAACAAAGTGACAAAAAAAGATGAGAACCACATTTTGCAACTTGAGCCTCTCTCTAATTCTGTGCAGAACAAGTTTCCAAAGTTGAGATTTCCAAAACAAGTAAGGCTCAAAGTGCAAAGAGGCATTTGTTTCCAAGTCTTTTTGTGGATACCATGGATGTCTGGCCTGCTGACATAGTTTAAAGTTTTGAAGGGAGACAGTGTCGTGCACAAGAGCGGATTCCTGCCAGTGGAATGGAAAGCTCATTTCTGCAGTGCTGCCTGAAAAGCGGGTGCAAGAACAATACTTAACACTTCTGCTCCTGCCTTCCCTCACTGTCTGCCTTTGAGCAATTTGCTTAATCCTCAGTAACCCATCCACAAAACTCAAATAGCAGTATCTATCTCCCAGCGGTATCACAAGAAATAATTTGTTGACGTCTGTAAGCTGTTTTGACTCTGCAATGATAGACACCAGAGAAAGATTTAGAAACAGATGTCTGTGGCGAGGGGAAAAAAAAATACTGTGAATGTGTAAACATATAATATTTAGTACTTATATAAATCCAACTCTGTCTAACAGAGACCTTCTACTTAGTAAACATAACTAAAGGATGGTTTCTGAATGAATTGAACTACAACACAAGGTCTGTGTGGTTCTTCCTTGCAGAAACCAAACACAAGGACTCTACTCTCTATGACAGTATCCCCAGCAATGCTTGCAAGATAACCGAGGCAATGTTTTGAACTGAACAATTCCTCCCTCTTAACATCTTCTGTGTTCTTAGGAGGAGAGAGCCAGTCGAGTTGACATAAGGACAGTACTTCAGCAAGCAAACTGTGTGTGAAGATTAACCAAGGTCAAGATCTTCTTCCCCGTTAGCAAAGACCCTCACGTACCATGTGTGAGAATCACACAGTTGATACTTACGGAAAAAGGATTTCTGATATAAATCAATACAGTTAGAATATTATCAGCAAGTGTTAGATGTGAGACCCACAAGAAGGTTCCCTGTGCAACAAAGCCTTGATCTAGGTTGCCACAGGACTGCTGGCGTTCAACACCAGTGTGTTCCTGCCGCTCCGGTCCTAAACCTCGGGATTCAGGGAGTGGGGCCTTGCTGAAGTCAAATGTCACCACAATAACCTGCAAGCTGGCTCTTCAACACCAGCAAAAAAATAATGTTACCCCACGTAAAGCTTAATCAAGACCTGAAAACTGGCTGGATGAGGTGCATTTACTGCAGCTCCCAAAGAAGGTACAATTTAAAGCATTACAAGTCATTCATCTCACTGAACCAAAAACTAAGCAAATATTAAAAGAGCGCCCGAGGCAAGCACTTCTGAGTTGCTTATCTGGGACAGGTTTTAGTTATGGTTAGTCATTAGTACATTCTTGTTATCATCCCACATCACTTTTTGCCTCGATGAAGGGCAGCTGACGATGTCTTGCAAGGCTTAGCTAAGACAAATCACCAAGTTTTGCACAGTACAAAATTTGTTGCTATTATTTCACATCTATTTTTCCTTACTGTTTTTCTTACATTAATTCTTGCCCCTTTCACAGCTTCAGGTCCACTCTTTGGGAAATCGGTCTGCTTGGAAACCAGTCAATCCCAATCTCACTCATTTCCCCAAACATGACAGCAAAAAGGAACAAAATCTCTTCCTTGATGTTCGCAGTGGTGGAGACAGGAAGGAACACAAGGCTTACAGGAGAGAAACGCACCTACACAGAGAGGGATGACCAAGGTGACTCCAACCAGAAGCTCCCAAAGAGCAGCTGAGCACTGTTCACTCCCACAGAAATCATGCTCAAAGAACATAATCAGCTCAAGATCTAATGAGTATAGTTTGACTCAATCCTAACCAGAACAGATCAAGGTCAACAAGTCTTTTCTGTGGCAACTATAAAGATCTGTATCTTGTACTCCTTCTGTATGTTTCTCTGATGCTGCGCAGCACAAGGAACACAGGTCCTACAAAGGGCAGTATTTTGACACAACTCCTCTCAACAAGTATGAATGGTCACTGAAACACACAAAAGAGTAGATGCGGTTTTCACTGGGTTGTGGGATCTTCCTCACATTAAAGATTCATCTTGCCAGACTCCAATGATCTGGAGCAAAAACCTGCTTTTTCTCATATACAGCAGGTACTTGTTTTCTCATGCCCGAGTACAAACAATCTTTCTTCTCCCAGTGCTTCCTCCCATCTCACTTGTCCCAGAGATGTTCCAGTAAAGCGGTACATTTTTGATTACATTTCATTCAGCACAAAATAGTCTGACAATCTCTAATCTTAGCATTTATCTTCTCTCCCTATTCCCTGTGGTCACATCTCTTCGAATTGTCCTGTATGAAAAGTTATTGTCTTGCATACAAAAGCCCAGAGCAGAATATTTATAACGCTTAGGAGACTAGCAAATTCATGAGTTGCTTAACATGGAGAATCACTAGATAAAATCCACATGCACAAGCCAAACTGGGGCAAAAAAAATCTTAGTTTTATGGACAGGAAGATCTTTTACCACGGATATCGAAATGATCTAGAGGTAACCTTTGGGTCAGTGCATTCCTTGCACGAGGGACACTGCCTAACACAGACCCACCATGCATATATAGTAAAAGAGTTTTATTCATTTAAAAAAGTACATTGTGCTTAAAAAACTGGTAAATACATCCCCTTCGTATTTTCCTAAAAAATACCTTTTTAAGATTACATGATTATCTTGCATCAAAAATAGGTGACACTAAGACTTCTATGCAAATTTCACATTCGGGAGGCCATTTCTCAGGTATTGATATGACTGAGCCAAAACACTGAAATCACCAGAACAGAAATATTACTAACTATTTCACATTTGGCAAACAGAAACATAAATTGTTACATTTACTTCAGGAGTGTTTGAATACAAGTTTTCCAAACAACAAAACATGAAAAATCTTGCATTCAAAATGCAGCTGTTCTGCTATTAAGTAAGAAATACATTTTTTAAACTAAAATCCTGTTAAACATGTAGGGAAAGTTTTGGCAAGACAGATTGTTTTCCATTATTAAATGAAATTTTGAAAGCTGTTTCCTAGCAGTACATTTCATTGCAAATATTTTGGACACATTTTCATCTGATTTTAAAGTCAACTGAGATCTGTGCTTGCATCTCTTATGGTTACAAGATAAATAGCAGATTTATGAAGATAAAAATAGCTTTCCTTTCCAAGGCAAAACCAGGTTCTCAAAGGGAAAAATGCTAAAATATTTCACAGGGCTAGATGCATCTTTTTATTTTCTATTAAAGAAATAAATACTTCACATTAAATCACTATGCAACTATAACAATGTCCAAGATCTCATTTAAATTAAAACCTAACTTCTAGAACATTAAGAGGGCCCACTGTCTATATGTTTAAGTGTCTGTTGGATGTGCAAGGTCCACTGACCAATTTAATTTCTACGAACCCGCGGTTAGGATTTCATTATCCTTGAATACCCAAAGAAATGCAGCACATTCCCTTCCCTGGGGACATACTGACGGTTCACAAAAAGCAGAGGATGTAACACGGTTATACTGAAATATAATTTATTTTCATACACTGGTGTGTTTCTTGCACAGCATTTGGGATGACTGCAGAGAAATCCTCTCTGCCCTTTAGAATCTGACCTCTCAGAAATGAGATTCACCTCCAAGCTGAGAGTATGCTACTCGCTGCAGACTGCTTTGATAAATGAGAAATCGAGAGCAGGCAATTGTAATGAAGGGCTCTGTCATCTCCATTGGAAACAAACAAACCAACCAAACCACCCACCCAAAACCCACTCAAACATGTTGTATTCGTATGACCTCAAGGCATGAGGCAAATACGCTCCCAGGATGGGAACCCCCATTTGCAAGGGGGAAAGCAGCAGCTATTTACTTGCTGACATTCAGGGTGCAACACAGGATTGTCCTCCCAGTCATGGGCTTTAACCACAAAAATCCACCTGAGTAACTTCAAAGCGAAAAACAGACTTAAAGCTTTCTGCAAAGCATTAGGGAATTGTCAAAAACATGAAATATATTGCTTGGTCAGAGCAATGAGAATATAGTCATCTTTCCAAAAACTTGACTAAATTTTCCAAAGACTTTCCTAGGATCACAGATAAATGCATGTTCAAATCTGAGATTTCCCTTGGAACTGTCTTTTCTACTAGTTATGCCCCATTCTAAAGTTAGGGGGAAGAAAGGTGATAAAAACTAGGCTGATCCAGAGAAAACAAAAAATAGGAAGAAAAAATCCAGCAATCATTTTATTCCTCTCATGTCTTAGAGTGCTTTTACCAGCCTTTCTAGTACAGATCTTGGAGAGTTTTGTTTCAGATCTCAGACACGCAATGTCACCGCTGCACTCTCTAAGCAAGAGCTGTGCTCAAATTACTGGGAGATCTCAGACAGTGACATTTTCTTGGTGTTTTGGGGAATGGGCAGCTCAGTCTCTCACTTTGGGAGAGAATACCCACATCTGGAACAATACCACTGGTAGCTGGAAGGCTTTCCAAGTGGCACATCAGAAAAGATAATACAAAAAACGCACATCGGAATAGTTCACAGACTGTTTGCTGGATTCAGCTGTACTGGATATTCCCAAAGTGCCCCAGGACATTCAGCTGGATTGTGAAGGGTGGCAAGGTTCAATCTAAGACTTCATAGGAAACAGGTGATGTGCCAGATGCCTCCAGCCAGGGGATGTGCCAAGGTGAGCGGAGCGGGATGCTTTGCCCAGAACGTGGATGAGATGAGGAAGGCGAAAAAGACAAGGAACTGGAGATGATGCTCTGTATGACACTGGGGGATCACATCACTGTGGATTTAGATAGCATAGTATCACAGCCTGCCCTCTCTCAAAGGTAAGCACCGGGGCCAGTTTTCAAACAAGATCATGTCTTTCGGGCCTCCCTCAGCAAAAGACCTTCTCATCCAGAAAATTAAACAGGGGAAGACTTTAGAGTTCTCTCTAAAGATCAGACTAAGAAGCGCATCACAGCCCAAATCATGCCTTTGAGAAGCACCCCAAGGTTATTCCAGCTTTTGTAGACATTACAGGGCCATGTGCTGCCAAATCAATGGAGCAGAGGAGCCTTTTTCCTGGTCTACATGACTCAGGCTGCTGAGAACGGCACACCACACCCCATGCTCTGCTGGCTGTGAAATGCATCTACTCAGACAGCAAGAGACGTTTCCACGACACCTCATCCTCCTGGCATGCTGCACATGGAATTAACAACAACAACAGAGGAGTGGGACATTTCTTTGTGGTCTACAAAACAAACAGGGAAAAATACCCCGCAGAAATCTATGACTAATATGATGTAGTGAAAAAGAAAAATCACACAAACATCTCTGTTTCCATGACAAGTTTTATATATGGCAAGACAGTAAATAAGAAGAGCTGCTGCTTTCAAAGTGGATCACACTGACTGTGGAAAGGCAGCTTTAATTTACAGTATCCTGATAAAAATGAAACCTGGTTTTAGCAATATAGAAGCATTATTGACAATCTCCATTGAATATTTTTCTCCATCTGTATCTCTAGGAGGCTAATTCAAGCCAAAAAGCATATGATATCCAGTATTCACCTTTATAATCACTGAAGGTGCTGAAGGGTTTTGAATTCCAAGAGTTCTTGGGATCAAAGTCACTTGAAGGAGATGGGAGAGAAACATCAGAGCACCCCCTGTCTTTTCCTCTACATGTGCTTTTCCAGATACCAGAGCTAATAATCACTGGAAAACAGATTTTAAGGCTCATATATTAGTGGTCACAACACTATGTGTGGCCACGGAGGACCTATTGGAGCCTAACAGGAATTGGGTCTAATTGTATGGTTTTGCTAATACTTGTGCTTATTCTAAACTACAACTCAAAGTGTAGAATTGCAGTCACAAGTTTGGGAGGTTCATGGGAAGACAATGATGGCACCATTCCCACTTGGTACTAGATGTGACTTCAGCATTCAAAATTGAAAATGTGTCCAGTGAAACAAACAAACAAAATACTCACTTAAACCCCACCACAAACACAGCGATGTTAGTCACTACCTCCTAATGCACTGAAAAAGGCCCCAAACATCAGCCATAACCACCTAAAAAAACTCCAACGCAACAATCCAGGAAAAAAGAAAGCACATTGATTAAAGTATTTGCTATCAATTATCCATGGTGGAAATATGATATAAAAAGATTACTCTCAACCCACTAGGTAACATAACTCATGTGCGCACAACTGTAACAAAAAGAAAGATAACCTTATTTGCAAGCTATTTGTAGATATATCAAAGATTTTCCAGGAAACCAACATAACCGTTTCCATAACTCAGTTAACATGTAGGTTTTGGGAGGCGGGAGAGCTTGGAGGGTGAGAAGAAAAAGACAAAGAGATCATGTTCCTTTCCAGCTATAGCTGGGTAGCCACACACTACTTCAAACAGTAATGAAGAAAAGGAGACTTACATGCACCTTGCAGTATTTATGGACAGCTGGGTCCAAATATGCTGCTTTATGCAAACTTGAGTATGTAGACCAGCACTTAAACAAACAGATCTCCATGTGTACAAACATTTCCCCACGAAAACTGCTCATTTCTTAAGCCAAATCTGCTCCCATTCAAAGCTGTGGCACAATTTCTTCTGACTGGAGAGGAAACGAGACTAGAAACTCAAGCTTTGCAAAAACATCCTCAAGGTTGTTGGGGTTCATTTTGTTTTAAAATCAGATGCACATATGGGACTGCCCGTCAGCTTGGAGACCATTCAGCAATCAGAATGGATTTATGGAAAGTTATTTCTACAACCTTTTCTCAGCCCAAGGTCAGTAAAACTTTTGCAAGTGGTTATTTCCTGTAGGCTGCAGACTTGCATTGCTGATGCACCCAAAGGCCCTAGGAGTTTTCCCTACAGATTCCAAAACCAGAGTCCTTTTCATTGAGATGCATTCACACTTTCTTTCTAGAGAACAGACTGTTATCTTTCACAGGAAGAAACATCAGATATTCAACTTCTATAAGGAGTCTGACAGAATTCTACTGTGCCAAACATCCTAGTGCCCAAGATGATAAAACCTCTGTATTATATCACAGCTGGCTTTGGTTCAGATCTGGACACTGAGAGCAACTTGATTCGTCATTTCTTTTCTTACCATTTTTCTTTACTATTTCAATCAACCAACATGGTTTTAATGGTGACTAAAAAGCATCCAGGAAAACTGATCCATAAAACACAACATTGCAGTGTGTTTCCCATGGCTGCTCAAGCTATTAAAAGGTTAGTTCAAGTCTGTAGGCAGTGAAATCATACCACCATTATCATTGCCTTGTGGGAGCAATAATTCTGGGTGGTCTGTAACACTACAACGCCTGGCCTCCAGATAGTATGACGATGTTGTCAAGAAGAGCCTATCTAGGAGTGTAACTAGGCTGAGGCTTTTTGACCTCATAGATAAATAGGTTTTGTTGAAAGCCGCTCTATTATTTTTCAGATTAGCTTGGACTTGGCATTTGCTTCATTCTCTGCCGTGGGGGTGGGGAAAGAGAGAGGCCTTGAGATATCCAATAAATGTTTATCCAGCTGCGGTAGCTTGATTCTTAAAGTGTAACTGTCAACATCTCCGCTCCCTCATGCAAATCTAAATTTGTAAACAATCCTAATAATTCCTCCTCGCTGTTGTTCGTTTTAGTCTTACATTCCTGACCAACCAGCTACAGCACTTGAGGCAGGGAGAGCAGTGCTGGTCAACCCAATGCTGACTGCGGTGGAAAAAAAAATGTACTAAACCCATGGGCTCCCAGAACAGACTGTTCAATGCTAATTTTAAATCTTAAAAAACAGTGCCACTGACATCAGAGAGGGTATTTTTTTTGTATTTTTAAAATAATCAAGAACAACTGTTTTGCTTTTTTTTTAACATTTGATTCAGCTCCCATTCCCCTGTGTAAATACCCCTAGAACATTTATCAATTTTTTTAAAACTATATAAACACAATGGCACTTTGCAGGCATTTTCCTACCACCATAATTCATAAAATAAAATTTCTTGATCTAATATTTCCAGAGTTTGTTTTCCCCAGCCATACTGTGCTGGAGCAGAGGGCCAGTAAGTCTTCTCACAGAAGGTATCCGCTCAGTTCTCTGTGTCACAAGCAAGCTGAATGTTACAGTTTTCTCCTTTTTAATTTAAAAAAAAACCAATAATCCTGGAAAACATGATACACGGTCACTGAAGATGTTTCATTCCAGCCACAGTAAAGAGCTCTTTTGAGCATTTATGTAGTTTCAGAAAAGGCCTGGTCTTGCAAGTATTTATGCACAGGCTTAATGGAGAATAACTTTAAAGAAATTAATGAACCTAACGATCTGCCAAGACTAGTCTCGCCCATAAAAACTGGTAGCACATGGGACTAAGAGCCTTAAAATTATAGAGGCAATTCTCTTTAAACGTAGCTTTTTAAAGATCTTGTTAAGACAAATAGTTCTTTCAGCAACAAAATAAAGTACTATTTCTCATACATTTTATGTCTCAAGATTGAGCTCCTCAGAGGATTCTCTACTGAATACAGCTTTTCCCCTCAGACAAAGTCAAAGTTTCTTTCCACTTTCTCCCCAACTATTTTCACATCTCTTTAAGAACAACCAAATTTGGTTAGATGTTGGCCCAAAACTCAGAAGTTATAAGGGGACTGATAAAGTAAACACATGAACCCTGTGTCTGGCATGATTTCTTTAGCAAAAGCCTTAATAATGCCATGGGAATCTAAAAATATCCACCTAATACCTGTGCTATACTTTGTCAAACCCACAGATGTAAAAAAGGTGTCTGGTGCATATATATTGAAATGGCAGATTATATACTGAAATGAACATACAAGCCCAGGGAGTCAATCCAAATTTAATTCTGTGTTTCCTATCTACAGTTTTAGCTCTCAGCCTGGACACAAGCCTTTCTATTGCTTCCTAAATGCAAAGGCTGAACTGTGCATTTCTTCAGCCTTGTTCAGCTTGCCAGCAACTGAAATTAATGCCACACACAACCCCCAGCTTTGATATTATTCCACATTTCATGTGGAGCCTGCATTCAAACAGGCATTTGAATGAAGAGTTCTGCTGCACGTCAGGCTACCTTCAGTTTCTGGACATAAGTAGATGCCTGAAACAAAGATCTGTATCATTTCCCCCACCATTTCTTTCTCTTTTCTGGGATGTGTCAATGAGGCAGTTTTATTAATTTAACTTCCTCCTTTTATCATCACAGCTTAAAGTCTTCAACTTTCTCTGGAGAAAACACACATTTTGGTTGGATCAGCTGCCAACCACCTCTAGAGCCCTGGAGGTCCCACACCTTCATGTGGTTTCTCATACCTCATCCCTTAACAGACTCAATGACATCTTACAGCCACAATGTTTTCTACGTATTGGTATTCCCTAAATTTGCCATCTGACTAAAACTGCACAATCTTAACAGTGTTCACAAAGATGCCAGAGTTAGCGTACATCACTACCGAGGCCAGCATCTCTTTCCCTTGTAAATGACTAAGAAGCTATTGTGCACCAGGCACAGAAACTCAGTCCGGATCCTCTAGATGTGTGGAGATAAGGTATTAGAAATAAATCTTTTGGGAAACAGAGGAAGGGTGTTCCTCCTGGACTCTATGGGCATGTCTACATGCATGTCTGAGGGTCAGTTTGAGCACAGAGATGTTGCCCTTGTTATCTCACCCCTTTGTCTTTGCAGAACGTGAAGCCCCACAGAGCAGCTGCTGAAGGACTGGCTCCACTGGAGAAGAAGGGATGGAGTTAGAGAGATCATAGCTTCAGCCAATTCCAAGTCTTTCAGAAAAGAGCCTGATCTGTCTATTCACACATACAAACCTGGACCATGCATTCTGCTAAGAAGTATTTTAATCTCTCATCCTTGCCCCTGAATTTCCAATATAAACATGAAAAGGAATTTAAATGAGTTCTACTGTGTGAAGCTTTCAAAAGGCTATGGCCTGTTGTATCTTCATACTCTGTTGCTCGGGTCTGTATCTGTCCCTGTTAATCTGACAAAACTCACTCATTGCACACCATTTAAGTCATTTTTACAAAACCTCATCAGTGACGCCGCACCGTCGGTCTTTGGCCGCACTTCGTAAATGCAAGGGAGCACATACAGATTAATAAAAACAGATAAAAAAAGGCAGAGTCTTGAAACACAAATTAAGCACATTATTTTCAGACCCACTTTGGCAAGCATTAGGTGCCGTCTTTATAGCTTGTCCCTCACATCTCCTGAGCAGTAATATCTTCAAAGAATTCCATCAAGGCAGTGAGCCGTGACCTCCACTTCCTGACGCCGTGTCAGCCTGCTGTAATCAAGCTGGGCTTTTCTGAGTAGTCTTCCATTTGATCTCAGAAAAAATGAAGTCTAGGACTTTCCAGCCAACAGATGTCAATCGTGGTGGGCTGGTGCACACAGGAGCTTCCCTGGGTGTGTCGACACACTCAAGGCTGCATGCAGCTGCTCCAAACTGAACCACTGTAGCAAAAACCTTTTTGAAGATGCCTCCATCCCCTCCTTGCTCTTGGGCAGGAGTGGATGTTTCCCAAATACTGAGAGGGAGGAAGAGCTCAGCCCCTGCTTAGAGCGTGTGCCTGGTACCCAGCAGGGTTAATTAAATGAGTGGGGAACAGCAGCAACCTAATAAATCTTCATGAGCTTGAATGTGCATCCTGCTCTGCATCCCATTAGTGACTGCGCTGCTTATTAAAAATAAATAAATAACTCAAAATAACATATCTCAGTGACACCTGGACACCAGCCAGCTCTCATTTTCTACTCCAAAAGGCTGATCCCTTAGTCAAAAAATTTTCACGTATGAAAGGTAAAGCCAAAATAAGGGTTGTAGATCTCAAGGAAAACTCATTCTAGTTTCCAAAAGTAATTCTTAGAATGGTAAGAGTGGTTTGGGGTGGAAAGGACCTTTAAAGCCCATCCAGTCCAATCCCTGCAGCGAGCAGGAACAGCTTTAACCAGACCAGCTTGCTCAGAGCGCCATCCAACCTAGCCCTGAACATTTCCAGGGATGGGGCTCCTACCACTTCTCTGGGCAACCTGTACGAGGTTGCACGTATTACATTACAGTAGTTTAATTATTTTTTAGGTACTGATGTTGGGCTTGTTGCTATTTTGTGAAATACTCCTGAGTCTTTAGCAGTTTAATAATTTCTATGCAAAAAAATGTAAACATTAACTCTCATTCAGGTATGCTTGGGAGTAATTTTGATTTGTTTACATTCATACTAATTTTTATTTAAAATAGATGTGTGAAGTCTTGCGTTGGGAGAGAATTCGATAGGGCACATTGCTACATATTCTTCTGAAGGAATGGTGTAGAAACATATTCTATAACAAGAAAAAAAGATCTTTAAAACTGAGATATTTTGAGCAATAATTAGTGTTATTTCAGAAGAAAATATCTTTAGAAAGAGAAATACTTCCAGAGAAAATAAGTAATAATGTTTAAGCTCATTTATAGGGTGGAAATTCTATTTAGAAATTATTACTACATTCAAGATTTCTGAAAATGGTCTTCTATTTAGGAATTGGTAAGTCAGCTAAGTCTTATCTGCAAAGAAAATTTGTAGTGCCAGAGATAGACAAAGGTTCTTTAGCATCAGTGAGAATACATGATCTGTTTGTAGATGAATCCAACATCTTCAATTTTTCTCCTAGTTCCAATGACTTTTGAAAGCCTTTAAGCCACTTGGTTGGCCTTCCCCACTCTGCATCATTAGGAGGCCATGTCAGGGCCGTACATTACCGTCACCCTTCGTAACAGCCTTCGGAGACAAAGGTCCAGCCTTAGCCAACATGGCTGTGTACAATGACACAATTAAACTCATAACATTTTCTGCAGTAAATGGAGAACCAGTGGGGCTGGTTTCAGCTCCAGTTGCTCCCAACTCCTTGGGCAACCAGGCACCCTTCCACCAAATTAATCAAGGAGGGTGGATTCAAGTTACTCCAGAGCAAATTTCTAATGACTCTTATCCACAGCAAGGGCACTGACCTACTCCTGCCTCCCATTTCTGCCCCAGGAGGGTGCAATGCATGAGCTCTGGTTAACTTGAAAACATGCCAGGCAGCAGCTGTTAGCCCAATCATGGAATGCAGTAGATCACAGGCAAACTGGAACATCTATTTATTGAATTAAGCTGTGAAACAGAGATTTGGTTCACTTGCTTAACATGAAGTTTCGAACTGGCCTCAAGTTTGACCTATTTAGAAGACAGTTCCCTGGATTTCAAATAAAAATTCAGATGAGGACATTCATACAGAGGGATAGAAACCATGTAGACGCCATTACCTCTTTTCCCTCCACCAGTCTGCTCACAGAGAATTCAATAAGGGGAATAAAGGGATGAAGAAGACAGGAAGAGTTAGGGCACAGTTCCACTATAGACTTTTTTTTTCCCCAAGTTCTTACCAAACAACTCCACTGCAACCCTCCTGTTACACAGAACGAATGTACTTGCCAAGAAGCATAGAAAAGCTGCATGGCTGTGTGGCCCTGGAAAAAAAAAAAGCAACACTTCCCTTGCCCAACAAATTTTTGCCCTTATACCTTCTCTTGCCTTTATTTTCATTATAATCTTTGTCTCCCTGCAATGTCTGAGATTTCTTTTAAATCTCTCAATTACTCCCCAATATCCATTGTCCCAACTCTCTACGCTTCTCCTGCTTTACATGCAACCCATGTCCTGCAAGCATGTGAGGAGGCCAAATACCAAGCATCTTGGCACAAGCTGGTACTTTACACCTATTCACAAAGAGAAAACATTCCTCTTTTCTGAGGCGAAAAGAAAAAAATAAAAAGAAGGGGGAGCAGAGCTCCACCGAGTGCTCATAGCAAAGATATGAAGTAATGTTTACACTCACCCTTTCTAAAACATGTCTGGTCCTTTAATAATGACCTGTCAAAGCAGAAAATTAAGAGCAGTCTCCTATACAGTGAATGTATTATTAATTATTATGCATACTGTATTTATTCCCTTAGGCCCTGTAACTGTCTCCATCATGCTAGCTGCTTTTAATCCACAGAACAAGCGGAATCCTGCAGGCAAGGTACAGGCTGGTGTGGGACAAGGGCAGCACCCAGGCTGGCATAATGTCCGCAGCCAGAAGTGTGGTACAGCAGCACCTGAGAGGCTCTCAAAGTCCTCCAGAAGTTTAGTCCCAGACCCAAACTGCCAGAGCTGCCAGGGAAAGAGCAGAGTAGTCAGCAGAGAACACCGAAGCAGCCTTGGAGAAAGGGTCTTCAAAAGGGAAGGTCAGATAGGCAAGAGTGGCTCTGGGCCACCTGGGAGGGGGTGATGCCAAGCACAGAGCAGGAGCAGTGTTTGTCTCGAGTAAGTCTCAACTAATAAATGAGGTTGGGGCCCTCCACCCTGGATTGTGGCTGTTAAGCCCAGACGTCCTCCTTGAGTCACTGACCATAACATGGTACCCTGTGCAGAAGAAAACCACCACAGGTCTCCTGCCACTCTCACTAGCGGGCAGCTCTCCACAAGTCGCAAGCCAGAGTCACAGTAGAGGAAGAGTTTTGAAACAAAGTGCGAGGTTTTCACATCAAAGTACATTTTTATTTCAGAATTGCTTCTTATTAAAGAATTAGTTACCTGTTATCAAATCATGAGCTGTATTTAGTGTAAGCACTACGCTATTCTTCAAAATTTAGCAGATTATTTTTGAACTTACACCAAACCCTCATTATCATATTAATTACCTCATTACCAGGGAGGGGGTTGAGTCACTTAAACACCTTCCCTGGAGGTGTTTAAGGCACAGGTGGATAAGGGGCATGGTTTAGTGTTTGATAGGAATGGTTGGACTCGATGATCCGGTGGGTCTCTTCCAACCTGGTTATTCTATGATTCTATGATATTTTAGCATGCTCTCTAAAACCAGGCACTTTGCACTCATGAGCCTGGTTAAGGCCTCCCACAGGCACGGGCAGCACTAGCTCATTGGCTTGCACAGCTGAGAATGATGTGGTCTAGGCATGATGCAAAGCAACCTATTAAGTGCAAAACTTCTCATTTAGGAAACTTGCAGTAGAAATATTTATCAGTGCCTATTTGTCCTTTTTCAAGCCACTAAGTCAACAAAAATGATAATAGATTATATAGCCTCCTTCTCTTAGATCACAAGACAGATCCAGCCTCATGTCCAAATAATTTACAGTATAACCATTTATTACATACCTTGGGGTTTTTTTAATACCACCAAAACACACAACAGTTACTGCTTTGACATAAAGCACCATCCACAAACACAGAACAGTACAATTTATTTTTTATGATCAAATCAATACCCCATCAGAAAAACTCCCATATATTTCCACAAGTTCATCTTCCCAACAAAACTTGACCATTCTCATGGACACTCGGACCAACAGGACAGGAATTTATTCTCAAGAAAGGGAAAAAAAGAAGAAAAAAACAAGCACGTACCTGGGAGCAGAAAGGTCTCTGCCAGAGAGGCGAGCTGGGAGGCAGGGGCAAAGCAAGGCAGTCCCACAGTCTCTGAGCAAGCTGAGCAGGTCCAGTGGCATTATCCAGGGTCAGCCATAGCCTCGCACTCACCAGACAAGTTTGCAGCAAAGAAGCAGGTCCAAGGTCAAGCCAGGAAGCCAAGGGGAGGTCAGGGTCAGCAAGACACTCAGCCAGGTACAGGCACACACAGAGAGTGGCTCAGGCAGGGAACTGAGCTTAAACACAACTCCTGAACAAAGGAAGAAAGCCCCCAACAAGCCTAATCACAGTTTTCTTCCACACCAGCCTGATTCAAGGTTACACAGCTGCCCAAAATCAGCACTGCCTTGTCCATAGCCGGGGGTGGGGGAAAGGGTTGCAGACTCTGCTGAAACGCTCAACACCTGACATCCACCTCCTGGAGCACAGGAGCAAGCCCACAGTTGCACAGCCTTCTCTCCTGCTCCCATCATCACTACAGCTGTGCTTCTCAAATGACCTTTTTCTGTATTGCATGGACTTTCAATACGAAAACTCATTAAGCAGGATAGCTTTTGCATTTATATTGCATACCTGACTGATGTTTTGAAAGTGGTGTGACTGGTGCCATAAATATGGCTGTGAGTTTATTAATCACACTGGAAGAACTGCACTGAAGGTTTCCTATCTGTACACTTTAAATTAGGCATATGCTCATGTTAATGGCATATTTGCGAAAGCAAGAATTAGCACAACTGACATTCATAGGTATTGTGGGCAAATATAAATAGGATTAGCCACGCATTGAAAAAAGGAAGATAGCATTAATATTTCAATATGAAAGACACGTTCTTAATATCAGCCTAATTTGAAAACAAAGTCTAATACCCTAGTTCACGTATGCAAAATTCAACTGTTCTCCTGTGTAACAGCTCTTTGCAAGGGCCTATGCTCCACAAATACATTGCAGTATCAGACTTACCTTGACTTATGAAAAGCACAACAATATATCTACTAGAAGAAAAGCAACACTGAGAACAAGCTAGGTTTCATTATAGGGTTAGGCTGGTGTGTCCCCAGCACAGTCCCCAGGCTGGCACTGGCTGAGCAGAGAGAGCCAGGCACTGCTCAGGTGATGCAAACCAGCCAAAACGAGGGCACTGGCTGGCATCTCAACTTGTCCTTGGCAGCAAACTGAAATTTGAAACACGCTGCTTGGAAGAGAATTTCTGCCCACTCCTGTTTTGTAGTATTGAAGGAGTTTTTTTGTTCAAAGAGCATGGACTTTGTTCAAACCTGACATTTCTGCAAAGCTGTACATTGTTGTGGTCTTGAGAAGAAATAGTTTAAAAGGTTAAAAGAAGGGACTCCTTGCCAATTTGTATTTATTATGTGTTTTTTACAAATATTCCCTAAAAGTCTGCTGATAGGCTTGCGGCTATGAGAACTGAGTAGTTACTATAAATGATACAAATGACCATATACAGAGTGCAGTGCTCCAGGACAGATAGCAGTTTTGCACAGCCAGACAGACGTCTGTAGACCTATTTCAAATTATCATTAAAGTTTTTGTAGGGCCGCTCCCTCCTTAACGGCTTGGTGTTATTAAACTGAAAGTCAGTTGAGCACAAGAAAGCAGTGAATTTAAAATAAGTAGTGGATGTCATGTGTCACAGTCACAATATCTTATTAACTGACAGTCAAAAACCTCTCCTGGCTAAGCCTCTCCTCAGGATAAACTGGGGAGTCTTAAATACCCTAGGGCTACATCTTGCAGTTGGGAGCTTTCCTGCGAGTGGAGCAGAGGATGAGAGACCAGCATGAACAGCTGTGCTGACCCTTCTCCCCTGAACCCACCACTCAGATCCCTGTATCCTCCTCCTCCTGCCTGGATGACCATACCTGGATGACCTCTGTTCCAAGCTGTTCAACATTGGCCTCAGTCATTGCCCTACTTGCAACACATATTTTATGATGTTTAATTACAGCCTCTTTCCCTAAAAGCTCCGCGGGTTTTGATCACGCATGCAAACTAAAAAGTCCACCAAGATTTGAAGGACAATACGTATTGAGTTACCTAAGACAATTTCAGCAGACTTCAAGCAGTGGTGACATAAGTTTTCTCTCAACTAAGCTTTTATGATTATAGCTACCAGATAAGGATCACAGAGAAAGCCTTTCTGCTGTTTCTGCCCTGGGAGGTATCAGGTCCAACTCAGCTCTGGAGCTGGCACTGTGCTGGTACACTGTGCTGCAACTTCCAAGCAAGCCCCTCTGAAATACCTCCTCCCAAAAGAAGACCCATTCCTGCAGCATGTATATATAATGGACAAAATGTCTAAGAATACAGGCAGTTTATCAGAGATAAAAATTACTGTTTGTTTTTAAAGCAACCTACCTCATATTGGTTTACAAGCAAAACAGTCTCTACTAGCAAGTGTTTTTGTTAATACAGTTATGCCTGCACTTTGACCTTCGCTTGCATAGAGTCAGATGTGAAGAGAACAATAAAAGCCTCCTACAATCACTGTTGTGGGGGAAGAACTCAAATTCAGTCAAACAGTAAGGAAGTTTGCATTCTTTAAATCATATGATCCCCTACACAAAGCAGACCATACTTTAAAATGTTGCAGAATTGTACAGGCCAAAAATAGAAAGTTAAAGTGGTCACATCTGAAATTCTTCCTGTTGATGTATGGTCACCTTCCAGCTGCCAAACATTTACTGTCCATGTCTGCTGCATCAAGAGCTGGCAGACTGAAAAAAAAACCTTCAAAAAACCAGAAAACAAGCATCACACCAGCCCAGAGGTGAAGACTGACAACAACAAGAATTTGGTATACAGTCTTTGTTTGCCATTTCACTCCTAAGAAAGATTTCAAGTGCGGACAAGTCAGCAGGATGTACCGATTGCTGCACTACGTTATATTGAAGAGTACTTGTCAGAGGGGGGAAGGAGCAGGGGGATTTAATTTTTTATTATTTTAGAAAAAGAGAAATTTCATTTCACTACAACAGTCTCTGAAAGATAATGAATGTGTGATTGCTAATAAAAAGCCTCGGTTCAAGGAACACAGCAAAGATGATCTTATGAAAACCAAGGTACACCAAGCCCAGGAACAGCCCCCTGCTGCTTCTAGACGTGAATGCTGTAGGAGGGCTGGGTGGCACATCGTCTTTTTCAAATCTATTTCCCTCTGTGTTTGGGGAAAGATATCCATTGGAAAATGCATTAATAACACAGCCAAACACATATTTGCATTGTAACAGTAAAACAACTATTTTAAGAAATGTTATGCTTTTTTTCCTGACAAAAATGTATATCAAAATGATTTTTGGAAGAACTTGGTCTTGTGCTTCCAGGTACTGCACAAACAAATACAGTTAAAAAATGCATAGATCCCTGCCAGATATCAAATACATATTGTCAACAGATGGTTTTGATGAAGCCAGACCCAGTCTCTATGCACAGCACTTACATGCTCAGCACCTGTCTGGCACCTAATACTTTTTTGCCTTTAAAGTAAGAAAGCTCTTTGATACACATTGTATACCCAGGGAAGAGGACAGCTAAATAAGACATTCAGCATCATTGTCACCATGGTTTATTGTAACTAGTCCACTTGTCACTACCAGCCTCACAGGGCATGATTTCTAACCAGTGTGAATTAACCTTTCCATTAAAGTTGAAGGTGCAGCACCCACTCATATAGACCATTCTGATATATAAGCTGTGCTGTAAATCATCTTCAGTGAGACCACCTGCCCCCCTGGTACCACAGCGATACCAGGAGCTGGGTGCCCAGGCATCCTCAGAGAAGAGGTTCTGTAAAATGAGTTTTCCAGAGTGATTCCCATCAGGCAAGACAAAGCTACCGATCAAATGCCTCTATACAGCAATCAGTGAAAACTCGCTTGTGGTAAAGAAATCAATGCTGGCTTCACTTTGTAACACGAATGTGTGCATGTAAACCTATCATAAGGGGCTTACATGCCTTGATGTTGCTGCTTTCCCAGGCACTTTTGAAGCTGCAGTCTGTTTCTCTTTGGATGGAAAGATAAGTTTCTTTAGAGCTCCCTCTATTGTAAAACAGAAGGAAAAAAAATTAATTCTCTGAGCAATTTACCCAAGGATTCATCATTTTTCTACAGCAAAGGAAAGCAAATTGTAAGAAATTTAAAAGTAAGAGTTAAATTAAATTCTCTCAGGAGTTAGTAACAACAAGGGAATATGTAATTTTTGTGTTTTAAAAAAAGGGAGAGATTTTCAAGCAACCTGATCCAGTAGGAGGTGTCCCTGCCCATGGCAGGGGGGTTGGAACTGGATGATTTTTAATGTCCCTTCCAACCCAAACTATTCCATGATTCTACAATTTTAAGCTCTGGGCATTCGTTTGTTGGGGGTTTAATTTTAAATTTAGAAAGTTGCAGTAGGGAAGTCAGAGGCACTTCAACACCTACCAGAAAACTGTGGGAAAAGCACAGTTCAAAAAACCCTAATCACAGTGGCAGAATCTGAACATACTGGGACCAGCTCAGCTTTGGTATTCCTTTCATCTTTTGTGGGTTGCAGTACGGGAGAACATGACCCCACATTTGATGTAGACGGCTACGTCAGAACAATAATTTGAGTGAAATGTTAGCAAAGACTTGAGAACACTACAAGTATGAGCAGTAAGTGTATCGAGGTGGACCAGAACAACATGACAAAGCTTGAGTTGTGTTCGTAACGGTAGGCTGTTCTGCAAGCATGTAAGAAAACTCAGTTCAACCATGCTCAGTCCTTGTTTCTCCCCCAGCTCATCAGGAAGGCTTCCCTATACGCAGGCTTGCACATACTCCATCCCAAATACTGGCTTCCACCCATTTTCTCTCCAGAAAAATAGAACACTAAGAATATCACTACCTTGCCTATGAGTGGGACATGGGACAGACACAGTTTCAATTTACGGTTGTTAAATTAGAAGCTTCTACATCATATCTCTTCTTCCCTGGAGAAAAAAAAAAGCTTTTTCTTCATCCAAAAAGAAAAAGCAAAGTCAAACTAGCTGTAGTTTCTATTTCTTCAAAAAGGATGACTTGGGAGGTTACAGTGGTGGCCTGCAAGGCTGGGAGTGCCCCTCTCAGCAGAAGTGCACCACTACTGCCACCCCACAGGCCAGGAAGAGCAGAAACCCTCATTGTCCCCATGGGGCCAAATCTGACTGGAAAAGCAGCATTAACATTTTGTGTATCCCCAGGGTAATGCAAGCATGTTTTTAACAGGAAAATAATTAGCACATCAGAGCGCACAGTGCAAATCTGCATTCAGGTGTGGCTTGGATTCAAACAGGAATCCAATAACATCACATAGCAAGAGTTGTATCTCCAAAATCCACCCCACTTCATTACGTTATACGGATATTTGCAAGGGCGTAAAGCAAGCCAGCCAAACCTTTACTACAAAAGCAGCTCATGCTTCAGGTTCTACCACTACCATGAAGACATGAGGCTGCTGCACCACCACAGCACCTCTATAAACTTAGGTGAAATGCACAGGAAACAACATGAATGCAAACACTGGAGAGGACTGAGATTTTTTCTCTTTGCCTTGGAAGAGAGAGAAGTAGCTGAGGGCTGGAGGTCACTGGAGCCCACCAGCAAGTCTTTGTAATAACAGACAGCAATCGCTAGGTCTGCAGGTGATAAGCTATCGTTTTTCAGAAATATCTTGTGTACCTCCCGCTGAGCAACCGAGGGACAGATCAATATTTGGTATTTTCACTGTGCGTGAGGTGCTATTGTTCTTTGTCTCTGAAAACAAAGTAACAGTTCAGATGTTTATAAAGGTAGCCAGGGCAGCCTCAGAAGGAATGCAAGACAGAAAGAAATTAAAATATATTAAAACAAGTGAAAAAAAAATATCTTCAAAATCAAGTTAGTCCATTCTACCAAATTAAAGAAACAACATAACAATTCTAGGTGAGCATCCAGAACAACTCCCAGTTAGAAGCCACTGCTTCCCTTAGTGTAATTATAAATTAAAGAACAAGTATATTAGAAAGGCTTACAGATTTCCCATTATATAGCTAATGGGTTTTAGGATCTTCTCTCACTTCTGAATGAAGGAAGGCTAAGGCATGTTCCATACCTGAGTGCATGAGGAGTCTTTAGGTGGAGTAAAGATAAGCACGAGCCATGGTTATCTGAAACCAGAAAAATCAAGAATATCCAAGCAGCAGCAAAACCAAGACAAGCAAGGGGTTCTGCACATCCTAGGCCAGTCATCAAACTATACTGGACTATATAGGCCTTGCAGACAAAAAGGATTAACTGGGTTATCACAGGCTGCGGCAGAGCAGTAACCCAGTCTGGTCACACCAGTCCGCTAAAGGCTGGGCTCTCTAGGGCTTCCTGTCCTTGACCCTGCACCCAACGTCACAGCTGCTCTTCTCTACAGCAACTCGGTGCATTCTCCAGAATAAGCCCCCATCAGTTACAGAGCATAGATCTGCATTATGTGGCATGGGCCCTTCTGAAAGAAACGAGTACTCATTCTCTAAAGTTCTCTTGCACGTTGAAGGCAATCAGCAAGTAGACATACAGCATAGGCTGGTCTGCTTAGTTTGTTCTTGTCTGACTCTAATGTGCTGTTTGAATCTTACGGAGATTGTGCTCATTTACCATATTTATGCTGTACCCTTGTTGTCCAAAACAGGCTAGGAAAGTGTGTATCTTGCTCCCTTTTGCATATTACTTAACTTTTTACCACTTAAGGTGAGTGAGGAAAAAATGGATAACTTTTCCCTGAAGGGGCAAACAGTAGGTATAATCAGAGTATTCATGTTCTTTATAGTATTAAACAACTTTGATGCACAGGAAAATCAAGAATGCTTTTCATTGAGATCAGATTGTTAAGGAACATGACAATAATTGTTTTGTCTTCTTGTGTACTGCAGTGCATAGTTTGCTTTCCAGGTAATCCAAGAATGTCACTTAACAAGTTCCATGTTAATGCAAGGATATAAGAGCAGAAGGAAGCTCTTACTCGCTCCAGATCTCTTCTAGTGGGATTTGGCAGTTTGCAGCTTTTGATCTTATTACATAAGACTAATAGATTTAAGTTTGTGATAAGGGTGTGTTTTGCAGCTTGCAGTTCGTAGAAGCTTTTGGAGTGGGTGTTGTGAAGACCATTCTGGACTTTCCATACTATGACAGAGTAGGAGCAGGCAAGGCTCAATGAAAAGGTGATACCTTTAATCTTATAGTCCTACCTACATGAGCAGAACAGAACTGTGATGTTCACAGTGACAGCAAGTCTTCTGGAGGATTTGAGCAAGATAGTTCTGCCTCTATTGTTTCTGCAGCCAGTCAGGACAGGAGAAAATAGAGCTCCTTTACTCCACCACAGACAGTGGGATCAGCTAATGCTGGTAAAGCTCTTCAAGATGGTATACGTTGGGTAATGAAGATACAGGCAAATAATTTGATTCTCATAAAGGGAGTTCCTTTTGCAGCACTGTGAGAAACACAAAGAAATCCTGTTTTGACTAGTTAATTGAGCAAACATTCCATCCTGCCCTAAAATATGCTTGCTATGCTTTTTCAGATTTTTTTTTTGGAAGCATATCACCCCTTAGCACGTTCATGTCTCCACTGGCCTGAGGAGCAACTGTTCCAAGCCCTAGGGCTCACCTGCTGCTCCCCCACTCCTGTCAGGTTGGATTTCTTTACAAAGCACGTCGGTTGCAGCAAATCATTTAATGCACTAGCAAAGGGAAGACTTTTATATTTACTACCAGATTGGTTGTGCTGTCTACTCCCCCACCAAGATCCTGCCTCCCTTGACTGTTCTCTGTAGTGCCGTTCATCGCATGCTGTCAGCTCTGCCTTTGCTTGCCTGCCTCTCCCAGAAATGCTGGCCGAGCGCTTTTCGAGTGAGTGCTACCCTCAGCCGTCTCAGACTACCCTCCTTCCCTCCTCCATGCATACCCCAAGTCTCTCCCATCACTGGCAAAATGCCTTAGAAGTCTTCCTCTGTCTTTCCAATGCTCTGATTTCTCCCTCTCTCCTTGCTGTGCTTTTCCATTATACACAAGCCCCCTCTCCCTGGCCCAGGCGCTCAGCCTGCTGTCCCCATGCCGTGCCACCCCATTCCTGGCACCCTCCCCACAGCACTATATCCCAATAAACATGCCAGGCCTGGACCACGGTGCAAGGCTCCATTTTCTGTACTGTACTCTTGACATGTTTTCACCCTGATGCAAAGCTCATTCAACCAGCAGAAAGCGCTGCTTTGACTTTAATGGATTTCAAATGAAGACTTTAGACGATGCCTCCACAGCAGCACAGAATAACAAGTGTTGTGTAGAGATAACCAAGCCAGCTTTAAACTAATTAGGTTGGATCCCAGTAACCATCTAATCACAGAAACAGGGAGCTCAATACAGGGTAATTTACCCTAATGAGACTGTAAGCTTGTCAAAGGAGAAAGCCTGTGTTTTCCTTAGTACAGTTCCAATTTAACTTTGTGTGCTCATTGCCTTAAAATCAAACCAGCACATGAAAGTAATATAGTAACACAGCTTTGCAGAGCAACTGCCTAAAACATCCACTGTCTTCTGGTCAGTTTTACCCCCCTCTCATCTGCCCTTTTGCACATTAAAGATATGTTACGTGTACCTACCCCTGTAGATTCTCAGATCCAAAGCTTCTCACTAATTAGCATTCAGGATCTCCTTCCAGCAGAAGGGAGCAGGGAAGGCCCCACAGCGAGCAGAAGGATTTAGCAACCAGCATTACCACCTAGCGGCACAGGCTGCTCCGCTCCAGTCCTCTCCACACACGCAGGATAACCTACCTTTTCCCTCCCTTTGCTGATTTATTAATCAACACGTAAACCACTCTGTCAGTGTCTGAATCATAATTATTTGTTCTTAATATGCTACCGCTGCAGCCCCACACCCAAGTGAACCACAAAAAGACCCATTGAGGAATTAACGTGGGACAAATCAAGTCTCTCAAAGTTACTGGGTCTCCGCTTCATGCTCCTTGTCATTTTTCAACCTTTTCTCAATGCTCTCTACTTTAAATTAAAACACTTCAGAACTTTGAAAAATCCCAAGCTATCCTTCAAGATGCTTCATTTTACAAGCATATTAAGGATATTATTAACGTGCTTTGGTTCAAGAGGAAATGAATGCCCTGTTAGATTCAAAATCACATGAAACCCAAAGGGAAGAGAAATGTCCGAAGTAAAGCATCTGGGACTAGGCTGCAGAGCTATTTAGAGACCAGGCTCCTGCTGATTTAGGAACCAACATACCTAGCAGACTAAAAGCTGATTTATGATTCCCTCAGGGAATTCTGCATTTCATCACTGAATTTTCTGTTACTATAACACTTAGCCAACATCCTCATTTCCCCTTTTGCACCTCTTCCTGAATTGTTAATCTTCATTCGGCAAAGTCCATTAAAGGTCTCTTTCTTCCATCTTCCTTTCATACTGTTTGACTGCTCTCCGTATCTTGAATTTCTGCTACATTCCAGTCCTATCAGACTCCTGCCATGCCTGCAGGTTTACGGTGTTGTATATATTAAAAGATTACACAAATTGAAATCAATTTAGAGCTCCAGATTTTCCTGGTTTGGATGTGGCCTATTTTTTCCTGCACTTCTATAATCCAGGAACCTCTGTCCAGCTGGACTCATTGATATCCCTTACAACTTCAGCAGGATTTAGACATTTCTAACCATTATTGAGATCCTATTTTTCTCCTACTTGATCACTACTCATTTTCCCAAACAGCATCTGACTTTCTGGAATGACTCTACTTTATGCAGAAGAACAGCAATGTCTAAAATCTAGGGGAAAATACAGTGTTTTAATGAGACAGATAAATCTCAAGAAGAATGACCTGCCACTTCTAAATATGAAAGCTTAGAGAAGTGTGTCAGGGCATATTTCCCAACTGAAGTCAAGTCTAGCAAGGGAGTCAGCAGGAACCAAGTTGCTGCAGAGCTGGACATGGCCCTGCAGAAGCACCGAGTTATTTTGAGGAGCCTTCAGTCTTTTTTTCATATGAATGCTGCATATTTGTGACCTAGAAATCATTTTAATTAGAACCTATCAGTCATGAAACGTAACAGACTGGCAGCCCAGGAGGCTCCATTGAATGTGACCAAATACAGAAAAAGAGAACGTTCAAAATCATATCAGGTTATCTTCTTCCCATGTGCCATTCTCAACTGCTGGCTTAATAGCACTGCACCCCCAGGGTCAGCTTGACTGAAACTGAATCCTGACTGCATCCAGAACAGCAGCCCTTCATGCAAGCTGCCATGCACTTTTCACCAGGAATCCTAGATAATGTAGAGGTACAAACAGCAAAGGACAGTGCCGTGTGGGAAATTTTGGCCTATATCCATGCACACCAGGAGAGAACAGCTCTGCTCAGCCACAGCATGGGCAGTAAGAAGGAATGCTTTTTCCCACAAGCACATATTCATCACATCCAGGCCCGTTTCCAACATCCCTTTGAGGCTCACAAACATTCCTCAGTTTCCTAAATGCAAACTAATCTTATCTTCCCAACACGTTTAGGTGACTATTTTACTGAATGCTTTCATTTGGTCTGGTAGAGTAATTGCTCACTTACATAACTCACTGCAAGGCAAAGATAACAGAATACAATAAAAATAAATTTCTCTAATGAAGACTGATCATTACCTGTATTTTAGTAACAAGCAAGGGCTGAGCACAGCTTTCTGTAAAGGCCGTAAGAAAACCTACTATTTCGATCTGACTGCATGAAAAGAAGGCAGTTATTCTTGCACTGTGTCCTGTAACTTATCTAACCATCAGAGTGCCATTCTGCATCAGCACAGAGGCAGCCCCCAGTGCTGAAGGAAGAACTGCACGTGCCCTTGTGTAGAGCAGAAAGCTAATGCTCCTAGCCCCTTTGTTTGCAGAACAAAACAAGTAGTGCTTCTTTGGGCCCGATCCTGCACCTTTGCCTGGCAAATTTCAGGCACACAAGGTTTCCTGCTAATGGAGACAGACACACAAACCTCTCAAGTATTTATTTGTTTTCTTCACCTGTGAAGATACATGGGGAGATCAAGCTCTTTGCAACTACAGAATCACCTATCATATCATAAAGAAATCAGCTTGTTTTCCTGCAGCTCCCTTCAAATTAGCTTCTAGTTACATCATGCAGAAGGGATATTTATTATTAGAAGAAAGAGGTATTCTGTAAAGCACCTTGTGATATACATATGCCAGCGTGCCAGAGACTACCACGCATCCACCAGCACCTAAGCGATGAAGACTGCAAGGAGGCCAGGGAGCCCATTCCAGTTAGCGCTGCCATCTCATCTCCCAGAGGAATAAACTCCATCCAGTTAGCGGCTTTACGCCAATAAAACTGCACCAAATCTGAAGGAGATGCATTAATTTCACTGTACTGGTTTAATTACAGAAGTACAACCTGTGAGCACACAAGGCTCCAGTACACAAAGAGAATGTTGCCTCTTAAGGCACTGGGGTAAGATTTAATTCCCTTAAAGTCACTGAAATGACACTGGGGATGACTGAGGCCCAGTGCCGCTGATAACAAATATTCCTGTAGCTGAATCCCCTTGCAGACCAATTAATTACCTCCGTACCCTGCTGGCGTGTTACAAATTTAATTTTTATTTCAAAACCCAAAGCTAAATAACTAGAAAAATCATGTGGCAAAACCAAACTGTGACTTTATAGGTTTTAATTTTTGAGATTAAAGCAAAGTACAAAGACACACCCAGTCAGCAAAGTCTGGAGACAATAAGATGTAAAGCAATCCTCCTCCTGACCCCACATTAACACAGAAATCACCCTACAGCATGCAAGTGTCAGCCAACAACGACACCTACTTATTTCCTGTCAGCTTGTCCCTTTGATCTAACCTGATCCTTCTTCACTTTATTAAAAACGTTCTAATCTTTTGTCTTTGATCTCCCTGTAGGATTCTTCAAAGAGCTTCAAATTAGCAAACATGCAAACAACAGAAAAATGTACTCGGTATCTGCAAGCAACAATGATGTGGTGAGCCGTTTCCTTCCTCAACACACAAGTTTAACGAGGGGCAGCATTTTAAAGCCAAAAGATGCCACAGTTATCTGTTGTTTATTGGCATTAGGGTGGATGACAGAGTCCCAGTTTTTTTACTGGGGGGTGGTTTGCTCTGAAGGTGTAACAAGGCAGCCCAGCAGGGGTAGCAAAAAAGCCATGTGCATACTTCATTCAGCACACCAGATGAAAGGATTATGTCACATTCAAGAGCAACAAAGAGCTCTGTTTAAGTTTGTACCAGGCTGGAACTGTGGGGCAGCCGTTAAAGACCACCAAGGTTTTAAATAAAACCGGACACTTTTAAGTTTCCTCTAGCTTTCCTTGTGGTAAATCCACCCAATATGAAGGGAATGTCAGCATCTCCCAGGAGGAAGATCTGAGGCTTTAAAGATGAAAACAAGTTTAATCTAGTTTTAAATACGCAAACCCCATATGTATATTTTAAATATATATCTACATATGCATATAGAATTTTTACTTACTAAAAGTTACTGTCAAATTTCAGGATATCATTGTATTAATTTTGCTCCAGCCTGGACTTATTCAACAGCAAAAAGTTGTTAGCAAGGAAGCACATTGCTCTAGGACCTACACCATGTCAAATAGCTAGCATCATTCCTCTCCTAGAACTTTAATTCAGCCTTAAAGGTACACATATGCCAAATAAAATTGGCGCTTTTTATTGTCGAACATTGCTCACTTCTGAAAAGTTATCAAGCCAGGTTAGAAAGGTTCTATAGACTACAGTGTAAGTTCCTGGCATGCGTGCCTGCCCCTTAGTGGTGCAACTTGTTTTTAATTTTTCACTCCATGGAGGAGTCTACCTGCAGCCAGGCTGAAATAGCCCAAAATAATCCCCTCACAATTGCAGTTAATAATCCAAAGCCCAGAGCAAAGTCTATTGAAGTCAATAAGACATTCACAGTGATCCATGAGATCCTAGTTATAAACTGTGAGATGACAGCTCTTCCCAGTAAAAGCTCAACACCGTGGAAATAAAACCAAGCAGGACTTGACCCCAGCTGGTACACACGTACCTCGGCCAACAGTCCTCATACCAGGCTCCACACTTCTAAGATTAGAATGGATGAAATCCCCATACCCTTTCCTTTTTCACTTTTGTCATCTTAAAATCTACTATCGTTACAGGTAGCAGGTGTGTATCTTGAGAATTAAACATGACTTAAACAGATCATGATAACTTTTTCAGCTCATTATGATGTAATTTATGTTACAAGGCTATCGAGAATCGCCACTGATACAATTATTTATGGATACTCAGACGATGTCATCTTGTAATACTGGTTTTCTTAAGTGGTTCAGGAAACACCGCTGCTAGAACACAGACTATCCAGCCACAAAGCTATACCAACAGCCCCTTTGTTGTTTATGTTGTCTATAAGAGATTTGGGAAAATAAAACAACCATTTAAAAGACCTATTAGATAATGCACCCAGAGCAAAAAAAAGCAAAACCGCACAGAGATTTGTCTGTACAGTCAAAAAAGGTATAAAAAATTTGAAATCTTTACAGAAAAAAGTCATACTCAAGGTTTGAACTTGTCAAACTCAAAACTTACCCACTCCACTGACTTAAAGGCAAAAGTAGTGTTTTTAATTAGTCCAAAACCACACAGGAATATTCAACAACAATCCGTCAGAATAGTTAATTTTTTTTTTTCACTAGCACTCAAAACTTCCCCAGCAACAAACGATACGCTATGCTTTTATCCTGTGTGAGCGAGAGGGATCTTTCCACCAGATATTGTCCCTTGTGGCTGTTGTTAATGGTGAAAGGCAGAGCTCAGCCTTTCTAGGAATTGCCGCATACTTGAGATTGCTCCAGGCGCATGGTCCCGGGCCAGCTTCTTAGCAGGCTTCTTGACATTTAGCTGTTACCTCATCTGAATCCTCTGTGCAGCCCACTTCCAGACTCAGCAAGTATTATCCACTCCCCAGCTCCTTTTATTTCTCACAGCCTGGGATGGCCCCATTCAGCAGGGACTGATGGGACAGCCACTCGAGATGTCTCCTCCACACAGGACTCACTGGTCCCACAAGTCTGGATTCCAAATATTTCTTTAGAGGAAGCATTACATAAAACCTCAAAAAACATAGTTTAGATAAATACTGAAAAATGTGTTTACTTGTGAAACCATCAAGTAAAATCCAGATACCATGACCCTGCTCACCCAACTACAAACACGTTTGAGAGCACACTTGCTCGAATTCCAAGTACATTCAGCAGGTTTGGAAACTCTTGTTTTGTTGTATAAGAACCTCAGAATTTTCTCATTTTATTCTTTCAGAAAACCCCAAATAAGAAAGAACATTGAAAGGAAAAATTGAGGGCACAATAAAGTCATTACGTTACGAGCCCTCTGGAAATGTTTAGCTCTAGTATTATTTATCTGATCCATTTTGAGAATTTCCACGTACCACAGAACTAAAAAAAACTGAAAAAGCCTCTCCAAGGTAGAGCAATACAGTTACCAGCATCTGAGTTTGACTGAAACAGCAGCCAAAAAGCTTGCTCTTCTCTGCTGAATTCTTAGTAATAATCCAAGTTGCTTAATACTTACCTCTGAAAGTCAAACTGCTTTCCGTTTGTCACACCTTACAGCCCCCAAAATACCGTTACTACAGTGTTCTCTATCGTACGTTATCCTTACCTACTTTCAAAAATCCCATTCCTTTTAACAGGAAAAAAAAACCAAAACCCAAAGCAACGGGAATTGTCAAAGGACAATATAATTCCCTTAATTAGTCCAAGCTCAAACCATTCCCATCATTGAGTCAGGGGGAACTCCACATGTAGCGCTGGATAGCCTGGAAACTGGAACAACCCCATCAAATCCCTGTGAACTGCGCCAAAGGGGATCACTTGGTGATTATTCCTGCCAAATTCTCTTTAAATAAAAACTTGTGGTGAAGACACTTTCTATTGCAATTCAGAGACAGTCTTTTTAGATAAATTACAGTACAAATATATTCCTCCTTCAATCTCATACCGACATGGTTCTATATTAAGTGTATGCCCAGTGGGACTACAGTATGATTTTCGCATAATTTCCTTTAAAAATATCAGAATTTTTCATTCAATACAGCAATTACCTTCTCAAGAACTCTTAAAATGCTTTCATAAACGAATTATGACTTTGAAAAACTATGATTGTGTAACAAACCTAGAACTACAAGTGTAAAAAAAATGGTATTTTATATACCTATCTCATTGGCTTTACTTACACTGGTGGAAGCATCCCACGCAGAATTTCCTCAGAAGCCTTCAAAAGAACCACGTCTTGTGGCTAACGCTGGGTCAAGGATCTGAGATCTTGTTTCAGCTCGTGGATCTGACAAGTTGTCTCTTACTTCGGGCACAGCCCTGTTGTATTTTACCAGTTAAAAAATCACTAGGTGGGACCTTCTGGTTACTGAGGCACGATTTGGGAAAGAAGCCATTTTGTTCTCACAGGAAGGGGTAGCTTGATATTATAGAGAAAGATTTAAACTGGGGCTCAAGTACCAAAAATGGTGAAAAAGTGTTTTTTATTCACGAGGAGACGTGTCACAGCAGAAGGCAGGAGCCGCAGCCCACAGACCGAGCGATGGAGCGATGGCTGGGCAGATACGCTCTCATTTTCCTGGCTTTAGCCTCCAGCTCCTGTCGCCAAAAGGGACTTCCTGAGCCACACGAGTTGTTCGTGCCCCTTCCCCTTCAGAAATGTAACCACAGAGCCTTCCCTTGCCTGCTATTTGTGACCTCTCCAACTGCTACAAGGTGAAAAAAAGAAAATCTCCTTTTAAAGCTTCTTCCCCGTTTTGACCCTGTGAGGCCGCCGCCATTATCCCTCTTTCACACTCCATAAACGCCCAGGTAATGGTTCTGGCGCCCAGGCTGATGAACCAGCAAACTGCTGCGGAGGGGACTTCACTTTCCCTGGCAATTTCGCCCTCAATTAGCAAACGCAGATGCTGAGAGCTCTTCCACAGGCAAGGGCTGAGGGGAGAAGAGAGGATCCTTCCCTCCCCAGCCCCGAGGCCCCTCAGGGGCAGCCCCAGCGCTCACCCTCGTCCCTCAGAAGCCCTGAGGAGGGGACGAGCCCAGAGCCCAGCTCCACACCGCCTCACAGCCCCCTGCGGCAAAGCCACCGCCCAGGGCTGGGGGAGCGTGCCAGAAGGTCAATTAAACACCTGGGCTCATTAATATCCCAGAGAGCAAACAGCCCCGCCGCGGCCGCTTTGCTCTTCTCCCCCTTGAAATCATTCAATGCTTTCAAAATACGCGGGTTTGATTATTATTTAAGCCCCGCTGGAGCAGCACTGCTTCAGAAACAAGGGCTTGATCGTTGCGGTGCTGTCCTGCTTTTTGTTTTGAGTTAAAGGAGGGCAGCAAAAACATCCGATGTGTTACTAGCAGGTATGTTGTGGCTTACATCAAAAAGTTCTTGGAAAAAATACCAAAATGTAGAGTTCAAAAATACATATTGCTGCCTTTTTTCTCTCCAAGAGAAGTTGCTTGGGTCCCATTTACAGGAGGGGAACGAACAGAAGGTGAAATAATGGCAATCAGACAAAACAATGGGGTCTTCCACAGCCTCAGGCTTCAAACCATCATAGGCACCTCCCTAAGAACATCTCACTTGACACCTGCCCCGAGAGAGGATGAAGCTGTGCTTCAGCACATGCTTTTATACAACTGGAGGAAAGGTTTAAAATCTGCTACGGAAACATTATGCCTCCCTCGAGTGGGTTCTCTTTCTGACCGTGTTTTATACTGAGAAATTGCTTTACGAAGCTGATGGAAAGCGAAGCATCCAAGCATTATATACAGGCTTGGTCCAACCAAGTCCATGCAGCCACATTGTCAAGCGCTGTGGAGCTGTTCCTGTGCCACACCAGCCAGTTAAAGCTTCCGCTCCCGCCAACGCAACTATGCAAGCGTGCGTTAAGTTACCAGCTCAGACTGCAGCCACAGTAGCATTTGTCAGGAACAGCTCAGGGTATGAGAATCACAGAGTTCACATCTTGCCTTTCAATGCTCGTGTCTTACCTTTATTAAAGGTGTTACAGAAAAACAGCCACAGCATGCTAGTCTGCGAGCAGAGAGTTAACAGTGGAAGAGAATGAAAGCAGATAAGCAATTTGTCTACAAATGGTTAAGTTCTCAATTTCTTTTTCCTGTTGGAACAGTGATACCAATTTAAAACTGAGACCTCTGGAAGACACCAGCAAAGACATTTCTTCTGCAAGTGATCCCAAGCTTACACTTCAAACACTTGAAGTGTTTGGAAGATGAACATATCAGACACTCCAGAAACAATCTTCCTTTTTGGATAGTTGCCCACAATGGGCTTCCACAGCTTATGGAGAATGAATAGAGATCTTTCACCAAACATTAGTAAACTTGCCTTTTCACATTAGTATCAGAAGAAAACCTGTATCTTGTTCAAGGGCAAACTATGCAATCTGAACATATCTTCAGCTGTAGATTTGATTCTTTGAACATTCTAGTTGCCAGCTTACAGCAGAATCGGTCCAAAAAGAAGTTGGTTTACTTGGCTCCAGGGGACCTGTCAGTCTGCGAGGCAAATGCTACTAGGCCTGTACTTTAAAGAGAGTGAAGTAGTTTTACTCATCCATTATAACTTTTATTTTCTAATATCGTGATTATCTTTAAGGAAGTTGAGGGATAAGAACTGAGGACCATAACAGCAGCACTTTACAGATTACCAGCCACAAAAATAAAGCAACTATACAATCTCTGGGTTTCACAGAACTAGTCATCATTCGTAACACTTGACGCAACAATATTAACTGCAACAAGTGAGGAAAAAGCTACATCTGTAAAGTGCTATTTTTGTTACAAGTGGCTAAAAAAAGCACAACTACAACAGATTTGGGTATTTGGTGGTTAGATTGTCGATGTCCTCCAAATCTTTCATTTCAGGCTCTGTGTTTCTTGATGAAATTGATAAGCCCATTTGTTGAGCTATCATGAGATGTCACTGGAGCATCTGACTCCAGTTCAGGCTCAATTTTCTTGGCAAGTTGTTTTCCAAGCTCAACCCTGCATTTATGAAAACAGAAGAAGAAAAGAAAAACATTAGTGCTCGCAATTTACATTATTTACTATCAGTCATTAAAAATAGGTGCCAGTAAAAAAGCATCTTGACAGTGAACACTGATGAATGTATTGCCCTTCAGAAATTACTGATGAAGTAACTACTATTCAACATGAACAACTGGAGTTCTAACAGCTGCCTAGCTAAACAGCTCTCAAATTATAGCATTACTAAAACTGATGTTCTAGGCATGTAGAGCAAGCGTCCTCTTCCAAATAACTCCTCATGGCACAGGCAGGCTTTGCCTGAAAAAAAATGTTAAAAATCTTACTTACGTAAGAATGTGTTTAGCCTGCTTGACTATTTTACTCATTATTACTGCCTCTTTTCTGTATAATTTTTTATTAAATCAAACTGAACAAATGTCCTTAGATGAAGCTGCATTTACAAAGTTATTGTAAATGACATTGAACAAGGATATATAGTGACTTACCCCCCAAAAAGTCTGTTTTCATTTAAAACTACCCTGGAATCACTCACTCTAAGTACAACACTTTTTTTCACTGTTTTCTCTGCATGACAGATTCAAGAACACCACAGTCAAGTATACAACAAACAGAACAAGGTGACTTACCCCCACTGGTCGTAACTGTTAATATCCCAGACAATTCCTTGGACAAATATCTTGTGTTCATACATGGCTATAAACAGAAAGATTTGTTAATAAACTTCATGAGAAAATCTTAATAAGCACTCATGGATTAGAGATCTGCTTACTTACCAATGATGGCTCCCAGAGTGAATGGGTTGAGTTTTGTAAACATGATGGAATTGGTTGGTCGATTTCCCTCAAAGACCTTTCAAAACAAGAGTTAAACAGTTTTATCTATCACACTGTAAAAATAAGCAGCACAAGATCCTGAAAGCTTCAACCATAAAATTATATCACTTTCACATTTTATGAAAACACAATTAAAAAATCTCTAATGTGATACGACAGCCCACCTTTTCTGAAATGCCTCGAAAGGCTTCCAGACTAGCACGCTTTAGCAGAGGTGCCGCTGGCAGCCTGCTCCACCAGCCCTGCTGCGGTAGAGCCTTTAACAAACCCTCAGAGCCATGAGGCCAGTGGCACCTCGCAGCCACCGGAGGGCACTGCCCCATCAGCAAACTGCACCCAGCAGAGCCGGACACAAGGCCCTTCCCACCACAGGACAGCTGGCCAGTGCCAGAACTCCACTACCTTATGGGGAAGCAGCTTCTCCAGGGCATCTCCACTCAGTCCTGCCGCTTGCAGTTCCTTCCGAGCTTCATCAGCTGTCTTCCCTTTCATCAGAGCCTCAGTCTGAGCAAGGAAGTTGGCCAAAAGGATCTACCAGGAAGAAATACAAACAGCTCAAGCTACTGTTTTAGCAGGAATAGTAATACCCGGTACTGGAATCTAGACAGAGACCTACCTGGTCTACAGTTACAACTCTTGTTTTTAGCACTACAGCAGTAAAATGTGCAGTAGTGTTTACAATCTGTAACACCCACTAATGCTTTTTACCTCAGAGTGCTAAGAGACTTAATTACCATTTTCATAGCACACGCATCCAACAACCAGGAGTGTTCTGCAGGACCCTGCTGCGCCTGCTGACACTGACAGTTATCCTCCCAGGGAGAAAAGGAGTCCACACTCCACACATCTTTCACTCAGTACAACCTATACTTCTATCCCATGCTATACCATATACCTGAAAGCCAGGTGCAAAGACTATTTAAAGGTTACCAGCTAAGATGTACTTAATATGAAGGCAAATCCCCACAGCATGCCCTATACCAATCCCTACCAATATAGGAGTTTTTAGTTTTCTATTCCCTGCCTTATGTTAGCTTGCAAATCCTTATGCAGTTGTATCCTACCAGTTGAAGATGAACTCTCACTATATATTTAGTTCAGTGAAATCTTTTCCTCCTCTTTTACAAAAAGTCATCTTCTAAAGCTTCCAGCTGTACTTGGTGCTACTTAACAAAAAAATTACTATTACACAACTTAAACAGCACTTGTAATCTAAAACCATGACAAGACTGAAATTCAGCGAAGAAACATGTTTTTTAAAATGCAGTGAGGAAACTCTCCAGCCTCAGGAGGCCAGCAGCCCACACCACTGATCTGCCTCAAGAACTACAGCTGCAATTTCTTCAAGAAGAAAAACATCACTCCATTACACTTAATATGTCATTATAATTGAGATATTTGCAAACCTACTGTGAACATTCACAGAGCCTAAATGAGTAGTTTTGCAGGGACATTTTAGAAGTTTCACACACTGCAATACTGAATACACTTCAATGCCTTCAGTCACAGGAGAATTTAGGTGCCCTGACAAAAGTCTTATTACCTTGTGATGCAAGCCATTCCTGATTGGATGTTGGGTCTGGACTGGGATCAGAAAGTCACAGGGAATCATGCGAGTTCCTATAAGAAAAATCAAGTTAACATCCCTCCGACAGGAAAAGTCCTACAAAATCTTCAATTCTCACCCCACTGTCAGAATTACCAGAAGATTCAGCTCCTTAAGAGAATTTTTTTAAAGGTCTTTTGTTTTAACAGCAGGGTCAAGTGACAAGGCAGTTCAGTAGTTTCGTTTCAGCTTCAGTTGACCCTCCTTACTGAAGAGTTAAAACCTTCATCTTGTGGCCTCATGCAGTCACTAATTAAGAGCACCATAGCAGTGTAATGCTAGGTTAGATAAGAGCCCAACCTCTAAACCAGCATCAATATTTTCTCTGCTCTTCCAACCATTCAGAAATCAATTCCAAAACAAATGACTGACCAGTTTTGGCTTACCTTGATGAATGAGCTGGTAAAAAGCATGCTGCCCATTGGTGCCAGGCTCTCCCCACACAATAGGGCCAGTATTGTAGCTCACACGAGAGCCTTTCTTGGTAATGTATTTGCCATTAGATTCCATATCACCCTAAAAGAAAGGAAGGGCAGTATCACCTTTGTACAGAACAACAGTGTTTGTACTAACTTCCATACATGCTTGAACTAATGCTGCTTGCTTATGGAAAGTCCATAATATCAGGGATACAGCTGCTTAATTTATAGACACTAAGATGCTGGAGGTCTGAGGGGATGAACAAAGTAATCTAAATCAACTAAGCAAATAAGCTGATAGCAATCTTGGCACCAGCCTCTTTAGGCCCTCAATTACATCAACTAAGGCAGTTACAATTTTCACCTAGGAACAAGCACTCAGGTTCTAGAACCAAGACAGCTGTACATCTAATTTGCCTCCTGGAACCTTTACTGAGGCCTTACCTGCTGGAAGTAGGCAGCGAAGCGGTGCATGTATTGGTCGTAGGGCAGAAGGGCGTGGGTTTCACATCCATAGCAGTTTATATACCAGACCCCCAGCATGGCCAGCAGAACAGGCATATTCTTCTCCAGCGGGGCAGTGTGGAAGTGATTATCCTATGTGACAAAGGAAATGAATTACACTTTTGATAAAGTGATCTTCATCCCCCTCCCAGCTTTTAAATTGTTTTTACTGTTGTTTTAATCCAGGAAAAGTTTCCCAAGCAGTTGTTTTAGAAGCGTTGAGAGAACGCAGTGAGCTGAACTTCAGCAACCAACCTGCCTCCAGTTATCTTACCAAGAATTCTTATGTGGAGCAAATCCGAGATCAGCATTCCATACTCACCATCCAGTGGGCTCCTGCAAGCAGGTTCTCAAAGTTGTCAAAACCTAAAAATAGAAAAAGTCAGGCTGTATTAACTATTACAACTCATACTTGATTTTTCTTGTAGAAGTAGTCATAGAACAGTTGAGATGCCTTTGTATGCAGCCAAGCTCTGAACTACTAATTGAATTTAAAGTTGTCCTTTGACTTCTCCTGAAATTTGCATCCCATAAGCCAGACATTTTAAAGTTATGATTAAAGTCTGGACTTCAAAGTAAGTCCAACTTCATGAAACATACTTCAAAAACCTTTGCCAAAAATGCCCCCTCAGTTGGAATGAGCAACTGGAAGGAACACAGAGGCATTAAAACTAGATTCTGCATTAAAGCTACACAGCTTTCAGCAAGTTTGAACATTTAGTCACTTCATAGCGACAGTGGAGAGACATCCCCCCCCAAAACACAGGGGAAGGCTAGTACAGCAGGGATGCCTGTGTTGGTCTGGGGAAACTATTGTAACAAGGTCTTCTGGAAGAAATAGGTTTCTCCCCTTCCCTGTTCTT
The DNA here is from genome assembly GCF_032191515.1 of Phaenicophaeus curvirostris. Classification (NCBI taxonomy): domain Eukaryota; kingdom Metazoa; phylum Chordata; class Aves; order Cuculiformes; family Cuculidae; genus Phaenicophaeus; species Phaenicophaeus curvirostris. The sequence continues at coordinate 18,707,802 of NC_091405.1, forward strand.
AACAATTCACCTGATTTTTAATTTGCTCTACAATTACGGTATTAATTTTCACTGAGTCCTTTCCCTAATACCATCCTTTCCTGCAAAGCCAGAAATCCTGTCTTCTACAGGAAAAAAAAAAGGAGGTGAAGTAGGCAGCAATCAAAGCAGCAGCTCTCCCATCTTCGGGAAATGAAGACTGTAAAAGCAAGGAGTGCAAATAGACTGGCGTGTTAGCAGTCAACAACAGATCTGTCTGACAGCAGAGATGAACAGTTCATTGCAGACAAAACAGGAAGCATCTGCCTGAAGTTTATTTTGCTGTTCACCTAGTTTTTCTACAGAGGAATTCCACAGAATTCCAAAACCACCAAACCCCAGGTATTTATTCTAACCTCAGCCTAAGGGAGTTCCAGATTTTATTTAGAAAAATAAACATGGTTTTAGACTTTCAGTATCTGACAAGAGTGATAAGGCAATAAATGCAAAGCTACTGGACAGCCTGCTCACCAACAAGCAGCAATTCTCAGATCCCTTTCACATACATTGCATACTCCCCACCTGCTTTTCAGATCTGCATCAGAAATGCCAATGCTACCCCATAACAACAATTAGGTAGGAATCAGTTTAGCAGGTCTGTTTGCTCTGCAATCAACTGCACATACAAAAAGCATTGCTGGATCATCAGGCCCTATAGACTAGAAGAGGCACTGGCAGAAAAAGGAAATAATGAGAGAGGGACACAGCTAATAATGCTAAACAGAGCTCACCAAACTGGAGACAGGATTTCTATGTTTAGTATGTATTCACAAAAACTAAATATTCTACTCTTAAAAAGTTTAGGGCTGCAGGTTGCAAGGTCTAATTTTCAACACTGACACAGCTCCTCATCAAGGAGACACTTCTAGCTATGCAAACAGTTAAAGAGACAGAATTAGACTATTTGTACCTAAGTAGGGGCAATTCCCAAAACTGCATTCACAGCAGTAAAATATCAATGTTTCCACTGCATTACAGATTGTTTTTAGCACAAACATCCAAACACTCAGAGCAGGCTAGGTAAAATCATATTTGCCCCAAATGTGATCCACAATCCGCTCCTGTTAATGCATTCCATAGTTATATTCCTTCAGAAAGATTCATTTTTGGCATCGATACACCATAAGCATACCTACCGATATGCAGGGCAATGGAGAGACCGATGGCAGACCACAGAGAGTAGCGGCCACCAACCCACTGAAAACAAGAGACTGGTTTAGATACAAGTGCAAGGATTTAAAACTCAAACTACTAGGAAATATCAGCATGCGTTCAGACAGTTTTCAGCAAAATCAATATTCTTTCTAGTGATAATTCAGTATACATTACACAGCACAGTCAAGGGGACCCGCAACTGAGAGCAGTCCCTTAATGAAGCCTTAGGCAGGCACCTGAGATGAAAGTTACCCTACTTGTCTGAATTACTTAACACCTGTTGAAGCAGATATATTGAGGATTCCAGTTCCCTTCCAAATACTGAATTCACAGCACGTTTTAACTGCTTTCTTAATACAACCCCTCTAATGGTAAAGCCTGCTCCAGCAAGACCATAACACTATCCAGAGAAAGGTAATGCTCTAGGTAATTCCTAAACACCTTTAAAATCTCATTTACCAGCAACACTGTCAATAAGACATACACCAGCCTGTTCCTGATCAAGCACAAGCGCCATGACTAAGGGCAGTATACTTGAATTATGCATCTGCCACCAAATATCAAATTAAGCTCCCATTTCTGATGTTTGACCTTTACTGGCTTAGATTACATACAGTAGACCCCAGCAGTCAAATGTCACAGCTTATAATAACTACTTGAACGGAGGAATAAGCTAAGACCTATATCTCCTGTTACTCAACAGCTGATTTCCCAGGCAAGAATACAGAAGGCTCCTGTTCAGGCCTGTGACTGGAGGATTTTAATGAAATGGCCAAGAGGCAAGCTGTTTTGCTTGCCTGACCTGTTCTCAATTTGCCTTTAGCGAACAAGTTTCCAGATGTTTCAGTACAAAGGCCACCACTATAATAATCTAGGCATTCCAGCAGTTACTTAACTGTCAGTATTTTCTGAAGTTAGATTATTCCAGCAGTTAACATCTGCCACACAACATTAGACATTTACTTACATCCCAAAACTCAAACATGTTCTGTGGGTCAATTCCAAAGTCTTTAACTTTAGGCTAGAATAAAAAAAAAAGCATATTAAGAACATAATTAGACCTAACATTCCTAAAAAACTTTGTTCTGGCAAATATAAAACACAAGTAGGGTACCTATTCAATACACAATTGCAAAATTACATCCTCTAAATACATAACATCTACCAGAAAAAAGTATACCTTCATTTCCAGAAATCACGATTTCACAGTTTCAAAAACAAATTACATGGACTCATTTTCCAATCAATCTAAATATCAATACAGTCAGGAGCAGGGCCGACATGCACTTCATTTAACAGAACCAGAATGGAAGAAAGGAACTTTACACCACAGTACCCAACAGCCTCAGTTACTCTTTTCCAAACTGTTGTTGGTATTTCTACTTCAAACTTCAGCATGAAGCAGCACATCAGGGTGTATTATACTCATCATATGCTGCAGATTATTCACAGAAGCTACCTGCATCACTTCAACGCTTGAGTGGTCTAGAATAGTAATACTTGTTTACATAACTGCATTCACACACACTTAAGCAATTACAGGAACTACACAATAACAGGACAGTCATCAAGTACAAGAGATCTTGTTTTCATATTTAAGGCTCTAGCAGAAAGCACAAAGGTCCAATCTTGCTACAGCTCATTAACCTAGGAGTGTTTCAGTTATTTTCAGTAGAAAAAAAACACGCTTCCTTTTAAGAGGAAGGTTAATTACTGGTACTCATGTAACAGTTTTCAATGACATGCTTCCTTACTGGATTTTAAGATGAGGCCATCTTAACAGCACAGAGAAATAAAACAGATTTGTTATACTTACAGCATTGGTAGACAAGGCAACAAAGTGCTTGGCCACAGCCGAAGGCTTAAAAAGAAACAAGACTGTTAGATCTAAATTGCTGATTTCTAGTCATAAAGCTGATCTACTACCATTTACAGACAAACAATATTGTTGACAATCATCAGTTATTTCTCATGCTATCAACTGGAAATCTTAAGCACAGACTGGGGGATCTGGCAGCATGCCTGCCTGAAGAAAGCATTCCAGTAACATTCCGAGCCCTCAAAGCCGTCACCGCCTAGAGCAGTGCACTGTTTCCTTAGGAGGATGTTATCAGCTTGGAATAGCACTATCACCACTTGGGAGCAGATGGAGTCTGCTGTAGAGGCACCACCCTTGCAGCTAGGGTCAAGACAACCGGAATTACTGATGAACCTCAAGCTCCAGATTTAGACCTTAGTCTTTCAGTAGGTGTTCTGATAAACAAAGATGAGTGGTCTGCAACAGTGAAACAAGAAATTTCAAAGCCCATTTTCTAAACTCAGTACAGCTACTCTGACCAGAACAGGTTAAGAAGCATCTTTATTACCTAAGCAGGCAGTACCTGCTTTTTTTCTTTTAAAGGCCAGAAACAGAGGAGAATGAGCCAAATAGAAGGTTTCTATTCTTGGCACAGCCACCTGCCATAGAATTGTCAGCTACCACTCCAACCATAGCTTCATCTCTAGTTTTTAAAGATTTGCCCAGAACTGGAAGATAAAACCACAAACACCTTACTCCTGAATTTCTGCATCAGTGGTTCCACCAAATTATTAGCCAGCTCTAACCCAAGTGCTACACTCCAGTACTTCACAGGTAAGATTTGGGGGAACACCACATGACAGTAACTCGTAATGAAAACCTGGTGTTTTTATCATCTTGATTAGACAACAGCCTGTCACTAACCACGAAGCATTGAAATGTTCTGTGAACCACATTTGCAGAGCTATACAGCTTAAGTTTGGGCAGCTACTGGCTCTGCTCCAAAGCACACAATGACCAGGGAAAAAACACACAGACAAGATGCTGCATTCCATTACATAACCCAAACAAATCAGACTTACATCATTAGCAGCATGTAAGAACCACTCTTTGGCCGTTTCTGCATTAGTGATAGTTTCTTGGGTGGTGAAAGTCTGTGCAACAGAAAACAAAGTAGTACATAAAACACTGTACTTGAAACAAGTTCAGGCTGCTAAAACACTAAAACATCGTATGTTCCAGATAATCAGAGTACTCTAGACATTAATAACAGACAGCTGCTGTTAGATTACAGCAAAAACACAGTTTTACCAATCCAGTAAAATCTGCTGCTATATTTACCCATAGATTTAAAATAGCTGATATCTGGAATCAGAATAGTTATTCCCCATTTCCTACGTTCCTTACCCCAAACTTAGGCAAAACCTTGATGCTAAAATATTCTACTTTAGTCTCACTAAGTATGTTTCACCATTCAACTAAAAAGGAATTAATTAAGCATTAGAACAGGATAGCCTAGCTGGACTGTCCACTTGTTCAATTCCTACTTTTTCATGGAGGGACACATTTCTGCCAACACTCTTGCCATAATTTTGTTCTGCTGATTAGAGGAAAACATTTCCTGCTTCACGAAGTGTAGACAGAAGTTCAGTCATGCAGTTTTGCAAGTATCTACAACCATTCTGATTTACTCAACCATCAAAATTTAGCTTTAAGGGGTGAACACTAGATTCAATCTACTCTCACCCATCTCCAGAAATACTTCATTATGAAACACAAGCCTTTTATACAAAATAAAAAATGCTATTCATCCTCTTCCAAATATATCCAATTATCTAATTACAGTCTGGCAAACAGGAACTGAAGTGTTACTCTTTCAGTCTTGCAGTCTAAGCCTTTGAACCGTAATCCCTGAACTCACTTATTCAAAGTGACCATTAGTTTGGGAAGCTCCCTTGTTATTCCATAAGCTGTTGCTTGGCTGCAGCATTGCCAAGATAAGATAATGAGCATCACCATAGAGCGTGGCCAGCGCTACACATGCTCATTTGTTGCAGTTGGTCTTCAGGAGCAAAAAGGTTTGACTGCGCTTTACAAATGTCAGTGACCTCAGTAACATAGTTTGGACAAGTCTGTCTTCATCAGTTCCCTCAGCTAAGATAGAAACATTCCTCAAAGGAAAATGGCAGCGAGCAAGTATGCTTACAGAACAAGTTATTAGCAAGGCAAGACTTAAAGGCAGCAATTCATTAACACAAAAGCCAAAGGATTAAAAAGTAGCCTTAGAAGTAAGAAATGAGACAACTGATCTTGAATTTCAAAGAAATAACTACATAGGATGCTACATTCTACCCACAGACTACAGTAAAAAAAGATTTTTGTGAAAACAGCTTCAACTTACGTTGACTGAGAAATACACTCTAGACGAAACAAAACTGCTCAAGTGTCTTTCTTACTTGTTCAGATTAAGTCACTTTCAGCACTTCACTTCTGGGTCCCTAAGTATTTCAGCAGCGCTACAAGCTTGTACTGCACATTTAGGATGAATCACAACAGGCCTGTTTAGAAACAGTCCGCGCTAGAAGCCCCTGCTCTAGACCTTCCTGTGGACAGATCTCTACTCTGACTGAATCCTTCACAGCTGGAGAACATCACACCCCAGTGCGTGTATTAAACATACCTTTGATGCGATGATGAAGAGCGTAGTCTCTGGTTTAAGCTCAGCCAGTGTTTTGGCTATATGAGTACCATCAATGTTGGACACAAACCAAACACGAGGGCCTCCCTTGGAGTATGGTTTCAAGGCTTCAGTTACCATCAGAGGGCCCTGGATAGAAGCAACAATCAGATTTTATCTTTATTGCAGGCATACACACAAAAAAAGATGCGGAAGATGAATATGACTGAAGCTTACCAAGTCAGAGCCACCAATGCCAATATTGACCACATCAGTGATTGCCTTTCCAGTGTAGCCTTTCCACTCACCGCTACGGACTCTCTGACAAAAGAAAATATTGAATGACTATTGTATACTCCCACTGAAGTCAGCGATTCTAACACCAGAAATAGGCTGGTTTTTTCAGGCATTGTTGCAGAAAGACTCAGAAAACAACTTGCAAGCTTCCAGATTTTGACGCCTACCCTCCATCAAAGCTACCTTCTCAGCCAGACATTAGGTCAGCCTAAGATAGTGGCACCAGTGAAAAATCTTGGTTTGTGCTACCAAAATCTTAATTAACTGAAAACCCTACCATGGAAAAGAGAGCAATGAATTTCTGCGGCCATTCAATTCTTACGTTATGTGAAGAAACTACCAAATTCAGACCAATTAGTGTCAGTTATTGTGGCTTTGGCATTTATCTGGTTGGGACTGGACACGATCCAGGCTCATTTTGTGTAGATTAACAAATAGGAGTTGGCAGTGATACTGGCCATTGCCACTCAGACAGGACTTAGAACAGCAACCAAGCAGGGCCAGTTCCACACAGGCACATTGCAAATGCACTAAAACAACTTGGTGATCAGATTATCACATAAATTTGACTTTGTTGGAGTGCTCTATGAAGTTCTTCAGATAGTTTCATCCACTGATCTGGTGGATGCCTACATTTTAAAGATGTATAGAATCAAATCAAAATTTGAAGAGAACTGTTCACTGCTGTACTTAACTAGGGAACAAAAAGCTTCCATGCTGCTAAAGCTACAAACAGGATACAACCAGAAAGATCTGACCTAAAATAAGAATATCTTTAAGAAATTATTTAAGTACTACAAGTGACCTGGAAGCTTCTACCTCTCTCCTAGTTTTACACAAGTTAATAGTTTCTACTCAGAGTCAAGTAGTTGAAAAATTAGCAAAAAATAAGGCAAAATTTGAATGGTGCTTAATGATTAACAAGAACTAGAGAGCCAATTAAAGAAAAAAACAAGTGGAAATAGAAAAAGAATTAATCATACTAAAACCAACTCCAACTCCATGCTTGAGCCTGACCTATGATAAAACAAAGGCATAATAACTCCTGTGAAGCAGGCTGCAGTCAATGCTTCACAATACACATGTAAGAACCTTGCTGGGTATAGAAGAAATGCATGAAAAATAAGCTTTAGTGGTACTCCATACCTGGCAGAAGTGTTTCATTTTGTCCAGCACTTTGTTTACTTCTGGAACAACATCCTTGCCATCTACAAGTATTGGTGTATTGGAACGATTTCTCAGAGCAATATGAAGTACAGCTCGGTTCTGAAATAAGAAAGGAAAAAAACAATTAAGCTACGCCAAAATTAAACCCATGAAAACACTGAAAACTCAATTATAACAAGCAACCAAAGTTATTTACTCTGGCATTCTCAATTACCTTGAGTACTTCATTTCATATAGGAAGAGATAAATATGTATTTAAACATGTGACAAAGAAGGAATACAAGAGCCACATTCTATCCACTGCCCACAATTAAGTGTTCCCAGAATACTTGCACACAAGATTAATAGGTGGTAGCTGTGTTAACTGAAAAAATGTGCTAGCATGCACTATGTGACATTAATTCTCCAGTTACACACAAGTTAAAGCAGTGAAATTTGGCCTGTGACTCGCCTGTTCAGAAGCATGAAGGAGTTAGTCAATACTAATGAACAAATTAAAAGATTTGTCTGCTCTGCCTCATTGTTCCTCACTACAATGAAAGGCATCGTGAGACAAAGACAACACAGACAATGTGAACTGCCAAGTTATGATTTAAATACCAAACGCTAATTCAAAAATCACCGAGTTTGTGGTTACTGACTCTGAATATGAAAAACCTCTTTCCATTGCTAATTATCAAAGTGTACTCAGGGAAATCTGTGATGAACGGAGGTAATCTCTACACAGCACTCAGCCACAGAATGTTATCGTCTGGTAAATACTGCTCACCATGAGGCTTGAAAGAAGCTTCATATCAATCAAGAGAGGCAGTCATTAAGCAGTTAAACAGAAGTATTTCCTAGATGTGGGGTGGGCTGTGAAGGCTGTTCCCATGATGAGTGGTCAGACACAAGTCCTCTTGTAATGCGTATCTTGCCACATGAAGCTGCAAGTTTTAACTCATCCAGGACAAACACCTGGCAGTGACACGCTTGGGTGCACTGCGAAGGATTTCCACATAAGCACACACCACGCAGCCAATGCCTGCAGCACCCAGTACAGACAAGTCCAAAGAACTTAAGACAAATAGCTAAAAAATGTTGTAAATCAGAACAACAGTAGCAGACAAGTCTGTTCTTGCAATTAAGCAGACCCTTCTGACTTATTGCTTTATTCAGTCATGCTGTTTGACAGCATCCCGTTTTTAAGGTCTCATGACAATTTCACATTGTCCATGTGCTCATATTCCAGAGCCAAACCAAACTGATTTGATATTCTACACCAACAGAGAAAGTTAGACTTCGAATTAGATTTGGTTTGTTAACTTCTGACTGAAAAGGAGAAACAGTCCAGTAATGAAAATGATGTTTCTGGACTCTTCATGCTGGTAATTGCTACATAGAGTTGCCATATCAAGACAGAGGCAAAACAGGGAGCTACTAGCTAAAAGCCAAACATCAGTTAAAGTGCTTTCTGTGAAAACTGCATCCTCCTGAGAAGACTTCAGTTGCTACATTTGCTTTCATGTGGATAATGAAGAGTAACTCCATAATAAACGGTCCAAGATGGGCCAACCCTGTAATAACTGGAGTTACATGAGGCTACTGAGAGGCAATACAGAAGAAAAGTCCTCCAGACAGATTTAAGATTTATCATTCTCTTTCCTCACTTCCTTTTTTCACTAGTTAGAATTACATCTGAGGGATTGACAACATTAATAGAAAAGGAAGGGGAACCATTTCTCAATTAAGCTTTTCTGTCTGCTTGTGCAAACACCTTGTGCAACACCTAAAACAGTCAATAACCAAGTCAAAGGAAATACTGATTTCTGTGAATCCAGCTCAAACTTAAACAGCCTTTAGTATTTAAGGTAGACTAACAAATCACACTATACTGTTGAGCTTCCAGCTTTCATGTTATATTTAATTGCAGAAAAATGTAGAGCTGGTTCAGTGAAGATTTAGCTGTAATTATAACCTTCAAATCTACAAAAAGAGGAAGATGCACATCCTCTTACTGAAACAGGAGGCCAATTTCCCAAGATTGTTTGTAGTCTCTGCTGTTAAACATAACCAAAGATAGGCAGCATCAACAAACTAAAGCAAAAGCCTCATACAATTCTCACTAATACTTTGTAGGTAGTGTATCAAGCTTAATGAATACTAACATTAAACAGAAGCATATAAGGGATACTTGGAATAGAATATTCTGCTCCATGCCCTTTGCAAGACCTAACTTATCTTGCTCTCTACAAAAGAGGGAAGAAAAGAAAAAATAGGCCACCAAAAAATCCATGAAAAAGTTAACATGTGTTGAAGGGAGGACTGAATAGCTTCATTCTTAACAAATCTTCCTCTGTCTTTGTCAAAGCTGTAAAAATTTCTAATGTTAAGTAGCAACGCAAACATTACAGCTCCTCAGCATTTCTGAGTAGCAATTAGAATGAGGTTTTTCAAGGCTTCTTACGCAGATGCATGAACATCCGTAACAAACACACCACTGAGGGGAAGAACCATGGACAGAAATAGCCTTACCTCAGTGAAGTTGATCTTCTCTCCGCTAAACATGCGCTCTCGGGCACTTTCCACACCCCTTGACTTTGCCTGAGGAATGTAAAAATAGATTCCTCTTAAAAATAGTAAGAAGTCAACATGCACTGCAAAGGTCCAGCAACACTAAAGAGTGTCAACATTTACCACAAGACAGTGAAACAAACTGATAAAACTCAGACTGCATGAAATATGAAATATTGTTTCAACTGCAAGTATAGAAGACATCACCTTCTCTTACAACTCCACACAGAAAAATACATATATTGTATTTATTATAATTATCATATTGTATATTTCTATCAACTATTTTATTGCAGATCTCTAACAACGCCACACGCCAGCAGGGTTGTTAAACACAGTCTTTTCAGCGAGCACAAGAGGTAACTGCGCATTGAAAAACAGCCTTGTACCTTGGGGTTAAAGCACAATGCAAAACTCTGGACAGTGCCAAGATTTCTAAATGTGGCCTCCCAAACTCAGAGCTAAGCGCGTATAAGCAATGGGAGAATGATCAGTAGCAGGTGAAAGTTAAGTAATTCAAATAAATTGCTTTATTAATTCAAGATTTTAAAGACCTACCAGTTCCATCAGCATCTTCATCACTTCTTCTGTAACAAGGTTCTTTGAATAATCCAGCAAGATATCCCCATGATCAGAATTCAGAGTCAAGCTGTCAAAACAAACAGGTCCTTTAATTGCATGTTCCTGAAGAGTCACTGTTTTAAGCAAGACAACTCTAACTCCTCCACAGACTACAAAATAATTGGAACCCTAATTACACTATGTCAGTAAAGATGACCTGAGGGCCAAATCGCCCCACAAGCGTCATATAATGACTTTAGTGACTGCTTCAACAAGCTATATTATAGTGTCCACTTTCTGCTTGTGAAAGTCCAAATAAGATTAAGTATTTAATACATAGTTGGACAACCACATTGTTTTCACTGAGCCACCAATATTCTGTCAATAATAACCTTCCCCCAATATATCATAGGCAAAAATCTTACCACACTATTGCTGCTCAAGAATTAAACTCTCTTCCTACGGATACTTTCAATAACTATAGCCATTCTTTGATATGGAGACTTGAATCATAGAATCATAGAATGACCAGGTTGGAAGAGACCCACCGGATCATCGAGTCCAACCATTCCTATCAGACACTAACCCATGTCCCTCAGCGCCTCGTCCACCCGTGCCTTAAACCCCTCCAGGGAAGGTGACTCAACCCCCTCCCTGGGCAGCCTGTTCCAGTGCCCAATGACCCTTTCTGTGAAGAATTTTTTCCTAATGTCCAACCTAAACCTCCCCTGGCGGAGCTTGAGGCCATTCCCTCTTGTCCTGTCCCCTGTCAATATCAGTACAACTTCATGTACAGAAACACTGTAAACCACTGCACAGACTTAAATCCCATTTGTGGAGTCTTATCGTCCACACTGACTCTGTGGAAGTCTGAATTCATTAAATAATCCTTATCCAAAAGCTACAGCCCAAGACTTCAGAACACAAGCACTTCTGGTTTTACACCCGAGATGCAACACCCAAGCAGTCCAACAGAAAGCAAATGAGCCCGCTTCTCTTTACTACCCTTGTAAGTAGAAGTTCCATAGCCCCTCTAGTGCTCTACCACAGTTTTCTACCCATGTTTTACTAATTTACAGTCAAATATACACATTTACTCTAAACCGAAAAATCCAAGTCCTGGAAGTAACTCAGCAGGCTTGCTATGAAAGCACAGAAAGTCTTTCACAGCTCGCTCACTCGCTTCAGACACACATGCCACAGGAAATTACATCTCAAACCTCAAAGCTTCCATGTTGCTCCATCCCCCCAGCTTTCTCTTTCCCAACAGTTGAGCACAGAAATATGCAATGATATTTTAGTGACCACCTATGCCAGAGACTTCACAGGAACAAACCACTGCATACTTGCTATTCCAAACAGATCTAATATGACAGAGCAGGCAGAGTCCACAACGAAAGAACAAAGCTGAACTTGTAATAACAGCAATAACCAGCACAGCCTAGATAATTGGGTGCCTTCATTAACTTCAGGGAAAACACAGATAATCTTCACAGTGTTCTGTTCCATGAATGCCAATCTTTGCTTTATGTTTGCCTGACGCAGCCTTAGTTCTACAATCCATCATTATTTTACTTATATGAATTAGGACAAAAAAAAAAATCAATCTCACTAGACCCAGAGGATAGAGTATCCCATGGAACTCTGCTGATGTTCAAACCACTACTCCTTTGAAAGAGCTGCAGGAAGACGGCATCCAAGACATTTCATGCCAAAAAGCAAGCAACAGCTACCCAGATCCAACTTCTGAGCACACAAGGTGGAACACAGCGTGCACTGCAAGCTCATGTTAAACCCCTACCCCAAGGGAGCCATCCTTTATTTAAAATGGATCCCCAAACCCTGCAGCTCAGCTGCACTCTGCTTCTCTACCCACTCTGCAATGCAGCAGCTAACGGGAGCGCTACCCGGCTGGAACAGGAGACTTGTCACGTAAGCCACATCCACACTTCAGCGGCAACGCTAAGGTCACCTGCAGCATCTCAGAAGGATTTTATCCCCCATCTAAACACCAACTGAAGCTGTATGCAACCCCTAACTAGACACCACACACGGATTCCCTGGTGCCACGTCTGCCATTTAGATTGGAGGCCCCTTCTGATCCTCCAATGGACAAGTCACCTATCAGGGGTTTAGTACTAAGGCGTTACATCTTGCACTAGTCATAATATTTGCATCAAGAATACCCAAGGAGCATCTGGGAGGCGATGCCCCATCCCTGGAGGGGCTCAGGGCCAGGCTGGACAGGGCTGGAGCCCAGGGCAGGCGGGTCAGAGCGGGGTGAGCTGTGAGGCCCCTTCCAACCCCAACTATTTTACGATTCTAAGCGTCACTCAAGCCAAGACGCTAACGAAACGCTGGATGGATGCAACAAGTGCGATCCCGGCCCCCGAGAGCAGCGTATCGCGAGGCTTGCGGCGAGCGGCCCCCAGTGCGGCTGTGCGAGAGCCGCGGCCCGCGCTGTGCGGCCCGGCACGTACCCGGCTGCAAGGAGGAGTCAAGGACGCGCCGGCGGCCGCCTCCGCGGGGGCTCCGCACCGGCCTGCGCCACACCGCGGGGCCGCGCACCCCTCCCTGCCTCGCTCCCCACCACGGGAGGGGGGATCCATCCCTCCCTGCCTCGCTCCCCCCTCACGGGAAGGGGGGATCCATCCCTCCCTGCCTCGCTATCCCCTCACGGGAGGGGGGGGGATCCATCCCTCCCTGCCTCGCTCCCCACCACGGGAAGGGGGGGATCCATCCCTCCCTGCCTCGCTCCCCACCACGGGAAGGGGGGGGATCCATCCCTCCCTGCCTCGCTATCCCCTCACGGGAGGGGGGGGATCCATCCCTCCCTGCCTCGCTCCCCCCTCACGGGAGGGGGGGGATCCATCCCTCCCTGCCTCGCTCCCCCCTCACGGGAAGGGGGGGATCCATCCCTCCCTGCCTCGCTATCCCCTCCACGGGAAGGGGGGATCCATCCCTCCCTGCCTCGCTATCCCCTCCACGGGAAGGGGGGGGCCCATCCCTCCCTGCCTCGCTCCCCACCACGGGGAGGGGGGGGGCCCATCCCTCCCTGCCTCGCTCCCCACCACGGGGAGGGGGGGGATCCATCCCTCCCTGCCTCGCTCCCCCCCTCACGGGAAGGGGGGATCCATCCCTCCCTGCCTCGCTCCCCACCACGGGAAGGGGGGGGATCCATCCCTCCCTGCCTCGCTCCCCCCTCACGGGAAGGGGGGGATCCATCCCTCCCTGCCTCGCTATCCCCTCCACGGGAAGGGGGGATCCATCCCTCCCTGCCTCGCTATCCCCTCCACGGGAAGGGGGGATCCATCCCTCCCTGCCTCGCTATCCCCTCCACGGGAAGGGGGGATCCATCCCTCCCTGCCTCGCTATCCCCTCCACGGGAAGGGGGGATCCATCCCTCCCTGCCTCGCTATCCCCTCCACGGGAAGGGGGGATCCATCCCTCCCTGCCTCGCTATCCCCTCCACGGGAAGGGGGGGGCCCATCCCTCCCTGCCTCGCTCCCCACCACGGGGAGGGGGGGATCCATCCCTCCCTGCCTCGCTCCCCACCACGGGGAGGGGGGGGGCCCATCCCTCCCTGCCTCGCTCCCCACCACGGGGAGGGGGGGGATCCATCCCTCCCTGCCTCGCTCGCTCCCACCCAGGAGAGTAGAGACTCACATCCATCTCTCCCTCCCCCGCCCCACAAGGAGGCGCATCCCTCTTCCTTCGCTCCCACGCGGGAGGACGCATCCCTCCCTCCCTCGCCCCCAGGAGGGTACATCCCTCCCTCCCTCTCTCCATCCCTGCTTCCCTTGCCTCCAGAGAGCACAGCCATCCCTCCCTCACCCCACGACAAGGCACATCCACGCGTCCCTCCCTGCCTCCCGCGACCCCCAGGAAGAGGCATCCATCCCTCCCTCGCTCCCACCCGGGAGGGCGCATCCCTCGGCCCCCGGACGGCGCCTCCCTCCCTCCGTCGCTGCTCCCCCCGCCCCGGGAGGGCGCATCCACCCCCGCTGCCTCCCTGTCCCCCCGGGAGGACACGCCGCACCCCCGCCCCGCTCCCACCCGCCGCACGGGGAAAGCGGGTGGGCAGGGACCCCCCTCACCTGAGCTTCTGGAAGCGATCCTTGTCCGCCTCGAAGAGCTGCCGCAGGACGAGCTTGGAGGAGTTCGCCTTGTGCCACTCGAGCAGCTTCTTGAAGCTGGGGTCCGCGGAGAGCGCCATGCCGGCGGGCGGGGGCAGCGCGGCCTGCGAGGCTCTTATGGCGGCAGCGGCCCCGCCCCACAGGGCAGAACCGCCGGGCCCCGCCCCTGCCGGGAACCGGCTGGGCTGAAGGGACCTCAGAGCCCAGCCAGCTCCACCCCTGGGACCTCAGAGCCCAGCCAGTCCTACCCCTGCCGCGGGCAGCGACACCTGCTGCTGCATCAGGGGCTCCAAGCCCCATCCAACCTGGCCTTGAACCCCTCCAGGGACGGGGCAGCCACCCCTGCTCTGGGCAGCCTGGGCCTCCCCATCCTCACGGGAAAACATTTCTTCCTTATATCTAATCTAAATCTTCCCTGTTCCACTTTAAAGCTGTTGTCTCTCGTCCTGTCACTCCGTGTCCTTGTAAAAACCCCTCCTCAGCTTTCCTGCAGCCCCTTCCAGCTTCTCTTCTCCAAGCTGAGCAAGCCCAGCTCTCTCATCGTGTCTCTGCAGCAGAGATGCTCCAGCCTTTGATCATCTTCACAGCCTCCTCTGGACCCAAAATGATCAGAGGGCTCTCCAGCCCTCCAGGCTGTGCAGTGGTTGTGAATCCCATGTGGAGGGAAGTGCAGTGTTCCCGTGGCCTCAGGGCCACTGTGCGTGGGGAGCTGGGCAGGATGAAAACAACAAGGGGAGGAAGGACAGGGACAGGTGGGCAGGGTTGGCCGCTCGCTCTGTGGTCCCAGTGCCAGGCCATGGGGCAAGGATCATGGAATCATAGAATGGTCCATCCAACCTGGCCTTGAGCACCTCCAGGGGTGGGGGTCCCACATGTGGCTCTGAACCCCAGCCTGGCATCATCAGCACCGCAAAACCTGCTGACCCCTCCAAAGGGGTCCCCACCTTTTCTGCCAGCAACATCTGCACGCTCCTTAGACAGCCCCTGCACCGTGGCTGCTCCAGTTTGCTCTCCCAGAACCTTGGCTTCTCCAGCAGCTGTTCCATAAGGAGCTTACAGGATGGAGCTGCGTGGCAGGGGCGTGCTCGGTCGGCAGGCAGGCCAGGGCAGGCGGGACGGCAGCTGCACCCTTCTGCGGGGAGAAAAAACACTGCTGTGGGCACAAAGCAGAATGCTATGTGAAGATGGGTGTGGAGGGGAGTATGTCAAATTCCAGAGATCGCACTATGCGGCTTAGGTGAATAAATCCCAGCAAAGTCATATTTTAAGCACCTAAGCCCCTTTATGGATCTGGGCCTAAATTAGAGTTACAGAGCATGAACTTGACTCAGATCGCTATAATCACAGCTAAAGTCTTAAGCAGCAGAATCAGCACTTTTTCTTTGCTGCAAAACAAATATTGTTAGTTGATCCTTAATTACATTAAAAAATACGTATCTCTGGTATCGAGATAACAGACTGGCTAAAAAAGGCCCTTCCTTACATTTCCTTGTTACTGAGGTTTGCTTTTTCAGTCTTAAAACAATAGGCAAAAGCCATTTTCTTCAGCAAAATAAACCTTAATTGCTTTTTATGTTTTCATTTTGTTTACATTTTTGGAGGCCCCTCTCATCCCAGCCAGTCACAGGTTTGGGGAATTTCTCCAAGGCAAAGCTCCCCAACCCCCTGACCATCCATCAGCGCTTCCTGACACACCTTCAGGTAAGGAAGGAAAATGAAATTACAAGTAACAACTGGACTATGGACTTGATTCCACAGAGAAGCACTGTAAGTCTTTAAGGAACCACTTACCTCACCATGCACACTGCCGTGTACACTTTACATGATTTCCATCCTTTTCAAGACCTTAACGATAAAACCCTCAGTAATCCCATACTCCTGTTCATAGTCACACTGTAACCCAGGATGTAAAGTTCTTGGTCCTAATAAATATCTCCGATTAATCACAGGGAGAGAACAAATGTCCTTTTTACAACGTTAGCTTTACTGACAGCATTTGATAGTCAGCCGTGAGCTCCTCACTCAGCTTTCTCCAATCTTCTTTCCCCTTCCTTGTATTTTTTTATCATGATCTTTGCACTACTTGAATTGTCTCCAAATCCTCGAGATCTTAAACCTAGAAGACCCAAGCCCAAAGTCAGCAGGGTTTTGTTGGCTTCACATTGCGAATCTACAAGCATTCTTACACTTAATTGTATCTGTGCAAGAATGCATAGGCTCAGGTAATCAATAAATTCATCAATAATGTATTAATAATGTATTAATTCCAGTTCACAGCATGGACACACTGTGACTGTAAAATCACTGTCTTGCTACCAATTCCATTTTGTAAAATACTAATTTTGTTGCCCAGTACTAACATGCTTGCTGCCCAAAGAGTGTAAATTTCATTTACTTTCTGTTTTAATACTCAGTTCTAAGATTCTGAGATGCCATCTCTCATTTCGTTAACCTTAAAGTTTACAAATTATCTGCCATTCATGTTTTCTGTCCTTAGACCTCCTCCCTTCCGACTTCCTCTCTTCTTTCCCTAGAATTATGCACACACCTTGGAGAGTTCTAGAGTTCAAACTACTCCTGCAACAGACTATGCAAATTTTATGGCATATGAGAAAGATATCCAGGCCAAGGTCCTAATTCTAATCTTTAAAGACCATTGGATAAGGTCTGTAGCTGTTCCAGGAGTTGCTCATCTCTCCATAAGCTGTGCAACAGCTGACCTCTACAGGGACAGTAGGGCCTTGTCTACTCTGAAAAGACCAATTGATTTCATTGTGGAGGGCAGGAGGATTTGGACCTGGGAGGTTCTGCAGCTGAGCCAGCTGTTTCTCTGGCAGCTGATAGCTGTCATACCAATTTCCCTCAAGATTAATTCCAAGGCAGCTCTAATGGATGGAAGCAATAATGTCAAGTCAAGGCAAAACCTTAAACTAATGGAAGACAGATAGTGTGAACATAGCGGTGCTTCAGCTCTGCAAAATAACCAGCTGGAAAACATTCCCATTCCAAAAAGGCCAAAGGCTATCATAGCAAGGGATGACACCCTTCAGGGCTAAGAAAGGGCATTTTAGTAAAGGATATTCTGTAATGGATGGAGATCAGTTTTGTGACCTGTAGGGTACAATGGTGGATTTACCATTTTACAAATGCCAGCCTCCATTAACAACAGCTGCACAATGACCCACTTATAAAAAAGACAAGTGAAAATTCCATTTTGGAAGACAGCTGCATAGACATTAATATTTCCTAATGAATGTGTAGAGCCTAAATACTGCTGCCTCAGGCACTTATGCCAAAAAGGTTAAGTGGCATGTTTAATAGATAATCTCAATGATTAATTTATCAGAAAGAACCAAGTGGCTAATTTCCCCTAATTGAAATTTTCTGGCATGATAAAAAAATTTCATATATAATTCCACTTCCATTCAAATCTATTGTACTAACTTATTTTATTATGTGAAAGCAAACAAAACTACAGTCTTGAATCCTGCTTTCGTTTCTCAGTAATGGAATGAGATACTTGAGTGGCCGCAGAGAAAGGAGTAAGAGGGTTCTTCTGAGGGCTGATAATAAGAAATGGGACCACATCTTCAAATCCAGTCCCAGATTTCAAATAAAAAAAAAGGAGCCAGATTTGGAGAGTGCTGCACAGCCACCAGCTTTTGGGTTTAGCAGCAGGAGAAAACTGATTGCACGCTCACTACAGTGGGCTAGGTGGAACAGGGCTCACTTGGATCAGCAAAGGAACTCCTACCTTTTATGAGATTGGAACAAATCGAGGCAGGGTCAGGAACAAAGCTTCAGGAACACAGCATGCAGCAACCTGATGTCAGGACTGACCATCCCAGTGTACTAATTCTGAAATATTTAAGCTGATTGTCTATGCCTACATTTTTAAGTATTTCTAACAAATTCAGGTGCCCTCCATTTTTAGAAAGGGTGCCTTACATGGAGGGGTGATTTTTCTACTCAAACTGTGATAGTCAGATACAAACTCTTCTTCAGAGGCAGCACAGAGGGAGCAAACCTCATGCTAAGGGCAGACAGGGAGAAATTGCTCTAAACTGTGCTGGGTAAAGCAGTTAACTATTTGAGGGGAAAAACAGGGACCTGGCATATGCGACAGCAGAGGAAACTTGTAAGGGAAGAAGTAACACAGGTCTTACACAGAACAGAGAACAGCCATGGAGAAATATGGTGTGTGGAAAGTGCCAATGTATATGGTGAAGTCAGTGTCTCCATTATATCCATGGTTTTCCTGCCTTGTCATTTTTGTTCTGGGCTTGCCTTTTCAGTATACTTTTAAAATCTTTCTTGATGGTCAGGACAGGGACCGCAGGTGGTGGTTACTTTGTTTCTGGCTCCCGCTGCCAATTCTTTCTGTGCTTTATTGCTTGCCTATTGGAATGAGTTTCTGTATGTACTAATTGGCTGGTTATAGTCATTGAATGGTTCATATGATCTTTATAAGGTTTTAAAACTCACATGGAGAAATTGTGCAGATTCCACTCCCTTCTCTTTCCATCTCGGGGAGGGGAGGGCGTGGGGGGGTTCTTAAATATTCCTGCTACACACTGGAAGAGGCTTCCCTGTCCTGTCCAGCTGGTTCCCCAGTGATGCCGCAGCCCAGGGCAAACGCCCTGCTAGGAAAACACGGTCTCTGGAAGCAGAAAAGGGTAAAAGCCTACAGCAAGTCAGAGTGGCAGCCCAAAGGCTTCATAGCAGTTCTGCAGCTTTGCTAACTGATACCAACAGATGGCAATACTGCACTGAGAATTCTGTACCTGTGTGCCACCCTCTGGACTTTCCTCTGTCCTTCCCAGGGAACTGCAGAGTGGTTACTGTCTTGTTTTAAACTCCTCTCGTGATGATGTCACACAAACACAGTCGTTCAGGAAAAAAAAAAAATCCAAACATCACGTGTTTTGATGATGACACACAGGGGCAGCGCTTTTATCTCTTAATCTACTGAAGGTAATGGAAAACTCGGTAGTTTCACTGCTGGTTCAGTTAATAATCAACATTTTTAAAGATGACACCCTTAACATACTACAGGTTTGTAGCAAGCACCAAATTCCTTTTGTAATACATGTAAAACTGAAGTTTCAACAGTCGGAAACTATACTTTTTTTAATGAGGCACCTTATTAATTTTAAGAAATACTTACATAAGCCCCACCCCCCACCCCCCAACACAGGCATCCCAAGAACATAAATTGTAGCTGTCAGAGGCGTGGTCCGTAATAGAGATATTTTCCATAAGCATCTTATTGTTACAAATAGCTTTCCTGCTACAAAAAAGGGAGCCAGAGTATAAATGAGCATTAGGCCACCACATTTTAATTACTTGGCATTCTAAATTGGGTAATGGCAGTAAAGTTTAAAAGAGAGGTAAGGAATGCACTAACTTTCTCAGAGGCACAAAATATAAAACTAGAGCTTTTTATATTAGCAGTTTTACTAAGTCAAATACTAGTTCTCTGTGAATTAATATACTTGTTACTTATCTGGAAAGAAAACAAAGATCTGAAAAAGGAGCAGCAAGATCTGTAGTTGACAGGTTATTTATACTACGGTTAGAGAGGACTACAAAGAACTTCAAAAGACCTAATTAGACAATATCACATGGGCAAGCTGATGGAAAGCAAAACTCAGTTTTGATAAGTATTGTGCTATAGAAGGAAAAAAGTTATTTATGGGATTTATAGCATTCTAAAAAATGTATCAGCTTAAAAAGCAAACTGAGGTCATGTTTAGCTGTGGTCAAATTAAGTAAACTTGATACATTTCCATAGACCTAACACTGGCTTTCTAATCTGCGCATTATTTACCACGGTACTTTCTGAAAAATATGTAAGTGATGCAAACCTTTACCATCCTGCAGAAAAGCCAACAGCATCTCTATTCTTCCCTTGAATACATAACTTCTCCAAATCCTTAAGAACACTGCCTGGCTTCTCAGCCATCATATTTGGGCTCCCAAGTGTCCAACACAAGGCTTAAGGCTGCATTAACATCCTGCTTTGGGTACAGCTGAAGTTGTTCACAGCCTCTCCCAAAATTATTCTTGCTCCTTTTGGGCTAATTTGATGGAGGATCCATGGAGATCACTACTGCATAAGCAATTACCATCTCTGTAAATACCTGATAGGGAATATGCATGGAAGAGAACCCCAACCTCATCCTTTCTGAAGAAATCAATATATCCATGCTTCAGTCATCAGCCCACAAAATGACTGTAATGCTAACATTTTGCATGAATGGTAACTAGTTAATTAACATTTCTTAAAGTCCTGAAACCTCAGATTAATAGTGCTCTGGAGTATAAAGACATAATATTATTTCATTGAACATTTGTCATTTAAAAAGCTCTATGCCTAAAGCTTTAATCAAACTCTGTAAGATGAGAGCAATTTGGTTTTTCTTACATTTTGGTGTCTTGTCTCTGCTAAGATGCATGTGTAGTTAAAGCATGTATTTAATTTGAGAGAAGCATAGGTACTACTGCTTATATGATCACGGGAACCAAACCAAACAGTGGAATCCTACACTTCAGAGAGGTCTATAGTTGTCTTAAGAGTTATTTTTAGAAGATATGTTTTCCTGAATTTATAATTTATGACACTATATCACTCCTATTAGTACATTAAAAAGTCTCTTTTTCAGTTAATTACTGTTTTGCTAAAGCTGCCAAGCGTCAGTGTCTCTAAAATGTCTTGTTTCTAACAAGGACCACTATTTTTTGTTATATTAAATGATTACTGGCTACCAGATTTAAATTGTTTTGGTAGCACAGTACAAGAAGGTCATTGAGTTGCTGGAATGTGTCAAGGGAAGGACAATGAGGCTGGTGAAGGGTCTGGAGAACAAGCCTTGCAGGAGATGCTGAGGGAACTGTGATTATTTAGCCTGGAGGAGAGGAGGCTGAGGGGAGACCTCATCACTCTCCGCAGCTCCCTGGAAGGAGGTTGTAGCAAGGTGGGTGCTGGTCTCTTCTCCCAAGCAACAGGTGATAGGATGAGAGGAAAAGGCCTCAAGCTGCACCAGGGGAGGTTTAGATCAGATATTAGAAAAAAATTCTTTCCTGAAAGAGTGGTGAATCTCTGAAGGAGGCTGCCCAGGGCAGCGGTGGAGTCACCATCCCTGGCAGTGTTCAAAAAGTGTATAGCCACAGCACTTTGGGACAAGGTTTAGTAGCCACAGTGATGTTGTGTTGATGGTTGGACTTGATGATCTTAGAGGTCTTTCCAGCCTTAATAATTCTATGATTCTATGTATA
This sequence comes from Phaenicophaeus curvirostris, assembly GCF_032191515.1. NCBI lineage: Eukaryota > Metazoa > Chordata > Aves > Cuculiformes > Cuculidae > Phaenicophaeus > Phaenicophaeus curvirostris. The sequence goes on from NC_091405.1 coordinate 18,729,442, forward strand.
CATTCTTCTTGATTACAATTCCTCTATACACAGTGGATTTTAACAAGGCAGGAAATTAATTTATGATTTAATGTTATTTTCTATCAGATATTGCAGAAAGCAAAGATATTCTTGTGAATAATAAACAAAGAACTATGCATTTTCAGTCAAGTTCACTGCTACTGCAATCACAGCTTTTAACGGTGGTCAAGAACACTTATTTGAATAGTACAAAATCACTTCAGATAGATATGTGTGTCTTGAGGCTAAAATTTCATGGCCATTTGGCAATTGTGCCATAAACATTAATACAGGAACACAACTGAAAATGTTGAGACACCAGTGACTTCAATGGCAATAAAATCAGGCCCCATGCAATAATTGTTTGTAAGCTGCAGGTGACAGTATGGAGCATCAGACTGCTTACTTGCGCTCCAGTTCAGTGTCCATGCAAAAAATCTTTTCCAGAAGACCTCTGGCAAGACAGATAATACACAGCAGAACATTATTATTAAAGCCTCATCATCTGGCACAGCACAGAGCATCAGGAATGTCACTTCATGCACAGTGCAAGCATCAGCCAAGTCAGGGGCTGAGGGCACGGTGGGATTGCCCCTTTCAGAGGCAGCTGAGCCTTCTCTAGGACCAGAAAGACCACGCGATGATGACCTTCCAGTGTACCAGTGGCCACCCTAAAGCAGCTCTGAGCACACGGATTCTTTTCATGTATCCTAGCAAACCAGATGCAGGCAGAAAGCTTTGTCTGCCTTTTTTTGTGTAATCGATACTGACAGGTAAATTCCTTCTGAAGTATTTTTAGACATTACATATAAACTTCACCCACTCTCTTGAAAGTCAGTGTTTCTTGCCCTTTACAAGCAGAGAAGCTGAAATAACATTTTTACTCTGAAAGCTGGGAAGAACAGCAGTAGTACCTCTTATTTTTATATTCTATTTCATTTACAATTTCAATAAAGATTTATTTATTTACAAGCTGTCAGCCTTGCTGATTTAATATTAAACACTACCAATGCTGACTTCAATATGAAAATGAATAGAAATTTAGGAAGAACAATTAACAATCCTGCTAATGATGCAACGGCCAGGAAGCTTAGTCTGCTATAACTGCATTATGGTGTCACACTCATAAGACAAATCAGCAGGAAAGATGCTCATCTAAAACCAAAGCAAGCAGATTTTTTTTTTCATGTAGAAGGATAGTGAAGTTGTTAAATTATGTACCTGTTTTGCCTATGTTCACAGTAAAACCACTTGCCAAGTTCACCAAGGAGATCATTGCGCAAGCCTGGTTCGCAGGTCTGTGATCCAGCCGTCGCTGTCTCTTGTTTTTACAAGGCGAGCCAATCAGTTAGGTAAAACACGGTTCTGCTGAAAGCAATGCGAAATTCATTTTGACATCAGTGGATTTATGTCGGTTCCCATAACTATTCATTTTTCATGTAATTGTTATACTTATTATATATTATATTAGCCATAATTAAATATTAATTATTATAATTATGTGCAATTATAATAATATAAATATTACATATCGTACTTTGCACATATACAATAGAGAGGAAAGGTCTTAAAACATGTTGTTTAGAGAAAATGCTACATATTTCCAGGTTAAAAATACTTTACACAATGGAAATGGTTTAATACAGACATTTAAGTTACTTTGGTTCTAGAAAAAAATATTTTTTTCCAGCCATAGGGTCTGATCTACTCCCATTAAGTTTAACACAAAGATTGCCACTCACTTTAAAAGCAGCAGAACCAAGCCTCAGAATACATTCTTTAAAATATGTTTACCATTTAAATGTTCACCACTGCTGCAGTCAATCCACGTTCGAGGATTAGGAATTTACACTATCAAACAGAAGGTGACTTTACCTTATGTTGTTTTGGCAATGTGCACATTATTTGCAAGTTCTAGCAAATTCTCTATGTATGATTGTTCGATTGCAAGTGGAGACCCTCATGGGAAGCAAAGGCAGCTTTAAAGTACTGTTCACGTGCAGTAATTCTTGGCAGCTGACCCACTAAAGCAGAGTTTTGAGACTCGTGCTTTGCTCCGCTATCATTTCTGTGACAAGTTCCCTTCCTCCCCTCTCAGTGGGGCTCCTGCCGGGAATGTAACACACATCACTGGAGTAAGCAGCGATGTGCCAGTCTGCATCTGCTGCAAAGCAACCTAAAAATAAAGCCCAATTGGACAGTGCCATTTGGTGTGCAGCAGCTCACAGTCCAGTAATGCAAAGCAGGCTGTCAGCAGAGAGAAATGATTGTTCAGCTACAAGCCGAACAAACCGCGGGGTCTTGGAAAACCCAGAAACCATCCTTCGGTATTTATTTATAAACTTAATTTCTCAAGATTTATTATCGTTGCAATTTGAATTTGCAATGAATCATTGCAATGAATTTCTATCAGTGAAAGCATAATGAGAACATCTCCTCAAAATTTACTATTAATCTGTTCAGGAATCAGACCATCTTGAAGGTTGTTTTGGTTCAAGGAGGTTCTCTGGTAATGTGGATTTTGGTTTAGAAGATTTCTCTACCCTTCAAGCTAGCATTTTTTCCGGTGCGTATCAGATAAGCCAGTAACTCTCTTTATCATCCCAATTCTGTAGACTGACTCTTTTCAAAAAGATCTGCCTATTAATGTTGTTCTCCCTACACTTTCTCTTTTAAATACCTGCCTGTGTTACTGGCTTGTGTGTATTACCACACTCTGTGAAATTAAAGGGTATGGTCACACAGAGGGCACAAATGACTACAATGCAAATAATTGCAGGCTCTTAAATTAAAGATACAACCTTGTACCTCATGCTTCATGCTACCATACAATTTGGCAGGGGAAAATCTCTTAAGATTTTCGTATTTTTGCAGTTGTCAAATTCCTATTGCATTGGATTTTGAGGATATTTATTTACAAATATTATTCTTAATTTATAAATAGCTGGCTTTGAAAGAAACACCCATATTGATTTTATGTAAAATGGGAGTGCAATTAGACACAGAATGGAATAATAGCAACTGCAGGTCCTGGGCCTTCAATGATCTGTGTGTGAATGGATCTCACCACAAGATCAGCACCATGATTTTTAAAAATCATTAAGTAAAAACATGACTGAGGCTAACAGGCTTTAAATATCTTTTGTTACTGCTACTATAGTTATGGCTGGAAACCCCCAAATTACATGTTTGCCATTGTACAGCTGGAAAAATGAGCTTTACAAAGATTTCTGTTTATATATTTTCAGAAAAAATAATTACACACTCTTAAAAACACAGGGTATAAAGCCAGTGCAGATTGAACTTCATTCTTATGTATTCTGCTGGTCTGCCAATTCCACATGCATACAAACCGTAAGAGAGAGTGTCCCAAAGTATTATGGGCTTCATTTTCTCAGGAAACCACCATTCCTAGAATTGTGAGACGAAGCAAACATGAAGTTGCATGGAACTTACAACGAGAGGGCCAAAATTAGCAACTTTGAAGACCATCAATATGTTATTGAGTCCACATGAGGAGAAAACCACAACTCTGGTCAAGGATAAATGTGTCTAATCCCCAAATGCTACCCTTCCGAAACCCCCATTGGGGTCACCCTGTGTACACAGTCAAGAGTTTGTGAGTTGGCACAGGAGTCAAGCTCATGTTTGTGCACAGCTATTCCAGGCAATAAGAAATTATATTATCTCCGCAACTCTACAGAGTATTTGTTCTCTAGAAGCAATACTGAGTAGCTTGGGGATAGATGTGCATGTTGAACATTTTAATTTAAGAACACAATAAGAGACACTTTTCGCTACTTTTATGATTATTATCTGACACAGTCTTTATGTCAGGACAGAATTGCCTCCAAAGTTGTATAGAAGAGAAAATATTTAGATCTGCATTGTGTCCCCAGCTCAGAATGCTATTTATAAGCCCGATGCTACTGTAGTGTATTTACCATCTTCTATTGGTAGCCTTTGGTATGGTGATAAACAGATAAATGCAACATATCTACCCTGTGTATATTTTTATCATATCAAACTTTGTAAAAACCGGTAATTCCTTTATTTCTCACTATATCTGTGGTAACAATTAAAGACAAGACAAATACGGGTGTGTACCTGTGCATGTACATATATGTTTCTTAGCATGTCTTAAGGTTGTCTCTGAGCTGGATAAAACTGCATAAAACAGCCAGAATTAGTGAAGTACCAAAAATGATAGACCTATCCCTCTACATTACCTTAATTTCATATTGAGCCAGCACGGATTTAGCTTACTTGGAGGAAGCTAAGCATAAGCTACTTCATTGTGATAAATTCACAATAGATTCCCTTACTAATTAGTTCCCTTACGGATTAGGTTTTTATTTCCCGCATGACTATGCATTTCAATCTTTTTTCTTCTTATTTTTCTTTTATGCTAAACTGAACATCTGTCAACTGCATCAATATGCCTGAAATATTCTCCCATTACAAAGAAAAAGGAGATACTCCATATCCTGTTGTTTATTGCCTTCTCATCTTCCAGTTCTTGGAATTACAAAGATCCTTTAGGTAAGGTGTGTTGGCATTCAACACCACTATCAAAGCTTAATGTGAAAGATCAATATCATACCATTTCTCCACTCTAACATTTGGAATTCCAAAAGAAAACTAACATATGCAAAATCCAACAAGAGAAAACAACTGACGTAGAGAATTTGTATGGCTTACAGGTTGTTATACTACTTCCTTATCTGTCAGTAACTGTTAGCTTGATGTTGTCTGTCTAAAAGGATGTGAAGTATGGATATTTGAGATAGTATCTTGATTCATCAGTGTGAAATTAAAAAAACGCACCTGTACATACTGTTTATCTGCTGCTTTGAATTAAAAAACTGAAAATCTTTCTTCCCCTCAAACCTCATTGTCAGCTGCTACCACAGGGCTGTTGTCTTATGGTCCCTTGCGCTGACAGACATGACATGATAATCTATACAAGGGTTGCATGCTGCCTGTGTGCAGCTCTTGTGGGACTGATGTTTTGTTTCCTGCCTCTCACACCAGCGAGAACTCTAATCCAGTAGTCTGACATAGATTTGGAAGTTTTTTATGCCTCCTTTTACAATACTGTGATTGATCAGATGTCATGGAAAAGAGCTGGGAACCACAACTATCAACTTCAAGAAAGCTACACGCAGCTTATATTAACGACAGATGAATTGGGACCTTTCGAGTCCAACAACAGTTGAGAGTTTTGTCTGTGTCTCTTGAAACACAGACATAGAAATTGAGACAAGGGATGCAGAGAGAACCTTTAACTAGCCTGCTCAGACATAAAGGCCATCTACCTGTCCCAGCTGCCCTGGCGCATTTGGAAGATGGTAAAGGAAGGATCTAAAATTATTGTGGGATGCCAGAGAAATAATTGCATGTGGCCCTTAAACTCCAAGCAAATAAATACCCAAGCAAGGAATTTCTGGGCTGTGAAAAAGACAGCAGCAGAGTGAACCTTAAACACTGTGAGACCAGCTCCTGCATCCCTGGCACGTGTCCAGCCATGCAGGATATTTGCTTCTAATAACGCAGTCAGTTGCAGACCATTTTGGCTGAGGAAGTTAAAAAATCAAGCAAACAAAGTGAAAAATCACCAGGAACTGCACCATCAACTTTAGCTCAGTGATGAGCAGAGTGAGATCCTCAAATCTGCTGGCAGATTTGTCAAGGAGAACCAGGCCCGGGCGGTGGACCACAATGTGAGCAAACCAAACACACTCTTGGCTGCAGTTACAGAGAAAGTACGAAAGCACTAGAAGCTGACTAAACAAATCAAGAACCTGAAACAGGCCACTGAGGTCAGCTATGCTGGCTTTGAATGATACTCGGCCAACCAAGCCTCGCTAGCTGCACTTGGGAAGCAGATGAGACGGGGTTGCCAAGTTTTAGTAGATAAGTCCCACTTGTGTCTGTCAACATCCTGAATACCTTCTCCAGCACAGGACCGACAGGTGGCCAAAGCCCCATCGCGGCCAAAGACTAGCTCATAGGCATCTCGCATTTCATGATGTCACCAGGAGACCTAGAGTGGTTTGGACGAAACACCCAATAGAGGCTCTGTACTGAGGGGTTTAGCAAGAATAGGTTCTGAAGGAAGCTTTGCCAGTCTCAGATTTTGTTGTTCCTGACAAATGCCTTCTTTCAAGTAGACTGCTTAAATTCCAATGCCATTCATGGTCTTTGAGTATTTCTATAATTAATGAAGAAAATCTAGAGAAAAGGGTAGCTCATTCATGGGTCACGCCTGCATCAGATCACAGCTTTATCCACTACACTTTTCTGTGTGCTACCAATTGACTTAGCAAAGTTTCAACCATAAAATATTGGCTTACGTGTTTCTCTGTTTTCCTTCTGTTCAGCCTGCTTTCACAACTCCATGTTCTCCATTGCAAAATTACTCCTTATTTGGCAGTTTTCCACAACACAAAATAATCTATAGAGGCAAAAGGTAGTAACAGTACCACCAAGGCAGTTGAAATTAAGTTGCCTTTGTTACAGTGCCCTAACAGAAACTAGGGCAATGCAATAGCACTCGGTCCCTTGTTCAGTTCCCCCGCAGCAATCCTGTGTTGCAAGAACTACCACACGGAAATTCTTTAAAACTACCATTTAGGCTTCTTTCTAGACCACTTCAAACATTTATGTATATTTATAAACATATATATATATTTGCATATCTATATAAATGTCAGTTAAAATAAATAATCTAAAATTCACAATTTATATGGTAAAATGTTTAGTATAGGCTATTAAAACACCAATTATATGTCAAATATAAGATAATTACTAAAGAGGTCAGATTCTGCTATCTAAATCAGACATAACACCTTATTGCAGTCAGCCGTACAACTAATGAAACATAATTCAGCAGGTTGCCTTTAATTACAAATATTTTGTAGAAGAGATGCTATTTTTCTTTACCTGCTTATAAATGTTCTAGAATTGATTCTAAATTTTGTTTCACTTCTTAAATAGTGTTTAGACTTCATTATATGGGAAGCCCTAATTGCCCTCTTAGTGTTGGGTCCGTTACATAGAACTGTATTTCATTTTAAATCACAACCTTACAAGGGCTTATGCTTAAATGTCATTTTCATTTCTAAGTCAAAAAACCCCTCAGACTGGTTCACCTTCCCACATTTACAGCATATCTGGTTTATAACGATCTCCTAGGATCTAGTATTACAAAATGTCAACACCGGTTCTTTGTGTCTCTCAAATATTCTCTCAACACCTCCATCCTTGCTGCATACTTTGGACAGTTCTAAGCCAGCTGCTAATGGCCAACTAATAATGAATTCATAATTATTCCTTACTCATCAGAATAATTTTTTTCAATAGAAAAAATTCTCCAGTATTGAGCTGGCCATGCAAACAATTTTACCACAGCTGTCTGGGAAGTACATTTTTGTGGTTTTGCAAGCTGATTACTTTTTGTGAAAGTTTTCAAGAAAACAAGCAAAATGAGATCCCAGACATCTGAATCACCAGGCATAAGAAAAAAATTATACATATGTTGAAGTAGTTGGCTTCCAGAAATGAAAATATGAAATGCCAATGACCATTTTGTGCAGGTAGTTGGTATTACTCCATCCCTGTGCCCATCTAGCTGATCGCAACAGGCAAAGAATTTATTTCAGAGTCCAGTCCTCCATTGCAGCACAACTGGGAGACAGTTTTATAATGCAGAACAGCAATTTAAACCCAAATACATCTTCTCCTTCATCTCTGGATGCAGGACACTGACCTTAAAAATATCTGAAATTCTTCCCCACACTGTAAACAAAAATGGACTGCAGGCAGTCATGATCATACGTCACTCTCAGAAAACATTCTTACTCATTGGCTACTTTTTGGAAAGGTTATTTGCTGTCACTCAAGTAACAAGTTCTGCTTATAATAATGGTGATGACACCAGACTTGTAGAAGAGAAGACTAGCATGGGGAGTCTAAATATATGAATGAGAAGGTCATGGGACACATCCAACATCAACTGAAGTCAATGGCCTTCATCCACTTCAATCGAAACTGGACTGATCCATGTAGGATTAAGATACATATAACTATATATTTATTTCTCCTATAGCCAGTATCACTGACTTTCAGCCTAGGGTTTTCTAAGGTGACCTGGATCTTTGTCTGACAAGAAAAGGTGATTGTCCCTATTTTTATTTTTAGGTGGCCATATATAGTCAGTCATGCTCACTCTTTCCAAAGTGGGACTTGCCCTGTGGAGGTAACAGGCAAGAATGTTCCCAAACAGCAGGCAGGGGTTCTGACCACGCGTTTCTTTTGCCATTTGGTAGTGTTTACAAAGCAGCTGGGCAAGAGGCCAACTCTCATTTTAAGCCACAGGATGGACACAATGGTCAGTCAATGTGCTGGAGGATATAAAGCACAGGTCAGCAGCTTTCCTGTCAGGCAGCAAATAACTAAATTTCACTTGTCTGAAATAGGATTTCAGTTGTCCAGGGCTGCAGGACAAAGGAACTGTTCTCACCCTGACAGCTGGAATGGATGATTTGTGAAATGTATTTTTAGAAGTCTTATTTGCCTGCGTGTATGCCTGCATTGCCAAACATTCAGACAGCAAGAGCAAGTTAGGCTGCAAGCCATGAGGACTGCGACACACTGTGCGAACTGTAGGGCATATCCAAGTCTAAACCTGCATTTTCATTACTTCTCACTCCCAACTGCAAATATACCACTCAAATGTTAACGCTGTTCTTCCTGTACTTCAATATCCTATCACTACAGCATTCACAGGAATTAGTAACCACAAAGGGAAAATCACTGCTGATACAATAGGACATCAGTGATTGAGCCTGTTTCCCAAAATCACCCTGGTTCTCCACACATTTCCTTTTCCTAAATATATCTCTATCTGATTAACAGAAACAACAATCTCTTGTAAAATAGCTTTTTCCTTCAACGAGACAACCCACTCTTGAGGGATTTTATTACTGACATTCATCCTCCTAATCTTATCCCACACCTTGCTGATAAGCATATCCTTATTAACTTTTGCACATGGCTATTGTGCCAGGGCTGATTTTTTTCCTGAGCTAATGAGTTCTTCCTCCTGCAGCCCATGACATCAAGTTGCACTCATAATACATTTCAAAGCTGTTTTCCCCTCTCTCTAAACAACATTGTTAGATTTTTTGTTTAAACAGTACACCGGTTTCCTTCCCCTCCTATTCAATGGAGGTCCTGGGAAGCACTTTTCACATATACGTAACATCAATAGGAAAATAATAAATATAACTGAACACATCTATTCTACACTGATTTACATATGACTTTGCTAAATAGTTAATTATACTACTGTCTCTCAAAATACTTAAAATTCACAAAATAAGTAAAATATATAGCATTCAGGAAAACAATTTTAATGTACATCACAACAGATATCTACACTGCATATTTTCTAGTCCTTAAGAGGACTGCATTGTTTATTACACAATTCTGCTGAATTGAATGTTTTCATACTCTGTTCATATTAAGAAGTGTAAACTTCCTATTTATTTCTCAGTCTGTCTTAATTTTCTACCATCTGGTTAAGACATTAGCTTTAAGGCTAAGATTCTTACCAGTCTTCTGTGCCTTGTTGCTCTTGATCTATAAACTTCACCTGTAATGAATTCCAAATGAAATGTCTGATCTTTAGGGCAGTTACGTCTTAAAAGTTGCACAAGCAGTAATGTAAAAAAACGGCAATATCTAAATAGATCAGGCAAGTCTTTATGCGTGTTACTCTCTCTCTCTCTTTATCCTTAAAAAAAACCCAAACAACACAAAACCAAAAAAACACCCAACAAACCAGGAGTCATTCTATGGGGGTTTTATTTTAATTAAAAAGGTGTAACTTCAGTATCCGGCCTAGGAGGAAGCAAAATCTATCCCGGTATTTTCTTTTCTCTTCCCCTTCCTCTTCAGCTCCTTTGACTTCCTTTACATAGTTTTTCCACTTCATACCTATACTTCCTTCCAAACAGGAACTTGTTGAAACCCCATCAGAGTCTTTTTTATCTTTTTTTTTTTTTTAATCAGTATTTAATCTACCATTTAGTTAAAAGCAGCACAAAAAGGACGTTCCTTCTCGAGGCCTTTATCGGACTTTTCTAGTACAAAGAATACTCCAACAGCCCTGTCTCTTGAAGGAGCCAACAATATGACAGCCTTCTGTTCCCTTGCATGCTTTCCAAGTATTTCCCAGGTATCTCTTAATTTGAGAACTAAATTTACTAGCAAGAGGCATGCTTAGTAGACACGCAATAATAAGAAAAGTTCGGAGGGAACACACTGATGAGAAGCCCTGGCTGCCAGCAACCATCTGTTACAGAGAAGGAAACAAAGCCGCAGATTGCTCCTAGGCAGCTCCCCACAGACACTACTTGAGGCCTATTTCTAGCTTGTGGCTAGAAGGTGTCCAATAAATTGACAATTTCACTTCTTCCCACAGAGTTTTCAGATTAGCAGCACTGAAACTGGTGGAAATTGCTATTATTTTTGCTGTATTAGTATCATATCCAAGTGCGTGATGTTGGGGTTTTTGGGGGATGGAATTAGAGCCAGATGATAGGATGCTTAGCCCTGTATACAAAGTTTTTGCTTACGTATATTCCAACAATTTTTAATTACTCTCCTGTATCACACGTTATCTTATTTTCTAACTTCTGCCAGACATTTCAGTAAGTTACTAAATGCTTGCCTCATTTCAAATGTAGGAATCTAAATAAGCCTTGGAAATAAAAAATAATCACCTTCTAATAAGAAAGACAGGATTAACAGAAGAATATTAGTATGGAAATAGGATTTGAAAATACATTGTATCGCACAGCAAACTTTTCTGTATAAATTCTGCATTAAGCATGAGAAATAATTACAGACCATAGAATCATGGAATGGTTTAGGTGGGAAGGGACCTTAAAGCCCATCCAGTTCCAACCCACTGGACCACGTTGCTCCAAGCCCCATCCAACCTGGCCTTGAACACTTCCAGGGATGGGGCAGCCACCACTTCTCTGGGCAACCTGGGCCAGGGCCTCCCCACCCTCACAAGAAAACATCTCTTCCTAAAATTTAATCAAAATTTTCATCTTAAAACCACTCCCCTCACCCTATCCCTGCACTCCCTGATAAGAAGTCCCTCCCCAGTTTGAACTCACAAGCCAGGCCTTTTGGTGAACAATTGCACTGTGGCAATTACATCTAGGGGATCTGTGTGAGATAATATTTGTGTTTTTTACCTAACTCCCAATTAAATCCACGTATCAGCAGTGTTGGATTCTGCCGCTTCTCCTGCTAGCGGTGTTGATCGGAGGAAGAATATTGGACATCGCAGTTGCCACTGGTGACCCTCCTCACCAACAGCTGCAGCGATTCTGAGGAAGGATGCTGCACTTCAGCACACACCACCACAACGAAGCCCCCTGTTATTTTAAGCACCTATGGAATATTCCCTGATTATTTTTCCCATTTCTCCTCTCCTGTGTGGCCACCCTCGCCCTGTTCCCCTCGCCAGGCAGTGCCTGTCACCCCCTCACTGGGACAACCCTGCTGCCCCCCTTGCCCCCCGCTCCTCCCTGCTGACCACCCATCTCCCCTCAAGCCCCCAGGGACCCCCTCCTCCCCATCATCCTCTCACCTCCTCAGGACTCCCCATCGCCCCCTCCTCCCCATCACCCCCTCTCTTCTCCCCCTGCCCCAGGAGCCTCCTCTTCCCCATCGCCCCCTCCCATCCCCTCGACCCCCCAGAGCCCCCTCCTCCCCATTTTCCCCTCATCCCCTTTCCCCTCTCTTCCCTATCGCCCCTTCTCCTTCCCTCTCCCCTTGCCCCTCAGCCCGCATCTCCCCTCACCCTCTCTCTTCCCCACAGACCCCTCCCGCCCTCTCTCTCTCTCTCTCCCCCTCCCGTGCCCTGGCCCCTCCCTCCCCGCCCCCGCTGTCATGGCGGCCCCTCCCCCGCCCCTCCCCGCGCCCGGCGGAGCCGCCGCCGTTTCCGGAGCGCTCAGCGCGGGGCCGGCCGCGCCTGGGGCCGTGGCGGGCAGGTGAGCGAGCGCCTCCCCGCCGCCTCTCGGCCGGGCCCGGGCTGGGGGCAGCGCCTTGCGGCGGGGCCGCGCTCCTTTCCCCGCTTCCCTTCCCCTTCCCGCCGCCCAGAGCCCGGGTGCGGGCGCGCTGGGCTGCGGGCCGCCCGCCCCTTCCCTCCCCTTCCTCTCCCGCCGCCGTGACCCTGGGGCCGGGCCCCCGGGGCGCCGGGGGCTCCTTCTCTCTCTCTCCTGCCGCCTCCGGGACCCCGAGTGCGGGCGCCAGGAGTCGGTGGCGGGGCCGGGGCCGCCCTCCGCCTGCCTCCCCTCCGTTCCCCGGAGCCCCCGGGTGCGGGCAGCGCTCTCCTTCTCTCCTCTCTCCCCTCCCGCTGCCGGCACCCCCGGGGCGGCACCCCGGGCCTCGCTCCGCTTGCCTCCCTTCCCTCTCCTTCTCCAGCCTCCGTGACCCCGGGGGTCCCCGTCCCTCCCCTCCCGCCGCCGCGACCGCAGCGGCGCCCGCTCCCCTTCCCGCTGAGCCGTGAGCGGCCGCAGCTCCCGGGGGGGTCTCCATCCAGCCCCCCGCCCTCTCCTCTCTGCTCGTCCCCACGGTTCGGCTGGTGCTCGCTGGCAGTGCTGTTAGCCAGCCCTGCGGCTGCTGCCTTGGGTGCCTGTGGTGCCTGCGAGCAGCAGCAGCGAATAACTGGTCTTGGGCTGTAGCTTCAACTTTCAGAATATCCTCCTGCTTGAGCAGTTTTATGGTTTGGCTGGCGAGGAAATGGTGCAGGTATGTGTACACCGGGCGGATGTTGGCTTGGACATCTGAAAGAAGTCAGAAGGTCTTACTTGTTTGTTTTATGAGAGATTATAAGCGTAGTTACAGGTATAAGTCGGCTGTTGTTATCGTCATTATTGGTTTTATAGAGGGACAGATGTTGGGGTGGCTTGGGAAGCGGCGAACGTCAGTCGTGTGTGGCCACGATAAACAACTTGGCTTTTCCGAGTCGGTCAGCTTGTGGCTCCGGAGGCACACGCAGACGGCAAAAGGCTGAGGCTCAGTTCCCAAAATGGCACTGCAGCTCATAACAGCCAGTGTGGCTGTTGGATAATCGTAAATCTAGAGGTTAGGGAAGAGGTTATTGTGGATTTTTCTTGATGTTTCTGTTTTCTCAGCCTGGTGCTGTCTTGCAAAGGGGCTCTGAAGGAACTGCCGTGCTCTGTGGGTGAAGCTCCCTCAGTAGTGTCTTCTTCCTTCCCCTCAGAGGTGTGTGTTGTGTAGCTCCCAGCCACAGGACGGTTTTGCTCTGCAGCTCATGGGATCAGGAGTGTCGGTTGGTCTCGGAATGCGCACGTGTGCTGTTTGTGTACCATGGGTATCAGTGTGACTTTGCACTTGGCTGGACTCTTCTACTAGGCAACACTTCTACAGAAAATGAGATGGACCCTTCTGCAAAGAACTGCTATTTTTCGAAGTTCAAATCTTGCACAAGGCTTTATTTTCTTCCTTTGTTTTCTGTTCTGTACTTTTCCTCCTAGAAGGAAGAGTTCTCTGAATTATTTAATCTGCAGTTGTAAAGGTGTGGTTCAGGTCAACATAAGCGTTTCTGGTGCTTTGTGGAAGCTTTGGGGTGTGAGGAGCTGGGTGGGAAGCAGCACAGAGCCACTGCTTCCTGTGTGCCTTGTGGTACTGCTTCCTAGGTCAGTGCAAGGCATAGATCCTTCTGCTGGCATTTTGTGTTCTGCATCAGGAATTCCTCAGGAGTGTTAGGAAACAAGAAATAATGCTTGCAGGGAATATTTTTCTACTGGAAGTCTCTTGTGAGACTGAAATTTCATTAACAGTTAAATAGTCCTTCTTGCAAAGTAGTATGAAAATGTCTGCTACAGATGTTTAAAAGAGAAGTCTGGGTTTCTTCACATTTTTAGATATCAACTTGCATTTGATCGCTCGAATCTTATTTTTCAGTGTTTTTCTTCCCCAGAGTACAAATGGCAGCCAGTTTTCCTTTGCAGCAAATCTGTATTTTTGCTGTCCTGTAAAGTATAACTATGCTTCCCTTCATACCCTGACTTGATGGTGGCTTAAATTGCTGCCACTTGCCTCCTGTTCCTCAAAACAGGATTGTGTCAAGAGAAATTATGCTGCAGCCTTTGTTTATATAGTAGTACTGTAATAGGAAAAGACTTGTTCTTGGTACAATGAATGCTGGTACACCAGAAATCCTGCTAATGATAGTGATTAATGGGTGCTGCTCAAAATAGCTATCACTGCTGATATGACTAATTGTGCCATGTGAAAAGAGCTCCTTTATTCCCACTAATCTCAAGGTGTTTCTCCAGTTTTAGAGAAAAGCCTGATCTGTGCAGACAGATAAATGCACAGCAAAATGCGGAACTTGCAGTGGAGTGTGGCAATTCTTTTAAGAGCTGGCTGCTGTGCTGCAAAACCACTTGGGGCTGGAAATGAAGAATATCTCCTTGTGGTTGCTGTAGGTAGATAGAATATTATTACTGGAACTGGATGTCAGCCAGAACACCACCCTCCACGTTGCACACAATGCCAGGGTATTGTTAGTAGCTATAGAAGGGGTTTTATATCATACATGAACGATGACATTTCCAGCAGTACGGGTAACCTCATCACAAAAGGTTGCGCTGCATCTGGCTCAGAGGGCAACTGGCTCTGCTAGGCTTGACAAAATCAGCGTTACAATTGCACCAGTCCTCCTAGAGTTCGTTCCTAAGTCTCGGTTTGTGTTTCTTAACCTTCACTGGCCTTCGGGTAACAACAATTTATTAGTAACACGCTGCAGGCAATCTTGTGCTCCCCGGGCAATACTGTATTCCGGATTCTGTTTAGATTTTCTGTGTATTGTGGTTGGAAGCTTATATGGGGACTGCAGCTCTCAACCATAGAAGGTGCTGTTTCTTAATATCTGTGAAGTTTTAAATTCTACCTGGTAGGATGAAAAAATATTCTCAAAGTCCAGTAAAATGTATTGAAGATGGAATCCAAACTCACTGAGAAGCAGCTAGTAGTAGTTGTGTTTTCTTGTGCCTGTTTGTGTGGATTTCTTTTTTTTCTGCCATTTTTGTACCTCAGGGTAGTTTTATGGCAGGAGGAGTTTAGTCATTCATCCCTTCTGCCCCCAAAGAAACTGTTAAGGGCTGTGCGTGGGGGGAGTAGGAGGCCTTCGTTAGGTTCACAGATACTGCTTCATGGGTTAATTGGTCTGGTATGATCCCAGCCTTTCTGGTGTTCTGTAAATAAACCATCTTGGTCCAGTCCTTGAATTTTGCCAAAAAGGTAATTTAAAAAAGTATGGAACTTCAAAAAGATGACGTTGGTGTTAATGAGTCTTGTTTCACTTTGAAGTGCTATAAGGTGACAAGACATTAATTTGAGAACTGGGGTCTTGAAATATCAGTCTTGTCTTACTCTGCTGTAATTAATGAAGATTAGTGTGTTGATTACTGAAGATAAATTCGGAGGGATTGATCTGTGTGGTTCTGTTAAGGTCATAAACTTCGCATGAGACAAACTGACATCCGGGGACCTGTGTTGGAGCAGCCTTGGCGTACAAGAAGAGTAGGATGTGTGGGAAGCAGCAGAACAGCAGGTCTAGAAATGCTGGTTAAGCTTTGAAGAATGAGAGAAAAAGGCTGGAAGGGGGGCTGTGAAATGCTGTAGGTGTGGCTGGGGGGAATTCTGAGGTGTGTGAGCGATCATCTGTATGGGTGTATTTGAGGTGGGTGTAACTGAGGTTCTGTGAGGCTTTCAGGGATGTTCAAGAGCCTTTGGAGCAAGTCAGATGTTTTTCCATCTGAGGACTTGCATACCATCGGTGGTACACGGGCTTCAGTCTAATGATAACCTGCAGTGGCTTATCAGGGCAAGTGCCTGGTATAACTTTTTATACAAACAAATCAAGTTTGAAGTGGGAAATCTTATGGCTTTCTGTTGCAGAACTAATTTAATGAAGAAAATAAATACACCCCCTTGTAATGAGACCCCTTACGGGAGAACCACAGCAGATAGAATTTTTAATCTACAACCAGTAGATACAATTTTTGCTGTATTAGCTAAAAATCAAACCAAGGACTTTAAAAAGTTTTTGCTGTAAAGTAGCTGTCTGTTTCTTAAAATAAAGTTACCTTATGTGTTTTACTGCTAAAGGGTTACATCAGAGAGAAGAATTCCTTAGGAAACATCTTAACAATTCCTTCCTAAATTGTGACCCATTCCTGCTCCTGTTTTTAGTGCAATTTTCTCCTTGAAGTGACTGATGCATGTTTTGAGTTCTAGGCTGGCTAGGTTTCCATTGTCTTGCAACATAGCTGTATTCCTTCTTTGTGGTCTTTTGTTTCTTGCTTTTCTAACATTTTTTTGCTTTTTCAAGTGGTTGAGGGTTTTTGATCAATGTGACTTTTTATGGTTTGTTAGATAAGTCATGTTTTAGTGGGCTGCTTGTCAGATGTTAATGCTTTCTGGTAAGTTTTTCTGGACAACAGCATTGCAAAACCCAGATTATTTGGGAAATTTTATCAGGAAGGTCCTTCTACCACCTTGCCAGTCACCACCCCTTTTCAGGTTTGGGTAGTTTACTTTTGTTCTTTCCTGACACTGCATGTGTGTTGGTTAGGAAGTGGTAAGGTTACACATCAGCTGCTGGTTTAACAACAATTTAGGTGTGATTCTTGTTTAGTTGTGCACTCAAAGCTGACCTATAAATGGTACTGTCCGCTTACAGAAAATTCTTCACAGGCTCTGTGCAGCAGACTCTGTGATCTGGGAGTGGAACAAAACTCCTCAACTTCTATGATTTCTGATTGCAGGGCCAAGTTTGTTTCCCTTGGTAGAAATAACATTTAACTTTAGTTCTTCAGTGCTTTATTTGAACATGCTGCATTTTGGGGACTTCAAAGCAGCATATGGAATGTGCTGTAGAGGAGAGGGGAGAAGAGTAGGGATAAAGGACTGTGATGGACCTTTTTTCCACTTCTCCACAGGCATCCCTGTGGGATTCATTCGTGTGACAGTTACCTAGCAGTGGAAAATAAGTCTTTGATCCTGTCAGTAACAGAATGTTTTTAGTTTCCCAAGCAGATTACCTCACTGTGATAACTTGGTGTGTTTGAGGGTGTCTGGATGGGATTGGGAATTCCTCTGGATTTACTGAGGTATAATTAGATCCTTTGAAGCATGTCCACATGGTCTGTCTGATACCAGGATATTCAGAGCAATATTCCTGTGTACTTTTTTTGTTTATGAAAGCTGAACTTCCTGCTCTTCTGTACAGATTACAGAACTTGTCTGATTGTGGCTTAGAAGAACAGTTTGAGTCCAAGCACAAGAGCTTCCCCAGAGAAAGATAAAGCAACCTGAATGTCTGCAGCTCACATTCCAGAAAAATCTGGAGAACTTAAGTGTTGCTTCCTAAGAGCCTTAAGTACAAGGTAATATTTTTAAAAGTTCCTTAAAAATACTTGAAGCTGGCAGTCTTGTCCTGAAGAAGCTGGGTGTTCCTTTTTACATGGCCACATGTAAACATGTACAACAGAAATGCTGGAAAGCAGGGAAAGCTGTAGTGGCTAGGGAAGACCAACACAGAAACGCTCCTCTCATTGAAAGACTTTTCTCATATATGCATTCTCTCACCTTGAGTAGAAGACTGAGTATCACAAGGGAAAGATCACTTTGGGTAAACGTAATTTTGTGCCAGACTCCAAAAGATTTGAGGAACATAATCTCATTCTGTTGAGTATTTCAAAATTTTTCTCAGAATGCCATGTGCAAGTCTTGCACCAGATGGTACTGTGGAGGAGGAGGAGGAAGAACACAAGGAGGAAGGGGCTACCTAAACATCTCATTCGTCCAGCTCAATACGTTCTTCTGCATCCATCTTGCAGGGTAACTTCGATGTCGAATGAGTTCGTCACCTCCACATGCTTAGAAGAAACCATGTTTGTCAAATGGAGGTGAAAATGAATGGAGCTTTTCATCGTTTTTTAAAGGCACCTGTGTTTAGTGAAACATGGAAAGATCCTGAGGATAGGGCATATTTTGGCAGGAAGAGGAATAGCAGTGGTGCCCGCTGTGGAATCATCTGCAGTTCTTTGTCCCAACAGGAATTAAAGGCCAGGTAGTGTAAAACAGTGTTAAATAAAACTGTGCAAATATGTTGTTGCAGAATCCAGCTTCATCAGCACGTGTTTCATAGCCCCAGAATAAATTTTATTCAGCCTTTTACTAAAGACATGGTTAGATATTTGTGTTTTTCTGGCTGAGCCACGCAGTTTGGGAATGTTAAAATAATAAGGAAATAAGATATACCTTTTTCCTTCTTATGATGAACGTTTGCAACCAGATTATGTAATCCCAGGAACTTCAATATGTTGCTGAAAAATAGGTCTGCCACTAACTATGGGTGTATCTTTTAGAACAGCTAAATCTTTTCATTTATTAAATAAAAGAAGGTTAGAGATGTGTAAGGTTAGGTAGTGATCAGAATTTTGTTTTTCTGAGTTCAGTTCTGAGTAGTGCAAATGAAATCATCAGGACTGCCAGGCTGCCGCTGTTGTGGGCAGGAAAGCAGAGGTTTAAGTGGATGCTTGTACATTCTTCACCTACAGAGAGCAAACTGGGCGTACCTTGCTAACTCAGTGGAGTACAAATAAGCTGCCTTTCTGGCCAGCTCCCAGTGTGGATGCACAAGTTGTGATACAAGCAAGGGTAAGGTTTTGGCAGTATTAGAGCTTGTACTGCTGTTTCAGCTCTTTTTGATGAGAAGCTGCTGAAGTTTTTCTTTAGAAGAACAGGGTACGTTAGCTAAAAATTAGATTTTCTAAATTAATGCAGATGTAAGTGGACTTGTAATTCTGTGGCTTATGCTTCTTAAGAGACTTCCACGCTGATAAAAAATGGGGTGCTGGGAGGAAATGCCTATTACAGAACAAAACCCTGAAAACAGAGCACGTACACTGTTATTTGGAACGTGCTTGGTTCTGTACTAGAATGTTGGACTTGGTCAGAGCTTCCAGTCTTTCTGTCTGGTGTTGCTTTCGGGAAAGGAATGAAAACATTTTCTCTCAGGCAATCCTATTAGATCTCAATAAACTTCTTTGTTTAAATATTGCAGTAAGTTCCAGCGCAACAGATTGTGATGTTGAATTCAGCACTTTGACCTCATTTCAGGTCCAAAGAGGAGCGAGTATGGTGAAGTTTGAGGCAGGTTATTACAAAATAACTTCAGTAATTAGCAAACACTTAAATAAAAACTTGGCCATTAATTTAATGCATGTTTGTTCCCAAGTTCTTAGCAAAGCTATTCTACAAATCCAAGTTATCCACCTGAATTTAAATGTTAACTGTCATCGAATATTTGGTCTTAAAACTGCAATAGTAATGGGTCATGGGACAGCGTATGGTCTGGTTTGGCAGTCTTGGGTCAAGTACAGTTACCGCTTTCTCCGTGTGGAAAAGCCGTGCGTCTGACCTGTGCTATTTTGAAATTAATCTGTTGCTTGGTTTTGTGGTTAGAAAAGATCCCGGTCTGGTTGAGTGAAATCTATTGCTCTGCAGATGTTGCTGGACATGAAATCTGTTGGAAGCCACTAATGATACATTTTTTGTTTTTATATAGGAATGTTACATTTTTGTGGTGACAGATTGGTATGATAGAGTAAATCTGGAGTTGACACGCAAGATTTAGTGAAATGTTTTTTGGGAGAAGTGCATTTTCTCCCTTTGAAGACACAGCAGGAAAAGACTTTTTTCCATTTTAGTTTCTGGAACAGCTGGGTTTTCAGGGGTTTGATTAGGATTGTCTGATATAGTCAGACAAATGAATAACAGACACTGATTTGCCTCTTGTTTCCCCTAAATGTGTGTTAAAAGATTCCAGCTCTCCTCTCGCTCTGCCTCCTCTTTCCACATCAGGGTGACCGTGAGGGCTGCAGAGGTCCCTTTCAAATTGTCGTTGCTGTCTTTCAAGCATCAGGAGGTGTTTTTGTCACTGAATCTCTAGTGTTGTTTAAGTTGTTTCTGGTCAGATGTCAGAGTTACTACTCCAGAAGCTTTCATGGTGTCTTTGATTTTGGATGCTTTTCTGAAGAGAATGCTTTAATCGGACCCATTGGACTGAATGCTGGCTGTGTGAATGGTTGTGGCTTACAGGTTTATGGTTGAATAGCTCATCTGGCTTTAAAGGTACAATAGATTCAGTTCAATTTGTTCTTAAATTGCTGCACAGAGTTTGTTGCTTGTGCAGTACGTAGACCTGTGGGGTTTGGTGACAATTTAGTGTGGTTTTAAACTAAACTTTTCAAGTCAGTTTTTGAGGAAATACCTATAGATGAGCATGTTGCTGTTGGTCTTTACAGAATCACCTGTTTTTATTCGTTGTTTTGTACTTCAATATGTGCTTCTCTTTCCCTTGTGCTTTGTGGGATTATTGATGGAAAAGTCTGTCTGGACTCTGCCTTCTCTTGTGTTTCAGCACCTTGTGCTGTGTTTGTTCTGCTTGAATGGCCTTCTTGGCCCTCAGTTTTGTGCATTGCGATAGATGGAGAAGCCTGCTGCTAATATGGCTGATAAAATTTGACTTGACATTAAGTTGTGGTTTGTTTGTTCTTTTTGCTGAGACATTCACAGTTTTATGGGCTTTTTCAGCCTCACAGTGCAGCCAGCGGATGCTTTTCTCTCTCCGAGAGTCTGTTACTGATATTTTAAGTTGCATCCAGAAATGGGAGAAAATTATGTATTTCATTCACTTTGTCCTAAAAATTTGTATTGGTATTTTGTTCTGAAATTCTTTTAGCACAAATGAGGCAGTTTCTTTTTCAAAAATTCTTGTGGTTTTGGGGAAAAAATATATTGTGTCTTCCTTGCATATGCTATTTGATATATTCTGTTTTGGAGCACAGGTTGCTCCTCTCTGCTGCATTGATTGTCTTTCACTGCACATTAAATCATACCTCAAGAAAAACAAGGGTAAGCATATTTATGAAATTTTCTACACTACATAATTATACTCCTTTTCCTTTTAGCTTAAGGTTTTGTAAGTGATACAGCCTCATAATTACAAGCGTAGATAGGAAGGTACACTGTATTTTGATCCAGTTGTTCAGTGTACTGAGGAATAAATTACCATATTAATGCAGGGCATCTTGTGTGCTATGTCTGTGCTAAATATTTTTTGCTAAAATGAATCCTAATGTGAACGTTTAAACTACTGTAATTTGGAACAGTAGACTCAGAGCAACTACTATGCAAGTAGATACGTGTGAATATTGATTGTAGTGCCTGATGGCACACAAAAAACCAGATTATGCCTCAGAACACTGTTAACTTAGTGCAATACTTATCCCTTATTTAGCTGTCTCTAAAGGTTTGTGTTGTGAGGAGTTTTTCTTATTTTACACCATACTGTTGACCTAAGATGTGTTTCAGTGGCTTCCACTTACCTCACTCTGTCACAGGTAGATAGTGTTTTGACCGAATGACGGTATCGCAAGGGACCGTGCTCCATCTGAAGCCTTCCAGGCCTGGGGGTCTTAGAAGAGCCGCTTTACACTCTGGAAAAAAAAAAGCAAGGAATAGTAATTGCAGCTCTAGAATATCCCTAAGTGAGGGAAAGCATTTGACAAGTTGGCTTATGTAGACCAGTATGTGTCCTCAAATGCAAGAATGCAGTCTTGGAACCTCTGTGTATGCCAGCACTGATAAGACCTTCTGTGTCTTCTAGGTAAGAGCTAGCGTTTTACGAACTAATGTTTGGAAAACTGATGTGGCAAGAGCTGTCTAGTTTTCACTGGTGAAATTATTGCTTTTTCTAAACCTGCTGTTTGTATTCTTCTGTATGGAAGGTGTTGCCTCAGCTTGGCCTGGTGGTGAGCTGTGGGTCGTGTGGCAGGTACTTGTGGCTTACTTGCACTTACACTGGAATGCCTCACCTTCTGCTTTCTTCTTTTGTTGTTTATTTTCTTTTCTCTGTTCAAAGCTTTTGGTTTCTTGTTAAATACCTTCGTATTGAAGATTGCGGTAAGGAAGATAGCTAAGTGACTACTCAGTCATAAACTCCGTGAGTAATCGTTTGGATTGCTTAGTGTAATCTTCTAGAATTATCAGGTAATAAGGTAAAAAACTTTTTGATCACTTCCAAATAACAAGTTAAATCTGGCACAAATGAGGATAAGATACTCAGATTTTTACAGCACCGACATGTTGTCAAAGCCTACATGCCACAAGATTTTTTCATTGTTGTTTTGTCTTGAGTAGTTCTCGCCTAGGAGCTTGCTAGTATAGAATGCTTAATACAACATAGAAATTGTCTTTATTAGTGAATGCACACTGCTTCTGACCCATAAAAATCCACTATCTTGTCCAAAGTACGGAAAAAGAAATGTCTACATAAATGGAGTCCATGTATTTCAATTTCAGAGGCAAAGAAATGCCAGCATAATCACCTGAAAGATAGGAAAAGCAGTCTGTGGAACAACTTTCTATTCCAGGCAGAGAATAACGCGTTAGCTGTAAGAGGAGATAAGACTCCATTTTACAAGTGGCTGTACTGCTTAAAATGATTTGCTGATATGCATGCAGCCATTCAAAAAGCAGCAGAATGCCTTACTAATAGCGTTTTAGAGCCCTAAAATATAGTTCAGCCTCTATTTTGAATATCATGGTATTGATATGCTGTAAAGAATATGATCAGTTTCATTGCCAAGGCCACAACCATCATATTTTCTACGCTGCTCAATCCAGTCACTCTCCTTTTTTCCCTCTGATTATTTTTGTTCCTACTTTACTGCTTTTTTTCTCCTGACCTACATGTTAATTCACATTTAAAGCTCTCCCGGTGGTGTGTATTACACAGTGAGGACTGGAATGTTAGCTGAAAGATGGGGAGAGAAGTGTGCTGTGCCGAAAATGCGAAAGATTTCCTGTTGTTCTAAACTGAGTTTGGATGAATGTTAGTGTCCCTGCAGCTGAGGCGCTGCTAAAACTCCTGCTGCTCAGAAATACAGGAGTGGTAGTTGAGGGTCAAAATCCCTGCATGTATCACATGATACTCTGGTTGTGGTTAGTCTTGGTTCTGACTGGAGTACACGTTGTTCCTAATAAAATAGGAAATGCAAAAAGTGGTACGGTCTGCTCCGGCTGCACAGTGTTCCCGGGCCCTTTGAAGGAAGGTGATGATTTTATTTATTTCTAGAATGGAAATTCTGAGAAAATGACTCACTGAGATTCATCTCCTTTCATAAAGGAGAACATACATCGTGTGATGTGCACATAGCAGGTACTGCTACGTGTCTGCAGGAAATAGGTATTTTGTGGTACTTGTGGGTGAAACCAAATCTATAAACACTTCTGTGAGGATGCATCTCTAGGCTTGCCAGAGTGAGTCTAATCCTTCCCACAGAAGCCTGCGAGCTGTTTTGTTTGATTGTGCCGGAGCGATTTGCGCTTTCTGCTGCCATCGGTAATTCCAGAGCACAGCACACGCAGGTTCAGGTTTTTGTCAGAGCTTGCCTAATGGGGAAAAAATGTGGATGAAGAGGTATTCTCTGTAAAGGGAGAACATAGTGAAGAACTGTGGTGGAAATTGGAGCCTTGGGTCTCGGGGCCTGGCAGGAGGGCTCCTTCCAAGCAATTAACTGTTCCACAGGGTCTGTTACCGCGGTGTTTATCGTGGAGCAGGTGCAAAGTGAACTTTTTGTGTAAGTTATAATTTCATCTAGCTTCTCCTCAGACGTGCATGATTCCTAATATTGATTACAGAGTAGCAGTGGGCATTGAGTTTTGTCCAGGATCAGTCTGGCTGAGCCAGAGCTGCTGCTTGACGGTCCCGTTGGGGTTGGCAGAACTTGAAAGTAGGGAACATGCAGGAATGCCTTAGACAGAGCTGTGTTCAGATGGAAGATCCCTTGGGAGGCACGGGTGACAGCAGGGCCTGGCTTTTGAGGGAAGGTGGGGTTTTCCCCTGTCAGGGGGGCTTGGGGAGCCAGAGGGGGCACAGTGTCTGGTTTGGCCACAAAGCTCATCCTAAACATAATGTTTACTAGGACATGTTAGTGTTCTTGTAGATAGTGTAGATCTACTTGATATTTAAAACGGAGTTATTAAATTAATTTTCAAAAGATAATTTAATAACTGTATTGTTAAATACCAAACAAAACAATTAATCAGCCATTATGATCAGTGTTCATTTCCTTAAGCTCCGGCACTGACAGAAGCACTAACAGTACTGCTGTTAGGACCAGGATGACCTCACCTGATGATACTGGTGCGTTGTAAGTGAAAGGCATTTGTTTTCACTAATCCTTAGATTTCTTTTCCAATTTTTTTTGAAAAATCCCTACATTTTCAGTGAGCTTCAATGATTTTTTCAGATGATCATTGAGCAATTCGAATGTGTCATATAAACTGGTGTGTTAAAAAGTTTTTTTTTGACTTAGCAGAATGTTTATCGCATGCTTTATCCAAAATTAAGGCACAAATTATCGTGCATCTCCAGCCTGCATCAGTGACTGTAATCCAAGAGCCCTTTCCCAATGAAGTAAGGGTTTTAGATGATGTCAAGTGTGGATTTACTTGTTCTTCGTTCTTTATGACTAATGAAGAATATTCCTACATGACTAAACCCACCTATACTGTGTTCCCACAAGTTCATGAAAGATGGGAGTGGGCACAGTTTTGAAAAGGTAAAGACCTTAATATTGTCCTCAGTGAGGACTTGAGAATTGCTTCTGTAACTTCCAGGCCAAAAGCAAGTACTGGAAAAACAGTTTTGAAGTTATATTTACATAGACAAAGAATATTATATTAGTTCTTTATTTGTGTGTTCTATGGATGCCACAGTAATAGAATGCTCAGTCAATTTAATATTTTGAAATAGTTCGGCTGTCGGACAGGGGTGGTGTGATACTCTTTTTCCATTTGAATAACAACGTCCTTTTGAAAACATACTCACAAATATTTTCCTAGTGCTATGATGAATTTTTGTGGCTGTCATTCACTGACATGATAATTTCAGTGAGGTTTCCTGAGATGTTTCTAGTCCCCCTTTTGGGGTGGGGTGGAGAAGCTTTCAAAAATTGACCCTTAAGACTCAATGAAGTTATTGTGCAAAATGTTTATATAACATCCTTTTTTTGCAGAGGGACTGGGAATCCTTACTTGCTATTATCGTTTATGTTGGCAATGGAATTTTATTTATTTTTCAGTAAGAAGTAAAGAAAGTACTATTACTCCCTCAGCCACGCAGGAACGAATGTCATGTCAAGCTACTTCTGATGGTGCTGCTCCTGCGATAGTGCTATGTACTTCATAGTATTAATTGATCTCATAAGTACACTGATTACTATTGATTTAATTTCTATATTAATTGTTTTACAGACCTTTTCAAAATCCAGCTCTGCTACCTTGAAAAGTTCTCACTATTGCTTTTTCTCTGGTCTGATTTATGTTAATTATCTTTTTTATCCCTAATTGCTAGAGGCCGTCTTCCCGCTTGCACTGTTGGGTTCTGTGGATCTACCGCGAATTCAGATGGTGCCCTGCTGAGAACAGGGTGGAAGCTGAAGGAGTGGGAGAGATAAAGTAGAGCAAACTGAGAGTATTTACTAGAACTGCCTCTGCAGACAATGAAAAACAAATCGTGTTGGTTGTAAAACATGTTGATAAGCTATATACAGATTTAACAAAACGCACCATAACACTTCATGTCTTAGTTCAAGGATTATTCCTCCTCTTCTAATTTTGCTGGTGGGGTCATGTTGTCCTGTAACTGAATATAATTTTGTGAAGTACCAGGGGCAGTTTCTTTGCTGTTAGTGTCCTAGGCTGATTAATTTTCTGATTAATCAACCAACTCATATCAATGTGATTGTCCTTGTTTTGAAAGGCTATCTAGCTACTGGCTTGGTGTAACCATGATAAATATTTTGATACATGGATACAGTGCAGGTAGTCAGCGATGCACAGTGACCAGAGCAGTTCAGCACGCAGCCGGCTGAACGGTGACAGACGTTCCCTCCGTGCTCTGTAGGGACGTGTTTTCTGAACTGAAATAGCTTATTTTTGGGGTAGGCAGAGGAGTGTAAGCATGTGGCCGATGCCATCGCAGCGGGGTACTTGCAGCTCTGAGAGGGCATGACTGTGTCTGGCTGCAGCCTCCCGGCTTGGGCCGCATCCTGGAAACTTCTTGTGTTTTAGCACTTTGGAGACAGAAAAATATTTTTTCATTCTTCAGGGAGCTGTTCTGTATCAAAGCGCTTTTGTGGGAGAATTTTTGTGCAGAGGAACATTTTGCCCTAGCAACTGCAAGAATTGGGTATAACTGATAAAGATCTGGAAGAGTTATGGGAAATGCTTATTAACTAGAAGTATCAATTTTGACCACTGCTGCTGTGGCCTAGGTGGGATCCGATCCAATAGGCCTTTTTTATTTCAATTCGTTTTGTGTAAGAAGGGTTACAGAATCAATGATGAAGAAACTATATGTTCTTGTTGTTGCAAAAAAACGAGCAAGATTAAGCAAAGCCCCTCTAAATTGACATTGTCAGATGAGAAGGCTTCTTTTGTAATAAAACCCTGTAATCTGTGAGACTTGGGCTTAATTTCCACACTCTAAGTATCAATAGTTGCTGGAAGTTAATGCTTTGCTTTGCAAACTGCCCTGAAGTGCAGACCTGTTGTGTTTTAAGGTCTTTATCTCAACCTTCTAACAAATACAGCCCTTTGGTTGCAGTTGAGTACTGACAGTAATACCAGAAACTTCTTGTTCAGAGAAGACTTTTAAACCTGTATTGTATAAATACTATGTGTTTCTGAAGCTCTTAAAAGTCATATAAAATTGTCCTCAACAAGAAACATATGGTCATAAATTCTGATATAGTTTATGCACTGTCCTGGCCATAGGAAGCAGAGTCTGCAATGTGGAGGATATTTAATTTAAAAAATTGGGATAAGGGTCGTGAATTGTATGCTAGAAATAGAAAATAAGATTAGAGGTTATGTTTCAGGCATGGAGCTGTCTCTGGGGGGGGAACAGAACAAGGTTACTTCAAGGTTTGCAGTCTGGTTGGGGGATGGGGAGAAGGGAGGAAATCCAACAGCAGCTAAAAGTGGTGCAGGGGGTGGGGGGGAGGCTGTGGTGATATATAAAATAGAAATTGCCAGGCATCAACTAGGTACTTAGTGTTGTGGCCTTCTTACCACCACTTGCTGGTGCCAGAGGAGCCGTGGCCAGGCCTTGGTTCCAGTGTCTGGGGGGAGTCCTGGCTTCAGGAAACAGTCTTGGTGGCAGAAAGGTCACTTTTTCTAAATCTCATACTTAAGAAATAGCTTTGAAAGGGGTCTAGCCAGCTCTGTAATAGATGCATCAGCGAGTACTGAAACATTGCTTAAAGGTATTTGGCATCTTTGCAGTGACTTAAGGCTGGCAGAGCCTTACTGTGTTGCAATTTCTGCAGCAGAAAGCCCTTTGTCAACAGAAGCCACTGGGAAGGAGTGTCAGGATGGCTTAAATCACCCAAACATCACTTAACGTAAGCCTAGTCTTTCATGATGATGGTAATTTTTAGGTATAATTGCCACATCAGAAGATAGCACTTAGAATTTTAAGTATTTCCAGTCTTCATTTGTGAACAACGTTCAGCTTTGTTAATGAATATTGACATAGAGCAGTGCATGTCCTTAGTTAGGTATGAAGTTAGGATCTTCCATGGATGCACATGTAAGATGCCTTGGACTGCTGGAACGGGGCGCTCTGGGGCGGAACACACCTGTGAGTGCTCAGAGAGATCTAACAAATTATGAAAGTTTCAACTTGAGTCTTCAGGTTTCCTCGTGGATGTTTGATTTCTCCTAGATGGATCAGTCGCACTATGTTAATATGGCTTATGGATTAAAACATTACATCTGTTTTTCTTTCAAGCTGTATTAGACCAGGATAAATGTCCCATTGTATCCTCTGCCGGGCAAAGCATTTCTTGCACAACTCAGTGCAGAAACTTTGGCACAGAACCTGGTGACAAATCGTGCTTGTGATTGAGGGCTTAGTTGTTTATTTAAAACTACTGGTACTTCTACTTCTAGGACATGCTCAGGTGGTCTGACTGTGCTTTATATGTTGTAAATTAGGATTGATAATTATTTAACAATTGATAATTTCATTGGGAAATATTCAGAGAGTTCTTTGGGGAATATTTCTTAATCTAAGAACAATGCATTTCTTTAAAGGAAAAATCACGGTACATCAGTCAAATCACATCAGTATTTATCTGAACATCAGTCTGACTGTCATATGCCTTTCCATGCCATATACTTAACGTAGCAGCTTAAAGCCGGAAGCTAGAAAAGCCTTGGGTGCTGCTGAGACGTGCCGGCAGAATTCCATGTATGCATTTGTTAGCAAATAGCTCTTGTGTGAAGTTATTTATATTCCTTGGTAGCATCCACACTAGATAAAAAAAATTAGATTTGTTTTCCAAATGTGTAAATTCATTTGTATTGAAAGAAATTGAACTTGGTTACTAAGAGAGTTAACTCTGTTTTTAAAGAGGCAGGGAACAATAGTCTGTTAAGATATTATAGTCTTTTCCTTTTCTTAATAAAAGGAAAATAACTAACCAAGCTGGTCTTCCTAGAGAGAACATAAAATGCACTAGCTGAGTAATGAATTGCTTTTAAACCCAGCCATTTCTTAGAGCCATGTCAGTGTAAGGAGCAGATGGAGGAGACCTAGGGTTGCTCTAGCGTTCCTCAGCCTTCAGTCCATCGCTTTTTGATTTTCAGCTGACCTGTAGCCTGGTTTGGCATTTACATTGTGTGGATACAGGCAACAAATTATTCTGCAGACTGAAATAGAAAGCAGGATTACTGAAGCAGCTAATGGGAGGTGCGGGTACTGGAGTCGGAGACGTGAGCAGTTGCTGCTGTGAAGGTGGGTGGTGCTGCTGGAACTCAGGGGCTTGCTGAAGAAGGGCAAGAGGAGAATCCTTTTGTCCCTGGCGCTTGGCTTGTGTTTGAACCTATTTGCTAATGGCATTTGCAAAAGATTGAGCAACTTGGGAGGGATTTTTAGTTGTCTGCTGTGTAAAGCAGGCAGAAGAACCAGATAAGCGCTGAGCTTTGGGTGTTCTTGAAGGGGGAGAGGTTATAGTAGGCAAGAGTTGGGTTTATTTTTCCCTTTTGATTTGTATTAGAGACTTATAAACTGGAAGAGTGCTACGTTTGATCTTATAACTAATCATGTTTTGACCCTAACTGTGCAAGATGAGTTAGTGCTATTTTAAAAATCTCATCTATATTTAATTAAGACTTATAAATTCTGGTCTTAATGAGGAGGGGAACGCTGTCCCCAAGACACACAAGCAGCTTTTTTGATTAGAAAAAATGAGGAAAGTTTATGAAGTATGCATGCTACCATTTCTAGTGTTTTAATCTTTATGATCTCAAATTTCTTGTCACCACTGTTCTTTCATCAGCTACTGAAATTACTTCTGAATAATCTAATATATTAAAGGCCATAGATTTGTTAAAAATAAAGCATTTTTGACAGTTCCAAAAGTCTCCTGTGACAAAGATCTAGTTCAGGAATTAAGAATTCTAAAATTAAGATTAAAACTGTTCGGCTACTACTATTCATGAACTCCCTATTTACAGCAGTATTGTCTGCTGCTTTTGGAGTTTTGTGTACACTCTGGTGTTTGGTTTTGTTACAGGAGGCAGCCTGTTATTCACACTGGATTGCTCCAGTTTATTCATATCCTGTGACAGTGAATCAGATCTTGCTGTCTATATACAGACTGAATTGCCAGCCAACTTTGGGCCCAAATATGGTAAACATAATTATGTTCATTTGCTGCAGAAATACATTTGCCTTAGTTTAACATTTTCATGATTACAGTTTTCTGATAATTCCATAATTCTCGGCATGAGAGGGATATGAAAGGCCTAATCATCGTGTCCCTCTCTTCAGTATAGACTATAGTTTGTTTTCCTGGGCAAAACTCCAGCTGCTCAGTGATGAATCTACTGCTACTCAAACACAGTAAAGCCCATAAAGCGTTTGGAAAGTCTGCTTTGGGAACGCAGGCACTGCGGTGCGGAGGCATGAATCTTTATTAGCTGGATGACAAAAACGCTCGTGGCTGCGACTGTCATGAGGCAGAAGTGTATGTGCTGATGTCGGGTTTTCTGATACGTACTCCTGTTTCCTATTATATTTTTGGAAATGAAATTTGGATCACTTCAGAATGCTTCATACTTTTCAAGTAGGAGACTTTGAGTTTGGGGAGAAGGTGAACATTAAGGGAAAGCTTCTACCATCCACTGAAGAGAATAAATGATTAGTAGATATTGGATTAGGTTTTAATTTTGGTCACAAAGAAATAATATGGTAATATACTTATTAAATATGATAAAGTGAATATTTTACATGTGGAAATGCATGCTAATAGTAGCCACTTCATTTATATGAGTGGATTAGGAGTGGTGTATTTAATGTGACTGAGAAAACACATTTGCAGGGCTTTTTCTTTCTCCTTTTGATGTAGTCTAGTATCAAGAGAACATCATGAATGTGTTCTGTGGCAAGTGTTGAGAATTCAGAAGAAGCACAGTAATTTGGGAAAGGAAAGATTGTTGGTGTCAAGTTACTCCAAATGTTTTGAAAGCTTTCATCATCCTTGCTGCAACCAGGCAAAAAAAAAAAAGATGAAAAATCACATAAAGGCTTTGCAGGATTTTCCGTACATCATCTGTCTTGTTGCTAGTACTCAAAACTTCCTTCTTCATAGGAAAGCTTTAAATGTGTAGATGATCTGTAGTTTTCACTGTCTTGAATTACTACTTTTGTCTGGCACTACTGAAACAATTAAAATGTGTACTGAAGCTTGGGTTCTTTTTTTTTTTTTCAAGTTGCATTGCATCACAAACTGTTGTAACACTCCAGAAATTTGGT
Source organism: Phaenicophaeus curvirostris (assembly GCF_032191515.1). NCBI lineage: Eukaryota > Metazoa > Chordata > Aves > Cuculiformes > Cuculidae > Phaenicophaeus > Phaenicophaeus curvirostris. The sequence goes on from NC_091405.1 coordinate 18,760,463, forward strand.
TGGAGGATATTTATTTCAGTGAAAAAGATGCAAATGTGGATATGCTTAATATTAAGTGAATATTAATATTTATGAAATGTAGCATCTCTGTTTGCATGAGCAGCGAAATGGCTGTGAGCCTTCTAGAAGTGAACAGCCGATTTATCGATGAGGAAGCGCTGCTGCTTCCAGAGCAGTTGTGAACAGTATGTCACTGTGATATACTGCGCTCGGTGATCGGCGAGTCGGGGAGAATAAGAAGGAAAAAGTAGCTGCGCTGATTCAACCTTCACAATTGATCCAAGTCAGCCTTCTTTATTCCATGGTGGTTATAGATGGATACCCAGGGAAAGGCAAGAGCAGGGTGAATTTGTGGGCTGCGCTCATTTAAAACTGTCTTCAGTGATTTGCTGAGGATATAGGATTTCCTGAGCCTGTGGTTAGTCTGTTTAGTAAGCCAAATGAGCCCCTCTGGAAGAGAGAGTGATAAGGAGACCGGAACTGCACGCTAAATTTGAAGTGTGGGTAAACCATAGGTTTATGCAGTGGCATAATTATGTTTCTGGCTTTCCCAACGCTACCGCTCCATTCCGAGTTCCTTTGCTAATACTTTTTAACATGAGATTTGCTCTTCTGACTTGATCACTTAGCATCAGGCTGATATCTTAGCAAAAACTGTCAGTGTTAACACAGAGATTGTCTTCCAAAGTGGTAATGATCAGGCCAGAGCCCATCGTTTTGTGTATCAGTCTAGGATCTTTTTCCATGTATGAGCTGACAAATTTATCTATAATGAATTTAGTCTGTTATTTTAGTCCCACACTCCTGCAAAGATATGCTGTTCTTTGGGTGTATGTGTATATCTATCTATCTATCTATATCTGTGTTAATGCGTGTAGTATGTCATGCCTGAATGCTGTAGTATTCAACTCGGGCTCTGACTCCCACTTGTCTTTCCAAGTCTTGTTTAAGGTATAGTTTATATAGGGCAATGAAAATTTCCTCAGAAGACCTTAACTTTTGAAAGAATATGTATAAAAGGCAGCATTTGTAGAACGTCTTTCAATTATTTCTCTAAATACTTTGCCGAAGGGTGGGAATTATTCCTGTTTTTCTAGATGCAGAAACTTTTTATGCGGTATTTGTGTCCATGGAGAAATCGTTTTAAGCTGGTAGGAATAAAGCTCTACATAGAGCCATCTGCTCGATTTCTTTATCTGCACTGACTCAGCAATAACAAAGCTCTTTGAGGAGTTTTCCTAAACCTCTTCAACAAATTTTAGTAGAAATTTTTAGCACACATTATTTTAAAATAAGTATTAAAAAACTGCTCCCAGTGAATGGTACTGGAAAATACATGCGGCGTTTGCTCATGCCAGAAAGTTGCAATTTGTGATTTAACAAGGAGCTTTAACTCTCACTTGTGTGAGAGATGCTGCTGGCTTCACTGGAACTAATTCTACGTTTACATCTGTTGCTGAAGTGAGCCCAAAGGTCTAAGGTGTCCCCTATGAGATTGTAGGATCGTAAGGGTTTCTTTGGTGGGTTCTTCTCGTTGTTTGTTGTATTGTGTTCCTGTAGTCTTCTGCAGAAACATAGGAGATTGTGCTTTTTGTAGCTATCATTACAGAACCGAGAAACAATTAAGTGTTGTTTCCTTAATGCTTGTTTGCTCTGTTAAGTTTTAGCAAGGCAACACCATCCTGAACTCTTTGTGCTTACTGTATTTAGGAGTGAATCTAATCAGGAATGGCAGTGTGGAGAAGAATAGTCTGAGATCAGTGCAGTCTGCTGTTGCTTAGATTTTACATGCTGATGGGCTGGGTGGTTTTTTAAGGAGAGACTGCAGAGGATTATCTCAAATGACTAACTTGCACGGGTCTGACCAAGTAATATTCCTGTTCCACACATGCTCTAATTGAATAGTTCTCTAGTTCAGCCTTTTCTTCCTGCCTTTCTCTCAGTGGGAAGTGAAGTCTGTGCCTGAAAAAGACCATTTGTAGCAATAGATGTTAGCTCATTCTGAAGACTTTCTAGAGATAGTCAGTTTTTCATCCCTTCCTCAAAAGTGCGGCTTTCAGTTCTTCACTCCATCTTGAAGGGTGTTTTCATTGAGGGCGGCTGCGGGCGGGTGGCTTTGGGTGTGAGCGGGTGTCCCCCTCAAGCAGCCCTGCAGGCAGTGGCCAGAATCAGGCTTCTGTGGTGACCAGTTCTGGGAGGTGGAGCTGTGCCTTCTCTGCACAAAGTCTGGGTTGTTCCTCCTTGCTCTCGCTGTGGTCCTGTGAGCCTGTTCTTCATCCTAGCACGTTAGAGCTCTGAGAGAGTGTGCTTCTAGCTGGTGTTAAGTGCGTCCTTTTGGGAGATGAGAGATGGAGTCCCGAGGCTCCTCTGGCTGACAGTTGCATTGTGTGGGAATTTTTCATGCTGTGTGCAAACACTTTGCTAGGCTCCTGTATTAAAAGGATGGATGTGATTTTCTTTTCCTTTTCTTCTGCACCCACAGCTCCCTTTCAAAAGGGAACTAGTCCTGCTTTCAAAATAGATAACGTAAGCACCTATTGCCAAGGGAGGATTGAAACAGTGATCCTGATCTGACACAGGCATCTATTTTTGACATTCAGGGAGGCACCCAAGTCTGAAAGAACGTCTGGTTTAACACATTCCTTTCAGTAGCTTCTCCTTTTGCTGTCATGTCTTATTGCTGAGACTTGAGTTAGTGCGTTGGTACGTTCCGTGTTTTACTTCAGACACAATGTATGAAGCCTCCTGACGCACCGCAGGCTCAGCCGTGGAAAAATCCAGCTCCGTATACTTTCAACTCTGAATGTGATTCAGGGATACCCACCTCCCAAGTGTGTTTTGCCGGGAGTGTAGTTACACAGTTCCGGGCTATGGGCTTTTCTGGGAGGTTAGGGGTTGGAAGTGAGGTGGTGGTGTGCTGAGCGGCCGAGGCCCTCAGTTCTTACCTAGCTCCAGAAATTTGGCTTTCTTCAGCCTTTTCCAGTTCTCTGTTGCCGGGCAGTTTTCACAACAGTCTCTGATTTGTTTTTTTCAGCAGGGCACGGGGGTACTTTTGCCCTTGCTTGTGTAGGGCGTCTAGTATACATGTGCCTCTAGAGGATTTTTCTGCATAAATGCAAAAGATACCAACTGGCATAAAGAAGTTAATAGCTTTGTTTTAAGGAGAGTAATTTTGAAGGAAAAAAACTCTAAACCAATTTATGATGTCTTTGTCCAGAGACTGTCTGTAAGTATTAGGTAAACATCTAATCAGTGAAATTGGTCTTTGAGTTAATAAAGTCAAATTGCTGGTGTCCACGTAGATTTAACTGATCTCCATGCTTCTGTTTATAGTTGCTTTGCTGGTAAATTGGATCCACTTCTGTACTGATAAGTTCATGTTTAGACATGTGCACTTTTAAATAGGAGGCTCAAGTCGATTATTCCAGTTAACTATACAAACTACCTGGTCTGTGTGGGGTGTGTCCTGGAAGCTGTAGTTCCCAGGCGGTGGGAAGACTCTGCATCGGTTTCCACACCCACCCCAGCCCACCCTGGACTACCCAGGACAGTGGGTGGTGAGTCAGTATTAGGAAGAGGAGACACTGGAAGGAGTGTGTTTCTAACAGGAGCTTCATGGGTTCACTGAGGATTGGCTTGCCTACTTGTTTTGTTTTGGTTTTTTCCTCCAACTGTTCTGGGCAGGCAGCCAAAAAGGAATCCCAATAAGCAATTCATGAGCTAACAAGAACTAAAATGGTACTGGTATAATAAGCTATTTCTGTCTCTCTTCCCCGTTCTCTCCCCATCCTCATCGAGTAGGAGATTTTACAACTTGAATGACCAAAAAGACCACCCACAAAACAATACAGGAGGTGCCCAGGTCTTCTAGTGGCTGTAGCCCCCCCCCATTAGAAAGGCTGTCGGCCTTGAAAAGTGAGGTTGCTTTTCTGTTCTGGCTTTGTAGCCTCACTACGGGCACCTGAGCAGAAGCAGTCGGTGTTTGGTGCCGTGGGTTGCCTGTCAGTGGGCTGAGCTGCCGGGCCGTGTGTCCTTTCCCTGCTGGTGCTCACGGGCTGCTGGGATTTTTGTCGTGTGCCTGGGTCCTGACAGCTGCGTGGAGAGAGTCCGGAGGAGCCGTGAGCCTCATTTGCCCTGATGGTGAAGATAATGATGCTTGTCAACCCCTGTAAAAGCATTTGCATGCTTTAAGGATTTATGATGTGTTGGTATGAAATTGCAGGTGCAAAATAACTTGGTGTCAGAGATTAATGTGTATTTTCTGCCAGTCAGCAGTACATGGAGGTGGCTGTTCTTGTCGACTGAAAAGTTTTAGTTTTCCAAACAGTTTCAGCTCCTGTACTGTTCTGAGAAGTTTTATGTCCAAGACAGTGTTTAAAAATGAAAACAAGTTTAAAAACAGCCCCGACAATTTAGTCTATGATTTTTATGGATAGATTGTATATATGATAAAGTTGTAAAACCCCTTCATATTCTCAGGTTGTCATTCTTAAGGCAATTTTAGTATTAATAGTTGTGGTGTATTAATTGGGAGTGTTGGAGATGAAGACGAAATCGGTGTTTAGTTTCTCGGGTCATGGGATTTGTTGCTGAAATTGTGGTATTCTTAGTATTTCTCTCTGGTGTGTGTATTTTTGAATAGGTATGTTTTGTAAATGCTAGACGCGCTGTAGCTGTGGATGTGATCAGTCTTCGGTTTGGGAGAGTGTGAACTGAATGAACTCCCATTTAAACATCTGTAGAACGCTACATTGATGTCTGTCTTAAAATTCCCCTCCGAAAGTGGTTGGGACCACTTGATTGATTCCTTAACCTCTTCATTTACAAGGATCCTGGAAAATTTACTTGCTGGAAAGTGTTTCCACCATCTCTCTTAACTAACTTGTATTCAATTAGGAGCCTGACTAAAAGAAGAAGCCAGCAACAGCCTCTTAGAGGGCACGCGGTGTGCTTGTTCCCCAGGTGAAGGTTTGGTGAGGTTCAGTTGTGCCTTGAGTGCTCCGCGACAGTCCACGTTGCAAGGCTCCTGCCTGCGACTGACATTCCATTGGTCCTGTTGAACTCCCGAGGCTGAGCTTTTGTGCAGTCTGCTGGTTTAAAACCTTTTTATAGTTGTGCCTCTAGGTGCTGCCTTCTCCAGGGTTCCCTGCTGTTGTCTCTTCTGTCCATGCTGTGTCCTCTCCCGTGTGCTCAAGGTGATCGGGGCAGGAGAGCTGGCGTGTGGCACTGCTTGCTCGGCTTTGGGTCTGAGCATTCCTGGCCGGATGGCTTCCCCGCTGCTTTGGGCCACTCTTTCTTTGGCCAGGACGTTTGTAGCTGCGTTGCTGAATACACTAAATTACGTTGCTTGGGCCTCGACTGGTAACTGAGTTGTGGGGCAGTGGGAGGCTGGCCGGCAGGAGGTGGTGTGGGGGCTTCCCCTGCCGCCTGCTCAGCGTGCTGCTCGGGTGCCAAACGCTGCTTGGAGATTTCTTTAAGGTGTCCCCCTTGGACTTGGAGTAGACTGGCCGAGCGATGGATCTGGTGTACTCGTTGGTGACAGCAGAATTTGGAGGTGGAATTTTGCCTCTCATGGTGGAGTAGCCTTTGGATTTGCACAAGGCTTGTGTGAGTAAATGTGAGAGGGAATCAGGCTGTTCTCTCCGGGGGCCCTTGCCTCTGGCAGCTTCCTGACCTTTTGGTCTTGCAGCAGGCTGTGTTTGTTCAGGGTTTTCCCTGGTAAGTGATCTCACTCTTCTGGGTTGTTCTTTCTGGAGTTACTTTTTGGGGGACATGAATTGAATCCAATTTCTTTCATGTTTGGTCGTTTTACATGAACGGTGCTTGTGGTGTTCAGCTTATCCTGACATATGGATTCTGTATCTCATAAAATTAAAACCAAAGTACTAGGTCTGGCAGTGTTACTCGCAAGAAGTTGAGCTCAGGTATTTTGGATCAGCTCACTCATGTATGTTACCCTGTACATCCACTGAGCAGAATTTGTGAAAAAATGCCTTTGCCAGCAGTTTTAAAAATAGAGATTGGAACCCTTTTTAAAGCATAAAACATTTTTTGATCAAAAATTTGACCGGTCTGTCTTGCAAAACATTCAGGTAGCTAGTAAAGAAGCTGGCTGAGAGGGAGCTGACATTGTGGGCAGTTAGGTAACTGAACTAACTAGTGGTAGTTAGGGTTTTTCCTAATATGCCAAGAGTTAGATTAGTATAAAGTTGATAGGGTTACAGTGCAGAGCCCCTGGTTCCGGTTGGTGGAACCATAGCACTGGGGAAGGTAGGGGAGAGCGTGGGAACATTCCCCGCTTCACTTGTTCAGGAGAAGATGCAAAAGGAAGAATGTTTATTTTGTGCGTAGCATGTTGAGGATCTCATTACAGACAGTGTAAGAAGGGCAGTGTTACCCACATGCCTGCTGTCAAACTGCAGCTCTCCTCTCTGAAAAATCTCTCTTTAGATGCTGATGATATAAGCTGTCCTCTTTAAGCTTTTGTGTTGGTTTTATTACAAGGGAATATTGAAGATGGAGAATTTAATAAGTTAAGTACCTGCAGGTTGGGCTAAGAAATTGTCTGTAAAATGAAAAACAATGCAGCCTTGTGTTTGTAGCTGTGGAGAACATGAAAACACCATTTTTTCCTGTTAAATGCCTTTTTGTTCTTCTAGGTTGTAACTGTTTTATGTGTTCCCTTCATATCAGAGCACTTTAAATTATCAGTTCAGTGTCTTAGTTTGATCCTGGAGGACTCGGTGTATGATCGGAACCACCCAATTGCAGTGCCTCTCCAATGTGCTTCTCTAATTCAGAGCTCCATAGCTTGAAAACTGCTGCTTAGCTTTTGCTAGTTTTGGTGCAAATTAACATTTCAGTGTTTCACGATCATTTCTTAAGTTTCTCTGTGATATGAAATTCATGTCTACTTAGGGAAAATAATCACCAATTTACTTACACAATGCGTATAAATTAACAATTTCTTTTGTTCCATCTACATTTATATGCAGTCAAGAAAACCAATTTAATCGTGCTTTCCACGGTAAGGCAGCACAGCGTGTACAGCAAGGAGAAAGGTAGATATTTTCAGTTATGTGTATGATATGAAGATCTCCCAGCAAATTCCATTTTTAATGGGTTTATTGCGTTTTGACACCGTCAATGTGAATATCGAGAGAAGTATGAAGTAATTACGAAAGAAAGTAATCAGCTTGAAGTATTTTAATAAGGGGTGCTGTAATGTGTATGGGAATTTCTGCTCTGTTTAATCTCTTTATCGTGTTTTTACAAATGGCGATACAGAAGAATATTTACTCTGGATTTCGGAAGCAGAACTGTCTGCAGCCTCGACTTCCTGAAGAACTTGTGTGTCCGTTGTTTCAGCAAGTGTGAGGCTCTGGCTCTGTTGTGGTTTTGTCCTGCTCTGTCTTGCTGAAGCCTTGCTGGCGCCTTGCTGGCTTCACTATCTGTGGGATTTTGTATCATCCATACGTGTCAAAACACATTATGGGAAGGAATTGATATCTTGTTTCTTCAGACAGGTTGGAAATAAGAAATTTTGACTGAAGATAAAATCTACGTTCCCCAGTCATTTTGACAATATTAATACAGGTTCATATCTCAAATATAAAGCTAAAGGAACATTTTGTTGTTGAATTAAAGGGTTCCTTCCTGTTATGACCAGATTGTTTTTAAGTGCTCAGGGAGAAAACCCTATAATGAATTAGTATTTGATATTAGCCTAGTACTCTGTGATAAAGATAAGAATGTCCTTATTTGATGAAATCATGTTACATGTGTGCATAGGAGAGTGAGTGGCCTGAAGCGTGACTAATAGCTAGGACTGGATAAACTGATTGAACAAATTGTATTGCCCTGCATTATGGTTTTCTTCTGATAATGTCCTGCCATGGTTCATCAGTGTCCTTTGCAGTCTCAAGAAATGTTACAGCACTCTTCTGCCTTGCAGCTGTCAGAAGCTCCCTGTCCAGGACCCTGTGTGGGGTTTCCACCCTGATCCAGCTCCTGGGGTGAGAGGTGCTGAGGCCCATGCAGTTCTGGTGGGCACAAAAGAAAGGGAGGTGACTGAGCTGGAATTAATTAACAAGCTATAAATTAATAGTGTATTCAAAAGTCTCATGTCACACGTGTATAGATATACATGTGTATGTTTATATAAAGTTTGTATATACAGATATGCGAACAAGCTCCTAGCTGTGGCTGTGGTGTGGATACCTGACTCTGACCTGTGAACATGATCAGGAGAGGCCGGGCCCTGTCCAGTTAAGAGTTGTTTGTGGCCAAGGGTAAGGGCTTAACAATCTTCCAGTTCCTCCAGCCTGGCCTAGAGTATCTCCTGCTGCAAACTGGCGCTTCCTCACTTCTCAGGCGCTGTTCACCTTCCCACAAAGGCCTTAAAAAGAAAGCACTCTGGCTGGCTGCACTGGAGTTGGTGAGCAGGGCAGTGCTAGAAGCTGTATTCCCTCCCTCCTTTAATGTCTTTTGAGAGTGTTGTTTAGACCGATCTGTTGGGCAACTCTGCCTTGCATGTGGTAGATGCTGTCTGTCATCCCAAAATGGGATGTGTTTGTATTTTTTAGCTCATCTCAGTTGGGCTTTAGGCAAACGTCTGCTGTCCTATTGGGAAAAAAAATAAGGACCTGTATTTGTTGGTATAGTAAAGTATTAAAATGACAGAGAGTCTCAGATTTCCAAAATAAATTATCATGCATGAGGAAAGGTTTCATTGACAATTCTTAAGTTATTTTAAAAGGATGAGGTTAGAAAATGTGATCAACTCCCCTTGAGCTCTGCATGAACAGCCCCTGCCCTGTTGTTAGCTGTGTAAGGGTTGCAGTGGGGATTCACTATAGTTTGACAGTCTAGGGTGGGAGAACTACTAAGAAAACATCAGCAGTGTTGAGTTTATTAACAGGATGACACCAACTTGTCCTGCCTTTTAAACTGTATGCGACTCTCCCTCCCCTTTGATCTTGTGGATTGTGTTGACAACGCGTGCCCAAAGGAGTACACCGGGACCCTGCGGGAGCTAAAAGCTTAAACCTTCTCATAACATTCCATAACATTTTATACCTTTTTTTTTTCCCTTCACAGGAAATGACCTAGAGGCCTTACAAATACATTTGTTCTGAGTCTACAATTGAGGGCAAATGCAGTCTGGAACCACCACTTCTTAACGTTACAACGGAAACAACTACCTCAACACACACGGAAAGGGGAAGAAGGCTTGCAATAATAAATACTCTAGTTTTTAATAGCTTATACTTGCTAAGTCTTCTGTAAACAGAGTCCAGATTTCCCCCCCTCCAGTATTAAGAAGAGACACTACAAGTAAAGTAATTTGGCAGACTGGATCTGTCGAGACATTTTAAGATATTTGATCTGCTGACATAAGGAGTTGCTTTTTCAAGGAAGGAGCCTCTGCACTGCTTTTATAATCGCTGTTGATCGGTGGTTTGCTCCACTTTTCCTGATACTAATAATGGGAAAATTGTATTAAGGTATTGCTTCTAAACTTATTATTTGCATTGACAGAAATAACTTTTGTAGACTTAACAGCAAGTGACAGTAATATGCTCATGAAGAAATTGTAGGCGAAAACATCTCTGCTCCAGCGTCGCTTTTCTGTGTGCGGAGTGAAATACCAAACCAGAGACAGAGCATTATTAAGATACTTCGGCTTGCTTTTTGAGTACAGTTTGTAACTGCAGCGGGGCTGCACTGAACACTGAAACTACGAAGTCAGCAAATCTGCTGCCTTTCTCACTGCTGATACAGATTATACAGACGCTTGCCTTTTTGAAATGCCTTTTGTGAGACCTATGTACACAGTCCTCCACTGTTACTGTACGTAACTCTGTGTTTGAGGAAGGAATTTGACAAGTGATTGTTAATTGGAGAAATCTTTGGACAAGCACTCACTTATGTATTGCTGTAGTGCACAAGAGAGCAAAATGGACTATAAGCGGCGCTTTTTGCTTGGCGGGTCCAAGCAGAAAGTGCAGCAACACCAGCAGTATCAAATCCCTGAGCTGGGCAGGACCCTGAGCGCACCGCTGGCATCTACGACCCCAGCGTCCCCTTTGGTCTCCTCAGCTGCTGCGGGCAGCTGCAACCTCCCGGTGTCCCACACTACTCCGATTGCAGACATCCAGCAGGGAATCTCCAAATATCTGGATGCACTCAACGTGTTTTGCCGTACGAGCACTTTCCTTACAGACCTTTTCAGCAGTGTATTTAGGAACTCGCACTATTCTAAGGCAGCTATGCAACTGAAAGACGTGCAGGAACATGTCATGGAAGCAGCGAGTCGACTCACAGCAGCAATAAAACCAGAAATAGCAAAAATGCTGATGGAACTGAGCGCAGGAGCTGCGAACTTTAAAGATCAAAAAGAGTTCAGCCTACAAGACATTGAGGTAAGCTACCTTGGGGGATACTGTTTTGCATGAGAATTTGTGTCATTCCTTTTTCGCTGGTCTTTTCTACACCAAAAATTCTCTCTACCTTGCTTTGTATTTGTGGGCAATGCTGGTAAAAAGAGAAACTCTTCATTTCTGATGTTCTCCTCTTGAAAGTATGAGGTCGTTTGCAGGGCCTGACTTCCAGCTGTATTGAATTAGGTCTTTAGTGGGGATTCCTGAATCAGAACTCGTACTCTATTTGAAGATTTCATGAGGGAAGATGACTTAGAATTCAGGTGGACTACCTATGTAGTTCTAAATGGTAATCTACTCTATGATCTAAATGTGTAACCAGCAATGCAGCAACCTGTTGTCTTTGGGGAAATGATGCTTAGTCTTGAAATTCTGATAATGCTGAACAAAGGAAAACCCAACATCCTACCTCTCAAACCAACTAAACGCAAGTTTTAAGCAATTTTCTAGAGATATTAAGCCATCGTATTTTAAATTAATGCTTCCTTGAGTGCTACCCATTCTGAGGGGCCATCTGAACACTTGGAAGAGGCGTGTTGTCCTCAATATTTGTGTAGAACTGCATATTGGTTGACTAACAATCAAAATTTGTTTAAAATAATGTTTTAGTACTCTTCAGAACATTTTTGTTGTTTTAGCTGTTGTGCTGAAAAGGAAAATATGATGTTTGAGTGAGATTTGTGCTGTGAAAATTGATCTTATAATTTCTATACACTGGCAGCAAGTGCCCAACAGTCAGAATTGGCAGGTTTTGAAGTCAAGAGAACATTCCCAGCTCTCATCATGCTGGGCTGAGTATGTCTGGGTATTCCTCCTGTTATAAGTCTCTTAATTCTGTAACAGGTAGTGTCAGGTGATAGTCACATACAGCTCCCTGGTGTTTTAGGTCTTTCCTCATGTTTTGACCAATTTCTTTACTTTACAGCAGTCTTAGCAATGTTATTCCTACAGAATTCCATCCTGAGTGGAAAACGTGGTTTTGGGTTATGTTAGTTTTTATGTGTATTTCAGGGGACTTTGTAAGGCTGAATGTTGTACACACGTGCTTCAAACATTATCTGCTTTCTATAACTGCACAACTTATCAAGCAGTTAAAAGTAAAGCACTATTTTAGTACGTAATTGTAGTAAGAAATATGACTGACAGTTTCACTGTGTGTTTAGTGTAGTGTGAGGTAAGGTTGTCTCTCTAGTGATTGTAAATGTCTTCTGCAGACAGGTATTTGGGAAAGCAAACTAACAGCATCACTACATTTAGCGAAGGTTGTAGGAAAGAATATGTTTCTAAAATTCAACTATTGGTGTGAGTTTGTGATTAAAGACTTTGGGAACACCTGGGCTGAAAGACTTAAATAAAAAGTTAAAACATATGAAGCACTACCAGTTCTCAGAGTTTTTCTGAAGCTCTGTCTTACATAGTGTTTGCAACTGTCTGTTTTCTGGTTTTCTAACCTGGGCAAGCGCTTCTAGGTGCTAATTCACAGCCTGCCCCACACCCTGTGGGTAGAACGCTGCTTCAGCAGGGAGTGGAGGTCACAGGCAAAAGCAAAGCCTGGTTTGCATCAGGTACTGCCTGTCCTGCCAGCTTGAAGCCAAGGCAGAGAATCCTGCTTTAGTCCCGGCTTGACCTGTATGGACCTCACCCTTGTTCTGCAGCTCCATGTGCGCCTGCGCTCCTCTCTCCACCGGGCAGCTCTGTGGTGGGAGCACGTCTCAAGAGAATGCAGGCAGAAGGGCTGGGTTGCTTTATATTCTTTTTAGGCATATCTTGTGGAAATAGGCTTTTCTTAATTAAAACTGTGTCAGTATCCAAGATTTTTGTGAACTTTTGCATAATTAGACAAGTATTTCACTCTGCTTTTGCTTAAGTGCCAGTGAAATGTAAGGGTTTGTTACTGACTCATGCGGTTGTTAGCCAGGGAGCGTGGTTTAGGTGACTGGGCAAGCCAGATGAGTGACTGTACCCAGGAGGCTGTTATCAGCTGCTCGCTCTTGAAAAGGACCTGGGTAAGGCCGGTATAGAGAATAAATTTAAGTTTGTAGGTGACTTGAAAGTACGTGATATAAGCGTGCTGGAAGACCTGCTGAATTAAAAATAAACAGCTGAGTTTTGCAGTTGGAATGGAATTCAGAAGGGACAATGGAGTGATGCAGTATTTATGTACAAGTGTTCAGTTTCAGAAACGGAACCCACTGTGCAGGGGTTCCGAGAGCAGCTCTAGGGCTCAGAGCAGTTGTGTGTTGAGTAGGAGCTGGTGTCGTGCAGTTCTAAATACAAAACCAGTGCTGTTGCGCAAAGACACAGCTGTCATGTATTTAACATGACTATAACCTGCGAGAACCATGAAATAGTGATTGAAGTCTCTTCACTTTGGTCATTACGGCCTTAAACTCACCAGTGCACCCACACGCCGGTGCTGCTGCACTTTGAGAAATAGTGAACAACTGGAGAGACTCCAGAGGGGAGTCGCAAGAGTGATCAGACACCCAGGAAACAAGGCTGCAGAAACAGGACATGGTGAGAAGGCTGACACTCCAGAAGAAAAAGCTGAGAGGGGAAATCGGAATTATTCAGGTATGTAAGAAGCCACCAGCAGACATAGCAGTGTTTTCTTTGTGTCCACACGTAAGTAATGAACTTAAACTTCAGAAGGAAAGATTCATATTAGATGTTGTGGAAGTGCTTTGTAATGTTAGTGAATGATTGCTACAAAGGTAGGGAGCCTCCACCATGATGGACTTACAGAACAGGTTAAACCTGCAGTGAGTAAATCTGACCCAGGTGGAATTGCTCCTTGCTAGGATGACCTTTCAAGACTCTTTCCTGCTCTGCTTTTCTGTGATTTGAGGGCTGAGCTACTTATGCTGAAATTCTAAAGAAAAAAAAAGCGTGGTTTGGGTGGTTTTTTCCCCTGATCTACAGAAAGGTTAACATTTCATAAAACTACCAACAGGATTGAAAAACTTACATTGGAAGGAGAAAACTACAAAGGGCTCGCTTGACTTTGAGTTCACTGACCAGGGAAATGAGGGAAAAAAGTGTGAGAGGCAGTGTAATTTTGTCCTGAGAAAACAGAAGGAGGGAGTACAGTAAAATCTGGAGATGGTTTTGCAGCTTCTCTGGTAGATGGTTGAAAGAGAAAAACAAGCAGGGTGGATCTGGCTTTAGAAATTTAGGAGAAAGCTGTAGCTTTTCCGAGGTGCCCCACACATTTTGATGCAACGTGCTCTAGCCCAGAGAATGTGATATCAAGAAACCTTCAAGTTCTGATAAGCATATGCTGATGGATTTGGACTAAAAAACGTTGCTCAACCTGGACTTAAAGCAGCATCGGGTGAGGTTTTAGTTTATTGGGTTTTAGCAGAGCAGAACTTGCTAGTGCAGAGCTGTCTGCCAAGGTGTGTAAGCTGACTTTTCTTGATCAAAGGGATGATGGTGGATGGAATTTCCCGAGGTCGGTGTCAGAAATGTAAATGCTGAATTTGATTCTTGACCTTTCCTTTTCCTCTGTCAAAAACCTATGAATTCTCAAGTGCTTTGTTCCTGTGTGGGTGAGGAACCGCTTGGAAATCGGGGGGAACAAAACTGTGCTTTATGTCAAATTTTCCAGATCTGCTGTTAAAGGTTTGTTACCTGGCAGAATGCAGTAAAACTGCGCTTCTGTTAATGAAAGTGCTAAAGGAAATCCTATGAGGGGAAAAAATTTAAAACTAGAAACAAGTTTGTGTATTTCCTCAGCTTTGGTGATGCCTTGCAGCAGCCTCAGTGCTGCAAAATACAAAGAAGGAATCTCGATTTAGTTACCTGGAGCTTGTGTAAAAAGTCTTAGAAGTGGTGGTCCTGAAGAACAGGGAAGCACAAGTGGGCACAAGGTAGTTACTTGGATCCTCTGTTTTGTATTAAATGGAGATAATTTTTGGCTTTTATGTGTATTAAGTAACTGAAGATTTTTTTAACAAGAAGCTTGTGGGACAAAAATGTCTGAGTAAATGTAAAATGTGGGCTTTCCTTAGCAAACATTGGAAAGCCCAGCTTAAGTATTTATTTTAATTATGATCTTTCCTGTGACTTGCAGGGATTGGCCTCAGTTTTCTGTTTTCTGAGGTGGCAAACTGTTAGTAGCAAAACCCTACTTGAAATGAGGAGAAAATGCTGTGGCTTGCTGGGATGACATTGTACTGTTTGTCTTGGTCGATCATCTCAGTCTGCTCTCAGATCTGCTAGCATTGTCCTCAGAAATATTTTGTATTCCATTTTCGTTGTTGGTTTTTATTCCTAAAATACTTAGTACTTGGATGTTTTGGGGTTTTTTTGCGAAATTGTAGTTAGTATTTTGGTATCAGTCAACATCAGGTTATCACTACTGGGCTTTCAGGTTGACTCTTAGCAGAACAGTCTGTTGGGTTGTCTGTGTCTCCCAACACTGTTGCTGCTAAGGTGCAGTTTCTCCTGGAATCTGGTTTATCTAGCAGTTAACTCTTTCACTGGGCAGGATTTCTTTCCCTTGGAGGTATTGGTCAAGACATCTCTCTTCCAGACTGCGTGGCATTGCTACGTAGTGAAAATTAATAATATTCTGCCCCCTTCCAGTAATGTGGGAAAGGGGGTTATCTCACCATCTGGTTCACTGGTTTGAGTCACAGCTCATAGTTAACTTCATTATATTCCTGTTTTAATCTGGTCTCTACAGAGGGTACACAGGTTGTGCTTAGGGCTTGTCGTTAGTGAAAACCATTAAGAACCCTTCAAAGGGAAATGAAGGGAGTGGGAACCCACAGAACCACAGAATGAGTTTGTCAGGGTTTTGGTTTTTTGAAAGTTTTACTTAATCATGGAAATGGTCCTATCCCCCTTTGCCCTCACCCCCCAAACAAAAGAAAAAAAAAACGAAAATAAATGCCACTACATAAAATGGTACTTGGAACTGCAGGTCAGTGTTTGTGTTGGGTTTGGAAGGCTGACACTGGTTATTTGCTAACCTCATTAGCAGTAGTGTTCTGTTTTAAGGAAGCTATTGTATATGATTCACTTGCTAGGGAATTTCTGTGGCATCTCTGTTCAATGGTGAAATCCAGATGTTCTATATGTACGCTTTATCCAGCCAGCTATTCCCAAGTGGATTGTGTGAGGATGATATGGGACTGGGTAACCCAGCCCTGCACCTCCACCTGATGCTCCTGTTGGTGTGTAACCAGTTGGATTAAACTCGTCCTGTTTCAGAGACAAGGAAGTCTGAAGGGAGACCTCCTCACAAAGCCTCATTGCTTCCCTCTGCCTAACCAGACAGAGAGATTCCTTGAGGTGAGGTTATTCGGTGGCTGAGGTAGGCGGCCGTCTGCCTTGTGACGGGTTGGGGAAGCCAAGGTGCAGGAGCTGTTTCTTGAGGCAGAAGTTTGCAAGCTGATGACATCATTGTGTATACAGTATGAATGATTCTAAGGAATGTATTAATAAAACACCACCACTACCAAGAAAAACCTTAGTGGCTGACATCTGTGGTGATTCCAGTTCATCTTTGGTCGCTATGTAGTCTGTAGGTTTTGGTTCATTCTTATTGTGGTCTAAAGCAGGAGAGGCAAACAATTCTGCATGGTGAAAGCAGGGAAAAATAAACTAAAAAAGAGATGGTGGTTGTTTATAACTGTGGAAAAAACATGTCTGTGTGCTGATTTTGTTCTGCAGGTTTTGCAACAGAGGTTTTGGTGCGTTGCTTTCCGCACTTGGTAACTACTGGAGCCCCAGCTGTGTGTGTTAAACTGGTGGTGGCTGCTCTTCTTTCCCACAGTTCACATAGATTTTCAGCTCTTCAGAAGATCATCAAGAAGTGAACTTTAAAGCAAAACGAGTTTGGCATCTGCAGTGAGTGTTCAACAGTGCAAAAATCCACCACCTCTTGGGTTTTATTTAAGCAGTTAAACTGCTCTTACCCATTCTGAGGAAGACTGCAATAGATTATTTTTCAAACAGAATGAAGTTCAGCAAAGCAGATGTTACTGTTTATCTCTGCTGCTTGACGTTGTAAATTATACCAGGAATGTTGTATGCTGCCACTTAAAAACTAAATCATTTGTTTATTTTGAGCATTATTCCCAAGCAGGGGAAACTTCAACCTCTGTACCTTAAATATTCTTTGAAACTTAATCGGCTTGAAATTCCTAATGAGTCCTAGTTTCTTCTTCCCCTGAGAACTGCATTCTTCCTACACAGAAATATTCAGACTGCCAGTTGTCTTTTCCCGCAGTTTTCTTATAAAATTTTCTAATCTTGTAGCCAGGAAAATTGGAGTTCTATTAGTTTTATCATTTGCTGACTGCCTTTTTAATAAGGCAGACTCCACTTTCAGAGGTCAAAGTACCAAAAATGTTTAATTTTATGTCTTGTACAAAGAAGGGAAGTGATTGAACCAGAATGGAATGTCAAAAGGAGTCCGGATGGAGTGGAAAAAAGCGTTGCCACCACTGGTTCTCTGAAGTAGATAGTTAATGCATATAGCTGTGCGTGTGACTGCAGAGTCCTGCCAGTAAGATCTTTGTGTCTGAATATTTTTATTCCAGAAGAATGTAGCTGAAAATAAGCCAGCAGATGTATTTGCTCCAAGGCATGATGGCTTTGTGCGTTATCTGCGTGTTCTATGCATTATTCCTAAAATGGAATTCAAGTTGAGTCTTTTTTAATAAATCCAAGTCGAATCTGCATTTTAAACCCATTGATGTGACCAACTCGGTAAAAGAAACAAAACACACTGGCTGGCATTTAAATACTCGCGCAGCACTTTGGACAATACTCGGTGTGCTGCCTTCTGGTTGTGCTCTGCTGTGAGCTTTCACCCGCCTCGGCGAGCGTGGCCCTGGCAGCACACGGAGCCCTCCTGCTCCAGCTGCTTTGCTCCTCAGCTTGTCCTGGGTGGCTGCATGACTCTTAGGTTCTTTCACACCAAAATCCTCTGTATGTGTGACCTGCTTTGTTTCGCACGTGGTAACTGAGGCACCCGTGTGTCTTCAGTCATAGTTCTCCTTGTGGAAACGTGCGGGGAAGGAGGTGCAGGAGGCAGAGTCCCCTCTGACTGGCTGAGGTTGGTGCTGCCCAGGGCACACGGCGAGGGGCTGGCAGCCCTCTGCTTCCCCATCTTTCCTCGAGCTTTCCGAGCGAGTATTGCGTGACCCGTTTCAGTGCAATGCTCTGCAGAGAGGATTTGTGCCCGTGTTAGCAGTTCTCGTCAGACAATGCCAGTGACAGGGCTGCGACTCCATGTGCGCGTTCTGCAGTCGCTGTTACGTGCTAAAAATGGCGCTGTCTGCCGCCGTAGTTTGTGGCATGTGGGTTTGATGTTGTTGCTGGTTATGTCTCTCCTTGGAACATAAGCTGCTGGATTAAACTTCTCTGTTTATGCTGATGTTTCAGAATTGTTCAGATTTTTAGGTTTGGGTTTTTAGCATCAGTTCAGTGAGGTCTGTGTGCAAGCGGGTTTTTCTGTTGACTTTGTCCTTGTGATAGTGTTTGCGTTTTGTAGTTTTGTATTGTTTTCACTGCTCAGTATTGCTAAGGCACTTCAGCTCTTCATTCCTGATAACCATAACTTTGATGCAGAAGTGAGAATGGCCTGGTATCAGTCTGATCCTCCCTTTAATTTACAGAAACCACTGCTTACACCCTGCTTACCTGATTTTAAGTAAATGGTTAAATACCCTGTGCTACTTGTGGTCTGAAGTGTTATTTTAATGAAAATAGTCTGCATATAACTTAGTTCCTTATGCTGAATGAAAAGGAAGAAGGGAAACTTCTTTGAAGTCTTCTGTGTGCTTGAAACTGGTTTGTCTCTTCTCCCACAGGTACTCGGGCGATGTTTCCTGACAGTGATGCAGGTCCACTTCCAGTTCCTCTCGCAGGCGTTGCAGAAGGTCCAGCCAGTGGCTCACTCCTGCTTTGAAGCTGTAGCTCAGGAGAGGAAGAACGTTAGTGGGGCTGGAGCCTCAAATTCAGGTCCCACGAATGAGCTGGAAGATGCAATAAGATCATGGAGAGGAGCAGCAGAGGTACGGGCATCTTGCTGGAGTGACAACGTGTTTAGTGATACGATAGAGTCAGTGAAACCTGGACTCGGGCTGGATGCCCTAAGGGAGGAAGAAAATCTCTGGTTTTAAAGTCATGCTGCACCTGGTGCAGTTAGTTCCAGATGCTAAACTTGTGTTACTTTTATGGTGATTACTGTCTTTGCCCTCTAAAGTGTTCTTTGTGGTGTGATTTGTACACATGATTAAATGTATCTTTTGTTTCTGCGGCAAGGCCATCCTTTGTGTTGAAGTTCCAAGTCCCTCCTCCGTAACTGCAGTCCTTATGTGGCCTGTGTAACAGGATCCTTCATCCTGAGAGGGAGCTAAAATAGCAACAGCAAACAATGTTGAATTGAGTTGCCAGCCAACACCTATGTGCCATACAAATTACGTGAGATTTGTACTTCCAAAGTACCAGCAGAGGTTTAATAAGCAATAAATAATCTCCTTCAGATCCTTTCTGCCAGGTCCTGCTTCTCATCTTCTTTATAATGCTTTAAACTGTGGGTTTCTTTTTTTTTTTTTTTCCTTTTGCTCTCTTTTTAAAATTTAATCAAGCTTGACCTGGTTTAATTTTGAACCTTCTTACCCTGAATTTTTATTTTCCATTACAGGCCACTTCTCGGCTGCGAGAAAGAGGCTGCGATGGATGTTTGGCAGGAATTGAAGTACAGCAACTTTTCTGCGCACAGAGTGTGGCAATTCCTGAGCATCAGCTCAAAGAACTAAACATGAAAATTGACAGCGCTTTGCAGGTGAGGTGTTAAAGCCTGCTGCTTCCATATGCACACGGTGCAGCCAGAGAGCCAAAGAATGAAATGGGAAGGAGTACCACAGGCAGCCTTGAGGCAGTCAAGAATTACAGCATTGGAATGTTACTCTAAATGCGTGTGTGCTGTGGAACCGAGTAGGGTAAACCCAAAGAACAGTTATTATTATGCACCCAGACACAATGGCCGCATACGTACTGCTGATATGCCTCTTCTAACTTTTTGTTTAATGTCAGGCTTACAAAGTGGCGTTGGAGAGCTTAGGCCATTGTGAATATGCAATGAAGGCTGGCTTCCACTTGAACCCAAAAGCTATCGAAGCAAGTCTTCAGGTAGGATCTGTTAAACCTGCTCTCCTCTCCTTGAAAATAACTGTTGAACAAAAGGACTAATTTTAGAGTTTCTTAACATCTCTAATTCTTTTAATTGATCTGTTCTTTGATATTTCAGGGCTGTTGCAGTGAAGCTGAAGCTCAGCAAACAGGCAGGAGACAGACTCCACCTCAGCCAATTCAGTGTGAACTGCCCACCGTACCTGTTCAGATTGGATCACATTTCCTGAAAGGAATATCCTTTAATGAGTCTGCAGCAGAAAACCTGAAGCTGAAAACGGTAATAACCCTGAACCAAACCGCAGGAGGGGAGGGAGAAAAACAGCTCCTCCTTAAAATTCAGGGAACAACCGCGGTACAAGTTCGGTGCCAAATGTGCATTTAAAAGTGCATATTTTTAGCCTGACTTCCTATGGAAACAAGATGCTGATAGCATTGTAGGTCCACGCCTGATAACGTTTCAACCACCTGGGCAAATTCAGATCAAACTGAGGGAAGTGTGCAAGTCTGGGAGGTGATCAAGCTTCTGTGACGTTTTTGAAAATAGACGGCTTGGGTAGTGCAGAGAGAAGTGAGCCCTGACAGATGCACCAACCAGGTGACGGGTTTCAGAGGTTGTCTTCTTGGGTGCCAAAATTAGTCTGGCCCAAGCCACTCCAGTGCCAAGGGAGGTACTTAAGAAATGTTTTGTAACAAAGCTTCTTTCAATGTCTTCTTAAAAATTGCAGTCAGTTTTTCAAAAGTGACTTTAGAATTGTGGAGCAGTTAATTGTTTTCAGTATAAAAGATTGGAAAAGCTGTCCATTTGGAATTAAACTGGGCAATTTTAATCAGCATTTTCACTATTTTTAGGTAAGCAGAGTTCCTTGCTCCTGGAAGAGTTTAAAAAATCCACAGTTCAAAATCTGCTTTTCAGCTGCCTCTGCAGTGCTTTATGTAGTTTTTGATTAAACCGTTTTGTAAGAATATATGCAAAAATATTATTTATGACTTTGGAGAAGTGCCATGTTCAGATATTAGAGACTATCTTCTGCATTTCTGTTTGGCAGTTGAGCTCTTCTAGTAATATCAGACTGTTCAGAGGTAACAGACGTTGCAGTTGTTTGAAGATCGTGTAGAGCAATGATAAATACAGATGGAAGCATTGCCACGAACATGGCTGGATTGTGTTCTCGGTGTGACGAAGTTGTTCTTTTTTCTCAGCACACAATGCTGCAGTTGATTAAGGAAGCTGGATGCCATAATGGGCTTACGCCCCGGGATGACTCTCCTGTTACTGAAGTACTAAATCAGGTTTGCCCTTCCACTTGGCGAGGAGCCTGCAAAACTGCTGTGCAATTGTTGTTTGGTCAAGCTGGGCTGGTAAGTGAATATGAATAGGCTTAGCAAAAACCAGGCTACTTAAACATCCTGAAGAGAAATTAGATATTTTAAAGAGCTGGGAAATCACTTACCAGTGTCTTACTTCGTGCTTCTCCATTTTTAACACTGCAGCTAACTTGATTTGTGAACAAATTGTATCCTTGTGGAATGCATGTTCGTAGATGGTATCTGTTGGTGACTGTGCACTCCGTACTCTTAGCAATTAGAGAGAACACAAGAAATTAATCTTCTAATTTATAGTGAAATAGATTTTTCAGATTTCTAGATGGCCACGTTAAAAAGAGAACACTCCTTCCTCCTCCTCTGATTAGCTTTAGAAACTGCCATCTTTTTCATTTCCTCTGCTTTGAATGGAAGCTGTTTCCTGCCCAGCGTAAACCAGGAAGTTCTCTGCACCAAGTAGTGCTGCACGACATCTCCAACAGAGAACAGAGCAATGAAGTAACTTGTAGACCTCATGGATTTTACAGTATCTAAACAGTTGCCAAAAATAGATGCTTGAAACATACTCTAAAAAACTGCATTTGTGCTCCCCCAACTAATTCCTGCAATCTCTTCATTAATAAGGTGTTCATTCAGGACACACAGTGATACTGGGATTTAAGGACAGGAGGCGGTGGTGTGTTAAGGAAGTTTTGCAAGGTGGTATCTTTGCAGGGAGAGAAAGCAACTGTGGAGTAGTAGGATTGATGGCATTTCTATTTAGGTGCTTTCAAGAAAAACATGTATTGAATTTTAATAAATACAAAAAG
Organism: Phaenicophaeus curvirostris; assembly: GCF_032191515.1. Lineage (NCBI taxonomy): Eukaryota > Metazoa > Chordata > Aves > Cuculiformes > Cuculidae > Phaenicophaeus > Phaenicophaeus curvirostris. The sequence continues at coordinate 18,782,193 of NC_091405.1, forward strand.
AACTAGAAAAAGAGGGTGTGTTTAAATGGGATTGTATCTTCACCTGCCATAGCTTATGGTGCGATGTTGGGAGTCAGCAGCAGGGTATGGGAAGTGAAGCCAAGAAAGAAAGTCTTTCTCGGCAACCCTGTGCCATAACTCAGGAGGGGTTCCTGGCTCCTGAGTGTCTGGGTGAGGATTGCCTGGGAGGATGCTGCACCTCCCGCCGCTTCCTTTCCAGGGGTGTCAGGGTTGTGCACACCCAAGTCCTGCCCTGATGAGATGTGAGGAGTGGCCTGAGGCACATTTGGACTCAGGAGTCTGGAAATCTGGTGTCCCCTAGTCTAGACATAACAAGTTAGACCTGCTGGTAATTAAAGCGCTGATATTCTTCAGGTTTATCATCACATTTGGAGAGCTGTCAGCATAAGCTCCTTACACGTTTTCCCAAATGACAGTGCTGATAGAAGGAACATTGCTTGTGCTGAATCATGAATGTCTCCAAAGGTTTTAGTATGAACCTCAGGTGTTCAAAGTGGCAGGTTTCTGTCTTCAAAGACACAAAAATGAGCTGTACACATGGCAAAATAATTGCAAGCCTCTCCTTCATTCATTCTCACTTTACAGTTCAGAAGGGTGCGAGAGTTGAGGTTTTTCTTGTATAGAACTATGGCACGTAATTTATAAAGATTCAATTAGGCTCGTATGTAGCCTCATGCAGTGATGAGAAATGGCAGTTTGCTGCTTTAAAATGTTCTTTGGGTGGAGATGAGAGAGGAAACACCTGTAAAGCAGGAACAATAGCTGTCTGAGGCACAGGAAGCTATCCTGCAAGCACCCGCCAGGCGGGGAGGAGGAACGCTGTTATTTTAAGTTTATTTTGTGTAGAACTCGGATAAATTAATCATGGGGCAATGTTACATAGTCGTTACTGCTTTTAGAAACTGAGCTGTCCGCATTAGTGCAGTCGTGTGTAAATCTCTCCTTTAAATGCCACAGTTAAAAAAGAACCTCCCTGGACAGTCCCACCATCTTCAGCCTGTCCTGCTATGGGCCTTTTAAGAAGAAACTCGCTAGGAGTGGAAAACACAATGAGATGTGACTTGGTTTGCTTGGTTATTCTAGGCTTCAGTTTTTTAACATGAGAAATAGTTTCAAGTGCCGTTTTTTCAGTTTTTACCTTAATGAATACAGCAAGGATTGCATTGTCAGATTTGGGTCAGCTGAAGAGCTCTCCATGTTTGAGTAAAAGTAGTGTGTATGAAAATATTCCCACTCATCCTCTGAACTCAGCTAATACCTCAAATTGGCCTCATGCAAAGTCCTGAGGAAGTCTAATGGAGTCCCTACCCATCTTTTTTTGTGCTAGGAGATTGTTCTGTAGCAAAATACAACATGCAGAAGCACTAAATCTCTTGGTAAAGTTTAAATTGCAGATGTTGTAAGTGGCCAAATATTGAGAAATGTAAAAAAATTTTAATGTAAAAAAAAAAATAAGGGGTGGGAGGGGATGGGTGTGAAATCCCCCAGCAAAGCCCTGCCCAGGAGCACCACTCAGTTCTGGTTCTGACAGGTCTGAGGTGCAGACAGTATTTTTCTTGACAGTTGACAAAAATAACTCCTACATTAATCTCTCCTTATCCCGGATAGAATTGCAATGTGGCTGAATTGCAGATTGCCAAATTATAGAAAATTAAAATGGTGCAAATACAGGGGAAAAAGGTAATGGAACTGCCTTGTGATTAGACGAGAGACATTTTTATGAGTGGATAATAGTGCTTAGACGTGTTTTGCAAGTTTGAATAAACTCAAGAAAATGCTTGGAGTCATCTGGAGGAGAACCATGATCTTGTGCTAAAATATCTAAAGGTGGGAAATAATTGTGTTCAGGTGTCATTGGATGCTTTTGTTAAAGAGAAGAGACTTTTGGCACTACTCATTTCACGTTTCTTCATAACCAGTATCAGACAACCCGTTAGAGGAAGCACCAGTGCAGGATGATTGAAAACAAGCTAGTAATATCCCTTAAGGCTTATTTATACCAGCAGACTTTTGCCATTTCCAGGATAAATGGTCCAGCTAATATGCCAGTCACTGAAGCAAGAACTGCTGACCGCTGCCAAAAAGCTGCTGGTTCAGCATGACCAAAATAGGAAATTATGGAAATGATCAAAAAGGCCAACCCATGCCGAGTGGACAACAACAGAAACCACGAACCAAATAAGGAACATACTATCACTGCTGTTGAGGTTTAAATGAAGCTGAAGTGAATTCATTTCTTCTCAGTTCCATAAAAAGAAAGGTTCAGGACACAAGGTTAATTTTCGAGAGTCTCATCTTCCACATATATTCATGATGTCTTATAGAATGTGCAGAATTTAGCAAACTGAGCAGTCACTCTTCTTCCCTTTAGGTAGTAGAGGATTAATAATCGTACATTTCCATTAGAACAGAGAAATGTCAGTGTGGGATTTTATAACCTTAAAAAGAGGGAGGTGTTAAGAATTGTGAGCCGTGTGCAGCTTTTCAGACAGAATACTGCTTGTCTGCATCGTACCACATACTGCAGTTACATTATTTAAAGTATTTTGATGTATAGGTGTTTGGGAGCTATTAAAGCAGGAATCATGCCAGAGCTTTCAAGTGCAAGGGCTGCTAGACAAAAGCTTTGGTAACCACCAGCTGGCAAGTAAAGCAGTCAGTAACTATGGGGTGATGCGTAGCTACACTGTGTCAATGAGAAGAACAAAGACCCTGAAATGTAGGTGACTGTATTACCCTAACAATTTTATACTGTTTCTTTTTGTAATACTAATAATAATTTTGTGACTTGATTTGGTTTTATCTGGTTATTTTTTGCACCTGTAGCATGGCAGGGAGGCGAGACTACTGCATCTTAACTACGATAAAATAGAACTAATTCTTAAAATCATTTCCCTTTTCATTTTATTGGCTAGGTGGTTGTGGACACAGCACAGATTGAAAATAAAGAAGCCTACGCGCCTCAGATAAGTTTAGAAGGATCCAGAATTGTGGTGCAAGTTCCATCAACTTGGTAAATAAAAATACTGAATTTCTGGTTATACTAAGAGCTACGATTGAGACAGAGAGGGCAAACACTGCTGTATAAACAGCAGAGAGAACGCTGTGCAGTTCTGGTGTATCTTCCGAAGTTCCTTTATCTGGAATTGTTTGAACACCACTGTTCCTGACAGACCCGCCGTTGTACATTTGTCGTCTCCACACTAGTGCTGCCTCTGTTGGAGGTGATAGGAGCGAGGCAGTGCTGAGACATGCTGTTAAAGAACAAGAAGTGTGATGAGGAAAGAGAAGCTTTAATCAAAAATAAATCTGATAAGGTTGGGACTGTGCTTCTCCCTGGCAGGTCCTCCCAGCTGTTACCTCAGAAAGGCCAGGAATTAGAGGAGATGAATACGAGAGCTTTGGCTCTTTCTTCCCCGAGCTATTCTTTAAGCGCTGCCATGCACCACAGAGCTCTGTGGTCCAAGAGGTGCTGTTCCTACCAGTTTAGCTGATTGCCTAGCAAAGAATTTTAGGATTAACTGTCAGGTTTACATGCGGATAGAACACTTCCTTTCTCTCTTCCTTCGGAGTACTCGGTGTTATGAGTTTCAGTACAACAGAGTTCATTCAACAGTACAACAGAGTTCATTCATCTGACTCCGTAGCGTGAGCGCCTGTTACCAGTGGTACCAGTGCATGTCCAGAAGTGCGAGTCAACCAATGGTCTGTTTACCCAAATGGACCATCGGTTCCTCTGCGGAGCATAAACTGGCGCTTCATGGATACTGCACAGCACGCTGAGCCGGGCTCTGGGCGCTTGGGAAGAGCTCCGCCTGCTGACGCGCAGCGAGGGCTCCTTTTCCCTCACTGTAGGCGCTCCTCGAGGACTTGACAATGGGCCAATGTTTACATTTCAGTTATTCTGATTTCATCTCAAATTCAGTCTTAATTCTGAGCCACTAATGAAGAAAGCTCAGTAATCCTGCGTCTTCACAGCTGAGTTGAATCTTCCTCAGACCGTTGGATATGCAGAATGATTTTCCACAGGGAGCCTGGCAAGCTGGGGTTCTCGGTGCTGGGCTCTGTCATGCACCCATGTGCCAGTGGTTTGTGTCAGGTTTGTTGAGTGCTGTTGCCATTTTCCACAGACAGGCTTTGTGTATTTGTCAGCTGAACTATGCCTGCTCAGCTAAAGGGTTAATCATTAATCGTGATTTTAAAGTAAACTATATAACCCTTACAGTCAGATTAGTTGTTAATTAACTGGGGTTGTGGTCATAGTCTAGAACTCTTAGGTACTCGCACATTGAGCTGCCTTTGAGTTGCCCCTCTGTAGGAGCGGGAGTGGTGCATCAGTTATCTGACCAGCAGGGTAAAATTGTGTAACGTAAAAACCCAGAATGTTGATTTTTAAGTTAAACTTATTGGTTACAGGTGTCTGAAAGAAGATCCAGCAACAATGTCTTTGCTACAGAGGAGCCTGGATCCTGAGAAGACGTTGGGACTGGTGGACGTGCTCTACACTGCTGTGTTTGACATACAGAGGTGGAAGGAAGGAAGGTATGTTTCCTCTTGAGCCTTGTGTGCTACTTTCTTGGTTTAAACAAAGCTATCATTGAAAGGTCTGTACTGTGGAATTCGATAGCACCAGTTCATCAGAACAGGAAAATGAGCTGAGAGCAAGAAATTGTTCATCTCCATAGGTACCTCCTGGGCCCATACAGAGGTACTGCAATCTCTTCAAAGTAAACGAGGGGCTTATCCCAGTGGACAAAAGTATTTGTTTCTCTATTACAAAAATACTTGATTGAAGTAGCCTCCATTTAGGTATTGAAGCACAATTAAAATGTCTTAAGGAATGGGAAGCTGCTCATGCTATTGCAAACACTAGCAATAATGTTCATGTTACCATAAGAAGCGGATGATGAGCTTGGCAGTCTTTGGGTTTGTTTTTCCCACCAGCTATTGCCCAATTACACGTCTTCCTCCAAAGTGCACACTTAGTTTTGCCGTAGGTGGTTTGATTTACGTGTTTCTGTCAATGCAGGGAGCAAGCCTTGCCTTGTATTCAGATCCAGTTACAGCGCGAGATCTCAGACTTTGGGAATCAAGCTGACATGCCATCTGGAAATGGAAGCAAGTCTTCAGGTGGTCTGCAAAAGACGTTCTCAAAACTGACTTCCCGGTTTACAAAAAAAACTTCCTGCACCACTACAAGTAACACTGGAAGTTATTCAATCCCCAGTACACCTTCCAAAAATGTCTTCATCAGTTCCAACTCAGAGGAGAAAGCAAAAATGCCTGCGAACATGGATGCACGGTTGCAAAGCGTTTTGAACATCAGCAATTTTCCGAGGACCACAGATCCGCTGCAGTCGATTCAGAGCACAAATAATCAGCTAGTGAATGGGTTTCTAGTTGAAAGATGGGGCAACTTCTTCAAATCAGATGACGGCAAGGATGACAAAGGTATGAATTTACCAACTGACCAAGAAATGCAGGATGTTATAGATTTCTTGTCTGGTTTTAACATGGGCAAATCCCAGCAGACTTCTCCGATGGTGAAAAGAAGGAACTCTGTCGCATCCTCTACAGCAGTGGAACAAAAATCAGGAACAGTCCAACAGCAGCCGCAGTCTCTCTCTCACACACCGCTGCATCCTTCTCAGCCAGGCCTGTCGCAGCAGCAGCAGTCACAGAAGCAGCAGCAGCAGATGCAGTATTACCAACACTTGCTTCAACCTATTGGACCACAGCAACGCGTACCTGCCAAGTGGCTGACTAATTCCTCCCAGCAGCCAGCCCAAGCCGTTGGAGCTGGATTGTCTCATATCAACCAGTGGAACAATCCTGGTTTTCCTGATTTAAGCTCGGATTTGTACAGCTTGGGTCTGGTGAGCAGCTACATGGACAATATGATGTCAGAGATGTTGGGACAGAAACCACAAGGACCTAGAAACAACACATGGCCGAATCGTGACCAAACTGATGGAGTGTTCGGGATGTTGGGAGAAATCCTGCCTTTTGACCCTGCAGGTGTGTGTCTTTTCCTTTATTATGATGATGGTTTGGGGTTTTTTTGTTTATTATGTCCTTGTATGGTACGAAGAACACTGTTCAATATTGCCAGCAGTGACCGTTGTTTCCTAGTCCGTCCACAAGGGTGCTCACAAAGGCACACAGGGATTTATATGTATGCCTCTCCTCTTTTTTTACCAGAAGGGGAACTAAAGAACAGCAACTGCCATTACTAAGTAAGAATGCAAACAAATGCCTTGTTTCTTGTCCCAGTTGCAGTAGTTCTGACCTTATCTGTTCATATCTGACCTGATATAGACATCCGAGTACTGTAACAGACACTTAGTGATGTTCCTCCTATTGTTAACTTGTGAAATGATTTAAAACTATTAAGTCCTGCCCTTAGGTATTTTACCTCTCCCCAAAATGACCCTTCCTGCTCTTTACCAGTCTTGCAATCTAGAGATACAGCCCGATTGCGTGTTTCCCATATCCCTGCGTTTCCCCCCCATTACTGTGCAGTTCCATGGGAATCATGGTGGTTCCTGTTCTACAGCTCTTACAGCAGTGACAAGCTTGGATGCTGAAGGATTAGAGACTAAAGAGCAAGTGCCATGTGGTTTGCCAGATGGGTTTGAACCGCCAATAAATTATAAATGTAGAGGAATTATTGTCAGAGATGAAGTGAGATAACATTTTCTAGCCATAAGCAAATAGCTAAAGACGATGGAATTGACTGTAGTGTCTGAGAGGAGATTAATGAATTCTTCTGGTAGCACTACTAACAACAACTTGCATATCTATTGTCTCATAATTTCGGTTGCCCTGGAACGGCTACAGAAACCTTGCAGTATGCATTTATGAATCTTGACTGGAGAGAGGCAGCAAGAGAATGAACAGGAAAGCCCTTTATCAAACCATGAATCGTTTGCACGTGTGCATGTTAGGGCTGCGTAGGTGCCTCAAACCAGCTAATTTGACTCATAATTTTGATAGTTATTTTGTCAACTTAGTTGATAAATTACTGGAGTTTATAAGGCAAAAACAGGCATCATAGTTATGTTATCAAGAGCTTCTTGACAATTGTTAGTCTGAGATAGCATCATCTTATTAACTGTACTTCCAGTATTTGCTCAAGGATTACCACAGCCTTGCAAGAAGGATAAAATGAGTTTCAGCAAGCACCAAGGACACGTATGTGTAGGGGAAATAACATAAACTAAGGATGGGCGTTAGTAGCATTTTGAATTCATTATGTTTCTGTAGTTTTTTCCTTACAATGCACATGAAGCTACTTGCTTTGTTCCATTTGATATGATGAATATCAAGGGCTTTGAAAGCAATGCTTGGAAAAGGTGACTTAGCCGAGATGATGAATGGTGCTCTGTGCTACGTGTTTCTTCAGGTTAAGTGATAAGTAAATAATACTTTCCCCAGAACTGGGGTTTCAAAAAACCAAAACCAAACAAAAATCAGTTTGTCTACTAATCAGTTTTTTTTGCTTTGGAAAGATAACTTGCCAGATTAAGCTGTAATGTAGGAATTTTCAGTTTAAGCTCTTGTTAGCCCAGTACAGAAAGCTTTAAAAGGCAGATTTCCAGACTTGATTAGGACGTTGTTCATTTGTCATCTAAAAGAAACGCCCTTACTTTTTGATAAATATTTTTAGAGCCTGAAAATGATGTCTCTCTTCAGGTGCAAACCGCTAATTAAGAATTTATAGAATTGATGGATTTTCATGTCAGAACCTTAAGCAGCTACTGAAAATGCATTTTGCAGTACTTTTATCACCTCTAAGAAGTCAATTGAGTGTTGCAGTAAGAATGGGTAGAAAGAACATTGGTACCTTTAGGTCTTCTGAATTATTTTCACAGATGTGAAAGAATAAAGTCAGAACCACATCTGGTGGAAAGCCATTTACCTGACACTTTTTCATTGAGGTAAAAATCAACCCGGGTTGCCGGTTTGAATGTGACAGTAATTTAACACTTACTGCTATGGACAAGAAAAAATCCCTGCACACCATTCAGGCTCTCTCTTAGAATCTGTCCTTAGCCCTGAGGATCTGTCGAGCTTCCAGCCTCCTCCTAAACAGACATAAAGCTATTTCTCAAAGAGAACACGTATTAATGGGAATACTTTGTCTCTGTAAGCTGTCAGATTGTTCCATACTGTACTTGTATCATAAAGAACATACAGCAACCAAATTTTTTTCACTGCTGTTCTAATTTGCATCAAACAAAAGATTGTGGAGCTGCCTTTTTCTGAGTGGGTCCTTTTTTCTTGGAGATTGGCTAAACGTACAGGCTTGAACTCTGTCAGTGTCTGCTGGACCTTTCTGTGTATAGACATGATCAGTGACAAGCACAATTTCCCTGATGGAATGGAAGGGGCAGGCATGCCTTATGTGAGAGTCATTATCCACCATGTGCAGACAGCGCGTATCTACTTAAAAACTTCTCCCGTTCTGTGTTCTTCACTGCTCCCTGAAGAGGTGTCAACTCGGGCTGGCGTTTATTATCAGGGAGGGAATTATTTTCTGTGGTGGGGCATGGTCAAGCTGAAAGGATTAAATGAGGGGGATAACTGCAGCAGGAAGAGCTGAATGTCAGCAACTGACTTGGTTTCTTTTATTCAGTTGGCTCCGATCCCGAATTCGCCCGCTATGTTGCTGGAGTCAACCAGGCTATGCAACAGAAAAGGCAAGCGCAGCACATCCGTCGTCCAAGCAACACCACGCGGAGCAACTGGCCTCTTCCTGATGATCCTCATAAAACTTGGCCCTTTCCAGAGTATTTCACAGAAGGGTAAGAGACTGGACAGGCTATGTGGTTTTATTGTATGCAAGTCTGTTTTACACTCAGACTTGGCAGAATGTGGGAATACTGGCTGTTTTTTCCAGGTGTGGCTGCATCCATGAAAGCTGCACTTCATTATGCCAAGTGAGAAATCCAGGCCCTTCCTGCTTTGCTGATACTGAGGCACTGACAGTTGTTTCATGTCTTCTTTAGAGCGGAACGTAGACTGACTGTGATTCAAATGGGGGAAATGAGGAATTTATAGCACAGATTAATTCAGAACCATTTTCTTTCAGTATATTGAAAGCCTTTAAAACCTGGTTTTGATGAAGTGCTGCTATCACAGTTGCAGTGCCTGACTGAATTTAGCTCACCAGATTGTAGCTGCTTGATCTTGCTACTATAGGGCATGTACCTTACAGCAAGTATGTTAGCAGTCGTTAACCTTTTCTAAATCGTAACTATTTCTTGCAACAGTGGTGTTTCAAGAGCCTCCGTCCATTTGTCCATGATGCAATAGCTGTGATTCAGGAGCAGGCACTATAAATACCAGAACTAATGCAGCTTCTTGTCTTGCAGTGATGTGACAAACAGCTGGTCTGGTACTCAAGGAGACTCCGCCAGCTCCAGTGACGAGACCTCCTCAGCTAACGGAGACAGTTTGTTCTCCATGTTCTCAGGGCCAGACCTTGTTGCTGCTGTAAAGCAGAGAAGGTGAGCAGAATGACAGAGATGTAGCGCTCTGTTAGATTGTTCTTTTTTTTTTTTTTTTTTTTAATTTCATTTGAGGAGCCAAAAGAAATTCCTGCTAATCGGATGGTTATGATTGTCATTTTGCATACCACACTGGCATGTGGATCAGTGTATCTGGCTGTAATGCTAGGGGTTCCCAAGGTGAGTTCTATTTGTATGTATTAGTTCTTTTAGTAGCTCTCTCCTTACACAAACTACAGCCTGTGCAGAAAGCTGGTTGTTAGCTGACACTGAGTATGTCTGGAAAAGATTTGATGCTTTCTCTCTTTCAAGATTATTTTGGATGCCACTTACGTCTAAACTAATGAGGCCTTAGAGGTCACCTTAGAACTGCTTTTCTGAACGGTCCTTTCACTGTGGCTTTGTCATGCCCAAACTTTGTGAATTTAACGCCACCGAGATCTTATTTCCAGGCTTCTACTGCAACTTGGTGGCACTCAAAAAATACTGCTGATTCTGTGTCGCCTTGCCTACCACCGTCTTGTCAGTAGTTGTAAATACATGTCTCTTTAGTCCTTTATTTCTGAGAATATGAAAAGGCTTAATCACATTCGTATTTAAGCTTAGTAACTTAAAAACTAAGCCAGGATTTTCAACTACGTGAACAATCCACTTGAGAGCAGCAGTATGAATGACAGCTATCACTTTCTGCTTTTTCAAAAGGGCTAGAAGCTTGGGTATCTTTGGAATTGGTGGTTCTATAATAGAGGGTCATTAATATAATAAAGGGTACAAAGTGAAGCATGGACTCTTAATTTCAATCTGGGATCATTCCATCAAAATATTTTTTAGACCCTTCTCTAAAAATAAAACAAGCTGGCTCTGTGACCAAGTACTCTGTTTTTGTTCAGAACAGAGATTAATTCAGATTCAGTACATTTAGATACAAGACTGCTGGTTTGCTTTTTGGTGCCAGGAATAAGTCAGTGGATGTACTACCAGTTTCCTGCCAACTATACCTGGACAGCTATTTCTGTATGCACTGCCAGAAAGGAAGTGTATGGGAGAGGAAAATAATGAGACTAAGGCAAGCAGGTTGAAAGGAATTGACCAAAAGAGTTGTTTTCTGAATTTTTACACGTACCAAGACTTCATCTAGAGGGGACAGGAACTGACCTTCAGTAAAGGCTAAATTGAAACAAAGGGAAGGGAGTTATCTAGTAAACAGTTAAAGAAAAACCAGTCATAATATGTTTTTTGAAGAAGAAGCAGGGATTGGAAAACACAATTAACACATAATGGGTGAGTAAATCTGCCAAGCTGTCAGATATCTAGATTAATCACAAAGAAAGAACAAAGGCCTGTACTTGTGTAGTGTGAAGAGAGGACCGGAAGGAAGTTTCTGAAGTGTGTGCCTCATAAAGAAAAACTTAAGCTGAAGGCACAGCACTACTGTCTTGTGTTACTTGAGAAAGGAGAATATCCTACAGGCAAGGGCTTGACAAAATGTGACAGCTAAAACTGTACTGTCAGAGAAGGCAAAAACGCTGAGCGCTCTAAAGCCAACCTGCAGAGCGCTGCCTACCTGTGCAGCCATGGTGGCTGGAGCATGGTAATTTTTTTAAAAGAAGGATGAAAGGATTAAGGATCCTGCTTTAAATTAAACGCACTTATCTCCCCCTGCTAAAACCCCAAAACAACACCAAGAGAAAACTAAGCCCTTCCAGAATGCACGTGTCCTCGAGGACTGTTTGGTACTAGGTATGAGATCACATTGATACCGAAGATGTAGGATTTTTCCTTAGCAAAGCCACTGTGTTTCAGCAGACATTTCACTTGCTTAACTGTTGTTGCTGCTTTTACCTGTACTGAGCTACTTTCTGCATTGCTACTTTTACCTGAAACAAGAGGAAGCATCGGTACCTATTCTAGGCTGAGATATAGGACAGAGTGGAACTACAGAATGGTTCGTGCCAGTGGCAGATGGATGTGGGCAACTCACTTTAAACAAAAGTAAATATCACTCTCTTTTTTTGGGCAGGAAACACAGCAGTGGTGAGCAGGAACCCAGTACGCTACCATCCCCACCTCTTCTTTCTGCAGCAGATGACCGTAATCAGGTAAAGTGAGAACAGCTTTGCTTTTCCTGTTGGCATTGTAGGGTGGTTTACACTGGGAAAACCACCAGAACAGCATCTCTAGCTCCAGAGTGCTTACCTCAGTGAATCCCCAAACCACCTGCACTTAAGTAGTACCAGCTGCTGTTATTGAAGTTACCAAGTTGAGATATTACAGTTGGAAATCACTTTTTTCTTCCTCTTGTAGCAGCAATTAAAACAAAACCCAAGATTGCAAGTTAAGCTAAGAGGCAAGGCAGTCAATTTTACTTGTCTGTGCAAAGAAAGTATCAGCAGATTTCTTGTTACCCTTCTTGCTAAAGATTTTAACTTCGACATTGCTGTGTCTCAAGCATATGTGCCAGAGTAAATAAAAGGGGGTTTCGCTAGGCAGGTATTTTAAGAACTGAGAGTCCCATATATATATATATATCCGTGCATCAATTCTGCTTTCAAACATATAAACTGATCTGCTGAGAAAGTATTAAGGCGGGGGCAAGATGATGTGTTTAAGTATTGTCTCAAAAAAACAAAAGTGTTCCTTGTACTAAAACAAAAAGTCCTGAAAAAACCCCAAACCAAACCCCAGAACCCAACCCCAACGAACTTTGTTTTCTCAGGACAATAAAACCAAAACCTGGCCTCCCAAGGCACCCTGGCAACACACATCCTCTGTCACAGCCACGCTTCCCGGCCAGAGTTCATCCCTGTACCCCATGAGCAGCCCTGCCAGCCAGTGGGGTGACACGATGCCGATCCTCCCGTCGCCTGTCTGGGCAGCAGCCAACGACTGCACTCCGGCAGCAGGGATCTCCTCCAGCTTTGCCTACGCGCAGCAGCAGCAATCACAGCAACAGGCTTCCCAGCACAAACAGATGAACAAGGGCTTTAAATCTTTTCCAGTGAAGCATGAGCGCAGGCCGTCTTACCTGCATCAGTACTAATTGCTTTCATGTTGGGAAAAGCAGCATGGGGCTGATCAGAGATGACATACACGTGTTTTCACAATTGTGTATTGGCTATAGCCTGTTAATCTCATTAAATATGGAGGGGGGGATTGGGCGAGATACAGAAGCTCTTGAGTTCTGATTTACAGTGCTGAGCAAATATGGCCGATATGTTTGTTTGATGTACATGAAACAGCCCAAAACTGTGATGCAGAAATGCTTTTGAAAATGTGTATATTGCCTTTCCTTTCAAAACCTTTTTTTTAAAGAACTGCTGAAGGACTACCATACCAGAAACACTGTATTTTATAGCTATTTTTCATAGATTTATAGTTAAACATCTTAGAGACACATTTGAATATGTTGAAGCAAATATATAGTGGTCACTTTGCTCAACACTGTGTTTAAATTTCTACCGGACACGCTGCAAAGCCTTTGTATTCTCCCTAAATGGCCTGTGGGCAGCTTTTTTAAATGAAGTGCAAACAGCAGCTTTTTGCGTGCCACACAAGTGAGTTCGTTATAAAACTGTTGCAGGAACAGTTGGGAAGTGGAGTTTTGTGGTAGTTTCCTTACTCTGAGTAAAGATCAGCAGAACCACTCAACCTTGTGTCACAAGCGTTACCTGAGCTGCTTAAAGTAGATGGCGCCTGTGGGGGTAGTGAGACACTGGTTGGTTTTCTTTCAAATAAACAGTTTCTTACTGCTTCATTTGACCAAAGGCATTACCCACACAGCGCTCCTTACGTGTGCAAAAAGCACAGCCTAAAAGACTACTCGCAGATATTTAAAGTCTTATTTCAGATGCTACAGGTGATTAAAACTTGTGAGCTGGCTCAGAAGATTCTAAACTGAAACGTGGGGTAGCAGTTAGTGAAAAGAACATTATTTTTTTTAAAAGGATAAAGTAATTATTTGCAAGTCAATGTGCCATTAAATGAACCTGTGGAATTGGGAATAATCTTCCAACCAAAGTGGATCCGGGAGAGTGACTGGTGCTTAAAAACTGAAGAACAATGGTAAATATATGTATAGCTATCCCACTGTATATTAATTGAGATTACAGAAGATTCTTTATATAGTTAGAGCTTATTTAAATTTTCATATTTCATCTTTGAAAGAGTCTAAAAACCACAATATTTTCTGGTATAAGAGTTTTGACAGTATTAATCTTATTTTTGTATTTTTCTTAAGTCATATCATTCTAATATGTTAACTACTAGTAAAATGGATTATTAGTTCTAACTACATAATTTTTCAATGAAGATAAAGCACATTTGTTGTTTTTGTTTTTACAAACTAAGTACATCTATATCTGAAGATACCAAAAAATAAATACATTATATATATATAAAAATAAGAATTATACACAACACTAAAACTATTAAACAGTTGGGTGTTTACAACCCATCCACCTTTTTTGTTTGTATGGTGACGGGTTGCATTTGCAAGCCCAAATTGTTACCTTTTTGTGCTGTTTGAGGATGCCAATGTTGCCTGTATTTATGATATTGTCACCATGTTTTCTGAAACTTCATACTTACCATGTTTACAGAGATTTGTTTGCTGTACATAGACTTTTTACAGTACCGTGCTTTGCACAATCAGTGTGGCTTCTGTCTGTAAATTGTTAATGGTCTGTACTACTATAATTTTGAGAACCCTCTGCTGAAAATGTTAGTGGTTATTTAACTTGATGAATGGTTTTGAGTTCCTAAATCTTGTCAGTTAGAGCTAATATTAAATCCTAAATTGGGTTGTAGTTACTGGTTATTCATACTAAGACCAAAATGGGAGTTAACGAAAACACTTAATTTTGAACTTTTTTCTAACAAGTGCCAAAATGATTGCTATAATTTTTGCAGTTACTTCATAATTAAAAATGCTGGCGCGTTTCTGGACCTACATCCGTGAATTGCAAACACAAAGACAGTTTGTCTGCATTTTGACTACGTAGGTGCTACTCTGTCCTTTGCTTCCGATTGTTCTGAACACTGGTAATTTTAAGAATTGTTGCACTTGGCAAATGAGTCTTGCCATTAAACTTCACTTACGCTGCCAAGTGCAAGGGTTTGGTGCTTGGTGAACTTACCTGATCGCAGTGCTTCATGTGAATAGCGAATGCTTCTGAACTGGAACTGTACATTTTGTATTTTAAAGCTTCTGTAAAAGTAAACTATTTGCTTTATTAAAGATACACATTTACTAGGTCATACCTGTTGAAAATATGCACCTCGGTGAAAATGAGCAGCACCTTAAACTGTACCTTTGGTTTGTAAACAAAGATCTTATTTCATTAACATGGGATTATTTAACAGTCTGAACATTGTCAACTGCCTACTTACTGAGTCAGCGTATAAAAACAAACGTTACGCATTGTACAATCTCAAGCCTCTTTAAAGGTGCTTCTTCCAGCAGAGTGCAGAGGAACGACAGCCGTGCTGCCTCAGCCACTGGCTCGGAATGAGCAGAGTGGAGGACCCACGTGCCCTCAGTTCTTAGCAGTCAGTCCCCCAGTGAAGAGCTTCCATGGTAATGAGCGAGACCTAGACTGCCAGCCGCCTGCCCTGGAACCACTACCTGTGCTTATAGTTTAGCTCTTGTTAATTGTGCCCCTGAAATGCACTAGCCAAGGTGTGCACAGAAGCTGACAGATACCAAAGAAGCATGTGAATCCATGTTGATTATGCAAGAATTTACTTGTTTACAGAGTCTGCAGTACAGAACATTTCAAGCAAAAAGGAAAAGGTGACACAACTGGGGCAAACGCGCAGCCCTCCCTTGCTGAAATACTCAGATTCTCCTTTGCACTTAATTGCTCCAAGTTATGCAACAGTCCCAGCTTTCCTACAGAAGTTAACATTTCTGGTTCACTAAATCACCGAGCTGCTCCTTTGTGAAGTATATTAACAACGAACATCTTTTAGTTTATTACGTGCAATTCCCATGAAACAACACAACTGCCTGCTGCTTTATCTGGGGTGACTGACACCGTCACATGGGAGGCAGAGACGTGGCGCTGAAGGTAAATCTTACCCTGTGGCTGCGCAGCCTCTGCTCCAGGGAGGCTGCAGGAACCCTCCCTGGGGCATCGCTGGGGCGCTGCCCTGACAACGAGGCTGTTCTCAGAGGTGTGTTAGTTCCACATCAAGTTTTTCCAGGGGGAAAAGAGAAGTGTGATCAAATAATTATCACCCCTAAATACCGCTTAGAGTAATGGGGGGGGGGAAAACACCCTAATACCACATCCAAATCTACATCCATGTTTTTAACACAGAAGTACGGATGACTTTTTACCTGCCTTTCAAGATTGCACCTTCTCAGCTCTCAAAGTGGGGCTGAATTAAGTATTTCTACCGATTCTGAAGGCACCACTGCTCGCATCCAGGTGTGTGCAGTCACTCCGCAGGTTTCTGTGTGGCAGGTGGCGTCGCATCCGCAATGGTAGCTAAATAGATGAGGTTTCTATGCAGTATGTGCTGGTACCTGCGAGAGGAGGAGGCATTCTCTGGGAAAAGTTCCCTTCACGTGAACCGCCCCGACTTCAGCAGCAAATTTCATTAATTTGATCAGCTGCTAAAGAAAGAGCAAAAGACGGAAATGACACACGGGGGAGTGCAGGGGCCGGGGCGTACTCACTGCACGCAGTCGGTGGCGCGGCCCTTGCTCTGGTACTCCACGATGCACCGGATCAGCTGGTCGTTCTCCTCCAGCAGCTGCGGGAGGGGAGGCGCCTCGGTCACCGCCCGCCTCAGGCACCGCCCGCCTCGCGCCTCAGGCGCCTCCCGCCTCACCGCTCGCCTCCCGCCTCGCCTCGCGCCTCCCGCCTCGCCCCGCGCCTCAGGCGCCTCCCGCCTCATCTCCCGCCTCACCTCCCGCCTCGCGCCCCGCCCACAGCTCTCGCCTCAGCCCCGCCCCCCCCGGCCCCGTTCCCCGCCCGCGCCTCGCGTCCCCGTCGCGTCCCCTCCCGCCGCCGCGGCGCCTCCCGGCCGCGCTCACCCGCTGCAGCGTCTCCTGGTTCACCTCCGCCTTCCCGCGCAGCCGCTCCGGCACGAACGCCACCGACATGGCCCGGCGAGCGCCGCTCCCGGCTCCCCGCCCCGCCCGTCACGTGACGCCCGCCCCCGGCGCCCCGCTGAGCACGTGACCTCCCCCCGCCCACCCCCGTCACGTGGCCCCGCCCAGCGCCCGCATCCAGCGCTCGGCGAGCCGCGCGGCGCCAGGCCCCGACCTCGGACCAGAAAACCGCGATAAAACCGGGCCCTCCAGCCCCTAGCGACGTTATAAAGCTAAGATTTAGTCACCCACTTTGAACTACTCCCTTATCCCGTTTTCCTGCCCTCCAAGTTCTGAGAAGAAAGCAAAGAAAGAAGAGAAATCGACCCATTAGCTGAAAAGGTTTTAATCTTTGGATCCCTTTATTCCTGTGGCCTTCATATACAAATACAGACACAAGTGACCAGGTTCCGCTCCGGCGTGTCGAGCCTCGTCCCCCCGACCCGGCCAGGCGTCCGTCCTCCGGCGGCTGTGACTGCAGGGGCCGAGAACCAGAGGGGCGATGTCTCCGAGCTATGGGCTATCAAAACGCAAACAACTTCAAACACTAAGAATTCTTTAAATCGCTTATGTCTACAGGTATTACAACAAAGTTAACATCGCAAGGATTGACAAATGGAGACGACGCAGGTTTGTCCCAGGCGCTCCGGGAGAACCGTGAACGCGTCTGCCTGGTCCGTTATTAAAAAAAGTTAATAATTATCACTAAGTAAAATTAATTGCAAATTTTGACATACGAAAATTTCTTCTCTCCTTATTTGAAAATATCTCCTTAATTTGGTCAAATCCTGTGATATGCCAGAACCTACAAAATCCCACTCTCGCAGGAGAAGTGCGGAGCATATCCAGTTCCGTGTCATGGAAGAACATTGTCAAATCCTTATTACAGTCCAAATATAAAATCAAACCTTTAAGCCTGAAAAGCTGCTAAAGAAAAAACCCAACTAATTCAGTGTTCTTCAGCATCTCAAATTCTGCAATAACACAGTATGTTTGCCGACTTAAAAATGTTTATTCTTTAAAAAATTAGTTGCTTTTTATACAGCTATACAAAGTTTGTCGTGTTTCTTTGGCAATGGGATATAATGGAATTTTACAACTATATAAAAAGTTTCCTTTGCCTAAGAAACAGTATTTACTGTGTGTACATATCTGACTGACAAAGCAAGTTCCCTACTGTCCAGCACCCTAGTTGATAAAAGTACAACTATCTCCAAAGGGATATTACAGGATTCCCAAAAAACAACCTTCAGTGGATCAAAACACTCACAGTATCGACGGCCTTCTGCATACAATTGTCCTTACAGCGTGAAGCAATTATCAAATACACTTTAGTAATAAGAAAAATCCTTTCAGTGATGAAAAAATACTTAAACTCCATCGAAGTACTGCTTTATAATTAACTATACATAAGAAATTACTTATCCTTCTGTCTCAAATATATTTAATGCTCACGGTTTTCAAAGACGGCCATTTTTCAAAAGTAACTGCATTACACCCCTTTGAAATTAAATAGTTAAATCCCAGTGCTGGTGACAAGTATACAGCAAATTAACTTCATTCTTTGCAGAGATAGAAACTAATTCTCCGGATCAAGAAGGTCTGGACGTTCACCGGGCCTCAGCTTTCTTGTAGACTACGCAGCAACTTTGTTGTCTTTCTAGAGGGAACAACAGCAGAAAGACAAAATTAATTTTGCAAAACCAAAATTGCCAATTAATCCAGGTGACAGCAGCCAGAGAAGACGCACTGCGACGGCTCCTGTCAGAACAGAGCCCTCCCTGTGCAATCAGGTTGGTGCCTGGTCAGAACACGCCCAGGCTGGCACACACCGCTCAGCTCGCTCAGCTCGTCACCTTCAGCACCGCCTCCTTCTCATCTAGAAGGCTGGTAAAGTCTTTCCTTCAGAAATTCAAATCTTTGATCCTTAACTCTTCACTTCAACTCATGCTCAGCTACCAAAGACTCCATTAAATCACAGGACTTGTTGTTGCAAATGGATTGAGGAGTATAAGGGACACTCAGAAATCTCTGTGGCTCCCCCCCACCCTGTTTTTTCTTTTTCTCCAGTAAATACATTTAAATTTTCAAACTGAAAAAGGTTGCGTTGCAAAAGTCTAACTGCTCATGCAGTGAACTCCCAGAGAAAGTTCTTCTGTCCCAGTCAGAAACGTAAAAGCCTGCATTTACTTCCACCACTCTGCTTCATTGTATTCGTTAATGATTCTGAACAATATGCCAGGATTACTGCTGTTCCTTAACAAGCCAACGTTCGGAGCTGAATACACACACTTAATGCCATGAAAAACAGCTTGTACTGGAGTTATTAAAATATTTTGGGTCTGCAAGAAACTGAACTGTGCTGATTCACATAATCTGTATGATCAGCGAGCTTCCGCAAGAGTAGAACCTCTGTTGCTTCCCTGCGACACCACTAGCACAGAACACACCGCTGACAACTATTCTGCCCCTCCTCTGAACTGCTGGCAGGAGGAAGAGTTAAGATCAAGGGAAACAGAGAAAAGGATGCAACAGTTACAGAAGCAACAAATTGCATAACTGTACCACAAAGGAAGATTCTGCTTTTTAGTCACCATGGTTCTTACAGAACGAAATACTATTTCTATGCTTACATGATGATGAAAGCACATTTGTGCACCAGGTTAGCAGACTTAGACAGGGGCTTGTGCACAATGCTGAAAGGAACTTTAAGCTCTGTTCATGTTTAACTAAAAATGGAGCAGTAGTACCTATTTTAATCTTCTAAAGACACTTTTCTTATGACAGGGACCTTTTCTTTCACCTCTTTTATGCCCTGCCTCCCGCAGTTCCTTTGCTGAATGACTAGCTGACAAAGTCAATCCTGCCTTAGCTTTCCCAGCAGCTACTGCACGTAGCTCTGGGGAGTTAAGTTTAAAAAAACAAGCACGTAACAAGACCTTACAGAACTCAAATATTTGACCTTCCTTTTTGTAAAGGGACATGGCTATTCTTCAGTAACTTCAATTACTCTCTTCTAGGAGTTATATGGGATCTTAGATGTCTACTGGCTTTGTGCCAGCTCATTCACAAGGAATTAAAAAAAAATCTGTTGCACACTAGAATCAGTTAAATTACTCTCAGTCTTCCAATGTTGCTTAGAAAATGGTTGTGATTCACATGTCTAACACTTGTATTAAATCTGCAGAACTTCTACATCCTCCCCACCTCCCAGTTCCAGGTACAGAACAAATATTTAGGGCACACGCACAAAGGCTGCTTTTACTTTTGCTACTGTTGATTGTAAAATGATGCCATGTAACTAAAATGTCAGCATTAATAGACTTTCAGTTAAGCAGCTCAGAGTACCTGCAAAACCTTATTCAACAAATTCTAGTTCAACATCCAATCTATCAGCAGGACTTTTCTACCACTCGTTTCCAAGAACAGTATATCAGGTCACAGGAAGATAAATATACTTTACCCTATACTCAAAGTCAGCAAACTCCCTGCCTCCGCGACCTCCTCTGAATCCCCCACGGAATCCTCGCGGGGCAGTGAAACCACCTCTTCCACCTCCTCGTCCTCTTCCACCTCGGAAGCCAATTGCCCCTCTGCCTCTGAACCCGCCACGGCCACGATTGGGACGCAGTGGTATTCCGAAGGTCTCTGCATTTAGTCTTCTTTCCTCAGCCCAAGTGGGTCGCCGTTCTCTGCCACACAAAAGGAACAAGAAGTTTTAAAGTACACTTCAGAAGGAAGATCTGCCTCAATTAAAATCGCCAGAAAGCCCATTAAATGAGAAATGATACATTAGTCACATTGTAAATCTCCACATTATCCCTTCTGCAAGGATCTACGTGCCTGCCAAAATTAATTTAACTCAACAAAAAGGGATGTGCTACAGTATCAATGATAGATCAACAATGCTGTAAGAGTTTCCCATATGGAAGTAAACAGTCTGTATCCTCTGCACACAGCCATCACATATGAAAATAAATAAATAAAAGCTGCCTGCAATTTAAAACAAGAAGCAGAAAGTAAAAGCCTACAAGGAAATTGTGCGCTTCATATTCATTTTTGTCCACTGCATGTGGAAATAAGCTTTACTTTCTTTTGATCCAGTGTTTGCTGTAATGACCACTGCTGCCCTGTGACACAAACATGCACCAAGGATTCCAAGAAGCTTGCGCCTGCAGGCCATACCTATTGTCATCGCAGGAGATGTTATCAAAGAAGGATTTGGTTTTGTCATAGTAGCAGTTGGGTCCAAGTGGGTCTTCCTCATCTGCATTCCCTTCGCTATTTTGGGTATCAACACCTGAGTCACCTTTGTCTTCTCCATTTACAGGCTTCTCTGGTTTCTCAAGCTTATCTTCTGGAAAATAAAAGTAAACAGAAGCCTTCCACACCATCGTACTTAGCAAAACAGCACTGTTAACTTATTCCCAGACAGACACAAACAATACTCAAAGCTCAAAAATACCAAAATCCCTCCAAACTGTAATGTGCGTCAGACTGATTTCTGCAAATCAGGAGGTTTGGCTGTTGCTGTCTGGGAGATCAACATCCTCTATATTCTCTGTGGGTTTAATTAACAAAAAAAACCTGTGGTCAGATGGATTTGGTCATACTTTTTTATAACCTCCTAGCTTCTTCCTTTCCAGAATTAAAAGCCTCACTCAGTCATTCCCCATATAAAAAACATTCCATATTTCTGCTCATCCATATTACCCTTCCTTTTCCTTTGTCTTCTGGCTTTGCTGTTATCCCCTTTGAGACACAGGGCCTGCATTCATTATATGCTGTGAACAGATTTTATCATATATTTCTTTCCTAATAATGCCTGAAGTTCAGCTCACTGTTTTGACTGGTACTGAGAAAGCAGCTGATCGTTCAACAGAACTAGCTATCACTATCTTATCAGAGAATGCTTTAGGGTGGAAAGGATCTTGAAAAGTCCATCCAGTCCAACCCCCTTGCAGCGAGCATGGACAGCTTCAACCACACCAGGTTGCTCAGAGCCGCGTCCAACATGACCTTGAATGTTTCCAGGGATGGGGCTTCTACTACCGCTCTGGGCAATCTCTGCCAGTGCTCTACCATCCTCAGCAAAAAGATTCATACTCGTATCTCATCTAAATCTCCCCTGTTTTAGTCTAAAATCATTACCCCTTGTCCTACCACTACACTCCCTGATAAAGAGCCCCTTTCCATCTTTTGTTTAAGTCCCCTTTAGGTACTGAAATGAAGGCTGCAATAACCCTTCCACAACACACACACAAGAATTACCACTCTGCCTCATAAAATATTTCCATAGCTCTTCACGGTTAGCTTTCCCTCTCCTCTTTATTATTCTGAAAAAGATTAGTATCAACAGCAAACTGACAACTCATTTAAAAATGATCCAGAAAGAGGCAAACTGCAGAGAACAAATCCTATGGTGCTCCACTGGTGTTTCTTCTCTACGCTGAAATCTGACCGTTTATCCCTACCTTTTGTTTCCCAGCTTTTAGTGAACCGCTTACTGAAATAGGAACTGCCTATATTAACCTGTAACAGTTTTGTCCAAAAATAGCAGCAGCAGCGTAATGAGCAGGTGGCTGGTCACGAGAGAATGAGGTAATTAAAACAGAAGCCTGCTAGAAAACAAAACAGAAGTGCTGGCAGTATGGGTCTGAATGATTCCTGTTTCTCTTTGGAAAAGGGTAAAAGCAAAGATATGACAGAAACTTTCTTAAATTGCAAGTCTTACGCATCCTCCTGATTGCTTTTGGTCCATTGATAATTGAAAACATAAAATACAGGTTTTCTTTTAATGTATCTTTTCCACAACTCAAAAGTGAACTTGCACTACCAGGACTTCTGCTCAAATAACCTGCATTTTTAACCAACAGACTTCTTAGAACATGATGTATAATAGCTGATGGCTAAAATTCTGTCAAAACTCAAATATTGATTCAAGTATTAAGTTAATTAATTGGATTACTCCAGTTCACTTGCTCATTGATACTTTCTACCCTTTTTTTAATGACCACTACCATGACTCAGTACACTATGCATTTAAAAAGCTGTTCTCCAAGGTAGCATTAAAACTGCAAGACAGTTTTTCTCATTCTCAAATCTAAAGCAAAAATTGGGTTACCTTTTAGTTTGAGTTTATTATGAAATTCTCTATCAATTTCCTCCTTGTTGAATTGTGCATTTGCACTTTCAAAGTCAAAGTCCTTCTCAAACTTCATTGGACCATCCCTCCTAATACCAAATCTTCCTCGGCCTCCTCTGTGGCCTCCGCGGCCTCTCCGTGCTGCGGGTGCACCTGGAACTGAAAAGAGGGAAATTCTGTTTGGTTTTGTTTGGTAGACTGTTTTTAATTTGAGGGCAGCGTGGGTGCAGGTGGTTGGTCTTTGGGGTGGGGTTTTTGTTTGGTTGGGTTGGTTTATAATTCCTGAGGTAACAGGTTGGGAGTTCATGCATCCTCTTCCTGCACTGTTGTTAAAAGTCCTGTCAGAGCAGCTTGTAATTTGTAGATTCACTTACCATAATTACGGCAGTGACAACAGAGAGCACGACAGTACTAAACAACTTTCTAGAAATCATTAAAGGCTTTCTGAAGAGTTAAAATGTTAGTAGATTTTCAGTCAAGTATTTTCATAGAAAGGTTAACAGGTTTTATTTCATGCTATTTCATTTAGAAATCCAGGAATACTGCTTGGTTTTGCATTTTTATTCAAACCACTCAACACAGAGAGCAGCCAGAAGAGATTTTCTCTCCAACGTTGACTTTTTGTGCTCGTGTTACTCTGACACAATGCAAAGTTGTTATCCACTAGAAGCAATTTTTTATTACCTTAATCTGAACTGCAAGATGCCTGGACACTAGAAATGGATGTCCTAGCACTCCACAAACTATACACAATGTTGTATTTGAGCAGACTTATTAAAACCCTAAGGAAGTCTGAAAACAATGATAGCTATTTCTCAAAACAAGATTTACCACTTTGTCGTTTGTTTTCATTTCTGAGTTCATTTTCTGATCTTGAAACCTTGTGTGCTTCAGCTAAAGTTGGAAATAAAAAAATTATTTGTTTATCCAATTAGGTATTTTTGATCATACTTTTGTATATAGTTGTACGGTTCAGATTTCAGAAAAAACCAAACCTATAAAACAAACCCACTTCATAAAAGGAAACCAAGATAATTTAGAATATATGTTTGACTTCAAAACAAATATATATAATCCAGGTCTCTGCTCGCCAGCCTACTGGTAATGGACAGCAGGAAAACTCCTACGCGTTACCCTTAATAGGAGCGCTTCACAGATGTATGGGAGAAAATAAGCCATATGAAAATCCCCCAAAGCTACCTCGTCTGTGCTCTTGATTCTCTAGTGATTTTTGGCCGGCAGACACCAAGGGTCTGGCTGGTACAGGACTCCTCCTCCCAACTGGTGCTGGAGTGGGCAAGTGGGCTGAAGCTGTTTGTACGGCTTGTTCCATGGTGGGGCTCCTCCTTAAGTGATCTACTGGAGGGCTCGAACGACCTGGGAACAAAACAGAACAAAACCCGGACAGTTATCCACAAATAACTGTGGATTTGAGTTACTGTAGGCAACAAATTTTGACTGACAGGTCTATCTGCCTTACCAGTCAAGGCAGCTGTGTCCAAAGAAGAAATAAATATTTCTGCACCCTCAGATTCTCTAATCCAGAATGAAGGTTATTTAGCAATTTCCCCTTCCACTAGTCTAAAAGAAATAAGTGGGAGGACAATGAAACCCTATCAACCCATGCATGATGTGCATTTAGCTGTGGAATGAAATTTTTTGATTGACTGGAGGTAAAACTTCTCTTTCTGCCTCCCTGGAAAGCCAAGTGGAAAGTGACTGCTCCCAAAGGCAGAGATAGAGTTATGACACTGAAATTTCATTTCATCCAGCACACTCCACTGTACGATCACCACAAAATAAATGAATAGCGATAGCTAGTGCAGGTGTAATGCAGATGAAGGAGCTATAAGAGCTTCCCCACAAAGCGCTGTTCATACATTCCAATTTGCAGCATGAGTGACTGGAGCCAGAAACATGTTTAGAATAGAGATATTTGACCCAGCCAGACAAGTTTATGACACGGTACAGGTAAATTTACTAAGAAATTAGAATAAATCAAGAACAGAGTAATTAAAAAACATTTACCTTGAGACATTTGTGTTTTTAGTGATCTTGCATCTGTTGTAAATGCAGAACCAACTGTAGTGCTTTGGGACATGCTAGCACTGGCTGAAGAGTCTGTTCCAAAAGATGTTAAAGAGCCTCCTGCTTTGAAAGAAATAAGATAGTTATAAAACCTAGTTTAGACTTCTTTCTGGCCTCTGCTTTTTATTTTTAAATTAGCACTACATCATTAGTGAGGCCATATTGGGCAGTTATTCTAAAATACAGAGGTCTGCTCTTCCTTTCCACATACTACGTAAGTTCAATGTATTGTATGTATTCATAATAAATTGGTAAGGTTGGAATATTTTGATGGGTTTTCTCTAAAAAAAAAAAAAAAAAGAAAAAGAGAACACTGCTAACTTTACTATCACAAGTACTAACACAGCATAGTCATGACAGCATCTTACAGAGTAATAAACAAATATTTCTACTTAACATCTTTTAAAAAATAACTATGACTGTCCAATCTTATTAACTGATATCCAGTTATGGTCAATTCCGTAGCCTTCCTTTCATACAGCACAACATTTTCAGTACCAGGAATAACACCGTCACCGTAACAGTTACAAGACTACATAAGTTGCTGTGTGAGAAACTAAAAGGTGAAATAGAAACCTTTGAAAGAGGAATGACAGTAGGCTGGTGAGACTCAAAGAGCACCTACAATATAAAGAAGCAGCTACCCGTGTAGCTCACAAATGCTTCAAGCCTGTACTTAGTGCCAAGCTGACCTCTCACAAATGGCTGGAGGACTGTGCTGGCACACGGGCTGCTGAATAATCCAAACTCTTGGTTAAGGCACAAACCACCTGGACAACCTGGGATACCAGATGTCCACAGCACGGCTATTGGGCTTTTGTGGAGAAGCTGCCTCTACCGCTAGTGAAACATAATGAACACATGATGAATGTAATGAATATATACAAAAAAAATTCCTGACTACATGAACCTTTCCACGCTTGTCTCTCCAAGATAGGGTATTCGGTTCTCAATCGTAATTGTTTTGATTTGAGTGGCAAAGGCTATGAGAAACTTTCCACTTTTGAGCTGATCTGGGGGGCTGACACAAATTGAAGACTTTGGATGTTGATGGAATTGTAAACGCTGATTACTGTCTATGCACACACATGGAACTTCGCCTAGACCAAATAACTTCGAAAAGACCAAATAACAGAAAGGAACATACCAACTCCAACAGCACCAAACTGCTGCCCCACCAGTGGGCTCGGACTAAACTGACTGTAGGCAGGCATTCTGCCAAAAGGACCATAGGACCCCACAGACTGGAACGAAGATGTAGTCGAAGATCCTAGTGAGGACTGAAGACAAAACACATTTGCAGATAATTCATGTTTACACAAAAAGTAGGAAACAGTTCTGTAAGGCAAGAAATACAGAAACAGAAATGCAGTTTCACAGCTCTCAAGTACCACCAGCAGGAGTTGCACCACATATAGCAAAAGACCTTAGAGGATCGCAAGTGTACTTTGTAAGGAAGCACCAAGGATTTTATCTCAGGAACTAGTTAAACACTAGAAACAAACACTTTCATGGAATTATCAAGTTCCATTTGAACCAAAAATTTCCATCTTGTTCTCACGGATTATTTTAAGACACTCCACAAGCACAATCAACAAACCAACAAATTTCAGAGATCACAAATAATTATTTCTGTCAGTCCATTTATATTACAAAACAACAGATTAATTAACCCTGAAGGCTTCAAGCTGTAAATTCCTTTTTCTTCAGCAAGCAAGCACTTCCTATTCAAATAACTGCCCTTTAGTATAAAGCCTTTTTAAAACACATTGCTAGAAGAAACACTCTTTTAAAAGTCGTAGTCAGCAAAAGTTGCACAGTAAAATCCAAAAGGAAACAAAACCAAACAAAAAATCACTAGCAATTTGGGGAGGTCCTTCTAAGCCAAGTGCCTTTCAAAAATGGCATCAAGGTCTACCAGAAGTCATTAGTTATTTCTGAAAAAGAGGCAGCTTTGGCATCCAGCGCATCGTGCTAGAGTTAGAGTTCAACCTTGATTTCCACAGTTAACCACAAGATTCAAACAAGGAAAATCTTTCCAGAGTTCTTCACAATGGGTTGTGAACTTCACAGCAGCAAACATTTTGATTTTAAACACTCAGCAAGAGAGCACTTAAAAGCTATCAGGTTACATCTGCAGCAACAAACACCTAAAAATGTTTTCACTTACCTGGACAATAGCAGGGTCCTGTGGCAAAGAGCACTGAGGCTTTGGTGGCTCACAGACAGTTAGGTCTTTAATGTCACTACCACGGAATATAATATACTCAAAGACTTCATCACGAGG
This sequence comes from Phaenicophaeus curvirostris, assembly GCF_032191515.1. NCBI lineage: Eukaryota > Metazoa > Chordata > Aves > Cuculiformes > Cuculidae > Phaenicophaeus > Phaenicophaeus curvirostris. The sequence goes on from NC_091405.1 coordinate 18,809,345, forward strand.
GGGTATGGGTCTATCGGTTGGTCTATCTTCTGTACCGAAGGAGCGAACTGCAAAATTGGGAAGGGAGAAAAAAATAAAAAACACCCCACATTCAACAAAACTGTTTCAAATATACTGCAGAGACCAACAGCTTTAGATAAAAACAGCAACATTTTCTCAAAGGGGAAAAAAAAGCTTATTAATTAGGCAGCATATTCTTCGCCATTATCAACTGCTTGGGCATAAACAAATAATTCGATCTTACACATTTCAGTTAAAAATCAAGCAGAAAGACATGTCTTCATTTCCTTACTGAGACATCACTTATGCTAACAGTCAGGTGTTGAATATTTCAACTGTTTTGTGAAGATAAGGGGAAACAGTGAAGCATTTTTTTTTGCTACAGTTAACACTTACTGTATATTATAGCAACAGGAACACCAACAAAGGCTAGCAAGCCAGTCCAGTGAATCAAGGATTACATGAGTTCAGATACTTGATATTCTGCACTTGTAAATCAGGAAAAAATTGTTAATACTACTAGAAACTAGAATATTAAAAATTACCTTAGGTGAAGTATTTTTCCATAGATTCAAGGTCTGAGTCAATATTTAAATAAAAATCAGGAATTTAGTAGTGCATATAGAGACAATTTTCACTAAGAAAAATGCATTCTTCCTGTAGGTCTAAGTTCCACATGCTCTCTGTCAAATTGAGCAAACTCACTGAGGCATAACTATCTTCCTAAGCATCCTGCTATCCTGCAACACACTTGAGATATTAAATTTATTTGATTCATTGAATTCCAACACTTTTCAGAGTGCATAGTGATGAAGCTTATCACGCATTTCTGTTCGTGCTACATATGATCACTACCACTGCATATGGATAGCATCACTACTTTCACTACACTCTCCAAGACTTTTCCTCACCAGGCTGCCAACTCCAGGTGAACAAGTGAAACAAACTAATCTGAAAAGATATGACTTCAAGAGCTAGAGTTTTGTAAGCAAAAACTGAAGAGTGAATTCAAACCAGATAAGAAAAAAAATAAGGCAGTCACATTCTACTGAACACCAACTTAAACAATCCATCGTCACTGTCCTAGCTCCACCCTTTTAAGAGGTTTTTCTTCGCTTTACAAGGTATTCCAGGTCACGCTGAGTAAACATCTGCATTTTGCTTTAATTTACCAGAATTAGTTTTCCCTCCATTTTCAGATGCATCAACAATTTGGAGATGTCATTAGGCACTTATTTGCAGCCATAAAGCCATTAGTCAAGAAAAGCAGAGCTTCCTGTAGAGCTGTATGAAGTGATACTGAGTCACTTCTCAGGCTTCACCAACCACTTCCCATCACTTGTTTCTTCTGGTACTACGCAAACAGAGCTCATCAGCCAAACATTACAAATCTTTGAGAAGCATAATTCAGGGGCAAGAGATCAACTCCACACTACAATGAAAAAACACATGAAGTGGTTACAATTATTTTCTTCATACTTAGATCATCTACTGAGCTGAAATTAATCAATTTTTCTATTGCTGGGCATCCAAATGTCTGCTCCGAATGGTACTATAAAAGGTAAACAATGTAGAAAAGCATATCCAGTTATAAGAATTTCAAACTTTTGTTGTGAAATAGATGTCTTTTCTTCCTCTACAGCAAAAAATACCTGAAGCTGAAGAATTTGCAGGAATTAACTCAAAGTAATACACAATACCTTAACATTATCAATTGGTCATGTACTACTGTAGATTATTCTGCAACTTCTCATTCATCACATCTTTCTATTTCACCGTCTTGTCTGCAGATGCTCCGATTATCAGACAACTATTAAATTAACTTGGTCCTTCATTCCATCATTTGGCTTGCTGTCTTGGTAAGTACAACCAGTTGATTTTGTATCGGTTCTCTCTGTCACACAGAAATGGTTGCTCCAGTAGCCATTTTGTGTACAAAGTCACACAAAACCAGCCACAGTGTGATCAGTAAGTACTTTACTTTCTAGCTAAAGTGAAGGAACTAAGCAGCAGCAACGCCACAACTACAGAATGCCATCTCATGTCTACATAGAAATAAAAATCTGAAGAACTATGGAAGAAGTCTAGCTTGAAAGTACTTCTTTTCTAAATCAGAGCTATACTGTACAGATAAGTATTTTACTATTAACGCCAGCATCACAAGACATATAGGAACAGTTTTAACACCTGGCAATTACCTTTATCCATTCTAAAGCAACAAAAAAAAGAACAATCTAACAATACCTTCTAACAAGTAAAGAGATTTTACTGTATGTCACACAGAATTTCTTTCTCTCCTCATCATAAAACTATGAAAATATCAAAAGGAAGTATTTTCATTTTCAATAACAAAAATTAGAAGCCACCCTTGAGATACTCAGCTGCGTATGCAACCAGATCATGACATTGATAAAGTAAACAATGGTTTTGCAATAAAACACATCAACAGTTGCTACTAAGAGTTTGGGTTTTTTTCTCTACCTCTCCATTGCCCCAAACCAAACTGGTCTTTGTGCAATTTTCTGCAAAACATGAAGACAATTTTGTCCAATGATGTTACCTCTGCTGGGAAGGGATAAGCAAACTCCTCTGATTTGGGGTTCAACCTTCCCTTCACACGCAAAGCAATAAAATAACTATCCCTGAGTCCAATTTCTTCTAAAGCAAGGAACCAGAGCCGCATGTGCAGCAATCTAAGAAAGCAGTTTACTATAAGGGCTGCTCAATGTTTTTTTTTGCGGTGTCTATCCCAACTAGGTCCTTCAGAAAGTAGCACAACAGAAAGAGTTGACTGTTACTTTTAACATTTTGCAAAGGGATAGTTATCATTACAGTTTTTTCTTTCCTAGTCTGGAACAGGATTTGACACAATCTGAATCCACTAAAGTAAGAAGTCTAATATTAAAGGTGGCAAGCACAGCAAGATTTTAGAAATAAATGGCTTTTAGCATAGTTTTGCACAATTAGAAATACCAAGTTGCCAGTCTCAAAAAGACAAGGTATTTGAGCTGCAGCGGTCTTAGAGCTCTCCTGGACTACTTCCTAAGACTACATCCTTTGTCCAGAACAAGGTACAGTGGTTCCTAAACAGCAAAATACTGAAGAGTGAGAGGAAATGAAAATAAGCAACGTGACAGATAACATAACCTTATTACACTGCCCAGGACTATGGCAAATCCATTTAAGCTGACCTTGTCAATTCAAGTCTTTTGTTATTTTGTTTTTTAAATAAGCCAAACTGGCTTTATGACTTGCAAACAAAAAGCAAACATAACATGTTAAAAAGAAACTTAAGTTTTTGTCAGTGTAACACGCACACTTAAGCAGCTAGCTAGAAGAAAACTAACACTGTTGAGCCTAACAGGATTCACATACATGACCTTATGCCCCAGTAGATCTACTAATTTCATATTAAAGCACCACAAGGAAATTTTTGTACAGATTTTAACTGGCCTCAACGTTACTACTATGCTATATTTTAATGCACACTACATTATACCACCACAGCATCCAAGAAAAGCATTGCAACTTTCCCTATCAGTTAACAGAAATTATTACCTGTTGATTAACAAAGAAAAAAAACAGCATTATTCAGAAGCCAAGCAACATATTCGGCTAGCAAAAAAGGCCTCTGTTCCCATATAATGTGAATTGTTGCAAATATGTAGTACAGCCTCTGTACACAGCACTGACACAATCTTGTCGGCCTTACTTCCTATGTAGCATACATACAGAGCAACCAGTCTTTCCTCACTCTTTAGATACCCACGAGACAACTGAAATGAGACCACAACTACCAGAACAGCTAATTGCAACTGCTGTCTCTCTTCAACACATCACAACCCTTTCCCAGTAAACATGCTCACATGCCTCACACAACATTACAGGAAAAGCAGTAATGTAAAGGAGCCAGCTTGTGGCAGACTCACTCCTTCCAAACAATTAATTCGGTTTGCATTCCCTTACTTGCAGGGGTGGTGAGTTAACAGGGAGACACTTATGAGGGAAGTATCCTGGAGGGGGCTTTGACAAGAAGAGGGTTTTTTTTCTGTGACACACTGAGCACAGGGCTGTTTTGGCACACATGCTTTAAACCTCAAGGCACAGAGGCACCATGGCGCTTAACTGCCTGAAAAATAACTTTATAAAAATTTGGTAAAAACTTAACCACTACTGTTCCTGCTCCCACCCTGAACAACAGGGAAGGTTCAAATCATCACAAGAATTCTTTTTTTTTTTCTGTCTCCATTTCCAAGTCTTACACAACATTAACTGAGTGAAAAAGCCTAAGAGAAAAGGAAGTTCTCTCTTTTAAGTGTCATTAAGCTATGGAACGCACTGTTCCAGATGGTGGAAAATGCCAGAAGTTGAACTACTTCTTAAATTACTGAAAGCATTTCATTAGTATCTATTAATTATAATAGTTCCAAAAGCAACTCTCAACGGTCCAACAGCTGATAAGTGAAAAATGATGCATTATACTAGAAACACAGTATATATTTTTCTGTTTCTTATACTCACATGCCTAAAGATTCCCTGCTGTTGGCAAAACCTTTTCTGATCCGATAAGGGTGTCCTTACCAACATTAAAAAACCATCTCTTTAAATCAGGGCCTTGAAATAGAAAGACATTATATATTACTAGCATGAACAATCACGGGCAGTTTTTAATGCTGCAACATGTTAGACCAAGCACAATTGGCCATGATTACAGCTGCCCTCAGGTAGGGCAGCAATCACTTTACAGCAAGAAATTTTACTCCTAACCATGACCTGCAAATGCTCTATTCTTCAACTGGTTGGACTAAATCATGTCTGAAAAGGTACAAATTAGAAGCATGAATTAAAAGGACATTGCAAGTTAATTTAACTTGAAACTTGAGAACAGTGGTTCCAAACACTCACTCTTAAAAGCCAGCAAAGAAAAAAATGTACACACCAATAACATACAAAACCCTCACATAACTGTTTAGCTTGCTTAATACTTGGCATCTGATAAATCTGTGAGTTTTCACTGTTAGTTAAATAACAAAACACTTCATGAAAGGCTGCATTGCTTTCCCCTATCAGATTCCAGCTTATAATAAAAGTGTTATGCTCAATATTTAAACAGTTGCCGTTTCCCTCATGAGACAGAGGCCACAATATTTGCTAGTGAAAGGATCACAGCTTTGTAAATAAAATGCTGATTAGAAAACTATAGGAGATTGCCCCTCAGTAAGTGAAGACTGTAATCAGTACCCTGTTAGAAATCAAAAAAAAAAAAAAATCTTATTTCTGTCTAAAACCCCAGAAGATTTAAGATAAATTAAAACATCCCATATGTGCAACTTCATGAGATTAATCTCAGGCTTCAGTTTAGGCCACTGAAGTCCTACCGTTAGGCAAATCTGTAGTTCCTCAAGAACAGATTCTACCTCTGCTTTTGTACTTAATTACACAATTTAAGTTAGGAAATGAATAGCAATAAGCCTCCCTGCACTCAACCCAGGTAATGCCAGCTACACAGCAGAGCAACTGAAAGCATCAAGTCATCTTTTGGAGGGTTGGGGGCGGGGGGGGAGGTTGTCTCTTTTTCTGGCAGAAAAATATACATTCGTGGTGAAGATCCACAGTAAACGGTTCTGGTTTGACTTCTGGACTCACTACAGGAAGAGGAGACAACTGCTGCCCGATCAACATATTTACATCTACAGATAGTTCAGAAGGAAGATCTGTTGCTTTCACACACAGACCCTGCCACATCTGTCACCTTATACACATGCTATCAGACCACATTTACACGACCTAAACCTGCACTTATTCAGAAACCGGAAAACTCTATAGAGTTAAGCATTTTGTTCACAAGCACAATGAACTGTTTTGCAGTCTAATACGGTTGTTATCAGCTTCCAGATTAATCTCCAGATTTTTGGTGCCAGGTGGCCTAGAAATACTGGTTTACTCTCTTCTGAATCACAACACTGTATTACAAAACACATTCTTCAGCTAACTCAGGCAAGTTTTATTCAAGCAAATGCAATGGTTTAGATTTACATTTGTGATGAGAGCTATGGAAAGAGAGCAGATTAGATTTGTAGCTGTAGCTTGATCTGTCTTAACTACACACACTTTGGCAAATATGCCATAATATGACTGAACCACTCTTCAGAAGCCATGCAAAATTGGCTTGGTCAGCACTAAATCTCTCTAATTTAGGCCAAGACTACCACAAGGTCCTCAAGGATGAGATTCTTCTAAGTGCTTTTGTACAACCACTACCAATCATAGCATGCAACTGAATTTCTTAACATTTATTTCTAATTGCGCTGCTCATCTTTTTCTCATATGAGCAAATGCTGTCCTTTTTAAACAGATAATGCAATGCCAGCAAGGTAATTTAACCTAAAGGCAACTCTAGAAGTAAGTAAATTCACATTATGAAAGCTAAATGCTCCATAAATGAACTGTGCAGGCCTGGGACCAAACCTACAATAAGGTATTTCAAAACATACATGTAAGAATTTATGAAACAAAGCGAACTATTTCTTAAATAATAATTATCAGGAGGGAGAGGGGGGGGAAAAATGGCCTTAAAGTGGCAAGGCACACGAACCAGAATTACCACAAAGGCCAATGCCAGATGAAAGCAAATCAATGGCTACACAGTATTGGCTCCGAAGATCGGCTATCACACACACCAACTATGTATAAACATAACAAACTGCCCTTACGCTAGACTCCTAAGCCTATGGTATCAAACAGGAACTGAGGTTTGGAATACTTTCAGTCTCAAATATTTAATTACCATGAGGATCAATTTTCCCCCTTACTTAATGCCTGGATAAACTCTGCTTTTATTTAGGCATTTAGATTATCTAGCAATAATTCACAGAGTCAAAAAATGAAAAGCAAAGAATCATTGAGTTCTGCAGAACCTATCATAAAGAAGCTATTAAAAATTCTGACTTAATGTTCTACATGAATATTGCACGTTCACTGCCATGGCTGATATACTTGTGTTGAATGCATTGTCATGCACAAAAACCAGCAAAGTCCTCCAGATGCCCAGTTTCAAAGCTTTTCTTTTTTATCCCCAAGTCCCTGACTCTCTTCTCGGTAAACTCATCTTCCTAATTTTCTTATACATCCGCACATATAGTCTCCGCTGGCGTCTGTACACAATTTGCATTTACACAACACCATACAGCAACCTCTGAAACGAAGAGGTTGCAACGTTTCTTTGGCGATAACCCAGCACTCATGGAATCCGCTTTATACCTCAGTTGCCTCCCACCTCAGTATGCAGAAGAGTTCAGTTGTACGCAGCCCTGTACCCTGCAGGGCTGGAATTCTTAGATGCAAAGAAATCCTCTTTCCAGCCTCCCCCTCCCACTCTTTTACGCACTAACTCTGGACAACTTCCTCCACCATGGGCTTCACCCTTTCACTCTATCCAGGCCTCCCTTTAGTGGCTGAGAGCGTGCCCCTCTTCTTCTTTGTGCCTCTGCCGCTGCTTGCAACCTCTCTGTGACCCAGAGAGTGGTAGGAGCGGGTCCCTTTGCTCCCAAAGTCCTTGCTTACCTCCACCTCAGCCAGGAAGTTGCTCCATCCGGAAGGATGGCGCGAGGATGCAGTTGTGGCCAAAACTACGCAGGCTCCCACTGAAACTGGACTGTGATGAGCAGCTCAACAAGAGCCAGCAATATGCACTCAGAGCCCAGAACGCCAACTGCATTCTGGGCTGCACCTAAACAAGTGTGGCCAGCAGGGTGAGGGAAGGGATTCCGTCCCTCTACTCCGCTCTCATGAGACTCCACCTGCAGCCCTGTGCCCAGTTCTGGAACCCCAAACACGAGAACAACATGGAAGGGTTGGAACGAGCCCAGAGGAGGCCATGAAGACGATCTAAGGGCTGGATCACCCCTGTTATGAGAACAGGCTGAGGCAGTTAGGGTTGTTCAGCCTAGAGAAGGCTCTGAGGAGACCTCATAGTGGCCTTGGAGCCCCTACTAAAAGGGGCTCCAAGAAAGCTGGAATTTTTTTATGAGGACATGGAGTGAGAGCACAAGAAAAAATGGCTTTAAATTGGAAGGGGGAAGATTTAGATTAGACACTAGGGAAAAATTCTTCACGAGGAGGGTGGGGAGTCTCTGGCCCAGGTTGCCCAGAGAAGCCGTGGCTGCCCCATCCCTGGAAATGTTCAAGGCCAGGTTGGATGGGGCTTGGAGACCCCTGATCCAGTGGGAGTTGTCCCTGCCTATAGCAAGGGGTGGGACTGCCTAGGTTTTGAGGTTCTTTCCAACCCAACCCATTCCACGGCTCTACGACGCCCGCCGAGCCCCGAAGCCGCGGCTGGGCCCTCCCTCGGGGGATTTCAGGCCTCCCCCGCGTCCCCCCCCGCCCGGCCCTCACCCTTGGCCAGCGCCACCGTGGAGTTCTCGGTGTCGATGGTGTACAGGATCCCCTCGTAGCGGATCTCGGCCTTGGAGATGAGGCTGATCTTGCTGCCGATGTAGGGCGTCCCCCCGCTCATGGTGCCGGCTGCTCGGTCAGGGACCCCCCCCCGCCTCCTCCCCTGCCGAGCGCAAACAGCCGAACGAGCTCGGCTCCGAGTCGCAGCAGGCGCTCTTCTCCTCCCGCGTCGAGCGCGACCTCCCGCCGATCCCCGGGCGCCGGCTCTCCCCGCGCAGACTCCCTCAGCACAGCCCGCACCCACAGCGCCCCGAGCCGCCCAACATGGCCGCCGCCTTCATCTTCCCTCACAGCCGCCGCCCCCCCCCTTCCCCGCTTCGCTCCGGCCGCGAAATGGATGCCGGGAGCCGCGCGGGTCTCGCGAGAGGCAGCGCAGATCTCGCGAGAACGGGCGGGGCGCGCGGATCCGCGCAGGTCCCAGAGCCCTCCTGAGCCCCTGGCGGGAGAGAGGGAGGGGGTCCTGAGCGGAGAGTGAGGGCACAGGGCGAGGGGGAGCGGGTTTAAGCTGAAATAGAATGGTTAGAGTTGGAAAGGACCTCAGAGTCCAGCCAGTCCCACCCCTGCCCTGGGCAGGGACACCTCCCACTGGATCAGGTTGCTCCAAGCCTCATCCAACCTGGCCTTGAACCCCTCCAGGGATGGGGCAGCCACAACTTCCCTGGGCAGCCTGGGCCGGGGCCTCCCCGCTGTCATGGTGAAGAAATTTCTCCTTGTATCTAGTCTAAATCTGTCCTGCTCCAGTTTATACCCATTACCCCTCGTCCAATCACTACAAGCCTTTGTGAACAGTCCCTCCCCATTTTTCTTGTAGCCCTTTCAGGTACTGGAAGGCTGCTATGAGATCTCAGAGCATTCTCCAAGCTGAACAAGCCCAACTTTCTCAGCCTGTCCTCCCATGGGAGGTGCTCGATCATCTTCATAGCCTCCTCTGGACCCGTTCCAACAGTTCCATCTCCTTCTTACATTGAGGATTCCAGAACTGGACACAGTACTCCAGATGAGGTCCCACAAGAGAGGAACAGAGGGGCAGAACCACTTCCCTCAGTGTGCTGGCCACACTGCTTTTGATGCAGCCCAGGATACGGTTGGCATTCTGGGCTATAAGTGCACATTGCTGGCTCATATCAAGCTTCTCAAGGGAGAAATGTTTGCCTGTGAGGGTGGGGAGGCCCTGGCACAAGTTGCCCAGAGTAGTGGTGGCTGCCCCATCCCTGGAGGGGTTCAAGGCCAGGTTGGCTGGGGCTCGGAGCAACCTGATCCAGTGGGAGGTGTCCAGTTGAAACGGACGGGATTTGAGGTCCCTTCTGACCCAAACCTTATTAGTGTCTGCAGCTCCCTGAAAGGAGGTTGTAGAGAGGTGGGTGCTGGGCTCTTCTCCCAAGTAACAAGGTGATGGGGTGAGAGGAAATGGCCTCAAGTTACACCAGAGCAGGTTCAGATCAGACATCAGGAAAAGTTCCTTCACCAAAAAGGTTCTCAGGCACTGGCAGAATTTCCAAGTAGAAACATTTGTTCAAACTCCAAGTTTAAGTCAGCTATATCATTCCATAAAAGGAACACTCATTTGCTAAGCAATTCTTTGATGTATAGATCTGCCTATCCTTAATCCTCTTTTCCATAAGCCCTACTGTGCTTTTGCATGGACTCACTGCACCCTCTCCTGTTTATGCATCCTGACCACACCTTTGGGCCTTCTGTACTTATTTAAGAAATGCGTACTGGTTTAATTTCCAGAGACATTTAAACTTATCCCAATAAACTGATGCAACCCATTTTTAATGCATTTAAAAAGCGGTTTATTTTGATTCATCATAAACCCGCTCCTAAATGTATAAACAGATCCTCAGGATAAACTACCCTGAATAAAAAAGTAACCTACATTGTGAGGAAACAGATGGCAACAGACCAGCAGTTATTAGTGGTTTATTCTTGTGACTGAAGCAGGTCATATGATGTATGATGTAACAGATTGAGCCTGGGAATGGAGGAAAGCTGTGTGCACACGTGCACCGTGAGCCCCTCACGCGTCTCCATCAGCACATTGTGCAATTCAGTTGGGTTATTCACTGACACCTTTTTCTGTTTTGTGGAAAACCCTGAAAATCACACAGTGAAGAACACAAAAGATCTCTAAGATCTCAGAGTCCAACCATCAGCTCAACACCACTGTGCCTACTAAACTGTGTCCCAAAGCACCACATCTACACATCTTTTAAATCACTCCAGGGATGGTGATGGCACCACATCCCTGGGCAGCCTGCTCCAATGCTTCATCGCTCTTTCAGTGAAGACGTTTTTCCTAATATCCAACATAACCCCCCAGCACAACTTAAGGCCGTTTCCTCTCATCCTATCACTGGCTACTGGGGAGAAGAGACCAGCAACCACCTCAGCAGCCCCTCAGTGTCTTTCTTGTAGTGATGGGCTCAAAACTAAACACAAGATTTGAGGTGCACCAAGCGCCAAGTACACAGGGACGATCCCTGCCCTGCTCCTGCTGGCCACACCATGGCTGATACAAGCCAGGATGTCACTGGCTTTCTTGGTCACCTGAGGGTGGGGAGGCCCAGAGGCGGCGGCTTGCCCAGAGCAGGGGTGGCTGCCCCATCCCTGGAGGGATTCAAGGCCGGGTTGGATGGGGCTGGAGCCCCTGATCTAGTGGGAGGTGTCCCTGCTCATGGTAGGGGTGGAACTGGATGGGATTTGAGGTCCCTTCCAACCCACAGAATCACAAGGTTGGAAAGGACCCACTGGATCAGCGATTCCAACCATAAACCCAAACCATTCTAGGACTCTATTTACCAGCGAAGAGCTGCCTGTCCAAGCCCTGCCTGTGACCTCCCTGCGGACACAGGGAGACACACCGAATGCCTCCTATGCACCCCTAAACTGCAGCCCCTCGGCTCGGGGGGAGCCGCCCGCCCCGTCCCCGCTTCCCGCCCGCAGCGGCAGAGAGGCTCCCGCCATCCCGGCCCTGGCCCCGCCCACCACCCAATACCCGACACGGAGACCCCGCCCACAGCCCAGGCCCCGCCCACCACCTCAGTCGCGCCCACAGGGGCCCCGCCCCGCCGGCGGGGGCGTTGCCCGGCGGCCCCTCCCAGCGTGCCCCGCGCGCGGCAGAGCCCGGCGCGCCTGCGCGCTGCGCCGCCGGCTCCCAGCTCAGCGCAAGATGGCGGCGGGCGCCTCCGACCCCCTGGAAGAGATGCTGCTCTTCTCCGACGAGGTGGACGAGAAGGCGGTCAGCGACCTGGTGGGCTCCTTGGAATCGCAGCTGGCCGCCGGACGGAGCTCGGCCGAGGCGCCCCAGCCCAGGACCTCCGCCCCGTCCCAGCAGCCGCAGCGCCAGGGCAGCCCCGTCCCGCAGCCCCCGGGGCGCCCCGCGCCGCCCCCCGCTCCCGAGCGGGCGGCGGGCGGCGCCGCGGAGCCGCGAGCCCCGGCGGCGGCGGGAGCGGGGCGGGCAGCGAGTGTAAACAGTAGTAGCGTGCAGCAATCACTCCCGCGCGCCCCCAGCCCCGCCGCGCCCCCCGCCCGGCCCCTCAACCACCACGTGCCCGCCCGCGACGCCGCCAGCCCCGGCGGCAGCCCCCCCGCCGCCGCCGCCCCCGCCCCGCCGCAGCGCGCCCAGCCCGCGGGCTCCGCCGACGGCGACCCCGGCGACGCCTCCCCGGCGGCGGCCGTGCGAGCCGCCGACCCGCAGCCCAAGCTCCCCGCGGCCAACGCCTCCGCCAGCCCCGCGCCCGGACCCGCCGCCGCGCCGGGACCCGCCGCCGCGCTCGCCAACTGCGCCGCGGCGGCCAAAGCGGCGGCGGGCGGCGCCTCCAAGCCGGGCGGCGCCCTCCCCGCCGCCCCCCAGGCTCTGTCGCCCCGGCCCGCGCCGCCCGCCCCGCGCCTGGTGGCCCCGCAGCTGATCGTCCGGCCGCCCCAGCAAACCACCATCCAGCTGCCCCCCGGCTTCACCATCCCGCCCGGTAAGTGCGGCCGCTCCCTCCGGCGCCTCCTGCCCGCGGGACCTTCCCGCCCTCCCGCCGAGCTGGAGAGGAGCCGCCCGCCCCGGGGCGACGTCTGACCGGCGGGCGGCCCTTGATGAGGATGCAGAGTAATTGGGGGGGCAGGTTAATGAGTTACTCGGTGAGGGAGGGGGCGGCGGTCACGGTGAGTTCGTGCTGGCCTGGAGAGGGGCAAACCCGGGTGCTGGCAGCCTCCTCCCTGGGTTTGGAAGGAGTCCGGGCTGTGGGCATCCTCTTCTGCGTGTTGTGAGGGACTCTGCGCTGTTCTTAGCCTTTTCGATCTGTTTTAAAGGACTCTGGGCTGTTCGCATCCCTTTCTGTGTGTTTTAAAGGAGTCCGAGTTGTTCTTATCCTTTTCTGTGTGTTTTAAAGGACTCAGTGCTGTTCTTACCCTTTTCTGTGTGTTTTAAAGGACTCTGCGCTGTTCTTACCCTTTTCTGTGTGTTTTAAAGGACTCTGCGCTGTTCTTACCCTTTTCTGTGTGTTTTAAAGGACTCTGCGCTGTTCGCATCCCTTTCTGTGTGTTCCGTGGGACTCTGGGCTGTTAGCATCGTTGTTTTGAAGGGCTCTACTTTCTGTTTTACTCTTTGATAGTCTTGAAAAGTTTTGCTTCCTCAGAGAGTGCCTTCTGCTGTGAATCCTGGCTAATTTGTGTCACTTTATCCCAAATGTTTAATTTGGGTGAGTGATGGTGCCATTCTCTGCTGCATCTGGGCAGCCCTTACATCACTGATTTTATCATGTCTGAAGCGACTGCTGCGTTCTGTCTGTTCTCCTCTTAGTTTCTTAACTTTCATCACCAAAAAATCAGTTTGGCAAGGTTGCTAACTAACCAAGCTGTGTCCCTTCACCCCAGCCATTCCCACTCTGTCTGTGTATCATTTAATCTGAAATTGGGAAATGTTCTCTGGCCCCCTACGTATTGTGAAAAGTTGGTAAGTTTGTGCCTTTTTGATTTAGGAGCCAATTTATTTTTTGGTATAAATATTGATAGGATGCACAGAGATATCGGTGTAGCTTGAAATAGCTTGTTCCTTCCACCATGTTTCTGAAAATAACTGATATTTATTAGCTAAGTAAAGCAAAAATGTGATGGTGTAAAAGGTGCTTCTAAGAGGACTTTGACGACTTGTGTCTTTGACCACTGTTTATGAAACTCCTGCTCCAAATTCTGATGCCCCAGCCAGGTGAAGCTTGGTGATTCTGTGAAGACTGACTTAAAACAGATGAGAGGTTGCTATTCAGACTGTGTTAGCGCCTTAAGCCTTTGATTTCCTGCTGTTAATCTGTTTGACAGTTAATATACACATATGATAACGTGTATCATAACTTTGCATACAGTTTCTGAAGCTTATTCTGTCCGTACCTTGTTCTGCTGCCTAATTTTCAAGTAGAAGATGAGAACAGAGCCCTTGAGAGCAATGTGGACCCAGGTTTAGAAAAGTGTTCTGGAACTAATACTGTGAAAAATTATAATTTTATTTTATTACAAGCTAGTTTGAAATCCACTAAATTTGTATAAACATGAAGATAGCGTAGTCTGAGATGAAGGTATTCTGAAAAGACAATGTTGTTTTTGAGTTTTTACTCTTTAAATTAGTGGATCATTTCTAATTACTTTTGAAGCTCCTGTATTACAAACTTCTGTCTAAAGCAGAAATTTGGAATCAGTTTTTTAAAATAGGCTATTTTAGCATAGAATACTCGTAAGTTGTGTACTTCATCTTTACGGGAGTCACAGTAAGGAAAAATCAATCTTGTAATTACTAGAATCGTAAACCAGATTCTGGTTCATGCATTTTATTCAGTAAAACAAATTTCGAGTTTTCCAAATTGAATTTAAACATGACATTAATATGTGAACATTTATGCTTATATAGTGGCGGTTACGTCTGCAGCTTTTATTGAAACTCTGTGGCATGTGTTGCAATTGTTTTGTCCATTCCATTCAATTTTTTTTTATTGAGAAGGAGTTTTAGAAAACTAGAAGATAAATTAACAGAACACCCGTGAATCAGTGTGGTGCAAACAGAGCATGTGTTTTTTAATGTATGGTAGGCATTATCCTATGAGGACTTTTAGATAAGCTTCACCACACAATCAGGGAAGTGATGCCTGTTTGGCCAGTTGGCAACATGCTCATTTTTGTGTGTCCAGATGGTTTGGGAATGGCAAGTACCAAATACAGAGTTCTCTACAATTTTGGTGCTTGAAGGGCTGGTGAATCTAAAACAATGTCCTTTATTCCTTTTCTTTTTTTTTTTCTTTTCTTTTCTTTAAAACTTCCCACCCCAACTCTTTTAAAAATGACTCTCTGTTGTTTGAAAGAGTTAGGAGTGTGTCTTTGAGAGGTAGTCTTTGCTGTAGCTCTCTGCCTTTTACCGTAAAGCTTGGCGTGGTTGGCAGGGAGCATCTCATTATTGGTACTGCCTTTCACTCATGTTCATCCTGAGGCTGGAGTTTGTCTTTCTGTGTCAGACACTGAAAGAAAGACTTTCTTGATATTGAGTACTTCTGAAATTTTTTGCTTGCTTGATATAATACAATTCAAATTTCTTTACCTTCATGATACGTTGCAAACTGTGTCCAATTACTGAAGTGTCTTTTTTTCCTAGGAAGCTAAAAATTAGAAGCAAACGTAAGATTTTACTGGTTTTATTTGCCCTTGAAAAGTTAAAAAATATAGGTGAAGTAATTTGCACAAACGAGTAAGTTGCGGAAACAATGCCCACTGACTTTATGAAGAGAATAAAAGTTGATTTCCTAGATCCTCTTGTTTTTTGGTTCTCCAGTAGCTACAGGCAAGACGTTTTTCTATTAATAGACAAATTGTATCCCACATTGTATCCTATCTAGGTTAAATTATTAAAAAGTATTCTGGAACTAACTTGGAAATTCCTGTAAAATAATCTGGCTGGGGAGCTGCTTCTTAATTCTGAGAGATCCAGGGGAAGCACGACATGCGCTGTCTGAATTGGGTGTTAGTTTTTATCCGCTAGTAGGGCTCCTTTTCTCCTTTGAAATAAAATCTCACTTTACACGAGAATGAAAAAAAAAGTTACAACATAATGAAAAAAGTACGGTGCTATGTGTTGTGTTTATTCTGTATTGTGTGGTTAAATAGTCCTTTATGTGTTATTCTTCACGTTATTCTTTATTGTTCCTTCGTTCTCATCAGGCATGGTCTTGGTGCGCACGGACGCTGGGCAGCTTGTGATGGTGCCTCAGCAGGCTCTGGCGCAGGCGCAGATGCAGGCTCAGGTGCAAACGCAGGGACAGGGTCCCACCAGCATTTCACCGAGACTTTCAGTGCCCACAACTGGTCCAGTTTTCCGCCTGTCAACAACTCAGGTAAGCCTGACTTGATTTCAGCTTTACTTTTATACACGATGTTTTCCTCTCTCTTACACATCATTAGCCCCTATGTTTTTGCAAATATGTTTTCCTCTCCTTTTTTTTGTTGTGAAAGCAAGAAATACTCAAGTGTAGCTTATTTTCTGAAGCCTAGGAATTTTCTTTGTATTTAAGAAAAAAACCTACTTTGTAGAGACTCTCAAGGACTTTTTCAGGCTGAGATCACTGGAGGCTTAAAGGCTCAGTCTTATCAAGAACTGGTTGGACTGTATGCCACTGGTTCTGAAAGCACCGTGTTCCTCTGAATCAGGAGCATGGTGAAATCCCAGGGCACTGGGTGGGTGCACAGGGTAGCTAGATTTTCCTAGAAAGCAGAAAAGAAAAAGCTAAGCACGTTCCGTAGTAGGATTTACAAGAATTAACTTTTCTAATATACTGCATTCCAGAGAAAGGTTTGATTCCTTTGATTCACCTCTGGCTATGGTCTGTCTACACTTCAAGTTTTGTCCGTTATGCCTACGTTTTCTTTTTTTTTTAATATGGATTGACAGGTTAGTGTGCTTTCCTACCCCAAACTCTTCAGTGGAGTGTGTTTATTTCAACTCAGAAGTGATCTCTTTTCAAGGTGTATTGCTTTATAGATTACTTTGTAGGCTGCATTGGTTTAAAATTTTATAGGGAGGTTGGTCAGCTTCAGGCTCTGGGACTAGAGCTGAGTTATGATACTGAAATGTAAAGGCAAATATCTTTGGATGTTAGTACAGGGCAGCTGTGCCATAATAATCGTGGAGTTTCAGATAGCTTTATGAAAGGTTTTTGTCTGCAGAAGTGGCAAGTGATTCCTTGTAGAAAGAGGTGAGGAGGGTATCTTCATATTTTTTTAGTTGATTGTTGTATAGGTTGCATGAAAGAACTTAAACATGTATTTCCTGATGTTTAACCCTCGATTGCCATCCCAGTAATGCTTGGTGCATTACACCATATTTATAGTCTAAAAGATCATGAAATTTAATTCAAAACCAAAAACAATGGTAAACTTCTTGGAAGAGAAGGAAGCCAGCATAAAATTGGACGCTTGAAAAGAAATTGCTAACATGTGGCAATCTAAAGCACAGAGTAGCCAACTAGAATGAAGGATTTAGAGATGAGTGTTGCTGGGACGATTGTATCTCAGTGGAATGGAAAGGCATAAATAAAAGCCTGGAAACACTTAAAGAACTTTATGCTCTCAGAAAAGAGATAAGTGCAGTATTGGATGGAATTCGTAAAAGAACTCTTCACAGAAAAGGCAGCTACATAATGTTTGAATTTATGATATCTGGAAGCATAAGAAGACTTGTAGAAGCCTTCAAAGATAAATGTATTTCAGGAAAAATAAACACAGAGGTAAACCTGTGTTAATGTTCACATTTTTTGACTAGTTTGATGACAACAGAAATCCAGACAAGTTCTTCTTTTCAGTTTGTCTGTCTTTGGTTGTTTGGGTCTTTCTTTGTAAATAAGTACAATCTCTGCTTTAGTAGTGACTGCAAGGGACTGTATAGCGCGCTTTAGCAATGGATCCTGGGGCAAGTGCACAGCATGAATGCAAAACAGAAGTTGTGGGGTGGGACTGTACCAAAACTATGATCTCAGTCTGTTAAAATGAGTTTGGTTTGAGCTCTGTTTCATACTCTTAGTTTTCATGTATCTTTAACTGCTGTGGCCAGCACACAGATTTAAAATTCAGAGTGGAAACTTACATAACAAATTAGATATTAATAAATTGTTTGTAGTTTGAAAGCATTTGAGGAATACACCTTTATTGTACATAGAATCTTAGGAAGTAGACAAAAAAGTGGACCTACTGCTTGGTTTTGTGTGTTCAGTCTTTATTTGAAGGCTGGAGTTCGGATCCCAAAGTCAGCTTGAAGATGTGTGCACAGCAGATGTTGGGAGTTGATCGTCTTGGCCGCAGGCAGCTGTTCTCTAGTTGTATGAAGCAGTTAAAGTTGCAGGAAGTATGTTATCTGACTTGCTGGATTTATATAACAATAAACCTATGAGGATCCTGCACGTTCTTGTGTTTGTTGAGATACCTAAAATCTGGAAGGGTTTGAGTATTAGAAAGATGTAAGAGCTTTTGTGCCGAGTTCTGCCCAAGTAAATACCCCACTGTGTTATACGTATTCCTTGACACTTGTCAGTGCTAATAAGCTGGTTGAGAACAGAGGAAACCAGCAAGGCCTTGGGAATGATAAATGTCTTGCAGGATGCAGCAGTTTGATTATTTTAGTGTGGCAGGATTAGAATCATGGTCTTGTAGCTTGTCAGGATTTGTCTCCTTTGACAGATCTTTGTGGCAGCTGTACAAACTTTACTGCATGATTTCTTTATTTGTTGTGATTAACAAGAATAAGAAATAATTAAAAATTAATCTTGTCTTGGGGAGAAGCACATTGACCTTCCACGACTATGTATGTGGGCTGCAGACTCTGCCTATGCTTTGTATATGTTTGACCTTAAAACTAGATTGTAAAGGTTTAAATTCTAAAGATTTGTCATATCAGAGCTAGATGCCAGACTTCTATTTCATCAGGTAGATGCTTTATAAACATAAACTATTCATTTATTTGTGGAGGAATGTCCAATGACAAATATTGTGCTAAGATTTTAGAAGTGATCACAGAATTGTTTGGGTTGGAAAAGACCTTTAAGATCTTCGGGTCTAACTGTAAACCAAAGGCTGCCAAGTCCACCACTGAACCGTGTCCGTAAGCGCCACATCCACAGATCTGTCAGTTACTTGCTTGAGTAGTCATTATAATTAATCAAAAAAATGATCAAGTTCTAAAAACCAGGGAATTGTGTGTACTGAAAAATAATTTTTCAGATTGTGACTATAAATTCATCTTCTTGTTGCAGCTGCTGGAGGCTTGACTTTTTAAAATGAGTATCCTATGTTTTACATGCAAGTACTCAATCTTACAGGAGATGATAATAGTTTTGGATTCATTAGAAAGTGCACTTTTTTGTACTGTGAATACATTTTCAGTGGTAACATGCTTGTTTGAAAAAATGTATTTAATGAAATAAAAACGATTTGGATGTTTAAAGCAAACAGTGGTTTGTGGTAAGTGTATGTAATTTAAATTGAACCATTTTTTCCTTCGTGATTTTAGTTACAGTTCTTGATTCATATTAATTTAGCTGAATATTAAGAAGTGATTAATGGTGCCAAAAATTTTATCTGTAGTGGGATCTCAGTTAAGGTACAGGATTTTCAGGAAACAAGTTGTAATTTTATGGAACTTCAGTTTGTTTGGAATCCTTGTATTACAAGCAGGACAATTAAGCATCGGGTTGCATTACTGTATTCTTTAGGAGTAGTAAGTAAATTCAAAAATCTTTTAAAACTGATTATTTAGATTGCATTAAATGTTTGCCTCCGAATCTTGTTTTGAAGCTTATACTTGTGAAATTAGGAAAAATAGGTAGGTGCTGCCATCTAGTTTTACTTTGGTGAGTTTCTTTTGTTTACCTACGGTTTTCATTTGTACAGTTTATTGCTTGTCAGGCTTTTAAAGCAGACTTTGTTTGCTGGTTTCGGTATCTTAATACCCAGTTGGTTTTACATTCATAACCAAAAAGCAAAAAATAAGCTACTTATTTTAAATTATTTTTAGTGAAAAATATTTTGTTTTCCATTATTAAGTTGCTTTGTATATTTTTAGCAATCAGAAAAGGAAGTATAAAATTATAGGTAAAGTTTGGTGGTTTAGTCCAAATATTTAAGCACATAAGTGGGCTACTTAACAATTCTTATGCCACAAAAACATTTACCAGTCACTTGAGGTTTCTTTTCATTGCATAAATAGTCCAATTAATACACATGGATGTATTTTTAAAACCATGACAATTCATTTCTAGCTTTGTTTTTTCTTGCGTTAGGCATTTTTCCAACTTCTACTCTTCAGAATTTCAAATTCATCGTATAAACTTTATGGACGTGTTTTCTGTGTCTATTTTCTGTTAAGTTTCACTTTACGATGCTTTATTAAAATGAAAAAACAAAGTCTTTTGAACTTATGACAAGTGCTGAATCGCCTGCTCTGGAAGTGGTGATATTTTGCCGTGAAATCAGTGACACAGACAACAGCAGCTTGGTCTTTGCCATCACACGTGATGCTGAGAGCGGTTCTAACTTGGCTGAAGTTTCACGAGCTGTTCTTGCTAAAGCAGAGCCTTTAAAATCCGAGCTAGTTCTGATAATATGCTATGCCTGTGTTTTCAGCAGGGTTTGTATTTTTATGACATCTTTTAATTTTGGTTACTTTTTCTTACTTATTGAGCTCTCTCTTTTTTTTTTTACTGTTTTTCACACCATTTCTGCTTCTCTGACCAATGCTTATTTTGCTTAAAATTTCTGAAAAAAAAAATACGACAAATATTTGTTGTTGCCTGAGGCGCGTTGTTGCCTGCTCTGACCAAATAAGCTGTTCTATACTATTTATTTTGTGTAGACAGTTTTTTGGCTTCTTGTGCAGTATTCTGGAGGAGACATTTGTGTTAGAAGGGCAGGTAGGTTGAAAGGCTGGAGAAGGTGCGAAATGTGTGGTCTTGGCTGTGCTTTAACCACAAAACCATTTTCCTTCCTTTTCTTCATAGTGAGTGAATCTTTTGTGTATAAGCAGATGATCAGTTCTTACTACTTCCAAATTCTATTGTTTACATTTTCATAGCATTAACATATCTTTTAAAATCTCTAAGAAAACACTCAGTCTGAGTACAAGGGAAAAACCTCTTCAACATTACTTTCATAGATTTAGGAAATGTAAAAATATGTGATGCTTTTAATAAAATAATACAGTTTTTGAAAATCTATTCCTTACTAAGTCTGTCATGGTAATTTGGGAATTTAATAGCATCACAGCAAACCTTAGCTCTTTTTCTTTAAAGAACATCATAAATTCTTTTAGATTGTTCCAGTAGGATCTTGACGCATTGGGTTATGATTTTTTTATATAATGTTGATAATTTGTGTTTTCTTTTTGATGGATTTCTCATGAGATCTGTTTACAGTTTTCCTTTCCCACCAAACACAGCTATTTATTTCTAAATAGTTTTTAGCAGTTCTTCTTGAAGTATTTGTATCGGGAGTCCTTATAGAGTCTTTTGGCAACCTGTAGCTATCATTTGAAGATCATTTTCATGATAACTAAGAATTTCTCTAGGCTAGTTCCTTGTTGTGTTTGACATCTGCTCATTTCATTCTTATCTTTTGAACAATTATGGGGTTTGGAACCATGTCTGTCGACAGTTGTGTTAACTTTGTTTGCAGTTCTTTTGTAGCAGGGCTTTGTCTTCCTATCCAGCACATTAATAGACTTTACTGCCTTTTTGTATCAAGGGCTTTTGTCACCTATTGAGCTTTAAAACAGGGTGAATTTAGTCTTCATGTTGCAATTTGCTCCTGTTCTGTTTGGAAGGGACCTCAAAGCCCATCCAGTTGCACCCCCTGCCACGGGCAGGGACACCTCCCACTGGATCAGGGGCTCCAAGCCCCATCCAACCTGGCCTTGAACCCCTCCAGGGATGGGGCAGCCACCACTGCTCTGGGCAACCTGGCCCCACCCTCACAGCAAAACATTTCTTCCTAAGATCTACTCTCAATCCTCCCCTCTTTCAGCTTAAAACTACCCCCTCCCTCATCCTATCCCTGCAGTCTCTGATAAAGAAAGAATACGCAGTTTTGCTTTGAAGTAGATTCCTGTGATGGAATGTGTGGTGGATCAAATATATTCCTGTGATGGTTCTCAGCATTTGGTAGCTGAGAAAAAGTTCTCTAGCTGTTGGTCTGAGTTGTGTATGTGTTGATATCTGGCCTCAGATCTTTCCTGGGACTGAGCAGCTTCCAGAAGTTTGCCTGGTTACCTGCTTGCTTTGTAAATCCTCACCTCTTGGAGCACTTACTGACAGGAAGGGGGCAGATCACAGAGGCATACTGAATTTTTAGGTCATAAACACGAATTTTAAACAAATTAATAAGATACGGCATTTACGGTGCTTATTTATTTGTTTTTAAATGCAAACATTCATCATGTAAATATAGTTTCATTTAGCCAGTGTTTCAAGGAAATCAAAGCAAGTGATCTTCTTTCCAATGGAGAAAAGAGGTATGGTATTTCAAATGAGAAAAAGCTTCTATGATCCTTCTTCCAAAACCCCAGCTGGTTCTACCTATTCACGATGGTGTTGTTTATTGCCTCGAGGCTGTCTCAGTATGAAAGACGTCCCTAGTCAAGATTTTAAAAATCTTGAAAGCTATCCCAACAAAACAAGGTTTTGTTCAGATGTCAGGTATATTCTTTTATTTTTTCCCTTTTTTTCCCCCAAGTACAGAAGACTGGTATCCAGTAGCTGATGTTGCTGGACTGATTGGTAAGAAATGCCTGGGGCTTGGAAGGCCTGCCTGGGCCTTTGTTCCTTTTGGAGATCTCATAAGTATACTGGATATTCTTTGAAGAAGCATTTTATGTAGGTTTAATAGACAATGTAAAATCTAAAATAAGTAGTTCTTTATGAAAATATTAATTATGGAGACATAAAATATAAATCAAGGAAAATTAGTTTTATCTTGTGAGAAACAATATTGTCCATGATTTATTACTCCAGCCATTTAGAGCATTTGGTTTTGTTTATTATTAAAAAGTCTCAGTAATCAAGTTACTAGGGAGAAAAACATTAAAATGCTTATTTTTTCTTTATCAGCAACCAACGTCTGTAGCCACATCTACTGTCCGCCTGGGACTCCCAGTGCAAGCCAAAGTTGTTCAGTCAACTGCTGCCCCTGTCAGCGCGACGTCTGCGGTGACCCTGCCAGGAAGCTCTATTCTTTCACACACCACCGTGAGTAGCAAGAACATAAAAAGCAAAGGATGGATGAGAAAAAGGGTGTTTGTAATTACCTGTTATTTTCGAAAGTGAATTTTAATGTTCTTATGTTTGCTTTTGCTGCAAACGTGATCCCAGAAATTAATAATGAATGTTTAGTCAGACTGTTATGCAGGTGCTGAATGATAGCCTAGCTCTTGTTTTCTGCAGTTTTGCAGAATCACAGAGTTTTTTTAGGCTGGAAAAGACCTTTCCAATTGTTGACTCCAACGTCACACTGCCAGCCCCAGCACTAAGCCATGTCTCTCAGCACCACATTCACATGGCTTTTAAATACCTCCAGGGATGGTGACCCCACCGTAGTTTGGGGGTTGTATTGATTCATTTTTATGACCACAGATCATTGGAGATTGACTTCTTTATATTAAGGGCCAAATTTGCAGAAAGCTGTTCCTGAAGTCACATCTTCATGCGATTTAAACGACTGGATGATAGAAACTTTTTTTTAGTGGTACATTTATTTTTTAAATGAGCTTTAAATGAGGACTTTCACTGTTCAGTAAAGGGTGACAAAATTATGATTATAATACGTAAACGGGTTTATTTTGTTAGTGGGGTGTATTTGTAAGGAAACAAGTGGGTGTATTTGAAAGGGAATAAATTTCTTGTCAGACTTCAAAGAACTTTATGGCTGAGTAAAGGAATTGAAAGATGGTAATTACCTGTCTTTTCAATATAAAATTTAACAGGTATCAGTAGCTACAACGAATGCTCAAAATCTATTCAAGACAACAGTAGCAACTGGAACATCAGCTTCTCAACAGCCCGCAGTAATTACTGGTGGACAGACTCAAGCTTCAGCACAAAACCAGGGTCAGCCTCGGCTGCCACTTCCCCCTCACACAGCAGCGCAAGTACCAGCACAGCCCCAGGTCATCCCGAGCTCTCCTGTACCCGGCACTACAGTAGTATCACAAGTAAGTTTTGAAATACTAGATAGTTCATTTTCTAGAACATTTTATGAACTTACTGGGTGTATTCAGAAACAGAACCTTTTCTTCATGCAACCGCGGTTCTTGTGATGGAACAGGTACTTTTACAAACAAGAAACCCTTCCCCTCGTTTCAACTAAATGGGATTCAAATTCAGAGGAGGAGGAAGAACACTGTTGGTCAGCTTTCCCATCCTGCCATGGATGTGTCAGTAGTGAAAGAACTTGTCTGTTTCTGTAGGCAGAACAATCAGGCCTTCAGGCTATGGACTTCGTTATTATAGTGCTGGGACTCAAAACTGTGGTTACACTAAAGTGTAATGTTTCTGTTTCTCAGAGTAATTACACCATATAAAGACAATGGCTTGAAAAAAGTAAAGCATCTGCTTTTCTACTGATGATATGGTGTTGTTTTAAGACTATTTCTAATTTGATTTGGTTTTGTAGCCACTGTGTGCAAGAATATACCAAATCAATAATTTAACAAATTAAGGTAGCTTGGGGAATATTGTACATTGTGTATTGGGCATCTGGAAGAAGAATGCATCTCCCACAACTTGGGTTACGTATCACATTTAAGGTTATTTTTATCAAAACTGTGTATATGATATTAAAAGCTTTTCTTTAATTGGTTTTCTTTTTGTTAGTATGTGTAAGATATGATGTTCAGTTACATCAAGAGGTGAAGAAAATGTCAGTTAACTAGCAGCAATAGTAAAACAGCTGCAGAAGTATTTCAAATGTGTCCTGCCTGAATTAGACCAATCTCATCATTTTCTGTTTTAACAGTGATGAGAGCGTGCATTAATCCTGATGGAAAAATAACCTGGGTCTGATATTTGTTTTCTTTGGCTTTTGCAGGAAATGCAAGAGAATGTGAAAAAATGCAAAAACTTTTTAGCTACCCTTATAAAACTTGCTTCTCATAATTCACCATCTCCAGAAACATCCCGTAATGTGAAAGCTCTGGTTCAAGATTTGTTGGTAAGCGTTTAGTTACCTTTCATTTTCTGTTAAGGTTGTTATTTACATGTACTGAAGACTACTGAGCTGATCTTGTTTATGGAAGGTTGTTTTGGTTTCTTTGTTCTTATTTT
Source organism: Phaenicophaeus curvirostris (assembly GCF_032191515.1). NCBI lineage: Eukaryota > Metazoa > Chordata > Aves > Cuculiformes > Cuculidae > Phaenicophaeus > Phaenicophaeus curvirostris. The sequence goes on from NC_091405.1 coordinate 18,834,124, forward strand.
ATATCAGTCCAAGAAAGCTAATGAATATTTTTCTTAGAACCTGAGGTTGTAACTTATGGTGCTTTAGAAGCGTTATAAAATACATCTGGGTTATAGAGTTCTCCTGTGTTAACTACTGAATGCGTGTTTCATATAAGTGTATATTTTGTGAGTATACATGTATATATACATATACATACATATTTATCTGTGTGAAACTTTTATATGTGTGCTTTTTATATATGCATATGCTTTAAATGTATAGTTTTACATATGCACATCCACGTGTTCAATGAAGTTAAAGTGAACCTTCACAGTTGGTTTTGGAATTAAGTAAAGATATCACTGTCTAAGCGTTAGGAAGAGAATGGAAACCCAAAGAGACTTTGAGAGTGGGATTTCTTTGTGTCTGAAATTGTGCATCCCCGGGGGAGCTCCCTGTGTTCCGAGTGATGTGTTACATATATAAATTAGTTCTTGATAGAAGGATTTTATAGATACAGAGGAGTTGAGGGATTTCAGCTTTGGAAGTTCTTCTTGATGTGGTAGTCTATTTAGCTAGACGTATATACGTGTATATTATGTGAAAAAAAAAAACCCTAATCCACAACTAAACAATGGAACTGAATTGTTGATGCTTTTTTCCTTCCCCTTGAAGGATGCAAAGATTGATCCAGAAGAATTTACAGGCCGCCTTCAATCAGAACTCAAATCATCTCCTCAGCCATATCTTGTTCCTTTCCTTAAGGTATTGTGAATATTGTTTAGATAAATTTATTTCAATGCAAATGTAGTACATAAAGTACAGGAGGGAGACCTCGTGTGTTTGGGGCTTGGTTTAAGTTTGAGAAAAAACTGTTTGTCATCTAGAGCTGGTCAGGAGTTTACTGCTTCAGTAGCCCTGAGATAAAATGTTTTGGTAATTAAATTTACATAAAAAACCCTGTCACTTCCCAGCCTGGAGATCATTCTTTGTCTGTTCTGTAGTGATCCTTTATTGTTATAATGCTTAATACTTTTCTGTGGTGGTAGGTCATTGTTTGTGAAGAAGCACAGCATTCACATTTAGAAGAGTCACGAGTTATTTCTGTATGGAGTGTTTCAAGTGATTTAATAAGCTTTTCTTATATTGTTTTTGTAATCTCCGCTTGAGTCATTGATAACTTTCAGTGCATGTGTAATGGTGATGATGAAAAGCTGAACTAGATGATGCTGTTGAAATACTTGATAGGCTGATCCTGCTTGTAATCTGGAACTTATCTGTAATGCAAGTCCTAATGTGATACCAAATGGATTTATTGTTGAGTCCTAAGTTAGTATACTTTGGGATAACTAACTTGTAATTGATTCTTTCACATCAGCTACAATAGCTTCCATATGTGAAATTATATACATACACACAAAGCATGTTTAATTATGCCCCAATGAAACCGCACTATAATTTTGAAAGCATTTTTCTTCTAGTCCAAAACTTCTCTCTTTAGGGTGGATTTCCCCTCTTTCTCTCCAACTTTTCCTCACAACTCTCTCCCTCTGCTTCTGCGTTTTCAAGTTATCATTAACCCCTATTTCTGTCTTTTCCTGCTTTTATACTGCAGTCACTTCTAGCATCATGATAAGTTTTAACTTGTTTCTTTTCTTTGAAGTCCTTTCTTGGCAACAGGCATTCAGTTTTAAAATAAATAGTAGAAGTTTAGAAAGGACTGTAGCTTGGGCTAAACACTGTTGTGTTCTACAGCTGCCTGAGGGGAGTACTTCAAAAGAACTCTACTACCACTTAAAAAGCAAAAAGTTTGTTCATGAAGGTACAGTACAGCCTTGTAGAACTGTGGTTTTTTTTTAGTTGAACGGGTCTCGACGTGAAGCATACAATAGTACACTTTTCTAATCCAGTCAGGATACATTAGACCTGTAAGAATACAGTAAACAGCTATTGCTGTAGGGCATCAACAGTTAAATCATCTTGTTCTAGGGACTGGGGCATATCAGGAGAAATAAATTGGCGCAGTTTACTTCTTCTAGCATGCAAAGGGAATAAGGTTGTTAGTGCGGTTCTGCTTTTCCTATTTACATTTTTTGCCCTTCCGAAGACCTAAGTTACAAGTTCTAGATAGTCTTGAGAAGGGGAGTGTTACGTTTTATTGCTGTGGTGGAATTGGGGCACATCAGCATCTACAGGGTTGCTAAATCCAAATAGAAAGCTTAATAAAAGTGTAAACTGAATTTTTCTCGTAGATAATATCTTCAGTCATATTTCTTTTTGACTAATAGTTGGGTAGTAATATCATACAGAAAGCTGCATTCTTTTAACTATGTTTACAGGAATTTAAAAATAATTTTTATCAACTTGCTAAATGTGGTATTTCATAGATTTTCTTCTGTTTTTAGAAAAGTCTACCTGCCTTGAGACAATCGTTACTGAATAGTCAGCATTCAGTTTTGCAAGGACAGCCGTCTCAGCAGTCACTTCAGCAAACCAAGCTATCACAAGTTATACCTCAATCTGCCTCTGGAAGCATTTCCTCTGTTGTCACAACGCAGACAATAGGAATAAGGCAACCAAACAACATTTGCACAGTGTCTGTATCAAATACAGTGCAACCTCCTCAGGTTAAGGTGGTACAGTCAAATCAGAGTTCTCAACTGGTAGGTACTGTACTATAAAAGAGAATTTCTTAACAAACTAATACCAGTTTTCAATGTTACTTTATTTCAGCTTGTTTGTATGTATCATTTTCTGTGATCTTCAGTAGTACCTCATTTTATGGCAGTTCATATGTATGTTCCACCTTTGTGCTCAACCATTACTTTAGGTAACATTATTAACACAGCTTGAGTTTAAGAAGGTACCCTCTTGGCCGTTTTGTCTGGAATGCAGTTGTTACATGAGCGCAGTGAAATTTGTGTTTATTACAAATGTAGATCAGAAGGTTTTTCAAGACTTACAGGCAAGACCGTAGTTTTTAGTGTAGCTGAAATGACTGCTACATTTTCAAAAGGCAGTAAACAGTGTGGAGCAAAACTATGCTTAATACTGTTCCTGTTCTACAAAATATTTAGGGGAGATTGAGTACATTAAAAAGCTATAATTTATTTGCTTTATCGCACAACTGGCTTTGTGTATTTGCTTTTGATTTACCAGTAATTAGTTAACAGAGCCAAACATTTCATTAATCAAGCATTTCTTAAAGGCCTTCAGATTAGTTCTAGACAGACAGAAGCAGCATCAGACAGTAAGAGTTTCTACCGCAACCACCATCAGCTCAGGTGTCAGGCAGAAAACCCACTGGCATCTCTGTCACACTAATTGTTCCTAAGAATTGCTTTTTTTGTGGTGACAGTGATCACCCTCTTCACATTTCTTAGTGCTCCCCGAAATCAGAGCACAGCAAAGAGCTGCTGGCCATCTTGCCTGGGACTTGTCTGGGAAAGGAGAAGATTACAGCTGGCTTGCCTAAGGGTGGCCAGCGCTGATGGAGGAAACTGGCTGAGCTCCAGATTTTCCAAGCCTGAAGCTCACTGGAACGCATTCCAGCTGGCTTTGCAGACTGTCCAGCTGCAGAAGGGCAGGCCTGTTTTCCGATATAGATCCTTCCATACCAGTTTACAGGAGCCTAGGTTCTTCAAAAATACAGAGAATCTGCTAGTTGTTCCTTTCTTTTGACTTTGCTGTTTTACCAGGGGGTCAGAAGTGTTGGTACTTCTTCCAGTTGTGTTGAGGTGTCTTGCAGTGTAGGAATTGTGTGCTCTGTTCAGCATGTGATGTAGGTTGTGCAGAGGAGACCTTAGCATTCAGATGTATAGCGCTGGTAGAGATGAAAGAGGAGATTATTCTACTAATCTGTTTTGTGAAGTGTTGGAATTGGGTTCCAAAACTATGGAGAAGCTGTGCTCTAAAGAGCTGGATAGTGCTGTTCTGGTAACTACTTCTAGCTAGGGAAAAGGGGACTAATCTTAGGCTAATATTTTATTGATGGGACACTAATGAGATAAGGCAGCAATCAATTTTTTTAATTGTTCTAAGTGCAATGTTCGAAGTTTGTCTAAATTGTCATTCTTGGGGGGCAGGAGCTGTACACAACCTAACATATGGAGACGTGACCTGTCTTGTTCTGGGTGTTACCGCAAATAAAATTTCTATGGATAAGAGAGGTGTCCTTTATTAAAGGTGTTGAAGTTGTAAGTGGATTGATGAGTGCTGGAGATTGATTTGCACTCAATATATAGCATGGACACTGCATCGTAAGGAGAAATTAGTCTTTGAGGTTGAAGCCCATTATTAAATTTAAATGATAAAGAAACAGTAAGAAATTCAAAATGATTCATCCTAATTAAAACAAATTTAATTATATGCAAAGCAATATAAAGATCCATGCAGGTCTAGGATTAGGGAGGATGTATAGAGACAGAGCTGAACTGTTGTTGCTGTAGTAAACCATGCACAGTGTCCAGAGGGGAGATCTTGCTGTCTTAAGTTCCATTAGAATAGTGTTTGCTAATACATCTACTAATGCTTTTCCATAGTGGTTGGAGGCTCCTGGAAGGTGTGATAGAGTAATGGAGTTTGGAAACAAGATATAATGACAAAATGAACATTATGTTCTATAGGGATGTTCTGCTTTGTTTTTTATTCTCTGCTGAAGTCTTTACTGACATCAGTTTTCTGTTGTTGAATGATGCTACATGATTTAATGATTCACAGGAAATAATTTTCTTTTTGTCCTGTGTGCAAGACGCCTTAGAAATGGAAGAGTACGAGATGGCTGTTTTCATAAAAGGAGTTGTTTCTATTAATGAACTAATAAAGATTGGCTGGCTAATTTGGAATTTGGTGTGCAATAAAATTTAAATGAAAATCGCTGTCAAGCAGTAGAAGTTTTGGCTCCATTAGCAGGAACAAAGTGTATACTTAACAAATTCTATGCCTGTTTGAAATATGGCCCAGTAGTTTTCTGAGTTATTACTGTGGACTTTACGTTCAGAATTTTGTGGGCTGTACCTTAATATAAGGAGGATATTGGCAATGAACATCGTTTGGAAACTGGTAACAGAGAACGGCAGTTAAAGGACAGACCTGAAAGCAAAGACTAAAAGAAAAGCTTAAGAGAATTAAACATGCATAACTTGTGCAGTCTAAGAGAGTATAAATACGAGTAACAGGATATAATAAGGCAAAATAGGATTTAGACAGGATATAAGGCAAAATATCCTTGCAGTAAGACAGATTATTGGATGGTAGATCAGACTCCCAAATGCAGTGATAAAAAAAACATCATTGAAAACATCCAAGTTCAGACTGTAGGGAGAATTGTATAAAAAAAAATTGGGGAGCAACTGGGACAAATGATCCGGTGGCTTTTGGTTTGATTTTTCTTCATTGTTTCTTTGAAAATGTGTACTCAATGGAACAATATTATTGTCTTATTAACTGTGAAAAATACATGCTGAGCTTCAAAAAAGTCAATTTTTTTTTATTTGGGAGGAAAAATAATTAATTGTGCGAATTTTGAGGCACTGTTGAAAAATTGTAACTTACTATTGCAGCCTGGTAAACAACGGTAAATATGAATTCTGGGCCCATAAAAGCATGAACATTGTAAGTTAATGCTGCCAGATTACATGATAGCTGAGGTTTGATATGACATTTATCTTCAGGAGTGAGTAGACTGATAAATCACAAGTGGCATAGCCACAAGTGAGTTAGCAAGTGTTTACTCATGAGTGAAGATAAATGTCATATCAGACCATAGCCATTCTGAATTTTGTACATTTACAAGTGGCTTGTTTCTTCCTTCCACAATATTTTTTTTAAACTTAATTGAGACAAAAAAAACACTTGATAAAGGTTATGTTTTCTGTATTTGTTTTTATTTTCCATTCTTTGCAGAAGCTTCTATTTCTTATGCTTTTGTATTTATTACTTTTATTGCTTTTATTTTTTATATGCTTATGCATATTGTGTAAATGCTTAAGCTTTTGCGTCAGATGATTTTGCTGCAAAGTGTGATTTGAGTAAATTGAGTCTGGCTGATTCTGCAGCCCTTGTCAAGTGAGGGGAAGCGTGTCCTTGGGACCCCACGCATCTGCATGGCTAAAGGAGCATCTAGATCGCAAAATCCTAGTCCTCAAACACTTTAGCAGTGAGTTCCAATCTGTCTGTCCTCAAGGTCTTTTCCTTTCAGTGGTTCGTAGGCAGTAACTTTCATTTTTATTTAGTATCTCCTGTTCAGGTAAGAGAACAGAAGTTATCATTCTTTCTACTTTTCTACGTATGTGTGATTTGCCTGACTTCTTTCTCAGTCTGTATTTGGTCATTTGTACTGTTAATTATTTGCCTGTGTTCACATCTGCAATCTTCTTTGTTCTACAATACCATACTCGGTAGAAGATTTCCACCTTATCACCTTTTGGCTTGAGATTAGGACGAGAGAGCACTATTACTTTATTCTCATGTAGTTATGGAATCTAAACTTTTTGAAAAAGGGCCTTAGGAACAGTGGGTATTTCAGCTGCCACCACTTTGTTGTTCTGGTTATCAATAATGTGACTGTTAAGTAGCGTTTTTCATCTTCTTAAGTCTGCTTGTTTTGTTTTCGTATAAACTTCTTTTTATACAGGTGTGAAAATAAAGTAAACTTTAGAAAGGGATGGAGTAGTGGTCTCAAACTTTTGGGAAGTATGGAGGAACAGACAAATGGTGAATTGAAGTGAGCCTGACTAGTAAATTAGAAAGGTGAAGGTTGAAGGGAGAAGTGGGGAGATGAGATGAAAAAGGAGGGAGAATACTTTCTATTGTGAGAAACACGCATCTTGTTTTGCAGAAAAATGGTATTTTATAGAGAAAAATCTAGGTAACCTTTCATGTCTTGCACTAGGAGAAGCAATGTCTTCTTTTTAGTGGAAAAAGTTTAGTTTCTGTACACTCTGAAGTCTTGTTATCTGTCATATTGTACATTCTGTCTTGTTATCTTTTCTGACTCAGCACTTCTGTAAGATCATTGATGCTATTATGGTGGGTGCTGTGGTAAAATGTGGGAAAGGACTTCTGAAGTGTCTGGTCCAACCTCCTGCTTACAAGTTAGGGTGTTGCCCGGGGCCTTGAGCAGTTTTATTTTGAGTATCTTCGAGTTGGAATTACACCCCCTCTCTGGGCAAGCGTTGGAGTTGCATTGCCCACCTTCATGGGCAATTTTTTTCCTTGTATTAAAAGTGGCAACACTGTCCTTTTTCGTGCCAGTGTGGTCTTCTTTTTTTTCTGTGGGCTTTTCTATTTCCTTATTACAATACACTTGTACAGGTTTCCTGTGTCAAAATGCAGTCAAATTCAGCTTCTTCCCTCATTTTCACTTATTGCCTCTGTTTCTTTCCTGTTTTTAAGCATGGTTGCTACTTTATTCCTTCCTTTCTGAGTGTCACTATTTACTCACTGCCTGTCTTGACCAAGTAAATTTACATCCATTTTCTCTATTTCTGTGCTTGGTACAAATGCTCCATTTTCCTTCGGTGTCCATAGTTGAAGCTGTATCCTTACTCTTTTTTTTTCTTTTCTCTTTCTGCAAGGTGCCTATTGCCAATACTTCTACATCCACAGGCTTATTATGACATTTCAGCTTTTAATATTTTAGGACGTACAGAATGCAAGTTCAAAATAGCCCTATTTGGTTTTTCTCCAGCTTATGTTACAGGCCTTGTTCTCCCAATACTCTTTTCTTGTTTGTAGTTTTCACCTCTTTCTTCCAACTTGGGAGCCTTGGTTCCTACTGACAAAACAGTTTGCTCTTTATTCCATGGCCTCTTCCTTCTCTACTTTTATGTCTCGTTTGAAAATACTCTTTCTCCTTTCCTTTTCTCCATAGCACACTTGGAAGTCAGAGATTCGGCCATACATTATTCAACGAAATAATGTGGTTTTAGATGGTTTTAGATATACTTTGTGAGAAAAATGCTGACTGGTGCCGAAATTGGGATGCGGTGGTTCCTGTTGGCTTCACAGAGCTGTGCGTAGCCTGTTGTGTTTTCTTCAGGAGGGAGTGTTGCATCCTCTGGATGTGAGTCTGAGCCCCGGAGTTCAGAGCAGCAGACCAGTCACGTAGTTGTGACTGTGAAAAGCACGTGACTTCTGGAGATGTCCTGCCTGAGTTGTGGCTGCAATCTTATTCACAGCTGTTTGCCTGTGTTTTGCTTTCAAATTTATTTATGGATTTCTTCTTTCCAGCTCTGCAGCCTCGACACATCTTTCTGAATCTTCTGCTCATTACATCCATGCCTACCTCATCTCTGATTTCATGAATGTACATTTTGGTGTTGCTTAGATGTGACCCTCACAGGCTTTTTCCTTTTTGGTTTGCTTTGTTTAGGGGTCACATTCTAAGTTCCTAACCCAGCTTTGGGTAAGGACTTGAGAACTTGGCTTAGTAGTGAGTGAAACTTCAATAATACCCAGTTTACATTTGAAAGATGAATAGTATATGATAACCACAAAGCATTGTTTTCTTTCTTGTGTATATCTGTCTTTGGAACCTGTAATATTTTGGAATTTACTTCTAGTATATATATTTTCTTTAAAAAGCATAGATACATAATTAAAAGCGTAAAGGTTATAGGTGGATACCGCTAAAACTGCTGCAGCATTTTGTTCTAGAAAAATGCTTTTCTGCCTAGTAAATTTTCCAAAGACAAAAGTATAATATTCACCTTTGAAATATACTTCTGATGAAGGTTGTGACATATGACATGTGTCGAATATTATTTTACTTTTTCAGAGCATAATAGCAAAACAGGTATATACACACACACACAACCACAGGCATTACACAAATATGACTTTTGTCACTAGCTGGTTGTGCTTGTAGAGATCCCCGTGCTTGTATTAGTAATTACAGGTATCAGTGTATTTACGTTGTGTGTGTTTGTGTATAAAGAGTATAATATAAGTATACTTTTTTTTAATAATAGCAGATTATCCAGTCAACATCTGCTCAAACTGTGAAACGAAACCCTGCTTGCCAGACTACCCAGATTAGGATGCCAGTGGTAATAACTCAGACCATTAGACCACAAGGTATGGGTTTAAATGTTTTAGTGAGATTGTTACCTTTGTATGAATTTCATTGTCATTACAAACTAGCAGCATGGGAAAGACTTACAGTGTTGACATTGGCAGGCTTGACCTTTCTTTTTTCCCTTCATGCTGGCTGAGGAATGCATGCTTTCACTATGCAGTTTCAAGGTATTTCAGACCAACACTGTGAAATGTTTTGAAACGACCTTAGGAGTAAACTCACATGTGACGAGCTCCTCACTCAGCAGTTCTTCATGGAAGGTTGTGAAAGAAGTCAGGAACTTGACTCGTAACTGTCCTAAGTTCTAACTCTGGGCCAAGAAAGCAATTCTGCATTTTTCCCTCAAGCCTAGAGGATGCCTCAATTTAATAATCCTACTTATAACTCTTAAACCTGAAGTGGAACATGGTAGTCACTGTCTCTGCTGCTGCTGAGGTCAAGGTAGGAGTCCTAGAGAAGTTCTCAACTCTCATGCCTTTTATTTCTTTCCCAACCAGTATGTTTGGTCTTTGAGGTCAGAGATAGACTGTAGCACCCCAACATGCCATCAGCCAGGGAAACTAGAGGGGTGGTTTTCCAGTTTCCTCATCTGTCTGTGCACAGGTGGATTGACGTTTGGCTGATACAGCCCATGTTTTAAGAGGGTTCTTGAAGCCTTCTTGCTTTCTAATGAATACCCGTTTTTTTCTTTTCACTGTTAGACCTGTGAGGCTCAGTTTTTATTTTTCCTGATTACATGTGAGAGTATCTTTTATGGATGTGGGCATTTAGATGATCGAGGGTTTGTAATGGAATACAGAGCTTGCCATCTTCAGGTATTGAATCAGAAATAAAACTGGTTTAAATGCACTTAAAGGCTATTGCTGCCTATTTGACTTTATTGCTTGTTCTTTTCTATTTTCCTTGAGAAAGGAAAGCATCAAAATCCCCAGTGATCACAGTTAATAGCGGCTGACGTTCTGCTTGCTCTGTTCTCTTCAGAGAACCCAAAGGTTGAATGGACATAGAGACTAGGCTGTCACTGTAATCCCATAGGCTGCTTTTCCAAGTTAGGAAGAAATGCATTTACTTGTCGTAAAAGGTGTATATTTGATAGCGTTGACACTCATGTCCTGAGTTTATTAACAGGAAAGGTATTTGGCATCTTACAGCATGAACTTTCACTTCTGACTAACGTGTCAGAGAGAGAAGGCTGATTTAATTTCTTTGCTTGTTGAGTGCCAACAGTTTGCCAAGAATTTGCATGAAGCTGGCATCTGTCTTTTAAACAGTGGGTTCAGAGTATGAATTTATTTGTGATAGCTGTTGATCAGCCAACAAAGTGCAACTTAACTGGCAGTTTGGCTTAAGAAAGATAATGGTTCATGAAGGCAAAGTCCTACTTTCAGGTGAACTTATTCCTGTTTACAAGCTTTAAACCCACCAATATGTTGTTTTATTAACACAGGCGAAGCAGACAGAATAGAAATTCAGAGGATATCCCATTTCAAAACTACTTATCCTGCAGCCCAAATCTAGGGAAAGCCTGTCTGTGTGCTTGCAGCTCTAAGGAATGCCACTATGCAAACTGTCAGATAGCAGCTTATTTTCATCTTGATCTATTGTTAAAACTTTCTACTGTAAACACCAGTATGATGGTAATTGTTTACTGGCTTGTAGAATGAGGTAAGATATTGGAGTAGGATGTGGTCTGTACAGAAAATTACAGTACTAGAATTCTGTGGAATGTGTCTTTTTAAGGTTAATTACAGGAGAACTGAGCTGACTTCCACAGAATAGTGTGTTTTTCTTCTCTGATAGGAGTGAATCTCCTAGCGTAGTGTATCTTTACATTGGTATTAATGCATCCATGTAAACAGACAGTAATGCTTTTTAAAACAGTAGTATAGATACAGTTGACAGTCTTTAAGGACTTGTATATTAATAAAATTACTTTCATGCCAGGGGAAATAATGCTTTAGTTACTGTACGAAAAATTCACACTCGTTATCAGTGTAATAGTTAGCTGATCTTGTAGATGAGGGAATTGAGTCAAATAGTAAAAAATAATTAGCCAGAGTACTCATTGCAGATATTTAACCTGTGCAGAGATACAACTCAGAATTGATAAACACCTAAATTTGGGCTAATTTCTCTAGATCATGCTACTTGAAATTTCAAATGGGGACCCAGTGGTGAAAGACTCTGTATGTCATTACCAATCCCATGAAATATCTAGGCCCACAGGATTTAGAATTTTCAAAATATGCCCTGTCTCATAATAGAAATAGATGTTTTACCGTATTGTGTGTCTACCTACTTAGTCATGCACATCTGATTTAAACTGGAAAACTTGCATGTCATCCCAAAACTTATATTTACTTTGTCAGATCCATTTGAGAAGAATTACATGAACATGGGGAGAAGAGAGTGAGACTTAATTTTTCTGTATCCAGTGTAGATGTGCTATTTTCCTGAGACCAACTAGTTAGCTGCTCTGTTGCTGTACCTTTTGGGGCTTTTCCCCAATCAGAAGTTATCATCTGTAGAAAACAAACCATCGATACCAGTTTTAAAGGAACATAGTAATAATTCTGGAGGTGTGCCGCTTTTTCCTTTGCAATAATTTTCAAGGTTAACACACGTTTAAGCTTCTATATGCTAATTGGCAGAGATCTGCTAATTTTTATTATTGTAATATTTCTTACCTTCCAGTTCACTTAGTAGAAAACCTTTCAATTAGTTAATGTGAGATAGCCAAATGAATTGTCTGATCCAAGGACTAACGCTGTCTGTGACATCTCATGGACCTTGAATATTCTGCTGATAAAATATATTTGTTCCCCAGATTTGGGGCCTGAAGTCCTAAATCTTGTTTTCTGTTTGCTGATATTGAGAGGCCACACAACAGTATTTTATACAGAAACGAACCACCACCATCAAATTATCTTTGCTTTAAGTTCATATGTTGAAGTTGATGAAGACTTCAAGATAAAAAAAGTAATATTGGAGTCATTAAGAGTGAACAATTTTGTTTTAGCAAAGAAGTGATTTTAAAAGGATTTATCAGGGTAGTTGTGTTTCAGGTTATTTTGATTCATGAAAGAAAGATGATGTAGCTCTACTGCGGTTCATACCGTGCCATCTGTGAGCAGTGGAGTCATAGATGAGCAGGAATAACTGTCATGGACTTTCCAATGTCTCCAACACTACATGTGTGTAACACTTGATAAAATCAAGTGATATGGAAGATTAATAAATTTCACATTGCAAAACCTTAGTGTGATTGAAGAAAACACAAAATTAACCCAAGCAAATGTGTTCAAGCAGTAAAGTAGGACTTGACTCACAAAGTTTCATTTGTCAGTGCTTTTTGAGTTGCATACTGGTACGATGTTTTTAGTAATAATTCACATCTGTTGATTTACTAATTAACAACCTAAATTTGTAATTACTTTTAGTTTGATTTTTCCAAATGTCAGAGAAGAATTTATAGGCATTTTTCAATTTACTGTCACAAGAAGCTGCATGTCCACCACACTGGCTCGTTTAGAAAGCCCAATTTTACTTATACATACAAACCTGTCAGGTCTAGAGACAGAGATGAATCAGTCTTCTAAATCATCATTTTCAAAATAAATATATAAGAGGCAACCAGTAGTGCTTTTTCTATTTCATTTAAAATAGAAAACTTTAAAAAATATTTAAAATAATGTTTTCAAAATACATGCTTTCATGAAAAGTGCATGTTTTTCACTACAGTGAGAACAATGATGATATAAAAAAAGGCATAGTTAATGAGTAATGAGTGACTGACTTAAAGCATCTATATTAAGAACATTTCAAATTTTACTTCTTTATTCTGTGCAGATTATCTAGATCAAGTGTTTTACTGGCAGTTGCACACACTTATAGCCATTATGTGTATTCTAACCACTTACAGCTAATGGTTTTAACTTTTGCTATCTTCAGTATTCTATAAATATTGAACAAACTGTAACGTTATTATAAATTTTGTATTTTAAATTGTTCTTCTCCAGCTGTGTAATCTTTAAAAAATAATAACTTCCTTTGTTTGCAATTTACAGACAGTTAAATTTAGTTCCTGGACAGAAGGTTCTTTGATGTAAATTGTCTAAGACAGCTCATAATAACATTGCTTGGTGTTTTTCAGGCACAGTAGGGAAGGCACCAACAATACAAGCCAGCAGAAGTCCTGGGGGCTTTGGTGTTCAGGTCTCTGCAAATCAGAAAAACAAGCTGAATGACCCTGGAGGTGGTTCTTTCAGGTAAAAAAATAAAAAAAAAAATTGCAAGGGGGGTGGTTGGGGGGAATCTTAAATGTGAAATAGACATTAGAATTGGCGTAACACCAGAGGGCAGTGTTCTACAAGGATTCTTGTCTTTGCTTTACTGGCGTTTGGTGGCAATTTTCTTACTTAGCTCTGCTTTAAATAAAGGGAGGGGATCATGACATGTCTTGAGGATTTTTCTCTAAATGCACTTTGTAATATCTAATAGAGCCTCAATTCTGCAGGTTGTAATGAAACTTATAGTAAATGGAATGATGCGTGTGAAGTTTTAAAAATATACGTGGTTGGTTTTATGTGTCGAATTTGATCGTTCACATGGAACGTCTCTCGCAGAGAGATACTAATTGTGAAGACAAGACACCCTGTCGATAGGCTTCTATACCCCTCGTAACCACTCTGTGGTTTTGATAGTGGGGTTTGTTTCGTTGTGTGTGTGTCAGATTGTTGTGCTTGGTTTTAGGGACCAGACATTGCTGTATCTGTTCATCGCTGACAGAGGATGGGGAGTTCTCTGGGTCCCCATAGTAATCGGGTGCTGCACAGGTTCAACACAGTAGCATTGATGCATTGAGCTGCTATTCCAGTTCTTTTGTACTTCAGACTTTAATTTTAAATATGCTTTGGATATCTTTACTCTTTGTAGTGACAAGCTAGTCTTAGGTGTAGGGCATTTTGCTTTCTCTGCCATCATTTCAGTTTTTTCCTCTCATGCAAGTACATTTTATTTGTGTTGAAATATTTTCTTTCTTTGCTAAGTAACACAGTATTCTTAGATTTTTATTTTTATCTGCTGGAATTATGTTGCTCTGACACCCATTGAACCAGTAATTAATTTTCAAGCTTATGCTTTTGCAGGTGAAGTAAAAGAGAATTTGTAGCACTGTGAAATATCTCTGCTTTGAGGCATGTCAGTATTGCAACTAATAGTGGTAGTACTTAGTATTAATCTAGAAGCAAAATCATTCAATTTTTTATTTTCCAATGCTTTTGCCTCCCACTGAGTATTTAAATGATTTAGAATGTCTGTTGGGTTCAATTGTACTGTCTTAATAAGTATTTTTTTATGTTTGTAAGCAACATGAGCATTTATTCTTCGTTAGTATAGCTTTCAATTTTACATACACCAAAAGGGACAGCATTTTTTTAACTGGATGTTGCAAACTGTGCCAGGATTGATTCTTGCATTCACTTAGTTTATACATAGAATATATTAGGTTAGCTGGAATTGTTAATTTTCCCTTGGGGAGAAGCAAATGCTCAAGGCACTGATTGATAAATCAATAAATCTTTAGTGAGTTTGGTAAATAAGCTGTCAAGGGTGTATGTCATTTTTCCTCTAGAGAGCAAATTTTAGTCAGAATGAATGTGTTTGTTTCCTTGCATTGTTTTCTCCTTGAAAATAGTAAGACACAAGGCTGCATTTAAATAAGTCCATAAAATTGCAAGGATTTATTAAACAGCAGCAAAGATCAAGCTTTTTCTTGATATCTTAACAAAGAATTCAGTTGTTTGCATATTTGCATTTCAACCCCTAACCTCTCCTGAGGACAAATAGATGTCTGACTATTAAGCCTGAAGGCACAGAGCTGGAAATCTGTATTAATCCTCTGAATGCTGACTAGTTTTCCTCAACATTCCCAGCATGTGTGAAGAATGTGTTTTTAGCCAGAAGGCAAACTGGCATCTAAAGCAAAGCAAGAATTTTGAAAAATAGTTGTGTTATGTATAAATTTATTTTGCCCTTAGTGTTTTATTATTGCATATTTGTTTCATTATTTTGTGTTCTGCTTTCTTTAAAATAACTTACTTAAGCTTTTCACTCTTGTGAACTAAGTGTTGGTCACTAGAAATGGAAATGTGAACTTTATTTTCAGCTTTGTCTGTCCTGGACTGTGGAAAATACAAGAAGGACTTGCATAAGAGACACAGCAATTAGGAATTTTGCAAATTACAGCTTATCCTTTAATGTCAGCATTTATTAATGAACTGTAAGACTGCTTACATGAGTTCACTGGGTATTATAGTAGCTGTTGTAGGACACCGGGTTTTTTTCAACCCAAGACTTCTGCAAGTTGTGTTAGTAAAATTTTATGTCATCCTTTCTGGTATTAAACTCTATTGTTAGATTTTTTTTTTTCAGAGAGAACTACAGACAACTCTATTTACAAAGCAGCTTGTCCTTTAAGGAGAGGTAGAAAGCTAATGTAGTTCTTAAATGGATAACTTCGAAGTTTTCATTTCAAAATGGTATTTGACATAAAACCTTAAGCTTTGTTTCTTTTTTTCTTTTCCAAACAAATATTTTAAGCTATAAAGTGATGATATATTTTTTTCTGTATTTTTCAAAACAAGAAAGAAATGCCGGCCACAAATGTGGCACATTCTGTCATCCCTTTTGCTTGTCAGTGAGAAGATCCAACAAAGACTGCAAATGAATTGTATAACAAAGCAGTCTTGGGGAGAAATTTCAAGTTAAAGCTTGAAAATCAGAATAAGCATTATAATAAATTTGTGCAAATCGAATTTATGCCGTTAGATAATGTAATAATGGCTTTTACTATGATTTCAAGTCATTGCTTATATCCAGTGTATTGTCGTTGATCTCTGATTTTCTGACCCGTGGAATTTGTAGGCTTGCTCAGAGTCGTTGGCTCAAATCTTACAAAGTGCATGAGAAAGAAAAATGGTGCAGTTAAGATTTGTTCCCAAAGAAAATGCTACCAGAATTCTATAATGGCTTGCCTTAGTTCAAACAAAATCTTTGAAGCATGTTGTGGACAACTGTGCAAATACTTTTTTCTTTCTCATTTTCAAATAACCTTTTTTTTGTTTCTCATTGTTTGAATGTTTTTAAGGAAGAGGAGAGGGAGAGGTGTTAGAGGTTGAATATAGGAGGAAGAATTGAACTCCTAGACTACTTTAAGATATAGCTTGTGTTTGAGAAGGAGTTTTAGAACCCATGCTGTTGTCTTAAAGGAAATGTGCGTGTTGGAATGTTAGATTTATCCTGTAAGATTCGGAATATAATTTGGTAAAATCCAGAAATAATTACTGAAACTGTATTGTTAGTGTGAGCAGAGTAACATATACCAAGAAACATGAAATTGTCAAATATTGTGCTGAGATGAAATTGGATAGACAGCAGTCATCAATCTGGACAACCACTGGATGGCATCTTTGTTCCATGGAATGACTTCTAAAAACTCACTCATCTGAACTTAAAAGTTGACTTTTATAGGAAATGGTTTGGCAAGAATGCCAACTCTCTCTATATATAAACGTGTGAGCATTTCAGTATCCAAACCCAAGTCCTTTGCTTTGTTATAAAGTGCCTCAAAGACAAAAAGGATGTATTGATTGAGTTTTTCCCATTAGACTGAAAAAATTGTAGTCCCAACTATGATTAAAAAAAAAAAAAAAATAGATGTGCCCACAGATAGCAGATTGCCAGTGTAAGATGGAAGGAAATTATGCTGTCCAGGAGTTACAGGGGTGGTCTTTAAGTGCTGTTGCATTGGTTTTGATAATTTCATTGGCATCCTAGCTTGTGCCCAAATTAGTTGTCTGTTTTTATTTCAGACAATTTGTTTATTTATAACGTGGTCATGGCTCTGTACTCTAAGTAAAAATTGGACTAGCTGAAATGCTAAGCAGTAGGGAGTAAAAGATTGATTGCACTTATTTCAGCTACTAAGTGAAAGTAGACATAAGTATAAACTTCACTTAAAAATTGAGTTCTTGAAGTTAAGAGTGCTATTTTGATTTTGTTATAGGTAATTACTCAAAGGACATGTAAGTACCTCAGTGTCAGCAACTTGATCTGGAAAGATGGGATTGAGACTGTATTACTGCTGGCCAGGTTGGCATTGGCCAGAAAGCCAACAATATCCTGGGCTGCACCAAAAGCAACATGGCCAGCAGATTTGTGGAAGTGATTCTGTCCCTCTATCCCTGTCTTGTGAGACCTCATCTGGAGTATTGTGTCCAGTTCTGGAATCATCAACATAGGAGGGAGATGGAACTGTTAGAACGGGTCCAGAGGAGGCTACAAAGATGATCGGAGGGCTGGAGCAGCTCCCATATGAGGCCAGGGTGAGACAGTTGGGGTTGTTCAGTCTGTAGAAGAGAAGGCTTTGAGGAGATCTTATAGTGACCTTCCAGTACCTGAAAGGGGGCTATAAGAAAGCTGGAGAGGGACTTTTCATAAAGGATTGTGCTGATTGGATGCGGGGGAACGTGTATAAACTGGAGAGGGGCAGATTTGGACTAGACATGAGGAAAAAATTTCTTCACTATGAGAGTGGTGAGACACTGGAACAAGTTACTAAGGGAAGTTGTGGCTGCCCCATCCCTGGAGGTGTTCAAGGCCAGGTTGGATGGACCCCTGATCCATTAGGAGGTGTCCCTGCCCATGGCAGGGGGTGGAACTACATGATCTTTAAGGTCCCTTCCAACCCTAACTATTCTATGGTTCTATGATTCTAACTGTGTGATAAATGCTTGCCAAAGTGAGTGAGACGATCAGGGCTGTACGTAGAGAAAGCATCCACATATCCTGCTCGGTTAGTAGGTTATCTAGATCCTGTGAGTCCCTGTGCTCGGGTCCCCTTGGCAGGCACTGGTACCTGGGCTCTGCCAGACCCCCAAAGGGCAACAGTGCTGCCTTCCTGCCCACGGAGACGTGAGGGGCCCTGGCAATCAACATGGCATTTTGGGTTTTTTAACAGCACAAGCTGGTTAATGTTTGGTAGTTTATTTGGTTTAGCTTTAATTTTGAAATTCTGTGCTCAAGTCTGTTTTGCAGTAGCTTCCACGTCTTACAAAGTTATAAGTTTGCGTTCTAACAACCTTTATGTGAATTTGTTTTTTCCATGGTTTAAAGGGCCTCCTGGGGTTGGGTTTTGTGAGTCCTGGGTAGATTGCCTTGAGTGATGCTCATTCCATTTCAAGCGCTGAGATTTTTAACTCTTAGTTTTCCCTCCTCGTTCAGTTTTAGTTGCTGTTTTCCATGTGTAGTTAGGCTGTTTGGAACTTGTCACTGAATATTTAAGTCACTGTTAGTTGTGTGGCCAAGTACATTTCTCAGCTGTGATATTTAGGAGCAGTTTCATAACCAGTTGGACAAGGCTGAGGAGTAGTTTCATCATCTACACACTGAATGCAGAGTCCAGTTTCTTCATGGCGGCTCCTGTGACCCTCAGGAGTGCCCTGTACATACCACGTGAAATGTAAAAATGAAGATCCCTTACACTCAGCGTGAAAACCATCAAGGCAGGAGATCAGTTTTGTGGCACTATGCAGAGGAATTTCATTTTAAGAGAAGACATGAAGAGCTTAGCACCTGTGGAAAGTACCAATGGCTCATTTATGTAGCATTTCTCTGACAGTCAGTTTAAGATTTTCCATTTTATTCTTGAAGCGTTCAGCATGTTTCTCCAAGTCTGTACAAACGTAAATCCCTTCTTAATGTCTTTCTGCAAAGAGAACAAATCCGATGGAAGTCTTCCACCAAGACTGGCTGCTCTAGTGCAGATATCAAGGAGAGGATGGGAGGACAGGGAGGACCTAAATGATGGATTTCTAAATTTCTCTCCTTTTGTCCTTAGACTTTACTTGTAGCTTTTTTTTTTTACTGTAGGCGTTAAATTGACAAATGATTGAAAGTGTCCAAGGGTGCATAGGACAATGTGTGCGTAAGCTTTTACTTGTTTGCTTTATGCAGTCGTAGGACTCTGGACTTGGATGTCTGGATCTTCTCCATATATATGTGTATATGTACATATCCATATATATTTTTTTTTTCAAACGTTGTGTAATCACTCCTAGAATGTGCTGAAATACAGCGGTCATGTCAGTAATTGCTCCTGAACAGAATGTGCTAAAGTGATGGTTTCCACAATTCTGAGTCATTCCTCAGAGAGGCAGGAGGGAAAGATGCAGGTATAAAAATGCAGATTGGTTAGTCCGTACTTCCTCGAGCTGTGCAGGAGGATATTGCGGGGCACGTAGTGGCCTGAGATGCTGCCATCATCTCAAATACAGCTCATTTTTCTAAAACTACTTGACATGTTCAAGTTATTTTTGGACATTGTCAGAGAAAATACCAATGCATATTAGAACCACTCTTGGAACTTACCTGAGAATTCATCATGGTTAAAGAATCTTTCCTGCCTATTTTTGAAAGTGCTTTGGTGCCCGTTTTGATAGGTGCTTGTGAAAGAATGCAGGATTTCAAATTCATATTTTGCTTTTCACGTCTGTGAGGTTTTGATTTGTTTTGTCATTTTACTGCTGATTTTCAGCAAAGAGAGACTAGCCAAATGCTCTTTGTTGGCAATCGTTGCCTTTAGTCTCCCAACCATCCTGATTTCATTGATATCTCTGATGAGGAAAAGACACTTCTGTCACATCTTCTGTTACAGGCAAATTGTCCTGCTTCTAATGTTTTCCTAACGCGATTAGAGAACCGTTTAGTGATTTCTGACTGTAGAATATATTCTCTGGAAACGGAGACCCTAGTGGTGGTACCCTGAGCTGGCCCAGCCACCAGGCATGATGCATGATGACATTTTTGGAGAAGCAGATGATATACAAAATGAATATATCGCCCACAGAATTATTTTTATTTGTGGTTTTTGGTTTTTTTTTTTTCATTATAGAGATGATGATGACATCAATGATGTTACCTCTATGGCTGGCGTTAATCTTAATGAAGAAAGTGCCCGGATTATGGCTACCAACTCTGATTTGGTTGGAACCCAGATACAGTCCTGTAAAGATGAACCCTTTCTTGCTGCTGTACCTCTACATAAACGCATACTTGAAATGGGTGAGAAATGTGTCCTTTCCTTTTGGTAGTGCTTCCTTTTGAGTTACACTGTTCTGAGTAACAGAATATGCTTAGCACTTAAGATTATTTTTTAAGCATTTTATTAGATAATTTTGTGTTAAAGAACTTTCAAGGTTTTTGAGATAAAAGTAACTGAGTTATCTCAAGTTGGAAAAAAAATAATATGCCGGTACTTTTATACTTCATGCTTTCCCCATGTTTTTATAACCAAAGATCTCAAAGCTCTTTGCAAACATTAATTATTTCTCACAATCCTCCTTCATGTTTTACACATGAGAAGATTGAAGCAGAGAGGTAAAGTAAGTAGTACAGGTCACAGAGGACACCTGCGAATAACATTTAACAGAATGTTGAAGTTATCTGTCAAGACTTTCTTTCCCCGTACAAAATGGTTATTCAGTTCTTAACACCTGAATCTATTTAAGTTCATAGTGATTTTCTGAGAGTGTTTTTTCAAAAAGATGTATTTATTTATTCTACCATTTGAAAATAGAAGTTAAAAACTTCAGTAGAAAAAACCTCTTCCAAATTAGTGATGTTTCAAGGTTAGTAAGTATGCTCAGAATGGATTTTATATGACATTTATATATTATGTGTGTTCTAGTAGCTAAATGTATCTTTTTCAATGTAAGTCTGGTAATATTTTCAGAGCCATCAGTATCTTAAGATACAAAGGTCAAGTTGTTTAGGGTTGTTCAGGGGTATGAATCATACATTTCTTTTAGATCTATGCTTACATCACTAATTAAATTAGTAAAATTTTGGGGGATCTAGTTCTCATAATTTTAAAGGCAAGACCAAGATCTTGTTACAAATCAGGACAGTTAGGTTCTTAAATTGTGCCGTTACTTCTGAAATGTTATTTGTGTTTATGTTCATTGAATTATGGAAGCCTTTTTATATTGCAGTTGCAGGCAAAGTTCTTCATTGACTTATTGTCAAGCTTCCTTTTTGTGTTTCAATTAATGCCCTTTCAAACTCCCATTCAGAGAAATGAATTATTTTGCATGTTGTGGTTATGTTGAGTTGATGGGAAAACCTGAGTGCATCTTGTGAGATGGTTTAGCACCACCCAAGAATGGAAGTTGGGGAGGTTGTAATGAAACCTGTTTGAGAAACAGTGAGGGATGCTTGCGTAATAGTTTACACAGGTGTAAGAAAACAAAAAGGTAACAGACATAAAACTGTTTAAAACAATGGGGAATCAGTAATGAATTTGCCATATAAGCCTTAATGAACTGTCTGGCTGTAACAATTGCTGCACAACATGGAGCTGTAATTACAAGTGTAGGGCTTACAGGAGTCTGTACATACTTTCAGAGCCACCAAACCCGTCACACTATTCATCACTGCCTTTTGGGGCTTGCTCCTCTGAGGAACAAATCCCTATGGCTGTTTTTGAAGCTTTATTGGCTTTGATAATTGAAATGAAACTTTCAAAGCTTTTAAAAGCAGCTGCAGGGATTTACTTCTCAAAAGCAGCGAATCCAGAAGAACGACCACTCCTAGGGATCTCCTGCAGCCACTTTTAGAGCTTTATTTTGGCTTTACATGAAGCCTTTGGTGAGTTTTGAAAGTGGCTATGGGGTTCACCAGTGGCTATCATCTGGGATCTATGCCTCTTGAGGAGAGAATTCCTTCAGCTGATTTTGAAGTTTAGAAGCTTGGTTTTCACTGTGTGTGGTCAGATTTGTTGTTTGCATAGGACCACACACAAATTTAGTAGTTGGTGCTACAGGGCACTTAAAATAATGGCATTTTAAGTTCATGACAACACTCAGCCTTACTATATGTTGTACCTGGACACACCAGGAGTAAGCAAAGGAGATTCACCTTCTCAAGAGCATTAGGACAAAGAAAGTATGTTACTGAGTCCTCATTCTCCTGTTTTCGTTGTCCCTGTTGACAAATGAGATAAAATACATTGTTTCTTCTTACTTTTACCTGAATATGACTTAAACAGACCTTATTTTCTACCTTTAAATCTATTCATATTTAATGATTGCTTTAGTTTTAGGGCACGTTTCTTATGTTTTAGTAAAAGAGAGATTTGTGGTATGTACAGTATTAGGAAACTGCTCTTCTCTCCTTTCTCAGAAGCTAGATCTTTCAAGTTTTCTGTAATATTAATCTCCTTCTTGCTTTTCTGAGTAAGAGCTCTGTCGAGCAACTCGGTAGTGTTCCCCAAAGGCTGTTTCAGAGATTGTGCTTCCATTCACCAGAGTCAGAATATAAACTGCTAAAGTGAGAGCAGATGCTTCAGTCTTTGGCAGTAACCACCAGCCAAATGCCTCAAAGTTATAGTGAAAGAGGTTTCTTAATATATTGTGTGTTCTTATCTCTACTGTAACTTGGCAGTGGTATCATCCAGCGTTTATTTTAAATCTAAATGACTAATGTTATTATTGATCCTTTTAATGGAAGGAGTAACTGAGAGGTAATTAATGCTAAGATATTCACCCACTTCCCACGTGTGTCCTTATCCAGCTCTGTATCGAGTCAGCTCTGGCTGTAATCGTTGCCATTTGTTCGTGTAGGAAGACAGGGCTGTGACTGTTTCAAATTCTCCCTTGATGCAAAGTCAAGAGTGGGTATTTCTCAACAGATAATCCATTTCCTTTGCTCTTCCATTCAGGATCATAAAACATTAAACCCTGATCTTTCTACATCACAGCACAATGAAAAATATGCACAGAACTGTAAGGCTTTTGTTTCTCTTTTTGGGAAGCCGAGGCGCAGAGGTCGATATTCTTCATGCATGTGCATGCTGATGTGCATACAGACTCTTAAAGCTGTCTAGATCTTTAGCTTTATGAGTAAAATGGGAAGTATTTCTTTCAAGGGTGAGATAAGCCGATTAGACCCTCAGAAGTAAATAATGCTGAAAAACTTGCTTTTTCATGTGATTTTATGGTAAAGAAACAAGAAAAATAACCATAGTAATTTGTAATTGTTTCACTCTTATTCATTCATAAACTGTTTTGTAGTGGTTAAGAATGCTGTGTTAGTTAGGTTTAGGAGCTAGTTCTTGACTTCTGACTTGCCACAGTTTACCAAAAGGGGCAACACTGTAAGGACTAAACTGTTGTGACTTAGCAGGTTGTTTAAGTGTGTTGGTTTTTTCTGGTTTGTAACCATCTCATGAAAACAAACTCCTTGACTCCGGAACTTCACCTCATCACAGTGTTGTTTCTGAGGCTGGATGAGAATTAGGCTGCACTGGATTTTGCATTTAGTATTAGTGAAAGGTAGCAGGAGGGAGTGAAGGGTGGGATAAAAGAGAACAGATATGTTGTTTACTTTCCTAAGAAGTCTTTTGACTGGGAATTGGTCAGCTCTAGAACCTCTGCCAGTGGTTGCAAAAAACTTTGCTTTTTATTTTGCAGTCAACGGAGCAAGATATCCTCACAAGCTTAGAATCTGCAGCTGCTTTTCAGTGCCCACAGCTTTTGTTTTAATTATAACCGATTTCTTCTCCAACCAGATAATGCTATTTTTCTTTTCGTTGGCTATTTCTAAAATGTCATAACTTGTGGAGAGTATTAACTATAAATTAACTGTCTTAATGCAATAATAATGAAACATAAGTTTGGCACACTGTATTCTTTGACTCAGATTCTTTGTTTCTCTCCTTCTCTTCATTTTCAGTGTTCTTCACTCAGTTTTGCCACTTCAGTCTTATTGTTGCAGAGGATTGACTGAATAGAATAATTACAAATGTAACATTCTAAGAAATGTGGGACTGGTTTGGCCATATTGAATACATTTTAACTGTCCATCTTGTGTTTTCAAGTTATTTTTCTTTAAATATGTATGATAAAAATATATTGGAGAATCATGGATGATATTTTTATTTCACATTCAGAATTATTTTTACACCTGCATTAGGAAGTCAGTTTTTGATTTTATGAAATAGTGTATTTATGGCTGTTATCTAGCATTGCTGTAAATTTCCTTGGGAAAAGATCTATTACATTGACAACATGGCATACACCTGTGACACTTCTTGTCACAAAATAGTACTGGATTCTAGGCTAGTACTGGATTTTAGGCTAGAACACACGCAGTGCTGAAAGCCAGTTGTTAGGAAGCTTGAAAACATGCTGATGAATCCAAATTCTCCTAGTCTAGTAGTTAAAAGGCGTACAGTCTTCCTTAAAACAGCTTCAGAAAAGCCTGGCTTGATAGACATAAGCCACTGTCTCTGTCAGTGTAACAGCTGTAGGATTAGGCTCAATGTAATTTATAGATTTACTCTTTTGCTGTTTTACATGTAATATATGTTTTAATTCTGACTGATGAAATATTGATGATTGTTCAGCCTTGATTCTTTTTCTTCAGTCACACTTGAATTGCATGTGTGCTGTAAAAATGCGTGTTAAACCATAAGGAAGTAGCTTATCTGTGTTCTCTGTATTCTGAAGTATATTGAGTCTGTGTGGTATTGCAGTGGCAGCCCAGTTGTATGCATATGTATATATTTTAAATAAAAAATTTGAATACTCTAGAGGGCATTTTGTATTGCTAAACCATCTAAGAACTGATTGGGATATCTTTCATGGAGCCAAGCCAGTAGATTTCAGAGCCTCTATTTAAAGTGTTTGTTACTAGTTTAATAAGAGTCATTCTGTCATCCTTGTTTCATCTGTTTGTTTGTCAACAGTTGTGTTCGTGTTTGAATGAGATGAAACTACTATTGATGATGGCTCTTTTTATATAGAGCAGTTCTAACATAAAAGTATAGTTATTTCTCTGGTTGGTTTACTTTAGAGGGTTTTATAGCTGCTCAGATTACGTCATTGTAGGTTCTGAAATTCTGAGCTATCAGATTGCCTGTGAACATAATTTTTTGTTTTCAGTGCGCTTTTTGTTAATGCAACTCAGTTGTTTTCACTATTGACTTTAAGCTTTTTATCCATGCGTTGATTTGTCTTCAAACTGAAATATCCCATTTAATATCAGTTTTTCCACCAGCGTCTTTCTACCAGGATGACCTCCATAAATACCTGTGGACATCGCTTGTGTTTGGAGCTAGTTCTAACGTACACTTGTTCTTAGGTGTAGCGTTTTGAAGTCATACATTGTCCTAGTGACGTGCTCAGCCCACTGAAACTGTACCTAGAGAGGCATTTGCTCTGATTCTAGTTGCTATTTCTCAGACAAAAAAGTTGTGTTGGTTATTGTGTAATCCAAATTGCAAGTTGTGGTATGTGCCAAGTATGTTGACTTTCTCTAGTTCCTGTAAACTTCAGCACGTCACCTGCAGAGATGTGGCCGCTGTAGAGATGTGTCTGTGTTCTAACATCTGGAACACTCCTGTAACTTAGTGCATCGTTAGGGGCTGTTTTCTTTAGTGTAAACCAAGCAGTTTTCTAGATGTTTGATTACAAGTAGGTGTGCACTGCTCCCAATCTTCTTATTAATGTCCTTAATTGTGTTAATTTATTTTCTTATGTTGAGAGTGGAGTTTATTGTACATGTTCAATAGAGAATCTGATTTTATAGTCCAACTTAATAATTGCTAATATTACAGTATTATACAACAATTATATGTTATTTACATTTATTATTTCCTTTTCAAAATAGGTGGGAATACCTTCCCATCTTAGTATCAGCAGCAGTGTTGCCAAATAAACATAACCCGTAGGTATTTCAGCAGAATGTTAAACCATCTTGTTGTTCTTTCTTTAATAGGTCCATGCTTAGACTTCCTGTTTTATGAGATGTCCCAACATGTGTTGGAATGGTAACTTCAGTACCACCTGAGAGCTTGGAGTCTGCCTTTCTGTGAAAGGTAGGGCAGCTTCTGTTCAATATTTTTTGTGTATTTCTAAGGTTTTCTTTTTATTAATCTTATTGGTTCTGCAACACTACAGAATCCGAGTTATGCTTTTAGCAGTGTCACCTCTTAAGTGCCAGAACTGACGTTATTTCCTCAAGCAGTAATTTCTCAAAACAAATGTAGATATGTTCAAACTGTGATACATTATGAAGAAAATGAAGCTGTTTCTTCAGACATAATTTTCAAAGGTTTTACTCCAATTGAACTTTCAAGGCCAGGCTGGATGAGGCTTTGAGCACCCTGATCCAGCGGAAGGTGTCCCTGTCCGTGGCAGGGGAGTTGGAACGGGATGATCTTTAAAGTCCCTTCTGACCCAAACCAGTCTATGATTCTATGAACTGAGCGCACGGCTGTGCTATTTGCTCCGAAAAATATTGGGAGAATTCAGGTTTTGTTTTCAACGTAATACCTTGATTCTGTTTTATTAATATAGTGGAAGGACATTCTTTAAAAGGTCTTGCTGTTTCTGGAAGACAGTTCTGGCCTTCAAGGCCTACCATAATACGTTGCCCAGCCTCAGAATAAGTTTGTATCTGGGACTTCAATGGCTTAAATTTCTTGGTCTCTGCAAAGGAGAGTAAAATTAAGATCATCATTCTGTGCAGATGCTTTCTCTACCAGATTTGTTTAGAAAGTCCATCTCATAAAGAGACTTCGGTAATAAATATTGGATGTGAAATAAGAACAATAAAAAGAAAACCTTAGAGAACCATTCAATATTGCAATAAAGCTGACTTAAATTATCCCTGTAGGCAAACTCCATGCTCTAGAGGTGGTACTAATGTCCCCAACTCTCAACACATGTTGGAACATCTTTGTGGAGGAGGAAGTCATTGATCAGTGAGCAGCATCTTCAAGGATCGTTTAAGGGGGAAAAAGTAAAAGGTAATATTTTCTAAAATATGTCAAAATGTTTGTTCATTACGTTTATTTGGCAATCCTGCTGCTCATACTAAGGTTGTAATGTTTTTGTTTCTTAAAATTATTGAAAAGCCTCGTAAACTTCACTTCAGTCTCCTTCTCCCATGAGTCTGAATTGCATCGGTTAGCCTCTGTCATGTTCTGAGCCTACTGCATCCAAAGTCCAGATTCTACTACAACTCTTTAGCAATTTGACACTTCTTGTCAGTGCTTATCGTATGGAGAGTGTTAGTCTGTGGTTAAATGAGTTTTGCAGTGTCTGTTGTTAAATAAAATAAGTCACAGCCAAATGTTGTGAAGTGGTACAAAGACATTCCACTGGTAACGAAAGGGCAATTGTTTTTAAGGAAGTAGCTGCCCCACTGGATGTTATTCCAGATGAGGTACCTCCATCTGTTCTTGCACAATAATGTACACTGTCATAAACTAAGCTGTGGTGACAAAATCCAGTGACAATGTCAGATCCAGATAAACTTTGTAGTGGTGGACGATTTGGTGATGCATGACTTTGGTATTAATGAATGTGGTATGATGTCCTGATCTTGACAGCTTCTCCTCTAATCCTGGACATACATGGATGAAGGCGCTGACATTTTGAAGTTCAGTTTATGGCCTTCAGTCTACCCTTCCAGTATCCTTTCCAGTTCCTTGTATTCTTCATGTATATCCTTTCCAGCTGGCATACCCATCCCACCTCCTTAAGATGAGGCCTCATGTTGAGTTAGTCTGCCTGGCTTGTAGTGGATGACTGTGATACCTGTTCAGACAGGTCACCAACAAGAATTTTATAGTGTCACAGAGATTATTTCTTCAGGAGAAATGTCTGCATTGTTTCCAGAAGTTGCTTTAGAACAACAGGAGCACACAGGCAAACTATTACACTTGGTAATCCTTTTAATCGTTGTGTGGATGTGATTGAGAGTGTGTTCTGTTACTGTGAGGGCCATTTTACAGGATGCTGCCATCGATGCCTCCACATGTGTTTGTCATCTCTGACATTCTTACAACAGCACTTCTCCATCCATGTCTCACCTGACATATGCCATAATCGTGTACTTCTTGCGTTTAAGCCTGAGGTCCTGTAATTGTTTAGTATCTTTTGATCTTGAGCTTAGCCCAAGAGACACATACTTCTAGCCTGCGTGACAACAGGTAGGGAATAAATACACACTAACAACTTCTCTGTTGTTTTTTGAAGGCCTCTTCACTTATTGGTGTCATCGCGCTGTTCTTTCTCATCTGGTCCCTCTATTGATCTCTTTTGATTTGACTCAGTAGGAGTAACCAAACACAACAGTCCATTGAGGCGTATTGTTACGCATTAAAACAGTGAACACGTTTTCCAGTTCTCTGCAGTTGCTCTGCGTTTATTCTTGAATGTTCCTGAATGTCTTTGGACACACTTATTATGTTGTGTTGTTGTTATGTTTTGAGAAAATGAAGAAGATCCTAGAACTGTAATCTATATATTCTCCTTTGACTTGTTGAGACCTGCACCTATTTCAGTTCTCATCCTCTCCTCTGTCTTTTACATTTTCCTCCCACTGTTCAGTCACTGCAGCACACGTTACTGGGAATATAGGGTAGGATCTGGATGTAGTTCTCAAGAATTCTTTAACCTTCAGTGCCTCCCTTTTAATAACTTTAACATCCTCCCTTCTAATAGGATTTAAACAAGATATTGCACAGAAGTGATCTTATTGAGGAATTATTAAAAGGGGAGGAATTAAACAAAAAAATAAGGATAATGTGTTTCCTTAGCACATTGAGATTTTGATTTCTTCTAGAAGAAATTAGGTAATAAACAGCTTAGTTACAGAAAAAAAACAATAGGGGAAAGGTTTATAGCTTCTGTTCCTTCAGAGTATAGGTTCTTTCTGTCATCGCTGATCGAGCTGTAAGGCTTCTTGCTGTCTGAATACCGGATCTCTCTCCTCCTAGATGCAATGCCTATGTTCATTCTGCCATGAATTGTGGCGACTCCTTCCATTTTCCAAGCCTCCACATACCTGTGCATAATGTTGTTTGGTGATGAGCTGGATTCGGTTAGAGGCAAACCACTGAGGACAATGAAAAGACTCTTTAGGGATGATTAATAGCTGTCTTTCTACTGTTTAATTATCTAGCTTAGAGTTTTGGAAACTGGATTGTCTGGTTGCAAGTATTTTAGGGCAGACCTCTTCTCAAATTAGTTCTTTCTCTTTGCCAAGAAGTGTGAATTAGGTGTGGGTTCCCAGTCTTACCCACCTAGTTGTGAATTCTTAGAGAATTGAGGGCTTTTTTTTTGGTCATTCTCAGTTACTTTAATCAAAAAACACTAATTGTGTAAGTAGGGTTAAGTGGGATTCTTGAGAATTCTTTCTTCTGCCTGATGAATTTTTTTTTGTCCTGTCCCAAATCACACTGACTTGCAGAGGAGCTTTGAATCAGCACAGAAAATAAGATCAGATGTTTTGGCCTGGATTACACATAAATTTTGTGTGGGTACAACTATTTCTTCTGGCTCCGTTGTGTTGAAGTAATAATACCAAAATTGCTTCTTGGAATGGAACTACTTTCCTGTTTTTTTTCTTTACAAGAATTAGGGATATCGAAATCGGGAAATCGGGAAAAGCTCAAAACAAGCAAAAGAGCTATTTTTTTGCCAGGGGAGTAGTTAAGGTGTGGAACCCTTCATTTTAAGTTGTTGCAGGTTCAAAAAATTACTGGGAAAATTAATAGCAAAAAAAATTTCATCCTGATGTAATAGAGAGAAAGATAAGCTTCTCTTACTTAAGATTGTCACAAAGTTATCACTGCATGCTTTCTTTTTCCATAGTCTTCCAGTAGCATCTCCTGCTACTGAAGTTAGAGGATGCCGGACTACATTACCCAGTGTAGCTTTTCTTAACTTCATACAGAATTATATAAATACATAACCCTTTATTATAGTACAGCTTGTAATGAATAAGTTAAATCCAATATAGTACCTGAAGTGAGCTTTGAGTAGTTTTGTAGCACTGCATTGGCACTACAGAACTTATGAGTCTTGCCTCAATCTTACTTTGCGAAAATAATTTGGTTGGCATTTACTTTGGAGGGAGTATTAAAATTTGTGTAACATTTATTCAGAATTGCTATTCCTTCAGGTCACGTTACGATTGTCTGTCTGGTTATCTTTTTTTCTGCCTTGTCTTTCACTGAGAAGGGCTATGTATTTTGAGGGTTTTAATCTGTAAGTTTGGGAGTTATTAGTTTATTTTTAAAAGTAACTGATGTTTCACCAGTTTCTCCATTTCACAAGACGCTTCCTGGGGCATCGTCTCAAGGTGGATAGTTCCGAAGAAGTGTAGAACAAATACTACAGCCAGCAAGTCTTGAGTTCTCAAGAAGACTGTCCATGTGCATCCAGAAGCCGCCTCATGAAATTATGTTTATCCTGTGAGAAGAGGAATGTTCTTTTACAAACAGACTTACTGAAGTAATTAATGTAGGGTCTTCTGTTATTTTGTAAATAACAATTACATGGTGATAAAAAGTAATTCTCTTTAATGAAGTCAGTTTATTGCAGATGAAGGTAAACTGGAAGTAGAGTGTGGAGCAATACCAGGTACTAGTTTACAACATCTTTCTCGTTCCAGTTTAGGGCTGGTTTGGAGCTATGGAATATATCTTGGCCATCTGCCCCTTCAGAGGGATGCTGGTTTGTACCTGCTGGAGGGAATAGTTTACCAGATCTCAAAGCGCTTGGCATGGTTTCTGTCTAGTTTCACAGGAAACACTCCCTAGCCTGTGGCTTCCCTAAACACACTCCAGGTTATAGGTTCCTCTGAGGCGCCTGCTCAAACAGTTTCATTTGGATTGGCCATTTATGTAAAGTAGCAACTAAAGTTCTTTGGTTTCTCGTTTCTTCATCTTGTCTTCCAGTACCAGGCAGGCTTAACAGTATAGCAAGTCAACATTTATTAGATTATTTATGCATTTAGCTAGTAAGCCTTAAAGTGAAGCTTTTCTTTAGAGCACTGAAGACAGAAAATTACAGCTAAAATTATCCTACTGTTTCTTTTGCTTGGGATCACTGGGTCATCTTATACCCCTAGGAATCTTTAATCCTAATCATCAGAGCCAGTGATTTGTTATTTGTGCTATCACTGTTTAACAAGCATTTCCTTCAGTTTTTAATACATAAAATCTGTCTGGGGCTCTGATAGTCCCCCCAGAGCAACTCCAGGGTATTTTGTACCCAAACAGTCTCATTTTTTTCCTTTGTTGTGTTCCATCCCCCATTCTCTAGTTTAACATCTAAGATCGGGTTTTCCCTTTGATAGTGCTCTGGATGTGGCATTGATGGATTGCTTTGTAGGCTGAGGACACTGTAGATGGGAGATGTACCCTCTTCTTAAGTCCCAACTGATCAGGTTGGGACAAGTAAGTTCAGTAATAGCCATTTATGGCTACTCAGGTGCCAAGGGCCCTTAGTGCTTTAGAGTTGTTTCCCCTTTGTGTTTAGTCAGCTTGATAATTAAACGCTATTGCTCTGTTTAGAGTTATTAATATAAAAGTATTAAACTAAGCACCTATTGCTTTCTGTTGATTTCGTTACCTGCTTTCTGTAGAGACCACGCGGGGGTGTGTCTTAGCACATGCCAGTATTGCGGATCTGGTTTTAGAAGGTGAGCTCTTCTCCCCCTTTCCACCCATGTTTTTTCAGCTGTTAGGCTATACAGGTATTTCCAGAGACTGAAGTCTTAAACAGTGATCACTTAACTGATAATCTTGTGTTTAATTACATGTACGTTTACGGAGATTAAGCTATTTTAAATGTTTCACTACTGACACCTACAGCAGAACTATAAAATCATCTTTTTCCCTTACGCTGTTGAAATGGGTGATAAAGAATTGCCTCGTTTGGAAGGCTGCAGAAATTTAAGTGGTAGTTTTTCCAATACTTTGCTTTCCCTGATGGGCAAGATTGCAGAGAGGTGCAAAACTGTGGAGCTTCTGTTGGGATAAAAGAGGAATGAAGGGGCTTGAGCCTAAAACTGGAGATGGAACCCAAGGCACAGCTTAATACTTACTGTGCTGTGGGGATTGGGTGCGGATAGATGGATGTGGGTATAGATAAGACCATATTCGTCTTTGTGGTGTTGTTCTAGATCTGATGCTGTTGAGTGAGGTTAAATAAAAGTTTAAACAAAATGCCCTAGTTTTCAGGGGGATGGACTTCAGTGATTTGTTTCCGTTTCATAGTATGTAAGCCAGCAGGAACAGCGGAAGAGGCTTGGACCGAAGAATTCTGGATCCAGTTGCATTTTGGGCCAGTATTTCAGGTACAGAATTTGAAGTTTAAAAAGTTGCTTCTGATTTTAAGATGAGAGCTGAGAGTGCTTTCTGCAGTTCTTGCTGACCTGTGGTTAGGGCAGATAGAGACTGATTATGCACTCTCCTAATGTTTCTGTTGAAGGACAAGACAAATTCAAGTCCTAAATACATGCTGTTTAACTGTTTAAAACCAGTTCTTCAAGGGTTTTCTGTTTTAAGTGTGAACATAAAGAGATTTTGTACAGGCACTCAATAATTTATCACATCAATAATCAGTCAGACCTAATGTTTTACAAGTAATTTTTTTAATCTTTGATCTCGATCCTGTCAGTCCTCTTAAAGTATAAATTATTAAAGTAACTTTTTGATTCTTTGAAAGCCTATCTGCAAAGATAGTATTTCTCTTCTGCTTCTCAAATAGGACAGTGCTCTTCTTACAATTTATTTCAGTTTGTTTGATCAATAAAATATAATTAAACTTTGAAAGTGCAGCAAAGCCAGTACCTTTCAGGTAGTGAGGCAGACGATAGTGCTCTTCAGAATTTTCACTTCTTGGGACCTGGAAGTTTTCAATGACAAGGTTTAGGTGCTTTTATGTTTGTGAAAAAACAATCTTCTTCTAGTGACACGTATGCCAATATCAGAATAATATTGCTGAACGTTTTTTCCCTCAAGGTTTTTGGAACTTACATACAAGTTCTAACTTCATAAAAACTCTATTGCAATATCTCAAACTTTTAACTAGAATATAGTTTATTTGTAACACTTGTTTCCTTTGCATGCTGTCTCGTACCCTGTATATTGTTATTAAATGCTGATCGAACCGTGGTTTGCTATTAAAGGTTCCAAATGTGTAATTAAGAATTGATATCTAAGCAGGCTTTCTTGTGTTGATCTGTAAGTGCTTGGGAGATTAGAGTTTTCCTTATATTGGGGATATTAATTTGTGATCCCTCGTATTTTTCATATGGGATAGTGTGATTCAGCTGAGTGCTTTAAGTAGCACTTGATGCCTCTGAGGATGTGTTGAAACTCAGTCCTGCCTCAAAGAATTGAAGTGTTCGTGGAATCAGTCATCAATTCTTCATAGTCTTGTATAGTTCTGGTGTAGCAGAGATCTGGCAAGAACACTTGAATGAAGAATGTGACCTTAGTTCTGTCTTTCAAAATATAAAAACTCAAATTCAAGTGGAGAGATTGGTTAAAATTATAGCTTGGAGCATTGCTTTGCTCCAGCTCCATTTTTGTTGTTATCCTTGATGATGTTTTTATCATAGCTGTAGGAAAAGTTCAGAATTACATTGGGAAAGTAATTTCACAGACTTGAAGGATATACTTGTTATCAAAAATGGCTAAATTTAACAAATGTATTATTTAAAAGCAAGCAACATTTTTCAAATAATGTATTTCTTGATGTTTTAGTCTTAAGTGTGTGGCTTGTTACTGATTTAAATCCAGAATTTTGGTCACAAAGCTACAACTTAGTATGGCCACGTTATACATTTTAAAGCACATTAGGGAGATCTCCTGAAAGTCAGAAACAAGTTCAACTTTTTTTTTTTTTGAACAAAAGACAGGTGGTAGCAGCTTCTTGATAGAAATATATTATTTTTTGTTTAATCTTAATTTTCTCTTTGAGTTTTGCGTTTCTGTACATACGTATGTGTATATGTTACAAATTATTATGGCAGTGATCAGATGGTGCAATCAAGACCAGAATCCAGAATGCTAGGACCTAAATAAAAGTATCTGTAGATGGAGCCACTGTTCAGGGTCTTGGTCAGAAAGATGAATGATATATTGAGGATATTTTGTGATACAGTTAAGTATGTAGAGTGTTACGGAATACCTATATGCGCATATACACATTTCTGGAAGTTATAAATTATGTTTCTTTTCCCATATTATCATCAGTCTAGGAGATATTGCAACTGGAAATGAAGCCTTTCTGTATTAAAACTGGGAAAAGTAATTATGCAGACTAGAAGAATATCTTAATTAGAGAATTTCTTATTTAGGCATGTAAATTATTTTCCTTTGGTGGCAGACAGAATTCCAGCATGTATTTTGTAACTGTGAGCAGCTGAAACTCAGGGGGAGTAGCCATGAAGAAAAAGATACTAAGGCTTTAATATAGAAACATATGAAAACGAACAGTTTCCAGCCCTTTGCATAAATTCAGTTTCGACTCGGTGTTTTTTTCTGAGCAGCAGAAAGCAAAACAGGAAGTCTTTAAGCAATGATATTGGAATTTTTCTTAGGTCGGTGGATCAATACAGTGGTATATGGCACTGTTGATGAAAGTACAACGAAGCCAGCCTTTCCACCTGTAGTCAGATTGTTGTTTCAGGGCACATTTTTCCCATCCTCATCCCAAGTACAATCCAAGTATTTGAGTAACGTGCCGAATATTCCTGTAGTATATGGCTTTGGAATGCACGCTGCTTCTGACAGGAAGATGGGAGGAAGCTGAAGCTATGCAGGAGGACAGGGGTCATCGAATCGCTCAGGTTGGAAGAGAACTTGAGTGGTCATCTTGTCCAGCCTCTTGCTCAAAGCTGGGTCAACACTAAATTCAGACAAGGGGGCTCAGGGCATTGTCTGGCCGAATCTTAAAAACCTGGAAGGCGGGAGAGTCTACAGCATTTTTATGCAAAGTGTTCCAGTACTTAAATTATCTTCATAATGAAGAATTCTTCTCTTTATTCAGTCAGAACCTCTGCTGTTTCATTTTATTAATTTATTTCTCATTCTTCTTCCAGACATCTTTACTAAAGTGTCTGGCTCCATCTTCTCAATTATCTCCCCCCTAAGCCTTCCCTTCTCCAGCATAAAGCACCTTCAGGTTCTTCTCATGTAGGTCGGATGCTCCCACCCCATAACCAAATTGGGGACTTTTCACTGAACTCAAGTTTTTCCAAGTCTTCCTTGTACTGGGTGACCCAAAACTGACCACTGTATTCTGCAGAAGGAGTGCTGAGTGAGGCCCCTCGGTGAATGGCTCTTTAATTATGGGGGAGGAGGGACTGTGTAGGGTGGAGGGGTAACAGTTTTAAGCTGGAAGAGGGGAGATTTAGATTAGATTTGAGGAAGAAATGTTTTCCAGTGGCCCAGGTTGCCCAGAGAAGTTGTGGCTGCCCCATCCCTGGAGGTGTTCAAGGCCAGGTTGAGCAGCCTGATCCAGCGAGAGGTGGGAGGTGTCCCTGCCCATGGCAGGGGGGCTGGAACTGAATGATCTCTGAGGCCCCTTCCATCCCAATCCATCCCATGATTCTGTGGTTCTGTGATTGATTTTGAATGAATATCAAGAGTTGAATAGGCAGAACAAGCCATATATAATGATTGAATTTACTTAGAACCAAAGTTGTTAAAATTAGGAGAACCTGTGTTATGAGAAAGCCAAGATGGTGATTGTTCTTTGTTACGGAAGGTTTGTGTGTATGTTCAGGGAAGCTGGGTAGCTGTAGTTACGCTGCTGAAATTCAAAGAATTATTATTTTAACAATTATTCATTCATACCCTTACCTAGAGTACTCGGCAGCGTTTTCCATCTCAGACCTCTTTTCTGGTTACTAGTTAATTAAATTTCCCTTCTTCCTTCCATTTTATCTTTCGGACTGGTTTTTTTGATTGATAGCTTTGCTTACACATGTTTGCATAGTAAAATGGTGCGTGCTCAAAGAGGTCGTGATATTGCACGTCTGACTTGCACAAATAGCTCCTACCAATATGAATAGTCCTGCTGACTTCAAGGACTTAATTTGCATGAGTAACAGTTGCAGCGTTGGGATCTTAATGCCTATGTCTGCTTTCCATTATAAGTTCAGCTTTCAGCAACTTCAGCCGAGTTCCATCTCTATTACAGACGACAAATTGGGCACCAGGATAGATTTAATTTTTTTTTTTTAGCGATAAAGCAGAAATCAGTTAAAAGGCACATACACCTATTGCTAAAATCCTTAAGGTAACATGCACAATATGGAGTCGGCGGTGGCTCAAGTTAGTTTAAGAGATAACAACTTCAAAGAATCATTAAAAAAAGTAATATCAGAAATATATGACCTAGAGAATTCAGCTCTGGGAAGTATGGGAATGATGTACGGTGGTGATGTAATAAAATATACATTTAAATAGGCGCTGTAGATCAAAAAAAAACCATGAGGATGAGCCGAGGCGAGGGAGAGCGGCAGGAAACATCATCTTTTTTGCACAGGTTAGCGCAGAAGCAGTGGTAACGGCCGTATGGAGGGCCGGAGCGCGGAGCTGTGGCCACTGCGGGCAGGGCGAGCGCGGTGCCCTCTGCCGGCGGTGCAGCCAGCGCCGTGATTGAGCGGCCCCAGCCCGGCCCTGACAGAAGCCCACGGTGATGCTGAACGCTGCCACTTCGGCTCAGATCACATCATTAAAATAGCAGAAGTGCACATCCATGTAAGACCACTGCTCACTTGTTCGTCTTCATTTTTTAGACGTGTGATGGTTTCTTGCTCTTGAATTTGGCCGGGAAAAGATAGGAATGCCTCGTGAAACAAATACTCATTTGTAAGCCTCTCAGGTTTGTATTTGCTCAGGGGCCCCTCCTGCAAACGAAGATGACTTCTGAAATCAGCCATTCAGTAAAGGCTCTCCAAAATATTCTCAAACCAATTTCCTGTAGTGATTTGCATACCTGTTAACGCATCATGAACAAACATACTCACAAACACTTTTAAGAAGTCTCGTGTTCATTCAATGGAAAACTGATTCAGTGGAATCAGAGTCCTTACTCTCTCATGGTGGGTCAAATCCAATAATCCATCAAAAATGCAACCTCTGGTTTTTTTACATATGTCAAATATATGTGTGTGTGTGTGTGCACGGAGTTTTCTATCAAGAAGACTGTCCTGCTGGGATTACTCGTGTATATGGCTTTGTATCACTTGGATTAGTACGCATGCTCGTGTATCTACAGAATTATATCCAGTACTTAGTAATTACTTTGATGTCTCTATTTTTGTATCTGTAGCTTAGGTATTTTTTTCATATATCAGTACATTAGACTGTAGAGTGTTTGCTTGTTGTATAAACTCAGCACACAAAGTATTAAATATCCAAATGAAATAGCTTTTATTTAAAAATCGGTGGTTTAAAATAATTATTGTTAGTATGACTGTATTTCCTCATATTCAATTAATAGGGATTTTTTCCTAAGGAATTTTTATCATCAGTTGTATGCCAATAGTGTGCACTGAAGTATGCACTGATATGATTTGAGCTGCAACCTTGTCTCATCAACACTGAAATGAATCTGTACTGGTGCTTCTGAGAGTAAAGGAACTGCTCTTCCTTGTGCAGAACAACTGAGAGCTCCAGTTGTCCCATACTCTGTTATGCTTTGTCTTAAAATACTGGGATAAATGTCAGTAAAGCTCTTAAATGTTTTCTAAATGGTAAAAAAATGTGCTCTGATTTCTCTTTCAAACTTTACAGTGTAGTCACGCTTCTTGTCGGGGGGTCATGAATGTCTCACTGAGGCTACGTAAATATACTGTCACAGATTTTGCTGCTCAGTAAAACTAAGTTATGACTATGTTCTTTAGAGGTTTGGGATTTTTGTGGGGAATAAGCTAATTCTGATTTTTTTTTTGTTTTTCTACTTTAGCTAAAAAACTAGGAATTACTGATGTGCCAGCTGAGGTCGTTACTTTTATTTCCCATGCAACACA
This sequence comes from Phaenicophaeus curvirostris, assembly GCF_032191515.1. Taxonomy (NCBI): domain Eukaryota; kingdom Metazoa; phylum Chordata; class Aves; order Cuculiformes; family Cuculidae; genus Phaenicophaeus; species Phaenicophaeus curvirostris. Next base: position 18,872,073 of record NC_091405.1, read on the forward strand.
AAACAGATTAAGAACAGTGATAGAAAAAGTAACGGTGATAACCCAGCACCGAATGGAATCCTATAAAGTAAGTGTGCCAAGAAAGGGATGGTAAGTTACAGAGCTGTGCAGTGAGATGTCTCTTTGTCTTAGCACGGTAGGTGTTTTGTGTTCATTCTGTGTGCAAAGCATGTGTTAATTGCAGGTTGGTCTGTCTCAGCAAATCGAAAGCTGTGGGGTGATAGCTCTGCTTGCCAGATCTGTCTTCCTCTTCTGTGATGGAGTTTGCCTGTAGAGTTGTATTTCCATCCTTCTGTCTCAAGTGTCCATGAGCATGGAGCATCTGTCAGCTGTTCCTGCTCATCGATTACAACTAATGCCGTGCATTCTTGAGATCTCTTTGACCAAGATATGCCTTGGTTGGATCAAAATTGCTTCAACATATAGGAATCCTTCTTTCCAGTGTTCTTCATCAGCTCCAGCAGTGTAAAATCCCTCCTTACCTCTCCCCAGGATGATGTCTGAGAAGAAAACACGTTGCTTAGTCTGTGTTAAACCAGAGATGTATTTAAAACAATATCTTAACAGATTCTGAAGAAAAAAACTAACATTGTTTCTGATTGAACCATAGCATTTTCCCTTCTTCCATATATTCTTGGTTAATGGTTTTGTTTGATCTTAGGCATCGCAGTCAAAAAGGAAAATATTAAGCAGATAAATGAGATGGAAGTGTATAATATGGATAACTTATTTTTCTGACTGACATTCTTAGTGTTCTTTATGCGTAAACTTCCTGTCTGTTGGGTACGAGGAAAGCTTGTGTGCTCCTAGTTGTTATAAAGTTCTTCTATTTGAATTGTAATTAGAGGCTTATTTTAAACTACACTTTTAGCTTTTAATGTTTTTATAAGGCTGTGTCTTGATCGTGTGTTACTGGTTCAAGGTGAGTACAAACGCAGGGAGTGCAGTTCATAACCAGGCTTAGCTCCTATATCTGGGATTGTTCAGTAAGAAGGTTAAACATCTTATGAGGCTTTTAATCAGTAAGTCTGTTGGTTTGTTGTTTTTTTTTTTTTAACTCTTAATGTCTCTAGTGTTGATAAATCAATCCTTGTTTTTTTTAATTGCTTAGATTTTAATTACGTAATCAGATTCTAGCTGTATTATTAACCATAGCCTGGCTTTGTTCTCGCGAGCTTTTAAAAAAAGAAAAAAAAAAGATATATATTTTTTTTTCTTGTTAGGACAATGGAAAGATTATAGTGTATAACATTTATAGTCTTCTTTAAATGCACAGTCTCGATGAAAATGCATGTATTTATAAAACTTTGTTCTTATTTTGCAGGATGATGAATGGTACGAACAAGCTACAGATGTCCGATCCCAGTTAAAGTTTTTTGAACAGCTGGAGCGCTTAGAAAAGCAAAGGAAAGATGAACAAGAGAGGGAGATCTTGCTAAAGGCTGCCAAGGTAGCTGGCTTACTGTTTTTATAATTACGTAACAATTCATAGTTTTCAAACAGTTACTTAATTTCGTTAAATCTAATCACTTTTTGTTTCTTATAACAAGAAGATATTTTTGTTGTGGCATCACACTTTTAATTCATTAAGTCACAGTTTCTTATCTACAGTGACTCCAGCCCTACTTGGCTGGAACACTCCTGCATTTTTAAGATTCAGCTCCAAATCTGATGAGTTCTGGGCAATATAGGAGACAATGACTAACATTTTGAAAATAACTTGGTGAAATCATTTTCACAATTGCCTTTGAAATTTAATCAATGCCAAAGTTTCTGTGCAATTGAAAACCATAGACTACGCTCCTGGTATTTAAAGGCAATTCAGCAAATTGTCATGGATTTTTTTGAGGCTTTTTACTTTATTTCTTGAAGATTTTGAGGTTTTTTACTTTTTGAATTTCTAGACTTCTGTTTAAAAACTAGTTTTGTTCGTTTGTTTATTTTACTTTAAATACTGTGTGTCCCAGTTGGTGTTCCGGTCACCTCTATATAATGCTTTATTTAACTGATTCCTGCCTGTCTTCAGTTAATTGCCAGTTCTTCCTCTACTTGATTGGAAGAAATTAGATTAATGAAAATAATGAATCAACTTCATAAGCAGGAAGTGATAGGAGGCAGCTTGGCAGAAGTACAGGGCGTTTGGTGGCTGAGATGGGGCATCGCAAGAAGAGCTGAGGAGAGTCTTTGGATGGCAGAAAGGTCAAAAGCCAAACAAAAATCACTTGAGTAATTTACCTTTACAGTTGACATGGTGTGTGGACTTTCTGAAAAAGAAAAAACAAAGCACAGGTTTTGCTCTTGTAAAAAACGTGTTCTTGCTGCTTTCACAAACCTGGAAAATGCAGGTTGTGTGTGTCAGATTGAATGAGGTTCTACTTCTGGGCTAAAAATGGGAATATTTCTGGCAGCAGGAAGAACAGGACTTTGTAGTTAATTTATTTGATTGGTTTAATTTTGGAGAGAGTGATGCTGTCTACAATAAAGGTGCAGCTTGGAGTTGTCCTTGTTTTCAGAAAATCAATGAATAATATTTCTACGATAGAGTCTGTAATAAAGTGGATCATGTTAAAATTACTGTGTTAATTTATCTACTCGAGCTGGCTATATAAAAGCTTATTATAAAATCAATTTTAAAAATTAATTTCCAATATATACCTTCTATTAGTCTGTTATTTTGAGTGTTGGTAGCACAAACTTGTCAATTTTTGAGATATTAAATACAGCTATTGCAGGAGGAAGATGTATTCTACAAAAAGAGTAACTGCACAAGTATATGGAAAATCACAGTTAGTGTTGTTTGCGAAGATAATTAGTATTTATGGATGGTAGTGATTTTATAGTGCTGTAGGCTGAAGGATTTTTTTTTTTTTATTGGGGAGAGATCACTGGAATTTGGCAATGCAGATTTCCTCACACCCACGTCCTGTTGTTACTTGAAGGGCCTTCGTCATGCTGATTTAGTTCTTCCCCTCTCTTCTGACAGACGGAGGATGTAACGCAGCTCTCTGCGAGATGAAGTGCTCTGAACAGAAACTTATCACTCAGTTCTGATGAGAGGAGAGCAAAGAGGGAATTATTGTGTTAAGATAGTTTTCTGAATTCTTAGAAATTTGTTATTTCAATTTTAACGATTTTAAAATAAATCTTTTTTTAGACCTGAGCTCTCACATTCCGCCTCACGGTGGTCGGAGCTCTGAATAGGGTTTTACCCTCAGCTATGCTGCTTTTAACTTTCACTTTTTATTAACAAAGCTAATGTGAAAGCAAAGTGTTTCATGTTGCCAATTTAATTTCTTTAATTAAAAGTGAAAGTTATAAGCTGGTACAGCCGTGGGTGAAGTTCTAATGTCATCAATGGGGAAAAATAGGTTTCAAATTGAAACTGTTGGCACAGCAGTGGCTCTCAATAGCACAGCACCTGCAGTTGTGACTCTTTATTTAATGAAAAAAGATGAATTTGAAGCATTAAAGGCTCCCAGTATAAGGATTGGGAAGGGGGAATAGAGCTGTAAGTCCCTTAACTGGGATCAGATATTGCTCAGTGCAGGAGATGTATGTAGGAGGAGACACCGCGTGAGACATTTTCTAACACAGGTTTAACAAGCTAAGACTTCAAAATTCTTGTAAATCTAAGAGAAAATATTGTTACTTGGGCAAAATGTAACAACAGTGCAGCTTTGACATTAGAAATTTGAACAAAACACTAATGATTATCATTAATTACAGCAGAAGGACTCTTGGTCTGCCCATCTGCACAGACGCAGAACATCCTCCAGTTCTAAAAGCTGTTGTTGCATATATCGAAGTGTTACATGAGTTGTAGGTACCCTAATTGTTTAAAAAACACTGTTGTCTTCTAATTTTAAGAGAATTCTGTGAAATACAAAACCCCTCCCTAAAACCGTGCTGTTACATATGCAATTAGATGTCTGTTTTTGTGGCATTCTTCCCTAACACAAGCAAAGGGAAAAGCTGAGGTTTGGAACATTAGGGAGTTGGCTAACATGTAAATGAAATCCCATATTTCTAATGTGTTTTGAATACACATTTAACATGTGCTGCTTTTCATACTTTCAAAGTCCAATATTTCCATAGACCTAATGTGATCTATGTAGTTTACCGATAAATAGGACAGCAGGTTCTGTAGCACCAAGCATTTTCATTCTAAACAATTAAAATATCAGATTTCTCTGCTTACAGATCTAGATATGGAGAAAAGGAAGGAGAAGGGAAAGGAGCTGAGCTGAACTCGTGAAAGTGATTGAGCTGGGGGGTTCTGCAATGGGTGGGTAGCTTTAGAGGAAGGAGGCATTGGGACATTAAAAGATTTTGGGAACACACATTTCACCTAACAGTTTAGATGCAGTGTATTAAGATTTGGATATTAGAGGGGAGAAAGGAAGGCAAACCCAAAAATAAGAGATGAAAAAATGGGATTAAAAAATGCTAGGAATTCAGTAGGTTGATGAAAATGACTGTAAAATATTAAAATAATTGATCAGTAAAAATGGTGAGAGATAGACAAGCACCACGAGAGCCAAGCAGTGGCAAAATTGTTCAAACTTCAGAGGAAGGAAAAGATATTCACGTGTGGAATGGAGTGTAAAGAGAAGCCAGTGACATTTTTAAAGCTTATCTAGGCACCTCTATTAAGCCTGACATTTTCATTGCTTAAATTTGCTTTAATCTGTGTTGCATTGGCACTGAAGAAACCTTTCATAATTTATATTAGCTTGCAAAGTGAAGTATTAACAAAATAGTCCATGTTGATACTTTTTCTTCTCCTTTAACACGTTTTAGCCTCCATATGCTGCCGATTTCACTTCTGAAGCTTAGTCATTTGCAAACGGACACAGTAGTCAGCAGGAAGGTGGTTTAGTCTTGATAATCTGCTTATTTTAAAAAAGAAAAGCTATTAACTTACTTGAACATAAAGAGAACCAGAATGTAACAGTTAAATTCTTTAATTTTGTTAGTGTTACTTATCCCAGTAATGACACATCGGATGCAAAGCTGGTTTTCCATGCGTCTGACATGAGCTCTCTGGAAAGGCCGTTTGGTGTGAATTCAAGGAATAATTGGCAACTCATTGAGTTATTCTGAATGTGAAAATAGTTCTACCTTCACTGTCAATCTGGGTTTATATATCTAACATCACCTTTTAAATCCCTATTACTAAAAAATTTCCTGTCTTTGATACCAGGCAGGAGTTGAAAACTTCTGCTACAAATGTTATTGTTTATCTATTGTGAATGAGCTGGAGGTTTACACAGAGCAGATCTCTGCTTGTGGGGTCTGCTCTTTCCAATTATCCTGCACTCTGCAACTTTTAAATGTGTTATTTTTAATCTGTAGCACTTTCAGAGTTTTTCCTTCACTCATGGACTCCAGGAATCGCAATGTTACTTTGCATCCGTTGCTTTACTTTTTCTCACTGTCCCCAAACGCGCTGTAGATCTGGTCTGTTTTCCAGGATTCTCTCACTTTCTTGTGGAAACTTGGTAACAATATTAGAAGTCTGGGCTGATTCTCCCAGGACACTCTGCTTTCTCCTTAAGCTGAAGTGCTTTTAACTTGTACTTTGCATTTGGCAAATTATTCAGCTTCATACAGCAGTATCACAACACTTTGTATTTCTGTCCTGCTTTCACTGCGAAACTCAGAAGGCAGTAGAATTTCATTGTACATTTATAAATTTATCATCAAAACCCGTGAAAGGGCTAAATATGATTTTCCGTACATCGTACCGGAGAAACTGAGGCACAAGACGATTGAACTGTCATCACGAAGTGACAGAGCAAGGACCTAATTCAGCTCAGTTCGTACATACTTAGTGAGCTCCATCTGCTAGAGAAGCAGCTCATTGAATGGGGTTTTTTGGCTGTTATTTTTGCCCTAATAGGTATAGATATAGTTGAATTTTTAGTAGTTGCTCTACTGAGTACAGTCCCAGCTCTCTGGCAGATCCATGTATTCCGTGAAATGCCTTTTTGTTCTTTAAACATTAACTAGATTGGTGTCTACATTTTTTGTTTTGTCTGACCACAGCAGTTAAAGGGAATCACTGGAGTTTCTTTCTTGGTTGGTACAGCTACAACATGGGAGTCTAATTTGGTCATTACCTCTCTCCAGATTTTAATTTCTCCTTGCTTTCTCCCAGACACTATTCTGTCAAACTGCCTTTTATGCTAATGGGCACAAAATCACTGGTAGGTGGTGCTGGAAGCTGAAGTGCACAGTGGAAGAGTCAAGCACATCTAAAAATCTTATTATTGTTTAATTTGGCTGTGCTTTGTCATCACTTTGTTCTGTATGTGAGTGCATTGAAGATAGTTTCTTAATCCAGCTAATAGAGACCCCCACCCAAGGGGATGCAACACCGGAGCTGGTGATCACCAAGACGAGTGAGCTCGTCAGTGACATCAGGGTTGGAGGCAGCCTGGGCTGCTCTGATCACGCGCTGGTAGAGTTCAAGGTCCTGAGGGATATGTGGCAGGCAAGGAGTGTAGTTAAGACTCTAAATTCCAGGAGAGCAGAATTCCAGCTCTTCAAGGAGTTACTCAGTAGGACCCTGCGGGACACGGTCCTCGGGGACGAGGGAGCAGAACAGTGTCCCTGCCCATGGCTTTGGCTGATCTTTAAGGTCCCTTCCAACCCAAACTATTCTGTGATTCTGTTCTGTGATTCTATATGTGCTATGTTAGCTGAAAAAATAGTCCCAGTTGAAAAAAAAAAAAGAGGGAAACGGATAGAAAACTCAGTGTGGTGGGTGCCCCGTCTGCCAAATTGCAGTCAGAGCTCTCTCCAGGTGCATCAGCAACATTACGTCCCCATTGCCCTTTAAACCCCTCTCCATTTGGTTTACATCATGGATTTTTAACTTCTGAACAGAAGATGTTATGAAAAATTCAGTCAATGGGAAAAAAACTGAGCAAATGTAAGTTTGCAAGCTGATATACTTTCAGGTCTGCATTCAGCGTGGGAAGAGGCAGAGACAGTCAGATGGGAGAGAGCATAGATATTCTTATTCCTTTAGGAGTTGTGTACATGATATCACTTTAAATCTTGAAGAAATACCAGAATAAAACAATCACATCTTTCAGGTGTCTGGAACAACAATTTTCCATGGATTTCGAAGGTTTTATTGTAGCTTCTTACAGCTTTTTATGCAACCTTTTCTGAATACTGACCAATCATCTTATTAAAGTATAATGCATGTCTTATCTACCCCTTGAGTTTTGAATCCCATCTGTTTGAGGATGCTTAGTGAGCACAAATAAGAATGCAGTTTTAATGTATGGTTATAAAACAGTCCGAAAAAATGTACTGTTGTGGGTTGTTATTGCAGTTAAACAGTTTTTCTTAGTGTGGTTTGAAGGAAAATACAAAATTGCCATTTGGCAATATTTCTTCAGTTTCAAAAATTAATATTAGTAGTGCATGATTGAGTTGAACTTCTGTGGGTTTCCATGTCGTACTCGTATGGATTTTTAACATCTTTACTATGAAGATTCGCTGCTTGGGAGGTGACTTTACAACTTTTCTCCACAATTTCTACCAACAGCTGAGTGAAACCTTAGTTGCAAACAGTAAATTATTTTAAAATTGGTGACTGTATGGAATTTAAATTGGAAAGATCAGGTAATGGAAAGGGGTGTCACTTTTGCTCTTGGATGCTTCAATTTGTTTGTATTAAATAGTTGAAATATAAGCCTGTATTGAAACTTTAGCATTGACAAAAAACCAGGGGTTTGGTTTTTTTTAGTTTAGATCTAGGGTAGATCTTTTTCACAGCTGAATATTTAACAGTCTTTTGGGTGAGGCCTGCGGGTTTGAAATTGCACTTCTGTGAATTTAAGCATCCCATCTCTGACACCTTGGATCCTGTTCCCCTTTCTTTGCTATTTTTAACCTACTGCAACAGATGAGGGGTTCTTAAACCATCTGTTAACCTTTTTTCCCCATTTTTTTTTAAACATGTAGAGTCGCTCGAGGCAAGAAGACCCAGAGCAAGCTAGGCTGAAACAAAAAGCAAAGGAGGTAAGCAGAGCTAGAGATCGTTACACTTGACATTTCAAGGCTTGAACATATTAATTTTTTATGCCTTGCTACTTGTATATCGTTAATAAAAATCTGACTAAAAACTTTTTAGGATGTATTTGTTGCTTTGCCTTTGATCTTAATGTTTGCAAACTAATACATTAATACATGTGAAGCCTAAGGAGATTTTATAAGAGAATATTTCCATACATTACGTTTTCATTTCCATTTTAGGTAGCTGTAGCTTTTGTTGAGTTGTTGATGACAGCAGCATTAGATTTTGGTGGAAAATATATGCCTTTGTCTTTTTGTAAAATGTCACTTTCTTAGAAATGTGTTACTTAACAGTTTTGTTCTGGTGACAGTTGTTCAAGTAATGTAATCACCAGTCATTTCCCCACTCAGTGGACTATTTACTCATTGGTCTAAATTACAATAGTCTAAAACTGATCAAATTATTTCAGATGAAGTTTTGATTTGTTCTCCTAAGAGTCATGATTTGGGAACTACTGGGTACCTTAATTTGCTGTAAATGTGAGCGGCTCTCCTTTGCTTAAGGCATCTCATGGCTTAGGATCGGGTTGCAACTTAAATCAATTAGAAAGACTAAAATATCTGTCAGTTGAAAGTCATTCCTATTTTTAAAAATTAGTAACATCATTTGCAGCAAACTTATGCTGGTTTTCTTTAGCCAGCTTCTTTGGAGATAAGTGCATTAGGAGGTAATAACACAATAGAAGGCAACACTTACAGAAAAAAGAGAAAAAAGCGTATAACAAGTTCTTTTGTACTGACCATTTCTTCCTGTTTGCTTTCCTACTGACAGTATTCTATATTTCTGTTAACTATACATATCTTATATATAACAGTCAAATAAATCCACGTAAACGGTTAAGTTTTATTTGTCTTTTTTTCCCCCCTCATGTAGTTCTGTGGTAAGATTTCCTGGGAGAGTTCTTGTAAGCATCAGGCTGTGCCTTACTGTTTCCAGGGCTGGGTTTGTCAAGCAAGTATTCAAATGAAATAGAGTAATCAAATTATTTGGCATGAAAAGACACAGGATTTTAATACTATGAGTTCAGTGTGTAGCCAGTGGATGCAAAGGAAGAATCAGATTTGTGAAAATAATTGATGGCAGGCAAAGCTTGCTGTTGAGCTGAGAACTAGAGCTTCCATGCTGCTGGAAGTGAAACCAGCCTGGAAATAAATACATTTCTTGCTGTCACAGTATTTACATTCATTGTACTCTTTTTTTTTTTTGGCCATTGGAAACCTGAGGAAGGAAAACCAAACAACTGGGTTAGTAAAAACACATTTTCTAGTAGTCAGTGTGAAATAATGGTTCTCTTTATAGCTGTGATGGAAGACTTGTGCTCTCAGTATAGCTGCAGTACTTCTCCCTTGTATGAAAATGCAGGTTGTGCCTATAAGCTGTGTTTCTCACCCACTAGAGGGAGTGACACTGTGCTGACATCTGAGTGAAAGCAAGTGTATGAAATGTATTCTGTGTATTGATAAAAGTGGTATCAATAATGAGGTGGTAAATATTTCGGTGGTAACCTAATTAAAAATGCTGTGATCAAAGTAGTGTATGATTTTACAGAAGTGGTGTTCCTCTATGATAACATATTTGAGTAAATGTCGAAAGAACACTGGCTTTTCTGTTTGAGTGCTGCACCCTATTCTTTTGTGCATTAGCCCTGCCTTTTTTCCCACCCTGCTAATGAAGGTGTATAATTTGCTGGCACTGTGCCTCCCTGTGAAATTGAATTTCATTCTACATATTTGAAACCAGCAGAAATATGAGCATGTATCTGCTTTTAGTAATTAGGGCTCTAAAACACTTTATTCAACTAGAGACTTTCACCTAAAGTATTCAAATATAATTAATAAAAGCATATTCTTTGTGTTAACTTTTGTGACGGAGAGTGGGGAACTGAGACTGGAAGATTTTGGTTTAATCTTGTTCGTATATTTTGTATTGGCACTGCCAAAATAAAAACCAACCAGTTTTGTGGTATAAAAGGTTGATTGGATAGAGTATCTTTGGCATAGCCTTATTATTTGAAATTAAGAGCTTTGAAATAACTCCTAAAAGAATGTAAAAATTTCAAAGCTTCACTGCCTGCTGAGCTACTCTTAAATGTGTGTATGACCCATAACGGAGAGAGAAATCAGGTTTCTTCCAGGTTTTGTGTAAGCTGATGAATATAATACTGTCAGCTTTGATAATATGCCGGATTTGTAGATGTGTTTCCATGATTTCCATATCTTGGATATTGCCTGAAGACCTTTGTTGCTGAGCCGTTCTTCTGGCTAGTAGGTAGTGTTTTAAAAAGCACAAAGAGGGCATCCAAGAAACCTCCAGCTTTTTAGCTTGTGTTACTTGTTTAATGAGATGATTGTCAAATATTTTGTTTTTTCATACCAGCAAAGCAGCTACTAATTTCGTTAACACGTTCTAGATATGGATGATGTTTCAGACCCTGCAGTGTGGCTGCGTTTGAACAGTGACACCACTGCATTGCTTCTGCTAACCAGACAGTCTGGAACCCTCCTCTTCAAAACTGTCATCAGTTCTGTACCCTGGTTCCCTGCCAGACAGATATGGATGAATATCTAAACCACATGTAACCAATAGATGAAATCTGATAAAGAAAATACAGCCCAAAATATTTAACGAAGACAAAGTCAGAGGGAGAAAGCGAAATACCAAAAGAAGTAATTTAAAGTCTTTACTGAAGTCTTTTAAATTGTTAAGAAAAAACTTTTCAAAACATTGGAAGAACTCTAGAAAATGTTTTGGAATTCAAAATAAAGGTACCAACACAGGAAGAATGATGAGGGAAGACTAACAAAGGGTATTTGTTCCAAAACATTCTCTTTAATGGATACTTTGGAGTTTTGCATTCCACAAAGCTCTGAATTTCTCTCTAATTTAAAAAGAATAAAATAGTTCAGTTGTTTTCACAAAGCTTCTACCACTAAGAAATCCCCTTCTTGCTTATTGATGTCGTGGAGAAAATGTACAGGGCGATTGCTGTGTTCTTGAGCACGTTTAAAAATTAATTTGGCAGGGTGAAGATGGTTGTTCTGTTCTCTAACTCCATCTTACTCTGTCTGTTAGCCAGTCCTCAAACCACTCTGCGTGTTGTTTAAACCAAACTGGCATAAGTCAGGTTTAAATTGCGATTAAATGCTTAGCAAAACAAACAGAAGGTCCATCTACATCTGGTCTTACTGCAGAGACTAGACATAACAGGCAGGTTTTGTTCACACACAGACAGCGCTGTTTGGGTGAAGTCAGTGCAAAGCCACTCTTGTTTCAGTTTGATTGACTTATTTGGCTTCAGCATTAACCTGTTTCCAATGGACTTGAGTGAAAGCAGTAGGAGAACGCGCCTGCGGGAGTTTATATTGCTTAAAACTCACCATTTACTTTCACACTTTTGAATCAATGCAGTTTTCTGTCATTGAACATTATATGATTGTTTTAATGGTAAACCTATTTAATAAGCCAGTGAAAAATATTTTCCATCAGGACTATATCAGAGAAAAATGCTGCTCTTCAGCTATTACTTTATTTTGTAACAAATTCTGAAATGTTTGATTCTCAGTACAGCTTAATGTGAGAAATGGCATCATTTGTGAGCTCTTTTTACGTCTTATTGCATGATTAAAGCTTTTAAGAGCAAGTTTTAAAAAATACACTGATTTCTGTAGCCTGTTGGAAGCTAACTTAAAGAAATTGTGAATTCTCCGATTTCCATTAAAAGACTTCATTAAATAGGATATAGAACAGGCAATATGACTGATAGCAGGAAGAGGTCAGGATTTGGAATAATTGAGTCAGCACCTAGAAATTAATAGCACAAGTTTTTTAAATGAGAGGCATGGAAGATAAGATCCTTTGTGTCCTTTCTGTCATGGCTATTCTTCTACACATTCACTATCTGTTGGCTAAAAATCTTTTCATTTAAACATCAAGTAGCTGTGAAAGACTCACTTGGTTGAAATCTTTGTCATCACCAACCAAGAATATTGCATAATAATAATAATCTGAATCAGACAGCATAGATACCTTTTCTGAGTCATATGCACAAAAATATCTGGACTGTTAGCAGACAGAGTCCTGCAAGAAGCCATAGGATCTTTCTTTTACTTAAAAATAGTAATAAAATATGTATGTCCTGTAATGTATATCTTACGTGGCTCTAACACTGCCTTAGAAGCTTTGTCCCACATAAGGTAAATTGCCTTAGCAGAATTACTGAAACTCCAGCATCATATATATTTAACAATTAGATTATGAAAATGGTTTTACTCTAAATAGTTTTTTGTCACCACATTAATATCAACTCAGTTGGAGCAGTTGCTTTTGAAATATTTAACTTAATAGTTTACTGCACTTATCCCAGTTTTCATAAGGTGTTACTGAATGTGAAAAAGATTTTTTGTTTGGCATGTTCATTCATTCACCTCTTCAGCAAAACCAAAGTCCTAAAGACTATATGTGTTAATGCAGTATTTCTCGTGATGCGAAGTCTGAAGGAGTTTTCTATTCCATCATTCCTGACATAAAAATATTGATTGAAAAGCAACAATCTTCTCTTAAAAAGGTTTCTCATAAACCATTCCACTGAGAAATGGAGCACTTAGACAGAAATACGTTTAAATTAAATTTCCACTTAGCTCTCTAACCCATCTGAGGGTCAGTAAGTGGAAAGAAGGAAAAGCTGGGAATGGGATACCTGGAGTGATGATAGTGCAACACGGGTAATAAGGATTCCTCAGAACCTAGTTGTTTCATAAATATTTTTCTGCAGGTTACAAACGCTCTAGCTGTGATGCAGAAGGAATGCAACCTTCTTTGTCAATACATGTAGAAGGTTAGATAACAGAGTCACTTTGTTTATGCTCTCCCTTTACCACAGGTCTGTGGTTTGTACCCAGGAAAATGCTTCAGAAAAATGCTTGGGCTGTTGTGGTGCTGTCTGAGCCCATGCACCGCTGCCATGGGTTTGGCTTTACTGTAAAATGTTTTCCTGAAGTTATGAAGCTGTTGCAGTGGCTTCAAATGTTGGTATGAAACTTGCATCTCAGAGAGAAGTGGTCCAGTGTGTTATCAGTCAGAATACTCTTGTGAACATCCTGCCGTGTAATCGAGCTTACTGCTTTTATGTTAACTGTTTTTTTTTTCCTTTGAGTAGATAATACTTTAGATGTAAAGATAACAGTCACAAATTCTGATAACTGGAGTTGATTATGAACTGCTGGGAAGGACAGGAGAGGAGTGGTATTAGATTTGCATGTGCAAATACTGCTGCTGAAGAAACACGATGATATCTAGCCAGTAATAATAAATTTACTGCATATGAGGCCTGGTGTGTAGATCTTCAAAGTTTCATATTAGTTTAAAGATAGGGGAATTTGCCAAAATTTTCCTGTCACCAAGGATAAGGTATTACCGTGCCATGAATTTTCCAAGTCAGAATCATCATAGAACCATAGAACGGTTTGGGTTGGAAGGTGCCTCAAAGCCCATCCAGTCCCCCCCCTGCCATGGGCAGGGACACCTCCCACGGGATCAGGGGCTCCAAGCCCCATCCAACCTGGCCTTGAACCCCTCCAGGGATGGGGCAGCCACCCCTTCTCTGGGCAGCCTGGGCCAGGGCCTCCCCACCCTCACAGAAAAACATTTCTTCCTAAGATATCCTCTCAACCTCCCCTCTTTCAGCTCAAAACCGTTCCCCACCTCCTATCCGTGCATTCCCTGATCAAGAGCCGCTCCCCAGCTTTCCTGTAGGCCCCCTTTAAGTCCTGAAGACCTTCGGGCAGTAGTAGTACTACTATTCAGCAGAACGTATTGCCTAGCTCTCTGTAAAATTGAAGACCATGACACTTCCAACCTGTTTTCCTGTGCTTGGAGCAGAAGTGATGGCAGCTCTTTGGCTGGAGATGAAGTGTGGTGTTACCCTTGCTGCACAGACTCAGAAAACTGGGTAATTGACGGAAAAATGCCAGGAGATCAAAGAAATGGCCATGATATTTTCCAACTGAGTCAGCTTGTTTTATTCCCGCTTAGGTAGAACATATATTAATTAGAGTTGAGTCAAGGGCTAGGTTTTTTTATTTTCTCTAACCCAAGCTTGACCCAAGATTACCTCATTAGTCTAGCAGAAATCTAAATTAAAGCCAATCCTATCCTACATAATAATTTCCTTTTACAAAATCACGTTGGTGGAATTCCACAGCGATGCATGATTTTAGGCTACATGTACTCCCTAGCTCTTGTTTAGTTAAAGTGCTTATTTTTTGTGACTGACTGTAACTGTTGATTTTAACGTTCTAAAACCAAATAGTGTTGTATTGGTATAAGAGCTAAATACACAGCCTTTCTTAAGTAAGATATTCTTTTTATATTTCATGTGTCTTTATAATGTAAAATAAGAGTGCTCTCTTAACGTGGGCCTGATCTAGTGGGAGGTGTCCCTGCGCGTGGCAGGGGAATTGGAGCTGGATGATCTTTAAGGGCCCTTCCATCCAAAACTATTCTATGATAATGTTTGTTTATACTTGCTATCTAAAAAACAACTCTTGGACCTGTATTTACTCCCTCCCTAGAGGTCCATACAAATCTTGACTGCATTGTGTGAGGATCAGGAGTATCGTATCCACGTGTTGTGCTACCTCAGCAAGACCCATGTCAGGTTTGTGAGTTGTTTAGGGGTGTTTGTAAGCACAGCTAAGTGAGGTTTCATGCCTTGGAGAACGGGGTCTAACAAGAAACAAAATGGGGTGGGTAAGCATAACAAGAGAAAGGAACAAGAAAGCAGGCTGTCCAGTCAAGCGTTGTTTGTGGCTTAGCTGAAATCTCACTGAATCTAGAAGAGGTATTTGAAAGATAGCAGCCTTCAAATTAATGCAGCAGCGGTGTCATTTCCTTAGATTTTCTATGAGAAATGTGTAATTTAATAATATAATTTTCAAATAAAACTAATGAGAAAGACTTGAGAGTAATTTTTAAATTAGCATTTAGCTCTGTTGTGAAATATATTTGGTTTGTGTTTGAGTATTTCCCAAAGAGCAAAACCCATTACAAATTCTACATTGCTTTTTTTGAGAAGCTGATATAAGGAGGCAGGGGAGGAGAAATTCAGCCGCGTTGTTTGCTTTGTCTTCAGGGGTGTGTACGCACCGATGGAGTCCTGTCTAATAAAAGATTGCTGTAACAAGTAGTCTCTCATTACAAACCAACAGGACTACTTAAGTGTGGATTTCCAGAGCTTGGCTTTAGCATGGTGTAAGCTTTCGGTAAAGGATTCCTGAAGCTGAAATTCGCTTTTCTGAATCTCACCAAAATGCTCCAGCAGAAACTTTCTCTTGTAAAATTAATTCCCTGAAGGTGATCTCTAACTTTTCCACTGCAGGAGAGTAACAGCAGTATTTTCAGCCCTTCAGATCCCCTGCAGTTTTCTTCCCATGTCTGTAGGAATAACCAGTGCTGCTGCTTTTGGAATTTGAGGCACTGCTAAAGAGTGGAGGGTGGCAGCCCTCTTCTCTGATCGCTTTTGGATGCTCAGGCAACAGAGCTTGGTGAAGAGATAAGGAAACTGTTTTCTTCCACCTTTGTGGTGTGAGATTTGTGATGAAGATCACAAGGCTTTGCCTCTCCTGAGTACTAACAGTGCTGTGGGTCCAGAGGTTCCAGGAGAGGCGGTGAGGGATGCATACAATAGTACTTCCTTTTCTGAAAGATTCTTTATAACCTTTTTGTATACCTAAAGATATACACATATAGGTATAGATATAGGTACTGGATCAGTTTCTGCAAGGAAGCTGTCAAGACTGAATTTCCAGTTGTTCTTCTGCCTCAGTGGTATTTTGTCTAAATATGAGTCTTCCTGAGGTAGAAACAGCCTCGTGCTTAGTATGTCACTCTGGCACAACCGGGGAAAAAAAAGAAAGGGGAGGGTGGGGTGGAATAGATGTTTTCATCTGGAGCAAGCCGTGAATGTGGAAAAATCACATAACTGTTTTATCTAAACACTGCAACAGATTTACTTCCCTGCTGATTTGGCAAAATAATCGCGCTTGAGACTTCAGAATATGATTTAAGCCTATTTAGTAAGTAGAGGGCAGCAAACGTCAGCTGTGCCTGCTTGTCAGGAGCAGAGGAGGTTGCTTGGACAACAGTCTAAATGATTATTTAGATGTTTTGGTCCCGTAGTCAAGCCTGCCCTACAATATAGAAGCTTGCAAGGAGAGGTCAAGGTGTACTTAGGCTTCAGCCTGCAGGGCAAGTTTTCCCCCATCCTCTGTATGCACATTGGTTTCTTGCTCCAAAATAAACCTGAATGAGGGCTTTAATTCTGCCGCTGAGCTAACATGTTTGTAAGCCCTGTTTGGCAGCCTCGGAGCGCCCGAGGCAGCGCACAGCTGCCAGCTTTCATCTGCCCCCAGTTCCCGCGGGCGCTCCCCATCACATGCTATAACCGCAGGGGATCGGGGCGCACCTCCTAAATCTTCTGTTCCTTTGCCCACTCGGTCTGGGTGCTGCGCGTTGCACCAGCAGCTGGCCGGCAGCGATCAGCTGCGTGCCTCCTGCGGACAAATCTTCCCTCTCGTCTTTGTGCGAGACCCCCAGACAAAGATCTGCCCCTGGTCCCCACATCTCCTTCCCGGCTGCGGTCCGGAGGAGCATTTGCATGTGCTGTCATCTCACAATGGCAGGACCTCGTTTGAAATGCATGCGCTTCATAAAATCTGTGATCTGTTTCTAGCCTCTTAGTGGAAGATGAAAGAGTTCACGGGAGCAGAGTTAAAAAGCTAAGGTTGGAACCATAATATTAAAATCTCAGAAAGAGTCATTTCAAACTTCGTTGCCGGCCCATTTTTGAGAGAGTTGATACAAGTGCATACAATAGTTCTGTGTATCTGCAGGTAATTGAGAAGATACACAAGACATTCATTCTCACAGCTCTCTTGAAGTGTATTTTATTTAGCAGATTGTAAAATCAGATACAAAGAAATAACTGGATTTGGCAAATCTGTTTTGTAAAGGTATGTGAAAACTTTCCTACAAGGTTGGTCAGCATCTCCGGTCTGTGCTGGGATGTGGCGATGTATGGTTATGTACTTACCTATGAAAGTATTTATTGGAGCATCATGTGAACAGGAGCTTTGTTGGCATTTTCAGGAGTTTATCATGGTAGAGTTGTAAGGAATATTTATTACAGTTAACAATAGGTTGAAAATAAGTAAGTTTTTACTGAGTAAATCCTAAACATTTCATTCTGTAGCTAGATTTTTATATCTGTTTCTATATATAAACACCCCCCCCACATATATATATGTATTTTGCCCAGGGAAGTGGTGGCTGCCCCATCCCTGGAGGGGTTCAAGGCCAGGTTGGATGGGGCTTGGAGCCCCTGATCCAGTGGGAAGTGCCCCTGCGCATGGCAGGGGTGGGACTGCATGATCTTTAAGGTCCCTTCCAACCCAAACTATTCTATGATTCTATATTTATATATCTCCTCTCCTCATAAACTACAAGGTTAGTCAGTGACGTGCAGAGATCATGATAGGTGTGTTAGCATCTCTTTCCTATTTTTAGTTCAGTCTTGTCATAAAAAAATACCTTTGTGTCAGCCTGTGAAAGAGTCTCCTGGTAGTTAAGTCATAGTTGAATAATGAGATGCTGCTTAACTTACCCCCAAAAAGTAGTTCCTCTTTAGTAACAGTAATTTTTTTAAGTAAATAAAATGTATTATTGCCATTCACAGTGTAAACAGGGTAGTCGTTTTTCCCTCTGGTACATCTTTACTGAAGGTAGATATTGTTATCTCTAAAATGTAAACACTCGAAAGGTATTTCTGTATTTTTAATGTTATTAGCTGGTTGAGTAACGACTTGTAAGACTTCTGATTTCATTTAGTGTTGAAAATTGTCGTCAAATTGGTTGTTGACTTCTAGTTTTCCATGGAAATATTCAGAAACATATGAATCGGATGTTCTGGAATGGGGAAGTATGTTATATATTTGTGCTGATGAGCATCTGTACTGAGGTGTTACAACTTCCTTGAAACTGGTATCTTGGTGTCTGCAGGAGCAGAGCAAAGGGAACTGGAAACCAGTATGATGCAATGGATTTGTTGACCCTGCACAGCTAGGCAAACGTCTCAATAAGCAATCAAAAGTACAGAGCAGGCTTCCTTACACTTCTGTGTCCTTTCCTTTTGCAACTGTTAAATCTGGTTTTGTTCAGAACAGATATTTATATTCTTGAAACAGAAATAACACCACGCAGACTCCTGGAGATTTCTCTTCCATCTTCTTGTTTGACCTACTATCAGGATTTTAAAGGGGTTTTAACCTATATGGCCAAAAGTCATATTCACATGACAAGGTGCATGAAAATCTATTAATTTCTCCCAAAGTAAGAATGATTTATATAAAAAAAATTTTAAAAAAGACAGTCTGTCCTGAAACAAGTGCTCGTATCTGACAAACGTGTCTGACAAGTTAGGTAAGCTTGAGGAAGGTGTCAGATATTCAAAATGGAAAATTAGATTGAAAATAAAAACTGAACTTGGTTATCAATTTTATATAGGAAGATAGGAGTGAGGGAGAATGTTCACTTCGTAAGAAACATAATAGAAGTGAAATTGGTGAGAACATTTTATGAGAAATAGGGTGATTCTGGCTTTCTATTTTCAAAGCCTGTGCTTAAATTTTGGGAAACTTTAATATATATTTTCGTAAGGAGCCCCTAGTCTTAAGGGAGTCGACCCTTTGTGGCTCTAATGGGCATCTACCAGCTGTGGAGCAGTGGGGTTGGCTCCCCAGTATAGGGTGCTTGTAGAACCTCTAGGAATGTCCATTGGGTCTTAGAGGTAATAATCATAGAATCACCAGGTTGGAATTAAGAAGGTCATTGAATATACATTATTACTTCACTTCATATGGTGCTGTTTAATTAAGTAAAACACCTTCAGCTTCCTACTTTGAGAAGGAGTAAATTCAGTATTCAACAAAATTATTTCATATTTTAATAATGGTCTGTTGTTAGCAGTTGCCAGTTTTTCCTTCTGAAGTTCAGGGAATTCATGGTTTACTAGGATGTGTCAGAAAACACAAACGCGGGATGATTTCTTTTCCCCTCTAAGAATATAAATGATTAGCATCCTTTAACTATTTTACCTTTTTAATGATCTAGATGACTGCAGACCTTTCCCTTCCTGGAATACATCGGAAGAACACGCAGCTACACTCACTAACCCCATAAACTTCTGTAATATAGTCTCGAGCTGAAAATTTGCACCTTAGATTAGAATGTAAGTTGAACAATGGTCTGGATTATACTGGAGCTGGCACTTCTCAGGGGAGGGAGGTAACTTCAGGTCATGGGGCACTGGCACAGTGTTCTAAAACCATTTGTTAATCCCAGTTTTGTCAAGGTTTAATCTCAGTTATTTACATAGAGATAAAACAGCTGAACTTGTGTGTGTTGTGGGCAGTCAAGGTGCTGGGATTTCAGTAATGTGTGATGCCATTCTGCTCTTGAATATAGAACAATCCGTAATGCATACTGAAATATCTTGTCATGTTACCTAAAATGCACGTTTCTTAAATTTGTCAATGGACAATTCTGTGAGCGTTCCCGTATCTGGTGATTTGTGATCTGCTCAGCTGTACAAAAGAAGAAAAGTCATAAATGTGCAGTTCATCAATAGCCTTGGGTAATTGTAACTGAGGCATTAAAAATAATTCCTGAGTGAATACTGCTCATCTGCCCATCTATCCATGTGGAGAGATTATTTCTAGTTAGCACTGAAATTTGAAAAACAAACCCTCTAAACCTGATGGAGAAGGAAATCTCTGCCTTAGCAGATATGCCGACGTTCAGGAACGCTGAGAGTGTGGGAGACGGTGGGGCAAATAGGAGAATGATCAGACTATTCTGTCTTAGGGAGTTTTATTTTTGTCCTTTTTGCGTCCTAGAGCATTTTTGCTCCTGTCACCTATTGAATGTAGATTCCTCATCTTTAAAATATTGGAAATGGAATTCTTCTCTTTCACACTGTTTTAATTCTGGAGCAATTACTGACATCAGCAGCAGTATTCAAAAAAAGGAAAATTTGTCCCTCTGCTGTTGGATACAATCTGTCAAAACATCTCTTGTGGACAGTTACGATTTTTTTATTAGCAGCTACATTTAACATTTTTACTTAAATGCAAAGTATTTTTGTAATTATATATAAACCAATCTATGTTTGTGTGCCATTTATTGGAAAATCAACTAAAAAGTTTGTGATTTTGCATTAATTTCTGCTGTTGCACATTTAACACCTATTTCCAGTCTCCTCCCTCTGTTTTTCTCATTTAAGAAGCAAAGAAGGACGCGAAGTTCTTTTTTAATGCACCGGATCTGTTTTCTTGTTGCAGTAGTTTCACATTTAATTACAGCTGTCTTTGATAATAAATTGTGTTGCAGAGTTTGCCGTATATTTTATAAAGCGGAGTCCTTTGGTGAGTTGGTTATGGAAACAATAAGCGTTTGTGACAGGTTGTTTGCTGAACACTTCCTCTGTGCATATGGCAGATCATAGTTCAGTTGTTAGCAGATTATCCGTTGTGCCTTGATGTTACAAGAGGATCCTTTTCAGGCTGGGTTTGAAGCTTTTCTGCACTGTCCTAAGAACGGTGGCATCTGAGAGAAGTTAGGGCAAGTTCCCATAGACTAGGAAGGGAAAAAAATGAACCCGGCAAAGAGCTTGTAGTGATTTCAGCTTTCGGCTTGTGATCTCTGAGTGTATTTATCGTGAATTTTTCCACTGAATTTCTAGCTGCTTGGAAACAGTTAATCAGTTCTATGATAGATCATCATTAAATATTCTTTTATAGCCAAAAAGGAACCTTTAAAGGCCGGTAGGACCGTTATTACTTAGAAGCCAGAATTTTAGTTCCATAATTTTAAAACTGGACTGGCCAGAAAATTAAAGGGTTTTTAAACATTGGTATTTCGAACATCAGTTTTGGAATGTAAGGAAATCTTACCCAATTAGAAGAGGAAAGTCACAAATACTTGTTTTCAGAACTGTGAGGATGAGGAACCTGTACTGAAGGGATAATCTGTAGCTTTCCCCACTTATTAAAATGAGCCAAGGAATAGAGAGCAAAGAATATAGTGGAATTTTTCTGTGAAGAATTACATTCTGCTGTTGGTGACACACATTTTAGACTTTTAGTATGCTGAAGGATTGTTAAGATCTAAATCAAAGGTTCAATAAAATGAAAATTAATTAACCCCCCATGTGTTGTTTTGGAGATGGGGAGAGTATTTTTGGGAAAAGCAGAAGGAAAAGTGAAAGATTAAAACTATTTTACTTGAAAAGATGACTGTAAGGAGGTACATTTTAGATCATCTCGTTTCCTTTTTAATGCAAATCTGATTCTTTGATTATTCACTTTTATTATTTATTTATTTATCCTTACACGAAAGTTAGAAATCATTACATATTGGGAATGTAGGCATTTTTATAATGCAATAATAATAATGCAACTACCGCACCCGGTTTATTCATTGGTGAAAAAGCATTTCAAGAAAAAGTAATTTTGAATAGAATTAATTAAGGGATTCTTAAAGTTCTAAGCTTAAAGTGACTGCAGTTCTTTAAAGCAGAAAAACAAGAGAGAAAACAAATACTGCCCCTTAAGCAGATGCTTATTCATGTAGGATAGCTGCTTTGATTTTGGAGAGGTGATGTGACTTGCAGTTGGAAACCGTGATTTATCGTGTCGTTATTTATATCTGCAATAAATGAGGAATAAGCATAAAACACGAAAGGGGAGGTTAGATATTACACTAGTTGTCTTACTTTTTGTATTTTATTTATATGAAATAGCCCTTTTTTAATGGTGTGTTGCTGTGCCTTTTGTTGACCATATCTGTACGCCAGGTCTGTCTGCTTGTTTCCATTGGCTTGTCATGTTCACTAATTAGGGAACTGCTGCATGATTCACCTTGTTAATTAGAGGGACTTGCACACAAAGGCCCTTCGGGCAGTGCGAAAGAAGAGCCTAGCACTAGTGCCCTGAGAAAGCTACAGCCTGTGAAGTAATTCTTCTCATCTACCTTCTATTTTTTATTTGAAATGAATAAATCATTGAGATTTTCCTTGTGGAGTGAGAATGCAAGAATTCACATCTTTGTAAGATGTAAATTATATGTGATCAATAGAAGGGGATGACTACTGTATTGTACTTACAAGATTCCCTAATTTACTACTTGTCAGTGTATGAAAAATTGCTTGGAATATTTTGTCCCCACACCGTGGTGTGTTGTTCCCTTGATCTGCAGGAGAAATGAGCAGGGGCAGGCTTGCCGTAGTTAAATCTGAAATAGAAAAAAATGTAGATTATTTAAATTTTGAGCTTGTTTTGCATCCCCAGTGGAACTTCCATTTTGGAAGTGAACCCCCAGGACTACCCTCACAACTTTCAAGGGGGAGAAGAAGGTGGGCGTCTGGCTATTTTCGTTCCCTGTACTGCTCTGCCTCCAATCCTACTTTGGAAAGAGAGGAGCACACTTGCTATATTGTCTGTTCTTCAGTCGAATATAGTTTCAGAATAAATGAAGATTCATTTTGTCGTGTCACTTAGACTTGATCAAACCACAGCCCAGACTGCAGAAAAGGATATTGCGTTAAAAGTGCACAACCAGTCTCTCCACTACACATTTCCCATCTGTTTACAACATTTCAGAAATTAACTTCAATGCCATTCTCTCTAACTGTTTGATTAAAATTACTTAGTACAGCCAAGTGATTTTTAGTAGACTGCTCCATTTGCCTCATTTCCTCAAATGAGGCTGGCAGTTTCAAGACGTGCATTTCCCATAAGAGTGGTAAGGGATTGGTATCAAAATCTGGGCATGTTTTGTCAGAATAACCTAGTTAAAATAAAGCCTCTTGCCAGACTTTCCTCCTAACTGGTATTTCAAATGCTGCTGTTCTGAGGTTTTGTGATAATGGCATGTAGGGAGAGAAATTTTACCAAAATAATAGAAATATTAATTTGGAAAAATGAGGAAAATGCTTTAGACTGACTGGAGATTTTGTAGCATGACTGTCACTCTTCACGTCCCCAAAACTGAGAGCTTTCTACGTGCCTCAGTCTTCGGTTGATTCCATTGATGTGCTAACTGAGAATGTGCTTTCCTCATGGTTTTGGTACAGTTCTGGTGTAATTGTTTCTTAACTATTTCACATTTCAAGCATGTGCCAGAGATGGAATAGAAATAAAAGTAACAAAAGGCATGAGATGGTAGTAGAATTGAAGATATAAATGGTTTAAGTTAAGCTAAAGTAGTGTGTTTCATTTGGAAAATCAAAAAGCCAACCGACCAGGAACATACAGAACTAAGCAAAAGAAGTTTGCAGATAAACATAAAGAGCATTAGTTGATAAGAGGCACTAATGGCACGAGGAGAACTTCTAAGTATTTGAGGAATAAAATGGTACCAGAGACATAGTATGTTAAAAAATCACAGGGCTTTTTAAAGTCGCTCTCAAAATTCTTCATGCTTTAGGTTTTTTATAAGCTGTAAGTAATCTTTTAAGGAGACTTCCAAGAAAATTATATCTAGGAGTATAAATATATCTGGATCAGTTCTAACAGTTTATGGTCTTGAGTAGTATATGTATGGTTTTGAGTAGGAGATAAAATTGTAGTTCTACTGATAATTATTTAAAAGATTGCACTTAAGTAGGCAATGTATGTAACTTGAGAAAATTACAGTTAAGGCTTTTCTTCAGAGAAAAAGTAAAAATAAAAGGCAGGATACACTTGGCATTTTCTCTATCAGAAGTTTGACGTGTTGTGTTGAAAGTAATAGGTAGGGCAAACGTAAATGGAAGATTTGAATAAACTTCAGAAACATAATGAAATCAGAGATAATAAACATAAATCTCTATTGTAAGAAAGGCACTTGGTCAAAAGGACCCCAGTTAAGGTTCCAGAACTGTATTTGGTTGCTCATTATTTTGAAAAACATTCATTTTAGGGGCTGAAGTGTTCCCAACTTATTCTTTGCCTAGGGAGATTTTTTTAAACACTATGAACTAATTTTCAGCCGTTGTTAAAAGTGTGTGGGAAAGAGAAAGGTGAGGGAAAAAAAAAGGAAGAGAAGTAAAGTAAAATCTTGATCTGCTTCCAGTGTCTGTGCAGCCATTGCAAGTGATGATGGAACACTTGTGGAGAAGGAGCATCCTCCTTTGTAATGAAGAAAATCAGATGTAATTTGGCAGAGCTGGAATTGTTTTAAAGTCTTACAGAATGCGTTCAGCGTTTGATTTGCTCTTACACGTGTAAAGGTTCTCTGGTATTGCATTTTTTGCTGCACTACTTCTAAACTTCAGCTGCTTTGGGGCACTTTCTTCCCAGCTGGCGTGCTGTTGCTGTAGGAGTTGTGCTGACCTTTGGAGACTCCGGTAACGCGGGAGAGAGGCGGGAGCACAGCATGGGCATCCTGCAGACACTGTCTGGTTTTCAGCGCTCTCTCTGAAGTTCACTGACGTACCGATCCTTCTTCATCATTGTCCTGAACTTGTTGAGGTTACTACTGGCATTTTTAATGAGCTTCATTTTTTTCATTGCACCTTCTGTTGTGGGCGTCTTAGGACGTGTGTAATGGTTCCACATTTCAGGCTCTCCTCAGCAAAAAAAGATGTTTTTCCAGGGGGTGTAATCACTGTCTGAGACTGATAGATACATGTTGCAGAACCATCAATTAAGACAAGCTTTTCCAAGCATATGACCCTGTTATCAGGAATTAAACCATCCATCGCAAACAGAATTAGGAGGGATCTCCATTGATGCCTATTGGCTAGAAATCAATGCCTAAATCATTGTTTATATGATCTTGCTTTCATCAAGCATTTCTGCCATTTAATGCTCTCCGTTGCCAATTTCCTGTTCAACATTTGTTCCTGGCTGTCTTCATTCTCGATTGCGGTTTACAGTCTGTCAATATTTATAGCTTCTGTTGTGCTGTTAGCCTCTTCTCTGTCCTTGTTTCTTCTTAGGTTGTATTTCTGAACTGTGGTGGGAACCATAAGTAGCTAAAATCTGGTTCTTTGTGGGGTGAGTTGGCTCTGTGACTACAGAAACTTCTGTAACTCAACTTTTATTCCATTATCAGTCCAATACTGACAATATTTAAACATACTTGACTGCTTTCTCAAGCTCCTTCTTTATCTCCACAATCATCTCTGTCTCTTTATCATTGGGTTATTTTCCTTCCAGCCAAAACCACATCCCTGATTTTCTCCTGTGGGTAGGGAAACATCTCCTTGAGCTTTCTGTCTAATGTGATGCCACTCCCTCAATTCCTTTTTATTTTTTGATGATATTTATTTGTAGACCTAATTATTAATATTTCCAGTCATCCTCTTGCTTTCTGCTCATATTGAAGGAACTTTCTCCTAGTTCCATCCTTAGCAGCTACAGCTCAGGCACATATTTCATCTACATCTTTTGCTTAGGTTTTCCCTCCATTTGGAGCATGTTTCACCTTCTTGTGGAGATGCTTTTTACTCATGGTTCTGAACAACTATCTTTCTGATGAGTAGCGCAGTGCCTCATTTGCTGGTTGACATTCCCTTTTCCTGTTGATTCAGGTGAGCGGGAGAGATTCACTGGGTTTTTTGCATAGCTAATGTAAACAGACTTCTGTGCTCGCTGAGGAGAAGGATCGACAGTAGAGATTGCAACCGCTGCTAGGCTGTTCCATTTTTTCCACTGGAGAAGGAGTTTGACTTCATCTGTAGGTGTTCATGCAAGAATCCAGCGTTCGTTTTACAATTGTCTTTGCAGACCAAATTCATGCCTCGAACAAATCCATAGAACTTTTCTCTCTAGCCATAACTTCTTTGAATTTGCTCTCGGTTTAGTTGATCTGGTAGAAAAGTGAACATAATCTTCAGTGTTCTCTGTGGTGATTACAGTACTAGTTAGAGTAATGGCTGGGCCAGGTTGGATGGGGCCTTGGGCAACCTGATCTGCTGGGAGGTGTCTCTGCCCACGTCAGGGGGTTGGAACTGGATGAGCTTTAAGGTCCCTTCCAACCCAAACTATTCAGTGATTCTGTGGGGGATTTAGTTCTTAAAGAAGTCTTGAAAATGTATCCATGCTCATTTGTGAATCAGGTGGTTTCTTCCTGTTGAGTGAACTACCACAACTGCCAGTAGAAGTGGAAACTAAAGAAAAACTTCACTGAGCATGTATTCCCACCTTGTGTTTATTTATTAGTGTCTCAGTGCCTGTTCTTATGATGGCTTATAGTGCACAAAAGGCTTGAAGTAAACTCTAGGATTCTGTTGCAAAATTACTTACAAAGCACGCACTGAATAAGCATGTTCTTGGGTTTTGGAAATTATTAAACTAGATTTTAAGATGTAATGTTGATACATCAGCTAGACATATGGCTGTCTTCCTTGTGGCATATGGCTCGTGGCACTGCTTTCTGGAATACCTAAGTGTATCATAGCAAATAATGATCTCAGGAAAACAAACTCAAATTTTAGAACCTCTGTTGTTAGCTTTACTTTAGTGAAGTAGTAAAGTAGTGCTTTTTCTGTGGTTTTAGTGTTACACAGCTGTCACAGAGAAGAAAACTTGTTTATGTGAAATAATATTGGTGCCTAATTCTTATACTGTACTTCTCATCAAAGGGATCTTTTTAAGTTAAAGTTGTCATTAAATAATAAAATACTTCTCAGTAACTAAATAGCATGCTAAAAATGAGTTGGGATTAGATAAGAAGCAAGGAACAGCATCTCACTTGTGAGCTTTTTTCTTGTATAATACATATTGGAATATTTATCTGTTTTAGATAAATATTTTTACTTTCAAAAAAGCTAATTGTTGTTGATTATTGTGGTTCTGAATGAAGCACTGCTTCCTTCCCAGAGGGCAGAAATTTTAACATGTTATTGATAAATATATCCATATTAATTGTGGTGGAGGCAAGTTAAAGAACGATATTGCATAACCGATCCGATATGAAAATGAGAGTGTGAATGAATGCAGCTGTCAAGCAGTTGCATCTTGTTGGTTGATTTAGAGAGTTAGATTCATTTCTGCTAAATCACCTTGATTAACAGAAGTTGTATTTCTGTTCTCAGGATGTTGAGATATTTACAGGTGTTTCATTTGTTCAAATATCTAGGAATTATTAACTGGCTTAGAAGATAAGCGATACTGTAATAACAGGATGCTTTGTTACTTCAAGACTTAATTGATCGGGTAAAGTAAGAAGCTTCTGTAGCTTTAATTTCACAAGTGCTTTTCAGAATAATTTCAGAGCACTGAAGGTGGCTACGTATAATTAATGTTATTCTTAGCACTGAGAATTCAGAGGGTGATTACTTTGGAACTATGTATGCAAAACTGATTGCAAAGCATTTCTGCTTCATGCAGAGACAGAGGATACTGAGGAAAAGAGCCTCCACTGGTCTGGGTCCAGCACCTGGCAGCTGGTGGTAGGAGAGGTACGTCTTACAGGTGGACACCAAAGCAGAGTAATTCAATCTCTGTTAATTACACAGCTCCCAAGAACTATTTGGCTATTTTGGAACTTCTTGCAAGATACCTGCAGTAACTATAATCAAGTTTTCTGACTATTAAAAATAGCTCATATCTCCGTAGCAGTAATTGGGAAAAGGTCCTGTTGAACCAGATGTTAGCAGCATGTGTAAGTGTCTTTATGAAGGGGATCGCGTCCCTTAGTTTATAAAACACCAGGATACTGCAGTATTACTGATGATGCACGTGTGTTTGATGTGTTTGATATTTTTTGATCAGCATTCATTAAGGTTTACATAAGAAGGTTGTTCTTTTCTCTTGTGGTGTACCAAGATGTGTACTGTAAAGCCAGGATCAGAAACTGCCTCGTGTTTTCATACCTGGCAGTATATTCCTTATTTGTGTTAGCATCTGTTAGTCCCATCAGCATGTGCTAAGTTAGAGCTGAAAATCTTGACCATTTTTTTGGTCTGTCAGTGCAACCAGGCTAACACAACTGTCGAGAGTTAGTATGTTATATCAAGAAATACCTTTAGTTCTTGTCACTGAATAAAGAAGACAGAAGGGAGAACATGAGGAATAAATGAGTGCAGACCCTTCTGCAAACTCCTGAATCTATTCCATGTTTTTCTGGTAAAAGAACACCAGACGTTTTGCAGGTTTTGAAGTGAAGGCAAGATTTGTCTGGAATTTAGAGAAATGACATGTTTTGCCTTACCATTTGTATGTGCAAAATGAAAAGAATCTTCAATTATAGTTCTTGGAGCAACTTTCCAGAGGCACTGGGTGCTCTTGTTGGTGCAATCGCTGTACAGAGCAGCATAGGTGGAACAGGGAGCCACGTGTTAGGGTGCTGTTGGTTTGAAAAGAGGGACTTTGGCTAAGCCGATCACATCTTTGTATACCAGTTATCTATCGGACTACATTCCTGACCACATCTCCCAGGAAATGGATACTTACCGCAGTG
Organism: Phaenicophaeus curvirostris; assembly: GCF_032191515.1. NCBI lineage: Eukaryota > Metazoa > Chordata > Aves > Cuculiformes > Cuculidae > Phaenicophaeus > Phaenicophaeus curvirostris. The sequence goes on from NC_091405.1 coordinate 18,900,667, forward strand.
CAAAATTTCTGACTCTGCGAAGCCACCCGCTTCACAACTTTGTCTTAGATCACTTCGAGCCACTTGGCCCTCGCTTAAATATTCATCAGGCTTCTGATAATTGTGATAACCCTTATAGGCTGCAAGCATGGCAAATTAGCAAAAAGATGATTGATCTTTTTTTATATGCAGTTTTATCTTCAACCTTTCCTGGATATATGTTATACTATAGTAATAATTTCTTCTCTAAGGTATTTGCCAGTATCTGGATTTGCACATCTATTTACAGTTGCCTTGAAGCCTCATAATTACAATACAGCTGAAATGTCCATTTTCTTTCCCTGACTACAAATAGGGATCAATCGAATTTTAAATGACTGCTTACGGGCTAGCTTCCGATCATGACCTTTGTAAATGATTAGAGCTCACCACTGTTGCTATCTACCTTGAAAGGGTAAGCGGGCAGGTCTGTCTAACTGGCATTTAATCTGGAAGAGAGCCAAAGATATTTGAGCTAAAAACCTAATATGAGTTGGCAAAGAGAAGTATGTATAGACCTTTGCACTATTATTTAGGCATTTTTCCACATTTCCTTTTTTATATTTAGGAAATTCTTTTATCCTGTAGATAAACAAGATGTGTATTGGTAGATAATGTTATACTGAAGTTAGGATAATAACTGAAGCTGTGAAATACAGAGCATAAAAATGTAAAAAGTGAGTTTGCAAACTCTAAATGCACTGAATTTGCTCATTCTGAGGAACCTGAAAATATGTTGCATGGCTAAATGGATAAACTTGAAAAATGCACTAATTAGGATGCATGAAACGGCCCTGCTTTGTCCAGGCAGAAGTGAATGGCGAAGAGATACTGCCTGTTGGTACTTTTTTGTTTAAGCCTCCTTTCCTTTTAGCACTGGCCAGTGTAGTTCAGGCCCCTCTTCTATGTGCAGTTACATATCAGTAACGGCTGAGACAATTCTACCTATGCTTGTCGGTTCAGTTTGGATTTAATGAAGAATTGTGCCTGTACCATCCAATGTTTCTATTACCACTGCTGCATTTCTTGAGGTAATCTGTGCGTTCTGTTGAAAGGGGAGCAAGTACAACATCCACGGGATTAGAAACCAAATACCTCCTCTGAACTGAAGCATTTTGCAAACTCAAAGTTTTGAAATTAGTAAGAATGATTACTAAGAGCAATGAAGGCTTTCATCTAATTAGAATCATATGTTGTGTTACCCAAGTGCTTATCATTGTGTAGTGTTGGCGATCAGAATATTTATTTAAGTGATATTGTTAGTGGGAATATGTCTCATCATTAACTCTCTAATAGGATCATACAGTTTATAATGAATATGCAATCGTACCTCTTCCTCATGCATTGAACAGAGTATTTTCTCTTTCCTGTAGCACTCTACACCGTTACATAGTGGAGCTGACAGGTTGTTTTCTTAGTCTCAGACCAGTCAAATGCAGCGTTACCTGAATCCTAACCACGGAAAACAGCTGTAAATTCAGTTCATAGGGTTTTTGCGTCAGCATTACCTTCTGCTAATGTTTAGATACAGATCTCTTATTCATTTAGATATGATGTTTTATAAAGCAAATATCAAGTGTATATTTGAAATACTCAAATTAAATCTGAGATGAAAGAAAATGAGATATAATTTGAGGATTTGAATTGGTATTTACATTGTTCATATCAGTCTTACTGGAGATGTGTAATTACCGTGTAGTGTAGTAGTTTTCAAGTGAGGTAGTTTTCAAGGACAAGGATGGAGTTTTCAAAAGCAATTGAGTTATGTGGAAAAAATTACGTGGAGAAATCCTGTGGAAAGTCAAGACAACTTCTCTACTTTTGTTATTACTGTACTGCAAGGCTGCACGCTTGAGCTGCTAAAATGGTATTTCTTGGAACAGCAAAGTACTCTTAGGGATTGCTCATGTGTGACTTTTACTTCATGCTTACAAGTCTGAGAATAACTTTTTGAAATGACAACAGAATAAAAACTAACCAGGTTTTTCTCCATCTCATAGATGCAGCAACAAGAACTTGCACAAATGAGGCAGAGGGATGCCAATCTAACTGCGTTGGCAGCTATCGGTCCCCGGAAGAAACGGAAGCTTGATTCACCTGGACTGCTTTCTACAGGAGGAGAGGTATGTGTCTGTGCTCATAGTAAGAGAATTTATTGTTTCAAAACCTGGTAAGAATAAGTAGAGGTGCTACACGCCAGTATTTTCAGTGAATTGTGTAACTTGGAAAACATGATGCAAATTACTGAATTAGAAGGACTGTGACTCCAGTTTGCCTTGCATCCAGTTAAAATGGCACCTTCTTGTAGTCGTATTTTCAGGTGTTACCTTCCAACAGATAATTAAGGAATATTGTAGAAGTAAGTTACATGTGAAGTATAGGTCTTCCCATTAATCCGTTTCCTGCCTTTATACTGGTTTTCTCCTCTTCATAATCCAAAGGAAAACAGAAAAAAGAGTAGAGCGTGAAGAAATATCTGGAAAAACATAACTGTAGTCTTGCTTACAGTTTGGGCTAAGAGCTTGTCGTACACCAGTAAGTGTGGTTTTGTGTCAATTGTGTGTCAGAACTTCTCACAGAATGGCTGATTGTCCCCTCCAAATGCACAAACGAGTTTGTAACCATGCTAAATTGTATGTAATTTTCATAAGAATACTGTGCTCTAGGGGTAGACTCTGTTTTGGTAGCATGATTCTCCCATTGTCTTAAATAGAGAAGCACCTGTACTACACGATGGAATGGAAAATCATGAGGAGTGTGATAGATATTAACCAAGGTGGAGAACTAGGATGACGTAGTTGCATTACCTTGGATAACTCTGTAAGAGTACGGAGTTGTTAGTACAGATAGAGTTGGGCTTCTTTTGTTTCTACTAAATATGCCTTCACAATAGGAGTCAAAGTAATTTTCCCTATTATATGTCTGTTCTGAGGAAAATGCAAACATTTTGTTTTGAATAGCTGACTAACAGTTTTGGCTCAGACATTCGACTGTCTAAATGCCAGGCATTTCCAAAGGCCTTTTTATTTCCTGGTTTGGGTAGCTTTTATCTGGCTTCTCCCTCTTTTCATGTGCTAAGATTAGTGCTAAGGAATTAGCTGAGCTAGGAATAGAGGTGGATCTTGTTTATACTCTAAAGATGTTTTATGACTTCATATATGTAGGAGGTGCTCTCGTTTTCTGATCAAATTAGTTTCAGACTGAGGGAGCTTCCTGGCGTTTGTGTTGTCCTGTCACATTCCCTTCCTTTCAGTCTCCATACTTATAATAAAACATGGATCCCTTCAGATTTTAACAAATGTACATTGCTTGTCTTTACTTGACCAAAGGAATATTTCCTCCTAAGTATCAGAATTTTTTATTATCTATTACTTCTTTTAAAAATGTTCCTTTTTTAAGCTTTGTAGTTTGATGAATTAAATTGTGGTTGCTTTTGGTGGACCATTTTATTCAGCTATAGGCCCGAATGGGTTGCGGTGAATAGCTTCTCTCTCCCTCTAGAAGCTCTTTACTCTCCTGGTATTCTGCTTCAGGAAAAGTAGAAGGTCTGAGGCAAATCCCAAAGGCTTCTGGAGATTTTTCCTTCCTTTTGTTGCTCCTATAGCCCAGATTGTGCTGAACTTTTGTGTTACACAACTGACAAATTATCCTTGAAGTTTTTGCCGATACATGGGTTTCCTGGAGTCGTGAATTGTGTGGATCTTCTGCCAGTTCAAACTGAATTACTCCCATCCCTCTGCTCCTAGCATCTAACCGTCTTGGCCAACTCTCATCGGTGCGTGGCTGCAAGCTGATTTCAAGGACTTGGATGCTGTATCTGGATTATTCGATGTCTTTTCTGGGGATAAGATCTAAAGTATTGTAGAAGCTGTGTCATGCAGTTTGGCTGCTGGAAACTCCCTCTTTGTGTTATTCTTCTGAGGTACTTACTGGGGCCACTAGGTAGACATTAACTCAGCTCCTCAAATACATTTCACTCTAAAAAGGTGCTGGAAATTTGCATTGTTTGTCTAAGACTATCTGATTTCTCTTCTTTGGACTTCTGAAGATTATAAACAACACTGAACAATTATATAATCGTAGAATGCATTGGGTTGGAAAGGACCTTGAGAGCTTGTCCAGTTCCATCCCCTGCCATGAGCAGGGACACCTCCCACTGGATCAGGGGCTCCAAGCCCCATCCAACCTGGCCTTAAACCCCTCCAGGGATGGGGCAGTCACCCCTGCTCTGGGCAGCCTGGGCCAGGGCCTCCCCACCCTCATAGGGAAACATTTCTTCCTAAGATTTAATCTAAATTTACCCATTATAAGACTATGTCCTGCCTTACAAACATCCCCTTCGCCCAATTCCACCTTCCAATGTCTGACTTCCACTATGGTCTGTGACCCTCTGATTTCTCCACACAATTTCTAAGCATCTTGAGTTCTTGCTACCGATAATCTTTGTTTGCAAGAACTTCCTTGGCCTGCCCTTTCTTTTTTTGTCAGAATGTCCAGTTTTTGTCATTGAATTTCCTGGTCTCCTCATGAATGTCTTTTGACATATATTTTTGCTTTATTTTGCAGCTGGGACACGGCACATTCACTGACCTAAAGAGATACCATTTACAAGTCATTCTGCCCCTGCATGTTACTTTTTTTTTTCCTTTTCTGAACTCTCTCGTTTGCTGTTTTACTTAGTTGCATTGGGCCTTATTTTTTAAAAAAACATGTTAAATTTCCATCCAACTTGTTGGTTCAACAGAAATACTTGCTCACAGTTTCTTTTTGGATATCAGATCTTTTTAATAATAACATTTTGATCTGAGCAGGAGGTCAATTCAGGGAGTAGTGATAGTTATGTTGCTTTAGAGAAAAAGTTGATGGAAAAGCATAGTGTATCTGTGATCAAATACTGTTTGTTGTGTACAGAGAAATGGCTCTTACACGGCTTTTATAAATGTGAAAAAGCTTGGGCTCATAATTGCAAATATTTTTCCACCAGCGCTTTGTTCAGGAGTGATTTCATTAAGCTTGTTCTCTGTCTCATGTTGCCAGGCTCATTTCAAGCTATAGCTAACCAGACTTTGGTTTTGGATGGCAGGATGAGCTGAAGTTACCAAGGCCCAGCCCATCGCTCACCTCTTCTGCACGAGCACGGCTGGATTTTTTGATTACCTTTTCAGAGGAGATAGAAAATCAGCAGTTTTGCAGTGAGGTTATTTTTACATCATATGTAGTCTTTGATTCTCATCTCCATGCAGCCGTATAAAAAATTCCTTTCTGAAAAACGGGAAAAAAGATTTGACAGAAAAGTGGGTGAGTAGGGGTGAGCCGTGCTCGAGTGGCACTGCCACCAAACATGGGACTCGATTCAGACCGTGATTACACAGTAGTTGGAGCTAATCTGACTGGCATCTGTATCCCAGTCTCTGGTTGTGCGTTCCTGCCTCTTCCTGTTCATTGACTCTGGCTTTTGTTGCACCCTGTGCTAACCCGTTTCCATTTGATAAATTGGCAGAAAATGAACCTAACAACAATAAAAAGTGAATTGTTTCTGCTTAGCTTGCTGAAGTAGTTTGGCCTAGAGCCCAGTGAGCGCTGGAAAAGGAACTTCCAACAAGGCAGAGGCAGCAAACTTGAGATCACCTGCTCTTCATTCGCTTTCTTTTTAGTATCTTTCTCGTCTTGGATTTTAGATAGTCTGCTAGAAACACAGCTTCCTCTGTAGCAGCCAGCAGCTCATCAGTAATTCCACCTGCTTATTATTATAATGTGGTTTAGATCAAGAGTAAAAGAGAAGGGGTAAAGAGAAACGAGATACCTTGGGAAGAGTTTAGCTTCTCTGCCTTGCAGAGTTGAGAATATTACATTTGCAGGATTTTATAGTCTTTTACATTTATTTAATGATGCTAGACAAAAATATTGGAAAAATATCTTCAAGTGGTGCTGCTTTTTGGAATTTAATGTATGATTATCAAGTTAGGTGTCTAACCATCCTGAACCGTGTTGTGCAATTAGCAGCAGTACGGCCTAATTCTGCTTTGCTGTGTGGGTCCCAGTAATGCTTGTCTTGGTACACAGCAGAGGATGGCAAAGGCAGGGCAGTGGATGGCATTCAGGAAAGGGAAGGCAGCCTAAATTCATGTCCATTAGTTATTATCCTTAACCATCTTTAATGTCAAATTAAAAATAATAATTATTTAGTTGCTTTTGTTTACCTTATGCGTTTGTAATCTATCCCTTTTCCCATTTTCAAACCTTTTTCTTGAATTCTAAGGCTTTTAAGAATTAGGATAAAAAATTTGTTTTGTTTATGAAGTAGATACTTTCATGTAATTGTATGAGTTCAGGCTATAAGAAAAGCATTAACCATCACAAGTCTTGGTCAGGTAGCTTTCCAAGTTAAATATTTGTGTGGCGCTAAGATGGCATGAATGCAGAATTGGCCCATTTTGAAGTCCCTCATTTTTTACTGTGGAATTAAAGCGTCGAGGTTAAATGCAAGTATTTTTCTGTATTTAATGATAATAACAATTAAATAATTTGGCTTTTCATCCAGACCTATGGCTAGTATCCCAAAATACATAAATACAGAGTGTGTGTTTGAAATATCTGAGGGTATAATTTGTTTAAATATCAAGTGAAAGCCCTCTCCTGGTACTTGCTGGCACAGATGGTTTTTGAATACTGAGCTTCCAGAGGCAGCTTCAGGGCTAGTTCAGTGAATCACTGCTTATTGAAGACAGTCATTTTAGGGATAAGAAAAAACCTTCTTTCTCACGTAGCGGAGGAGCAGTCATCTTAAGGATATTCAGCCAACTACACCAAACACCATCTTCCACAATTTGCAGGACCGTGTGGGCCAGTGCTCAAGGGAGATCAGATACTTGGTGTCTTTCCTCTTCCAGTTTATTCCAACCATTATAACAGTCAAGAAAAATGATGTTCTTGCAGACCTGGAAAGTCCCAAACCAACTACAGTTAAAGCAGCGATGTTTTGTGTAGAGCAAAGCTAATTACTGAAGTGATTGCAAAATGTATTTTGGGTACAAGGCACCACATTTTTTTTAATTAAGTTTATTTTTTTAGATGGTATAATTTGAGCATTTTAAAGCTCTTGTCATGTTAAGGTTTTGTATAAAACACCACTAAGATTCTGGTTTGAGACTTGGAAATCTGTGCTATGCCAGAGATTTCCAATGCAAACATAGAAAGATTCCTTGAGTATTCCTTTCCATCAGCTCTTTATACTACTAGTAATTCCTGATTCCTGTGTGGAAATGTAAGAATGAATTCATCGTTATTTGGGAGGCACTTGGGCACTCTGACACAGTTGGAAAAAAGTACTTTTGACTGCAGTCGCTTTTTAGTTATCCAGGACTGAGCACGATTCATTTGTTCGCACACATTCCAGCTGGCATTCTCACTTTATGCTTGGGTTATCCATAGACATTTCAGCAACCTCTGCAGTTATTCCTTAAATATTTTAAGAATATTAAGAAGAAATCAGGACACTAGGTAATTTTCTTTTTGGAATGGGTCAGACATGATAAAAAGTACAACAGAGCTGTCTCTTGGAAAACCAGACCTTGCTCCACTCCTTTCTTGCCCTTTTAAACCAAAAGATTTAAGTAGCTCGTCTTGCAGGAGTCTGTAACAGAAGGGTTGTTAGTTGGGTTCTCTCCAAAGTGTCTGCTCGAAGAATATCATGCAGATTTAGAAGTTCGTGAATCAGCCAACATAACTGTGAGGCATAACTGCTTCTGGCAGATCTGAAAGAATTAGAACCAATGAATAGTCTTATAGTTTGGGGAAAAACACCAGTCGGTGGGATTGCCGCGCTCTGAGCGAATCTTTAAGCTATTCCTTCACCTTTTTGGAACTAAAGTAATTTTATGACATCCACTTTCAAAGATCCTTGTTCTACAACTCAAGTCTCGGCTTGGTCTTCCCCCTCATTAGCCAGCTCTTGTTAAATTACTTCTAAAGTGGTCAAGATATATTTAGAAAGCGCTAGAACCTAAAGATCCTTCACTCTTGTTAAGCTTGAGTTATGTGAAAGCAGATACAATGGACCAGAACACCTTCTGCAAGTGTTATGGTCCAAGAAGCTATAGCTTGCTTTTGCGCTTTTAAACCTGTAAACCAAGAGCAGAACAGGAGGAATTTTTATGATTTATTGTATCATTGCCTTTTCAAGCACTCTTTGCTCCATGCATCACTGATGTGATAGAATGTAGTGGTTATCTCAGACCTGTTTTGGTGTAGGATGTCGCTGCTGCAGACAGTTATGATATCATTTGAGGTATCCCAAAACAATTAAATATATGGGTTTGAATTTTTAAGGAGACAGAAGAAAGTTAAGGAGTCTGTCCTTATATTTTGTTATGGAATTACATGCATACTACTTGATCAGTCTTCGAAAATCTCAAGTTTAGCTTCAGCCTCTGTGCTTGCTTTAACTTTTGTATCCAAAAGTCAAGTAAATATTAAAATAAATCACAAAAAAATGTGTTAATATCTATTTGAAAATCAGTCTTTTGAAAAACTATATAGATGTTCTTCTAATTAATAATTGCACCCATTTTCTCATTCTTAAATCTCTTAAATAACTGAGATTTCAGTTTAAAAATAAATTGATCCAATGATGGATTTCTATTTTTAGAAATTCAAATTCAAACTGGTTTCTTGCTCATGACAAACACATTCTGGTTTTTTTAGAATTCTGGTTTTGTTTGTGAAGCAAGATTTCTAAGAATTACTCTAGTGCATTTTACAGACTTAGAGTAAGAAGTAGGAAGACATTAATGGTGATGGATAATGTTATGTTTACACTGATGATTAATAATTTTGATGTGGAGTGAATATATAGAAGTACATTTCCATGCCTGTTGCAAACAGGCAGGAACACAGTGAATTACGAGGCAGTGGAATAATTTTCCATGGATCTCAGTTGACAGGAGGAAAAAAAAAACAGGTAGCAATGCAAAAAATAGAAAGTGGCTCTGTGCCAGCAAAAACATTCTTTTTCACTAGTAGAACAGGTTTCTGTACTGTATGTATTCCTTTGATCTATGTAACACAAAATATTCTGACAGAGGTTCAATGATATTAATCATTTTTTCCTTATTGGCCAAGACAAATTTGATTTTTACTTCATTTGGAGATGGAAGTTGTAGCTGATCCCTCCTGACTGCATGACGTTTATCTAGCACGCAGGAGACCATGACAGCATTCCTGTCTCGGCTTTTCCAAGGTTTCTTACTGAAGTCTTAAGTAATTTTATCAATGTGGTAATGTTAAATAGTCTTTTTATTTATGGTACTTTGTAAATGTAGCATGGGGATTATTAGCATGGAAAATTAGAAGTTGACAAAATGACTTCTGAGTAGTTAATAGTTCATCCATTATTTGTCAATCTCTGTAGAGCTCTGCTGCTGTTACTGTAAAAGAGTCTTGTTTTTTCTTCCTGCAAAAGGCAGCTACCTTGAGGATTTGTGGGGACAAGAGGGTACACGAGCTTGGTTTTTGTTTGGGGTTGGTTTTGGGTTGGGAGTTCCTGTATTTTCAATTGTACTCTCCGTTTGTCTTCCTGATTTTCAGGCGCTGAAGGATAAAGTATATTTTGCAGCCTATGTTTTTCTGACACTTATAATTCCAGAATTCTTCTTTCCTCTGGCTAAATAAAACTGATAAGACTAGGAGAAAGAAAGTCTGAAAGGGTTTAGCTGAGGGTTTGTCAGAATTGACTTGAGTCTCTCCATTGACTTCAGACAGTAAGGCCCAAGGTGCTGTGACATTTTTAGATGTCAGGGAAAATAATTCTTAAAACCTGACCAGAAAATTTCCAAGGTGTAACTTTTCAACATATGCATGCAAAGGTTTAGGCTGCATTTTAAAGCAGCCATGTTTCCCTTTTAATTGATCCTTCTCTAGAAGAGACAGATGAATCATCACACACATTAATTTTCCTTCTCCCTTGCATCCCATTCAGTGCCAGAGAAATTTTGTGGAATGTTTTTTTGGTTTTTTTTTACCTTTTGGCTAAAGAATGCTTTACTGAAGCTGAGATTTTTAAGAAGTCTAAAGAACTTGAATTTCGTTAGGATGTCCATTCTTGGATATTCCCAGACTGATCCTTTACAGAAAGTCAAGTAATGTATCAGTCATACAAAGAGTGACAGTTAGAGGAGCCGTAATGTAATGTTTGCATTACCTTTAGGCAAACAGGCTTGAACTTCAAGGGAATCCTGTTGCCAGCTTCTATTGTAAACGTGTTACCTAGAAGTACAGAACAAAACATTGTGTTATTTTACCTGATGAATATTGTGGGACCAAGCAATTGTCCGAGCCTCCCTCCCAAACAACTGTATCTAAACTCTGCTTCTGTTTAGTTTTGGCTATTTCAGAGAACCTCTTCTTACAGGGTAATGAAATCTATCTGGGAGTTCCGTTTATATTTCATAATGTAAGACCCCGAGAAAAGAGTTTGGAATAACCAGACAAGTTCCTCTTTCTTGAAAGTGTGGAGTTTTCTGTACAAGCTTTCTCAAGTCTTACAGGAGCTCTGCGTTAATGCTCTTTAAATGGACCTTGCCACCACTATGCATTATGTGGCAGTGGAATGTTGCCTCATGTTATTCTGTTGAAGAGAAGATGTTCTTGAACCTCAAAAAAAAGAAAGAAAAAAGTCTGATAAACATTTCATTCAGACCTTACTGCATGTAGTAAAGAATTATCCTTTTATTTTAAATAGTCCTAATCGAAACAAAGCTCAGTGTGTAAGAAAGAGGAATGAAGGCAAGCCTTTCATGGTTTCCTCTTACCAAGTCTTCCAAGGTTGTACTGTATGTCTGAATGGTTTCTTTATCAGTTTGGGAGACTTTAATGTGTTCATATCATTCGTATGTAGAGGTGCACAAATTTTAGAAGCCTGTCTCTGCTACAGGTTTCTAAATGATGTCAGTATGAAATGACACAGTATCAGCGCTTTGTGGTGCAGGCACATTTATTGTGATCAACTCTGCTGTTCCATGAACGTGGTATTTTTTATTTCCTATGATCTTTTCTGTATTGCAAGAGTATTTTGAGAAAACACTTGTTTAATTTGGAAATGAAAGTTGACTCTTCTTCCATGCTTGTTGACCGGTCTCCTACTGTCCACATTCCTTTCAGGATTTGGTTACAATTAGCCAATGATAAAATTCAAAGGTGTGGCTCAAATATTTAGACCTAGGACTGAAAGTTGTATTTCAGCTTTGTTAAAAACTGTGTACAAGTTGATGTGAACAGTGTGTGCTGCACATCCTTTCTTTGCAACAGAGAGAATAATACGGGTCCTGTTTGGCCACGTTCACCAGAAGACGAGTGCTTGAGCTCCAGACCTGCAAGGACATGTGCACATGCTTAACTTTAAGCACAGTTTGTTTGAAGTTAGTTACATGCCTCCTGTAGAACATTAATTACGTGCAATAAGCTTTTGTTGGATTGCTGTATGTCGGTGTTCCTGTCAATCCCATCATGTTTCCTTCTGCACGAACCTGGGTTTGCTCCTCTCCAACCATGTCTGATGTAGGAAACGCTTTATTTCTTCTTTCCAGCGGTAAAACCAGGGATTGCTTTCTGGAAATTGGAAAAGTCTCACATTATTTGACTACGAAAGTCTTTGTGACTATCGCTGTGTGTTAATGCAGGTTTATGAAGTTTCCCAACGTGTCTTGAATATCACAGACTGTATTTTGCTTTCAAAGAAATAATATAGTACAAATATCTGATAGTGGGATCTTCATCTTGGTCCTCCTTTTGTTACATACTCTGTTCTAGTGAGTGACTAGGAAAAAAGGGTTTTTTGTCTTTGTTTTGCCTGGAGTCAAACAGGAGCATGCTGGTTAAAGGGATTCTGTGGGGGAGTCAGGCTGGAGAGGGCCTGAGGGAACTCGGAGAGACATCTACCACCAGCAGCTTGTCTGTGCTAGCTAATTATAGCTAGGGTACTGTTTACTTTAGTGGTATACTCCTTATTTATTAGTTACTTAGTTACTGCTTGCCTTCAAGTTACAGGCTTGCAGCCAGTTGCCACAGGGGAGGTGCAATGGGAAGGGAAGGGCATCCTGCAGTACTGCAGCTCCCGACCTTGGCCTGCTTCTTAAATGGGTTGTTGGGTTTTTTTTAAATATAGACAATGGGAGAGACAGGCAAAAAGAAAAGCAGGCAGGTTAAAAAACGGGAACAACTTAAGGAGATTTTTGACAGTCTGGAGCAACTGCAGTGATGGAATTATCATGGGTGTCTCCGTGACTGATCAGTCGCTGGGGGGTTTCCTTCCTTTCCCTCCTGTTTTTGGAGCAAAAATCTCAGTTTTTGGTCTATGTGCAGTTACACTGATATGAACAGAATTACGATTTTTATACCTTTTTTTTTAACTGGTACGACTTCGGTGGAATCTGGAGTTAGTTTCACGGGGCAGTTCCACTAGCTGGTAAGTTAGTTCCATATCAGCACTTTTCCAAGCATGAGTGAATCCACACACTCTTGTTTCACATGGTTTACTAAAACTAAGTGAAGCTAGTATAACAATTGTGTGTGGAGATCTGAGGTCATTTAACAGTCCTAATCTTTAACAGTTGGCATCCTAGGCCATTGAACCACCTTGGGGAAACTTACCCTAATTCACCCACTCATTTCCACGATGAGCTTTGGGCAGGGCACAGGGATTCCCTGTCTGAAGGAGGAACAGCAGCAGACCTAGTTCCACTGCTAGTGTTGCTGTTGCTTTTGTTATTCTATTTGTAGTGGTCTTGGTATAATAATTATCTAGGCAAACAAAAGAACAAAGAACAGTCCCGTTGTGTGGGGAGACAAAAGAAGAGAAAGATGAGCTTTTCTGCAGCTGTGTCTGAGAAGGTAGAAGGTATCACAAATAGTGATTCCATGCTTTAGGAGCATGGAAATAGTATTGGCCCGTGCTATAATTATCAATAAAAGAGACATTTCCCCAGTCTTTTCGAGCATGACAGTCTCTTGCGAAGCCAGGAGCATGACAAGAGCTGAACCTGTCTACGATGGACCAATTACTGAACAATTTAGAGGAAGCTCTGTTAGGAGAATGAGCGTACTGTAAGATCCATTAAAAAGGCAAAGTTTCTGTCTCTGAAGGAGGAGGTAGGGAGTAAAAGGAGCACAACAGGTTAAACAGCATTGGCCGAAGAAGTGAGTACCCCTAGGCAGACCAGCATCTCTAATCAGTGGTAGTGGTACTAGCTCTGAGGGGAGGGAAATTCAGGCTGGTGCTCTCATGTAACATTAAAAAGGACAAGCAGTCTGTCAGGGGAAACAGTCATTGGCGTGGGATTTCTTCTCTTGATCAAAAAGACAGCAGCACTGCAGCCTGCTTTATCTATAGGGGAGGTGTTGGCAGAGGGCATTTCTTTTCCCAGGCCACATCACTGTCCTGTGATACATTTTTCCCAAGGTATGAAAGAAGCCACCTGCATTTCTCTATCAAAGTTCTGTTAATCCCTCTTTTTCGTCTTTTTATTTGTTTTCATTTTTATGCTATTACAAGTTAAAAAGAAAATCAAGAATCATTTTTACAAGGCAGGAAGCGAGCGAAATCTGATGGACCTGGAAAAAATGCTTGTCTCCAAAGCCACAATTACTTTCCTCACATCTATAAGTAATTCATTATGAATAACATAAACGCAAGTTCAGTGCATGGTTTCCCTGTCCCTCCTTGAGTTCAGCCTCAAATTACAGTCTTCTCAGCCTCTTCTTCTGTTTCCCTTGGGCAGCATTGAGAACTGGAAGTCTGTTGCCTTTTTGTAAAACTTGTGTTGCCAGAAAATTCTTTTATCAAAAGATGAGATGGGATGAATTTTATGCTGCTGTTGGCTTAGCTTTTATCTTCCTAAGTAACAGAACAAATCTGTAATGAAGAACTGCAGGTGCTGTTCCTAGCATTGTTGTCAGCTATGCAGGTAGTCAAAGTGATTATAATTGCCAGTGATGTTGGGGAGGGGGAGTTATCAAGATTTCAAGTATTCTTTTCATTTCATAATATACCTTAAATACCTTAGAACCAAGATGGAAGGGCTTCCAGGAGAAGAAAGTTAAAATAGAAAGTAGATTTTCTCTGAAAAAATTGTAAATAGAAATCGTGTCTTTGGAAATACTTGACTTCAGAGTGACTCATTTCTTGATTGAGAATCCAGAAGAAGAATTTTGTTTAGTTCAAGTAGTACTTTGAGTCTGAATCTTCAATTAGTTCTTGGTGTTGCAAAATGTTCATTCGTTTGACGTGTTCTGGGGTTTTTCTTGGTGAACGGCAAGAAGAAGCTCAGCAGGTGATCTGGTTCCATGCCGGAACATAATTTTAATTTCTCAGTGTCTAAACCACCTAAGCAATAATACATTATTTTAGAAAACTTTTAATGAAGATCTGACTGAACAGTTGAGAATAAAGTCCTAAAGCAATAGACTTGAGTCAACTCTGTTTCTGTTGGCTCTGGTCTGTATGTAATTAGACCTACAGGTGCATTTCACTTCGACATCTGATCAGTTTGCAACAATTAACAGAAGTTAAGAGTGCTTAATGAACTTTTTACATTTTTTAGTTGACATTCTTGATATGGACAGGAGACTGCACCATTCCAAGTGTCTTCACAAGACTCACCTAGATGTAGTTCGTAGCCCATAAGTTGGCGTTATTCACAGTATTTATTTTAGCTATAGTGATTAATAAGCCAGTTGAACCTATTGACATTTCTTTTCTACAGTGCTTTATATAAAAAATGTGATATAATTCATAATTCAGCTCATTCAGCCTCTGTTGAGCCAGTCCTGGTTGGTGTGAAGTCAAAGGCACTTTTTACACTAGCTCTGCTGAGACACAATGTTTTCTGGACTTTGGACAACAAGGTTATGCATTGCATTTACAGTCATTTATCCTGGTGGTGATCTATACCAATTACTTTTTAATGTAATTTTCTGTATTTCTGCCTTTCATATGTGAGTATTACACACTGCTTTGGCAAATTTAATAAGTAGTAGTGAGGGAGTGGGCGCGAGAAAGTGAAGCAGTGTTTCTTCTTGTAAAAATGTTTCTCCAACTACAGATTCTACAAAATTAGATTTTTGCTTTTCTTGTTGAAATGGCAAATTTAATGTAAGTCTTTGAATTTCAAAATAATTCTTTAACAAGGCCGTATTGTCTCTACTTACCTTAGAGTTCTTTCATTAGACTGCATAGTCATTGCTTCTTAATTTAAATGGGTAATCATATAAACCGTAATAAACCTTCTATACATTTTTAAGGCTTTCAGAGGTATGTTTTATCTCCAGCATTCAGCTGATATATCCAAGTAGCTCTTTTCTGAACATTTCTGATTTGTACCAGATTTCTGATACAATTTTCCTCTAGAAAAGCAAACCCAAAAGCGGCTCATTAAAACCTTTTCCCACCCTTTCTGCTCTCTCCTTCTCAAGACAAAGCTACCTGACTTCTGTCTGGTTAGAATGAGCCTCACGTAAAACAGACAAATCAAGCTGTGTCAGATTAATCCTCCTTAAGCGGCTTACACTCCAGTTGCATAGAAAGTCACCATAACATGGAGAAGTTGTTCAGAATTGACACCAAACTAGAGATTGCATATCAAAGAAAATGCTTTACCTACCTATTCTGAAGTCTAGCCTTTAGTGTGAATTGTTCTCCTGGATCTGATAAGAGAACACTTCTGGCTGGCTGTGCCATATCATCTTGACATTTGGAATACAGATACACGAGACGCTTGTCATGTTAACAGAGCGCTACAACAGTCATACTTTGTCTCAGTTGATGGGGGAATTGCAGCATACACAGTAATTCATGTTGACAGTAACAACTTGCAGATAGGCAGCCTAAAATGGTGAAATCATTATAGAAATTTACTGAACTGGTTGAATGGCCACAGCAGATTGGCTGAGCCAGGCAAATCGCAGAGGCTTCGCATCAGGGAGCTCAGTTGCATTTTTTAACATGAATTTGTGGCTGGCTTATATATCTTTGTAAGACATATTTTCATCTTTGAATACATGTGCCAATATCAAAGTTCGATGAAATACTAAATGTGTCTTTTTGTCCCTGTTGTTCAGACATATAAAGGAATCTTTTTCATGGTCAATTTTTGAGGATAATGTTGAAAAGAAGGCAACCGTGCAATTGAAAATACACCCAGAGAATTTTTATTTATATTTCCTTCTCCTTCAAAGAATGTATTAGTGATTTAATGAACAATATAGTTTCGCATCTTGTTATAATTAATTCACAAAACATTTTCAGATTGCTTTTTATTCTGTTTGCAAATCTCTTATCCATGACAAAAATCTGATTTTTGTCTACAGAAATCGGATAAGATGAGAATTTATAGGAGGAGCTGCCCTAAGTATTTAAGTGACACTATTTATTAAAGAATATCTTTTAAAGTCTATTTTTTTCTCCTGCAAGCTGGTACTTCTCCCACTTACACTTCAAGAGTGTAAATTCTTTTGATGTGCACTAGCTGTAGCATTATTTTAACTGGTTAAAAGAGGGATGTGGCAACCTGTGTCCATAAGTCTAATGCAGTGGCATCCCTAGGTGAAGAAGAGGAGGGATGATATTGTGTCACTGTGTTTAGTTTGCAGGCAGAGCCAGCTCCTTTTGCCTCAGTGTGACAGTCTAAGCTGTCTTCCTGCAGTTCTTACTCATACAGGACAATGTGGCTTTGAATCAGGGAGGGAAGCTGTTGATCTAGCGATATTGTTAATACATTAGTATTTCTCTCCAAAGCACCTAACCCTGCAGTCAAACCCTGCGTGTTTATTATTAGAGGCTATGGGAGGGAGACCCGGGAGCACCTCCTGTTCTTGACTTTAACCAAACCCTAACCAATCACCTACATTTATATATTTTCTTAGAACTTAATTTCAACAAGTTTTAGTCATACCCTCTAGGATCTCTGTAATATGATTCTGTAGGTACAGCAAATTCTTTAAATCGCCGTTAGCAGCAGAGCACAGAGGCGTGTTACAGACTTGAAGCACGAGAGACCTAAGTCTGTAGAGAGAAATATGCTTTGAGTATTATCCATATAAAAAAAAGAGCTATCCCAAACTTTGCATTTAAAAATATTTCTCTAGCGTGTCTCTTTCCGTATAAATGCTGATGTGCGTTGGCATTAAACGATTGTGCAGAGAACGCTCTGTAGCCCAGTAGGATGGGAATTCTTCCATTGTCAGTCTGGCTCTGCTTCTCTCTGTGGCTGACAGGAGTTGACTTTATCTTACGTACTCTTATCTTGTTCATTGCTATTCATAACCCATACTTGTGTGAAGATGGGCCTTTATTCATAAGAAATATTTGCCAAGTTCCTTGTTCCTTTATGTAAAGGAACAATAAATACTATTTGAACATATATACCTTTGATTTGTTTTCATTCTCAGTCTAATTATGCAGCGTGTGTTTTAGACACATACGTCTGATTCTTGTCTTGTGTTAATTTACCTTTGCATGTTAACAAGCCTGAGAAGAAAGCGAGCGGAAACCGTGCTGCTCTCTAGGTACGGAGATGTTCTGGGCCATCTGCACGTGCTGGTGGCAGGGCTGCTTTAGAGGGAGGGAAGAGCCAGGTGGTATTGCAGTTTCAGGATAATTTAAGGAAGATTTAAATCATCCATTTGGGATTCACCTCCGAAGATGGAGAAGATGAAGATTTGGCAAGTGTTCAGCTGTGTGAGAAAAGAGGTCTTGGACATTTGGCTCCATTCCCCTCTCCCCCATTCACTCCTCAGACGCCTGCTGTGATGACTGTTAAGTTGGGAGAGAAGAAGCCTGATTGCGTAGTGGAGTTTGGTTGTGGTAAGCAGGTGGAGATACGCTTTTCAGTATCTTCTGCTAGCTTGTATTTATTCTATCAGCTAGAACTAAAACACATCAAATCTCCTCCTTTAGTTACTCAACCGGTTGCGGTTGAGCTGACCTCTGTGACAGGTAAGGGTGAAGTAATTACTAAGAATTCGCAAAGCAAATGAAAGGTCCTCGGATTTGGGATTGATATTCCAATATGCTGCTGCGCAGGTACTGTATAAGGTTACCGTTTACGATTGAAGTCTCTTTCACCTTTGTATGAAAGCAGCATAATTAATCAGACTGTAATGAATTCAGGTACTGCTGGTTTGTCACCTCAAGAGAGAAGTTACCAGAGCAGGCTGAAATCCAATTGAAAATATGGTTGCGATTATTATTTGGTATTTAAATAACTGGTTTACATGTGTAGTGTAACAGCAGACACCTTTCGGTAAGGTTGGGAAATAGGTTTTGTGTGCTTTGAAATATACTTCCAAAACAAATGGAATTCAAAATTCTCCTGCAAATTTAAAATGAAAGAAATACATTTTATGATGGATTTTATAGCTGGGAAGGGGAATACGTCATATCTAGAAAAGGACTCTGCAGATCTAAGTCTTCTCTGATTCATATATTGAATTTCGTCTTTGCTAACACAAATCTTAGCTCGTTTTAATATGAATGTTGAGTCAGGCATAATCTGGGCCCTCGAAATCAAGAATCACCAAACAAAACCATGCTTAGGCTTGTGGTTTAAGTTGTTACTTCTAGTGATCTTACAAGCGTTATTTGAACAAAGGTGATGAGTTTGATGCTGTGCACATTTCAAGTTATGGGAGATCTCTATCATTATTGTTGGTGCTGTTTTCAAACGTCAGTGCTGTTGTAAATCCTGCCTGTAGTTCAGTAAGAACGTTCCATGAGTTTTATTGTTGGGGAAAAAAATACTCAGGTCTTAGACACTGCTGTATTTGCTTAGGTGATTTTTAACATGCCGTTAATTTATGTTGTTGAGGGAGACGGTATTTCAGCAGTGACTTTTCTAGGGCTTCAGAAAGACAATCGTGGTGCAAGTAACTACACTGGTTGCCATCCGTGACTTCTTGTGGAGGTCACCACTGTCACATGCTGACAGTGGGGTGGTTCGTGCAAGTGCACTCACTTTAGACAAAATCAACTGGATTATTCTCAATAATGTAAATAGGTGGTGTGGGTTGGATGGGCTGGTACTGCCTGGAGTGAATTAGGGAGCGCTCATAGGAGCTCCTCTGCTGGCAGATCTTTGGGATAATAACTTCAGCAGGGGGCGGTGGGGAGCAGCTGGGGGGCATAAAGCCTCTGATCAGCACAGCTGGATCCAGAGCTAACATCTGTCTATAGTCTTAGACTCGACACTTTTGTTAATACTGTGCGCTGTATTTGCATTTGTTAGATTATTTTGGTAGCAGTACTTTCCTGTCTCTAGTGTTCCATTTCTTTCCATAATCCCCCCTCACAGCAAAATCCGTATGGGCAATTCAGAAGAAATAGAACAATTATCTTCATGTAACCCTTTAACAATTATTAACTTTCCTATACTTTCCTAGCGATGGTTATATGTGTAAGTCTAAAGAGCAGCTGTGAAATTAAAATACAGGAATTACAGAAAGAAGCTGTTTAGATGCGTTGCGATTGTCATCAAGGAGAGCAGATACGTGCTCACTCTTTCTCACTCAGAATGGATGACGATGAGGGTATTCAGGATATTTCAGGTTCCTACAGTCATGAAACTCCTCCGTGCCTGTGAGGAAGCGAACGGTTGATGGATGGACAGGAGGTTTGCATTTACAGGCCAACGCACGCTTGACCATAACTGAGTTGATTACAAACATCCTTATCATAAATTAACGACGATAGAGAACGCAGGGAGGGGAAGCTTGGATTAAAAAAGCAACGTTGTGAAGTGGCAGTCTTGGTATCTATTAAGCTTTCTTGCATACACTTATTTATGTCTTTCCCTTTTCTTATATGTTCACTATATGTTTCAGAAAAACAGATCTTGTAAACATATGCTTGGCTTTGGCATGGAATAATAAAGCAGACAAGTGTCACATGAATGATTGTGACACTTGTACAGACGTCTGTGAGCCCAAACAGGACAGGCAAATTATGGTTTGACCCATTAACCATAGCTGTCTTTGGTAGAAAAAACCCACCGATACTTTAATTTAAGCAAGCACTTCAGACTTCAACATGTGATGCTTAACATCCATCCTCTGTCTACTGAAAAATTAAAGCTTTGAGTGGATGACGGGGCAAGGGGGTATGTGTGTGTGTAGAAAAATCGAGCTGAGTGTTTTGATTCCTTTTCATATAGATGCAGATGATGATTTTGCTGTCCCTACTGTTTATCCATTTAACTGCAGTGCTGTGGAAAAGGGAATGGCGAAGGCTTTGGAGATGTCATGCTTTGGCATTATTAACTCCTCAAATTGTCTTTCAGCTCCTGATAGCGTTGTGTTAAGATTTTGGGATGGTAGAAAGGAGTTTTCTACAGCATAGTAATGATGGCTATCTCTCTATAAATGGATAAATGAAGGATCCTGGTTGTGGGGTCAGCTGTGATGGTGCAAATATATTTTTTTATAATTCATTGTTGATGTTGAATTTTTAATTTGAAAGAGTTTTTGGGTTTTTTTTTAAAAAAGAAACTAGGCTGTATAAATTCAGCTGTGTCTCAAAAATAACCCCCATTTATCAGTATTTCCTTTGTAGCTTAGATGTTTCTGCAGTTACATTACAGTGTTGGAGTCTGATGCCACATGAATTTTTCCAGCCAGCTCCCAGTCCTCCTATTGTATCATTTAGTGCCTGTGTGTTGCTGTAACTCAAGACTCTCATCTTTTGCCTTTGTTTCCCATCTTCTTCCATGTGTATTCCCTGCCTTAGCTTTCCCTACCTATTCTTCTTTTTCTTCAAATAAGGAATAAAGGCAGATGTGTTTTGAGGCTGGAGTTCTTTTACCAGAATGGAGACCTCACTTGTGAAACATTTTTTGGAAATTTTATTAATCTTAATGAATTCTCTGTTGCTTGGGTTTGATGATATAGTTGATAATGTGCTAATATGGCTCAGGAATTTAGGACAAAGAATAAAAGTTTTAAGTATTCATGTACTCTTAATTTGAGCATTCTAATGGGTCCTCCAAGCATAACCTTTTATTAATGAGGATATTTTGGAACAAGATTAGCAGTCTATAGCAAGTAATAAACAGGCTGAATGTACATTTGTGGAGACCTCTTTAATGTGAACGAGGAAATGAGATTGGATCTGCTTTGCTAGGAGATGAAAAGCCTATGGAAGTTAAAAGGCATAATAGGAGCAAAAAAGTGAGGCACCGTTTTAGAATGAAATGAGAGCGAAGACTTGGCAGATTAGGTTTGCCTTAAGTCTGCGATAGTTAAAATAACCCCGTTTAAAATTTTTGAAACTGTAATTTACATGTTCCGGTATTATTATTCAGATTAATACTGAAAGGGCAGAAGTCATCCAAGGAACTTAGGCATTAATTTTCTTTCCTTTCACTACTCTGCGGATTGGTTTCAAAATATTTTTCTAGTACCTTGAATTTTGTTGTTATTTTTTGTTGTAACAAGGAGTAACTTTTCTTTCTGACTGTCGATTAATGCTACTGAGAAATAAAGATGCTTTTACAAAATGCTTTCAAGCACAAAAGGAGATGGTTTTCAAGAGATTATTTTACATATTTACATATTTTACCTTAAGCATTTTGTAGTCTCTGCCTACTGGTGAATGTATCAGATTTTTACACACACTTTCAAAATGAACCAGTTTTTGCTTCTAAGCCATTGCAAAGGGAGGAAATGAATTCTAACTTTTTTCACTTCATTTTCACATCCTCACATTTCCTTATTTCACATGGTTTAAAACAAAATGCCTCCAGCATTATTTTTCCTTTCTCAAGAGCAAAGTGAATGTGACTTTTCTAAGGGGGTCACAGGATGCCTCTGAGGCCTGTGGGTGTTACTGGACTGCTGCCTGCTTTCAGCTTAACTGAAGGGCTTGTCATAGTTTTCATCTCCTAAGAAATTAGCCCTAGGTGCTGGCCAGAAGCAGGAGAAGGCAGCATTATGAGTCCCACGCTGGTTATTTCCCACTGACATCAAATCCTGAGGTTTTTAAATTAATCCCACACAAAGACAACCCTTCATTTTGGTGCCAGTTTGAAATTAGACTGCAATAATGACCTTTTTAAGATGTCTAGTTGTTAAGATAACCCCCTGTTGAAACTTGAAGGTAGCCGTCGCTCCCCGCGTTGATAAGACGTTACTGAGGCTTGAGCAGATTTTGTAAAGGTGACCTGAAGTCACGGCCGGTGACTTGACCTGTGCTGCCATCAGGAATGAAACCGATAGCTGACCAAGCCCGCCTCGCCTTCTATCTCCCTAAATCTCAGTTCCAGAAGCAAACAAAGGGTCTTTATGAAGTTCCAGCAGGCAGATTAGTTACAAACTAGTAATAGAAGACAAAGGGGGACTGACTTGGCCATCAGAAAAAGTTAACACTCGGCTCAGAGTGTGAATTAAAAGCCTATCTTTTAATGCTTTAGCACTGGCTGGTGGCTGGAAGAGCTTGGAAAATGGAGTATTAACAGCAACTCTTAATATAAACAAAGAAAAGAAAGCGATTTCATATACGCTGCCCTCAAGTGTTACAGCTGAAGTGACAACTGGCCCGGTAGAAAATGGGAAACAGAGAATAGATCCGTGGAATGTAGAGGAAGTTGTTGTCTAGTGGAATAAACAGAAATTTATATTGGTCCTAAGTCAAAATTATTCGCCTAATTGTTCCTGCCTTTTCACCTTAGGGTTTTGCATCACAAGCCTGTATGAATGTACTGTGTGCAAAATTGTCTTTCATTACCAGTAATAAATAGGTATGAAGCCGGAGATGGTATCTCTTTGTAGTCAAAATAGGTGCATGTAAACAAAGGCGAGACACTGGATATCTAGGAAAAATTATTTTGGTAACCATTACTCTTAGCAATTGTTTTTTTACATTTAAATGATGAAAAAATATGATCATCATCGTCTATTTCTGTTGAAATGATATCTGTGTCATTTTTTACTTGTAAAAATTGTCTCTGCTCAATTTTTCAGGGTTTTTAAATTTTTCAGTGCTTTAAGGCAGTTGCAGTTGTCTAGAGCCTAACTTTGCTGAGGCAGATTTGATTATGATTTTAACTATACTTAATATATGAATATTTCAGCTGTTTCACCAGCATCAGTGGCATGTTTCCCTGTAAAACTGAAGTAGGTCCCGTAGAACAAGCACTTTTCAGCTGTTGGCATGTTCCACCTTTGACTGTTTAGTAATTTCAGTTCTCTTCATCAAAAATAGAAAATATGCATTAAACATATTATTATTTGATGGTGTACGACACCATCTGCTGCCATAATACACTCAACTCTTACTTCTTTGGAGAAATGTACTGTGAAATCTTGGTTTGAATCCCTAGATTTTGAAAATATACAGTATACAGACGGGTGGGCATTCCTTTTTTAACCCTTAGCAGTGCTAGAGATTTAAAGAGCCTTCTTCACCGCGTTTCACAAATTAAAGGCTTATCAAAAGGCAGACATAAGAAAAATACTGTTTATATCTCGCATTTCTCTTTTGGGTATTAAAACAGTGGGATTACTTGCTTTATCAGTTTAAGGAGGCGGTAGAAAATTGAATCGCTCATTTTGTGATCATTTTTCTTCTCTAATACATTTCACCTAGTTTAGAAGTATGGATCAGAAACTCACAAGGAAAACTGATGCCCTTTCCTGCAGCTAAATTAACAGGAATCACGTGGAAAACAATCTGAGCCTTGTATGAAAAGGGGAGCCATTAAAATTAGCCCTAAGCTATGGACTGCACCCAATATCACTAGAACTGCACTCACTGCAGATGTGGAGGCTGGCTCTCAGGCAAACTGAGCTGTGTTGTATAGCTACAATTAAAATCAACTCCTCTGCCAAAAAATAAAAGGGAGGAGGGTAGAAGGAGAACATCAAAGACAGATTGAAATGTGTAGTTAGTAATAAGAGTGGTCTCCTCTTGAACCAAGCCCTGCAGCGATTCATGGCCCCCTTGTTAATGAGAAATTTTGACCTCTGGTTTGTAAGTTAAACTTGTAATCCCAGCTAATGAAGTAAATCAATCCCAACTTCAGTCTGTTGTTCCCATTTTTCTTTGCACAGTGTGTCTGGGAGTTAGGATCCAGGTCTACAAATGCGATTTTGGGGGAAAAAAATTGTTCTGCTGCTATGTAACTTCTCCTGTTTTGCAGATTCACTTAAACATCTTGAAAGCAGACATTATTTTAACTTGTCTGTGCACTTGTAAAAGGTCCTATTAGTTTGGATGCTTTAGAGGCATTTAAATAATAGGCCTGAGCTACCCTTTTTAAAGGAAAGCTGGATTTGTAACTATCCCAAAATATTCGTCTCGTTAACAAATTTATGCTTGAGGAATGTAGATCTGTTTGAAATTATTTGAGGAGCCTTATTTTAAGCTGTAGATTTGAGAGGATACCAATAGCAATTCTGTGTCAGAAAAGAAGGTCTCCCGCTGCAATCTCGATTCTGAGAGAAAACGAATTCGCTAGCAATAAAAATGAATGCAGAGCAATGATGCTAATTTTCATAATGGGTGGATCATCCTTTGAAATACAGACTTCTAGGTCTTGTAAGCCACTGAGTGGCAAAAAATCGAGCCCCAAATCCAGCCCCAGTGCCCTGGTAGAAGCCTCAACTTGATTCCATGTCACACCATGTTATTAAGGAATCCGTAAGAGATCAGCAAACGGTATAAACAGAGGGGAAGCCTTTGTAGCAAAAATAGGAAGATTCCAGACTCATAATGTGATCTCTTAAAAGGAAATAAAACCAGCTAGAGAAGAAAAGCAGCTTGCTTGGAGCTGCTTCACTTTCCTTCTGCATTAGTAATTGGTGTGGCTATGGACCCTACTAAATGGTACAGGCCTTTTTGTTCTGTCTGCTTCTCTCCAAAGAGTGTTTTTACGTTATTTTGTGGCTATTTAGTATTACAGACACTGTTTTACTGGGACAGAAGCTTCCTAACAAAACTTTTTTTTTCTAAAGGAGGGGTACCCAAACCCCCCTGAAACTGCAGGCAGGTTGTTGCATCTTCGCGTGCGTCTCTGCTCTCGCTGGCGGCCGCGGCGCGCAGTGGTGCAGAGTTCTGGCTCTCAACTTTCTGGCCCTTAGTGTTACTTTTTCATAGCCACGTTCCTGTGGTTCGGTCAGCAAACATTGCAGCGTGCCACGGTCTTTTGTAGACATCCCGCATTTAGATTTCTGTCATGAAGGCGGAATGAATGACAAGTGCTGCTGTATTTAATGCAATTTTATTATAGAAAAGGAGAAGTTTTTTCCAGCAGTGAAGCAGGAGTCTCCAGGGATTGATGGAGCTCAGCAGTTGTTTTTGCTGCCGTGACCCCGGAGGTGCTGCATTTTGGTTACCTGGGGGAGTCAGCCTGGTCTGTTCTTTCCTGAAGCTGAAGCCCTGTTATTTTTATGCCTTTAAAATAAGGTGACTCCTGACTGGATTTGATTCCTTGCTGCTGGAAAAGCTGAGGGTGATTCCCTCGGGGCAGGCGGTTGTCAGCAGGCTGCTGGTGTCCCCAGAAGGGATGCGTGTCCCCAGAAGGGATGCGTGTCCCCAGGCTGGGGACAGTGAATGACCTGTCCTCAGCAGGGGACACCTGGCCCTTGTCTGCTGCTCTCTTAACTGATTCACGAATGGCAGATTCATCCCAGTTTGGAGGAGAGGCCTCTTTGTCACTAACTAAAGGCTGTTTTGGAGCTGAGGTGCTCGGCCATGGTCCCTGAGTGAGTTTCTGAACTGATGGGTCTGGAAAAAATAGGCTGATGAACAGTGGCTTTTGCAGAGGACCCGCACATTGTGGAGGGCAAGATGCAGGAGGATTCCTCCCAGGGTAAGGGGGGAGGACTTTGCTGTAGAGGAGCAAAATCTTAATGCAATCCAAATATAGAGATTATAGCCCCCAATAAGTTTTAGCCTGTAATGTATATTTTTCCTAAGTGAATGTGGTGAAAATTATTATCACGCAGTTCCTCCGTATCTAGAGGGACTCCATTCGGTTTGTAAGTAATGCATTATTATGTATCATCTTCAAAGTATACATGAAGGGCTAGATTAAGCTGTATACTACTTTTGTTGGTGATAATACTGTACAATCATTAACTTCACCTGCATTCTTTGAAGATGCTCCCAGCCCTGGTAATGATTTGAAGCTGGGTGCTTTCTGATGCTGCAAATCATTAGTACATTATAAGCAGGAGTTTATAATAACCTACTTTTCGTCTCACTACATTTAAAAGAAGCTCGGTTAATTTTGACAACAAGTGGAAAAACACAGCAGTGAAGCTGTTCTCAAGTGAGATACCTTAGTATATGGAGGATCCCGTTGCGAAGAACTTCGGAAATAATCATGGTTTATTAGCTGCACAGTCTTCTCCCCTTTGTTTCTATTCATTTAATTTAAAGTGAAACAACTCAGCATGCAAAACTAAAATTAGCTGAAAAAAAGGTGTAAGTGAATAAACAGGCAAATCCATTAGAGTCGATGGGTTATTGGATCCCTTGCCATTCCTCAGATGGCGGCCTATTAAAAGTGGTAATGTCTGCCTCCGGCGCGGCCTCCGGGCGAGAGAGAAGGCCAAGACAGGCATATTTCACATGCATCAGACACAAGAATTAAATAGACCAATGTTCCCTAAAAGACTGAAGTACATCTCTTTCTGACGTTCATCTCGGGCAAAAATTCATTGATCTCAGTATGTCCCTTGGCAATTATAAAATATTAAATCCAAGTCACACTTTTCTAGTTGGCTTAATTTTTTCTCTATTCATGGCTTTCTATTTGATCAATTTTAACAAGTTAGGAATAGCATCTAATAATAAAATAAAAACTGCAGAGGGAAAAAGTTTGTTCATTTGACATTCTTATATTTTTGTATTTAGTCTTTAGCCCTCCTTGTCATTTTATTGTATTTTAAATAAATTTGCACACTAAATAGATGCAAAGAATATATATTTATACACACCACACCCCCTCTGCTGTCTTCTTTGAATTAGCAGTTTCTTTTTAAAGCTAGATACTCTTTTTGTGGCTGTGGTATTGCAGTGAAATTTCTGTTTTAAAGCTGAATCTCTGTAGTTAATCACAGTTAATTCCTAGTATCAGACAATAATTATTTCTGTTTCATGTTTCTCTTATTGCGTCAGGCTGGAAAATGTAATATTGGTGGAATTTTACTTTGAATTACCACCTACATGTGCTTTTTTGTTTTGCTTTGTTTTAACCAAAATTTGGTTTTGTTTGTATAAATACCAGTCAAGTAGTAAAAAGAAAAATGACCTGACAGAACCTGGATCTATTTTAACATAAATTTGGAGATTGCAACATCCAGTACGGCAGAACGTGTGGCTTTGTTGATGCTCTTTGCTGATAAGAGACTTATTTTGGGGACAGGTTTTCTGTACAGGCAGTCTACCTGTTGTATTGGCTTCTTCCTTTCCTGCTTAGTGTTCTCCTCTGGCTGGCACACTCGCAACCTTCCTTAAAGAAGCCAACACCTATAAGCAGTCTTGGCTGAAAAGATGTCAAGAAGAATGCTTGGTCTAGGTTGCCTTTCAGAAAGCAACAATTTTAATGATTTACTATCAGGGGAGGTAAAAGGTAGGAAAGGTAGGGGAGGATAACCAGTACCATGTCACTGCTTAATTTTTTTTTAGTAAGAAAATTTATTGTAAATACTAGTTAGATAGAAAAAAACAAAGGAGTGTGGCTTCTAGTGTAGCTCCATGAGCATCAATGGAGGGAAATCAGCTTGCCTTTGGTGTCTGGTTTTTAACATGGACAGACTGGATGTCTGTTTTTCTGTTAGATTGCTGATTATGGCTGTCCCTTGCTTTATCTTTATGTATCACAAGAGAGCTCGTTTTCAGGTGGGGCTGAAAAGTGGATGTAGTTACTGATTGACCAGCATCCCTCTATCCCACCTGTGACTAACAGAGAGGTGCGGGTAGAATGTGGTATTCAAGGAACGCAGGAAAACTACTGGAGACCCAAAATGCCATTAGCTGTACAGATATTTTTTTCTCCTTTTTCATAGAAATTGTGGTCTAGGCTTTGAAAAGCCACTTGAAGAGCAATGTCACTCAGAGGCATGTTGAATCTTGAAAAAATGCAGATGTAATTTCTTCTTTTTAAAATTCAATTTTTATTCTTTTGGAAGAGCCACAATTTGAAAAAGGCTCTTTTATATATATATATATATATATATGATATATATATAACTAGACTAAAGTGCTTGTGTCTATCTCTCTCTCTTACATACACACATACAGGCATATATAATATTTTCTGTTTTCCCTAGACTAAAGCTAATGGAATAAGAACCGTTGTGTTCTGTGTTTTTTGA
The DNA here is from genome assembly GCF_032191515.1 of Phaenicophaeus curvirostris. Taxonomy (NCBI): domain Eukaryota; kingdom Metazoa; phylum Chordata; class Aves; order Cuculiformes; family Cuculidae; genus Phaenicophaeus; species Phaenicophaeus curvirostris. Next base: position 18,929,047 of record NC_091405.1, read on the forward strand.
TTGTGAGTTGACGGGGTAAATGGGCTCTTCCCAAGTTCCAGCACGCTCCTCGTTAATGCGTTCCCCGTACTGGTGGTTTTGTTGAACAGCCAGCACACCTTTATGACCAGCCAAAATTTGATTTCCGTGTCTTACCTAATGGGCTGACATATAGTGCATTATTTATTAAAACCATGATTCTAATTGAGGTTTTGTCTAAGTAAACATTAGTATATTGGATTCAAATGGTACTTTTGTGGAAAATATTGTTTCCTTTATTGAGTTCTTGCTGCCATCAACCATACACTCTTCATCTCATGCTGTTTATCTCATGCGCCCTGAACATAACTCTCACCTGTTTGTCTTTGAATTTATAAATTGCAGAACTGGGTTTGCTTTTGAAATCCACTTAAAATTCTGTATTTCAACAAAATGAGACAAAATAATATGATTTTAACTGTACTTATTCTGAATGTTTCCGTGACTTCACATTATATGGAAAACTGTCCTTCTCTAGATGGCAGTTTTATTTTTTCTGCAAAAATTAAATATAGCCATTCTTCATTTTAAAAAAAAGAAAATTCTTTAATCATAAATTAATGATAGTTAAGTCAGTTTTCTGGCTGTTTAAATGTTTTTTTCCTAGTCAGTTCAGCATCATGATGTTGCTATATGTGATGTTATGATGCTATGATCCAGAAGTAAAATTAATAGCTGTACAAAGTGTCAACATTCTGCTGTAAGGATATGCAATATTGTTTATTAAAATGATCCTCTTTAAAGAACATTTTACTGAACTTCGTTTTTCTTGAACTGCATACTAATTTTAAAGGTCAGTCTGGTTAGTTACCATAGTAGTGACCTAAAAATAACCTTTCTAGTGTACCTGTGTATTTCTGATCTGTAGTGTTAGCATTCAGAAATGTTCTTTCCCTTAGAGTTTCAGCAGCTAAATAAGTTGCAACCCCTTCAGCTATACTCATAAAAATTTGCTTCCAGACAACATGGTCTGTTTATTGTGTAATAATCGAAATGGCACTAAATTGCAATGATTGCTGAACACTTAGGAATTGCATTAACCACTTAACTGCTAAACTATTTTCCATTTCCCTCCTCACTGTGAAGTATTATATTGATTTTCCTCTTAGTTAGAGCTGCTTACTCAACCTCTGAGATGAGCAGAATATTTTAGTAGCCTCATCCACTGTCATATTTTGAGTCAATCAGCAGTGACCTTGGCTCAGAATTTTCTAGAGGTTTGTAAAAAAAGCTATCAAGCAAAATAGCTCACTGCGCAGAGCCTTGAATCTACAGAAAACGGGGAGAAACACTCAACATCTCTGCTAAGTGAGTTTAAAAAACTAGGAGGAGGGTTAATTTTTTTTCTCTTTCTCTCTACGTGAGATGGGTTATTTCCTATTACCTTTAATACGCTGCTAGTCAGACAAATTAGTTAATAGTTATAAGGCCTTATCCAGGGACTTAATTGTATCCTGTTAGGTGGAGTTGAGAGTGTAATTAAAAATCTAAATACAGTGATAGGAGAAGGATTTCAGCAGCGCCGTTGTTTTCTGCGGGGGTGTTGATGACTATTTGCTTTCTAACTATCCTCTGTTAGCTGGGGTAAAGCAGACAAACGTTTGAGCAATATCAAACTTCAAAGCTCTGTGATGGTTGCTAGCTCCACTAGTTTTGTTACCAAATATTTTAGTTTAAAATTGATTTCCTTTCCCTCCCAAAAGATTTACAGGGAGAAATCCTGCTCCTGTCTATTCCTGAGCGAACTTGCCAGAAAAAGCAGAGGGGTTTGGGGTCTGAAACACAAAACCTTTCTATAATCTTGCTGCAGAAAAAAAAAAAAAAAAGAAGAAGAAGGGGGAAAAAGGCTGATACAGGTAAGGAAGAGTTAAATAGGAATTGAGCGGGGATGCTGGGGGGCAGCAGTGCTGCAGAACATAGCAGTGTTCGTGAGAAGGCAAGTCATTTCCCGAAACACTGCAGACACATGGCCTCAGGCAGTCTAAAACCTTTGGAGACCAAAATGGCTCGCAGGAGTTAGAAGTAATAAGGTGTTTTTCCCTTCTTTCTCCTTCACTGAAATTCTGTAAGGTTGCTATGCATTACCAAGGAACAATGCCACTATTTTTGTGTTTTATATGGGTATTAAGATCCATTACAATTTGACATTTTTAAGATTGGTTATCCTGTAGTTTGGTGTTAAATTGAAGTTGTTTGTTTTGAATTTAATTCTTTCATTTTTCAAAGGAAAAAAAGGCAGCACTGCTGTGCTGATAGCTTGCTGAAGTATGCCAGATTTGATGTTTGAATTGAATGTTTGCTATCCCAAAATATAGGCAGAATTCTCTGTAAAAGAAGTCTTGGCCTTTATATATATATTTTTTAATCGTTTTTTAAGTCTGAAAGATGCTTTCTGGCTTACTTTTTGCAATCAGATTGTAGAAGATATTGCACACACAATATCTTTAAGGCATTCTGTTTCTGGGATGATTTTTAACACTATGTTACACATCCAAGACGTATTGTGCTTAATGCAACCTGCTTGTGATTATTATAACCCTATATGTTTGCAGCAGCTAAATAAACTCCACATCAAATAAATTACTGCAGCAATGTTATTAGGCCAGCAGCAATGCTAAGGACATCTGTTAACTCTTTTTTCAAATGCCCTGTCCTTACTCGTTTATTCTAAACATTTCTGTTGTTAATTACTACTTAAGTACATGAAGTAGTCGCTCAGACATAGCTGTGAAGACCAGCCCAGGAGGATGAGAGAGGTTTAGGTCTCAATCTGAGCCTTGCTCTGAGTGCCAAGGTGAGGGGGGCCTGCAGCCTGTTGTGTGAGGGTAGACACAGGTAACTCCGGATGGAGCGGTGGATAATTAACATATCTTTCCATTATTGTAGTTACAGCAGCAGTCATTGCTGCAGCCAGGGAGACCTCATCTCAACCAACAAGGCAGAGTGTGAGCAGCTTTCCCCACTCAAGCCCTGAAAGTCTAACTTCTTGTTATTAGAGCTGGTGAAAAAAAAATCTGCAACGAAACCTTCTCTTGTCAAAATATATTTTTGTCAAAGATAAAATGTTTAGCAAAAATACATCTGTTTCAAAAACATATTTGTCAAGAAGGTTTCTCAGCTCCAAGATGACACTTCAGTGAGAAAGTGAGTCTATTGCTGAGTGGTTGCAGCCCAGATCTGGGAGATGAAAGATGATTAGTGCCTTAGCCACTGGGTTGTCGAGTCTCTCTGCCACTCGTGTTTGTTATAACGCAGAAGGAAAACGTCGTTGAGAGTCGAAATGTTCTCTGGCTCAGTCTTTATTATGCGGTAAAACGTTATGTGTTAGAGCCTAATCTCTTAAAAATAATTTCTGTCCATTGGAAGTTCATGTGAGACCGTGAGGTGTTTTGCTGGCTGCCACCAAGTGTGGCCCAGGTCTCAACCTCATTTGTGATTTAGCGAATTGCAGATGCTTGATCACAAAAGCAAACAGGATGCTGTTTGTCAAAGGTTCGCTGGAAGTTAAGAGCGACTCTGGTAAATTAAAACAAACAAGCCATAATAAAAGGACCTGCAGAATCTCTATAGACGGTATCTAAAAGGTTTCTATTTGTGTTGGGAAGTTTGCCAGAGTAGTGTGGACGTATGCAGGTTTTCATCAGCTTTGTAGGAAAAATAGATGCAAAGTGGGGAATACTCGATAAGTGTGTTTCGGTTCTGTCATCTGAGCAGTGTCTGATTTCCAAATTACAGTGTTGCCTCTCGGTGCAGTTGAAGCAAACCCGTAGCGTATACTTACAGTATTGCCAGGTCAAGGATTTTCTCTTGCTCATTACTGCTGCGATCCAGTTAATCACAAAGCATGTGTGGCTTATTGCAGCGTGTGGAGGATCACAGCTCGGGTAGAAACCTCTCGTTAAATGATTCACCCGCAGACAGACTGAGGGACCAAAGGTGGGTGTACAAGTTCCAGGCTGCAAGGACGCAGCCTCTCTCTCTCCTTTGCCCTCGTGCACCGTGGTGAGACCAAGACGCGCTTGACCTCCAGGTTGCAAAGCCTGAAGTGGGATTCCCACACCTGCTCCTTAGAGCCAGTCAGATAAGATCATGGGTTGGCCAATTTCTACTTTGGGGCCAATGAATTATGTAGCTGGGGTAATGAGATGTTTTGTTTTGTGAATCAGGATTGTGCTCCTGGGGTGCCAAGCTAGGGAAGTCTGAGAAACTGCATAATAAAAGTCTTTTTTATGCAGAAGTGGAAATATTTGAATGCAAAAGAGAAATTGGGGGCAGATGGGGGGAGCTGATGTCCTCATGTATTTGGAGAGGAAGAGTGAAGTGTAAACTCTAGTTGTTATCCATTGAAGCTTTTCTTTCTCTTGCTTAGGATAGGGAAGGAAGAGGCTATTTTAGCATAAGCTCCAGAAGAAAACAAGAACTTCTGTCTCCCCCCAAAGTAGAGCTATAAAATATAGGTGGTTTTGTGTAGCTGGAAAACACGTATAGAACTGTGTTTGTATATTCAGGGCTTCTGTGTATTTCTGTAGTCACTGTATGCTATTTGTGTAATAGGACCCTAATTGCGACTAAATCCAATATTCTTTAATTAAATAATAGTTTCCATGAAATCCTTTGGTTGCATGTTTTGAAAGACATTTAAAGTAGCAGACTAGTACATAGTTTTGACTTCTCTAACCTACATGCCTTATGTTTATGCCTCAAGATAATATTGAATAACATATTTAAAGTACTCATGTGTGAAAAAGCAAAATTATAGCCATGAACTGATTCTTCACACATTCAAAAAATCAAATTCCCTTTTTGTTCGGATGCTAAACCAAAATCAGAAGGGAGACAATGCTTTTAGAAATGCTATGGTATTTAAAAATGGAGATGATGTGAATACTCTCAATGAGAAAAGATTATACAGATTTTATAAGCTGAATCATTTTACAAAGATATTCTTTCACAACTGTGGTTTTCATTGTGTAGGCATTATGGTCTGATTCAGCTGATAATGAGTCAGAGAAGTTACTGAGCTGTTATGATTTAATATTTTGGGTTGTGTCTAGATTCTGTGAAATAGTGATTGGCGATAACCATATTTGATTCTTTCTTCAATTTCATAATCCATGGGAACGAGTACCGTCAAGTGTTAACGCTTTATTTACATATAATAAAAATGAGAGGTGCTTATGTTCTTGTGGCTGTCATTAGTATTTATTAAATATATGCTTATGTTTTTCATATGTCTGTGTGTATATAGCAGTTTTGTATGGGTATGTATAAATTATACCAAAGCCACCGTCTTTCATGGATTTTAATTACTGTCTAGCTATTCTTTGAGATTTTGTAAACAAGGCAGACTTTAAATTTGAAAGCAGTCTGCCAAATGAGCTATTCTGGCAGTCCCTAGAATTAAAGCTTAGACTTTCAAACGATCTATATGAAGTAGAACTTGATGATATGAGGTGCAAGTCATTTAGAAACAACCCAACAGCCAACACACACCAAAACCCCTACCCAAACACAACACATGAACAATTAAAAACCTCCCAATAAGAATAAAAGTTTCAAATGTCCTCTCTCGATTTACAGAGTCTGTCCAGTTCTCCAAACTTTAGGGAGAACTTATGTTCATTGCCATAAAATTAACATTTCTTTTTTCAATGTGACGCTGCTGTTTAGGTTTGATAGGTATGCAGAGCAGCAAGATGGTACGATGTTGTAGTAACATTGCTGTTTGTGCAAAAGCCAAATGAGACCCAGCCTGCTTCGTAATGTGAATTGGTGAGTCGAGCCCTGTGGGGGACATGGCTAAAAAACTGAAGTTGGCTTTTGGGAAGTACTGAGTCCTCTGGAATTCCACTGAAGGTGATCCACTTTCTGAGCAAGAGTGTGATAGCAATAAAGTACTTTATAAAGGACTTTGTGAAGAATATGGCAGGATCTTGAGCGGTAATTTTCAGAATAAAGAATGTCCTGGTTATGGATTTGTCTTATTAACTGGAAAAAAAGAAAAGCTGGTAGTCTCCAAGGAATTACTTGTTTCAAGATCCTGACCAAAGTAAGGCACCTGGGGAGCAGTGAAGGCTTCCAAAGAGCAGCATATAATCTGGCTGTGCATTTTGCTGTGATTTAATTTTAGAAGGATGAGTAGAAGCCAGGATCTAAGAACCGTGGCAGTTAGTGGGGAAAGCTGATATGGGATTATCAAGGTTAGAGTTCAGATAGAGCAGATGGTAAAATAGTTATAACCTACAGCACCATATGTTACTGCTGCATACGTTCAGGTAGCGCATTATACGTTTTGTGTGGAAAGATCAGTGATCCTAATGCAGGTTTTTTAAAAGAGAAAAAAAGCCCTTAAAAAATTTATTTCATAATTTCAGGCCAGGTTAATGAGAAAGCCATAACTGGTTAAACTGCACAACAGAACTCCCTAGTCCAGAAAGGGATACAAAACATTAGTATAAGCATGCAACTGTACCTTTTCTGATTCCCAAAAAACTAAAAGCTTGTATTTCAGGAAGTCTGTTTGAGGCTTGTTATACTTGAATTTCTGGGGGAAGTGTTTGAAGAAAAAACAAATCCACAGCACTTGATTTCAGACCATTAAAAACAGGTTGCGATTTGATTTATGATTTTTATAACTCTTAACAGAGGCTAGATTTGCAGAAGAGTGTGCTATCTTATTAAGGTGCCAGTGAAGTGATAAATTCCTCATTGGAAACAACTGGAGCTGCACCAGGTGCTTCAGAAAATCTGACTCCTGATACGTAGTTGCTGCTGCTATTATTACTCGGACGCTTTTGAAAGGATCTGATGTGATACCGTGAAAATAGGGAGGTAGAAAGAGAAAAAAGGGTTAATCAAGTCAGAAGGACTGGGAGAAGAAGTAGAATGGTAGCAAAGAAGAAAAATGAAGGCAGAGAGTTGTGATTTGGAGTGGTGCTAAAGAGCCTCTGGGCTTGAGATTCATCTCGCATTTTATAATGCTCATGTTGTGTTGTATCATAATGCACTTGTTCCTCCTGGAGCGAGCGGTTCCTCCTCCCTCACCGCCAATGGTAAAAATAGGCCAGTAGCATCATTCCATACTATTGAGCGTGTTCTGAATCCCACGTTGTTTTTTCACTTGCCTCTCTAATTAATGTAGTAATCCTCTTCAGGGTGGGTGCACGTGTACGTCGGCGTATGTCTGCGCGGTTGCCCTCTTCCGTCATCTGTTCGGGTTCTCACGTTGCTGATGATTGGTTGTGCCAGCTCCCTCCAAAGACGGTGAAGATGTTACACACTGCTGCCTTTTGTTTAACTTTGCGAGAAAACTCCATCACGAGCCTCTGCTTTTGGCTGCTACTTAGGGAATGGGCTTTCTTCTGTAGTTGCAGCCCTCATTTTTAATATAATATTCATGTTTGTTTATTTTGGGAGTAACTAGATATGAGAGACGTCTCAGTTTATACACTGATCGTTGTCAACTGTTGTGACCTGTTAGTAATGGCTATTCAGTACATATCAGATGATTTGTGTTATTAGGTGGTTTTGTGTCTGTTTTAGACTTATTTCCTTTTATATGTTATAATATCTGTTTTAATTAGAGTTTTTCTGTAATGGAGCCTTTGATTATGGCTATCTTCTTTTCAATTTAATTTAAAAAATAACTCTTGTGTTTTTTTCCTAGTAAAGGAAAGGTGGTGATAGTTGTGATATTGTTAATTCTTCTTGTCTTGAGATAATTGGAGTAGTATCCAGGCTTACCAGGATAGTAAAGATGAGATAATCAAGAGCAGAGCTTTAACATCTGAAAAATGGTTTTGTATATCACCATGTCCCTCCATTATCATCTGTTGATTGAAGAGATTTACTTATAGGTGTTGATATGGATTGCTCAATCATTTTGTTACAGCACGGTACAATTGGTTAAAGGATCTTCTTGAACGTTTTTATGATGCATTTTATAAAAAGACATGGATCTGGTCTAATTGTGAGACTGTGAAAGGATTAAGTTTACCAGAAGCACATAGGCTGTTGGGTTTTTTTTTCCAAATGGCTTAGTTTGAACTGCAGGGTTTCTTCTCTGTTGTTGGCTGTGTTGAATAAAAGTGTCTCAAAGGTTGGTTGCTCTGTGGTGAAATGGGTTGGAGGAAGATAAGGATTTGGGAATTCATGAAGTAAAAGTGAATCACAGGGGTTTTAAAATGTTAGCACCGTGTTTAAATTGTCAGTATAGTGTTTATAAGTTAAACGAACCTGGTTTTTATTCAAAGCTTGGCGGTGTTGTTTGGTCTGATAATGGAAGAGAGAAAATGTAAAAAGCTGGACTGACACGAAGAGGGTCGAGGACAGTGTGAAGCAGAGGGTTGGTTTGTTCTTTTAACTAAAGGTGATGGAAGCAGGTGTACTGAAGCAGTTTGTAGGCAGATAAGATTGCAGTCTGGAGGAGAGAAAGCAGTGAAGAGTGATGGAGACATGCAGGTCATGACGTGTATCTGCTCTGAGTCCTGGAGAAGTGATGCTGCTGTGGAAGGAAGAGAGGGGAGGCAGGTGATGTAGAAAAGGATTTAAGGAGGAGTACGGCATGATAGACGGCACGAGGTGACGGTGGTGCGCGAGGGACTCTTCCTAAGGTAGGAGGGGAAATGAAAGAACACATGGAATGGGGGCTCCTATAGACTCACTAATGTCTGTAGGAAAGAAAACCCACCTTGTGTCCTTTCTGGAGCCGTTCTTCCAACATTTATTTATGGTGATTTGATTCACGTTTTACAAATAGTTTTTGAACAAACAAAGCCACTAAAAAGAGTCAAGAGTGAGTCTCAGCTGTAAAATATAGAAATGTTAAGAAATGGAGAAACGAGTGGCTGAATGATTCAGCAACTGCTCCCTGCTGAACTCCATCACCTCTCTCTGCTACCTGAAGTGCACCAGGCCTTAATTGTATTCCATGGTATTTGCAGTAATAGAGTGTTAGCCGTCTTCTACGTTTTCTTTACAAATGTTAATGTCTTATTTCCCGCAGACTGGGCTCCGTTCTGACAGTGCGTTTATCCTGCAAACCGAAGGTATTAACATTTAGGGCGTAATTTTATTGCCACTCAGTGCAGATAACCGCATTGCCTGCTTTGTTTTGTTTTATTTAATGGGCCGGGTGTACAAATTAGGGCCGTAGACTGCCCTCAATCCACAGAGGAGCCTCTGGTAATTACAGGGGAAGGTTTATACCGCTGTGCATAGATAGTGACTAATCCGTGAGCAAATTTTACACGGGAATAGGATTTGCCAAGAGCTGGTAGATCCGTGGCTGGTTTTGCCCTTTGTGCAGCAAGTGGTGCATAAAGTGGCTTGATTGGCACTTGCACAATTGCTGGGAGTGCACGGGATGGCCAACAGTTGCAAATAGAATTATTGTAAAGTCTGGGTGTTATACATCATAATTAGGCTTACGAACTGAGAGTCAGTTGAGATGGATGAGGGCAATTCATGCTCTCAAGAGAAGAGAGAGTGATTCTGTATTAAAATCTTGCATTTGTAAGATTTTTATTTTTTTTTTCCCCCGTGAGCGTTGAGATTTAGGTATTTTCCTCTGTCTCTCCTGCTTTTCCCACTCCCACAGGAGAACTGGCAATATTTGAAGCAGCTGTATGATACCTGTGTCTCACTTTGCATAGGTGAGATCTGGCTCGCACACGTAAGTGTCACGTGGCACTTCTTAGTGCTGATTTTTATTTAATAAAGCCCTGTTATGGATTGATTTAAACACCCCCCCCCCACACACACCCCAGTTCTGCTCAGCATGTCTTCAGTAAGAGGTAGACCAAAAAAGCAACCTTTACTGGATAGCAATTATGTATATGTTAATTAGATATTTAAACAATTAAATCTTACAGTTATATGTGTCTGGAGATTGATGAATGTCAAGAATATTTTAATTATTTTAAGTTTCTGGTTAAATTAAAGTCACAATCATGCAGGTTAGAAAAGAAAGGGCCACCCACTATGTAAAACCGAGGTAGTTTAGAACTAATACCATGGATTACCGCAAGAGAAAATTCAGATGGGAATCAAGTATGACTCAAGGAAAATGCGAATCTTGCAAGTCGGCTGTAGGGCTTCTTCCAAAGTTGGTTTGACGTTTCTAGACACCCAGTGGGAGAGAAGATAGGGACGTACAGCATGACGGGGCTGGAGTAAGATGGGCAAGTCCTTTAAAAAGAGAGAGAGAACGACCAAAAACCCCTGCATGCTGATATTGAAAGATGAGAAGGGAAAAGCACCACAATGCTTGAAAAATAACAATTAAAAAATTTGGCAGGATTAGTATTTCAAAGGGAGCAGCACTTGATTAAACATTTGGAAAGCATGGGAGGAGAAACATTCCAAGCAAAATGAAAATATACGTGTATGATGGAAACAGGATAAATAGAATATTCCACTTATAATTACCACGGCAAGAATGCAGCCCAAACTTAGAGTTCTTAATCATGTAAAATTGTCATTGCTTTTAAGTCCAAGTAAGGCAAGGAATTGTGGTAGGTACGAGATGTTTGTGGATAAAGGTGTTGGCAAGATCTAGAGCCGCAGCGGAGAGCAGGTCCATGAACAAAGAAAATGAAAAGACCTGGAGTCTGCACCACCGAGGAACTCGCGTGCTGCAGGATGCCAGGGTCCAAGGCATCCGTTTATATCACACCCCAGGTGAGCAGTGAGGGATGCAGAAGGATCTGTGCAGGAAGAACTCGAGTGTTTCTTTCTCACATTAACGCAGTGATTATTCAGAGCTCTGTGTGGATACATTGGTTAAGAACTTAAAATCAGCTGCAGTCCGGTTTCTTCCTGAGGATGACCAGTTGAGGGCTGGGCAGCTGAATGCCCCTCTCCCAGGGGCAGGGGAATGTCTCAGCACACAGCCAGCTGCACTTCACCTGCATTATTTATTTCCACTGGAGCGGACTTCTCTCCCCAAAATGCCACATCACCTGCTTCTTGCCACTGCTGCCATTCAGTCTGGGGGAAAAGATGTCTTGGAGGAAAAACAGGGGCTCAGGTTGGTTACAGACACCAAGTTCTCCCAACTGGAAGGTTTTGGTGTGATGCTGCTTTACAAAGCAAGTTTTCAATTATAATAATACTTGCATATCAGACTCAGCTTAACATAATAAAGAGCAGGTACATATAAAGCGTTCTTGTAATCGCAGCCCATTTCTTTGGGTTGAAATAACACCGTGTAATTACAAACTAAAGCGATCTCATCTAAAGAAAAGATTTCCACCGTATCCATGTCTTAGTATGATTTACCTTCCTCCTGCTATTTCTTAATATAAAAATTACTGCCTGCTGTCTTTGAAATGTTGCAATTGTGTTGGTATTTGAAGTACTTGTAAATACTTGTGCAAATCAGGTTTTTCTGATGTTTGTCTGCGGGGCGAGGTGTGTGTTTATGTGCCCAGGGGAAACGAGATGCATTTACATCCAAGAGGGTGCAGCAAGCTAACGCGTGCCAAAACGGAGTCTGTAGGAACAGTTGCACTAAAATAGTACAGGATAAAAATGTCTGCAGATGAAAATAACTGGCTTCCGAAGGAATAATGGTACCTAATCCCTGTAAACGCTGCTGATCTGAGGGCCTAAATGGTAGCTTTTGGTGATGAATCTCTCCAGAGCCACTTGTAAAGCCACCGTATTGTGCATATGAAGATGCTCAATCTTTTTGTACATCTAATTATATTTTGTGTAGTATTGTTCATCTTTGAGGTGCTGACAAACAGTTATTACTTACTTTTCTGTACTTTGGGGGAATACTGATTTAAGGATGTTTCGGCTCTCATTTAGATCAGTAAAATCATTACTATTAGCCTCAGTAGGTGCTGAATTAAACCCTAAATTACGTGGGGCAGCTAATCATACATAGCATTATACCTGTTTTTCATGTACAAAGTGCCTCTCAGCCAAAGATCTAATGCACTTTATGCAAGTAAATATCATTGCTGAATATCTCCAGATTATTTCTTATGATCCAAGACCTGTTATTCAGAAGAGCAGACTAATTTATACCTTACCTTCCCATTCCTCCTCAGTGTGTGGAGGTTGGAGAGACAAAATTCCTGGTATTTTTTGAATTGTTAGTGTGTGATTCCCACTTTCAGACTCTGGCTTGAAGTGCAAGGATGCGTCATCCAGCCTGGGAAGAAAACCAGCGGTTCTTTTATCCTTATTGCCTTGTCTCTGTGGGTCACAGAGAAGCAAGAGCCGCAGTTCTGACTGTGTTCAAAGGAGAGATGTCAGGACGGGCTTGTTTTGTGGTGAAGAAAGTCGGGATAAAATATTAAATGCAATCTTCTGTTCGCCTGTATCTTTGTGTTCCCGACAAGAATATTGTGCCGCATTTCCATGGCGCTGTAACTCAAAGCTGAAGGTATACAGGTTGGTGAAAAAATGGATTTAATTGTTCAACAGTAGAAGTCATTAGTATAAAAATAAGTGTAGACTGTATTAGATGTGTTCACTTACGTGAAAGCACTTCTGTCTCGAGCAAGGAACAGCGCACTTTGGAGAGTTCCTCGGTTTAATTTTCATACACCTGCTGCTGTAATTATTGTAATTTAATGCACAAAGACACTTCTCTCGGAGCAGAAAATTTCCGAAGAGGTGTGTCTGTCTCTCTGAGTCCTCTTTTGGGAAATGCTGATCAAATCTGGTGGTGGGGGACAGAGGTAGGAAGGACCTTGAGCTTTTGAGTCCCTACAACTTCGATGTGAAGTGTTGCCTTGGGTACAGGGAAGAGAGACGTGCTGGTTTCGCCAGCGAGGAACAGGCTGCGGCGTGAGCTCAGCAAGCTCTGGGGTAAGTTTGGGTGAGTTGTCCTCCCCGTGGGACGATGCCGGTCGCCCACCTGGTGGGACAGGGCTTGGTTAGCAGGTAAGGGAGGGTGGGAGAAGAGCTGACAGCTGTGGAGTCATTCATGGAAAGGTGAAGGTTTGGGAGGTGAGGGCAGTTTGATAGGTGGAGGGAAGCACAGGGGGCTGAGGACACTGCTGGAGGAGGTGAGAGGTGTGATCAGTGCTCTGTAGAGGAACCAGGTTTATTGTGGTCAGTAGCACCAGAGAAATACGACCCGTCGGTCAGAGTGAGGCTTCGTTATCTGCTCTGTACCCAGGACTATTTGTTTAAATTTCTACCCTATCGCTTTATTCTTTTTATCACTGGATTTCTTTGGTAGATTGTTGTGTATTTACCTGGAGATCTACCAAGTCTTTGGTCAGTATTTTGTTTTGAACCCGTTTTATTCTTCTTATCCAGCAGCCTGAGTTTGCTCCTAGAGGACAGTCATGCCGCTCGCAAACTGCTGAGATGGGTGGCCCAGATCTTGTGTCACAAATGACATCGATTCAGAATTGGTTCAAAATGTGCATCCTGAACCAATACCTACTCTGAATCTTCTTCCTAAGCCATAATTTCAAGCTAGGTCCCTTCCAGCAGCTGGATTAAGCTTGATAGTCAGACACTTACTTAAAATACTCCGAGCTGCCTGTCCCTCAGCTGTGCGGAGCTGACATGCGTTAAAGCCCAGTGGAGCAGACGGACTCTGCTGTTCCAGTGGGTCTTGGATTCCAGGTTACAGGGAGCACGGCACCGTAGCGCTTGGGCAGATCCCAGCATCTGATTTTAGGATTGAAGCAGCACGGGAGAAGAGGCAGCGGGGAAAGGAGAGGCCAAGCCGGGAAGGGATCAGAAGGCGCCGTAGCTCAAGTACGCAGGCAGTCGCACAACGAAGAGGCAGAAAGAGTTCATCTATAAATTAAGTGGGTTTTTTCTGGTCTGGAGCATCTTAAATTTCCCTTCAGTTATAAAAAGAACATGACCGATACAAAAGCGAGTGCTGATGTGTGTTTGAGTGGGTGTGATTTGGGAATAGCTGGGGTGTGGCAGGCCAGGACCTAAAGGATGTAAACAATTTACATCCATTTGTGTCTTTATTTGAGCGTTTATCTTTGTAAGTTATTAGTTGCCACAGCCACACGCAACACGGGGCTTGGACGGGCTGATGAAAAGTCTGCTGCACGGATACAAGACGGGATCTTTCTTGAGAAAAATCTGCGTTACTTCCGTTCCATGATTCTTGGTGATTAGTTTTAACTATGCTCGCATTCACATCTATAATTAAAAAATTGTGGCATGTAGTAGTCTACATTGTTTTATATAGCATCTGCGGAATAACTTCGCAGTACCAAACAAATTGCTCTTAACTTTCAATTAGAGATCCTATTGACAGATACAAATCACCGTGCTGTCAGTTTGCAGATGGGCTGCTGCACCTTTGAAAACCCTTCTTGGGATTTTTTCCGCCTTGTAAAACGATTTACGGGACATTATCAGGTAACGGATGTGCCGACAGGTGCGGCTCGGAGCGAGCGCAGCTTCGTGTCGTGGTCTGATGTTGCGTATGTGGCTCTTCCTACGTCAGAGCTCAGTATCTCAAGCGATGACTGCAATGAACACCCCTTACCGCACCTTAATTCCAGCTGCTCTGTCCAAGTTGAAAGCAGTTACTTGCTGCAAATGTACCACAACTGATAGAAAAAGTGGTTTTATAGAAAGGAAAAATGAAGTAGCTTTTCTGTTAACCCTCGATAAGTGCGTGCAGGACAGATCTAGGCCGGGGCACTCTGGACGGTGCTGTGTGATGGGGTTCAGGTGGCTGCACTTCTTACAAGCGTGTTTGTCGTTGTACTATGGATGGTCAGCTTGATTGAAAATAAATATATATAAAGTGGTTGCTGGGAGAGTTGGAAACAGTGGACCAGCCCTGGCAGAGCGGAGGCGCGGTCAGTGCAGGCGAGAGGCAGCTAACACAGGGCACCGTTCCAGACCCGTGGAAGATAAAAGAGCGCGAGTCCCTATGGTGCTGTTTCTTTTAGGAATGTGAAGCTTTTTGGTGTAAAGGCTGAATTCAGAGCATCGCTAAATAAATGGATTGTGCGCTGGGGATGTGTCTGGCTTCAGCGCGGATGAGCAGCCCTTGCAGCTGCAGCGTGGGGCCTTCCGTGTGAGCAGCGAGGTTAGGTGGGAAATCAATTACTCTATTAACAAAAACTACTCCGTACCGGAGAACAGGATCCCTCAGACCCCGTGCTCCCGGTGCTCAAAGGTCGGGGGCTTCTCCCTCTCTCGCTGCAGGCTCGGCCACGTTCATTTCGGTGCATTAAAGCCTTTTGTGTTTGTGGTTAGGAAAGAGCAGGATTTGCCCCACTGCTGTAATTCAGTCACCGGGTGCAGGAGCAGGAACCGGGGTGGTTGGCGTGGGGCTGCGCGGGGGCTGCCTGCTGGGGCGCCGGGAGCAGCGCGGCCACGTCCCACCCCCGCGCAGCAGGCAGCTTCCCCAACCATCTTTCACTAGTAAAATTACGCTTAACTCTATTCTTAATGGCTAGAATCAAGATCCCAGAATAAGTATTTCCTGGGGAAAGAAAGGTAGATTATTAAAAGCAGCACTAAGTAAATTTGGGATTTTAAAAGTATTGAAAACTTTGCCAGATGTCTTAGAGGTTTGAAAAATAATTTAGATCTTTGTAGAGATTAAAAACTATTTTTCTAAGTTAGAACAGTTTATTTTTGCCAGAAATCAATTGGAATTAATAAAAACAATGGTCTCCTAAGGATGAAAAAAGGGCTGAGTGTGTGCAGGTATCGGGTTTCAGTTTGAAACTCGAGGAGACTGCGGAGTCTGTAATTGTGTCCTTTCCATTTCTAAATATCGAGATCACAGCCCGGTTTGTGAATTCCTTCTCAATAGAGAACGCCAGGATGAGGGGTTTCTGCCATTCGGTGCCTTTGAACCGATTTAAAGAACAAACCATTATTTAACTTTGGCTTTAGAAAATGGAAAACCAGTGTCTGTCCTTATCGCGCGGTGGCCGGGCTGTGATATAGCTGTTCAGTTTCCAGCTCTGAGCTGAGCGGGTTGTGCGCTCGGCGAGACGGTTCAGGCTGTCCCCGCACTGAGCCCTGCTCTCCGCGGACCCTGAGGAGCGAGTTGGGGTCCCTGTGGGTCTCGGCTGAGGAGGCGATGGCAGCAGCAACACCCGATCCAGCCCTTCCCTGTCCTAGACCCGGGCTAGGGAATAGATTGTGCCCACGCTTGGTGCACTAAGACGCTTTATCTGCTGCAGATCGCGTTGTCCTGACATTAAACTGGTCAAATGGGTCTGTGGTTAACGTGCCCGTGTCGGAATTAGGCAGAGATACTTGTCACGAGTGGTAAATGAACAAGGTCCAGCCGCCCGTGGGTTTTCACTTCAGTTTCTTTACTCAGGGTAACCTGGTGAGACTCAGAGGAACAGAAAAAAAACCCTCACGTAATACTTTCAGAATTAGGCTCGTAACAACCCATTCCAGACGGTTAAAGTAATCCAGCAGTTAGTGGTTGTAAACCTGAGAGTAGGAGGACACTTGACTGTCGCAGGACTTGTGACTCTTCTCTTCTCCTTGCAGGGCCTCGGTGTGTCCGGCGGGGGCCAGGCCGGCCTGGGGGCTCCTTCCTCCAGGCAGTACGCACGGCAGAAAATAACACGCGTAAACCTCAGGGACTTCATCTTCTACATGGAACAGGAGAGAGAGACGAGCCATTCTCTCCTGCTCTATCGAGCTCTGCTTAAATAAAGCCAAGGATTGTACTGATTTCTCCATACAGAAGCTCAACGTCATCGAAAAGCTCTCATTTGAATGTGCCTTCTATTTTTTTCAGAAGTCAACGTTCCAGTAATTTTGTTTTGTAAAATTGTCAGACACATGCAATAAATTCCCTTTATGTAAAAAAAAAATATATATATATAAAACACACAAAAAAAAATGTGCAAAAGGTTTAAAACGTTAAATCCACAGATAGAACCGACATCCACATCTTGCTACATTTGGCCGTTTTGGGTAAGGCTGAAGTCGATGGCGTCGAGGAGCTGCGACCAGGAGGTGCCGCGACCGGCGGCTTCACCGAACCATCCCGGGTGAGGAGGCCGGGAGAGCATCGCGGGGCTGGGGCCGGCCGGGGCGCTCCCTCACGGCGCTGGGTTTGTTTTCTTGCTAGTTGTGCTGGCGCTGTTTCCGCTCACCGTGGCGATACCCGGGGTTGGGTTAGATTAGTTCTAATTGCAGTTTTTTGCACAGCTAAGAGAGCAGGCGCCGCGCCCCCTCTCCGGTTTTGTGTCTCTAGGGTTTCTGCTTTTACTGCGCAGCTCCCGGCCCGAGCCATTTGCCGAACCAAATCCCGAGCGCTGGGGTCCCAGCTGGGTCACCTCGCGCGGCTGCCAGGCGTTCGCTCCATCTCATCAACCTTTTGCACATTTGTAGCAGCTGGTGAGGAACAGGAGTCAAACCGGGCTTTATTTTCTAAAAAATATCTTAATTTATTTATTGCAAAGAGCACGGTTTAATGGTGGTTTTAAAAGAGAGTATTATTCAGTGAAGATTTTAGAGTATTCTAGATGGAATTTTAAAAGTCGTGGTAAAGGCCGGGGTTGGGGCTCCGCTCTGGGAGGCTCGCAGGAGCCCTGGGCAGGGGCTGGCGCTGCCTCTGCCTCGGACGATGGGACCCGCGGGCTCCGGCCCGGAGACGCTCGTGAACAAGCGCCTGACGTTAAGCGTAGGGAATAACTTGAAGTACTTGAAGGTGGGATGGATGCTTTTTAAACACTTTGCTGAGTTGGAATTGAAGGGACCCACACCGAAGCCAAGCGACGCGGGTGTGAGTCCCTGGAAGGAGCAGGGGGCACGGCTTGTGCTCCCATCAGAACAGTATTACCCGTAACCGTGGAGGGGAGACGTTTGCTTATTTATCTTTTCCATTTTCACTATGTTACGCTTGCCACTTTTTTGAGGCAATTTTTTTTTTTTTTTGATGGGGAACCATAGCAAAAGCACAAATAGAACTATTTGTCCAATAGTTTTAAAAACAGAAGTTTTAATTATTTTTTAAGGTTTATGAAAAGCAGAAGAAAATTTATACTGCTGCTATTTAGCCAAAAGATTATTCATAAGGTATTTAAGGCCAGGAAGTGTAAAGTTATGTTTTAAATGTATTGATAATTTGTACATATTGTTTATAAAGGCCTTGTGTTTATTAGAATTACGTTATTTTGATGATTTCTGTACATACTCGTAAATACCCCCAATTTGTGTGAAAACATACTCCCTTATTTGTACTTATTTTGTAAAGAAATAAAACAATTTACTAAAGTAACACGTCGAGTGGCGGACAGTATTAATTTATAGACAGGAATTTCACATTGTCTCGTAGCTCTTAAGCGCTGCTCGGAAACATTTTGCATTAAAATATTAACAGAATATCCACAAAGAAATATTAAAACCAAATCCTTCAATGTTTTGTTGTGCTGATCCTTATCCTCTGTCAAACATCTAATAAAATTGTCAACAGCCCCGGCTGCCGCTAACGCAGCGAACGGGTGCTCGGCCACGATTCCTCCCACAAGCACAACAGAACATCCCCTCTCGCCTCTCGCCGAGGCTTCTGTCCTTATGGCAGTTTTAGTGCTCGGTAAGAGAGAATCTCAACAATTTTGTTCAATCGAATGAGGCAACTGACCGGGCTGCGTTTACTTTCTGGCCTTCATAAGAAGAACAGCTGCCAGGCCAGCAAAGCTGGACCATGCAGTTTAAGGCCAGACGTAAAAATTCAAATAAGTTTTCACTGACATCGCTGCCTAAAAATATAGGGAAAGAGGTATAAAAGATAGAAATGAAACTGCAATAAACTTTCAAAGTGACCCGAAGTTACTAACTCAAAGAGCGTGGCCTAGCTTAAGTTTTTTTCAAGGCATCTTTCTTCCAACAAAGTGATTCCACATGTTGCCTCGGCGCTGGGTTGCAGTCCATGTGATGTCATGGCTCAAACCTTCCGTCTCAAATTCACATTTCACTGGGCTGGCGCAGCCCGCGCCCCTTTTCGATGCCACCTGGGCAGCTGCCCCAAGCCCCGGAGCCACTTTAGTGAGTGATAACAAAACACAGTCAACGCCAGAGGGAAGAAAATCACCCCAGCCGGGCACAGCCCCGCAGGCAGCGCCCTGCGCGTGGCCAGAAGCATCGTCCCGCGCCCGGGCTCGGAACCGGGGGCAGAACCGGCCCCGTCCTCAAACAGGAACAAGCGGAGAGGATGCGCCGACAGCCACGTGCCCGCAGCCGACCCTCCCTGTGCGGGGCAGCAGGACCCAGGTGTGTCTGGGATAAGAACTCGAAGCTAAACCGATTATTTAAGGATATTTTGAACTTAAAGTGAAGTCAATGTATCAAAGCAATAAATAAAACTCGGGTTTTTTTTCTTGTTGCAAGAGATGATGGCTACATCAGGCTGAAGAGAGTAAAAGGCCAGAGGGGACGCAATCCAGAGTTCTCGCCTCTTTCGAACAACGTGGGAGATAACAGTGAGTGTTCTACCCTACTTGCTTATTTTCGATCATTTACTTTACAGAAATGTTTATGGCATGAAGTACTGTATAAGAAATGTGCATACACAAATACATGACAATTATACGTTAAGTTCTTTACAATATTAAATGTATAATATACAATTCTACAGATATCTTACATACAAAGGTGAATGGTGGGCCGTATCTTCCAACACGGCAATGCCTAGCAACTTTAGAATGTCGTACAAGTATAAAACCACAAAATAAAATAACTTTACAACTCTTTTAAACTAGACAGATTCGCTCAGCTGCTCTGCTAAGGTAGGAGGCCAATTGGTGTTGGCTAAGGTTCCCAGAAGAGATTACGGAATTGCATAACCAAGGAGAGAAAAACCTGCCGAGGTCTGATTTTCCGTGGACAGGTATCCAGCCCTCTTCCAAAAACCAGACCCCTGCCTAGCTTGTGCCTTGGCTACTCAGCACGGCTCATCGCTTTTGAAAATATTAGTCTGAAACATGATGTATTTTGCCTGACTGTAATCATTTGGCATTAAATAATTGTGGACCATTTCATACTCGGTCCCTTGTTCTATGTGGCCGGATTTAGGCATCTAAAAAGAGTTTAATTAAAATTCATCATCTAAAACAGTATTCTATAAATTAATGTGGGGGAAACTAAATTGTGATGAACACGTAAATTCATTATTGAGGACCCAATCCTGCTAAACAGCACTAAACAGGACTTAGCAGAACGCTATGTATAACCTCGCACCTGCAACGTGGTGCTGTCTCCTGAGTTAGGAAGCCCCGCAAGGCCGAGTCGACACTGGTTCCTGGCAGGAGCAGTGGCCTGCGGACAGCGGGCTGAGAGAGAGAGAAACTTACAGCTAGAGGGCAGCGACAGAATTGGCATTTTAATAATAGCTTAACATAATAGAGGAAAAGCCAATCTAACCAAAAGGTGGCCTGCTTCCATTGGGCAATGGCAGGAGACCCACGAAGAGTAGGCTTGTCCAAAATTCTCAACGTTTCCTCCTAAGGGTGGGCTTACAAAGTGGTTTGCAATGAGTAACGAGGGGTGGCAGAAACAGCTGCTCTGACGATGCGAAACACAACAGTTTCTGAGTCAAAACAAGACTGGCTTTAAGAGAACTACAGCTCCACGGTCGGTGTGTGACCCTTGTGTGATGGTGGATGGCATTTCATTTTGTGCTTCCAGATCCCAACTTTCGTGGATATTCCCATAATCGGCCTCGGCAATTTTTTGTGTCATGTTTGTGTTTCATTCCCATGGGGTTTTTTGAACTGAGCACCAGTTGACTGTAAGTTGGTCCATTTCTGATTCGGGATTCTGTCCACAGAGAGATTTCAGTTGGAAATGTATAAAAATAAGCCATTTGCTAGCACGCGTGAGTACAATCAGGGCAGTGCAACGGCGTGGAGGGGGCTGTAAAGCACGGCTGATATGCAGGAGGTCGCAGCGCGGGAAGATGCTCAGTGCAGTTTGTAGTGTAATCATCTTCCTCTCGGAGGCGCCCACTTCCACGCGTCACAGCACGGGGGGATCGTTGGAAAGGCCGGCAGAACACTTGTTCCTGCTGCTCTGTTCCAATTGCTCGTTCTGCAGAAGTCCGATGGGGGTCAGGGGCTCACGAAGCTTTGCCTGTTTCACCACCACAGCCCAAAGTACATCCCCAGCAGGGCTGCTGCGCTGAGCACGCGCAGGGATTTCATCGTGAAAAAACAGACAACTGGTTTTTCAAATGCATTTCATGGCTGGCTATGTGACAGGTAGTTTCAGAATACCACTAATTGGCAACATAAAGTCAAGATCTGTTTGCTAATACTGTTTTGCAAATCCTTAGTGTTTCACATAAGGGACTATTGAACACTTCTACGGTTACAAAGGGGTGTGGGTAGGGTCTAGTCCAGGGGCTCCTGTTTTATTCTGATCGTTGGGGTAGGTTGTGGTCGTCTGTCTTCACGACACAGAACGTATTCACTGAACTGAGAGGAATCCACCCCACCGCCGCATGAAGCTGCCACGCTAAATCCCTTCTGAAATAATCTTTCGAGCACCTGCAAGGTGGGGAAAAAAGATCAGGTTAATTTTTAGGAAATTTTAGGGATAAAAGCATTCAGTGGCACCGAAGCCAAATGATGGATTCGCTCTTTCGAGCCCTCATTGAATGAATATTATTCAGCTATAATTCCGTAACTTATTCTTAAATGACTACACTGTGATTAAAGTCTCGCTCTCAGCAAACCTCTGTAGAAAACAAAAATTAATCAAACAAATAAGCACTCTGCAGAGCAGCGTAGTACATTATATAGTAAAATACTGGACTGCAGTGATATTGATGCTCTCTCTTACTGCTTATGGAAAGCAACATCGGGTTTAAGTTGTAATAAAAAGCACCCATTATTCATTAGTAACACGAACAGCCTCACAGAAAGGGGTTGAAAATGCTTCTCGGCTCTTCCCTGGCAGAGGAAAATGTATTAGGAGCCTGAGTGACACTTCCCAGATCTTAAGGAATAGTGTGGCTGTGATGTTCCCTTGCTGGGCAGGGAGTGCGGCTCTCAGCCGCGCGTGGCGGGGATGACATGGCAACGTTCTGGCCCAGGGAAGAGGTTCATTTGCATTGTCCAAATATGTATTTTCTCCTTCTCCTTCTAAAGAAAAGTTGGTGCAATTTAGATGGATGAATTTAAGGAATCCAGAGGCGACTTTAATTTCTGAGGCTGTCACACAGCACATCACCCCGGGACACGGTGATCCTGGCGCTGCGATAGGGGCCGTGATTTTGCAGGGGCGAGCGTGTTGACGAACGCCTCCCCAGCAGAGCAGGGCACACATAGACCCTTCCCAGCATTAGGTGGGAGCAGATACCAGATCCCCCTTTGGCAGATCTGCAAGGGCAGCTCCTCCAGAGGAGATGCTGTGCTCCCTTCTCCCTCCCGCTGGCAGAAGCCTGGGAAAAGCGTTCCTGAGTTTTTCTCTGCCGATCAATGCCACCAAGGGGGAACAGCCTGTCCTGTTCTCTAAGAGCCTTGCCCAAGGTCCCGCTGCCATCGCTACCCCCTGCGCTGGGAAGGGAACCCGGCACTTCACTAACATGATGCACTTACTCACAGCAGCATCCCTGGGCGCCAGCCCTCTGCCACCCCTGACAGGGACCACGCTGCGCAAAAACCTGCCACTCCACCCAGAGAAGCATCAAAGCGATATCCAGGACCTCAGAGGGGACCAACTCGGATGCTGTCACAGGTTTAGGCTATGAAAGATTCTGGATTAAGTAGTCCCGGGAACCATTTAAGCTACGCCTACTGCAGCATGAGTTAACAGCCCAGTGTTTCGAGGCACAAGGTGACTGGGATAAGGATCAAGCCTCTGCCCTTGTCCTCACACACAGCCCCACCTGAGGCCAAGGTGTATTTCTTAGTGCATTGCTCCTTCTGAATGAATGTTCTCCAGAAACACAGAATCACAGAATGGTTTGGGCTGGAAGGGATGGACCTCAAACCCATCCAGTCCCACCCCCTGCCGTAAGCAGGGACACCTCTCGCTGGATCTGTTTGCTCAAAGCCTCATCCAACCTGGCCTTGAACACCTCCAGGCATGAGGCTTCCATGACTTCTCTGGGCAACCTGGGCCAGGGCCTCCCCACCCTCACACATCAGTTTGGAGCCTTTATTAAGGGTAATTAATCTCAAAAGCACAACTGCATCCACAGTGGTACCGTACTGCAGTGCAAACGCTGGCAGCACTTGCTGCTGTTAGTCTGTGGGAACTCTCCTGTGCCACCCATCTGCTTTTTAATCCATGGCTTGGGTTTCTTGTGGTCACTAAAGGAGGACTAAGACCTCATCAGAGTGCTCTTTCAACAGGATGGTGTGTTATTTTCATTGCTTTGTGCATCCCTGTTCCTAGACTTGGCAAGATGAAGATGAGAGGCAGCCCAGCCACAGGAAAGGAAGCTTCTTCCACCTAACTGGAGAGCAAAGCAGAGGAGGCAGGTAAGATTTCAGAGAGAGACGGGACTTCAAAACCCTTGCTAAAAACTTTTTTAAATCAATCTGCTTGTAAGACAAAGCAAGCGGGGGTGCCCTTGGCTTGCCTCGGACCAAAGCTAGGGAAGGCTGCGTGTTAACACAGGGCTCCTCTCTACCGAGCCAGCTCTCTGCGAACACACAATCCAGGTAGACATTGCACCTCAGAGCACCGCACGCACAACAAAGCGATTCATTTTTGCTCCCTACGCGCTCCAAGGACTAGACTGCAGGCTACAATCGAGTGCTAGAAACCTTGGTATCATCAATTTTCTCAGCAAGAAACAAAACAGGCCAAATGCTGTAAACAATGCAGGGAATGTTTAAATATTGTAGAGTTTTAAGTGAAACTTGGATGAGGTTGACCCCAGGTCTATGGAGAAGGGCTCCTCAAGGCGGGTTCTACGAGCGCTGGTTTGTATGCGCCGGTGCGTGCACAAGACCACGTTGAACATGAAGGGATTTAAATGCCATTTAGTGAACCTGGCTCTGTGCGAGCTGCTTTTTCTGAAGGTAAGAGACAGACACAGGGAAACCAGTAAGCACCTCTGAATCAAATCAGAGCTACTTTCCTGTAAATCTCCAAAGGGAATATGCCAAGAAGTAAATGAGTATCAGCTGTGATTCTCCGACGGATGGGGAGACACACACAATATTAACTAGAGGATTTGTGCTAGGATTTAATATACTCCGCCTGCCAGTATTCCAAGCACATCGAGATACAGGCTCTGATTTTGTTGGAAGGTTTTCCACACAGAAACACGATACCTTCACTTATTGCATTTCATTTAAATTTTGCAGAATACTAACGAAAACAAATCTTAATTATGAAGACTCAGTGTTCAACATATACAGGGATCACAGAATTTTCTCTAAGGTAAGCTCACCTATTGCACCAGAACCTGTCGTGAGGAGCTGAAAAAACAGTGTTAGCTTAAGAAAACTCTATACCTCTATGTAACGAGTGTTAAATTATTTAAATTACTGGATGTTTTTGGCTACCACTACCTACTCAGTGTTGACACTCTTTGTTTTACAGGCACCATTCTTGACAAAGAGCATTTAATCCAAGTATGTTTTGAAGATCCAAGGATTGATAAGTATTGCAGTTTGGCACCAAACAGACTGGACAGGGCACAGAGCGACAGGACGGATGGATCTCAGCAAACAGCAGGCAGACCTTCCGCCTCGTTCTTTGCAATTCTTTGGAAATGATTCTGTTCTTCCACATACTACCCCTTCTAACCCACCTCCCCTAAGTCTCTGTCTTTGCTTCACTGTATTTCCTGCTTCTGACTTAATATTGTTTTGCCCAAAACTCCTGGGAAGGGGCAGGGCAGCGCCTTTGCACTCACCAGAGCCCATCGGAGCCCACGATAATGAGCTGCTGATTTCATCAGCCTTTGGTCTCAGAAATGCATCATTCTCCAGAAAGTGTTTGAAAATACCTCCTATTAATTATATAGTAAAATGATGTAATTTAGTAAAACGATGTAATTTAATAATATTATTTAGGCTGTACTCTTTGACAGAATTTTTTTTTTCACGACATGAACCTCCAAAGAGACTCTTTGATTCTGTCTAAATTTTGACTGAATTCAAAACACATTCAAATAATAACAGTAATTAGCATTCGGCTTTTATTACAAGCACATGTTACCTACCAGTACTCCACTTTGAGAGCCAAGTGCTAAGCCATGGGGGCATCCAGCACTCTAACTGCCTGCTCAGAGACCCTTTACTGGTTTGGTTATTCTAATTCCTTGGATGCATCTATTGACATCACAGGGAGAGTGTGGCTGAGACACAAACATGCTGCCCCATCCTCTTACTGAACTGCGGCTGCTCCCTTCTCCACCCAGCACAGTGACGGATTCAGCACTGCTCCTACTGCCAGCAAACAGATCTGCCTCCGACCCACCTCCAGCCTTCTATTTTTGAGGCAGCCCACTCTAAACCTTGCCAAACGTGAAATTGCTAAGGACTGTGCAAAATTAACCACAGGCAATGGACTGCTGACATTCAACCAAACAGAACAGTTGGGTGTCTTGAACCAAAAATCCCTGCCTCGGGGAATGCAGCCCCAAGGAAGGTGTCCATGGCCAATGCAGGTTGTAAAAACGGCTCCATCCATCTCTACATTACCCTGGTAGCTTCAGGTCTACCACAAAAGTTCTTAACTGGCAGCCTGGGAGATGGAGGGTGCTGCAGCTTGCCGTGTCACAACAACAGAGGAAAAGAAGGGCTCCAGGTCCCTGCCTCCCCTGCCTTTACACCTCCCTCCCCAACCTCTCTGCCCACAGGGAAGTTTGAGGACCCCTAGGGCATTGCCCACAGCCCCATCGGCCGCCCTGCAGGACAGGACCTTTGGACATACTCCCTATAGGTTGAATTCACTTTCCTAATACAAGTACTTGCAACATACTGGAAAGGAGTACATGCAAAAAACAAGAGCTCTGTTTTGCCCTGGTTAATTAAGTCACAAGTTAACTGCTCCTTCTCTGCGGCCCAAGGACAGCTACAACACCAAAGCTTTGACCGCAGTGGCGCTGATCCCTCGTGAAATGGCATTTCTTGCCTATAAGGCTGCTGCCTAAACACAAGCCACATATTTATTTCTAATACCATCCACCTATCTGTCCAGTTATCTTCTTTTGTTTCATATGTTTAATTTTAAACCTAATGTCAAAACTCTGAGTATAAAATGAAATACATTTTGTTTAAAATACTCTGGGCAATTTTTATAGAACATCCTTTTGAAAAAAAAAAAGTGCAGAGATCAATTTTTTTAAGTCCATCCCGCAGGCACCATCATTTAATTATGAGTGAGACATAAATTATGCATTTACACATTGTTGCATTTTCTATAAAATGGTGTGGAGATTTTTTTTTGTAGTTTTTGGAACTCTCTCTTTCTTCCTGGGGGCACTTTGGAGGGAAAAAAAACTGCTGCAGGCTATACATTGATGAAAAAATTAGCATTTATCAGTATAACACCATTATGAGACCAGCATGGCACTAACATACACAAAATCTAAATCTGTTTTTCTGCTTAGACTTAGGAAAACCTGAAAGACTGTGATCTCACTAGGCAGAAAATGTCTCCTTGCAGTATAAGCACTGAAGGTAATTGGGTAGAAGCAAATAATTTGCATATAATTGGAACAAGAAATAAAAAAACCACGCACCCCAGCAAACAGATGAGCCAGCACCAAAAGGCCATTACCTGCACTGAATTCAACCGGCAGTATCCGTTCAAAGGAAACCTAATAACGTGGGTAGGGTCCTGGTTCCAGCCTGCGTTTACGGAGTTGCACATGACGTCCCCGGTCTCTGGGAAGATCTCTTCTATTAAAGCTTTCTCCCCGCTCAACGCAATTCTCTCCCCCAGATCTGGAGTCACTCTTACGACCAAGCAGTCACAAGGCTGGAAATGTTTCCTTTGTTCTTTCTCTTGTTTCCATCGCTCAAGTTCCTTAATCATTGGCTGCAGCTGGTAATACTTTGCTTCTTCATATAAAAGATTAAAGTCCTGGAAAGGGAAAAAA
Source organism: Phaenicophaeus curvirostris (assembly GCF_032191515.1). Classification (NCBI taxonomy): domain Eukaryota; kingdom Metazoa; phylum Chordata; class Aves; order Cuculiformes; family Cuculidae; genus Phaenicophaeus; species Phaenicophaeus curvirostris. The sequence goes on from NC_091405.1 coordinate 18,956,066, forward strand.
AAAAGAGAGGCAGAGAGAGAGAAACTAGAAATGCTTATAGTTCTCTTTTAAAAACTAGTATTGTTCCTGTTTGACCTACTTAGGCTTATGTATTGTCAGCAAGAGTGCAAAGGCAACAGGTATCCACACACTTTGTCTTCGTCTTACACCTACACAGAAAACCACACTGTGTTAGTGTTGAATCTATCTGCGCTGACCGTGAAGTTCCCATTGCACTGAATTATTCTTCCATTTATTATCCCACAAGCTCGACGCCAGAAGGCTTTACTTTTGGATTAAGAAATCAAAATAACTGGTTGCAATAAGCAAAGCCAGCTGATGTAAGAGAAGATGTCCCAAGCCCTAATCTTCACTCTTGGCCTCAGATATTCACTTCTGATCTTACAACATGAGATCTCAGGCTTCACCGTCACCTCTCGCACACGTTACAAGACGGAGATGTCAGTTCTGCTTCACTTCTCACCTGCCTTTGCTGAGTCTGAAATTCAGCTGCAGCAGCTCAGCTGCTCCCTGCATTTCATGATTATTCATGTGTTCAAAGCGTACTGTGGAGCCTAGTAAATTATACTGAGGTAGTGACCATCCTGCTGGCAGGAAGCTCAGATGTACACTCCAACACCTTAAAAGGAACCATTCTTCCCAACCATTTGTTCATCACCTTACTTGGCCTTTGGGCAACTAAAATTCCCAATTTGATCAAATTCCTAGGTCACAGATTGAGATATCTTCTGCATATCCTCATTAATAACTTTGCATCAAATTTCCAGCAGACCTTCCCACCTCAGTTAACTGCATGAGGGTACATTGAGGCAGAGGGTGTCAGCAGCAGAGGAGAAACAGAGGGGGAAGCATGTGGTGGGCAGTTTGTTTACACCAGCCCCACCACCTCCTTGCCTCCTGAAGGGAAGATGACAAACAAGAGTACAACACCAGCTCCTGTCTCTGAAGACCCACAGTTTGCTTTCCTGGCTCTTACGCCTGCTTAGCCATGGAAATGCTGCACTGTGACTTTTGTGGAGTTAACACCTGAACATAAAGGGAAGTTCTCCACCACTTCAATGCAATGAAATGAAACATCACAACAGTGAAACGACTGGAATCATTTAGGCTGGAAAGAAGGGGATGACAAGAAGTAATCAACAAATAGGCACTAAAAATACCTCAAAAATAATGGCAGTGTTGCTGCTCCAGGACTCAGGAAAGAGGGGAAATCAAAGGCCAATGAACGTGCAGCACAAAAAGGTGTGACTCTTCCTAACAGCTTAGAATGAACTTGTAAAATCTGCTGCTGCAGGATATAATGGAACCAAAGCAGTGAGTTGTGTTCAAATTTGGCACCACAGACCCACCGCTGGTAGTGGAGAGGTGCTCCTTCACCCCAGGGCTGCCTGCAGCTTGGAGAGGTATGAATATTCACAGTGACAGGTTATCATTACAAAAGGGACATCCCATCCTTTACATCTCTTTGATGTCTGTTAAGGCTGGGACAATAAGGGAGGAAAAAAAGGACCTTAGATAGAGGAAAAAAAGGGTGAGAAGAACAAGGTGAGAAGAAATGAGGGCAACAAACACACTCATGGGAAGGACACAGGAAGATGAAAACCAATAGGGAGATTAAAGAAGCCACCTCATCCTCTGATGGAAGGTATTTCATATTCCCTCCCCAAAATCAGCACTTTGCTGAACCACTACAGCTTTCCTCTGTCCACTGGTGAAGCTCCCTGGCTACTGAGCACAGGTCTGGTTTAAACCTATAGAGACTAGTGACCTAAATGAACAAACCCTGCCCCACACTGTCTTTGTGTGGGACACTGCAGCAACAGTCTACCAGTTAACTGCAGTTATTACAGAGGCATGTGCAGGATACTAAACGTTCCCTGGGCATCTGCTGGTCCCATGTATCTCTTTTTTGAGCAAAGGAAACATGCAATGCTAAGGTAAGATGTAGTATAATGCTGCAGAGTAAACAGGAGCGTCCAGTGCTTACTGAAGGCAACGGAAAGCCTCCCACTGTTTTCAAAAGGTCCTGAAAAAACAGCTTTAGAATACCTGTGTTCATGGTAACATATTATTTGTAAGGCCAATCAATTGAATATGTGCTAAGAAAACTCAACAGTAAAACCCAGAAGAGGTGGTACAGCCGCATAAAAACCAGTCCTTCATTTCTGAAAGTAATGAGAGGTACAGTGCTCCTGAGGCTGGATGCAAAGCCCATTACATTTGTGAGAGTCTTTTCGACTGACTTCACTGGGCTTTGGACTAGGCTGACAGTATCCTGAATCACAGGAGTTCAATGGTCTAGCACCCCCGGGCCAAAACAGTAATGTCATAAAGCAAACAAAAAACCAGGATCACAGCACCTCTACCTCCCCACAGCCAGCTCTTAGCCCACTGCATCAAATACAACTCCTTAGTGACTCCCACTAACCATCATTTGTCCTAAATAAACAAGATATATTTTATATTCTGACATCACTTTGTGATAAGACCCCCAGTTATCAGATGAAACAGCTCTTCAGAACTACGTGGCTGTGCTTCAGACGGCTGTGTAGAAACCAGACCCACACTGGGGCATCCTGCGCTCACTGGGACGCACCTGGTCATGAACTGCCTGGGTTAAGGCAAGGCGCTAGGATTAATTTTTAAAATAAGACTCTTCCCCTTGGGAAGGGACCCCTTGTGTGACCTGCACTGCCCCTGACCAGCCCCACCCCACGGCCGGCCCCACTGCCCACCCCTCCTCTGGCTCCTGCAACGGGAAATCTACCTTTTCTGTGCTGAGGAACTGAGTACCACTACTGACTTTGACAATGGATTTAGGGAGGGAGAGGATTTGCAAAACCACGAACAAAGAAGGAATGGCTCCCAGCACGGGGGAGTCCAGTGCCCTAAAGCCCGTGCTTGGGCAAAGTAACCGACCGACACGCTGCTAAGATCTCCTTCTTCTACACACCATTCAGAGTACTGTGTGGCTGTGACTGGACTGCAAGCGATGCCCAGCTCTGGATTGTCTACACAGGATGCTCAGGATGCCTGGATAATACTGACATAGGTATTTCCACCCTTGCACTGCAGATATAAAATCCTACCCTGATGAGTTGCAGAAATTTAACATGAAATGTCAAGCAGAAGAACATGACTCACAAGGGACCTCGCTGGGGAGGTGCCACAGGAGCTGCAAGAAAACATCTCTGAGCTGCTCCAGATATGAATCTTCCTAGACTTATCTAAAAGAGGCACAGTGCCCTGAACAGGCACTGGAGCAGCTATGCTGAAACAAAAGCTATAAGCACTAGTTGAGGAACTAAGCCGAACAACTCAAGGTATTCTCATCATACTTAAATGTGGCTTAAAATCCCCCACACCCAGGAAATCTCTATAACTATGAGCGCTGCTTTCAGCAGGGAGACTTGTCAGATACTAAGCATTTTCAAGTTCTGGCTTATTAGTAGTTGGAAGTGTAATTAATATTCACTGTAAACACACCAGCCAGACTTGATAATAAAGAATCACTAGCCTAGGAACACATACCCGACTTTCTCTGCGATTCAGTGTTAACTTAGTCTAAAAACAACACTTAAATAGCAAACACAATAACGCTGGTGCAGTACCAACATTCGAAACTTTCCAAAATAACCATCTGAGCAGCAATTCAAGTTGAAAAGCAACTCAGCTAAACCTTGAGGCTAATAAACTGCTTGATTAAATTAAGGGGTAAAAAATAAAAAATATTCAAAACACTTGATAATGCTTTGTTTGACATAAAGAACACTTAATGCAAGTCTCGCTGGAAAACCTGTCAGGTTTTATACCTTAAATAGAGTTTTGTATTTAGAAACACCAAGTGACTCCATTTGCTGCCTTTGATTATTGTCTTCTGTCACTTTAATCATGCTGGTAAAATTACACGATTTCTGTGAAGTCAAATCCGTTTACAATGCAGTTTTAATATAGCTTTGCAGCACATTCTTCTACGCATTTTTATTTAGTTACTCCCTACCTAGCAATACTTTGCTTTGTTCTTGAGCCCTCATTAGCCTGGGGTTTGCTCTAAAGCTCTCCCAGGGAGGAACTAAATAAAATACAGTTAACCCTATGCAAAGAGATGGTCTGGAACAACGGACTGAGCCTGGGCACAGCGCCGGCTCTCCCGAGTCTCTCCCAGCCCTGCCAGCGGCTCACTGCGCAGACAAGTCCTTGGCATCCACCACCACTCTCACCTCCAGGCTCCTGCAGAATCCTGCTGGTTTTGTTTCACAGCACCTCTGAAATCTGGATGCCAGTTGAGGCCACGATCAGCTCTAACTACACCTCTTCTATCCTTTCTCCTCACACCTTCTTGTCCCACCAGATTGTCTAAAAAGCTGCTGCTAAGCATCTCTCTGGAATTTAATTTATATCGCATCTCCGTCCACTCCCTTTACTCGATCTATCTTAGAATCCACAGACCTGGTCTGGTTATTCATTTCAGTCCTATCCGTGTGTTCTCCCTCATTTCTCTGTAAAAGCTTTTCTCATACCTATCCCTTAATGCTCTGCTTCTCACCCTGCTTCCCGGCGCCCCAACCCACAAGCCAACCTCCCCAGCCTGGCTGCTGGTCCCCAGCAACACCAGCGCTCGGGACAGCCCTTCTCAGCTGGAGCACCAACACCACCGTGGGTGCCAAAACTCCTCCCTGTCTCGGGACTAGATGTGTGCTCCCATCGCACAGCCCGCCTGCCCAGCCTGAACTGTAAATGCTCTCGTGCTGGGGTCAAATCCAATTATACTCGGGCAAGAATGGCTGAGGAGTGGTTTGCAGCACGAGGATCAGCTGCCAGTCAAAGCTAAAGCTGCCACAGCAACCACAAATCTGGACTGACACGGCAATGACTGCCCAAATTGTCTCGCCTACCTAGTCCAACATGCCAAGTGAGATCTTGCTGCTCAATGCAGGAACTTTCCTCTCCAACAACGCTCCACATTCTCTAAGTCTCAGCAGATCCCCATTGCCATCCCAATCTATTCATCATTTCATCCTGGAGTTAGTGCTTTTGTTGAATCTTGTCATCTACAGTTGGGACACTTTTGTCTTCTAATTTTCATCCATAAGGACGACAATGTTGCAAGTTTCGTAAGGGCAAAGCCAAATAAACAAGGCTACGAGGAGAGCGTTTAAACAATCAGGATTTGCAAAGCAACCACCAGACCCATTATTTCATAGAAAACATGTACTGCTCCTTAAAAACCCTCAGTAAATTCCCTCTCCCAAGAATATTTTGACATTTGTGCATTGTGTAAAATCCTAAAACCAAAATCTGTATCAGTTATATCTAAATGCTTGTTTAAAGCTGCTTCTTTTTTATACCAACAAGAAAAAGATTTATACAATTTAAGTCCTCGAAGTATCAAATGTAAAACGTTTCTTTCAGATTCTGAGCATTAAAGCCTGGTAAGCGCTAGTTGCTGATGCTGCTGCTTAATTGTTGTTATACCCTGATAAATAAGCTAAAAATGTGAGAAAATACAATTAGTTTAGAATAACTGATTTAGCCATAAGCTTCATCGTTTAACTTTTTGTGGTATCCATGACAACCATCGGTCGATTTATTAAATAATAGCATCCCTGGTGTAATACCCAAGTACTAAAAATCCTAACAATAAACAGCAACATTTAGTGAAGTGTGTTTAGATCAAGCACACAAACCAACCTGCACCAAAACAAATGACAGAACGGGAGGAAAAAATGGATTGCAGACTATAGCTTTCCTTACCTTAAAGTCATCTGGGAGCAGTAGCTTAGATGTCCTTAGGAAGCTTAATATATATCTGAAAATTTCACCATCTCGATCAATGAAATAATGTTGTTTTAAACTGTCCAAGACAATAGGCTCTGTGCCATTAAAGAGACGACTTATTCTGAAAAAAGAAAAGAAAAAAGAAATGGGCAAAAGAGACAAAAAACTCATTACACCCTCAGGGATTAAGAACATCCAGCCAATTTAGTCGCATCAATTCAATGTGCATAAGGTAACATAGTACCCTAATTTGGTGACAAACAGTGCACAAAGATCGATGCCTTAAAGACGTATGGGCACTTGCAGTCACACACACGGAGCGCGTGGGCACCTCAGACGCACTCACCCTGGTGCTAAGCTCACCCTGCCCCGCTTCAGGGCTGCCAATCAGGCCCCTGGCCCCAAGTGCCTATGAAGTGCTCACCCCACAGCTGGAGAGCAATTTGGTGAGAACATGCCTCATGGGCTCCACTCTACATCCCTGGCCACCATGTCCTGCTAATGGAGAACTGAATGGTTACTCAAAGGTAGGTACCTGGCCATGAGCTTTTCTTCTATCTTGGCTGTCATTTTGATCAAACACTTTCAAAGCCTTTCTGTGCTAGAGAACAGGTTGTCGATACACCGAGATGAGCTGTACGGACCTGCCAGTGCTGGGTATGGGGCCATCCAGCGCCAAATGCTTTGGCAAACCAGCAGCCACTGGCCTATGCAGCACCTGCCTGAAGGACCACAGCCCCACCACCGGCAGTCCTGGGGATCAGAGTCGGGCAGAAGAAAGCAACGTGGCAAATCTTTTGTGAGCAAAGAAAAGAAAGCGAGACCTATGAACCCAGGCGATCAGCTGGTTACAGGACCAGAACACCACATCAGCTACTCCACTCCAGGTCTCTCCAGGTCCTAAGCAGCATGGTCTGCAGAAAGCAAACAGGGCATCTGCCTGGCTGCCGCTCCTCCTGCCTCTCCCCTCCAAACGTCTGGCTTCTCTCAGAATGCTTTGTCTTCCCATGAGAAGTAACCCAGCTGAATATATGTTCTTGAAAGGAAAATCGCAGGAGACAGACAGCAACGACCTATTAAGTAATTGAGTCCATCTCTCTGACAGTGCAGCATTGTTCCCAACTGCAGAGTGTCTCGTGTTTCAAAGTCGAGTCTTAAACAACACTGCCAGTGAGGGACTCCTCTATTTCCCAAAGAGACTGTCCCGTGGCCTGCTGGATTTCACTGGCGAGCTGTCCCTTCGGCTTGGCTGTGCAATCCCTCTGCGTCTCTCGCTGTGACCAGGGCAGGGCTTTCTCCTCTCACGGATAATAAGCTCACCAGACCCTGCCAAAGGCAATGGCCAGGACTGCTCGCCAGTGCTGCTGCTTCCTTTCTTCCAGCATCTCCACCTCAAGCCTTCCAGCCCGGCAGCGAGGGGAGCAGATGGGAGAAGCCCAGCTTGGCTGGGGAAGGGGATGGGAAGGGGCTCCCCAGCCACTGCTCGCAGTACTGTGACTTGTGGGTATGTGCAGCACGGCAAGACTTGTTCTCCACAGCTGCACCTCGCTCTGATCTCCTAACTCCCTAATTTAATTAACGTGCTGTTTATTTCTAAAATAACTGTGGCAATATTAAATAAAACCTGGACTTTGCAATCCCCACTGAACTTTGCTAAAAACATTTCTGCCCTCTTAAGCACACTCCAGGTTTCCTTGCCTGCCCTCATGTCCGTGCCAGCATTCAGCTACACTGCGTTACTTACAAGAATAACGAAACGTTCCCCTAGACCCTAATTATAATAGATTTACCAATTTTTCTTCCATCTCTAGCTCTTCAACAGTATCAGAAAACACCCAGTTCACACTGCAATATTTAATTTATATAATCCCAAGGTTCAGTCAGCCTCCAGTAATCCATTATTTTCTTTTCTGTTATTTTAGGGCTGTTTCCCCGAGATGGTTACATATATTGCTTTGCATGGTGTTAAATTTTATTCCAGGAACCAGTTAATTTATTTCCATAGACATGCACGCGTGCCAGTCTGCTGTGCTGGGTTAGACTGAAAGCAGAGGAAGCACTGACAGAGCAGCTTAAGGTTCAGTGCAGTGCATTTATTGAGTAAACTTGCACGGCTATTGAAAGTTTTGTGATCTCACACCTAAACAAGATGGGTTGTGCCTTAAGCCTCCTCCCCTTCCTCTGTGAAGTCTGCAAAAGCAACTGGCTGGCCGCTGTTTGGCTCTGCCATGCGGATGGGGAAGGTTTGCCAACAAAGACACGGCACAGGGAAGACAGGGTACAACATTTTAATGGGCCACTCTTTAATGTAGTGAAGCATTTTTTTGGTAATGAAAACAAAACATGAATTTTGAGGCCTTTGTGGAGTGCCCTGAGCTGTATTTCTTCACCAGCGAAATTACTGCTGGGGAAAGAAACTTGCAGAGCGTTGAAAGACTTAACTGCCACCCCAAAAACACAGTGATGAATAGTTTAAGGATTTATTTGACATTTCAGGGGGCTGCTATGTTCCAAGAATCAACTTCACTGCAGCATGTTGTAACGCTGCATGTGGAAAGCACTCCTGCTTCTCCCTTCTCACCAGTACAAACTGTACCTATAGAAAGGCCATCAGAAACCACAGTGCTGGGAGAGCACAAGCTGAACTCAAATGGCAGCTTCCAAAAGACAACCTGACCGACAGGTTGACCCGTCAGATAAGATGGAAAAAGAGCACAGTGACCGGGAGCAGCTCCACCGGGACCTGATGCACTCGGTGGACGGGTCTTGGGTGGCCAGAACATAACACTGCGCACGGAAACACGGAAGCAAAACGCACATGCACTGTCAGGGCTGGCAAGTCAGTGAGCACAAGGGGATGGGAATGGTTCTGCACCACGTAAACTTGTTGTTTAATCAGAAATTAGGTACCAGTCTGGCCAGCGGCCCCAGGAAGCTACTCTCTCCAGCTCCCTGCCACGTGATGTGAGTGGCTGGAGATCTCAGACCGGGCAGTGGTCATCCCAAAAATGTCTGTGTTTAAGAGCAGCCATGGTGCCCAGTCCTGTAGTGGTTGACAAACTGGTTAATGGTGATTTCAGGATGTAATTGCTTATGGCCATACAGGAATGGTGCTTCCAGTGGTATTTGTGAAAAGGTGGAAGGCACAGGAAAACAGAGACAAGGCAAAAAAAGCCGCACTTGGAGCGTACAGCGATGGGTGAGTCTAAGCAATGAATGCTTCTTCAGCATTCCCACCTTTTATAAGACATGCTTCACTTCCTAATTTAAAAACACACTTGAAATTTCTGTCCAGGATTTAATTTCCAGACAGGAAGGAGATGGGGCCAGAATCAGTCCAAGCAGTTGCAAACCTAGGGATGTTGAACTTGCCTTTCCATTGCCTCCGACCCCCCTGGCCAGGTCCTGCTATGCTCCCACACCATCTTCCCAGTGCACGGCTCTTCCTGGCTCTCTGTTTCTCCTCCTCTGTTGCTTCTGCCCTCCTAGCAATGTGCTTACTGCCCGGCCTCTGCCCCACAGCGTTGCCCACGCCAACCCTGGCAGGTTCCCTGCTCCTGGCCACCGCTGCGCCACGTCCCTGCGGAGCAGAGCCGCAATGGAGCCAGCCTCCAGCACAGCCAGTCTCGCTGGCACCTTGAGCCCCAGCTGGATGCTCTTCCCTGCTCCTGCCGACATCCAGAACGCAACCTGTTGATCCTACTGCTACAATTGCTTTGAGATTCTGCCGTTCCAGCTAAAGGCTTTTACATTTTCAATAATGTTTCGCCAAAACGCCAAGAGGCGAGTTTCTAGCTTTGTACTGATTTTACTATGATATTAAGATCTCCTTTTATTAGATTAAAAACAAACAATGCAGCCAGCCAACCCACAAGGCCAAGAGCACCAGTAAATTCTTTTCTTAGTTTCTTGAGCAGAGGATGCTGCTGCGTGCAAGTACCTACAGACGGCTGCTGCTACCCACACCCCCGCGGTGCTGGAGACCAATTTTCCACCACACAAGCTCCCTGCAGCGCCTGTCGAGATGGAAGCACAGAGGGGCCTGCAGGGCAGTGACTCCATCCTCACAGTAGAGCTCGCAGCGCACCATAGATTTAGATGAGATCTTAGGAAGAAACATTTTGCTGTGAGGGTGGGGAGGCCCTGGCCCAGGTTGCCCAGAGCAGGGGTGGCTGCCCCATCCCTGGAGGGGTTCAAGGCCAGGTTGGATGGCGCTTGGAGCCCCTGATGCAGCGGGAGGTGTTGCTGCCAGTGGCAGGGGGTTGGAACTAGGGAATCTGTAAGATCCTTTCCAATCCAAATCATTCTATGATCTCTCTCATCAACTCACCCAACTCCATCTTAGAAGCAGCCAGGGATTTTTACACCTCAAAGCTCACTCTGGAGCACCCTTAGTCTACTCCAGATGATTGCCAGGCACAGCTACAGCTCTGCACATCACACACATGCTGTCAGGGGGGTTAATGGCACGTTGGAACGGGAGAGGTGGGGAGCAGGGGGCTGCTGCGGTCCCATCCCCTGCGTGCACGCCCAACCAATGCAGTGACGCCATGTAAGTAAAACTCTATCACAACACTGCACTAAAAGTATTAATTTAAGTAATTACATGATTAATATTTAACTGTTCAGTGATATTTTTGTCATTCATAATTCAGTTGTTTACATGGATTAAAAATTGATTCTGTAGACACTTTTTCTGCCCAATGTCACATCAGCAGGGAGCGCACATTTCAGCAAGCTGTCATCAACATGTGTCTCGCTCTTAATTTCATGGAAGGAGAGGGGAGGAATAGAGAAATGCCTGACTGCGAGTCCTGCAAGTGCACAGGTCTGTGCTCCACTCAGTGCTCTCCACTGTCTCTGCCACCCCATGTGCACCCTCCTGCTCCACTCGGCACAAACACGCAGCGAAGCCGAAGTGAGCTCTGCACTCTCCCAGCACCGTATACATCGGCTCTCAGTTGTACTTGGCTGTCGGGCCTTGCTGCAGAGCTGGAGGAGGCAGCGGTTGTGGGAAATGCCACAGAGAGGAGCAAGAGGGTTGTTTAGAGCCGGGGCACCAAGCATGACCTGAAACTGCCCTGCGGCACACGTTAGCAAAGTGTCCCAGGTGTACGAGCAGAGTCCAGTCATTGCTGCCGAGCATAAACAGTGCTGCTTATCTCTCAAATATTTGCTCAAGGTGGGTAGGATAGATACTGTTATCTGCTTGGGAGAGAAAAAAAACGCTGTGAACTGGAGCAGAGGTGCTCAAGAGATCAGAGCGCTTTACACCACCTGGCACTGCTGCCCGTATAGCTATGTCTATTCTAAGTCTGTCGACTTGTCCCATCACAAGAAAGTAACCGCTGGGAAAGACCAGCGGAAAGCCGCTGGAGCGGCAGCACCCTGTGCTGGGAGCCAGCTCTTTGCTGGCACCGCTACATCCCAGCCACAGCAGCACGCTCCCTTCCAACCCAACCCATTCTATGACTCTGTGATCTTTACAGTAGTATGTTTTGTATTTCCATTACTCTTACTGTAAAACTGACTGGGCCTGTGTGTAAGTTCCCAGTAAAGCAAACTGTAACGGAGACAGCATCTGCAGCTTATTTCCCCAGGGCAATACGTTAAGAAAACCCAACCCATCCAAAGAGCAGGCCAGGCTGGCCAGAGAAGGCCAGGGATAACCCAGCTGAGCAGCACGACGGGTGTCTGCCTGCTCGCTTGATGGTAGTTCTGAGGGAGAGATGTGAAAACTCTGTCTCTGCAGGACACATCCTCACTCGTGCCCTGTACAGCAAGCAACGTGGCTAAAGGTTGCACCCGGCTGCAGTAGCTTTTCTGATCTGCCTAAATTTAAAACTGCAGTTTTAATTAGTGCAAAGTTCATAAACAAAACTCTATTGTATGGTTATACCATATCTTCACACTCTGCTACCTGCCCAGGGATTTTCAGCCATTTCCCGTTACAGGAAAACAGCGCTAAGAGAGGCACCGAGCACAGCGCGGCTCGGCACACGGGACCCGCTGGGGCATGGGGCAGAAACGCTGCGCAGGCTTTGCTCTTTCGGCTCTGCCACAGTTCCCATTCCAATCAAAGATAACATCCTGACCACCTCGGATCGCTTCAGGCGTACGCTTGGCTCAGAGGGTGTTCGAGCTGGGGAGAATTTTGTTGTAAGCATCTTTTAAATCTTTTATTTGTACAGTGATGGGAAAAAGGAAGGGAGGGGAGTCTAAGCCTTAAAGTGGGGGTATAAACTGCTGCTCTGCAAACTATGAAATCCAAGCAGCCGTGTGTGCTTTGGCACTGGTTCATGTGCCTGAAGACACAGAGAGGTGCCCCAAAGGGGGTTTCTGCTGTGCGTAAGCCCAGATCAGGCACAGATTTCCAGTCCCAAATGGGGTGCAGGCATCAAGCCTGCAGTGCCAGGCACGTCACTGCTCCGTGTGTGCTCGAGCCCCCTCCAACACTTGGTCCTCCTTCTACCACTCCTACAAGACCAGAGCATCTGTGTTTCAGCAGAGCAGCCCAGATGCCAGTGTCCAACAGGAACCACCTGGCCCCGTAAAGGCATCGCTCAGCCCTAGACCTTTCAGTCCTGATGGCACAAGTGAGCAGCCACAGATATTCAAGCACAACACTGACCTGTGAGAAGGAGATACTAAAGCCCTCTCTCCATTTTTAACAAGAAAAGAGCATCGAGCTGCGTGGTCCAACCTCAGCAGAGGGATAGGGGACGTAACTCCCAAGGCAACAGGTTCATCCACCTCCAACTCCTATAACCTTCTGCTCCTGCCTCCCAATGCTGATCCTGCAATGCCATAGGAGTATTTTGAACCATATGCTCGTTGTAGTGCTTTTGAAGGATATTACAGTCATTAACTATTAAGCACCTGAAGGAACCGCAGGATCTATTTCCTAGATTTAATACTTCATATTTTGCTGTTCAGGCTAGAATATCTACTTTTGCGACAGATCAGAGCTAGTCTATATAGTATCAACATGTATTTTTAAAAGTCAATAATCCAGAAAGAACATTATCATCTACCATGCATAATCATTCTTAGGAAATTACGGAAGGATTTATTTTTCTCTTTTTATACTATCACCAAAAAGCAAAATTAGATACGTAATGGATTTTGTAGTTACAACAAAGGCATGGACAATTATGTTTTCAAGTCTCTGTTACTATCAATTAAAGTCCATGGAAGCAATAGATAATAAAACCCACAGCAGCAGAAACTACCTGTTATTTTTGAAACACCGCAAAGCATTCATAGTAAGGATAAGATATCCTACAGGTCTTTCTCTTCCACCTGTTGCTAACAGCCAGTCTCCACGATTAAGACACTTTGACAGGTGACTGACCGATACACATTTTCATGGGAATATGTATGTATTTTCAGATTCTAAGACACAGACAGTATCACCTATACATGAACTAGCAGTTAAGACAGAAATTGGGAATGTTAATCCCAGGTAGAGGAGCCACAGTCTTTTCCTGCATTAAAAAATTCTCTTGTAGCCAAGAGCCACCCTGGTCCTGCATCCGGGCGGCCGTGCATCCTGCCAGGTCTTGAGGGAGAAAAAGTGGTCTAACAACTGACGGCTGGGGGAACTCAGGCTCTAGGCTTTTTCATCCCCACCAGGTTTACGAGGGTATTAACCCTAAGCCTATCACCTCACTGGGATACTGAGATTAGATCCATCAGCGCTGGCTGCTCGTCCTGTATTTATCAGCAGCGTGTTCTTTCCCTGGGGTTGGGCTTCTGCCACCCCTCTCACAGGACGTCAGTGGCTTGGGAGCAAAGCATGGCTTAACCATGAGTAACAGCAGCAGAATCCAGCCCTCTGTCACGCTAATGATTTTATTTTCCCTTATTAAAGTAGTGTTTGTATATTTTAGTGTGTTATTTTAACAGCTATAAAAAGACTGCAATAAACAAACAATTTCTACTATGTTAATTGCTGTATTACGAACCTTTTCATTGCATTCTGTGTATAACCACATTTATAGGCAGGATAAGGAGACACACAGAGCCAGAACGGCACTCATTCACTACACATATCAGCATCCTGCCACATTTATTTAGTCTTCAGTCACTAAATGCTTTTGCTGTGCTCAACAAGAAAAAAAATGTAACTTTCAAATACAGGTAGGATTTGCATTTCTCTATTAAAAGTTCCCTCAGTGCTGTTGATACGGCTTGAATCTTGGTAACAGGGACTAACAGCCTCTCACTATTTGATGGATGCTTAACCTCACGGTTTGCATGAGTTTGGTCTGGCTGAGCTGCTCTGTCATGACCAGAGTAGAAGCTGTCACTGCGGGCGGGGGCACAGACACAGGGCAGTCCAATGTAAGCAGGAAGGTTGCCGTTACCGTAGTTCAGGACAGGCCAGTTCTGCCACCTCTGTTCCTGAAGAGCAGTAACAACCTGGGGAGAGGGAGCAGGGCAGAGTCTGGCTGCCTCACATACTTTTAATGAAAGTAACCAAATAATATTAATAATATGAACCCTCAAACATAGAGCTTGTTAGCGGCAGGACCGAAATATTAGCCTTCCTGTGAAATATGCTGAAGCCCAGGTAACTGCACAGCAGTTCGTATGCTGTAGGGAGTGCCCATCTATTTGGGAATTCCTCTCTTTAATTCAAATTGTGGGCTTGAAGTCGAAGAAGTACAGGCTAGCTGTATTTCCAGTATGAAGTTCAGGTTACTTTTGCTTTTCTTGTGTCTTCTACTTCATTCTAACTAACTTTTGTCTAAATAGTTGGTGAAGATTGAAAATATTAACACAAATTTGTGTTGCTAAGTATCCTGGTTTTGTTATTATACTATTGTTGCTGCTGCTCTGATCTGAGCCCTGTAAGGGTTCTTGGCCTTTGTTTTCTCAACAGAGAAATTACACTACATTTTGGCCATGAAAATCAACGCAGGAACAAAAATTCTTTAATTCTTTAATTCCTAAACTAGCATCTTGTTTTCCCAAAGCATTCCCTAGTTTCCCAAAGGTCCCAGTCCTGCAAGGAGTGCATTTCAGTTCAAACTCTGTGGGAGTTGTGGGCACCCAACAGAATTAAGTTGTTAATACATGAGAAGATGCACAATTCAAATAAAACATTCCTGCCTATACAAGCCTTTTCTTGTTACTCCTTTAACCATCCCTTCACCCTAAATCCTGGTGCTGCGATGGCCCCAGTGAGAATAGGCCTATACCAAATAAAATCTCTTCAGCTCCTCACCCACTCACTGTTAACTTCAAGTGGGAGCTAACTCTGTGTTCTTACTGAGATTTTCAAACCTGACTGGATCTGGACACACGCTTCCATTAACATCATCCTCATACAACTGGGCATGCCAGGAGGTTGGAAGACACGCAGATACTAGTTTTATTTTAATATAAATGGGCTAAATCCTTGCTCACTGAAGTCAAGAGCGAAACTCCCACCGGGACTCAGCGAAGGCAGGGAAAACTTCAGCAGTAACTCATTTACCCAACAGAGTGTGAGGTTGGTCCTCCGCACCCTTTGCACGTTTGGGTGGTGCGAAATCTTTATGTTTCAGTATGCAGCAGGAGAAACCGGGACGGATACTCAAGAGCCACACAACCTTTTCTAAGTGCGAATGGTGACAGCTAATACATTTACTTCAGTACCTACTGCTTGTGCAAACACCTAGAGTATTTACTCTGCTTGAGCCACAGCCCTTAACTTCTGATCCTAGATACACATTTTTCCTGTGATCCTTTTACTTATCTCCAGGTCCACAGGAAGAAGTTCCCAGGCATGGGTTGCCTGGGAGCCTGCAGCACTGTGCTGTCTGGGATGAGCAGGAATACCAGGCGACCCTCGGTGCTCACACCTGCCTCTGCCGCATCAGGACACTCTCCACTGCTCTGAACAGGAACGATATCAGCCTCTCCAGGTAGAGATAAACCAGCTTTCTGCTTAAAAGAAACTGCCTAGGCTGCCTGGGCATTTGGTTGGCAGGCCAATTTGCTAAACTGGTAAAGCTCCTCTGTTACTGACAATGATAACACAATAAAGACCAATTTATCATACAGTTTTCCTCTGTTTGCTTCTCCTGCAGCCTATCCTTCTGGCCCCCAGTGAGTAACCACTCCAATTTTGCCCAGTCCCAGAATGTAACACTGCTGCAATTATCCTACTGTACAGCTCCCGTACAGCTCCCAGCACTGCTCGCTCTGGCACAAAGACATCATGGGGAGTTACAGGTGGACTGTGATTGTAGTTCTCTGCAAGCAGGTATGCAACTGGGAAGTCTCTACCCATGTTTTTGCTATCGCACTTTAAATGATCACAGAATCATAGAATGATATCGGCTTGAAAAGGCCTTTAAGATCATCGAGTCCAACCATCGATCCGGCCATCCTAAGTCTGCCACCAGACCACATTCCCAAGTACATCTACTTGTCTTTTAAACATCTCCAGGGATGGTGACTCAACCATCTCCCTGGGCAGCTGATTCCAATGCTTGACAACCCTTTCAGTAAAGAAATTCCTGAATCAATGACACTGTTT
Organism: Phaenicophaeus curvirostris; assembly: GCF_032191515.1. Lineage (NCBI taxonomy): Eukaryota > Metazoa > Chordata > Aves > Cuculiformes > Cuculidae > Phaenicophaeus > Phaenicophaeus curvirostris. Next base: position 18,972,375 of record NC_091405.1, read on the forward strand.
ATCTTTACATTTGATTAAGCTGTAGCCAACATATTTTTCCTGGCTGTTCACTTAAATAAACTGAACATGTCAAGAACGATTTGTTAAAAGCTATTTTGAAGGGAAAACAACACTGAAGTCCATATATCCCACCAAGTAGGAAGACTCGTGTAACGGTTTTTGCTGGTGAGCCTGAGCCATTGGCAGAGGAAAGGAAGAACTGAAGAGGAATTTCCAGTAGGTGTTTTGGTATTGCAGCCAGAGAGCAGGCACAGAGAGGAAGCGACCAGCTGACATGTTTGCTGCAAAGAGCCTAGCCCCACAGCCACATTCCCCAAAAAAGCAGGAGCCCCTGTCTAAGGGCAACGGACAGGGAACCTCCATCCAAGGACAGAGCAATACACCTGCTGGAGAGGACACTGGCCCTACAGAATGAAGCTTGGACAAACTTCAAAGTAATCAGAAAAACATTAACTGCTGGATTTTGATGAGTTACTGAAAGCTGAACCTGGCTTTTTTATGTGACTGCAAGAGATTCATTCTTAAATACAATACTACGGTCATGGGTTTGATTCTGGTCCCAGTGAAGTCAAGGCCAAAGCATCCTTTGATTTAATTGAAAGCAGAAGCAGGCTCCCACTTTAACCCTCACGTCTGCAAACAGACTATAACTGGATGTGCACAGCAGAAAGAATATGCTCGGAACTTCTTCAAATCCATGCATCATTCTTCCTCTCCCCCCACAATATTAAAAAGCAGTTACGGTATTTTTTTCCCTCATCCAGCAGCAGCATTAAGTACTACTGTCCCAAATTCAGCCCTTGTTGCCTCCCAGACAATCCCAGCACGAGCAGAGGACCCGGTTTCTCTCTATTGTTACCTCCTGGTTCCCATACAGTTTCACTCACCAAATTTGTCTGTGAAATTGTATGTAAGTTTTGCAATGGCAGAATTTAGGCTGCATTCTCCCAGAAGGCACACCACGTTCCCCAAACACCAAAGCTGCAGCCTTTGGTTTATATTGTACTGGTACAACTTGTTGGTGTAACACAGTGTGACACCAGAGAGCATAAAGAGTCCCTGGTTTTCACCGTCTGATTTCTCAAAAGAGAGATTTGCTGCTGCAAAAGCATCTACCAGATCTAAATGGATTACCTGCAGCACTGGCAGCATCTGCACTCCATTAGGAGAGAGGCGTAATGGGAGCCTGCCCTTTGGACTGGGATTCCTTCAGCGTTTCAGCTTTACGGTGCAAATCTCAGTTTCCAGTGCTTGCCAACAGATCCCTCCTGAGTCTGACCGAGAGTAACGGTGCAAACGCTGCATAATAGCTTCCCAGCATCCACGTGCAGGACTCCTTTCAGGCTGTGCTTTATGTAGTCCTCAGCAGATAAAAAAGCAGCAATTTTAGCCTTTGAATGCATACCATACTGCAGGAGAGTGAGATCAACACAGTAGAGCGAACACAGGAATACATCTGGCTCAGCCTGCCTGCCGTGCTGCCCAGCTCTGACAGGCAGGCAGTCAGCACAGTGACAGCATCAATAAGGAACGCGATCGTGCACCCACGTGAAGCTAACAGCCATCCCGCCTGGCAGAGTTTCAAGTGAGAGCAAATCAAGTACAACTCCAAATCAGACCCCTCTAAAATGTTTACAGGAGACAGTTTTCTTTTAAGCACCAAATGACTGAAATACATGCTGGCCACAGTAGATAAAGTAAAGGAGCAGGCAGCTTGGTGGACAGAGCACGGAGATACCAGTTTATAATTGGAGTTTAATTCCAGCTCTGCAGCTTCTCCAAGCTGTCAAATTGGGATAGAAGAGCCACCAAGCTAGTGTAACTCACTAGCAACGGAGTTACACCAGGGATGAGAGTGATTGACCATACTTACCTGTTCCAGGCACCACTTCATGCATTCAGAGTCAGTACAGCACCAGGCAACAGGCTGATGTGCTGCAAGGACTAGGTACACTCATCACTTCATTACATTCCACATAACAGAGAAACTCGGCAAAGCCTATGCAGCTGGCAGCAGCGCGGGGCACGACCCATGTCAGCTACAGTCTGGCATCCTCCACATCATTTTGCTTCTCTGGGCTCGAGAGACCCAGCTTTCCTTATGCTTTCACATATGAATCCCATGTTTGCATGCCTGCCGATTTCTTCTATTTAAATATGCACTTTGTTCTTAAAGATTTTATTAACCCATGAACAGATTAATTCTGATTTCAGTTACCCGAGTACAAACGTGGGATAACTCCTTCTAAACCAGCAGAGTCATCTCTTTGAGAAGGCTGCCTACCAGGAAAGGCACACGCACGCACCCGTGCGCACGTAGCTTTGTCTCCATTTGCCTGCTAGTTTTACACCTTCAGCTGTTTCAGAGCCCAGGCCCTCCGGACACCCAGCAGAAGGATCTCCCTACACCGCTCAGGTTCTCCTAACTCCTCTCCAAAGATCACATCAGTACACATCGCTGATGGAACTCCTCAGAGGTCAACAGGCTTCCACAAGAGGTTGTTTTGGCCAGGTTTATTACTAGGGCAGTTTTTTAGGGGAATGGAGTCTATTTTGCTTCCATTTAAGCTTATGGTAAAACTCTCATTGACTTCACTGGAAGAGATACTTGGCCCAACACACCACTATCCAAACCACCTCCATTTATTTCAGTGAAAGCAGGCAAGGAATTAGTAAGGTCCAATGTATTTTTAAATCTTAGATTTCATAAATGATCGCAAGCATGTAGGTCACAATATATACACAGAAAGACACCTACGACAACCACCAGTGGGATCATTATAATTAAATTAGGCCTAGAGACAAATTCGTTTCATAACATGTTCCTTACAAAACAGATACCCCCTTGCTTCATAATCTAGGCAGTCTGTTTAATAAACTTTGTAAGTACTTCATGAAATATCCCCCTAAGCAGACCAAATCTACTTGCCACTGCAGGGTCTTTATAAATCAAAAATGTATAAATAAAAGGCCAAATAGCAGTGACGTGTATTCAAAGACCAATAAAAAGAGGTAACATCTCCTTTGCTCCACCATATAGTGGTTATCTGTGACCTCCGGATGCGATTTCCAGCACAAAGCTACTGAATCCACATCTTTACATAACTCTCTCCTAGCTATGAGGGAGCTGGGTGCAGAGCAATCAATAAAGGAGCTTCCCCTTTGCTTGAAGTGTAAAGTGGCTGCAGCTGTGAACCTGGGCACAGCACTTTACAGCTCGCTCATCAGCAGGAAAGCAGCCTCCACCAGCAGCACATAAAAGGAGACAGGTTGCTTCCACAGCATCCTATGGGAGTGGCTTCTCAAAATATGCTGCTACTGCTTTTCATGTTACTGCCCTGAAAATGACTGCTGAAAATACTTAAATTTGTGCTGCTGGCACCAAAGTGCCCTGTTAGGTGAGCAGTAAGCAAAAGAAGCAAGGAACAAAACTGTAAAGCACCTGACCAGCTTAACCTCGCAAGCTGGTAGAGAGAGCTAAGCCAAAAAAAAAAAAAAAGCCGATTTTTTTTTTTTGTAAACTAGACTAGGTTTCAACCCATTGTATGCAGGAAGGGTGGGAATTATTAGTGCGCTAAGCAACTCAACTGCAGTCCTGTTATCATTGCAGAAGAAAGGAAGAGCAGAGAAGGACACAAGGTCAGCTGAGGTTTGCACCAAAGGTACAGGAGCCACTGTTCAACACTGCTCTTCTGGACTGCTCTCAGAGGCTGGAAGGGACACCCCTTCTGACCACAGCCGGGATGCACAAGCTGCATAGAGATACTTGTTCTTCCCTTTGACCGGCTGAGCTGAAAAAGCTAGTATATGGATAGGGATGGGCAATTTTCTCAGATTTAGGGGTTTTGAGCAGCCCATACCAGGTGCAGCAACACAGCCATAATTTTCTTTCTATAAGTCAGACGAGTATGATTTGCTGTCTTCTCTCCATGGCTAGCAAGGTCTGCTCCATCCTAGATGCTGTAATATCCATTCACGCCTAGAACTCCATACAACCAGGCTGTAAATATACACAGAGAAACCGCAGTTTTTGAAAAACTGTTCATCAGAGACCAGCCAGGCAATATTTTCTTGTACATTTCATCAGCTATTCCAAGTAAACACACAAATAATTCATTCATCAAAAAGGCCCAGTATCAGCACCCAATTACAGGAAGATTTGTACTCCCGAAGGGAAAACTCTGCTTTCCTCTCCAGAGCCCATGGGCAGTCCCCGAGCAGCAGCTGTGCTGGGCAAGGCAGCGCTTATGAAGCCCATGTGGAGTAAACACCTTTATCATAGCGGACAGCCCAGCTCTGTTGTGGCTCCCTGCATGCCAGACAGCAGGAGATCCTGGAAAGGTGGACACAGACAGGTCTGAGGGATCACTTCCCATATAAATCCCTTTTCTCCTGTCTCCCCGGGTCAGTGAAGCTCAGGGCTAGGGTTACAGGGACTGTTCTCCTTTATGGCCAAAGCCACCGTTCCAGCTGTGCAACAACAGGCCTTGAAAATGCCAGGTTATCACAGTGTACTTCCATGGGCTCTCCGGACCCTGAATCCGGGATTTTTTTCCCCACTACTGAAAGCTAGAGACAGCGTATCTCAATAACCATTCCCAGCTATAACTACATCCCTGTTACAGCTTATTTTGCTTTTCCCTAGAGGCCTAGAGTCTGCACAGGGAAAGGGTTCCTTGCCTCCACCCGCTGCGCTCTGCCCTGCACATTGCCCAGGAGCTGGGATATCATCCTTGCAGCAACACACGCCTGCCCATAGGGACTGAGGCTTCACACCTTTCCCAGAGCTCACCGAAGCGCTGCATGGACTTGTGTGACCTCAGCCATGCAGCACGTGTGCAAAACAGCAATCCTTGGCTTCACAGATGGGAAAGACTGGATTCTCTCACACTATCTGATTCAGAAACCTGGGAACAAGGGTTTCATCACTTGCTCCAGCTCCCACTCCACTAAGTGCACCTGCAGGTCTGTGTGCAGGCTAGGGAGAGACAGAGGATGGAAAAGGCCCTTTTTAAAAGATTTTTTCCTTAAGTGTTGTGCTGGTCAAAATTCCCTTTAAAACTGAAGAGGGGATTTGCCCAGTCAGCAACCAAATAAGAAAAACTCACAAGATTTTCTCTAAACCACAGATGCATGAAATGAAACCCCAAATGATTTTAATCTCCACAAAAATTCTTGTGTTAATGCAGAAAAGGCACTATGTATAACCAAAACCTCTGTGTTTCTCCTCTTTTACTTCTCATCTGCAGCATACACCTGATCGCCTCAAACAACAGTAGAGCCCCAGGGAGCCCTGGCAGGTTCTCCCTGCGCTGCAGACCTGCCACACCGCTGCGCCGTGTCGCTAGGTGTGCGCAGAGCTCACGCGCCACGCCCGTCACCTGCATCTCTGAGCATTTGTAACATACAGTAAAAACACTTGCTCCTGACTCTTCGGGTGTTCTGCTTTAAAGTCTGCGTATGGTTGAAGTTCACAATACCTATTAAAATTAATGAGCTTTGCACTGCAGCTCACATGCAGGAGCATCTTGTAGCGATTTGCCTGAATGTTGGCCGCTGGCTCCGACTCAGAAACTCTTTGCCTTTTGGGTGACACGCAGCAGTTGACAGCCCACGAGTGTCACAGCCCAGTGTCACCCCACAGACAGGGCGCTTAACACCTGACCTCAGCAGCAAGAGTGGTACCTAATGAAAGGCAAAACATGCCACGGCAGCACGCCTGCCTACGTCCTTCGCTGTACTTAAAACGGCTTCGTTTAGCAGATGGGCAGGGATGAGAGAGGGACTGAAGGCACCATACAGGTGTGGGGTGGGTGAGCAGCATGAAATGGTGGTGGCTGGAGACGTTTGGGAGACACCCAAGCCAGGACGGGTGCTACCGATGCCGCAGTGGAAGTTGTGCTGGCCCAGGAGACCTGGAACCACTTCTGCTCCACATCAGGATCCTGCCCTACATCAGGATCCTGCCCTCAAGTGTGCTGCATTTTCACAGCCACCAGCAACCTCTGGTTATGAACAGATCTGGTCTTCACTCCACGTGATGTGTCCTGCGTCCAAGCCTTGTCTAAGGGCTGATTTACGTCGTAACTGCCAGCATGGGGTAAGTGACAGAATTTGCTGATTGGACCTTGTTTCCAAGCAATAACATCAACAATACACAGATTTGATGGGAAATTAGCAAATCAGTTATTAGAACAGTGACACTGGATTGATCCTATAGGAGCAAGAAATGTGAGATGTTCTCAGGTATGCTGAATTGTACGTCCTAAACTAATCCAAATTAAGTGTTTCCCTGCTCCCTCCCACGAAGTGCAGAGCAGGACCCAGTACAGAGCCCTTAGTCCAAAGAATGATGTGGAAAATCTGCCTGGTAGATCTCAGAAACCATCGTATCTGGCTACATGTGGTCAGCAATCGTGTCTTGTCAGGAACAGAGCAGTCCTAAAACTTGGAGAAGAGCATTCCCTTCAACTGAGTCCAGCCTGATGTGCCTGCAGAAACTGGGAGAGAAGCAGATCTCACCTGCCAGTGCTGACCTCCAGCAACTAGAGTGATTGAGATGCTGGAGGAAAACAGAATTAAAAACCACTGAGTCCCATGGGAGTAAGACTGGAGAATCCGGCAACATCTTTGGGTGTTCCTGGCTGCACGTTAGGAGCTGGGACTTTTGGTGTGGGTTTCGTTTTTAACTGTAAGAATTGTCTCACTCCTTTGGATAAGCACAATTTGCAACTCACTTCATAGCTGTGCTAGAGCTTCTGCACCCTTTCCAGCCTGTCATATAAACCCATATTCAAGTGTCAATGTGAGAAGGGGCTGCTTTAGAGGTCCTCTGGGTGAAAACATGAATGGAATTTCTAGAGGAAATGCTCTCAAAGATGAATAATTTGTCATCCTAGCTAGTTACTCTAGAAATAAGATTTTGATGGTAAGAATCACTAGCCTGAATTCAACAAGTGGTCCTTTCTTTCTCCCTGTAAGTCACAGCTACCAGAGTCGGGAGTTTTGGCAGGAGAACTTGCTGAAAATGAACTATTGAAATTGAGCCTTGGATCCAGCTAAGACAACATCATCTCCTTGTACCTCTGAGCTTGTTAACTGTAATGGCAATTCTAGGTATGCATAAAAGCAACCTCAAAGTACTACAGGAAGAGGGATTAACAATATTATTTCTGAGATAATTCCATTACTACTATTGTTTTTCTCTTGTTGATGACAATTTCTGTTATATCTCTTATTCTTTTTGACTTTCACCCTCTGAAAGGTCAGCTTTCTCTCCTGTATGGTTTTTCACTCAAAAAGCCAGCTGTAAAGGTGTGTAAGAGCAGTGCCCACGGTGAGCGTGAGTGGTTTAGAAACTATCTTTGACAGCGGCTGTTTAACCTTCTTCCCCTTTGTCACACCAGTCGTGCGCTGCTTACATCTTCTCCTTTTTAAATGAGAGAATTTATGTCCCCATAAAAAATTTACTGGAAAGAGGGCGTCTACCCCCTTTAATGCCTAACCTGGCAACCTTTACTTATGCAAATGTAATCACTGGACAAATGCTCTTCTCACAGCAGCTGCACTAATATAAACAACATCAAAGACTTCGTCAAAGCTGCTCTGAAAGAACTCTGGGATCACAGAACGCAAGATTCAGCCTCTGACTTCACACCACCAGCCGTTCACTTACATGAGACTTCCCAAATGGGATCCTTCTCTCCCTGAACTAGAGCCAACCACGTAACCTGGGAACAGCCAAGCAGAGCCGGACGAGTGGGCTGAGCACAGTCAATCCTAACAAATTACAATAAGAAATGTATCACGCTGCCTGCTGTCAGGTGTAATTTGTATCATACCAAAGGGGTGACTGGAGAGCAGGTAGAGGCAGGAACTGGTCATACCCATACTTGCTCCTGCTGGGCCTGATCTGGCAAGCTGCTGGGAGCTCTTCCCTCCCACTGAAGTCAACGTTGAGCTGAGTTTGCTCAGGACCTAACAGGACTGGGCCTCCTCCTTTGCATTAACCAGGAATGAAAGCCGGACAGACTCAATGTGGGGTAACCAACCACGCCTGCTACACAGCACTGCGGGAAAACTAATTAAAAAAACCTTTAAAAAACAAAAAAAGGAAAAAACAATAAATTAAGGTGCGTCCTTCATCAAGCTTTAAAATGTATGTAGCAATACGTCCCACTTGGGATGCTGGTGAAAGGTTATCTGTTGCTATAAAAGTATATGTGATTTACTGGTCTCATCCTGTAAGCTCTTACTCCAGCAAGAACTGATGTTTGAGCAGCTGAAAAAGCACTCGAGCCTTATGAGATAACACAGCGACACAAACGGAAGGCAGAACACAGCAGAACATCAGGCAGCATATGAGCTTTGGTCAGTTTTGTACTTTCTGATCAAACAAAATACGAAAAGTAAAGAAATACACTTTATCAAACAGGAAAAAATATGGGTTTAGATCAGTAATCTTTTCTCTTTAAATAAAACCTGTGAATTCATGTATATTCTCCCAAGGCTTCCATAACTGAAGCTTTTATTAAGTAAGCCTGATATGGGGCATATTTTTAAAATAGTGTCAACAGGGATATTTTAAAATGTGGAAACAGATGTGCTACTCTATCACTACCACTGAATCTTCTCTGTTTTATTTTATACTATGAAGCATTTGTCTGCTTCCCTGTTATAAATCACTCCCCACTGAACAGATTTCTTTTCTATGATTAAAGCAGTACCACACAGACATCACTGAACAGACACTGTCCAGAAAAATCATATTGGTTTGGCCTGACTATAAAATACAGGCATTCCAATAATTTCCATAGAGAATTTCAGAGCTCCCTTTTCTTGGAATGAAATCACAGCCATATGCTTTATGACATCAGAGGCGTTTCAAGGTGTTTCCATAAATGTCATTCATCGCTTGGGAATCTGCCAAATCTGTGCAAAAATCCCTAGTTCTTTTAAAGGAAAAATCTTCCAATGAAACTAGAACTGTACACTGGTTGTCATACCAAAAAAATAAATCTATCCTTCATGGAAACACTGGCCATGCAGGTAGCGAAACCTCTGGCAACGAAATCTGCTGGCCTGGGCTCTGGTTTGCTTCTGAGCCAACAGTGCCTCCTTTGACTAGTCCACTGGGCACCCTGGCGATGCACATCCTCACCTTCCCTTGGTTACACAGGAGGCACTTACCCTTCAGAAAAATAAGCAGTCTGAATGACAAAAAGCTGAATTTAGCGATTGTAACTGTAAATCAAAATCAGGTATGTCTTAACGTACTGCTCCAATGAATGTGCTTTAACCCTTAACGCAGCGGTCCCTTCCACGCTGCCTAGAATCATCCATCCTTCCCGGTCTCTCTGGGCACCGGGAGCCAAGCAAATAATATACAAACGTACTCTCACGCCACATCTATTCGTTCTTTGGCACATCTGGAGTCTACTCAGAGATAATACTGGCCAGATCTAAATACATCTTGCCAGCCATCACCGGCCCATCCAGCACCAATAGGCCACCCTGAAGCAGGCACAGGATCAATGCAGGGTGCAGGTGCAGGCAGACAACACAGGCTGGCCAGCACCAAAGGAAAGGGCTGCTGACACCGAGGCACGTGGCTGACTCTGAGATTAGGAATGTGGCTCGCCGACAGAAGCAACCACTAGTCCCAGTGTAACAGAGCCGTTCTGTTTCCTTAAGGAACGAAAAATGAACCTTTTCCCCCTTAAATCTGAAAGGAAGAAGTTGCTTGGTATGGTTGGAAATAATCTAGGGCAGCAAACCAACAGGTGCTTCAAAAGCATCAGCAGACATCGAGAGAGAAAAAGAACAGAATCCTTCAATAACACATACATTTTACAAGCTTTTTTTTACTGTAGAACCCCAGTGAAGTTACTGTATAAATCAGAAACTGAATAATTCATCAGTGGTGAATATATAATAAATCGTATTTCGCCTTGAAATATTCCTCACAGGTACAAACCTCTTCCCACGCCATGACCAGAAGCAGGCAGCGAGCCCGAAAACACCAAGGTCTTACCTGGAGTCTGGGTACTTCGTCAGGGTAGCCAGGCTGCTGGTGTACATGTGTCCTCCTACATCGATGTGCACGGGAGCGTTCGACTTGGTGAGCTGAGCTGGGAGAGGAATTCCTTGAGCAGCCAAAGGAGAAACCGGGGACCGTGTTAGAGACAGACGGGACATGCTTCTTCCCTCCTGCAAAGGGGAGGCAAAAAAGAACAGTTTCTCTTAAATGCAGCAGTGCGTTACCTCTCTTTCCAGTGTGATCAGAGATCTAATCAGATCATTTTTGCATCTGCCTGATCACATATTCGGCTAACAAATTATTGCCACCACTGTAATTAAGTGTATTTGCATCATTTTCTTCAAAGTACCAGAGGGGAAGAGAAAGATGCTTATTAGCAATAAGAAATCCAGAAATAAAAATTTTTCAAGGTGTCAGCCTCAAGGGGCATAAAACAAACTGCAAAATTCTAATTAAAGGTCGCGGGCTTATGTGTTAGATGTGAAATATCCCCTGACAAACGAATAACCAATTTGTGAATTGGGATTCAGGGGGTTTTTGCAAGTTTGTCTCAGCAACAAGACACCTCTAAATTAGTGACTTCCTCAGTACCTAAGGCATTTAGATTATACACGCAGTAAATTTCACATCAAACTAAGATCAATTTTCTGGTTTATTTTCAATAATTGTGAATATTAGACACAACAAATTAATAAGCCATCAAACTGAAGGCAATTAATACCTGGGAGCACCAAAAACAGGAAAATACATAAACTGACCCACACTTTCATGACAAGACATGTTAGCAATTACTGTACAATATGGCATGTGAAATTACAAATCCAACAACCCACCTCATGCTCGCTGCCCTAAAAATATCTGAAAACTCGTGAAATTTCAAGACCCAAAATCTTCAGCTGACGTACAAAACAAAAAGTACCAAAACGCCTGAAAACTGAACAGGACAACCATAGCAAAAGAGAATTCCTCAATTCTCTTCTGTAAGAAAAGCAGAGCTTATTCTGCATGAAACGTGTGTCTCAAAGCTGATTTCAGTTAAATTGGTAGAGACAGTAGACATGTCAAATGGAAAAAAACCTTTTATAAAAGTTTAAGAGAATGTCCATCCATCCTCCCCCCATGGGTAAAGCAACATATGCAAAACATTACAGCCAAAGAAATTTCTGAATATAATCTAATTTCCTCGCTATTCTGTTCTGCAAGCGAGCTACCAAGCACTCAGCCTCTTCCTTACATCTGACAAGCACTTCACACACAGCACTGCAAAGTGAATTCCCATTTCTCCCACATTACTTTGGCAATGTTTCTCAGAAATCTAAAGCTGGTCTCGCCTTTCCCTTAGCAGCAAGTATTCCCCACAAGACGCCCGGCTACGCCACTCGATGAACATACAATTAGCAACAGTCTTTGCAAAAAAAAAAAAAAAACCAAAACCACTGAGGTATATTGAAAGGGATTGAAAAATGTTGTTAGATCTGGACAGCTTCACAAAGTCATCACAACATCTCCATTTACTGTATTTCATCTCGGTTAGTTCTTAAGACTTCCCTGCATCTACAGCACAGAAATACATCACCCCATTATGAATCCACATCCTTTCCTCTTCGGAGGCTGGACGGACATCTGCACTGAACACGGAGCAAACACCAACTCTGTCCTAGGACTCCTGTGTCAGCCGATGCAAAATTGGGCATTAACATTTTTACTACAGCACCACCTTCAAGGAAAGTGATTGAATCCTTTCATGACTGAAGACGATGCTTTCTAGTTTCCCACAAGAGCCTGTCGCGGGCAATCTTCAGTAAACATGTCATATAGCATAAATAAAAGAAGCAACTTTTAAAAACAACTTAGTACGCAAGCACCTACAGTATTTTAGCGGTGTGTTTATTAATCCGTGGGTGCCTCAGCTGTCTGCCAACACAGACAAAGGGGTTTTTTTTCTTACCAAAGAGCACTGTAAACTCATGTTCACTCTCTACTCCTTCACTTAAATGAAAGGGTCAGGAGATCCAGGCTGAATGTCAACCCTGCCTTTGTTCAGATCCCAACTATTATCACTGATGATGAAGGTACAGACCTCGCACGGTACAGAGCTGCCTTAGAAATAAATCTCACGCAGTTTCACAAAACAAGTGCCTAATTAGGGCTTATCTGCACCCTGTGTTACAATTTCGAAATGAAATCAAAGCACTTCCAGTCCTCTGTAAACGCGCCTTCCATTTAACCGTTTGTCTTGAAATACAGACTTCAATTTTAAAATATGCACAGATAGCTCAAGATCAAGTGATCTGAATCTATTTGTGCATATTTAAACACTGCTGCTGTCTTAGGATTTTGTTTAATGTTAGTATACGAGTAAATTCCTTGATCTGTAGAGTCTGAGATTCTCACTGAGGCCATACTCACACAGTAGATATTTAATTTATACTATTCACTGGAGGGACCTTTTGAACAATCCTCTGCTTTTGGCATCTCTCAGCTAGAGCATGTGTTGAAAAAACACTTAATTATAGAAAATCACTGGAAAGCTAAAATAGTTCTCAAACTTTTATGGCTTTTCTTACTTATTGAGGGTGCCACTGGCTTTTTGGGGGAGGGGAAGGGAAGGAGGGGGAATTAAAACACAGGCTTTTCCCCTGGCTGGAGAGGATTCGTATTAAGAAAATGAACCCACCGTTTTTATTGAAGTTGTGGAATTCAATCATTTTCGTATGGGCAAATTATCAAGGGGTGTAATTGCTAAGCACTACACAAAGGGCACTGAAAACACTCCTATCGCTCCAAAAAAATAAATACTCCCTATTTCTTAAGGTACCGTAACCCTATTTCTAATGGCTCTTTCCTCTTCTTAATGGAAAACGCAGCTAAAATTCATCACACTGAGTAATGCACTTATTTTATGCACAAAGCAAAATCCTAAACGTATTTATCCAGTAAAAGTCTTTATGCACATATTTTCTAATACTGATGTGAAAATTAAAACCTTAAGGGTAAATATCGCAGAAACACTAACAAACTTCATTTATTAAACCATGTAAAATAATCCTTGCTCTTCAGTTGCCTACAACAGGATACAGCATCCCAACCACTGGCACAGGCAATAACCCCGCTCTAATAAGTAACACAGGAACCTGCTGAAGGCAAAATCAATAGAGTCTGATTCCCAAATTATCTGAATATTTAGTTTTTCAAACATTACACACCAAGATCTTTCAGAGCCAGCTTATCTTTTTCTGCCTTTCTAAGCTAACTGCATAAGTGCTGCTTGTAAAAACTATTTGCCCATGCAAAGTGAAATAATCACAATGCCATGCTCATTTACACACAAAATGATTTTGTGTCCCATTGTGCTCACAGTTGTTCAGCTCTCTAGGGGTGATTAAACTAGCTATGCTGCTACAGCTTGAGATGATTTCACTGAATCGTTTCTCCATGAAGTTGCTTCTTTGCTAAGCTGTTATTTTAACCATAAAAGGTAAACAGAAGGCAGTTGTAAGAGCTCCATTCAGCTCCGTGCCCAGGGCTATAACCCTAGGGCAGAGAATGCTGAAAGACTGCAGAATTTTCCAGGGTGTTGCCTTTCTTGCTCTAAAGCCTTCAGGAATACTGTTCATTTAATACACACTCTAGATGATACATTTCAGATCCTGCTAAAAGAAAGACTTCAAAAGTCTAAGAAGTTTTGGGCGGATGAAGCTTTCCCACCTCTGCACATAGCTGGGGGCCATGGTAACCAACACTGCTGTTGATGTTGGGAAAATAGAGAGAAATAAACCGCGCAGAGCAGACAGAGAGGGACGAGGGAGGTGAAAGGTTGCAGGAAAAGAAGCAGGCGGCAGTCTGGAAGGGATAACGAGAAAAAAAAAAGGGGGGAAAGAACGAAAAAGGAGGCGGCTCTGAAGGAGAGACGAAGTTAAATCGAGGAGCAGGCACTTAGAGAGGCTACAGATGGGGAGCGGGGCTAATTAAGGACGTAAAAGCGCTTTGTTTCTAAAGTTTATGATAAAAATTAATTGAAACTAATGCTGTTATTCACTCGCGCGGTTGAATTCCTTCACGCAGGCTGCAGACGGCAGGTTTATAAGGAGCTGCCAGGGCGCTGAGGGGGGGGGGGGGAGAGAGGCCTAGGGGGGCCGGGGGGAGCCCCGCAGCCCCCCCGGCAGCGGGGTCCCCGCTGCCGGGGGGGGCTGCGGGGCTCCCCCCGGCCTGAGGGTCGCAGCCACGGGCTCGACGATTACCTTTGTCTGTACCCAGAGCCCCAAGAGCGGCGGGGAGCCCCGATCCCGGCCTAAAGACAAAGGTTGGGGTGGGGGGGGGGAGGCTGCAACACCCACCCACCCCCCCCAGGCCCCACGCGCAATTCAAACTCCGTCAACATCCTCACCCGCTTCTTCACTGAAGCGAGTGACAAGAGCCGGTGCCCAAAAACTTTTGAAGGGGAAGGGGGGAGCTCCAAAGCGGGGGGGGGAGGAAAAAAAAAAATAAAAAGAAAAAGGGTTTTTCCTGCTCTCCGCCTCCCCCCCCCCCCCCCCCCCGTGAGGTCTCCAGCCCATTGAGAGCGAGTTTCACGTCACCCAAACGCCTTTCCCTGCTCATGGTCAGGGAAATCACCGGCGAGGCAGCCAGCCGGTCACTCAACTTGGTGCCTTTCCCTGGGAACACGGTGTCTGCCCAGAGGTGAAACCCAAGCAAAAGGAGGAGGGAAAAAAAAAAAAAAAAAAAAAAAAAGGCACAACATGGCGTCCTTTACTTATTCCCACAGAACAAGAAAGGAGATGTCTTAGATGAACGCAAGAAAAGAGGCAAAGAAAAAAAAAGGCAGCCGCGAATTCCCGATCCTGACCATCCAATGGTGTCGAGCATTAGCCAGGCTCATGCATTAATTTTGCAGGAGCGCGCACATCGCATGCAGGAGCAGAAATGCAAACTATAGCCTAGAGTGGTTTGAAGTCTACCCCAACCCTTCCACTCTCACTGGCGCCAGAGTTTCATTCACAGCTCCGCTCCCCGCCGCCTTCCCCCCCCCACCCCCCCTTCCCCCTCCTCCCTTCCCTTTGTGCCGGCGCCCCCCGCGTTACCATGCGCGCCCGCGGAGCCACCGCGCTGCGTCCGCCGGCTTCGGGGCTCTGGCCGCGTCCTCAGAGCCGGGGCGGCACCCCGGGGGCTCCGCCGGTGCTGCCCATGCTGGAGCGGAGCAAAACAAACCATGCACACACACACACAGAAAGAGAGAGGGAGGCTGCCAACGCGTCCTGTCGCTTTAAAAAAACACCCCTCCGCCGCTTCTCCTCCGCAGTTAGTTTGAAAAAAAAAAAAAAAAAGGCACTTTCCGAAAAAAAAAAAAAAAAAAAAAGAAGAAGGAGCGAACGCGCATCGCTTCGCTTCGCTCCTCCGCACGCTCGCTCCTTACCTCTGAGAACGCGGAGATGCGGAGCCCCCCTCTGGCTCTGGGCTCCGGTGGGTTCGTGCGGGGATGGGCGCAGCTTTTGGGCTTTTTCCTCACTAGCCTCGCTCCGCGGATCCTGCTGCGATTGTTATTATTTTTAAAGCTCCTCTCGCTCGCTCCCCCTCGCTCGGCTTTTTGCTGCTTTTCTGTTTATTTTGTGGGTGCGCGGATGTGTGTGTGCGTGAGGGGGGGGGGCAAAGCCTTTAAATGAAACTGCCGAGGCTGTTATGAGAAGAAAGGCAATAATCCCGTCTCTAAATAACAGAGGGAAGGGAGAAGAGGAGGAAAAAAAGCGAATTCTTGCTCAGGGCTTTGCAAACGCCTGCAGGGCAGAGGATTAGGCTACAATTAGCTCAGCCCTTTGCTCTCGCCCGAGCTAATTTTGCGATGAAAATTGGATATTTTTCCCTCCTTTTGGTGAACGTCTCCAGATTTATTCTTCTCCCCCCCCCCCTTGAATAAAATAAAATAGAAGCCCTGGGAATGCAATAAGGCTGCGGAGGGCGCCCGCAGAGCCCCCCCCGGTGCGAGCCCCGCAGCCCCCGACCCTGCCCGGGGATAACGGTGCTGGGGAGGATCAGCCACTGTCACGTCCTTCAACAGACTTAGTGAAAAGAAGAAGGGAGGAAAAAAAGAGGGGGGGTTGGGGGGGGAAAGCTGATTTTAATCATTGTCATTTGGTCTGATGTAATATTTCCCCAGGCATTTTCAACTAGGCATAAATTTTCAGCTCCCAAATAAGTAACACAGGGCACGTTTCTCACATCTCTTTGACTCCTCTGTGACAATTAGGGTAGCACCCACTCTGCACTTGTTGATAAACTAGATCAAGTTCGAGAAAATAATGATAATAATGCTAATGAAAGGTAGCCCCTCCGCCCCTGCAGCGCCCCGGGGTGCGCGGAGGGGGCCGCCCCGAGGGGCCGGGGACCTTGCCGGCTCCCATCCAGCCCTCCCCCTCCCTTTCACCCTTCGCTAATGTCTCGCATTGTAAACGCCAAATTTCCTGTAGGCCATTAAAACCAAATGACGTCTATCGACATGCATTGTGCTAGTGCGGAGCGCCCTGCCACCCGCCCCCGGCCAAAAGCGCCATTTCAATTAGAGAGCGCGGCGCGGGGTGGGGGGGGAGGGCAGGGAACCCCCCCAGAGAAAAGAAAAAACACAAAAAAAAAGAGGGTTCAAAAATATCAAGCCCTCCCTTAACTTTCAGCTAGAGACGCGGGTGTCAGAGCCGGGGGGAGGCGCCCCCCCCCCCCCAAGAGCGGATCCCCCCGCGCCCCGCGGAGCCGCAGCGCCCCCTGGCGGAGCGCGGCCGCGCGGGGCCTTACGCAACCTGCCCCGCAGCTCGGCCCGGGGAGCCCCCCCCACCCCGGCGGCAGCGGGAGGCGCCCCCCCCCTTTTCTATTTTTTTAAACTTCAGGAATAAACAGAAAGTTTCCTCCTAAGGGGAGCTTTTTTTTTTTTTTTTTTAGAGTACAAACTACAGGAGAAGAGGGAAATTTTCTCATTAAAGTTACATCCCTGCAGTTAGTTCAATTACTTGATATATGCAGAAGATGTTGTAAATTTAAAGATTTAAATAGCTTACAAAGATGCCGGAGGCTCCATCAGTTAATTTCCTTAATTTATGGATTTTTAGCTGAGCTTCTGAAATGAAAAGGAGAATGAGAACTAGGTCAGCGGAGAGATTTGCATCCAGAACAGACTAAAATTTGTTTTCCTTGACCATCCCAGCGGCCCAGGTGTGCGCCTTGGCGGGGTCACCTCTGACCTCCGTGCTGGGATTCTCCTCTTGCTTGTGGGAGCGCAGTGTAAATGGGTGGGTTTTATTCTAAAAGAACCCCCGGACACGAGCTTGTCCCCAGACAGCAGCTTCACCTGGTTGCGGGGCAAGGCTGGGGCCTCTGCGGGCTCGTGTCCCCAGCACTTGGATCAACAGGTGGATTCGGGGAGGATGAGCTCCACCAAGACTCGTTTACCTGTCCCGCAGCCCGAGTTCCACTCAGCTTTTCTCTAGGGGCTATTTGGGGTGACTCGGCATCATAATTTGCACTTCCTCAACGAATTGCTGACTGCTAAATGAAAAATAAATAAGAGAATCTCCGACAGCAATCAGAGCATCGTAAAAATAGGCTGCTTCTGCATTTTGGCAGAGGAGAGAGAAGATCTAAGAATATTACGCTGAATGATAAGCAGGGATAGTTTTCTGGCTCATCCTGACACGTCTGCGACAGGTACCATCTCGTTGTGCTGGACGGCAGTGGGGCGCACGGCTGATGAAGATCAGGTTGGTTTGTTTGCTTGCAGATTAAAGCAAAGACATGGTAGCACTTGCGATGAGAAAGGCATGCGCGTGCTACACAACTTTTAATGGTACCTAAGAAAAGGACAACGTGCTTGAGAGCTTTGAGTTTTTCCTTGCTTAACGCGGAGGGTAATAAAGGTACGCGTTACAGCTCTGTGTGCGCTCGTGCCGGTCTTTCTTCTCACTCAAGTGTGTGAACGCCTTTCTGTTGTCGTGTTTCAATATGTATGAATATATACATATGAATTAATACTTAAAAGAATGATATAAACTAAACAGTTTTAGGAAGTAGCATTGCAATATGATTAGTATTGGTGTTCGCGATTTAACATTTCTTTTCCCACTAGATGAAGTTTCTAAGATTTGCAAGGTACGTGTCAAGGACGGGTATATAAATGGATTTTTATTTATTCACAACTCCAAGACTAATTGCTTCTCTTTGCCTGAAGGCCAAGAGATTGGTTTTAATATGACACTTCAAAAGTATTCATAGAACTACAGAGATACTAAGTGTCATTGTTTAAGAGAGAAATCTCGCTATGCTACTTGTGACCCCGAAAATAAAATCTTCCACTGTATATTGAATCCTAATGTTGTTTTTCAGAGTTTCACTTAAAGCTCAACTATTAAGACGTGCACAAAGGAAAATATTAAATAGCATGTAGTGAACAAAAGAGAACAAATACTGTTAGAACGGAACATAACTTATTTTCTCAACAACTCTATTATCCTCCCTAGAAAGCAATATAAAATTTACAGCAGAAGATTCCTGAGCTGGGTTGCAGGATATTGTAATTAAAAGTGATAAGTTATAACTTATCATAGGTGTTTTAAAAGTTCTTGGCCAAACGCCCAGCATGTGTTTATTAAGATAATAAATACTTCAAAATAAATACTTTGGATTTTTTTCTTACTGGCCGTTCTTTGTATTCTATGCGGGTGCTTAAAAATTGAATTGGACAGAATCCTTCTGTAAGCTGTTCTTTTATCTAATTGTTCCATAGCTCGCTCCCATCTTTTTTTCTATGAGCAGGTAAATCATTTATTGACACTCTTAAGACAGTGGGAAGGAGAAGCCATAAAGAACACCGGCTCATTTCCCCCCATTTATTTTGTGTTTTCCAAAGCCAACAAACTGTGTATCTTTTACAGGACAGAAAATGACTAGATTCAGTAAAGAAGCAGATTTGAAGGAATATAAATTTCCTATCAAAAAGATATTCCAAATATATTTTGAAATGATCAGATTTGAAATTTATTGACTGTGTGAAAAAAGTATCATGAATTGAAAAATAACGCCAACCTCTTCTACACTGTGCTGTATGAATTAGAGTAACAACAGCTTCCAGCTGGTATTGTTCTTGAAGGCCTTGTATGAATTTAATCTAGTAGCCCTCGTCCTCCCTTAGTCCTTGCTGTTTTCCTTAAGTGTCTTATCTTGAGGTTTGAGCCTGACCTCAGGACTTCTTATATTACATATCTTAACCTGAGGCTTGATCCTCGCTCCTTGGTGATGATACCGATATTCCCAGCAACTACAAAAAATGCAGGAGGAAATCCTTGGACTGCCTGACCCTCCCCTCTAAAGCACACCATGCTTTTAATGATAAAACAGTAAATAAGAGAGAAAATGGATCATTTCATGACATGTTTAAAGCAGATAAATGAAGATCAGGAGTTTATTCTTTTAAAATGCAGGAATCAATGTCTATATGTAGATTAATTCTCTTCCCGGTCGCAACGGTTAAGACACCACTGTGGTCTAGATGGACTTTGTTTAGGGAGAGAAGTTTTAAGTAAGAAATTGGTGCTTCTAAAGATGGACTCTGGCGCACCTTCAGTCAGCAGAGCCTACGTGACTTTGTTGCCTTCAGCAAGATTCCATGGCTGTGACTGTGTTTAGCCCTGTCTCCTAGACCACAGGGGCACCGGGGAGGAACGCATCCGAATGCAGAGAGCAGGCGGCCGTGGATCTTGTGACTAGCACCATCGCTCCCGTCACTGAAAATGAGATGGAAGCAGAAGGTGTGGAAGGCTGATGTTACGAATGCGTTGAGCTGCCGGAAAGGTTTGTTCTTGTGAGAAACCTGAAAACATTAAGTACCTTGAATTCCCAACACTCGCTACAGTCAGTTGACATCTAAGGAATAATAAAGAGGAAGAATTAAGGGCATCTCCAGTTGAAGCAAGTTTTTAAGCCAGTTGCAGTGCCAATCATTCTGGAACAGGAACTCGAGCCAAGGTTGGCTAATTAAGTGAAATAATTGTTTGTCATTTGTAGGCAGATAAGGGGGTTCCTGGGAGCAGTGAGCATGACTGTGCAAAGAACAAAATCTGATCATTAGGAAATCACCAAGTCTTGTCACTCTTTTCCCTTGAATGCTCTTCTATTCTTTTCAAGAAACAGCTTGCTGCTGAGTGACTTTACAAACCATTACTTTATTGACTAACTACAGATGGATTGTTTTTAAAACTATCCATTATCCAGCGTCTAGCTCATGACAACAGCGTGATACAAAGAAATCATCTGCCCTGGAAGGCCAAGATGAAATATCCTGTCAGGAAATACAGGATAGGAAAGGTTTGCCTGTCTCTTCTGCTTTCAACTGTTAAAAGCCAAAAAGAGTTTCCAGAATGAAATTTGCTTAATCAAGATGTCCCATGTTAGCATTCAGCTTTATATATTGCCATTTTGTTGTGTGCTCTCGCACCTCCTCTTAAGCGGTTACAATACTGAGGAATATTTTTAACCTGTCTAAGTAGTGTGCCTGGCGTTAGTTTTTAGCTACTTATTAAATGCAGCTTACCCATATTATATATGTCACAGAGAGGAAAAAAAACATTTTTATGGCTGAGTGTAATCCATTCATTGGTTTATTAGAGACACAAAGTACTCTGAAGAATGTCACAAATCCACACAGTGTCCCTGAGAGCTTGATTTTTGCATATGGATCGCTGACTTAGCTGAACGATGTATAAAATTCTGTGTAGCCAGGCAGCTCCCAGCTGAATACACTTCTAAGGGAGGTTATATGCATTGCTTCTGCCAGCAAAGGTCTGGAATATGTTAAACTGCAAAAATATCACTTAACAGAATACAGAGAACGAAGAAAAGAGCCATAATGATCCTTTTGTAGCAAATGATTTACTGTTTTTAGGATCTTTGGGCACAGACACATCTAGAATCATAGACGAACTGCTTCTTATTTACGTAGCAGCACTTCAGCATGCTTTTTCTTTGGCAAATAGCAGACTGAGGGGTCTGGATCATGCATGGCTGGGACAGAACCTGAGAGAGCAGCAGCTCAATAAAGCATCGTGACAATGACATGAAAATGGAAGAAAAAGAAAACGGAACAAATTCTTCCAGAGATGGAGGCCCTCCAGAGACAGATTCCAGAAAGGGACAGGGTAGTCAAAGAAAGACCAGCCAAAGTCTAATATTAGTGGCAGGGAAGGGAATATTTTCAACTGCTCCACTTTCAGATCTGCTCTAAATGAAAGGTGGTACGAGCTGTTGTGACCCCCAGAAAACAAGCTGAGTAGATAAATAAATTCTGGGAGCCAAGGGAATAACTTCTTGTCTGCTAAAACAGAAGCTGAGTCTAACAGCATGTGAAGATAGAATTAAGCACACACTTATGTTGCAAAATATCTAAATAATAGACAAAAAAACCCCACAACTGGAAGGGAGAAACTAAAAAATTAATTTAGGGTCATGATGTTCCCCTGTTGAATGAAATAAATAGTGAGTTGGAGTTTGTGGGACTGTGACTAACTCGCAAAATGAGACGCACCACAGAACAAAACTCATTGCTGCTAATAGTATGGAAGGGGAGCAATAACAGTGTTGCAGTCTAGGATTTCTGCATCCTACCCCCCCTCGATGTTATCCCTACCCACCTGTGATGCAGGCAGGCTCAGCTGGAGCGTTTCCACCACATGCCGTGGTGGAAACATGCTCCTACCAAATGGGTGATGCCGAGCGGTGCTGCTGCTCCTGGGCTGCTGGAGGAGGAGAGCTCGCAGCAGCCTCGGCGCCATTGTTCTAGCACAAAGAAGATGAGAGCTCTGAACCTGGCCAGCTGAGCGAGAGCCTATCCAAATCTCGCTATGCCAGAGACCCTTGGAAGGGAGGCAGTATGTCAGACATATGGTTGAAACATGCTGTGCTCCAGCCATCCTCGGCTAGCGTATGGTCTCCCGAGTACCACTGCCAGCTGGGCTCTAATTTACACTGGGCCTGAGAATCAGGGACCTTAGCAATCTCCCTGATGGTCTCTTCTCCTTTGCTTCACTGATTTCAGATATGCAGATATTCAGAGATTGTCGTTTCCCCTGCCTGGCATCCTTACGGGCAGACACAGGGGCATACGCTTCTTCACCTAAACGGTGTGTTTGGTTGAAAAAGCAGAGACCAATATTCTGTGAGAGCAACATTTCAGAATCCTGGCCCTGTAAAATTTTTAATATCCATGGTATCACCTCAGATGTTGTGCAAGGATGTGAAGGTAATAAAACAAGCGTCCCCAAATGTCTGCGGTAGAAACAGCATTCCCAAGTAGTAGAAATTGCACTTACCTGTTCTGTATTTTTGAGGATGCATGTGCTGCAGTGTCATTTTTCACGGGTTTGTGCTCTTAACTTCTTAAGGCTTGGATTTTTCCATGTTTCTGTTATGGATTTCTTCCCAGAGAAGAATGGGACGCCTTTTCCTGGTTGGAAGAAACTCCTTAAATATGCGGTTTATTTTTCATCACAAAGTACATATGGAATGGTGCACAGAGGAAAAAAAGTCTTTGTTGAACACTTGTTTAACCTTTAGTTCTAGTGTTTTATTACAGTGGCACAGCTTTTGCCACCTCGTTGTCCATCTTCAGTTTGAAAGGTTATTAAAGGATCTCAAATTTGTATTTTTACATCCGGTGTTTAGGTTCCAATTAGCCTTTGAGATGTGGAACACGCAGAAGGAATCTGTAAACAGATGAATTCAATACAATTCGAAATAAAAATGATTTGATGCTACTGGACCCAGCATAGTGCCCTTGTTAAAATGGCTTGTGGCAGCAATTACACAGTTACGGTTTTGTCCATTTTTGGAACATTATACTCATTCTGCTTTATGCAAAGGAACATTGTGCATGTTTAGTATGTTTTTGAATGTTATTCGGTGAAGCTTTCTGTCATCAAGACATCTTCTTGGAAAAAAGTGCAGGAAGATTTTCAGACATGAGATTCTTTGGTGAACAAAGGTATTCAAAAAGTCCTAGCATCAGTTGCACATTAATCCCTTATTTCTGAATGCGCTGTGTTATCAGTAGCTGAGGAGATCAGCCTTGGCTGCTCATCCACTTGCTCAGAAGTGGCTCTTCTTGTAGGACCTCATCTTGGAGTTAGTTTTCTAGACCACCTATATTTCCTCACAAGATATTCCTGAGTTACCATGTAATTTTCCTCAGAAGAACTGGTGATATAATAGTAAAAGAGTAAATTAACTGAACAAGCAGAAATGATCTTCAGTCAGCAGGAACATAAAGGTGTCCAAGGCCACATAATCCCGTCTATATCAACACGACCCTCCAGTCCCTTCCTTTCACTACTTTTCTGTTCAAGTCTTTCATCTCATTTCAGACGATACTGGGAATTTTTGGAGCAGCAATGCTTTTATGTGGCCCAACACACCAGGAACCAGTTTCTTACTTGGCTGCCAGCGTTCACCACATGATTGGTTGTAACAATTGTGTCATCAACTCTGGTGAGATGATGAAATGATAAGGGTTGTGACTAAAAATTACACTTGGGTCTGCGCTAGTATCCCATATTTCTTCTGCATTTACTGCTTTGCAGAGTTACGTTCTTCGGTCCCAGGCCTGAAATGCAAACGCAGACTTTTCCCCCAGGTGGGCCAGATGTTTACTTGCTTTTCACGAGCATCTACATCCATATTCCCAGAACGATGGTGGTGAACACAGATGTTTTGACTATGAAAAGGGCAGTTTTTCTAAGTGGATTAAAGGTTCTTCTTGCATGCATCAGGGGAAGGATGAAGCAGGGTGGGTGACTGCTGCAGTGGCTTTCCCAGGGTCGCTGGAGGGAGAGGCAGGGAAGCCACTCTCCTTTCTTTTCCCCTCGTCTCTCTCCATTTGGTGGACCTGGTAGGGAATAGTTCTGGATTAGGGGAAGGACTGGAGGCTGCTCTTAGAGGACATTTTGGCTGCAGTGTCACTTCTGTGTCCTGCCTTTGGCCCACTACACAAGTTTTGCCCTTCGTTTCTCCAAACGAAGACCCCCTTCCACATTGTCCTCCCGCGTGGCAGCTCCGCCACGGTGGAATAACAAGTCCCCGTCTCTCTTGTTATGCGACAAGGAACTAAAAATACCAACCCCACTGGAGTTGCTTCTACATTAAAGATGTAAGTGGAAGAAAAACCACTTTCAGAGCTTTTTTAGTTTAATTTTTAATTAATCTTAATTAATTTGAATTTTGAAGCAATCTGAAAAATAGTTTTAAATTAATATATATATATCAGGGTGTTTTCTCGCCCCTTTCTGGTGCTGAGAGTGTGAATAGCGCAGGGTAAGTGCTGTGGCTCCCACGTTGTGTTGCGGAAGGCCAGACAGGGCAGGTGGGGGGAACCGGAGGGTCGGCGTGACTGGAGGGCTGGGATAACGGGAGGGCCGGGAGGAATTCTCTGCTGCCTGGCACAGAAAGACCTGGGGCTGCTGGCTGACAGCAGCTGAACACGAGCCAGCAGTGGCCCAGGTGGCCAACAAGGCCAACCCCGGCCTGGCTTGGATCAGAAACAGCATGGCCGACGGGACCAGGGGAGGGATCGTCTCCCTGTACTCGGCACTGGTGATGCTGCGCCTCGAATCTTGTGTCCATTTTGGGTTCCTCACTACAAGAAGGACATTGAGGGTCTGGAGTGTGTCTGGAGAAGGGAACAGAGTTGGGGAAGGGGGTGGAGAACGAATGTTATGAGAGTGTCTGAGGGACCCTCGGTTGTTTAGTCTGGAGAAGAGGAGGCTGAGAGGAGTCCTCATCGCTCTCTGCAGCTCCCGGAATGGAGGCTGCCGTGAGGGGAGTGCTGGGCTCTTCCCTCAAGTAAGAAGGGATAGGATGAGAGGAAATGGCCTCAAGGGGAGGTTTGGATTGGATATCGAGAAAAATTCCTTCACAGAAAGGGTTCTCAGGCCCTGAAGAGGCTGCCCAGGGAGGTGGCGAGTCCCCGTCCCTGGAGGGGTGCACAAGGCGGGTGGGTGAGGTGCTGAGGGGCAGGCGATCGGTGCGATATGATGGCGGTGGGTGAGCTTTAAGGTCCCTCCCAACCCAACTCGTTCTATGATTCTGTGACACGGGCTCAGCAGCGGGCAGGTGCGGTCGGAGTCGATGATCTCAAAGCTCTTTTCCAACCCAGCGGTGCTGCGCTCTGTTCCACGGTTCTGTAGGCAGAGCCGGGGGTGCCGGGCTGACCCGGGGCGGCCGCATCTCCCGCCGTTCCCGTTGCCGTGGAAACCGGCGGCTGCTCCCGGGGCGGCGGGGATGGAGCCCCGGGGCGGGGGCACCGCGGGGAAGGGGGGGGGGGCTGCGGGATGGGGCTCCCGGCTGACCCCCACTGCCCCAGCCCCTGGCCTCGACTCCCAGACGGCCGCGCATTCCAGGTCCCAGACTGCCACTGACACTGGTTCCCAGCCAGCCTCGGACCCCAGATCCCAGCCGGCCTTGGACCCCAGATCCCAGCCAGCCTTGGACCCCAGATCCCAGCCGGCCTCAGACCCCAGATCCCAGCCAGCCTTGGACCCCAGATCCAAGCCAGCCGCTTCTCCCAGATCCCAGCCAGCCTCAAACCCCAGATCCCAGCCAACCTCAGACCCCAGATCCAAATCAGCCGCTCATCCCAGATCCCAGCCAACCTCAGATCCCAGATCCAAATCAGCCGCTCATCCCAGATCCCAGCCAGCCTCGGACCCCAGATCCAAATCAGCCACTCATCCCAGATCCCAGCCAGCCTCGGACCCCAGATCCAAATCAGCCGCTCATCCCAGATCCCAGCCAACCTCAGATCCCAGATCCAAATCAGCCACTCATCCCAGATCCCAGGCAGCCTCGGACCCCAGATCCAAATCAGCCACTCATCCCAGATCCCAGGCAGCCTCGGACCCCAGATCCAAACCAGCTGCTCATCCCAGATCCCAGCCAGCCTCGGACCCCAGATCCAAACCAGCTGCTCATCCCAGATCCCAGCCAGCCTCGGACCCCAGATCTCAGCCAGCCTTGGACCCCAGATCCAAGCCAGCTGCTCATCCCAGATCCCAGCCAGCCTTGGACCCCAGATCCAAGCCAGCTGCTCATCCCAGATCCCAGCCAGCGCCCGACCTCAGATCTGAACCAGCCACCCATCCCAGCTCCCAGCCAGCTTCTGACCCCAGCTCCCAGCCGTCTGCGAGGCTGCGTGGCAAGAGGTGTGTGGGGAGACACTCGAGAGCGCGGCCCTCAGAGGTAGGAATTCGTGGTGCTGATCAATGGCTGTGTGGCAGCCTAATCTGTGTTATGGGGCTCTCAGGAGTATTGTAGCAACAAAGGTATATTTTAGGGTTCAGTTAATTAAAAATTGCTTATTAATCTTCCTAGGTCCTGTGTTGTACTTAACTCTGCTGTTGTGCCACAGAAGAAATCTATCATATTTATACAGTTCCAGCGAGAGCTTGAGTAACCTCCTGTAGAGCTCCTTCCCTGCATGTTGCAGTCCCTCCTCATCAGATACTCCATGCTTGCTCTCCTCCTCCTGTCACTTGGACTCGTCGTAGCAGGAAAGGTAGGGCTTACACCTGCTTTTATCCATCGGTAGGAGAGCATCTCCCTAGATCCCTGGGAAGAGCAGCAGTGCTGGTTCCTGCTGCAGGCCTTGCTCTCAGGGAGTGGCATACGCCGCTCTTCTAACTGAGCTTGTAGGACTAAATTTTGAGGCGGGCTTAAGATTTTGGATATGCCGACATGCTGGGATAAAATTTTGTTAGGAATTCTCAGGAGAAATGGTAAGATGATACATACAGATGTGTCTAAGGTGTTTTCTTTACCTATATAGAGATACGTGTATTATAAACTTAACATTGTCAGGGCACTGACAATAGTTTGTAGTGAGGATGTGCCTGACTTGTATGCAGTAGTGTGCTTCAAGCAAATAACTTGATTAAAAAGGCATGATTTTTACATATGAGTGTGTGTACATTTTTATTTTGGAATTAATTCCTTTTTGAGATTGATAATAAGGGAGAAGCTCTCTTCCAACAAGCTAAATAGAAAGGAAGTAATCTGGAAGTTGGATTTGGTGTGTATGGTGACTGAATAAATCTAGCCATCCCGATATCTGTGAGCTCTGGAGTTTCACGCTGCATGGCAAAGCACAGCAATCTTTTCTCAGCTTTTGGGGTTTCTTTTTTTTTTTTTTTCCTTCAAGGAATACTGTGCTAACACTAGTGACACCTGACTTCCCAGAAATAGATCTTGAATTCAAGTGGTTGAATACTGAAAGCATGTTACAATTTCTTGAATTCTTGGTGGTCTATACAAATTAACAGAGTAATAAGTAAAATTCTGTTTGATGAAGAGAAATACTGCATTCCTAGGATAGAAAATATACAGTATTGGTAATTACTAGTTAGTTCTAAGAAAATGTCAGAGTAAACTTCCTAAATAGGACAATAAGCACTTTAATATTTTGCTGTTATAAAAAAAATGTTCCAAGGAGTACTTTTTGAGTTTTTGTACTTTTCTTCCATAAATACACGAAGAATTAGTTATCTTTGTTGAAGAATGTAGCCAAAACCCCCTGTTCCTGTGTACAGGTATCTGGGAAAGCTTGCTAATCTGCAGTTGATGTTTGGAAGCAAAACATGATCTTTCTTGAGTACTTTTGAGGAAAAAGATTACTTAATCATGCAAGACTACTTTCTATTATTTTGAGAACAGTTGCTGATTGTTTAAAAAACCCCACTGAGTGCTTCTATCTCATTTGAGAAATGCCTCTTACAAAGATTGCCTCTGATTGTGGAAGTTGATTTGTAGTCTTAGAAACTTAATTTCTTGGCCATCTCCTTGTGTAGCTTAAAACATCTTCAGTCTGGGGAAAGCACCACAAATACTTGTGTTGATATCTGTATCCCCAGCCTCTGTGTGCTGCGCAGAATAGTTTTGTGAAAAAGACTGACAGTATCAGTATAAAACAATCTTGTGAAAACGCTGATATTTTCAGGGACAACTGCTCGCCTTTGTATGGCTTCCAAATCCTGATCCTCCTATGGATTTGATGGCTCTTTTAACACAGGAAAAAAGCATGCAAACAAAAAATCCCTGATGGTATTTAACAGTGCAGTCAGCAGAGCAGCGCTGGTTGTCTTCTGGGAGTCCTGCTGCTCATTATCTCCTTACTTGAAAAACCTTGTATCGGTTCAAGAGGTGTACGGAGCTGTAGTTAACTACGTTTATTGGACAAATTGAGTTGTCACAAGCTGCATGGAAGGATATTTCATCCTTCGCAGAGCAGCTGGGGAAACAATGATTTTAGGACCAAAGAGCTGCTGCAGTTAAAACATAGGAAGCTTTTAATAAGAATTAATTGGAGGGAGGATGAAAATGTACATGGCCATTTATGGGTGAGAACTATAGCACAGTTGTGACATTCCGTGCAAGTAACAGTTCTTGGCTCTTCTGTTCACATGCTGTTGTGAACCTGTGTACATCCTATACCTTAAAACTCCTCACTGTAGCAGTTCCATTAAGAAATCAAGGGAGGAACTACTTAAGTGAGGAAGACCAAAGTCTTTCAGGAGTGTCTGCTGATCTAGTGGATAATTTCTTTCTGAAATACAGAACTTGTATGAACCGAGTTCTGGCCTCTGTTCATCTACAGTAAACTCAGTCATGCAATTTAATGTGTTTTTTTTTGTAGTGCCTGATAGGGATGCTAATAGAGTGCTAATTTTGTGATATTTAATGTTTACAATGTTAATAGCAAAACATGATGGCTATGGCTTTATCATGTAGGAGATTTTTGGTATGTTATTTATAGATCTGAAACCTACAAGATATGATATAAAAGCCTTCAATATGAAAAATGTTACATTTCTGAGCAGACAGTGAGAAAATTGCCTTTTAGAGGTCAAAACTCCCAATGCCTCTGGCAACATGGCCTTGATGTCATTTGACAGGGTGGAAACACAGCCCTTCATGGGAATAAACAGCCAATACCTGCATGATTCATTTTGTTAGGAGGGTTCTCCCATTGTTGCTAGGCAATATTTCTGAGGTAGAGTTAAAAAAAAACCAACAAAAAGCCCAAACAAACCCCCTCAAACTCATTGTCTCCTCAGAATAATACTTCTTGTAGATTGTCTTGATACTGATTGTTGTTCTGGGTTTGTTTTTTTTTTTATTAGATGGTAATGTCTCCTTTCTGCAGAATTAATAGGAGAATCATCAACCGAATCCCAATATGTACCTTCCCCTCTGAGGGGCAGGAAGAGGCAGGAAAGGGTTGTCACCTGGTTAGCGGAAGGTTTCCTTTGGGTCTTCCTCCCTCTGTACCTTCTTAGAGCTGTCTGTTTGGTGATGCTCAGCTGTGTTGTGATGTGCAATTCTTGGAGAAGAAACATGGCAGAGACCAGCAGACATTCATTTGAAATGATTTTCATTCACTGCATTCTGGAATGGACTTGAAAGCAGGTCTCAGAGGCAACTTGTATGTACCAGTTTGTCTTACATATTTATTTCTGATAGACTTGAATCTTGAGGATGGTATTCTATCAAGTGACATACCCACTCAGTGTGATGCGTGTCTAAAAATAGGTCATTGTCAAAGGACAGGAAAGGAACTGTACAAACTTACAAATGAAACCGTTGCAGTCTAGTGAAGCTGAGGTAATGCTGTGTTCAAAGTTATAGTGTTCCATGGATTATTTTTCTAGAATACTATATTAACATTGCATTTATTAGATTAGAAGAAGGTGGGTTGCACGCTCTAAAGACAGTGAATGCTAATGGTTTACTCCTCACACAACACTTTGAAAACCGTTCTCAAAGTGAAACAAACCAGTAGTCGTCTTGGAAGGTAGCAGGGTTGAACTGAACTTTGTTCTTATGCTTAAAATATTAATGACTTCAAATAACTATTTTTTCAAGTGTTAAATCATCCCACAAAACATTCATTTAATGCTGTTTTAGGTGTTTGGGTTTGAAAATAACGTTACCACTTTGTGTATTTAACCAATGCAAATGGAATATTTTCTCTTTTTCTCTAGAGTAAGTATTGGAGGGCTGAAAAATAAAACCACTAAGAGAAGACCCTATTTAAAAACAGGGCATTGGGAAAGAGACCTTAAATAACCTGTTGATGCATACAAATGTGTGGGTTTTTTGACCGTAACAGGGCAATGCAGGTTTTTTTCCTGGTGATGACAGTGCAGGCGCTACTGTGTAAGGCCTGGAACATAGCTACACAGGTAAGGCATGATTTGGTGTTTAACTCCAGTGTTGTTACTGCAAATCAGATAGAAGAACTAATATTTAATTAAGGAGAGACACTGGAAGTGGTTAGTAAAGCAGCAAATCCATCCGCGGATAGGCTTATGTTAACGGGGTTTGAAGTGACCAGGTAAAGGTTAGGCAAGAAATGAAGGGGAAGTGTGACACCTGGTGGAAAGATGGTATCGAGAGCAAGAGATCCGTGAATGATAAACGGGCTTGTTTGACAGGAAGATGCATTCTGCGATGTTTGGAAACCTGTATGCCACTGCTGGAGATGATACAAGGATGAGTGACTTATGCTGAGATCTGGTAGTTCATACTGTCCAAACCAGTGAATGTGGCAAGCCGATTATATTCTTAACAAATAGTGATCTCTCTTTCTGAGATACCAGAGAAAGCTTATGTTGTTAAGTAGCTTCTCCAAGCCCTTCATCTACATTAAAAATAAATTAATATGGTACAGGCTTAACTATGTTTGAAGAGCCAAGTAATTTTTCAGAAAACATAATCCTAACTCCTTAAATGACATTTCCTAGCAGTTTTTTAATTTGAAAGTTGAACTCTTTACTGAGTCTTCTGCAGTGCTATGTCCAGGTACGGGTTCCAAATTACCAGGACTGTCTACTGCTGCGTTGTCCTGCTTGCTAGTCTGGGAGATATAGGTCTGATACCGACTTGGAGACACAATTGCAGGATGCAATGGAGATGCTCCTGCAATTGCAGGAGCCTGGGATTGGGGCCCTCATGTGGTTTCTGTTCCCTTACAGCTGGTAGGATAATGTGAGTGCAGAAATAATGTAATATTGCGTGCATGAGGGGGGAAGAAAAAGGGGAAGAACCCTGTAGAAGAGGTGTGAGGAAAACGTGCTTGATGTCAAGTTGCTGGAGTTAGAACTTGCTGTAACACAGCCAGTAGAACTTGCGTGAAAATGGTGTGGGCTCAGAACTGTGGAGATCTTGCTTTATTATATTTATCGCCAAAATGTTATAATATGTTGTGGAAAACCAGTCTGCAATTAATTGGAAAACCTTTGTATTAAGGATGTTCCAGAAGCTCTTAGTTCAGCTGAGAGGCAGAGGGGAAAGAAAATAAGAAAATTAATCTTAGTCCTTCAGCTCTGCTTTAAAATGTCTTATTCTTCTGAGCTTTCATTGCATATGGTATTGATAATCCCGTGTCACTCTGAGATTTTTCTGTGTTATGACTTTGCTACTGAGAGACTGCTTTATCCTAACTGTGGTGCAAGTTCAATCACAGTTCTGCTTTGTAGTTCAGACTCATCTCCTGTGCATAACTGCCCCTCCCACCCCCTTCCCAGTCATGTGGGATTTTCCACTTCATCAAAAGGCAATAGGTCTTGAGCTTATCTTGTTCTTTATGCTTTTTTTCTTCTATTTTTAATGATAGCTTATCACTTGCTGGAACAATAGCGTATAAAAGAGTTCTGTATCGCTATTGACAGTGGCTTCTTCTTGCTTTGGAGGCAGACTCCATCTGCAAATTTTTGCCTGCCTGCTCAGAAATGATGCTTT
This sequence comes from Phaenicophaeus curvirostris, assembly GCF_032191515.1. Taxonomy (NCBI): domain Eukaryota; kingdom Metazoa; phylum Chordata; class Aves; order Cuculiformes; family Cuculidae; genus Phaenicophaeus; species Phaenicophaeus curvirostris. Next base: position 19,004,227 of record NC_091405.1, read on the forward strand.
TTGGGAACTGGCCAGTTCAAGCACGGAAACTAGTTGGTAAGTAAATACCTAAACCCACAAATCCAGCAGTTCAGTCATTCAGTCCCAGCTGGAATGGAGCAACATTGAAATGGGACAGACCCATCTGAGGTAGTTGGTTTCTTGGTCAGCTGCATCGAGTACTTAACATCTGCATGAAAGAGTAACCTGTTCCTTTGGGTCTCCTAATTGTTTGTCACAAATTGGGTGATGTTTCTGAACTGTAACATTTTAGTATCAGGATGAATAAAATACGTGGTTTGCTCCACAGAGCGAACTGCTCTGCTGTGCTAGCAGCACTGAAATGCAGCTTCTGTTAGTCAGAGCTCTTGCTGATCTAAATGAGCCTGTGTGAAAGAAGGAGGCCTGTGTGAAAGAGTTTGCTGGTACATTCTAGTGTAGTTTAGTTCAGCGTTGAACACTTCCTTCCCAATCTACCTCCTCCTCATCAGTGTGACAGGAATTACCCCATTCTGTCTGCATTTGCTGGGACAGATTGTGTAGGTGCTCCCATGCTTGTGGAACCACATCGATGGATATCAGTTAATCTCCCAGTTACTGCAGTGTCGCACAAAGGATGGATGGAGACCAGGCTTCTGTTTCCTCAGGAGATGCTCGGTTTGCATTTTACTGGGTGTGAGGGAAACAAGCCTTATGCTTTCCTTCAGGGAACCTGGTAATATTATTGTAGATGATTGTGGGGTGTTTAGACAGAGAGATGGTCCTATTAAAAAGGGGCAGATCCTCAAGTTTAACTGTTTTGTATCTAAGTCACAGTTTTTAATGAACTTAAGGCCTGATTATTTTAAAGGATCTCTAGACCTAATCTAAAAAACAATCCCAGGAGTTTTGGTTGATCTGAGAGCAGGAATGACAAGTTTTGGTACTCAGCTCTGTGTTGGTGAGGAGACAATTCTCCTTGCTAAATTATAACTGGTGATAATACTGAGCTTGTGCTAGCACAGGGGGGTTTCTTAACTGCAAATGTGATTTCAGTCTGAAATAAGTTCACTGAATGGGCTTCATTCTGTGGTATACTCTTACAATTAAGCTTTTCATTTTTGCCCGGAGTATGCACTTGCATGTAATAAAACAAAAACAATCCTAATGTCATTAAATGAGAAAAAAAATTAACATATTTCCTTGAAGAGAAATAAAACATGGAGAGGGACTGGGGAGGGGAACAGTACAGGATAGTATTTGTTACACACCTGTGGTCGTCAGGAGAAAAATGTCCTTTGTTTTTCTGAGAATAATTTAAAAATGTATTTGTATCAATGTTCTTAGTAACAGTTTTAAGTTTTTGACTCTCCAGATATGAATCATACAGCCTTTGAGAAAGCTGAGAGCTTGCATTTGTGCTTTATGGTCTCCTTTACTGGTACTGGTGGCTGTGGCTGTGCTGTGGCTGTTGTGATCGTGTATGCTGGGGGCGGAGGAGGAAGGGCTCCTTGAGAACCTGTCACGAAAATCAATAAATTCTGATGGAAGCTAAAAGTTAGTGAAAGAGGCTATGGAACTTGCTTGTTGAAATATACCACTGGATGCCACTGTTGCTTCATGGAATGTCCTACTAAAATAACATTGGCTCTGCTTATTCGAAAAATTCTGCTTTTCCTTCACTCTCATCTTCGTAGTTCTTTATTACTTTAATCTTTGTTCATATCAAAGGAGAGGAGAAATCATGCCCCACTTATTCTCTTCAGCAGCATGGCGATACAGTTCCCATATCTAGAAGTGACAGCTTGTCACAGGAAAGAAAAGGGAATGACAAAGTTTTGTCATTTTTTTTCCCTTCTTCTAAGGTAGAATCTTCTTGAAAAGAAGAAAGGTTCAGATGAAAGAGCAGCCAATTTTCCTTGTAACTAAATTCCTTCTCTCTAGCTCTGAATCCTGTGTTAATCACAACTCGATTTGGACGCTGATCCTTTATTCCTGTTTTAATATCCTAGAGAGCAGGGCAGGAGGTCGCTTTCACAAATGCCTGTTTATTTCCTTTCCCAAGGGTTGGGCATTTTGTACTTGAAAGAATGTTTTTTGCTTGTTACAGTTTTTCCCTCCTTGGGGGAAGCAGGGAGGGTGAAGGTCATCAGGTGAGTTTGTGATGGCTGTTGCTTGTTTTCACAGGCTCATTTGTAACCACTTGATTACCGACTCTGAGACTTTTCTCTAAGTCATACAGTGGGGATTTTTTGTGGCTTTTTTTTTTTGACCCAAGCAACCCCCAAAATTTAATTAAATGAAAAGAAAAATCCAAAAATCATAAGCCTCATTTTCACATGGTTTGGGTTTTGTATTCCGTGTGCACCCAATTCCTGTAGGTGAAAAAATATATGTTGGAAAAAAAACCCTGAGAGATGAGCTTTTCCTAGTGTCATGGTGGAGGATGCAGCCTGCTAGCCTAGCTTCTGCAGGGACAGGGACGACCTGCTGCGAGCCTGCTTAATTGGGAGAGCCCCAAATATTGTTAGTTCCATGAAGTGCCAGCCTAATTAATGACAGCGGCAATGCGGAGAGGAGGCAAACACAATGGAAAAGAGCTGTTGAGAGGGCTCTGAAGGAAAAAGAAGCAATAACCATGTAGCCCTGAGAAAGCACGTTTATTCTCTCTCTGCAAGCTGGGCGGGAGAAGGCAGACAGCAGGGCTTCAGCCCGCAGGCCTCCGCAGTGCCATGGAAACGGCACAGGAGCATCGCATCCCTCCGGCGCTCTGGGCCTTGTGGTGGTTCTGCTGCGGATTTAGAGGCAGCAGCACCCACGCAACCTGTGTGGGGCTGCAGGAGGGGGAAGGTTAAAATGCGTGGCCGTTCTGCTGCTTCTCAGCCGGTTTGTGAGGCAAATTATAGGGGAGAGGAGAAGAAACAAGTCAATGTGTGAAGTTTATTGTGGAAGGCGTGCTGGCATCCGCAGCACGATCCCTGTGCTGGATGTCTGACAGCCAGAATGCAGTTTAATTATGCAGCTGTTCACTGATGACTCTCCTCTCTCTTGCTGATAACTCTCCTCTCTCTTCTGGAACCTGGGCTGAAGTTTCGCCTGGATTAGTCGATGTAATCGAAGTTTTCCAGGGATCAGGACTGGATGCTAATGCAACATCACTGTAGGTACTGAAGGGAAGCCTGCCAGCAGAGCTGCTACTGCTGTTGATGCCGCATAAACTTATAGCGGTGACCCAGATAACATTGTGACTGACACAGTAAGTTACAGTGTCAGGAGAAATAAATGTCTCCCGCAGCCCCTCACGGAGCTCCAGCTGTGCCGCGGTACCTGCCCTTAAGCCCTATCCACCCAGGAAGCCGACCCATCGCTGACGGGCTGGGGACTCGCTGGGTTTGCTCAGTTATGAACCAGTCGTGTACGTGGGTTCAGAAAATACACAGTGCTGGCAATGATCTGGAAATTGTGGTCATTTTTTGTACTTATTAAAGGAGCTCTCCCAAATGGTTGCCTGCTGTGTCTGTTGGGAATTCCTGGCAGTCATCTAAGCATGACAGCTCTCTGGAGAGCACTTTTGTGCACTCTCCCCTTATCTACCTCCCTCTGCTCTGTTCCTACTTCTGGCCTAGTCCTGGAAGAGGGCTAGTGTTTAAATGATCCCTCATGTAGCTCTGCAGTCATCTGTGTTTTCATCTCATCTCTGTCCTGAGGCTGAAATCCCAAGTTCTCATTTATATTACACCATGCAGAGAGAAGGTTCTCCTTGTTCTTACTGGCTTGCAGTAGGACTGGTTTCATTGCTGAAGAGCACCAAGTGGCCGTGCTGTGGCTTGGTATTGTGGGCTTGCTCAAATGATAAAGTGTGAGGTACAGCAAGATGAAAGAAGCAGACGTCTTGCTGGTATCTTTGGACAACAGCCTAAATAGAATATAACTATCTTTTGTGGTTTGCAGCTGGCAAGAGAAAGCCTGGGTTTTACTTGTAGCGTGCTCTGGTGAGAAGTAAGATGGAACAGAGCAGAATTCAAGCCTGGGTTCTGGAGAGGTTGTGGTGCAGTTAGCTATCTACCTAATGTGGAGGGCAAAGCTAGAGAAGAATTAAAAAAGCATGGCATGCAAATTAAATACTTGAGCTGCTGCTCGCTCTTTTTCCCCAGAGTTTGTTTGCTTCATCCCTTGTGAGTGAATGCAGGAGACCACTGCTGAACATGGTCCCCGGGCTTCCTTACTGGCATGTGTATATTTATATATGCATGCAAAGTTCAGGAATGCTTCCACAGCTGATCTCCTTTTGAGTGTTCGTCTGTTCAGAATTCAGTCCCTACTGCATCAGGAGCCTCTTAAAGATGAAAATTACCGATTCATAGCTGCAACATATTTGTTAACTGGAAATCTTACTACATCTATACAGTAAATCCAGAAATGGCAAAGAAAGGTTCTGTGTCTCTTACAAGAGGCAATAGACACAGAGCAATCTGTGTTGGGGCAGAGATGTGAGTGCTTCTCCATGCCACAGGCATTGTCAGGCATGTGCATATGGCTCTGTGTTTACAGCCATGGATCATTACAATGCAGAAACCAATTGTTTTTAATCCATGTAAACCTATGCTTGCTATCTGTTTGAAGCAGCAACTCATTCTTTTTGCTTTTTTTGTAACCTTCACGGTTTAATGTTTGTGTAAATCATAAAGGTTACATCTTCACAACCTAGGCCTTCATTCTACAGTCCTTGTCTTTCGTGCTGCTGCAATATGTTAAAAATGTGAGCATGATTGTTTGCAGCTTCCTTTTCTATGGGGGTGGTGTCTGTAAAGTTCTCTGGTCTCTTAGGGGTTGTTGCATCCTCTGGCTGCTGGTATATGGGAAGTACATCGTACAAAATTATTTATAACTCCTTCACTTGGTGCTGGATCTCTGTGGTTCTTCGCTGCAAGTCTGTTCAATCTCTCAGAGGAGTTTTTTCAACAGCTTCTAGCTCATAAGCAAAAGCTTCCCCCGTGATAACCCTGCAGCCACTTATTTTGTTCCTTCAAGCTCCTCTCTGTCTTGCCAGCCTAGTCATTAGGCTGATTATTATTTAAGCTGATTGTGAATTCCAGTTTGGACTCTTTGCTTTTGTAGTGAGTAATTAGAGAAGGCGTTTTCCCCATCAACTTGTTCTATTTGTGGGAATGTTATCACTTAAAGAAGATACAGAATAGACATTTGTAGGCAATTTTTTTTTAATAAGGAATTGAGTAAAAGCCCATGGGAAAGGTGAAGCTCCTAGCTGACTTCTAGAAGCCTTTCCCTGTTGGCCTTGCTACGGACTAGATGTTTAGGGATTTGGTACTGGTGTTTTATAACAGGTTTATATTCCCCAGGGATGTGGTTTTTGGTTTTGAGGAGAAATAGGGAATGTTGAAAATTTGGTCTTACAATTGGTTTGGGGTTTTTTTGCTTGGTTTTTTTTTTTTTTGTTGGTGTTTTTTTTGCAAGAAAACTTAGGAGGGAGGAAGACTATGTGATTCAAAGCACTGATTTGCAGAAGAGGATAAGGGCTTAGTGAACCTGCCAGTCACTGTGCAGATCTGAAAGCATTTGTATGGGAGGAGGGGTTGCGACAGGGACAGGTAAGCCCTGATAACTTCTGCATAGCTATTACAAATACCTCTCTGAACATCAGACTGTCTAGATTTCAATGTAAGCAGCCCAAGAGTGTTTCAAAATGTGGAAAATTCTGTGCTTTCTGTGCTAGTGCATTCTGCTCCAATTTTGTTTTTCGTACCCAGGCTAGTTTTCTTGAATGAGAGTGATTGCAATTGTGAGTGAGAGCAGCACAAGACAAGTAGGCAGTGCTTAGAGAAAGGTAGGAAAGATTTAATGTGTCCGTTTCTACTGAATACTTTGCCAATCAGTCTTCTTATTTATTAGATGGGGGGCTGAGTACCTAAAACATCCTAAGGGTCTGGCTACATTGTTTTTGAAAAGTAAAAGACCTCACCAAATGAAAGTAAGCCACATTACTATCATTTCTTCCAAAGTACATAATGATCTGAGACAAGAGAGAATGCAGAAGGGCCAAGTGTTGCCCTAAATATCATCAGAACTGCAGCTCTGTGTAAAGAAGTACATATTTTGAATTGGTAAAAAAGAGTTGTATTAATTATATGCCATGGCACTCTACACATGAACACCATTAAAATCAGCCTTTAAATCTTAAACACTTCCAGTTGCTATTCTCCTCATTATCAGCATCCATGTTCTACATTAATGCTGCTGGCAAGAGGTGGAAGCCATCCAGGGTGAAAAGAAATTAGCTCAATTTTTCAGTAATTACGGGGAAACCCCTGTTCACTGGCTTTAGCCACCCTCTTGAGTTGTTCTAGTGCTGTTGGTTAGAAAGATCCTGATCTATGGTGTTTCACTGAAGATCAACAGTTTTAAAAATTATGTTTTCCAGCAGCATAGTCTCAATTACTGGGACAATTTTTCCCTCTTGGGCAGCTGCCAGATCTTTAGAAACCACTGGGGAAGATTATAAAGGGTAAAGTTTTTCCTCTTTCTTTTTAAACTTGATATCACTATTTCTTGAGATGCAAACTAATGTTTCCAGTTTTCAAAGGAGAAGGCCACCTCCTCCGAGACAGATATTTAAGTCGCCTGTGGCTGGGGGGCTACAAATAGTTGTTGGTATCATAACCATGTAAGGGAAGAGACACTGGAGACTATGGCAAGAATGAAGCGGAGATGACAGGACAGCACGCTAAGGCAGTAGCTGTCTTACAGTGTGGTAAGTTCTGTATGGATAAATAAATAATTTATCAGATGTATTTTCCTCGTTGTATTTCAGGCGCCTTTTGTTTCATAAGTTTGAATGACAGTAGGGTAAAGGATTGCAGTAAGCAATGGTAAAGCATTTTGAGAGATGCATCCTGGGGGACTGAGTAGGTACCTCCTATGAGAAATATGGGGGTTTGGTTTGTTCTTCTTTCTTACCATTCTAAGCTGGATTTATGTGGTATTTGGAAATATCCAAATGGTCCATGGTCCAACACAGAGCTGACTACTAGGTGACTTTCTGCTGGAGTGTACCGTGTCGCTGTTGTGGTTGATTGTCTGTCTTGTAAGAAGTGCTGATTCTGAAGTTACAAAAACCTCTGACAGGCTTCCTATGCATCCATTTACAGCATTGTGCAAAGGATCAGTGACAGATCAAATAGCTTCAATACTAAGTTTGTGCGTCCATTTTCTTATTTACAATAAATTCATTGTTCAAGTGGCCTTGCACCATCGGTGGCCATTAGGAAACTTCTCTGACGTTTTCACTGGCATTCAGTGTGAAACGCTGTGCGGTGTGTAAGAACTGCTGTCCTTGGGGGTGAGGGGCATGGCAGGGGACAGTGACTCTTCTTTAGAGTCATGTGCAGCAATGTGCACTTGCAGCCCAGAGAGCCAATTGTATCTTGGGCTGCATCCAAAGCAGCAGGGTGAAGGAGGGGATTCTGCCCCTCTGCTCAGTTCTCGTGAACCTCACCTGGAGTACTGTGTCCAGCTCTGGAATCCTCAGCACAGAAAGGACATGGAGCTGTTAGAGCGAGTCCAGAGGAAGCCACAGAGATGATCAGGGGGCTGGAGCACCTCTCATGTGAGGACAGGCTGAGGGTTGGACTTGTTTAGCCTAGAGAAGAGAATGAAGACAGCATCTTCCTACATTCACTCCTTTTTGAAAGAACAGAGTGTACTAAAAAAAAATTGCTCTTCTTGGATCATAGGTCTATTAAGTACCTGCAGCGTGAAGTGTCGTAACTTAAATACTTTTGGTGAAGGAATTTAATTACATCTTAAAATCTTTCTTTTTCCAGCAAGATACCTTATCTTCCCCAAACCTGGAACATGGGAGTCTGCAGATATTAAAACTGCAGCAAGACATTTTACGTGAATAGTTTATACCTTTCTGTCACCGGGTTGCCCATGTAATAAAAAGTCCTTATTCTTTAAGGCTACCAGCAGGCAGTAGGATGCAAGAGAAATATGCTAGGACAAGCTACATAAGACTTCCCATAGAGCATCCGAGTTGTTCTGAGTATGAAATCTTGCCTTTGGCACTGAGTTATATTGAATGCTTCAGAAGGGAATGAAAGGGAAAACCTTTCTCTAAGCAGGAAGGTAACTTTGAATGCAGAGCTGGTATGTGTGGATTTCTGCCTCTTCTCCATTTGGTGCTTTGATTTTCTTTCCCTTTGTCTTGACAGGTTGTGCTACAATGATGTTAGTTTTTTCAGTACTTTGGAGCAGAAAAAAACTAACAAACACGTAAAACTGGTATTGGTGAACTCTGTAGCTGATCAAATGCCATATACATGGTTGTTCCTGTTTTCTAGTAAATATAATAAGATCTCACACTGTTATGGTATGGTAAAAGGTAGAACATCCTTTTTATTCTAATGCTTGCTTAAGAGCTGTCTTTGATCAAAGCTAATGCTTATTTTGAGCTGTGCTTGGCAAAAGCTTAAAAGAAAAGCCATGCACCAAGCTGGTTTGCATATTTAAGGTAACAGCAAGACTTTCATTGCCTGGGTCTGGGGAACCCTTTCTTACTTAAACAAATAGCCTCTCTTGCATTGACTATCCACAGCTCTGGACAGACTGCACAACTGTCTTTAATACAGTCAAAGCCCTTGATGGGTAGACAAGACTGCGATCATTTGTGTTGTGAGTTTGAGGCTTTAGTAGATCTTCTCTTCTAGCCCATTCTTTCATTTGGGGGCTAGTCTTCAGAATTTGTGGAGAGAAATAAGTATTGGGAATAAGGATTTTAAGTCGAGCTTCCTCAGGGTACATAAGCATGACTTGGAAGATGGCAAAGATATGCTTATTTATAGGTATGCAAATATCTACAGATGAGCTGTAAGGTGGAGAAACTGAATGAAATAAGGAATGGAGGAAGCTGATTTGGCTGATCTAGTAGACCAGTAGTCCAGTTGGTTCTAAAATGTCATTACTGTGAAGGAGATAGTCTGACAGCCTGGATTGGATCTTGCAGACTGGCACAAGTCTGCAAGATCAAGGGGATGGGGAGGGACTAAGGGAGACATTCTTATTGGAATTGCAAGGGTAACACAGAGGAGAAACTGTGAAAGCCAGAATCAGAAAGTGACCAATGGATGAAGCCCCAGAACACGTGTGATTGTAGTTTGAAAAAGGAAATTTGGAAGTGCTCTTGCCAGAGGCAGGAGGGATGTGGTAGCTTTTACCAACATAGAGACACTTGTGGAAGAACTATGAAGATGTAAGGGACACAGAAGCCATAAAAGACGCAAGAATATCCCTGTTACAGCTTCTGTAGGTGAGAGGAGTGCATGTAAAGTGGTTCCACTGCATTACCAGTCCTGGCCCAGGTGCCCAGTTTAGTGTGTTCTCCCTTAGGCAGATCCCATAGTGCTGCCTCCAAGCCAGTTCTTCCTACTTCCAGGGATTCTGCATAGCCCTTCCTTTCCTTTTGCCCTGTAGCTTTCTGCTCAGCACAGGTTCTGTCCCTTCCTTACTTCACTGTACTGATTTTTAAGCCCTAGTCTTGAGGGATCGCTGAATGAAGGGAGGGCATCCATAGTGAGCTTTAATGTACTTTGGCTCCCTGACTTGAAATTCAAGCCACTGTCACTTACCTTCCCTTGCAGTCAACGCTGCGAAGTAGCCCGTGCGGTGTTTTGAGCAGACATGTGATCTTGCTGAATTGGGGGAATGATGTAGAAAATTTTTTAAATGTCAGTGAGGAATAAAATTCTTTAGGCTTTTAATCTTTGTGAGTTCTCGCTTGATTTAGTCAAAACCTTCCCGGATGCTGGTTACCAGTGAGACTTAACTCTGAAATGTGAAGACTTGAGGGTCTGTCTGATTCACAGGGGGGATCGGTATTGGCCTAATGGGACCTTGGTTGAAACTTTAATTACAAGAAGACAGTAAAAAGCACTGTTTGAGGAAAAAAAATCCCCTTATCAAATTTTGTTGCGAGTCTAGTCAGGCTAAAAATTCTGCCTAATCTTAATGATTAGTAAGAGTTCTTCATTTCTGTGAGATTTATAGTGGTGTTAAATAAATTAAGAATTATTCAGAGGCAGTATATTAAAGGAGATCTAATCAAGATATCCAGAATATTGTGACATATTTAAATCCCATAATATTTAAAAAAATCATTTTTGAGGGAGTAAAGATACTTTATATACAATTAGAGGCAGTGTGATTAATAACCTTGGGCTCAGATTCGACAGCTTCCTTTGGGATTTGAGTTTTTCGTATATCTCTGGAACCAAATATATGCCTTAATTACCAATCAAACAGTCAATGAAGGCAGAAGTGAAGTGCGGATGTATATACTTGAATTTGCATTAGCATTTCTTCCACAGACTTGGATTAGTGAGGCTGAGTGTATCTGCAGGTCTTAATCACTCTCAGGAAGAACGTGAATCCATGTTATGAGCTTTTGAAAACTGGCAGACCTGTCTATTTTGCATCATGTAATATTTATGCCGCGGGCTAAACCTGCAAAAGTTAGTCCAAATTAGTCCAAATACAGATGTATTTAAAAAGTGCTGAGCAGATTCAAACTGTTTAAAACCAGAGCGCTAGCTGGACAGGGCAGTCCCATTTCTTCCTGGATGTGCCTTAGTCTCAGCTGGGAGAGGGTTATTACCTGGTTTTGGTGGAGAAAGAGTAAATTTTCACAGGAAGCTGGGGAGGAACACAGCCATTCAGCTGGCACAGACTGGCCAAGGGGATGTTCCATACCATGATGTGATGCTCAGTATATATATGTGGGGAGCTGAGGCCCCCTTGGCACGGCTCCTGGCTGAGCTCACGGATTCCAGATTGGGAGCACGTGTGGTAGTTGGTTCCTGGGCAGTGAGTGATTTGCATTGTGTATCATCTGTTTTGTATATTCTTTTTATTGTTAGTATGTTGTATTTTATCTTCCCTTGCTACTCTGTTCAACTGTGTTTATCCCAGCCCACGAGCTGTATCTTTTCTTTTTCAACTCCTGTCCTCATCCCACTGGAGGGATGGGATGGAAGGGACCTTAAAGCCCATTCATTTTCAACCCCCTGCCATGGATCAGGCTCCCCAGGACCCCTACCAACCTGGCCTTGAACACTTCCAGAAAACTAAACCGGACCAGAAAATATTTTTTACCAGGCTGAATGTTTCTATTAGACTAAGCAAACTTCAAAAATTCTAATTCTTGAGCACGAGTCCCAACTAAGTGTATCAATTGCTTCATGATACGTTAACCAAATAGCTTGATGGCAGTGAGCAAGGCTTGATCACGTCAGTTTTCCCATTCTGTGCCACTATATTCTGTACTGTCTCACCCTTACTGCTTAAGCGATGCATTATGTATAAAGCTTCCACGTATTTCAGGATTAAGTGAAGTGTGGTATAGGTGAGTGCCTGCTGTTCTTAAAACTTGAATCCACTCTGAGTCTAAGTGCATGTTTAATTCTGGGTAGTTCTGGCAAAAGTGACTTGCCAGTGGTATGTATTGGTTGTCCCTGGTACAGCTCCTGTGAAATCTCACCCGCTCCTGTACTTGGCTCCAGGGTGTTCTTACAGCAGTCTGGAGGCTGTTAGAGATGCTTGTTTACAGGCTGGTTTGCTAGGTTCCATTGATGAAAGCTAAGAAAATTGCTTGCCCTTCTTAACCAGCAGCTGTTGTCTTGGGACGAAAATTATAAATATGCAGCTTGGGATGTTTCCCAAGTCATTGTTCAAGAGTGTGCAGGTGCATGCTGAGGCTTTGAAGTCACCACAAATAACAATGCCAACCTGAAAATAATCCCCTGAAGCAGCATCGGCTCGAGCAGGCTGTGCTCTGCCTTGTCTCTTGTGGGGTGTTCTGGGAACAAGCTCCTGCTGCATGCAGATGCTGTTGTTCTGGTATCACTGAAATGAAAACGAACAGATGAGGCAGAAATTTGCACAGTTATGTTTCTCTTCCAAATGTTTAGCTGGGCTATGCCCAGTTATCTGTTTGATCTCTTGTAGGGGGCAGATAAAGAATGTCTGTCAGCTCTGTGATTTAAAGCAACTTGTGTCAGTAATAAGGGAATAATTATTAAGCAAAACAACAACAAGAAACTCCTTGTCAGTTTTTATCTGGTAATTCCAGATGATGTGGTACTGTTTGAGTTGGCCCAACTAATCTGTATTATAGTACAACGAAACCAGGAACTAGTATTTAAAATACAACGCCACGTTGCTTTTGGTATTGTTTTTCACTCATACAATCAACTCTTTACTGGTGTGTAACTGTACCAGCCAAGTATAAACATGTAGATTAAGCTGAAAAGGAACTGAGGTGAGGGAGGAGGAAGGAGGAAGTCAGGGCTTCAGTGTGAATACAGCTGTAGAATTGAGTTCTTCAATGTTTCCCTTGGAGCTCTCTAAAACTAGCAGAGGTCTGAATAGAAATGATTTCCAGCTTTACTCTGATGGCATCATATAACTAACCTGTGGGTCTGCGTGTTCTTTTCTGCTGTAACGGTGCTGCAATAAGGTGAGCTGAGATTCTTCACTCAATGGAAATTCAGTGCTGGTCTGCAGCAGCAGTGATAATACACCGTGCCCTGGGACACTGACCTGCTTGCTAGATTAGTCTGAAGAAGCAACTATGAAGGCTCCAGTATTTATTATATCCTTTCCTTGTGTTGGTGATTATCTGTGATTTCCGTAGCTACTGAAAATCAATTGTAACAATTATAATGCCATCACCTTTTAAAGCACTTGATATTGTTAAATGCTAAGGATAGCATGACTCGAATTCCTAGTGGTGGTCTTGACTATGCCTCTACCCCCCCAGTAAATCCCACCACTATCAGCATCACTGTTCTCCTCTGTCTGCACTAGAAGGTGATTAACGTGCACCCTTTTCCCCTAGATTCTCCTCCACGTGACCTGCTGAGCGAGGGTGTCTGCCACACTTACCCATTGGCCAGGCAGCCCAGGTGAGTACCCCCAGCCTGTTACACCTGATCTAGGCTAGCAGAATTACTTTGAATACAAGGGCTGTTCCCTAGTCAGGTGTGCAGATCAACAAGCATTTAAGGGGGTGGAGTAGGTGGTCAGCTGCAGCAGCAAGGTGGTGATGAGGAGCCTGGGGCAGACTGGGAATGGTTGGTGGCCTCATGGAACAAGGTAAGTGCCATGTTACCTTTTTAATGCAGATAATTTTTCTCTGAACAAGAAATGAAAGTCTGATGTTAGACATGAGGAGTGAAGTATTTGTCAGTAAAGCTTTCAGTGAAAGGTATTTTAAAACAACTTTTTCCTTGTTAAAATGTAAAAAAATCCGAAAAAGATATAGGATATTTCTGGGGAAACTGTAATACCAGTGGTGGTGATGCCTGAAACTATTTGTGTGAGTAAACTTTTTTGGATCTGAATTTGTAAATGTGAAGCTGCAAGTGTTTCTTCTTAGGTGTTTGTATGCTTTTTTTTTTTTTTTTTGTGCCTGTTGCAGCAGAATCCTTAGTTGTAAAAGACAAACTGTAGAAATTACTGAGGAGGTCAAGTTTGGCATTGTGGTGTATTTTGAGACTTTTTTTTCCAATATGGCCAATTTAAATGTTGTTGTCATTTTAAGTGAATGGTGATGTGTAGACAAGAGTACTATATACAGAATCAGTGTGAAGATATACCAAACCAGTGGAAGGTCCAGTATCTGATTCTCCCAAGAGATTAAGTATAGAAAGCAAACAACTAAACTAAGACACCTGGAATATTTCTTGTGTATGAAGTCAGATCCAATTGTTACTGAAATAAACAAGTGCAAACTGTTTGTAGCAAATGAAAAGAGCTAGCCTGTTGGGCAGAAAGTTTCATTTATTCTTGCTTGTTATTATGAAGGAAAGATTTGATATTCCTGGTGACTATGAAGATTAAACCAGAGATTTATGTTAATGCAAAGGATTAAAAGAATCTTAATAACATTTATAAAGATGCAAATGTTCGCCTGCATTTTATCTTTTTGCAGATGAATGTGCCATAAGGGAAATATTGAAGGGAGAGAACTCATCCTCACTCTGAATTGCAACATCTGGTTTCATACTGCACTCACATGGTCAATAAGTACTAGTTGCGTTTACTGGTGTGTTTCTGAGCAGTGGGATAGAGATTTTTGCCCTAACTAAGTTACAAATATCAGTAAATGACAATCTGTGGCCAACTTCAAATATGTAGTGCCTCTTTAGTGTGTGGCTTCCCTTGTTGTGGGTTTCAAGTAATGGTAAATATTTCTGTTTTTTCTTGCTGCTCTGTCCCTTTTAGACTTATTTTCTAAATAGTAAAGAGCTTGAAATACTGACTCTGCTGTAGAACCCTCAGCTGTGTTTCCCCAGTATCAAACCACTCTTCCAGTGCAAACACAGGCCACACCAGCATGGAAAATTATGTGCTTTATTTGGGAGCCCTGACATATTATATTATACATATATGTACATACATATAATGTGGAGAAATTATAGAAAAAATATGATTTGAAAAAGGAGGCAATTAAGGTGAGAAGATGTAAACATCACTAGCCATTTATGTTCTGGTTTGGGTTTTTTCCTGCTCCTCAACCATTTTTTTGCTAACAGACGTATATATAAACAGCAGCCACCTAGGTTTGTTATGCAATTCCACCAATATGACTGGGAGCGTCCCAGCTCTCCAATCAATATAAATCTTCAAAAGGTTTTGAATAGTTAAACATCAAATAATCCATATAGTAAAAGTCATAGCTTCGCTGTCGTTGAGAAGGAGAAAGCTGTGCAAAGTACTGCTGTGTAATTTTAGTGGTAGTTCTTTCTTCATCAGAGTGCCTGTCTTTAAACTTGGGAAAAGTTAAATTTTGCGGAGCGCCAATTAAGTGCAAGAAAAAGTTGGCGTCTTCTTCCATACTTTCGAATTTCCCAACAAAGTCGTAGTCTATTAAACATGGGCTGCAAAGCCTATTGACGTGATCCCAGTGGATATCCATACCCACTGGCCTGTGTACATCCAGGAGATACTGAATGAACTCTTTAAATTTGACCCCAGAGCCTGTCCTTAATGCTTCTTTGGTGGCATTGACACGGTATCTGGAAATGATGGCTTTTCCAAAAACCGGGTGGTAGTAATTGTTTGGATGTTCAAACTTGTCCCGAAATGCAGATACCAGCTTTTCAAAAGGTTCACGAATAAAAAGCATCTTTGTGTAACTGTTGAGCCTATGGTAAATTCCTTTGTGGTCAAACCCATCCAGCCTCTTTAAATAGTTTCCATAGTGCACTGTGTTGTGCTGTATGTCTTTTGTGGAAGAAGCCAGCCCGTTAAGAACCATGAGCACCCGTTTCCAGTTAGAGCAGCCGGCTTTTGGTACCTCGCAATATAGGACTCTGTATTTATCTTCTACAAATATTCTAGAAACGTGATAAGGAGTGATTATTCTTCTATTATTACTCTTGTATTTAGAACAAGTCTCCCTCATTATCCGCTTTCTTTCTCTTTGGATCTGATAGAGACTTTTCCACTTGCTGTTTCTATCCTCGGGTTTAAGTGTGGGCAGGTTGAGAATGGAGCTGTTCATGGAAATCAGAATTGGGCTCTTCTTAATAATAAATCTCCTCCTCCGTTTATGGAGCCTGATGGAATTAATTTCTTCACCTTTCTGTTGATCTTTCACGGCAAACATGATGCTGCTTTGCCTTCTGTCTGTGCTTTGGAGGTTAGTGGGCATGTTTTCAGGTAGGTGTAATGAATCGCTTTGTTTTGCTATACTGTCTGCAATATTCTTTCTTAATCCTCTATCCGGGTTATTGCTGGAAACACAGTCCTGTTGAGGAAAAATAGATGAAAAATGTTAGTAACTGAGAGAGCGTCACTGTTAACAGCTTGTACATCTTAATAGGGATCTGTTTATGCACTGGGTGTTCTGCAGAATTGTACAACCACACATTGCTGTGAGCCCTTGGTGCTGCGCTGGTGCTGTGGCATGGAATTCCCATCCTGTTCCATGCTTACAGAAATCCAAAAGCTGAGATGAGCCTGAACTGGTAAATTCCAGTTCAGGTGTGAGTTTAACTGTCTCTTAGATGGTGCCTATACTGACTTTGATAGAATCTTTAGTCTTGGATATGCTGTCTTTGAAATATCACAAAAGGTATCTGGGTGTCCTGAGGACTGACTGGATGAGCATAGGGCATGGGTGGGAAGGGAGCTGTGGCTGGGATCAGACAAGTGAAAACGGAGTTAGCAGAGTGGGTCTATGGGCAGGGGGCTTCTGGGACCTGCCCTTTTTCATTAGGTCGATATCATATGTTAATGATTCTTCTGGCACGCAGCCCAGATACGCTGCATCACCTCCTGCTTCTTAAAGCAGCTGAATTAAATCCCTGTCTCCATGTCTATGCCTCCAAGTCTGAAATTAGGTTCTGGACACAGTTTAACTACATGTCATCTCTGTTTTGAGAACGCGCCTGCCGAGTGGCACGTGAACCACTAGGGAGCATTTTGACAGGGGAGGCAGATGTAGTTGCAGAATGCTTAGTTTTCACTTAAAACACTTAATGTTTGTTTATAGGTTTTATAAATTGTAAGATTCTGATTTTCAGTGTTTACTTTCTCTAATAGTACTTAAAACTGGCTTTAGGAATAAGATACTGGATGAGTTTTAAAGTGTACAGCCTGGGGATTAGTAGGGTCATGCTCTATCAAGGTGGTAGATGAAATCTTAATTGTAATAGTGATTTTACAGGTCTGTTTAGCTGAAAAAGAGAGATGGCGACTTGCTTAAATTGATAACTGTTTTACAAAACTGAAATGCAATATTTCAATATGAAACAATTTTTAGAGTACTATGCAAGTTGTTGCAGATCTTGGGCTTCTAAAACATTTTGCTCGCTCTTCTGGTAGCAGGGGTGGGATGGAGGTGCAGACTGGGATGCCACCTGATAATTTGTCATACAAGACACCAGGTATTCAGTTGTTGGGAGTGATTGTTGTACTCTGCTCTAATCTTCAGAGGCTCTTTCCAGTAGCCAAACATCTATTGAAGTTCCTGTCTAGGTAAAATTCAAGTTGTATTTCTAAATAATTACTCCTTACAAGGCAGGTGAAGTTCAATCTTATGCACTTAAGATGTGGCCTTCCACTCAGGTGGTCAGGCTGGAGTTGTAGTGATGGGATGATGTCAATCACATTGCACTGGTTTCGGCAGGCGATGGCATTTGGGGAACAGCTGGCGGCTGCACAGTTGGTCCTTTGCCTATTTTCCATGTGTCCTTTAACAATGGAATAGTGGCAGCCCACCGAAGCTGTTCACGGCTGCTGTGAGGGTGCCAACAGCCACTAGATGGAGGAATTCCACCAGTATTTGTCTTTAGCATATTTTTCAGTACCTCTTAGGACATTCATTTGATCCGTACGATTTCATATGGAATATTAACATATGCAAAGTTTACAGTGCCTTTCAGTGGTATCCAGTCTAGGAAAGAACTCATAAAACTAAAGTTGCATAGCTTATCAGATTCATATTTTAACAGAGAAACTTGTACTTCATGGCAAAGCTTTGATGCATCTTTCCTTTTAAGTGCTTCATCTCCAGTCTAGTGGCTTTATCTAAGCCATCTTTATCCATACTCAGAATATGGGAACAATTTTCCTTATGTCCTTCTGAAAACTTACTTTTTTTGGTTGCTGGAATCCCATGTTATATTTTATCCCTAAACAAAGAAAGAAATGAAAATCATTATTTAGTAAAAATAAAAGCATGAGTTTCATCTTTTTTTGTTGGACTGATGACAGTATGTCCTCTCAGTAACTGAAAGGAAAACAGGAACAAGTTCTATTAATGCAATGATAAATAGACCAATGACTAATAATAATTAATGTGTATTTCACAGTAAAAATGATTCTTAGAAGGCCTCTTTATTTACAGATGTCATAACTATGGAGTGAATGTATCTACTCGCCTTCACAGACAGGGAAGCTGAGGTAGAGATGAGTGAATGCTTAACCTCAGCTAAACAGCCAGTAGCAGAATGAGAAGCAGCTGAAGTTTGTGATCCCAGGTCAGAGCTCTAAAAAAAGCTGTTCTTTATGTACTTACCTAAAGCTGTGTGGTTTCTCCTCCCTTCCCCAGCATTGGATGGTATAGAACTTAATTACAGTAACAGCTTGCGCTGAGTACTGTCCTTTACTGTGTAAAACAGCACAGGCAGTGGAGTTGTGTAAGTGAGGTGAAGTTTGTAGAGTGTGAGGGACAAAACAATACAGAATTGTGCTTTGATGCATCTTCTGGTGTCTACAGTGATGTCTCCCTGAAAATATGATAATAAAGATGTGACAATCCTAGAGGGCAGCTTTATCAGATGTGTAGCATTTCTATACTGTTCTTCACTTCTAAGTATAAGCTATAAAGACAGGAATGTATAATGGCAAACACTTCTTAATTATGAAATTAGTTGGGGCTTTTCAACTTGTACAGCTGCTATCATCACTGTCGCTGTTGCTTGAGAACTTCAGTTGCCTGAAGGCTACAGTTAAATAAGTCTGCATTATGAATCCACAGCCTTTCTGACAAGGACAATGACAGGTAAAAGCATTACTCGGATAGCTCAGCCCCATCAGATTAATTTCCATGGTGCTATGAAAGCTCAAACACTGGGAATACGTAGTTCCCATTGCACCTTATTGCAGCTAAAGCAGCCAAGTCTACCTTATGTGATCAATTGTGTTTTGTTTTTTTAAAAATCGGATTTACAAGCTGGTGTTTGTAGTAGAGTCTGAGTAAAATTGCTGTGGTTGTTTCTATGCTGTCAGAGCTCATCTCGCAGCGCTCATTACTCTTGGCTCGTATTTGAGCTTTGATTGCACTGCAGCAATTTGTTAGCAATAAGCTCAAGTTAAGGTGGATGGCGATATTGTGATTCTGTGCCAATTAAAGCAAAGAGCATATTATGTTTACTTCATCAGAAATAAATTCCAGACATTTTATAGAAGGAGTTGTAAGCCTTTTCCTAGCTGTTTCTCAAAAATGCTTAGCTGCAAAATTAAGTTGGAAGGAACATTGTAAAGAGAAATAGAGCTAATCTATAGCATCCTTGTATGGGTTCAGGAGGATTAAACTGATTCTATTGCACCAGGCTTCATAATGTGATCAATTAAAGAACCACATTTATCCTACTGCTGTGTAACATATTACAGAGAATGCAGGTATGGGAACTGCTGTCCACAAAGAACAGCAAAAAATGAGCACCAGGACTTTGAAAGAGTTGATAGTAGAGCATGGGCGATCTGGTTAAACCATGAAAGTGTTCTCTTTGTCCACAGATGTAACGTCTTCTTTTTTGCTAACCCTAAAGGCATAATTTTAAGCCACTTGAGCTCAATTTGCGTTGGTTGCTTGGCCTCTGCTCTAAGGCATCATTAATACAGCTTGTTGGAGTTGTTGCTTAACTTTTACTTTAGGCTTTCTTGCAGCAGAGCTTGAAATTAAATATTATTTTCCTTATAAATTCAGGATGTTGTTATGCTCCCTTTTCTTACAGGCAGAAATCATGTGTCAGGTACAGCTTTGACAAGTTAACACTGTTGAGAAACTTAGTTTGATGCTGTGGATTGGTCAGTTCTGCTCTTTAAACTGCATTGAGTAGTGTTAAGTCTTACCTTGTCCCCTGTCACCGATTTACTTTGGCTGCAATACTGTCAACATGCATAGATGGGATTTTACATATTTAAATAGTTCTACTACTGTGAAATAGTTATGCCTACCAGTGTAAGATAGGGGAATGGTTGTGCAGCCTTCCCCAAAATATAAAGTCATGTAATGTCTACAAATCCAATCCATTTCTAAAAACATTTTGAGCTTCTCACAACTGGAAACATAGAGGTGAGAAAAGACTTGGTCACCAATCGGAAAACTGAGCAAGTACTTTGGGCAGAATCAGATGCAAATGTTGGAGTATTTGCTGCGCCCAAATTGTGATGTAAAAGGTAGGGTTAGGTTTTTTCCCCCAGATTTGTTTAGCTGTGATAGTCTGTCCTGGCTTCTAAGGGGAGCAGCTATAGCTTGTAGCAAACTCACGCTTTGCGTAGCTGCCTGTTAAAGTTGGTTTGTCTCTGCCACGAATGCTAATTATTAAACTTCTGAGAAGTGCAAAGAGCAGATATGATACTTGTCTCTTTCGTGTTTAATTATGACTACTAATAGGTTTTTGCTGTATTGTTTCATAAAGGTAACTTATTGGAGGGATTAATACTTTGCACTGATCTGATGTGCTTTAAATATTTTAAAATAAATGCTAGTAGGAGATGAGTAACTTTAAAAAAATCTTCTTTTACTGGATCTAAGATGTAATCACAACAATTCATGTTTAATGTAAATGTTTGGTGAAGCACTTGCCAGTCTCTTCAATGTTTTCTGATTTTGTGACTTCTAAAGTTGGCTTCTTTTAGCTGTCTCATGCTACAGTCTGTCACTTCAGATATAAAGCTACATGGAAAGAACCTCTTAAGTGCAGTGAACTCGGAAGTTTCATTGCACACATCTACTGTACTAATCAAAACCTGAATTTATTGTTATGCTACATCATTTCTGGCTGTGTTACCTACCAGCTCTTGGATGGTGTTGCTGAAATGATAACAGAAATAACCCACTAGGGTCTGCGGCACGCGGGTGAGGGCAGTGATCAGTAAGTGCTTGGGGCCAGGTGCAACAATGCCCAGCTGCCTGATATCTCACCAGTGCTCAGGCAGAGAGGATAGCTGAGAGGCAGAATCATTCTATCAATTGTACATCGTTTATGTCAGTTTTCATGGTGTTCTTTCTCTTCCCCCTGTGCACCCCTGATTTTCCAGAGCTGAGCTTGGCCTGTGTTTTATGTCTAGTTGTCTTTCATGAAATACGAGCCTTATGCTTCCTCCAGCCCTACCATACACTCAAACCCATTGTGGGCTTTTCTTTTTGGTTAAAATGCTACAAGCAACACAATAAAATGGCCTTCATCTTCCCTGTGTAATATCATACAGCTTTGCCTCCTGCCTTCTCCTCTCTCTGCTTCAAGACCTCATTTTGATTTGCCTCTGGTGTTTTGTGTTCTGAGACTACACTACAGCTGAAATATTTTTTAATAAAAATGATAACTTCAGCTCTGCATCTGAAACTCCATCCCTTAACGGGCATCTGTGGGCAGTGTGTGCTTGTTTGCTCCATCCAAACCGATCTGTGAAATGCAGTCTGGAAGGGCATGAAGATCTGCAGCAAGCGTTTTATCTGCATGTGCTCTAGTCTTGGGTCTTTACTCAAAGACAACAGCACATACATAATTGCAGAATGAATAATAGGCTGCTGCTCAGGATTCTGATTAGCATGAAAAACTATTATTTTGAGGAAAAACCTTTTCAAACTTCCGGTCAGATCATCTTTTCCGTTTCTTTTGTCCTTTAAACTGAACTCTGCTTGTGCACTGCTGAACTACTGCCTTTTTCTGATCCTAATTACTCTGGTGTTTAAGGAGCAAATTAAATCTGTAAGCAATTAAAGTAATCTAATTGTTTTAAACATGGCTATCATTGTTATTTGTTTTTACACATAGATTTTATACATCTATGTAAAATATAGATGTAGTGTACATATTTGAATACTTGTTAAATAGATGAAAGCATTTTCTAGCAAGAGGTTTACTTTGACATTGAGACCTAATTACTAGAACAAACTTCATATGTGCATATCTTTTAAGTGTATGCTATGCTTATATCCTTTTTGTATCTAAAATTTATAGTTTTTTTGATTATGGGCCACTCCCTTCCCTCTTCATCTAAACTAAATAAACAATACCTAATCTTAATAAGGGAAAGCAGAGAATTCTCAGCAAAGCTGTAGCACATCTTAAATTGCACACAGAGAAAGAAGCAAACCTAGAGTGGATGTACATCATCAAACCTCTTTGAGTCCCCAGCAAAGCTGCAGTCTCATTTCGTACAGATGAGTAAACTTTTACAGTGACTGCTGGGGTTAAATGATGCCCTGCCAAGCCCTTGTCAAAGCTAAATGCTTACTGACAGGGCTCGCATCGCTGTGGTTTACAGACTTGTGAAGTCATGATTTCTGAGATGTAGTTTTCGTATCTGTTTCATGCTAATTGTAGCAATGATAAAGATAACACAAATAAGTCTTGGTGTAGTCTCTAAGATGACAGGTTGCATGCAGGAAAATCTCAAGCCTCCTGCAATTTGACCAAAGAACCTGTCTGTCACTCTTAAAACGAGAGCAGTCAAACCCAGTAGTTTATCCACTGAAGACTAAGGTTTTGAGGCTCAGAGGCTGCTGTACATCTCAATGTGTTGGGTTCTCAGCTACCCATAACCAACTGTAGCAAAGGACCTGATTCCCTAAGTCCATTTTGCTGACATAAAGGAGCCGAAAACCTTACAGAGAGGTTGGATGGCTAGTTCATTTGCACAGAGGGAGATGGACAGAGTGTTCCTGTGGCTGTTCCCCAGTCTCCTAAGTAGCCCTTTGGAGCTCTGAGTAGTTAAGCATGACTCTTTGAGTGAAGAAAGTTTTTCCCCATTTTGGGAAGGCATAAGAAGTTCGCCAAGCTACTGAAGATCAGGTTTTTTTAAATGTCTGTGGGCCTTCTTTCTCTTCTGAGTTCCTTTTTAAACCAGATAACTCACTCTTCCTGAGTTCCTAGGTTTTTGTTTCAATCCTACCATTGCCAAGTATGCAATTTGTAATAGTTTAAATGCAATCTATTTGAGAAACTTTGAACTCTGACATGTGGCTCATTCTTTAAGCGGTTCTTGTGGCAATGTAGAATATTTTTCAAAAAAATAGCCATTCACCCTTGTTTTCCCCTCTCTTGTGCCAGTATTGTGCACAAACTGAATTACTTCATATTGATCTTGTGCTTTTCAATCCAAGTCACCTTCAGAGAGGTAGGCATTGAATCTAAGTGGAACTGTTAACTTCGTATTTCTAAGCCAGGCAAATTGGCTGTTTCTCCATCCCGCACGCAGCAGGCAATGTGGTGTTGTGCTGCACTTGTGTCATGGGGCACTTATGGTGGTGGCAGCTTGTGTGCACTTCAGTTGATTAAAGCATGATTACTCTGGCTTTTTGTGAGTGAAATGACTTTCCATCTTAATGAAGTAAGGGAGTCTCTGGGCAGAAGAACTGTATGTGGGGAAAGCAGTGCGGTTCTGAAGGGCATACCCTGGAAATAATTAAAAGCGTTCAGTTCATCCATCAGTTTGAACAAGAGAAAAATTACAAATGGGGGAGCCAAAGCAGAGCTCAGCACACATACTAAGTGACTTTTAATGTTTGCCACTTGGGCTTCCATACTGTCGAAGAACTTGATATTCCCAGTTTGTTTGTGGTACCAGTAGCCAAACCTACAAATCCCAACTGAGCATCATTCCGAAGCACAGAGCTCGCCAGGTTGTGGCTGCTGTCGTGTTGTCACTGCTCCCTTCTTGATTCCTTAATTAATTCCCTTGTAGCCAACACTCTTGATGTAACAGCCCTCCTGACATTGTAATGTGCCTACATTACAATGCCCTTTGTGCACAGCTTTCCCTGCCTTTTCCAGTGAGGGGTTCTTTAGCAGAAGACCACAATAAGGAGCCGGTTCCTGCTGTTTCTACGTGTGGGTGTCACCCGAGTGTAGTGTTTGAGTCTATGCAATGTTTCTCTGACAAAATACCAAGCCTATCCTCCTGCTGCTGTTTCCCACTCATGAAGACATTGTACCCCTTGGACAGTTTGCCTCACGTCTGTTTTGCTGTATGTGTTTAAGTGTACCAGTAAGAAATACCATCTCTTAAAACTGCTGGGTTTTTTTTTCATTATTTTAAACACAAATTCAGGTGAGAAATAATTGTTTTGATATAGCTTTCCCTGCAATTTTTTTGACTCATTAAGGTCCAAACGAGAGAAGCAGAAGCAGAAATGGTAGTATGTTGGAGAATTAAATTCCTTTTGAATCAAAACCAAGTTAGTGCTGCTGTCATGGCAAGTCCTATCACCTATGGATCTGCAGTGACTTTGTTAGCTGAGTATTGTTTGAATCTGATGTTAGTTGTGTCCAGAAAGTTATTGATTTACATTCAGACTTTGTAATGAGGCTTTCTTTCATCTGTCCTCCATTCCATTGTTGAGATCATACGTTGTTTGAAGAGAAGCTTCTTGTATTACTTGGAATTCAAAACCCCAGATACTTCTTTGACCTGCGATGTGCTACTAGAACAGGTGTGTGGACCCTTAAAGATGGATACTACTGTGTTTGTAAATAATGTTCTTATGCTCTAAAATATGCTGATTCCTCCTCTGTGACTAATCAATCGTGTAATTTACACTCGCTCTGTTTCCTTGATAACTGATAAAGGAAAGGGAAATGCATGGTACCTCTATATTGCAAGCTTAATTGAATGAATGTGAGAAGCTGGTTGTGAATTTATTATGAGGAAGGTACCACTACTTGTTTACTTTAAATTCTCTTTGCTATTTAGCTATCCTAATTAGAGTACCATTTTTTGTCTTAATTTATAGACTATAAGAAAGCAGAAAAGTCAAGCCTGTGCTATTGCATTCCCTGTTCCTTTTGTGGACCCATCTCTGGGAATATCGTTAATTAGCATCATTAGCTTTCAGGCACTGTCAGCAGTTGCTTGCAATTTCTACTTAATACCTTTCAGCTATTCTCCATTCTCATATTTAATATTTGCATATCGCCTTCATAGCATGACTTTGACAAGGACATTACACTTCACTCAGGTTTATGAAAAAGCAAAAGCTCAGGTTTAAAACGTAGCACTACATTTATATTTAGGAGCCTGTAAGAGTGATACAGGTAACCAGAGGAGTTCCAGTGACTCACGCAAGCACTTCATGTAACTTATGACTGTGGTGGTGGAGTCGGCTACCCAGGGTAGCTCACCTAGGACCCTGAAATGGTTCAAGAAAGTGTGCAAGTGGGACACTAAAGCTTCAGTGGCCTTTCCGTTGGAGGGAGGACAAAGTGATACAGTGATTCTAGGTTTCTATGAAATCAAGAGGTTTTTTTTTTTTTTTTTTTTTAAATACTACTTTCTGGTCATATGCTGAAAAGCTGTGTGACTACCACTGTTTAAAATAAGCCGTTTCAGTCATCCTTAGTGATGATTTCTCCTTTGTCAGCAAGATAACGCAGAGATTCTTATTAAGGTCACAGAGCTCTAAAATCAGCTGAGGTATCTTTGCTTAAACCACACTCCTCTGCTAGGCCTCTGAAAGGAATTGGTCTGTTTTATTGCTATGCACTGATATTCCCCATAGAACTGTGCTGCCTCCTTGTTCTTTGTGTTCTCTTTCTTTTCTTTCAACACCCTAAAGGCATCACAATAACCAAAATAAATATACACAAACATCTTGAGACAAATGCCTATTAGGATTTCTGATGTTTTGAACATTTTTCTGCCTTCCCTTATCTGCGTTTGGCTTTGCTTAAGTAAAAAACTTGCAAATAATTAGAAACCAGATAGAGATTTCTCTTACCTTTAAAACTACACACAGACTGAGGAACCTCAACTCGCTTGTTACTGGATTACTGAATACTAGACTAAAGTATTACAAAAGCACTGCATTAACTGAAGAAACCCATTTGTTTCAAGTGGCTTTAATTATCTGTATTTAACGTTTCCTTTAATGGAAATAAATGTTCAGATGTTCATGATGTGTACGATGTTGCTACTGGTTCATAACTGTTGAATAAAAATTCCTTTCTTTGGATCCCTTTTACTGAAATTGAGAGAAAGGTAGTAATGAACATGTCTTATCCTATATTTTGATAAAATTACTGCTGATTTAATTGCAAGTAAAAGTTAATTTAAGTTAAATAAAATGTGTAATGTTTTAGACAGGAAGTTACAGCATTAAGAACCTGAATCTTGTTAAGCATCGTTTAATAATAGAATATTCTAGTTGATTTTCTTTGTCCCAATTCAAAGAGAAAACAGAGAAGGTACGGTTACTACAAAAAGAACAATGTGGAAATCTGTAATGTTTTTCTTTCTTTTTTTATTGTACAGTTGGAGCTGCTATTTCTTATGTACATGAAAGCCTTCATTTTGCAATATAATATTAAAAATACCAAACACTATTCTTCTAGAACTCTATGCAATTCATAAGTGGTTTATGTAGTGAAGCTAAAAACCTGCCTGGTGTATGTGGCTGAGCTCCTAACTGTTGGCTTGTGCAGTAGTTCCTCCATCCCTCAGCAGCCTCAGGTGAGCCAGCAGAACCGCGTGGGCATGAAGATGTCAGGCAAGGTAATACTTCTGCTCACGGTCCGTTATTTTTTCATTGATCTTTACAAGCCTATAACTCTTCTAAAAAGCATGTCATTAGGTAGCTATTGAAAGGAAAATGCTGATGATGGCTCTACAGAACCAATAAAGCTGCCTTTATTAGCTTTTAAAAGGTCTTTACTGCTCATAGGGTCTTAGTCTCAGCTAGCGGTGAAGCACATTGAGGCACTTAAGACTTCGTTTTCGCAGGTATCTCCAGAAACCTTCGCCCCTGCACTTAGTGCTCCACCCTTGTGAACATAGTGCTTTTGCTTCAAAGTTTCTGCCCAGTGCAGTCAGAATGCACGATGTTAAATATATGTGCCCACTCTTAGGCGTTGCTGACCAGGGGCAGGGGTCCCTGGTGGCTCCTGGGAAAGGAATAAATTTGTTGCTAGTATTACAATAGCTAAGACAGTAAACATTAATTTTCACTAAGCACTTTGCTATAAATCTCAGTTTAATAACCGTTTCAGATGTTCTAGATAAATCTTTAACCTTTCAGCTGTTCCTTCTTGTAGTCCTGTATCAGTGATGAATCTTGGCAGTGACAAATGGCACTGTTAGACCCTGCAACTACTTCTGGTCATGTTCTTCCCTCTGTGTTTTCTTAGAGGTAGGAGGAGGGGAAAGGGACAGGCTGGGGAAGACAGCTTGAATACCGATGTCCGTAAACGGCTTCCTTCTCTTCCTCTTCTTCCTCAAACTCTGAGCGTGTCTGGAAAAACTAGAAGTCTCCATCTTAAAAAATACATTTAAAAAATCAGTAAATTGACTGATATAAACAATTCACTTGTCTTGGTAGGAAATTAAGCAATGTTAGATGATCAGTTAACAATCTGCAGCTTTCCAGATCATTTAGTTGTGACAAAAATGCATATTAAGCATCTGAAGTGTGTACACTGGCTCCTGAAGTAGGAACTATGTTGTGCTATTGAGATTACTTGCAAGGAGTTTACTCTTGTGATAAATTGTCTGATAGCACAGCCTGTATGATTGAAAGTGATGCACGCCTTCTTACAGCAGCCAGGAAGTCCAGAAACATGTTCCATTTTAAAGTTTCTAAACCTCTGTGGCAAAAAAAGTTGCCAGCTTTCATATTGGAGAGAGAACTGTTGTCATAGGACAAGTGGGAGTTAATGGATGTCACCGAAGTAGCTGATTTGTGTTGGACTGGAATGAACTTGTCTGAAAGCTCTGGGTCTGCCCCACCTCTACCACCACCTGATGGGAAGACTGGCAGGCAGGTACAAGAACAACTCACATTTATGAATAGTGATGTTCCAGGTGTCAAAGCGTGAAGGTAGATGGAATTGAGCAGTAACCCTGTCTTTCCAAGGACAAAATAAAAAAAATGTACTGCTTTTTGCAGTCAAGATCCAAGCGAAAACAGGATTTTGATTCAAGGTTAGAATGTAAATTAGTGAAATGAAGATACAAGATTAAATTAGGAAACTCTGATTTTGGGAATACTCAGTTTCTCTTATAATGGTATTTCACAGAATACGATTTTGATGACTGTCAGGTATTGATGCATAGCATGTTTAAAAACCTCCAAACCAATTCTACTGATGCAGTATGAGGTCTTTTAATTTTCTTTGGGTATCTTCTGTTTTGAAAACAGTACAGACAATTATAAAAAAGTTAGGGGAATGCGTCAGCCTCTGTGTAATGCAAGTATTTTGCGTTAACGCTACAGTGATCTGTCATGAAACAGCATCAAACCGTCAAAATAAAACCGGAAAAACAAAAATCTAAGAATTAGTATCCATTGACAGGAAAACTTTTGTTTAGGATAAGGGGAGATAAATCTCCAAAGCTCAGTTTCATACAGCAAATACCCTTTGTGCCCAGTCTGCTGCAGTGGGGATCTGTGCTGGTGAGGTGGTGTGGTCTGAGTGAGCTGAGCTGTTGTGCATCGCTCGCTCTGCAGCTGATCGGGTAGAGCTTAAGGCATTGCAGGGAGCTGCCCTGTGTTAGACCCAGGGACCCTAAGCTGTGTAACGCTTTGACCCGCAGCAGACCAGCATGGTGACCTTCCTAGTAACTGCATAGCCCCAGGAGCTCTGGGAATGTGGGGGGTGTCCCTCAAGGAAAGGGCTGCAGTGTCTCACAACAGGGCAGAGAACAGGCTCTGGCTTCTGATGAAGCATCTGCTCACAACTCCAGGCACATTTAAGAGCTGACTGCATCCAGTACCTTCTAAGACTTCGATCAGACCCTAAATTTTCATGATGTGATGAACTCTATCTCGTTTCTGATTATTGGTTTAGTGGGAATAATCTTTCTTAACAAGTTCTCAAGGGTGCTACAAAGCTTCAGTAATATTAAGTGAGAGCTTGGTGATTCTCCACCACCAAGTGGCATAAAACTGTAAGGATAATGCTTTAATAGCATGTTTTCTTTTGTCACAAATATTAATTAATTCTGTCCCGTCTTCAAACAACTGCGATGATTTTTGTGCTGTTTGTTAATATATTTAGATTAGATGTTAAAGGGAAAGCCTAAACACACTGTCATCTTCAGACACACTCAGGCAATTAGAGCGCTGCTTGTGTTATTGTTTTATAAGTGAAGTCATAAATTAAGAACCTCATTAAATTTTCAATTGCATTAATAAGAAAAATCAACTTATTAAATTCTTCGCTAAGGCCTAATAACAAAACATTGGAAATGCAACTTTATTTTTTCCCTCTATCTTTGTTAATCCTCATTGCCCAGGCGGCCTTCTCTACCCTTAAACTAGGAGAAATAAAGTAACAGGAGCATTAATTGTAGAAAACAGTCTCTTAAATGGAGCTTGTCACATTTTACAGCATTTTTAACAAACTCCTGTGACTGACAGCCTGTCCCAGCAATAGCTGCAGGCAGCTCAGCTGCACAGTGCCAGCATCTTTGCCCTGGTGCTTGGAACCCCCTTTGTTTGTAGCTGCATATCAAATGAGGACTGATTGACAATGCTATCTTTACTTGGCAATGCATGACACAATGTGATGCTATAGGTTAAGCTCTTTTAAAAAAGAAACATTAACAATACATCAGTTTTTCCCTGCAATTGTAAATTGTAAGTGTATGTATTTAATGGGGCATGCAAATATGAAACTGCTTGGTGAGCGAAGTCTGCACTGATAGAAGTGGCTGCATATCCATTAAAATCATAATGATTGGGTTCATGAGCTTTTTTTGTTGGTACCAACTAATGGTTCAAGCCCAAATTATTGGAAAACTAATGTAGTTATATCCAGTTCTGCTACAGCTGATGTATTTGTTTGGTTTTTTTTCTGCTGGATGGTAGTGTGCTTGCAATACCACAGGAATTCCTCATTCATGTTGAGAGGCGTTGGTGTTTAACTTACTCAGTGGTTGTCTGTTATTGCCAAATTTTAGTGAAACAAAGATGATCGTGATGGGGCATGATGTGCTTTGCATGCAGTACTAACTCACTCTAGGTGAGTAAATACAGGGAAAGAAAAACAATTGTCTAGGTAATTGGAAGACTTCATTGTAAATGTGAGTTGATTTCAAGTGGGTTCTGACTGGGCCTTTTAAAAAAAGGCATTTATTTTCACAACTAGAGGTTGTCTCACCCTCAAGATAGAGAAGCATGTCCAAATATTTAGAATTGTTACAAATGTGATAAGGAGGATATTGACACTAATGAAATTCTGATTGGTGAAACTTCAGTATGTTTCTCCCCTCTTCCTGAAATGTGAATGTTTACAAGCAAGTTCCTGTGTAAGATGGCATTTTGTTGGGTATAAGCAATGAAGGGGAATCCCTTTTGTTCTGTTTTGAACGCCTGCAGCTCAGCCCTGGGCCAGTTGCTCTTCCTGTTGGCAGCTATAATGCTGTTGGCCTGCAAGCGTCACTTAGGATCGTTACATTAGGTTCGTTATTTCACTCTCACTGAAGCGCTGAGATTTGACTAAGGCTGCCTGGGTTTTGCAGGAGCAGGATTTCATCTAGAGACGTTGGATTTCAGGTAGAAATGTGATCTGCATTGAAGATGTGCTTAAGCATGTTTTTCCTGGGTCAGTGTCATGTTGAAAGCTGTTTTGTGGTTTGGCTTAAGCGTTTATTTTCATAGTATATCACTCTAGCAGAACAATTTAAACTACCTGTACTTCTGTGCGATAGTTTCTTAAAGGTGGTTTGGTAGAACAACAGGTACTAGCTTTTCAATTTTTTTCTGTTTTCAAGCAGAATAATAAGTTTTAATGTACTTTTTTTTAACACCCTTGCTGTAATAAAGCATATAAAATAATTTCATTAAGCTTGGCCTAGACTTGCACTAAAAATCTCCTTAAGTGGGCAAACGTAGCACAGATGTGAGGTCTACGATGACTGCAGCTGTGCCAGTCTCCTGGCAATGTGTCACTCTTAATGTGACACCTGCATTCCAGCAATCAAGGGTTACAGCTTCTGGCAGCGTGAAGTTCTCATTATGGCATTTCTGCTCTGCAGTAAAATAATTATTTCAAAGCAAGCTCCTTCTTTCTCATCCCTAACCTGAGATCAGAACTCTTCCTGCTTATTGTTTCGTGGCTTTTTATCTAATCATTATCTGCAGCAGCTGGGTTCATGTTAAAAGTTAGTTTTCTGAGATGGGCCTAAGGTGCATTGCTTGGAAAAAAAAAAATGTATATGTGTGTATATGTATCTCTATATAGAAGTAACAAATTAAAATCTGTTCCAAAGTACACTTCTACTTCAAGTAAATAAACTGGGAATAGCTTAAAATTATAGGGTATTTTTTATACTTAATTGTCATACACACAAATTATTTTTATGAGCTTGTCTTTCAGTGAATCTATGAAGTATTAAAATGAATACTTTCTGTAATTATTTTATCTAGGGAATTTAAAAATAAGTGCCACACAGCATCTGTCTGGAAAGTTGCCACAGCGGCAGCCTGAATCAATTTGACTGATTCCACTGGAGATATTTTTTAGAGGAATGTTTTTGTTATTTTTATCCTGTAACAGTGAATTTTCTTTAAAGTCCAAGTGGCAAACAATGTGAAGTGAACTGTTAGGAGGTACTATACTGCCACAACAAAATATGCTCACACATGTGGAGGTCAAAGGCTTTGGACAAGACATCCCTCTATTCCCTTTTCCCCTTCCCATTTCTGAAATTGCTCCAGGCACATGTGCCACTGGGTTAGTTTATTTTTTCAGTGTCACATACTAAAGAATTAAGCTAAATTAAATAGGAAAGTAACACACAAAAGGCTGAAACAATTCTGAATTATAACTTCATGACCAAAACCAGAACCAGCTTTTCTGGGATCTGATGACTACAGTGGTGATAACAATTACAATGGAAATTAGTAAAGCATCTTGTAAAGAGAATTACTTTTCATCAGCACCTTATTTTGAATAAATCGGTGCAGAGTTTTAATTTGTAATTCAGTTTCCTTAATGCATTCACCTTGTGGAACTGAGAAATCAATAGGATTGGATGGGTGCATTGGTTTTGCCTCTGTGCTTTAAAGGTCACATCCTAACTCAAGCAACTGTAAACATTAAATTTTTTTAAAGTAATTTTAGAATAGATAATATTTCTTTGTAGCCCCAAGAAAAGTATGCCCACGTGCTTCCGGCAGCAGCATAGTTTGATACATTACTGCTGTGTCACAAACAGAATGCAGAATCCTTATTAATAATCCTATTAATGTTTCATCTAATGTGAGGGAAATGGTAAATAAATTGTGGCTTTAACCCACTGCTGAGCTTCCAATTACTATTTTTCTCCCTATCTGCTTGCAGTATATATTTTTTTTTAATATGACTGAAATGTTCTAACAATCAAAGGTTAGGATCCCAACAGCACGAAGCCCTCATTACGTGATTTCTGCACTACAGCAAAATAATGATTGTGAAGCAAGCTGTTCTCCATGTAGCACTTAAAGAATAACTCCTAAGACTACCCATTTACCAGCTTCTGGTTATGGATTCAATTACTTCATGCCTCGGGTTTGTAGATGTTGGAATCATGTCATGCATCTGTCTTGAGCTGTGCCATGAAAAGCACTCAAAGTGAATAAATTACAGGTGATGCTCCCCAGAAGCACTTGGAGGCTTTTGCTTTCTCCCAAGCTACTCAAGGCTGTGTCTTCTAAAAGTTTAATGAAGGTTTCATAAACCATAAAAAAGCCCACCAGAATGTCATGACCTCCTTTCAACTTTCGATGCTGCATGGGAAAAAAAAAAAATCTCTTTTCTACAACCAGCAGGGAGAACAGGATCACACTTGAGACAACGATTAAATGGAACGGTATAGTCCCAAATACATATTGAACAGAGCTGGAGAGGGAAATGAACAGTATTTCAGGCATCTATGCAGAGCTCCTGAAGAGGGACTTTATTTTTCCAAACAATAGGTTTTTGTATCGGATTAGTACAGTTTGCCTCCTTTGCCACAGTATAAAATTGGCAAGGAGATGAAATCATAAATACTTAATTATTAGCAAGTGACTGTAGGTACAGCTGCTGCAGTTCTACCATTTCTTATATTAAGCATAAAGCAGGGGACAATTCCGGGTGCCACTACTCCACCTGACCTGTAGCCCAATTCTTTTTCTTTCTGTTACCACAGGATAAAATTAAGTCACGCATTAATGTAAGGGTGGCCAAATGTTTTTTAAGCAGCCTCTTTTTCAGGAAGGGAGCCTGCTGTGCTGACAGTGTGAGAAAACTTGCAGCTAGTGAACAGCCATTGATGGGTGATCTGAAGTAATTACCAAGTCTGAAATTTGAATAGTGTTCAAACCATATCACAGTTATAGCTCAATTATTGATCTTGCTTTTATGAGAAATCTAGCATTAGCTGTGGATTGTTTGTGCTCTGGAGACCTGGAGAATGCAGGAACATGCTTACTTGAAAATGGAAATAATGAATTTACTTAGAGCACAGGCTTGCTCTTTTCCTGTTTTGTTGTTGTCGTTCTCCTTTTTTCTCATTTTTTACCCAGTAGAATTTCATGGAGAATGAGCTAGTAAGGCTACTGATACAGTCCTGTCTTTAATATCTGGTAAACTCTTCCATGCTGTGTGGCCATACATTATGCTCCCAGCTCACACTTTGCCTTCCAATCCAAGCCATTCTGTGATTCTATGCTGGGTGTTTATCTTAATGTAAGCTACTTAATTCAGTAGGTATCACGGAGGAATAATATTTAGTGGATAATGCACACAGAGGAACAAGACTGAAAGGGTTCCAAGTACAAGCAACAGACTGGATAGAATGGGAGAGAAATAGAAAAATTTGTGCAAGTTGTGTATTAGGAAACTGGATTTCTTCTTGTGATTAAAGAAATTGGCAGGTACAGAGTTTGGCATGGCCCCTCGCGTCTGGAAAGTAAAAGCACAGGTCATGGGGTATGCTGGATAGTTGTGTAAATCTGTGCAGATCTTAATTTATTAAAGAAAAGCCTCCACTTCAGTCTCTTCTGTATCCAAGCTGGTGATCTCCTGTAGGTTTTTACAGTCACCCTACGAAGCTGAGTACAGTATACGAGTCATCGCTGTGGAAACCTACCAGAGGGCTTGGGAAAGGATAGCATTCCCTTAAAGCATTATAGGATAGCAATTAACATAATTGCTTTTGTACTTCATGGAGATAGTTTTTGTTTCTTCCTTACTACAGGAATGTAATTACCTAATATATGGGATAATATCTGTTATGCCGAAGCCATGATACTTGCTTCATTGGGACCAGACTTTTATCTACAGTGCTAAAAATTGGCTCATATAATAGAACCAGCTATTGTTCTACAGTCATACCTAAATGTGAAGAGCACTCTCTGGGAGATATGCCTGGCCTCTGAGCTGAGAATTATAGGTCAAACTGCATTGTGCACCTAACTAATATGTCAGAAAGAGACCAAAAAGTCCAAATAAATGGGCCACTTATTCCAAGATGATCAAAAGGCAGAATTGTAAAGCCTAACCTTCACAAAATCCCAGCTTGCTTTAGTAGTTCTCTATCTTCCAGAAAGAGACCTTGGGATTTCCATTCATATGCTTCACTAGAGGTTGACTCTTTTGTAGTCTCTCTCCTATTTTTAAATAGGAAAGGCATTATTATATGCTTTTGTGGATACACCTGAACGGGTGCTTCCTGGAGTGACTGTTACGGACTTGGGTGTCTATCATCCTCTGAATTAAGTTCTAACTATCTGTGTTACATATCTTTAATGCCGTTGTGTAATGCTTTGTAGTGTGAAGCATGTGGAGTTTCACAGTGAATATAGCATTTTTATTGTCACGTAATGACAGCTTTTCCACAATCTCTTTGCATCTTGTAATATTTGGAGTAATATTTGTTTAAAAAAGTCTTACATTTGGGAACTCATATGGCTTTAAATTACACGATGCTCAGAGTACTTTGCAGAGCTGTTATCATAAATAAATTTTTTTTTCCATCAACAAAGAAATCCAGTGAGCATGAGTCTATATATATGAGTTTTCTAACTGCAGAAGCATTACGTGTACCTGCGGAGCAGAAAAGGACTGATCAAGGCTGTTGAACTGTTGCCCTTGCGTGTTTTGTTCTGCAGCTGAACATGCTATTAAAGCAATCCAGGCATGCCAGGCAACAAGATGTGATGAGACCTATTGAACGCTGAATTTTCACAGTGGAACTGCACAAATTTATTTAGCACAAGCATCTCTTTAGCTGTTAAACTCTGAATAATTACATGGCCTCTGCGGTAACATTTGCACCTACGTCGTGTGATTGATAAAGCCAGAAATATTAACCGGAATGCAAAATACAACAGGAATGTCTCTGCCCGAATCCAATCTTGACTTTAGCTTTCCTGAGTGTTTTGGTGGCCATGTGGTTAGTTGCTTCTTGGTTACCAAGCATGTGTTAACTCTGTATGGTGATTCTGGAGGCTGCTGTCTCACTTACAGATCACAGCAGAGTCCTGCCACCGGGCTTATCATTAATTGCTGAAAGTGATACCATTAAATAGAAAGGGCTGAGTGATCCTTTCTGTGATGATTTGTTCAAAAGGGTAGAAAAAAAAAAAGCAATGATTTTTGGCAGGTTTTGTTATAATAACAGAGAGATTTTCAGCTATGATTTTCACGTGCAGTGCTCTGAATGGAAACAGAGGGACAGCCAGTGTTGTGCTGCTTACGGGCTAGAGAATGACTTATCCATGTGCATGAAGCAGTTCATATATCCACACGGAAAGATGGTTACTTGGGTTATAATCTTGTTTCTCTGCAAAGTTGATGCAATTTTCCTCAGAAGAATTTTCTCCTTCTCTGGCCTTTGAAGATGCTGCAATTTTTCACTTTGCAGTATTTCGTGCGAATTACTTCTAAGGAAAAGTAATTTCTGGAAGACTTTTATCTTCTGATGTACAGAATGGAGAAAGGCAAAGAAAGCTACCAAAGGAGGCTAAATAAAAGTAAAAATAATGATAGAAATGCAGGTAAAATTAAGTATTCAGTTTTACGATAAATTTCCTTGGTCAAAAGAAGCATTCCAGGATTTTTTCAGTGACACTGTTTGGTTTCTGCGAATGCAGGAAAACACTAGAAGCTTCCATGCTGCTGACTGTGCAGTTTTGCTGATTCTAATGATACTTTCTCTGCTGTGAGTGCCTGTGTGAATCTGAAGCCACTGAAATGATTTCTCTTAGGCCACTGAACTTCCATTTGATGGCAGTAACTTTGATTGCTGTTCTGGATTCAGAGCAGTGACCTGTGGATGAAAGGCTCCACTTCCCATTGCCAGTGCCCCCGGTTAGCCAGTCTTGGCCCATTTTTCTCCTCTGCAAACAGCGACTTCTCCCTCTGGGTTCCTGATGGAAACAGGCAGCAAAAAAATTCAGCAGCTCACATTTCCACTTGGGTTCAGGGATCAGGATCGCACCAGAAATAAGTGTGTTGAACTGAAAGGGTCTTTCTGCTTTCCTTAAACGTTCTCAGTGATATAAAAGTGCTGTGTATTCCAATTAAACTTAAACAGCAGCTCTAGCAGGGGGCGACTGCTGTGCACTCACAGGATAAATCAGCTTTCCTACCGAGCTCCACAGCATAGTTAAAAAAGGAAAATCTATTCCTGTAACCTCCATTAAAAGCATATGCATTTTCTTTCTGTCTGTCTTGCTTAGTCCTTCTTATGTAGTTCTTATTTTTTGTGGGTTCTGAATACCTCTAACTCTGTGTGGGGTCAAAATCCTTTTAATTTCAGTAGTATCATGCCTGCACCATCTTCTGTAGGTAGCTGATGGAGCAAGCTGGGCTTACCAGCTTTGAGTTTCAGTCCTACTCTAGATTCCCTGTGGGATATTGTGTGATTCATTCCTTACTGCAAGTGGGAATAATGATTCTTTTGCTGTTTGGCTCATTTTCTGCTTCAGGTGTAAAATATTTGGGCCAGAGAAATTTTTTTTTTGAGCTGTTGAACTCATACCTACTACAGAGTCCTGAACTGGATCCCAGATGGGGAGGACTGCCATGGAGATGAACCAAATCTGGTTCATTGTCACCATCTTCATTGTTTCTACCTGAGCTGTACCTGTCTTAACCTGTGGAATTTGCCTTGTAAATGAGTAGAGAAAGATTAATTTTGAGTATCTGAGTACATAGAAGTGTCTACAAACATAACCCACTGGTGAAAGACCCACTCTATCCAAGCTGGTGGTAGCTGTATTAACCACGTTTTAAGCCAAAAGATGCTTTTCACGCTTAGCAGCACCGGATTGCTCTGCTGTTTCTGAAGATGTGCTTTTCACTTGGCCAGCTACCAAGTGAATTAGTGCGTTAGATGTGCGTTACCTTGGTTGTTTCGTTTTGCCTCTTGCTGCTGTACTGTGGGTAGAAATGAAGCAAGGCACATTAAAAACTGACACTGGCTTGTGTGATGCTTTGACTGTTAGTACCGCCGTAGCCAAAAGGCTCAGACAGCCAACTGTGTCCTTCTGTGGTCTCCAATCTGACCACAGAGAGAAGAGATTTAATTAAAGCTATTATGGAAGTAGCACTGCATAATGATTTACCCTGTGTCAGGGCCAAAGTCCCATTTGCTGGAGATTACTATAACTTTATATGTTTGAAAGGCTATAGTTCTCTGTTAAATGTAATAACTAACATTTCATATCTGCGAGCCTAGTTGTTCCAGGCATAAAATGAAAACCAACTCTGTATTTACTGAGACCGTGCCTGTTGTTTGAATCACTTTATGGATATGTGAAAGAAAGCCTTGATGAAATGAATTATAGATATAAGAAACAGCAAGAGTTACATGTATTTCAGATTTTTGTATTGTATAAGGGGAGTCCTGGGAGCTCAACTTGACAAGCACCCC
Organism: Phaenicophaeus curvirostris; assembly: GCF_032191515.1. Lineage (NCBI taxonomy): Eukaryota > Metazoa > Chordata > Aves > Cuculiformes > Cuculidae > Phaenicophaeus > Phaenicophaeus curvirostris. Next base: position 19,041,838 of record NC_091405.1, read on the forward strand.
CCCTCCTTTTCTTTGCCTCCTGTTTCTTTTCTTCCTCATTGCCTATGAAACTGAGATGAGGACAAAGAAAGATATTAAAACCACATTTTTTCCCAACTCAGAATAGGAAGGATTGTGAGGCAGCAGGACACCCTGTGCATTGCAGAAAGTGGGTAGCAGTCAATAATAATGAAATTTTCAAGGTACGTTTTTCAGAATATATGGTTGAGGCAGGAATCTGGAGGACGTGTATAGAGCTTTGCAATGGGAGGACAAGTTCTGAAGTACCCATTAGGTAACACTAATTGCAGGATTATTTCTCCTGAAGCACACAAATATCATTAGAAATCCATAGAGTTGCAATGAACCGAGAGAGGAAGCTCCTAAAGTACTATATAGAGTAGTTACACACTTTGGAAAATGGACATCTTCTGGTAAATATTTTTTCACATATACCTTATTAATTAGATTTAGAGATGGTTGTAGTGGCTGTACCTAAACTAGTAATGACTCAGACAAATGCCACCTTCCTGAGAAAGAGGAAAATAAGTGGACGTAAAAGCTTTCTAAAGTCTATTTATTGGAAGAGTCAATATTGCACAATTAAAGACATTTTCACTTGCTGTCATAAGTGGAGAAGAGAGAAGCAGCATTATCTTTGAATTGTTGATGAAGTTGGTGTTTTGTGTATTTCCAGGTGATTTCTAACTACATTTTTCTCCAAATTTCATGTTTTCTTGATAAAATGGGCTGTTGTTTCCAACCAGGATAGATGTACATCTGCTTTCAACAGAAGGAAGATGTACTTGAAGATTTTGCATAAGTGTAACCAGCCCACCCTCCTTAATGCAGAATTACTTTATTGATATGTAGTTATGTGCTCTGTGTTGTATTTTCTGGAAGTAGCGGGGAAAAGGGAACAAAGCCTACATGAAGCAAAAATCTGAGAGCAAGCAAGCACTGTAGTATGATTAATGTTTAAAGGAGAGCTGTTGGGTAATATTGTTGAGCTGATTATAAGCACGTCTAAGGAAGTGATTTTTCCGTTTAAAGTATGCATTAACTTGGGTTTGAAATGCGGTTTATTTTATTTTTCACTGATGTCTTGCTTATTAAACAAAGTGCTCTCCTAAAAGGAGGAAATGCTTGAAAAAAAATCTTTTGAGAGTTGGATTATTAAAATAGGTTTAAATAGCACTGGAAAGGTTTTATTTTTTTAAATTAGAAAAGTCTGACTGTTCAGTCAAAAATCCCAAGCCGTGTTTTAGGTTTAGATTCCCATTTAAACTCTTCCTGGTTTGAATGAAAGGACTATGGTCTCTAAAATGAGCTGATTCTTTTGGACATGCTGATATTCATCCTCGAGCAGAGGTAAGGATTCCCCAGCAGCTTTTCTGGAGTTTGATGTGGGGTCCTTTCATTCCCAAAGTTCTGGTAGCAGCTCTTTAGGTGGCCATTTTCAAGACTTATGAGTAAAGCTCCAGATGCACTTCATTATTCCTGCTTTTTGAAGAGGTGAGGTTTTGCACAGAACTTTGTTATACTTGTTTTAGTGTAAGCGACTCTAAAACGTTTGCCCCTGTTTCTGGAGAAGTAGGACTTCTGGACAAAATCAAAAGCTTGGGCCACAGACCTTACTGCCTGAGAAGAAACTTGGAGGCAATAGAAACAACAAAAGGGCTGGAAAACCTTCACTGTATTACTTTTTATTCCCAAACTAAAAGAGAAATTGGTTCATGATAAAGCCTGACAGTGTTTCTGTTTAAGGCTTATATTTTTCATTGCCTTTTACCATAACATCTCCAGAAACCCTCTGTGAAATAGGAGCCGTCAGCTTGCAAATGTGGTGTCAGGCTGGTTTCATGGATGGCTATCGGGATGGCAGGAGGTCACAAGGGGGTGGACGAGAAAAGGCATCCCAGACTGGTTTCTTGCTTCCTTTGAAGTAGAACGCATCCTGCAGCTGTCAGCATTACTCTATATGCTCTCAAAGCAGAGACTGAGACTAAAATGCTTCTGGTTTGGAGAGTTAAAATACCATAATTAACTGTGGACGTTTGACAGGCCATGTATTACTGACTATTTATAAGCCTATTGGGTCCATTCATTAATAGGGAAAAGGAAACATTTTTTTCAGATTTAAGTATTAAGTTGTTTTTATTTGATACATTTATTGCATCTGTTTTAATTAAGAATTGAAATGGATGTAAAAATGGGATAAAACATCCTTTGTAAAAGTAATGATATTCATTTTAATTAATCCAATTTAACACAAAATTTTCTCAGGGATTAGATAGCATTCTTTTCAATAACATGAGAAATAAGTTGGTTTTACTAACTAAAGTATGATTACTGTATGGCTTATCTTTCTTTTAAACAAATACGGTGTTTCCCTGGGTTAGGAATAAGTAAAAGAACTACAATTACAATTCCTCCTCTCTTTTACTAAGCTACTTCTTTTAAGGGATTTTCAGTAGTTCTTTGACATTAAGTCACTTATAATTATTCTCTCTACTAGGACTTTGCAGTCTTTACAGTCTATTAACATGTAGTCCCTGCAAGACAAGCTCAGTGTACTAGGTCTCAAAAAAAAAAAAAATCGCCTGCTATTAAGTATCTGTTGCGAGATGCCCTTTAATTAAAGCACAGAGGAAAAACAAATGGCTTGCTGCTATTTAGAACAATATTCGTAAGAGGGTGACATGCTCTGGTTTTGGAGTCAACAAGAAATGATGAGACTTCTCTAACCCAGGGTCGCAGAAGAGAGCCTGTTAGAAAGGGCTCTGTTTCTGAAGGGCCAATCCTTTTATGCTTTTTAAATGTGAATACGGAAAGGTAATACAGTCTAATGTATTTTGCAGTTCCTCATTAATATGCATTGTCATTGAGAAGTAGTTTATCTTACTCTCTTTTTGATTATTAAGGTATAACTGTATGAGCCTTAGGAAGGTGAAAATAGGACCTCTGAAACGAGTGCCAGAAAGAAAATCATATAAATTTAAACTTTTGAGTTTCTTTCTCTAGACTGTGTGCCTGTTTGTGCTTCCTTGACACTCAGACCCTTGTTTCTGTAGTTAATCTTGCAGAAATATTGGGAAATTTAACGTGCTATGGGTCACAAGCTTCAGAGCCCGTTAGAGCAGTTAGAATGCAGGGTAGCAGTTGAATTTGGAGGCTTCCTATTTTACGTTTATCTCTATTGATATGATTTCATAACTGAATCGTCGGACTTCCTAGATGCTGAAACAGCTCAGGCAAAAACATATTAGTGCTGGACTGGCTTATCAGAGGATGCGACTGGGGATGGTTAAGTCTGGAAGAAGGCAATGGCTCATCTTGGAAAGATAGAAGGCAGAGGGAGAAGAATCAAACTTCTTTGTGAACATGATCCTCCCTGGCCAGTGCTGGGGCGTTGCTTTGGGAGTGCTGGCCAGGGTAGCTGGAACCTGCTGTGCCCTATCTTTCCAAGGCCCTGCTGGGTGGGAGAGCGTGGGCCAGCTTGAGGGTATGCAGGAAGGGCCCTGGGGATGCAGGGAAGAAGCAGAAACACAGTTCTCTGTGTTTTCTGTTAAGGATATTACTGCTGGTTCTGCAGATTCGTGTGCACGTGGTGAGTGTCACATACAGCCGTGTTCCTTCTTGAAACTGTGGCTTCCTTGGCACTGACAAGAGGTCAGCAAGCCTTTCGATGGCTGCTGCGGGGCGGAGAAGGAAATCCAGTATGTGTTTCTATAACACTCTTATTATTTCGCAGTAGAGAGCCTTTTACATAAACAGCGGGTGAGAAATTCAGGAGCTTAAGTTCAGCAGCTCCTGTAAATGTCTTTCATGCAACTGTTTCCATGTTGATTTGGGAAAATAAAGCATACATGTACATGCATGGTCTTTATCCTTCAGGCTGTTTCTTTCATTACATGTTGCTCATGGATTTTGTGCTTTTCCTTCTGATCAAAACTGTCTTATCTGTCCAGGAGGGAGTATGCAGCATCCTGACGTTGTGAGACCAACATCATTTGGGTTTTAGTGGGAAATACAGATTTGAAGGTCAGTGATGGAAATATTCTGGTTGGGCCATCTAAAAACTGATAGTACTTTGCAATTCTGCTCAGATCTGCACTGATGTAATTTCAGCAGGATGGATTAGTAGTCAAAACTTTGAAAGCACATGAAAATGTAATTCATGATAGGATTTTTCAGCTCTCTGAATTGTCAGTAGAAATTTGTGTGTGGGGGGTGTATAAATAATTTTCCAACATTCAAATCTGTAGGAGGTAAAGAGAATTAAGATTTTGCGTTATCGTACTTTCTTCTGCATTGTGATCTGTCCTACTTGGCCTCTTTCAGTTACATGCTAGTCGTTTTCTGGCTTTAGAAAAAAAGATAAGAACATTGTTTTTCTTTACCCACCCTATTCTGTCTGAGCCTTCTTCTTAAAATATATCCCTGACAACTGTCCCATTTCTTGGGCTTTGAAAAGGTGGTGGTTACGGCTTCCCAACCACACTCTATGCAATTTGAAAACAAAAAGATATTGCACTGTCAAATGTTGAAAGAAATCTTCCTTTTCAAAGAGCAGAAGAAATTGTCTGGCTGGGATTAAATAAGGGCAGGAAGTGAAGCATTTGTTTGTTTTATGAAGTCTGCTGAATTCGATAATGGTTCCTTTAAAATATATGAGATTGAAGCTCTTCTAATTCCATACAGATAAGAAATAATAGTTACATATTTCAGCTTCAAAGACAAAAGTGACCTTTTATCACCTAATTTAATGATCTTCTTGGTAAAATGTCTTGGATTAATGTGCAATGTTATTTAAAAAATAAAAAAGCACCATCTTTGAATAGCAGGTTTTTTTTAATTGCCATAATCAAAATCCAAGCACATTTCCCTCCTTGCTTTAAATAGATTCTCCTAATGACAGGTTTTTCCTTAATGAGGAGGAGAACAAAGGGAACTCTGAGCATGTCAGTGTGACTTCAGTATGACGAAAGTTCTGATTTTTGACAGCCCCCAGTAGGAAAACAGGGAAACTGGAAGTGGCTTAATTAATGTGTAGCTATGAATCACTAGTTTGCATTTTAAATCTAAACATTTTTTATATTAGCATTTGGGTATTTTATACAATTATTATGATGACATAAAAACTGATGATTGTTTGGTTCGATTGGAGAAGAAATGGCCACCAGTTCTTGAATGGCAGAAACTAGTTTTGTTTCATTTTCTTTTGGTGTCCGTAAAGATATGAATTGTAAAACCATACGCATAGGATCATGGCTGATATCTGAAATGTAAATGAGACATAGGGTTGGGGAACATCTCCCTCCAGTCCACCCCTCCAGTGACATCTGCAGGAAAGGTTACTGTGAATAAGAATTTCCTCCCTTCTGCTTCCTTTTCTCTCAGCAGCATCTGGCGCAAGAACAAACTGTGATGTGAAACTGGGTTTGTTATTAAAACAAGAGATTATAATTTCCACATCATTCTCTCTATTCCTCACCACCCCCTTTCCAGTGTTTGATAATAATCTAGGCTTATAATGAAATTCATGAGGCCACAATGACAAAGGAGCTCATGGAAGAGAACAGGAGCTTGTCAGATGGTATAGATTTACATACTAATGAAGATTATGATGTTATTAATATTACAAATCTAGGGTAGTATCCAAATGCTACTGAAATGGGGAATGATAGATCGCGATTAAACTCCAAACCCAAATTAATGTATTTTACAATATAGCTATATCTTGCAGCTGCTGAAGATGGCAGTCAACCGAGTTCTTGTAACTGAATTATTTTGATTTGTGTGTCATTTCAAGAAAGTTAATAAATGTAGACTTGCAATATGGTTTATTTTCTGTACTTTATTGGAAAAAAAACCCTCAGAACTTTTCTTGCAAGCTACAAAGGCTGATCACAAAAAGTACAATGGGTTGGAGCTCACAGGACTAAGGTTCAGAAGAATGTCATGCCTTTGACTTCCAAGGGTGAGGTTACGATAGGAGGCACATCCAACGCTGAGGTTTTATTCCTGTCTTTGCTATGGGATTCTTAACTTTGGACTGCCATATAATATTTTGCTTTGCTTGCTTGCCCAGTAAAATCGGTTCAGAGACTGCATTTTGATCAGGAAAAGGGCAAAGCAGAATTAAAGCTTCTACAGCTTGCACAGTAGACGTTTCGTGTGAAATTTAGTGTTTGTCAGCATTTGTGAGCCTAACAAAGCAATCTGTGCTTTTCTGTTACACTGTGTAACTTAACGGGGTCATTTTGTCCCAGTTAAAGTAGTCCAAGCCTTAAATCTAAGTCAAGAATGATGCTTTGACAATGAAGCTCAATGAGGACAAATTGCCCCTTTCAGACAGCCAGGCTGGCGCGGTTGTTCTGGTCAGTGTGGGAGCAGGACGCAGCAGTGTGCACCCAGCAGGTCTGTCAACCACGGGCACTAAAGCCCAGCACCACAGCTTGGCTGCTGGAGAGGGTCTGAGTGTGTTGTGATGTTTCTGTGGGAAAGGCGGGGTACAGGTTGCTATTTTGTGCTCTGCTGCTGGTTGGCCTCTTGCAGAGCTGGCAAACAAATACAGGAGCCAAGAACGGGAGGTGGCAGATGCTGAACATCAGGACTCTGCTGTCCTGTTCCACAGCCTGGGGAAGCATCCCAGCCCACAGCCAGCTTCCTCGGGCTCTGTGCAGGGAACGTGGACAGGCCCATTATGCAAATCCTTCTGTAAGGAGAGCCCTGGATTCATGCTCAAGTATTTTGAAGCGTCTCTGTTTATACTATTTTGCCTCAGGCAGATATTTCTTTCACATTGAATTTTAAATAACAGAAGAGTTTAATGTGTTTCACATTAGAAACAGCTTAATTCTTTTGTAGAAATTCTGAAATAAGTGTTTTCATAATATTGTCCTATGCTCAGTAGCCTTCGTAGGAGTTTGAAAAGCTTCTGGTATCCCATTCCTTTTCCCCTTATAACAAAAGGTTTACACTTTACTGTTAAAGTGGATTAATAAAACTGCATTAAATAAAATACATGGGGGTGTGACTGTTCTGACAGCCTAAATGGTGCTTGTTTATGTCGTCGTCTTTCAGAGGCATTGATGAGTGAGCAACAGTTTTCCTGTAGTGCTGCCTTATCTGATCAAAACCATTTGAGAGAACTAATACAGCGTGGTAGCCTGGGAAGAAAGGACGGCTGTTCAGTCTCCCCCGCTTCGGTGCAGGAATCTTCCCTAGTGGTGTGCACTGCCATCTGTCCCATCCAGACCACGCTATTAGTGATCATAGAACCATAGAATGGTTTGGGTTGGAAAGGACCTTAAAGCTCGTCCAGTTCTACCCCCTGCCATGAGCAGGGACACCTCCCACTGGATCAGGAGCTCCAAGCCCCATCCAACCCGGCCTTGAACACCTCCAGGTGTACCTCTATCAAAACAGTGGTAAATAGAAAGTTAGTGCGGTTTTGATTAAGACTGAAGTTCTCTTTGCCTTCCTCAGCACTGACAATGATCCAGTGCCTGTTTGCCAGTATGTGCATTAGTGGCCTTTAAACAAAGCACAGCAGTAGCCTGGCATTTAACACTAATAATTGCATGACAGCATCACTTAATGGAAGTCTTGGTAAAAATGGAGGAAAAAGGGCGCTCTCACAGCTTTTACTGTGTTCAATAAGGCCTATTTTTAACATCTTTTTCAAGGAAATAGTGACTGCTTTGCCAAAGTTCTTGTTTTGTTTTTCTCAGCGTGGCACAGTGACTACTTAGTGTGGAGAGCTGGGGTGCTCACTAAAGCCACCACCCTCCTGCCCCCATGCCTGGTAAGAGCAGTCCAGGCTGCTTCTGTGTTTCTGGGACTCTGATGCTGGGCAAAATGTTGGTTCACTGTGTCTGCAGTTCACTAGAACTCTTGGTGTCCGAGGTCAGCCTTAGTTGTGGTTCATGTAGCCTTTAAACATCCCTGAAATTTTGATGGGACTGGGGCTGAAGCTTCCTGCCCTCTCTTCTTCCTCTGAAGGTCATACTAGCTACGAGGACATTGCTTTATGCAAAAGAAATGGATTAATAATCTGCAGGAGAACCAGTTTCTACAAAACTTAGCTTTTGGGGTCAGGAGCACTTCACTTTCTTCTTCCAAAGAGAAATGCCAATACAAAGCAATGCTCAGTTCTCCTGAGCTGGTGCATAGCTGTAAATGAGTTGATAGCAGGAAGGGCTCTAACAGCCTCCGTTTGCTGCCGTTGTGACCCACGTGTTCTTCATCCAAGAGATTTATGCCATTGGCCACATCGGGGCTGTCGCTTCATCCACGTGAAGCATCATCTACTTGGAACGAATGCATTTGCCCCATGAACAGTGAAGTCTGTTTCTTCTCTGATGTGTGAGGCTGCTTTGCAGAATTCAGAGACCCCTATTTCTGTTTTGTCAGAGACAACAGAAGAAAATTGGCTCCTAGAAATATCTGCTTATTCTTCATCTCTGTGATGATCTCTCATGGAGGCGCAATAGGCCAGGGCAGCCTGATCTAACTTTGAAGCCTGCTCAGCTTTGAGCAGGAGTTTGCACAGGAGACCTCCAGAGGTGCTCAACCACCTGAATCATTCTGTGATTCTGTGACACCCTGGAAATTTAGCAGGTCATCACGTTTCTACCCTGTTCAAATTTTGTACTGCTTAATGCTGCCTTTCACAGCTCTGCAGTAAAACACTTTGCCTTCCTTTGGAAACATTAAGGGCTCTGCACTTTCAGTGATTCTGGAAAGAATTAGAAAGGTGGTTTTTTTTTTTATGAATTACTTTGAACAGTATTTTTGAGCAGAGCTACAAGATATGGCTGGGTTTAGGGACTTTGTGGGTGTTGGTAGGGACAGGCGAATAAAGGATCCTAAAGAAAATGTAAGTTGAACCCTAGTACTTAAGAGGTGATTGTTCTCTGAAGCTGTGCTTCCTCACTCATTTCAGTGTGATAATGATTTAAATTAACTGTCTGCTGTTTCCTTTCTGCAAGAATTTTGCCTCTAAGTGGTGCCTAAAGCAATGTTCTGCGGAGCCAAAATTTTGCTATTTGAGGTTCAATTGATTTCCCCCTCAGCTGAAAGGGAAAGCTCCAGGACACCTAACATCAATACTGTGACATTGCAGATGCTGGGTAGCTGATGTTAAATAAGTTGCACATTTGGATCTTTTCCTGTGGCTTTCCTTTTGCTCAGATTTCTTTTGCCATTTCTGAATTCTTTTCTCTATCACAGCCTCAGTCCATTCTTAGTTCTTTTTTTTGTAGAAAGCTCTCAATAAAAAAGATTTTTTTTCTTTTCAAAGGGTTTTCTGTACTCAGTATCGTGACTGTGTGTCTGTTTTAAGTCTCTCTCACTTCCTAAAACAATTACTTTATAATTTCAGATCTACTTGTATATTAAGAGCTGATCAGCTTTTTCCCCTCTGGTCTTAATGCCCTTCTTTATCCAGCTCCTAACCCCTTTATCAGCATGCCTGCCCTGTTTTGTTCACGATTTAATTTTGGTAGCACTCTGTCCTCTTTCATCTCTCTGTGCTATGCATATTTCAGTACAGTCTCTTCTCTCCAATTAACTTTATTCTGTTCCCTTCACTATTTGAAGAAGCTGCGTTGAAATAGTTCACAGAACAGAATTCCCTGTTTTGGTGCTCGGTCTGTAGCGCTATCTTGGCCCCATCGCCCACAGAACTCAGTGGTAGAACCTAAGCAGTGGCAGAGCTGCAGGCATTGGCCCTAGATAACGCAGTGGGGTTGTTTTGTTCCACTTTCCAACCTCTTTGGGGTAATAACGAGCCATGTTATCTGTTGTCAGCTTGGTCAGAGCTGAGATGTGAACAGTGTACCCGTGATGCCATGCTCAATTCTCATTAGGGCTTTTAATTATATTATATTATATTATGTGTGTGTATATAAATATATAAATCCTACTATAGAAGGACGAGAAGGGGGATGAGAGATAAAAAATTGAATGCTGAATATAAAAGAGCACCCACTCCTCCTGTGCACATACACAACAATTAGATCAAAGAGCGCGATAAGCACGAGCTTGATGATATTTCAAGTTGGCAGTACAGACTATTTGGGTAATGAGGTGTCACTAGAGTGAAGATCACAAAATGTAACTACAAAAGAAAGAAGCCTGCCAGGCATTGTTAAACCTTTGCTTTTGACTGCAGTCTGAAGATTCTCCCAGACCTTTTATGCAATGAAAATCTTAAACAATGTGGTTAACCTTAACCATGTCATTAACGTAACACTGGTTTTGAAATGTGCTGTGCAATCTCACCTGCACCCTCTCTTTTCAGCTGGTATCAGCAATTGATGGCTGTGTGTCATAGGAGGCAAAAAGATGCGCTTCAGCCAACTGGGTACCACCTGCTCACACACACGGGCAGAAGCTCGTGCTAGGGAATCATTCACAATGGAAAACACACAAAGGAACAGCAGCACATAGATACAGATTCTAGTTGTTACCTGCTAAAATTCTACATTTTAATGATGTTAAAGTTTTTGAGTAGTTCACAATTCAAACTCTATGTATAATTTAAGCATCAACGGTACCACCTTGTTACAGTCTTGCTTATGTATGACTATCCATACAGTTTAATGGAATAGTCTGTATATTAATTCTGCAGAAGTGAATGAGTGCTTTTCACCCGATTCAATTTGAATCTGTATTGGATGCAAATATTACTTCAATTTTATGATAACTTATTTAAATAACCAGAACGCTCTTATGCCTGCTTCTGTTGAATGAATGCCTGAGCCATTCAGGGTCAGCAAGAACCTTACCTACTTTATTTCATTCTGGATATTTGCCTGAAGTTATTGCACATGGGATGCCTCGAAGTGTTTCCTTGGCTGTGCTTTTCCACATTTCTTAACTGTTCCTTCAAATAAAATCCAATTGTTTGCATTTCTGCTTCCATGTGTTTGCCCTAGCACTAACAGTACTATACAGCCTGGGAAGGCTCTTGCATTACACAGCACCGTCTGAGAAATCCCACTGTCTTAGAGAGGGAGGATTTCCCCAAACTGCACAGTGGGAAAATGGAAGCACAAAGCTCCAGGTTTTGCCTGAACCCACCGATGCCCGTCTGTGCTCAGCCAGGAGGAGAACCTGCCTGTCCCGTTCCTGCAACAGACCTCCCAGGCAATCCTATTCCCATCTCCTTTTACATTTTGTTGCTGTAACTCCATCTGATATGCAATATTCCTCAGATGTTTGAGAAGCTTGGGTCTTAGATATTACCTACTCTATGAAATATGCACATTCTTACTGGACTGAGTTATTTCCCTAGGAACACGTCTCGGGATTTGCTTACAGACTGTGATTTTTAGTTTGCGTGCCTTCTGCAGCAAAGTGTTGTGACTTTGTGCAGCTGTGTGTGATATTGCTGAAGTGTTCAAAAGAGATGTGTGGCTGTGAAAGTTATGCAGAGCTTGTGAAAACAGATGATTGTTTTGAGGCAAAGTGGTCAGAGAGTTCACCCTGCACTTCCTACTGTTCCATCTGCCAGTGAACAGTAATTGGACAAAATATTGAAACTAGTTATTTAATCAGCCAAACTTCAGCAAATAGAAATTAAACTATTTCCAAAAATATCCTTCATCATCTTTCACTGAGGCCTTGATTAAGTGATGACTGGTTTATCTCAAGTGTTGCTCTTTGCATTAATCTTTGTATGCCTGCATGATGAGTGCAACTCTATCTGGCTAATGTTATTTTTGCAATCTATATTTGGTATTTTTTTTTCTGGGATTGCTATACATTTATTCCCCCCAATTCCTTCTTCATAATAAGAACTACACCTGATTTCTAGCAGTGCTGCAGGTTTATATAAAACTCATGTACAAGTTTCTGAAATCTCTCTGATCCTTTGGTTTCTACTTTTGAGCGGATACTTATCTTTTGACAAACAGGAGGGGTTTTATAGAGTTTTAAATGACCTTTTCAAAGGTTTACTTAGTATTGAACTTTCCATGGACTGTAAGTGATCCGTCCCAAATGTCATGGCTCATTTGTCTTACAGCAATTATCACTTCTGGTTTGTAATCCATTTTTATTTCTCCTTTTGCCTATTTCCATATTCTGGGGCAATTCTGGGGCAACTAGGTAACAAGGATGGAGCTATTTTAATTGTCTCCTGCCAGGTTTTTAAACTGTCTGATGACCGCTATATCGCAGTGCCCGTTTGAAACAGTTGGTGAAAGTTAGGCAGGGCGGGTAGTGGAAAAACCCAAATTACAGACACATTTGGTTTTTATTTAAAGAATCCCTTTGCTTCAATGGCCACATTGATCTGATACCTTAATGTGCAACAAAATATGAACAAACTTAATTATCTAGTTACAGAATGGTTTAGTATCTAGAAAATGCACGACTTCATAACAAACCTCTAAGGAGGAAATGCAAACCTCTCTGATACTAATGGTCTTTATGGTATAGCTGCAAATAAACTAATTACCCACTCCAGCATACTAATTGGCGTTCATCTGCTTAGTCTCAATTGTGTCTTGACTACTTTGAGCTATTGAAAAACATGGCATTTATATTTACAGTTTGGTGAAGAAGAATGTTCTTGTTGCTGAAGTTCATTTACCATTGATTGTGCAAGATTCTTCCATGCCCAGACTTCAGCTGCTGTTTGACTACCTGAATTAACTGATGTAAATGCCTTTCTGGTTCTACTTACCCCGGGTATCTTTATGATAGTGCAGAGCTACCTTGCATTTATCCACCTGTTCCTGTTATCCACAGTCTACTAGAAAGCCTATCAGTACCAAATATTCAACTGCATCTGTTTTACAGCTCTCTGCTTTCAAAGATGTGCAAAAGTAAGTGTTAATCTAAACTGATGAAGAAGTTTCTTTAATTAATGGAGAAAAAAGAAAGAAAAGAAGGCATCTTTAAAGAACAGATAGAAACCAGTCGTGGAATGGAAAGCACTAGGGACAGTATTAAATTTCTCTGAGAATGTATGTTGTGTGCTTGGGGAAGAAACACTTATTTAAAGTTCTTTGAGGTAAACTACCTATTTTAGCCTGCAAAAAGAATAAGAGAGAAACTCTAATGAGCAAAGTCTGTCTAAACTGCTGCTACTTCATTCTAATAGTCTGGTAAGTGCTGAGCTTGTACTGACAATTCAGTCAAAACAGCCAGGACCCAATTCGTCTTGGGGAATGAAATGCTAGATTTCAATCACTGCTCAAGAGGCCAGATTGCTAAAACTGCTCTGAAGTTCTCTTGTGATCTTCTATTGAGAGGCTGAGAATCAAAACTGTAGAGAAGTTAAGAAGTTAAAGGAGAAAAGAAGTAAAACTTGAAAAAAACAGATTCAGAGTCTTTGACTTGTTGTGGTTTAACCCCAGCTGGCAACTAAGCCCCATGCTCACTCACCTCCTCCTGCTCCCCTGGCTGGGCTGGGGAGGAGGATGGAACAAAGTACAACTCATGGGTTGAGATAAAGACAGTTCAGTAGGACAGCAGAGGGGAGTGAGAATAATAACAACAGAATGTACAAAACAAGTGGTGCACAGTGCAATTGCTCACCACCTGCTGACCGTTCCTGAGCAGTGGTTCTCCTCCCTCAGCTCCCTCCTCCCAGTTTATATACTGAACATAATGGTCTGTGGCATGGAATCTCCTCTTGACCAGTCTGGGTCAGCTGTCCTGGCTGAGCTCCCTCCCAGCTTCTGGAGCCCCTCCCTGCTGGCACAGCACGGGAAGGGGAAAAGACCTTGACTTAATGAAAGCACTGCCTAGCAACAACTAACGCCATCAGAGTACTATCAACATCATTTGCACGCTAAATACAAAACACAGCACTGTAACAGCTACCAGGAAGAAAATGAACTCTCTCCTAGTTGAAACCAGGGTAGAGTTCAGGTTTTTTTTATCACATTTTCTTTACAAGGATGTCTTGGAAAATAGTCTTTAGTGCACAAAGAATTGCTGAAATCAGTCTGCCTATCCCAAAATGAAAATGCAGACTTGGAAACTAAATTTTGAGCTGCTAATTCTGACTGTGTGGTCCTGCTCCCGAGCTAAGTGTTAGGAGATGCTATATTTAGAAAACTGCTTTGGTGATCTCATGTTACCCACAATTCTTAATGGCCAAACCTTTTGTATATTCTGGAGGTGCTGCAGTTTCTTGTCTGAGCTAGTTTGATTTGTCCAATTAAAAGGTGATTTCTTGCTGTTCAATGTGTCTGTCAGTACCATTTTTTTCATCACAATTAGCCATTCACAGTGGCAATCAGTTGATTTAAATTTTATAGCAGTGGCAGTGTCATAACTGTCTCAGAGACAAAATTGCCACCAATTCCTCTTCCAGAATGAGAACTCGTATTACGAATGAATTCTTTCCAAAGCAACAGGACATAATGCATTGACTTTACTGCAGGATGCTTAATACAATAAATCAGGAGCAACAGTTAATGAAAATGTACTGTAAGGAACATAACTATATAAAAAATGATAGGGATATTTTTAGGTATATAAGCTAATTATTGTAATTTCACTTTCCCTGTGCTATCTCTTCTTCCTGGCCAGGGTAATGATCTGTCTTATCGCTAAAGTGCCTCTACTAAATCTTTTGAAATGTCAAAAGAGAACTAATATTTACATCAGAATAATAACTACAATTACTTACCTGCTTTCCAATTCATTTGGAGTCAATTATTTTTTAGTGCTAAGAGAAATAGAGCCTTACTGTAATACTGAAATGAGTTTAATTAATCCTTTTTCACATACAGCAGGCTGATAAATGAAATTCAGCCTGTAATTTAAGAGCTTGGGGAAATAGTATGATATTAAGGGTGCTTTGAGTGACTGACAGTTTAATTTATTACAAAGAGCAGTAGTCTGTCTTACCTTAGAATTCATTCAGTTTTGTAATTAATGACTTCAGCTGGGGAGAAGATCATTGTTCTAGGAGGACTTTCCAAACAAAATTTGTATGGACTTCTTGGCATCTGCTCTCAATTACTACACACTTGTAACCCCTTATTGTGCAAAAATGACCGATAAAGAATGCAATGTGTGATGCCAGAAGTGGTGCTGGAAAGATCGCAGGAGCTGGAGAATAAGATATATTTGTCTAGCAGAATTTCCCACAAGCTGGGTATCATATTTGGATCAGGAGGGAGAAAGGGTAATTGGATTTAAATGTCAAGATGTTCCTTATGTAGGTTTGAAGTCACACATCTATTTTCTCAGCTACAGCTTTTGCTTATGATTATGAAAACTGCACCCACTTGTCACTGCAGATGACAGCAAAGAATTTTCTCAGAGTGAGTTAAATGCTGAACCGTAACCTGACAGTTTGACACAAGCAACACAAAACCATGGGTACAGACGAGAAATAAATTATTCCATTGGATTTGATAGATTGTAGGTGAAATAGTGACTTCACTAAGAAGCAACCCAGCTAAAGCTAAGAAAGATTAATCCAGCAACAGATTTCTAATTCAGGAAAATATAGATTCAAATGCCCAAAGGTGAGGACGTGGTGTCCTACAGGAGGAAAACACTGGCAGATTTGTTTTTCAATCCCACACATTTTTCTAGATATTCAGAAGGAAATAAAATGAGATGTTCCTAGATCTTCAGCTATTGCCCTAGAATGGCACTTGTGGGTGTGTTTAAAATAGGAATAAAAAGGGGTTTTAATAAACGATACAGAAATGTGCAGATAGCTCCCAATTTGATTCCCTTGGCAGCAATTCTGTTCCATGCATTTGACCCTCACTGCTGTTCAGTAGATGTTGGCTTCTCCTGATTCCTGCTGAGCTAAAAAATAGCTTCAGCAGCATAGTTAATACTAATTATCATTTAGTAAAGTTGGCTAAGTTAGAATCATCATCTTCCTTCAGCGTCTGTATTGGGATAGGGTGTCTGGGCTATGTTGCTTTCTGAGACTCTCTCTAAGTTGGAGGAGAACCCAGGGGGCTTCTCTTGCGTTGCTGAAGTACAAGGAGAACCTCTGTACCTTCTTCTACCAGCGTTGGTTCCTATCCCTGGTGTGTGCCCTTTTCAGCTCTAGCTGATTAAATGTGTAAAAATGCATCTTGTAAACCAGGACAGCATAATTTCAGTTGTGCTCCTGTGTGTGATGTTTGTTATAGTGATACTAAATAGGCTTATAATAGACCAGTCTTGCCAGAATTTTGTTTTACAAGAACTGTTCTCTGTATATTTGTTATTTTTCCTTTTATAGCTCATTTTTTTTTAAGGATGCTTGTAATGCTTTAGGAAATGTTGGTTTATGGATACTGTTTGGTACTAAGGTAAATTTGTGCATTTCCATCAGTCTATACACTCTGTTTTGAATATGCATTGTCTTTGCTTTCTCTTATTCTGTCCTTTTTTTCACCCCTGAGCTCGTATCTTAAAGATCCAGCAACATGAAAGGCTCCAGTATGTAAGACTGTACCTTGGTTTAACAAAAAGAGCACTGAGCATCAGGGAAAGAACTGGGGATCTGCGGTTGCCTGTTGGGTCAGATCAGGAGAATTCATACCCCAGAGGGCAAGAGGATTGTAAAGCCAGTGCATGAGGGGAAGCTACATTGACCAGCAATCTGACCAGCCCTGACCACCAGCATTCAGCATAGCCCTAGTTTGTTTCTAATAGATTTCTATTTCTTCTGCTTTTATCTTATAATTGAAGGGTGTTTAGAAACCTGGTGGTAGTGGTAGAGCTTAGAAACCTTGTTCCAATGAACTGGTGTGCTATGCAGTGTATTGGGACAGCTCCCAATGGAGCTTAGAATCGTAGCATCGTGCAATCATTTAGGCTGGAAAAGACCTTTAAGATCATTGAGTTCATATGTTAAGCTAAGCCTGCCGAATCCACCACTAAACCATGTTTCTAAGCACCACAGCCCGTTGTCCTCTGTCAGAAGAGCTGGGCTTACAGACTGCATTTGGGCTAGGGACCTCAGCCTTTGTTCAGACCCTGGTGGCCAAACCCCGTGGCACAGCACGAAGAGACCGAAAACTACAGTTACTGATGCAAAACAAGTTGATTCTGTGGGGCTTGCTTGGATTTGTGAAAACACAGACTCGGTGCTGCTGTTCCTAAGTAGCTCCTTTAGCTGAGCTCAGGCATAACACTTATTCTTTCACAGGTTAAAAACTGTGCTTTCCTCAGCAATTCAGTACAGGTGATTTGTGCAGTTTTCCTCCTTCCTGAGCATTTGACAGTTCAATGAAAAGAAGGTGGGAATACATGAACGTAGTCTGGGGCTGGGGCTGATTTGCAAAGCTCCTCATGGAGAAGAGGAGAGGAAATGTTCTGATGTTCCTCTAAACTCCAAGTGCAGTGGGTGAATGACAGGCATCTGGGGAGTGTTTCTGCTCTTCCTCCTCCAGCTCTCTCTCCCGGTGCCATAGTGTGGATGCACCAGAGTCTAATTTGACAGCTACAAATTTGGAAATAACCTCAAGTTTCTGAGTTACTTAATGAAAACAATTCATAAGAGGTAGTGGGGCTGGGATGGAGAGAGATCAAATAACCTGCCGTTGTTGATACTGTTTGATAGTCCTGTCTTTTGCTTTTACAGCGCCTTCCAGTTCCAGTGTCCTTGGTAATGACAAGAGTTCAGCACCACTAAAATTCAGTGGGTGGGCAGTAGTAATGAGATGATAGATTACGTGTGGCAGGGTAAGCATGTGGCTGTGATTATTACCAAAGACACAAGTGCAAATCACTGTTCTTACAACTAGCTCCAAACGAGCTTTCCTATCTGTGCATCGTAAGCATGGCTTCCTCCAGACCGTGGATAATCAGTAAAGTGGATTTTAGTCATTTTTATTTAAGGATGAAAAACTACAATCTTTTTTTATACATTTTTACCAGTGTTTGTGGATTATAGCAACTGAATTAAGAATGTGGCTTTATTTTTTCATTTTACCATCCCTGCACATCATCATTTGCAGGCCCATGTATATCATTATTCGCTGGGCTGTTACTTAAAGAATTGTTTTTATACCTTTCCTTGCTGAGTATCAAGATAAATTGTTGCCTGTACGTCTGACTTTGAATTCCTAGTTGGATGCGAGCTTCAGGCTGTGGTTTGTTTTGGTTTTTTCCTCCTTTTTAAAAAAATTATTGTTAAATTTATATTTGCTAAGGAAATGAAACCTCTCCTTTTCTACCAGTTTGGACTGACTGGTGTACTTGGTACAGTTCCTTCTGTTGTTTAACACCATATTTCACATGTATTTAATTCAATCCCTGAAGCTATATTTTAAATCCCACCGCTTCTATGCAGGCAGTACAAATTCCTGTCAGGCTCATCCCTGCCCCTGATACTGGGACACCCAGAAGATGTGACGGAGTTCCAACTTCATTGTTATTCCCATGGTGTTCAGTTAAGAAGGAACACCAGGAGCTAAGGTTTAGAAGAACATCCAGCCAGTTTAAATTGACTTAGACCCATTAAATGCTCATCTACTCATTAAAGGCATGAGGAAATCCTGGGGATTCTTTTTTCCATGGCATTTCTTTTCCCAGACAGAGCTAAGCACCTTACTTTAATAAGGCTGAACAGGATGGAAGGAGAAGTCATGCAAGCGTTGGCTGCTGCTGAGGGAAGCGCTCCTGCCTGTTGCACGGGGAACTTAGTGAAATGGAGGTACATTTTAAAGCAGTTGGCAGCATATTAGCAGGATGATCGAAAAACCTGAGGCCTTGAGTGACCTGAGCAAAATAGAGGTTTCCTATCTTATGTGTTTCCTTTCCTGTGCTGAAAATGTGCAGAGTAAGGGCAGAGAGCCTGCAGCCCTTCTGCAGCCGTCACTCCAGAGAGCCAGACAGAATTAATCAGTCGCTATTTTTAAAGCTGTGGAATCTTACTCTTTTTTTTCCTCTCCTCCTCCTCAATTCATGTAGATTGCAAAAAGGGGCCTGCAAGGGCCAGGGAGAAGGTCCATGGGGTCATCCCTCTTTGATACTCTCTTAATTTCCAAATGCTTTATAAAGGGTCACATGGTGGGTTTAGGGGCAATCTGAAATCTAGGGTGTATGAAAAGTTTTTCTAGGCTCACAAAATTTAGGAACAGCAGCTCCTGGGAGGACGGGGCATACGTCTGCGATGCCTGACAGCTGTCTGCCTAACCCAGCTCTATAAAGAGTGATGAGGTTTCCATAACCTCACTTAGCCACCTGTGCCATTATAATTACCTTTTGATGTATAGAGTTTTTTTCCCCGATCTAAATTCTTTTCACTGAAAATTAAGGCAATTATGTCTTGTCCTCTCCTCAGCAGACACAGAGAATAATTCATCAAACTCCCTCTTGGTAAGAGCCTTTTACATTACGACCATTCGTCTCACGTCCTCCTCTTTCCTACATGAAGGAGGAAAAAGAACAACCAAACCTCTGAATTTTCCTCTGTTTCTTTCCAAAGCTTTTAGCATTCTTACTAACTTGCCTGAAACTCCCTCTTCTGATCTGCTTGCTCTGACAGGGTGTGTCTAGGAGCCAAAGAGATTCACTTCTCACTCCAGATCTTTAGGATGCCTGGTCCTAGCAATCAGTGACTATATAACAACTCCTCATTTAGGCAGATCTTCTCTTCTGTAACTGGTCTTTACAATAATAACTTATCATGGTTTTTTTTCCTCCCCTCTGTTTTATAGAATGTTCAGAGACAGCACAAGCAATGAGCTCAGTACAGGAGTGGTGCTGTGGAACAAAGGGAATTCCCCAGAAGTATGTTTCTGTGGAGGGTCAGCTAGAAAATACTCTTGTTTTCTATCACTCCTTTTTTCTGCTCTCTGTAACGTTTGAGTGCCAGTGGTAGGCTCTATGTACCACATGGTACGTAGATGTGCTATGTGGTCAATGATTGATGAAGTTGGAGATTATTAAATTACGAAATTTTGAAAAATATAGCAGGTCCCCTCTTTGCTTTTGTAGTTATTATCCCACTGAATCACTATAGATTAACAAATACTGAAATAAATACATTTTTTTTTTAGTTGTTGTGACTGCTATTTTGACTGACAATGTTTTATCAACACTGATGCAAGAACATCACAATTTTCATGTTTGGGGTATTAATCATCTTTAGTGATGATGGCTTGCTCTAAATCCCAAGTGACCGAACTATTCATTATGCTCTCACATAATTTGTAAATCATGGAGATAATTATTTACTTGAAGATAATTGCATTATGTAATGGGGCAGACTTCATTATACTTGTAAAATCCCACCAAATAAGGGAGGAAATTCAGTATGGTAACGAGGTCATTAGAGATTACTGTTTTCTAGAACAATGCTGATGAGAACTAATGTCCTTCCCAACATAAAAGTGAGATTCGGCTCCATCTTTGCTCTTGTCCGCAGTTGTGATTTTATGTTGGGAATGTAATTTTCAGAAACTTGAAATGTCCACGTGACTGTGGCTTTGAAAGATGTTTCATAAATGACAAATATGAAATGAAAAATAGAGAAGGTTTTAAAGACCTTTGGCTCAAAGCCCTGAAAGTTAGGGACAATCCATTTTCTGGCTTTGTCCCAGTTGTATCAAATATTTTAAATAAAAATCTCTAGTTTGCACAGGCTGTCCAGCTTCTAATTTCTGAAGGAATTAATCTAAATAAAAATATAATTGCTGAAGAAAAATGTTACCAATTATGTAAAGATAAAAGTTACATCCTAGCAAAACCCGCATGTTGAGCTTTGAGGCTGGATGTACAGCTGTTATTGGGTTACTTCCACCTTTTTGTTCTAGTGAATCCAGGAAACTGAGTTGAGTTTCTGCCAGTCAGCCTCTTTAGTCATGTCCCCTTAAAACAACCTTTAATTTCTGCAGGCTCCTATGGGGCCTTTCTGTTCCGCAGCCTCGTGCCGAGCTGTGCAGGGTGTTCCCGTTGACACTGCTCGTCCGAGGACTCTTTGCAGGAACAAACGAGCACTGAGTTGGGACTGGGAGCTGAGCAGAGAGAGCTCTGTTTTAACAATGACAATATGAAATGAATACTGCATTTAGATTTCAGCTGCCTATCTTTAATCTTCAGTTTTAGGGTTGCTGTCAGAGTAGTTATACTGACTCTGTGTTCTTGCCCATTGCCCTCCCCAGCACTCTTGCTTTATTTGCAGCAGCATCAGCCCAGTTTCTCCAATTCACTTTATTGTATTGACAGTGTCCTTAATCAGCGACAGCCAAGGCAACACATTTCTGTTACTGGTTCCTTCTTCTGTGAATTATAAGATTGATTACTTCCTGTAATCCTATTAATTTATCTTCACTTTACCATAGCTGATATCCCTGGCAATATCTTAAGCAGAAGAGGAATCTGGCTTGCAGCGTGTAAGAAAGCTACAGCTTGTTTATGCACCGAGTTCATTTAATCTCTGGACCTGTGAATATAAAGTGCAGAGCAGTTATTTCTTTATCTCTACATTAAGATAATTGTGGGGGTGGATTTATGGAGAGGCTTAGTTATATCAGATGGATTTGTTTGTTTGTTTTGTTGGATGAATCTGAGGGCTGGAGAATGGCGGATAAAGAAACCCAAACAATTTCTTGCTGCTTGTGAGGATTGTCGGGATGCCTAATCTCTTATTAGGAAGCAGGATTCAGAAGTCTATGGATGAGTTTGCTCACTGCAGAGATGTAAGATAATGGAGGTCGAGAATGAATTTGTTTCTGAACATTTTGTGAAAATAGGGTTTACATGCAGCCCCCTTTCACAACAGTAAAAAAAAAAAATCAAAGGAATATTGAGGTAATAGCAATATTTTCTTATCGGAGATTTGTATGCACCAATTATATACTGTATTTTCAGCTAAGTCTGTCACCAACTAGATATAAAGTAGAAGGTGGGTTTGGGTAAGGGAAGTTATTTTCCTTTATGAAGTTCTGTCTCATAGCAGCAGCATTTGATAAATTTTTCACATTGCTCCATAGCAAACCCCCTTCAGCAGGCGGACTTGCAGTGGCATGTGACCAGGTTGTGGTGCTTTCCTGTGTTCCTGCTTTCAGCTGAGCTGCTGTCGCTGCCTTTGGATGTGCTCCGTGCCATGGCAATGGTGAACTGCAATCTATTTGCTGAAACAATCCTTACGGAGGTTTGCAGCACCCCGAAGTGGATTGAAAGCCTGCACAGCCAGTTGTGGCGGCTGAAATGGGGAGCAGTAGCTCATAAAGCTTTTGTAATTCACTTGTACTTCAGTTGTGAGTTTGTACCCTTCTCTTCCCAGGCATTATATTCAACAGGCTCTGGAACTTGTGATGCATTTCAGTGGTACATGACAAAATTCTGGAAAGGACTTAAGTTAAAGCTACCTTTTTCTCAAAGCTGGTGCTATTTCCTTCCTGCTAGCGGATCTATGCCACTCTGATTGCTGCTGTATTATGTCTCCTAGGCATGACTTATACCCTGAAGAACTTGCGATTGTTTTTGGAATGCATTGAAGTTCAGGATTCCTATCGTATTTATATGCTAATGTTTAATCAGATGAATTCTTCCTTCCTCATTTTACTTAATGAATGATGACCTTTCTTCTCTGCTCCCCATCCAGTAATACATTTAGATGTTAAATATAAATCTCCCTAGCAAATGAGTTACTTATGTATGTTTGCCACGTGATAGATCTCTCTTTTGGTTTGAGCAAATGTTTTGTTTAAACAGGAAAACAAATTCCCTAGCGTCTTTCTTTTCCTTTTTAATGCAGGTAGTTAGACACTTCGGCATGGTTATAATAATAACTTATAGCTAGTGTGCTATATTATGAAGACTCTTAAGTACATAAAGTAGTAGATCTATTGTGTGAAAGTATACTTAACTAAAACAACCTTATTTGATGCTTGACATCAAGGGAGTCAGTTCACATTCTGTTGAAGTGTGTACTCTTCTTTGCATCCTTCTCTGACTGTTTGCCAGGAAAAAGGATGCTTGTGTTGAAATGAGGTGTTTGTTTCCTGGTTTTGTAACACCCCACCCCACCACCCCCTTTCCCCTCCAGCACTTTAGCTTTCAGCCATCCAGCCCAAGTCCTTCACACTGGTGGAGAAGCGTGTGTTGTTATATGCCTGCGCATGGACTGACATTTGAAATTCACTCATTCCCACTCTGATTGTGTTAGAGTGTTTTCTGTTAACTATGCCAGCTGAGTAAAATGCCGTACTAAAAGAATTGATTCTCATTCTTCAGGACAAAAATGACTCTGTTACCTTGTATGGATCAGTAAATATTTAGTTCTTCATAGAGAGCCTTTTAAATGAGGATAGAGTATGTCATGCAAGCCATGTGTTTGTCAAAGGACAGGATCTTCGCAAGGTTTTGCTTTAAGGCCTTTGTTAAATGTGGCACGGACTGGAGGAGAATTTTCAGTGCATACTGTACAGGCACCTGCTGGGCTGAATGTCCTGGCAGAAAGAAATCAGCATACCAATAGCCTGGAATAGAGTTTGTAGCTGATTATCAAGCCAACTATCGATCCCCTGTGTCATTGGAGAAGCAGGCATGTTTGAGGCGGACATAACATTTGCAATAAACTCTTTAATGGTGTTATCTACATGCATGAATATTTTATGTTTTAGATGTCTGACGGTGAGGGTATTAATGTTAGGACTGAAAGACTTGACCCTTCTGCTGCCCCTGCAGAACCCCTATAGATGCTAAAGTGGTTTTGACATGCAGTTCTGCAGTGAAATGCTTTGAAAATTATGCCAAAGAGGGAAAGAGAAACAGGACAAAGAAAAAACATCAAGGCTGTGGATTTTGGATTTTAAGAGTAAAGTGGAGCAGCTGTGAGCAAAAGCTCCTGTAGGAAAAGACTGACACAAACCTGTAGAATGACCTTTACCTGGAGCGGTGTGGATGTGATCTGTAAATGCAAGAAAGACTGAGGTACTGTATGGCAGCTTAATATGAGCTTCAGGGAAAGGGTAAGCATGAGATTAGGGATGAATTAGTTTGTTGTAACTTGGAACTCATCTTGTTCGGGAAGGATGTTTTCAATTATTTCCAGCATGAGAGTTGAGATTAATCAAGAGTTTGAAAAATGAAATGCAGGCAGCCAGTTTGGAAAAGATGTAATATCTTTTATATTCAGCTGTGATACTGGAGAGAGGGAGGTAGTGAATGAATGAACAGCCTGAGTGGAAGCTCTGGGTGTGTGAAGAAAGGAAAAAAGTGAGATATCTGCAGGAGATATTTTTAGGAGTGGCTAAATCGTGTCAAATGCAGTTATATAGTGGTGTTCCTGCTTGAAAGGATGAAGTTAAAACTGCTTGATTAGAGTTCTGTTTATTTTAGCTTTTACTCATCAAAAAGAATCTGTAAAGAGACTCTGTCCAGGTGAAGAAGAAAGAATGAGAAAATAATGGTTTAACATTTTAGCTTTCCTGTTAATATCTAATAACACCCAAGAAATCCTGATTTTTATAACGTTGGCAGAAAAAAAGCTACTGGTTCAAGGAACACTATAAGTAATAATGATTTGACTGTGGGTGAGTGCACATCTGTGTGTGCGTAAAGGTAGCTTTTGATGGGGTCTGGGACTAGGTTGGCACTAACAGAGCGGAGCTGTGTAAACACATTTCTTGCCAAGCCAATTGTGATGAGAGTCCTCAGTAATAGGAATTTCAAATATGGGATTAGAGATTCCAGAGTAACTTTAAATTAGAATACAGCTGGCCAGGCTGGTGGAAGTGCTGTCAGCAGCAGCCACCTTCAAAATTATGGGCAACAAAATGATTTTGCAGATTTTGCAATCAAATAAGGAGTAAGATTATTTAAAAAAATGTATCCCCTGTAATTTATGGGCAGGTACCACACCTGCCAGTCAGCTTAGAAATAAATCTAGAATGAGAGATAAGCAGTTGTGTGCTGATAGTGTGATACCTATGCATGCAGTTTCTCCTTTTCGAAGACAGAATAATCAGTGCAAGGATTGTAGCGTGTGCAGAGAATGACCTAAAGAGAAGATTGCAACAGATCCTATTAAAAGGGATATTATGAGATGGCATTTACTATTGGCTTAAACCTGCTGCTTGGATCAGTTAATGATGAGTGTGGACGGTGTGAATGGAGAGAGGTGCTGCAAACACTGGTGACCACAACAGCGCACACAAAAGTAATAGCACAGATTTACTATTGTTGCCCTTTCAAGGTTCAAACATAACTTTATGCTATGAGCAAAAAGCTATAGGAAGTGATAGAGGAGGAAGGGGTCTGGTGGGCTGTGAGATGGGCAGGCATGGCTCTGGTGATGCCAGGTTCAGTGCGGGCTAACAGCAACCAACACACACGAGCCTAGGTGTTCCCCATCCCTGGAGGTGTTCAGGGCCAGGTTGGATGAGGCTTTCTGCAACCTGGTCCAGTGGGAAGAGTCCCTGCCTGTGATAGTGGGAGTGGAACTGGACGAGCCTTAAGGTCCTTTCCAACCCAAACCATTCTATGAACTGTTCCAGCATCCATCTGTCTTATCTCAAAGACCAAGGGTTTGGTAGGAACCCTTGGATTCTGTGAGCAGATCTGCGTAAAGGGGATATGACAGGAGACCAGATTGTCATTTGTTTACAGCAGTGTAAATTATATTAATACCATACTGCAGAACTCCTATGGAAGATACTGTTTCCCCTTGACTGGTAATTTTGCTTTTTCTCCTGCTAACTTAGTTGTTTAAGTGTTTTGAGCTCCCTCACCATTCGTGTTCTCTCAACCAGGGCATCCATTAACCACTTTCCTGAGCCTGGATACCATGATCAAGTGTCTCTACCCATGCCGTGTTGGGTTTACGTTGCTGAATCACCAATACATTTCATACCCATTTTTTAACTCTGTGTCAATCCTGTTGCTTTTTCTTCAAAATTTCACCCCCTGCTAAAGGTATTTGTTCTTTCTTGCTCAGGTGTGCTGCAGCTGAGCTCTAATAGTGCTCAGTGTGTACATGAGGTTTTTTTTTGTTTCCCACCAGGGTATCGGAGCTGGAAAATCTCACGTATTACAGCAAGATATTTCTTTTGTCTGTGTGGTGGAAGGCATATAATGCTCATTTTCAAAGTCTGTTTTGAGTCTACTTTATGTTAATTTGCCATTGAATTGCTATGCCTTGAGCTAGAAGCTTTAGGAAGCACAGACTTCAGTATTAGATAAAAACCTATTCAGTCTGCTTTGACATCAGCTCCCCATGCTGCACAATGTTCATTTATTTCTAAGCCACAATTCCTTCTGTATTTGTATCAGAGGACAATACTGCGAACGCACAAAGGAGTGTCACACGCGGGTAATGATCAAACTGGCCACCTGCCACACCTTAAGAGAAAAGTAAAGGCTTGATTTGAAAGGTGCTGAAGTTAAAATTATGGAATTGGGCACCGAAGTCTGAAATGCACCTGCATCTCCAGTCTGTTCTTTTTCTCTTTCTGGAAAGCCTCAAGTGGCTGAAAATTCTAATAAATTACTTCTATACTGTTGTTATTTTAGGATACCTATGGTATAGAGAGTCTCTAAAAAGTGTGGCACTCTTGTTGCAGGGCTCCAGGTGGGGTCTCAAGAGAGCACAGGGACAGAATCCTCTCCCTTGTCCTGCTGGCCACGCTACTTTTGATGCAGCCTGGGATGTGGTTGGCCATCCTCTGTCTCTATATTGCAGGGGTGTCCCTGGCGTCTGTGCTGCTGACAGAGCTGCCTCTGTGCTCTGGATCTCAGCAGTGTGAAGAACCTTGGCTATTTCTGTGCCCTTTGCCAGGGATGATACAGATTCCTGTCTCTGCTGCAAGGGAAGTGCTGAAAAAAATCATCACTTTGCTCTTTCACAAGCTGCTTTTCAAAAAAACACTACCAAGAACAGCCCAGTATTTAGAGGACGGTGGCTTGGATAACCTGATAGCTCTTTGCTTTCTTGAATTTCAAGACATCTTTGATGTTGTGAAATTTCATTACCTGGTGTGATAGACCATGCATTTATATTTCTGGTCACCAAACCAGCTTCTGGGCAGTGAAAGAAACCCCACTCTTGCAGCCTGCAGCCCAGGTTGATGCTGCATGTGAATGTGAAACTTCAGAGAGAAAACAAATCATTCTGTTCTAGCTTCACGTTCAGCATGACACATCCAGTATTTAGATGGCTGCAGGTGCACATACATTTCTAAGAGCAGAGGTCAGAGTGTTAAAACACTGCAGTGTAAACTGCATCCTTGGTACCAGCTGAACTGCTTCCAGAGCCCGTAGATCCCTGCAGCTGTTGAAAGGTTGATGAATATACAAGGTGAGAGGTGTGCGAAAGAGTCAAAATGCAATGAAATACAACAGGGAATTTTATTTATTTTCCTGAATGCCGATAAACTTGGCAGTGTCTGTTCACGTATTTTGTTAATGGGCTCAAATGTAGACTGAAAAATAGATCTGATGAAATGAGATGCATTGTAGGTGCCTTTCTTGAATGAGGCCGGTGCGATGCTAAGGTCTGTCAGACCTCATTTGGAAAATGCCCACAGGTTTTGATTAGAGAGTGGAGTACTTGGGAAATATGCTGCGGAGTTATTAGAAAGGAGTTACTTTCAGTGTCAGCTCTTGAGCATAAAGCCAAGTGACAGACTAAAAGCATTCAAAGCAGCTCATGCTTAATTCCATCTGCCAGTAACAGCTTCTTCATTACAAGGAAAAGGAGGGATGGAAATACAAAGAAAGCCTCATAATATACTGATGTATCTGCGAGCTTGTTTTCTGCCATGTGTAATTGCAGTTATCAGTTTCCATTTATAATCCAGTAATCCATGTAGTGAGTGCAATTCCTCTCTTGTTCTATAGAAGCCACAGGAATTTGGATGGAATAAGTAATCTTATATCTTTTGGCCCAGTTTTAAGAGGGCATTTTGAAGTATTACTGTTGCAATGGATTTTGCCCCTGTGTTTCAAATAGCTGCATGTGATTTAACCAGGCGTGCTCTGGTAGGAGCTGTGTGCGAGAGGGATGGTGCTCTCGGGACGCACTGTGTGAACACAGGGAAACACAGAGCTGCAGTGGGCATCTGTTGGGTATTTATTTAGTTGCCTGTCTTGGCAGTCTCTGAACTTGTCTGGAATTCTCTGATCCTGCCGATTGCGTTTCATGGCCAGTATTTCTGACTGACAAAAAGGTCATCAGAATTGCAAGTCTTTGAATTACTTCTCCATTACCTTTGACACTATAAAAGCTCAAAGCTTTGAATGAGTTCTGATTGTACCTTTGTCTTCCTTGGAAATTAATGGAAAAGGTTGCATGATTTTGTCACTGAATGAAATTCAATGCGTTTCTGACACAGCTCGGGTGGATTCCTGACCTCTGAGATCAGTAAGAGCAGATTTGCTTCCAGTGTCTGGAGACCAGCAGGGTGTTTTCAGCAGGTGGGCACTGCTTGTCTGTAGGTTGTCTTCATCAATCTGTCCTTGGCACAGTGGTCGTTCTATGCTGTGAGAAATTCTCTAGAGACAGTAAATGTCAAAACACCTGGGAGAGTCAAGCCTTGAGGCCAGAGGCAAACCAAGCTCAGAAAAAATATTTCCAGTGGGTGAAAATAACCACGAGCATATAAATATTAATTGCAAAGGCTAATAGAGAGTGGTGCTAATGACTGAAAGAGCTCTAAAAGCTGGATCTCCCACTTGTCTGATGATATTGCTGTTGTAGAGATACACAAAAATTTTTCAAAAAGAATTGTTTCTAATTTTTACTTCTAGTAAGCACATTTAAAGTAGTCATTTGTCATACCTGAAGCATGAGTTTCAGCAGTTTTGAGTATTACGGGTTTCTCGATTCAGACAGTCTTCACTTTCTGTATGTGACCCATGAGTATTGAAGGATAAAGAAACTAGTTGTGCTGCTTACTGATCCTGGGGCTCAGGGAAAACTTGAAAGTGCTGCCTCTTGGGCAAACTGGACAGAACAAATGTGATTTACAGACTTGTGTTGGATTTCTGAAAGCTCTTAAGTAGTTTAAGACCACAAGTAGCATTGACTTGAAAGTCAATAAGATGCTTTTGAAGATCCAGCCCACAGTTATTTTGTAACATGTAAATTCTTCTGCAGCAAAGACAAGCAAAACCTGCAGTTGCTGACTGCCCACACCAGATCGCATCCTAACCTTCAGCTGGATCTTCATGCGCAGAATCATTGGAATCTGTGCCTTTAGCAGTCCCTTGGGGGACCAAGCTAAGGTCTGTTCCAGCAGGTTTAAAATGTGAAAAGGAAAACTTAATATCTAGAGCACAAAAGTTTCAGCAGAGGCATGGAGATTAGGGGTAAAATCTATATTGTGTATTTATAGATAGCAGTCATATCACTTCTTTGCCTTTGGATATTTATGTGCTTGCTGTACTACTCCCAAAGATGTACGCTGCCAACACAACTCTGAGTTGTGGATTTCTGTCTTTCAAGAAATAGTTGTTTGGTTTTGGTTTGTTTTTTTTTGGTGAGGACTCATTTTATCTTTCCTTTGGTAGCCAATTCAGGTATTTTTGTTAGGAAACTGGGCGTTCTGTGTATTGAAGGAAGAGAGAGGCAGATTACAAGATGTGAATACCTTCCTTTGGATTCCTAGCAAAACAAAACACTGCAAAAACCTGTGGAGTCATGGGCCATCTTTAATTAGTGGAATTACATAACTCCAGTTTTTTTCATCCAAGTAGAGGCTTAGAGTCAGGACTAAGAAAAACATACTTCTGGGCAACAAGAGCATTAGCAGGTGAGCTACCCTTTCAATCTGTTGCAGCAGAGACAAGGCTTATAGTTACACAATGCCGTTATGGTTTGTTCTCATTTTAATGTTATTCCAGTGTGGAGACAGAAGAGACTTACTATTCCTGGATGCTCAAATTTTTATTTTATTTGAGGTTTCATTGGAGCTGTAGCTGTAATAACTAGTGTGTTTTCTCTCCCTGTGCTGCTTTCCTTCCCTGCTATCACGCTCAAATAAAATGAAGCAAGGTGTCACAGCAAGAGAAGTGCATCTGTGTCGCTGTGCTTTGACAGCTTCTCTATTTCTGCCCACGAATTGTTATACGTGCACTGTAAACACAGACATTTCAGTTTGCATTTTTCTCTCTTTCATAGTATTGTTTATTTATAACATAAAATAAAAATTAATGCGTTGGGTGTCTCTAGCACGCTTCCAGACTGCCTGGTGGAATTTCAACTGAAGCAGGAGAAATCTTGTTGAGGAAGGCATTTTCCTCCAAACCCATTACAACCTTTCCAGAAAGGGCTGGAATTACGGTTGGAATTGTGCCTCTTTGTTCTCTCTTTCCTAACAGGAAACCTGATTTTGTTCCCAGTCTAACAAACCCATCTAATCTTTGTAGTCTTACCAACTCTCGTCTGTCTTTAGTCCTATAGTATTTTCTGCTCTTTGCTGGAATGATTGTCCAGAGGAGGTAATGAGTTTTGTGGGAGCGGGAGGCTGGTCAGGCACTCAGTAATGACTCTTGTGGCAGTTGCAGAGGCACGTGGAGAGCTGGGGATGTGGAGAGAGCTGGGGAAATGTGTGCTCTCATCTCTGAGAGCTCTCCTTAGTGTCCCAGAGATGAGTAAATGCATTTGCTGCCTCTGGAAAGGTTCACAGATCTGTGAATGTGGATGTGCTGGTCTGTGGCTCAGTAACAACAGATGTGACTAATGCATGTGTGTATAAAGCTCTATACACTCAATATATGTGTGCGAATGTGCTCTAGCAATAATATTCAGTGCTGCTGGAAGCACAAGGAGAACTCCAATCCAAGTAGTCAGTGACATTCTGTATTGGCTCCCATAAATCTGCCCTCTTGAGGAAAATAGTTTGGAGCTGAAGACATATGTGGCTGACTTTAAATCGGTGCCTATTTGTGCTTCAATACGCTGAAGAGCTTGTTCAGGAACAGTTAGCTCATCCTTGTGAAAACATTAGCCTTCTGTTGCACCAAGGTCACTGTTGGCTGCGGTTGGCTGCTGCCCGGGGATGCATTTCCAAACCAGTGAAGTCCTTGGAAGCTTTACTTCAGTGTCTGTCCTTGTCTCAGGTATAGTGACACAATAAATACCTGTTTCTATTCTTAACACGAAGCAGATGTCTTCTTTTGGACAGTCCTTCAGCGACGGACAAAGTGTTAAGACCCTTACACTGCAGTGACTCCAAAGAGAGTGCTTGCTTTTCCTCTTTTTTTTTTTCCCTGAGTGTTTTGCATTTGTGGACTCTTACCACAAAACGGTTGGTTGCTGGAATATCTGTGAGCTTTTGTCCCTCACGCGTTTGGTCTGTGTAAGGAGTTATTATGCCTTCCTCAAGGCCTCATCTCAAAGGGTTGAGAGCCCTGCTTTTGGTCCAGGTGCCCAGCGTTCTACCTGCCAGAAAGGACTTGGTTGTCTAAGGGCTGCTGGAGCTGGGTTTGCTCTTCATGGTGAGCGAAGACGCTGTGCGCTGGTTTGGCAGTTGGCTGAGGGCTGTCTCCGGAGAGCGTGCTCAACATCTGTACTACGTCTGCCCTACCCGCAGCATCGCTGCCGCTGCCTCCAGGGGGATGTTAAGGCTGCTTACCACCTCGAAGGCTGAATGTCTCCAGCCTTGATGGTTCAAATTCTTTGCCACTCAACCTGAGTCCAGGCTACCCTCCTACAGCCATAACTGAGCCTTAATTAGAAAGCGTAAAATTAGTACAGGAGAATTCTCTTAATTGGGACACCACAGAGGAGCCATTATCTCCCTTAAAGGGAAAGTAATTTATTCTGTGGCGCTTTGAATGTAGAACGTTTGCATGTGGTGGGAAGAATTCATGGGCAGTTGATAAGTCTAAAAAGGCAAAATACAACATCAATTAAAGTAAATTCATAAAATATTCACTGCATTTCATTTCTTGTTTTGTATTTTTTAGTCTTTTCAGGGTAGCTTATTTGATAAAAGACAAGAGATGAGCATTTCATGCCTAATCAACACCTGGTAAAACACCACTTTGCTTCTCAGTGATGACCAAAAGTTGCCATTAAGCAGAATATTTGATACTGCTGTCATGCCCAAGCAGCAGCTATTGTCAGTTAGTATCATGAAACAGAATTGCTTTCCTTGAGGGGAGCCCAATTAAGAGAATTCTGACTAGCAGAGTAGTCTGCTGCACTCCTGATGCTATTGATCATGCCACAGATTCCTTTGGTGACTGTTCAAGGCCCTAAATCAGGCCTTGAATCCTCTGAAGATAGCTTCATTTTTCATGTATCTGAACACACATGAAAAACACAATAATGATTTTTTTTTTTGGTTTTATTTCAGATTTACTGAAATCTTACAATTGTTCATTCAGCCTTTGGGTTCCTATCCTACATATGGAGGCCAACAATACGAGTTAAAATATCTATCAATAGTATAAGAATAATGAAATAGATGTGTACAAATGAGTGCCATGCTGCTTCATATGGTAATTGAACATGGAAATAGATTTTCATGTGAATTTTGACACGCAGATTGGGGTGCCTAAAGTGAAATCTGAGATGATGATCTACGTTGTAGTTCTGAGTAAAAGAAAGAATTAGGTGCACGCAACCTTTTAACAATTGATTTCCTGACCTTCACTGTGGAAAATCCCAGATTTTTGTACATTCTAAAATGCTATTTTTCCTTTACTTCAAATGTGGTTTGATAGGAGAATGGAAGAGTTGATTGTGAGTAGAAAAATGACCTTTTGTTCTGAATTTAAAACACATTCCCATCTCCTGCAAAATTCTCAGTTTTCTTGTTACCAGAATCAACATTACCTGTCAACAATACACAAGGTGAATGTGATTAGCCACCCACTCACTTGGAACAAGTGGTATCTTGATTCATTTAATTTAGAACATCTAAAGCTGTCAGTGATTTGCCATCTGCTAAGGGTAGCAAGTAGTCTGAGATGCCCTCTGAGCGGTACGTGGGTTCACTTGTGGAAGAAATGCCAGCTTTCCTCAGCTGTATTTTGAGAATGTTGTTGTGTAGCTAGATAAAACCTGAGCAACAAAAATTGCTTCAAAAAGTGTAAATTAGTTGCTCCCTCATTTAAATCTGTTGTGCCTCTCATGTAATTTGTCAATGCTGTAGTAGAAAAGATCATGTGGCATCACAACTTGACTGCGTATGCCCAAGTGAAGGTCTTTTCATTCTGCAGCTACTCCTGAAAGAGGCGTATCCCAGCTGCTTCGCCGTTGTTTCTCAATTTCTCAATGGGCACTGATTTAAAATAATGCTGGGAGAGGGAATTCCGAATTTAATATTTTGATTTCTACCTCAACTTTTGGCTGTTAGTAAGTTTTGCTAACAAAGTAGAGTCACTCCAGCTGGGATGCAGTTTTGGTAGAGCAGAAGAAACTTGAGCTGCTCACCTTCCCTCACCTCTGGAGCGGCTGGTTTGAATGGCAGGTGAGGCCCGAGTTAGGGGAGAGGGAGATGTTCAAGTCTGTTTTCTCAGCTGCTTCTTTTATGCAGATAAATGCAGAATATCAATTCCCAGTTTTATCAGCTTGGCGCTTTTTGTGACCATTGTCACGAAAGCTTTTGAGCTCACTGTAGTCTAATATCTATCCTAATTTACATCCTACTGGAAATTAAAAGCAAGGCTTTCATAAAAGCAGTCTGATTTGGGAAAATCAGTGCCAGTAATACAACACCAAATTGTTGAATGCTCTTTGTAATGAACTGTGGAGGAACAGTAAAAATACATTACTCTTAAATGGGAAATGTTATGTCAGAGACTATGTTAGAATTAAAGTAAAACATGAAATACAACTAATAAAATGACATAAGACTGACTAATGATTTCTATCCCATCTATCACTTGGCACCAAATGCTGCAGATATAGAAAAGCTGGCATTTAAACCCACTTTCCCCCTGCTTTCTCAAGTTCTGCTGTTGTGTCCAATTGGGTGTTTGTTCTGCAGGGCTGTGATGCAGGGAAGGGAGAGCAGTGGAAGCACCAGAACTTCTCCTAAGGAGCATCACTCGGCTGCGCCCGGCTGGCACTCCTAGGTAGCTCACAGTATTCACTTCACCTTCCCAGCACTCTCACTGCTTGGTTTCCCCTACCTTACCAAAGCTCAGCGCTTGACAGACCTGTACAGAACATTTCTCTTTCAGAGTGCTGTTTGTTTGCTTGTAAAATGAAATAAATCATAATTTTGATAACAGGCTATAAAGTTGTTACTTAAATAGAAACAGTTGTCCTTATCCTATCAGTAAAAACTTCTGGCTAGGAGATTTTGAATCAGTAAAATGATTCATATTATGGGTAAATTTTATCACTTCCAGTGTAGGGAAGAAAGTAATTTCCATTTCTTAGTAGAGCACAGTGAGCCCATTTGCTCTGAGGTTGATCTGGAGGCTAAATTGTGGGGAGTTGTGCTGCAGATTTTGCTTCGATAGAGGAGTATGGGGAGAAAGTTAAAATACTTTGCCTGACATGTAAACTCCTTCTCTCATATCCTCAGCGCTGCATCTGACACCTTCTTGTTTAATCAGTTCACAGGGTCTCTCCTGCACCTTTTTTATTACTTACCAAGCCATTAGGAGGGGTTTAATCGTCGTCTGATCACAGCTCTCCTCTCCAAGGTCTTTACAAAGCTGGTACCCTCAGATGTTTGTGTGCATGTGGTGTTGGTACCTGGATGCTGGGCAGTGCGGGCTGTGTGGACGCTTAGTGGAGGAATCAAAGACCTCTAGCATCTAACCAAGCTATTTAATGCTGTAAGCTAGCTTTGCTTTCTAACAATTTTCTTTGAAAACCACTGTTTTCATTTCTGAAAGCAGCTTCCATGCCAGGGCTCTACTTTTGTGTCTAAACCCTGCACTGCAGGAGCAGTGGGGTGCTGGGCTTTACTAAATGAACATGCTATAGATCCCCCCTTTTTGCAGGTACCGTCACAGCACTCTTCCTTCTGGCTCCTGCTGTCTGAAATTGCTCCCTTCCCGTCCTTCCCGTAACTAGTGCCTTTCAGAGACTGTTTTCATTTCAGCTGGATGTGTTTGCTGACCGTGTCAATTCTTGTTTAAAATGGCCCATACGTGCTGTGTGCAAGGCAACTGCTTTGCTTATGGGGCTACGGGTCTTAAGCTAAAGGGACAAAGCCAAGGTCAAGGGACAAATAAGGCTCAGTATCTGACCTTCTTGAAAAAATAATTCAAGTCTTATAGAATTGCTTTCAGTTATTATTTTCTTCTTTGAAGAAATTAAACTGCAAAGTCTTTTTAGGGAGACAGAAAAAGAGTAGGATAAGGGGAAAAAAGGAAAATACTCATCAAGGTCATGGAATTCTTTAGGAAAAAGTCACCAAAATATACGCTAGGTGAGGGCAGGATGACATGACAACGCACAAAGGAGGGGAAAAATAGCTGGTTTTAAAGCAGTTTTTGAAAAAATTGCAAAGCTATATCCAGATTATGGTGGTTTTATGCTCTTACAGCTGCACAAAGCTCTAATAGGAAAACCCAACTCTGTATAAAACAGTCCTAGTTATAGCTTTTATAGCACTCCCAGACTTGGTCAGATGAAATATGAAGTCTGTGTGGGCCAGATCAGGGCAGAGAAGCTGGGCAGTTCAGGAGATGGATGGAACGCGGCCAGTCCATTGGCATCAGCTGCTTTTGGGGCAGGCGAGGGGAGAATTTGGCTGATCCAAACCACCGAATCCTTGTGGGGAAACCAGAAATCTGTTGAATCTGTAATAAACACAACTGCAGCTGTACTGCTGGGCTTCCCTTTGCTGTACGCTGGTGTGCGACCCTCGTGCAATATGTCAGCTGCTCTTATCTTTGAATGTTATTTCTTCTGAAAGCAGTACCTTGTGCTACTGTTAAAACGCTTACCCTGTTGCAGAGATAACAAAGGGACACCTCACCAAAAAAGTGAGTTAAACCTTTTCATTGATTACACGTAAACTTCAGAAGCAGGGGAGAATAATCAGTTCAGAAACGGTTCTCATCCCATGTGACTGCTTCTTTCTTCGTCTCAGTCGTTACTGTGTGGTTTGCACTGAGGAGAGCTGATCTATTGGCATTTCGTTTATTTTATCAGTATTTCCTAACTAAATCCAGGAATGCCTCTTTTATTTCAGCATACTAGCAAGTTCCTGACTACTGATGCTAAATATTAAACCCCCCAATTTTAAAAACAGAATTGTATTGTCCTTTATTTGAACAAATACTTGGTATTTCATGGTTTGCTAATTGGAAGAAGTAACCTTTTCTGAATGTTATAAGCACAGATTCTAATGTCCTCTTTGCAAACATAAAATAGATTTCTTCGGTTCTTGAGTTTTTGCTGCCTTTTCAGTTATTTCATGACAATCTATATTCTTACAAGTATAACTTGGTAATATAAAAATGAATAACACAAAATACAAATTTTGCATAGTAAATAATAGCAGGAGCGAGAAATGTTCTCTGTGCCTCTGTTCCAAAATTTTATAGTACTTATAATTCAGAACATCAGCCTTTGAATTCAGTTCCAATAAATTGTTTATGAGGCCACTGAAAGCTGGTCCAATTTAATAATATTACATGACAAGAACTTTTATAAAAATTAACTCAATTATCTTTCCTCATTAGTGAAGGCACGTTAGACAAAGAATCCTACGATTGCTCTATAAGAATACTTTCCATTTCTTTTTTTAATTAAAACATTTTAAAAATTGTTCTTTTTGAAAGTTCACTGGTGATGGTTGTTGAAAAGTTATTTAGGCAGTTTTGTTGTATTTCATCCATTAGTGGAGTGATTTACTGGACTATGAAGACCCTTAACTGTGCTTAGGGGGTTGCAGTTTACCTAATCTGTTTTTATTTGGAATGTTTTAGACTTATAACAAGCTCTTTGATGATCTGGATTTTGTTAGTCATAGAGTTTTACTGTAGACACTTAAGTGTAAAAAGGTGCTACACGTCTTCCTCCTTGAATTATTGACTGACTTATGATTACACCACTTCAATACAAATTGTGTAGACACAATTTTCATCTATATAGTTATAAAAAGAAATCTTGCTTTTTGGGGCTGTCTACTCCATTTCATCTCATTTTACTTCTAGCTACTCCTGGTCCAGCCGTTACTGACATTTATCACATCCTTTTACTTTTGTATTGAGTAATTCTGCAGCTGACCCAAGAGTGATAATTATCACCCTACAGGGACTCAAGCAGATATGAATTTTCACGACCCCTTTCACATGCATACGAGTAAGGCTGACAGGGGTTGCCTTTCCAAAAAGAAACTGTGGGTTAATTCTTGAAACCAAGCACCGACTTTTGAGCTGGTTTAAACCAAAGAATGAGTCAATGAGAAAGGAACCTCATTCTTCTGTACTGGAATTAACTCTTTCTTTTCTGACTGAGTAGAAGATGGATGCACCAGCATGATGTTCAGTACCTTTTTGATGACAGACAAGGTGCTTGTAAGGATTTAATGCAATACCTTAATGCATCATGTTTTATCAAACTGAATTAGGTATCACACTCTGGAATGGATTTTTAAATATAATACCTTTGAAGGGAAAAAAAGTTATTGATAAATAGAAACGACACACTGTGCTTAAAATTGAAAAAAAAAAATAGTGATGCACAGAAAGCTGAATACCCACATCTAAGGGAATTTAGGGGTGGTTTTTTTTTTTCTTCCTCTGGAAAAAGACAGTGATCTATACCATAATCTCAAAAGATAGGTGCAGACAGGACTCAGCTTTGGTCTTTTGGCAGAAATAGACTATCATTAATACAAATCATGCCAAAATCCATCTTCATCAGCTGTCCAGCCAGGTAGAAGAAGGAACAGTCATTCTTTTTAAGAATGACTCCTGCAGTTAGGAGACACATAAGACGTTCTCTAGAAATTTTTATACTAGTTGTGAGTAACTTATTTGTGGGGGCATTATGGCAGACCTTGAGCTGACAGTTGCTTATTTATAGGTACTGTTATGAGGAAAATGAAGGACCTACTACGTGTGCTTGATATGGTCTTCACTCTTCCATTGTATTTCAAGGAGAGTTTGACCATGCTCTTGAGCAGTTGCAAATTCTATTGTAAAGACTGCATTTCAGAGTCTTCTGGCCAGTGTTCAGTATACTCAGACATCATAATGCATCATCTTACAAGCTGCTGGGAGAATGTAAGGAACAGAAATCCCAGGGATATGCTTGGGTTTTCATTTACTAATAGGCATTACTAAAGTAGGTATTTCCTGTTGGTTAGATGAGAACAGTTCAATCAGTGTCAAATACCCACTCTCCTCTACCTAAAAATACAGTTTTTCTCTCCCTTGAACTGGGTTCCCTCACAGAACCAGGTAATCTGTGGAGCCCAGCAGACTTGCCTGGCTATTTTCTGCAGAAGTTGCTCAGCTACAGTGATGCCAGGGAAATACAAGCGTGGGGAAGTGAATGACTGGGTACTAGAACTGTTCGCAAACAAAACAGAGCAATAGGAATTACTCCTTGTATTTGCATATTTGTATCACTTTAAGAGCTGATTCTAACTGAATTATGTTTGAAAGAGTCAAAATAGGACTAATACGCTTCTAAGTAATGGGGAACTCCGTTATGAAGTTGAAATCAGGGAATGGAAAGATGGGTCAAAGTATATGTTGAAGCCTAGGAGATGTGAATCACTGCAGGAAAATCTGGGCTAGTTACTCAATCAGATATATCAGATTCCACTGTGAGTATGGAAAATAATACTCAAATTAAATCTGAAATTGGGGTCATTCAAGACAGGAATTTTCCCCAAAGTGCTGAACCTTTAGCAACAATCATGGACTTAACCAGAGCATTCAAACGTGGGCAGCTTGTAGGATCAGCCCAATTTTAAAGCAACATAAGTAAGGATTAGGATACATAACTTTCCTGTCGCTAAGCTGGGATTCTCAAGTGGTTTTATGAAGCTAAGAATGTGTATTCGAGTTCTCTTTTATCATACGCTATTTCCCTTACAGCACATTTCTTGTATGATTTCTAGAAACAGTTCTATTTTTAGGTATGTTATTTAAAATGTTATACTCGTGGCGCATCCAGGCATTGCTAAAAACTTCTCAAAATGCTTTAATAAGAATGATTTTAAAGCATTTTTCTGGCTTAGTTGCAGCTAGAAATAACTGAAATAAGAGGCCATTAAGAAGCTAGTCACACTTCTTTAAAATTGATACTAAGCTGTTCCAAGCACATTGTGAAGAAAATAACATTTTTTATTTTTTCATTAGAGAATGTGCCTTAAGGAGAATGGATTTTATTGCAGTAAACTAAAACAGTTATGCACCTAATAAATACATAGCAAAACAGGGAGGTAGAAAAAAAAAATCTTAAAGACCTATATACCACGGAGTGTGAAACATTGTTTGAATAACATGACTGGCTTAGTTGCTGTCCATATGAAAGTCTGAGTAGGAACCTGTACTTACAAATGTCTTGATTATGTGTGAGACTCTAAGAAAGAAATGGAAGTACTGGATTACAAAGAAATGAATATTTGACATGCATTTCATAGTTATCTTCTGTAGTTGTCTTTCAATTCCTCCCTCCCTGACGCTTGTTATCAGTAGTAATGCAGACAGGACTGCTCAGCACTGACACGCTACTGAACACAAGGTGCATGTCTATTAAGACTGGATATACAAAACAAGACAGGGAACAGCTTTTTTCTGCCTATCTCAGTGTCACTGCAGTGGCGATACGACACCATTGCGCACTGCAAGTGCTGGGAGGTTTCTAAACCTGAAATTCGGATCCGCCAAGGTGCTTTACTGAATTCCAGTGGCAGGTGCTGCTGCCCTGGTAGCTCCTCCAGCAGGTAGTAGCCTGTCTGTGTTCATGCGCTCTTCTTTTTCTCATCTGCTGCATTGACTTTCTCTCCAGCCTGGGGCCCAGCATTTCTACCAGTGGTGCCTTTGGGAAAGTAGGTGACAGCTCAGTCTGACCCATCCGTAGCGGATGTGTCTCTCTGACCTTATCAATATATAGTAATAGTAGAATCATAGAATGACCAGGTTGGAAGAGACCCACCGGATCATCGAGTCCAACCATTCCCATCAATCACTAACCCATGTCCCTCAGCACCTCGTCCACCCGTCCCTTAAACCCCTCCAGGGAAGGTGACTCAACCCCCTCCCTGGGCAGCCTCTGCCAGTGCCCAGTGACCCTTTCTGTGAAGAATTTTTTCCTAATGTCCAGCCTAAACCTCCCCTGGGGGAGCTTGAGGCCATTCCCTCTTGTCCTGTCCCCTGTCACTTGGGAGAAGAGCCCAGCTCCCTCCTCTCCACAACCTCCTTTCAGGTAGTTGTAGAGAGCAATGAGGTCTCCCCTCAGCCTCCTCTTCTCCAGGCTAAACACTCCCAGCTCTCTCAGCCGCTCCTCGTACTTAATGCTTCCTTAAGTGACTTAATGCTTCCTTTTGCGAGGACATAGGGTTATAACACGCAGGCTTTAGGAATGCCCCCAAGAGAACTGCATTTCCTAGCCAGCACATGTAAGACTACGATGGCCAAATTAACTTTGTGCATTGTAGAAACCTGCTAGCAGTAGGTGAGGATTTTCTGTAGGCGTGCTCCCTGGGGCAAGTCTGGAATGGAACATCGGTGACTGATCCTGAAGGTGTTCTCAAAGTAAACAGCGTGGAGCAGACCAACCACAAAGCAAAGGAGTCTTGATGTCAGCTCGTCCTCCTAAGTGGTCAAACACTACATGAGGTACAGTTTGCTCTGCGTGAGAATCCTAATTACGAGCCTGTTCTTTGCCTTGCAATGGACTGACCAAGCGTAAAGGTCCAGACTGTGCTGGTTTGCGCTTGTTTCCTCAGGCTCTGAAGGACTCTTACGCTTAGACCACACTACAAGGCATGTGTCAAAATCTAGTACAACCTTCAAAAGTCTGTAACGTGGAAAGTGGTATTTTATTTGAGGCAACTGCAAAGTGGTAGGGCTTTCCTTCATTTTTTTTTTTTTCCCCACGTTTAGAGGTTACGCTTTGCTTTGACAAAGCATTTACTGCAGTTTTTGGTTTCCTTTCATATGCAGCATCACTTTAGACACAGAGCAGCCAGTGACAGCCACTCGCACCTCGCTGCATCATGCGGGACACGGTGCAGCAACCGTCCTGCTGTTTCTCTGCTCTAATAAATGAGGAACCTGTGGGTAAATTGCAGCTTGTGGTGCATGATCACGGACATTGTAAGCGGCTGCACCGCAGTTGTCTTAGCAACAGCCACATCCCACAAACTAAAGAACAGCTTCTTAACTCGCAAGCGGATAAAGAGACATTGATGCTTTGTCTCCACATGGAAAAATACATGCACATTTTATTAAGTTTTCTCCTCCCCATTAGAGAGAGTTTAGAGGGAAAGCCTAGGATGAATATACATTTTCTTTTATGATACATGAGCAACTTGCATTCTTTCAAGCACTATGGGACACTGTAGCCAAGAGGACATGCGCACAGTAACCAAAAGCGAAATGCCCTTATGTTATTCTGTCTGAACAAGGATGTACTCTGCATATGAGAAAAATCTTGCCAGAAACCTGATGAATTGCCACAGAGGGGGCTTGTCAGGATTGGCCTCACCCTTAGGCAGCTGATACAAAGAAAAAGGCTCTCCTAAGTGTTACTGGCTTTGGATCGGAGTTATGTGTGTAAAATGAGCTTCTAGAATCCATTCCCTGTGAGTTAGACCCATTGAAATGAAATAATCTTGAAAACTTGAATTATTCAATTGCTTTTCTAATGCGTGTTTTTAAATACGCTGATTGTGTGAGGCTGGCAGCACGGGGCCCTGTAACTGTGCCTGATTCAGCTTTGTGCTACAGTCATGTCTGTTTGCTGTGTTTTTATCCTGCTCTGAAAGGAGAGTGATTGCTCTATCATGACTGGATAATTTTCAAAGATTTTAGTGGGGATTATTAGTTTTACTGCTCTAATAAACGTATAATTAAGCACTGCCTCTGTATTATTGGATCCTGCTTTGCTTTGTACACAACGGATTTACAGCGTGTCAGTAAATATTGAAACTGTGATGCGGTAATGAGGATTTACATAAACCTTCTCTGGGAGGAGGACAAGAGATTTTAATGGGAGACTCGGCTCAAGTGTTGCAGTGGTAGGAAAGTATCTGAATGCGAGGAGCAAACACGGGCTAGTTCATACCTTTCTCCCCCAGGTTATCTAGTTTTGTTCAAGATTTCAGCCTTAAATATAGCCCAGTCTGCACTTGGAGGGAACAGAAGTCCTTCTCAAAGTCTGGGACAGCACTCCCTGACACAAGCCAAGGCAAATGAACATCTAATCTACAATCTAAGAGATAACCTTGGAGCAGGAGAACATATTTGGGAGTGCTCTGCCTCCACTGGACTGTTATGGCTCTATTCAATTTGACATGCCCTGCATTGCCAACTGCATTCCACCAAAGGACTTGAGCTGAGATGTTCAAACCTGACATTTAATTAAACGCACAGTGTACTTCATTAGAAGTGGTGAACCTTTTTCAGGAGGACAAAAAAAAAAAAAACAAACCCAAAAAGCCCCTAAAAGATATTAAATTATCAATCAAACAAATTGCAGTGTAGACAGCATATTTGATGAATGTGTTGTGAAACTCGCT
Source organism: Phaenicophaeus curvirostris (assembly GCF_032191515.1). Taxonomy (NCBI): domain Eukaryota; kingdom Metazoa; phylum Chordata; class Aves; order Cuculiformes; family Cuculidae; genus Phaenicophaeus; species Phaenicophaeus curvirostris. The sequence continues at coordinate 19,084,383 of NC_091405.1, forward strand.
CGTAAAAAGATCTGCTTTCAGCAGAGCTAGTACGTTCACGTTGGTTCATTTTAAGTACTAATCAGCCTTGTGCAATCACATCTCCCTTTTGAGGCTACCTGGGGGAATGGCTGAATTCTAAGGTGCTTTGGAGTGAGCAGGATTGAAAGGTGTCACATTGATTCCCGTGGTGGACTACCCTAATAAGGCTGAGGGATGCTGAATAAAGGTGGGATTGGGGCAGAAGAAAGCTGTTAGTTATGTTTCCAGTCATAACCCTGGCAGCAAGCAGCTGCATGATACTCATATTCACCAAACAAGAGTTCCCTACATAATCTTTCCCTGCACGGCTCATACAGTCATTTGGTTTAAAAACTTAGTTCTACGTGGAGAAAAGATTTATTCAAGTGTAATGTATGTCTGTGTGTGTTTTCATGCCCCTAATAATTGTCGAACCCACCATTGGGATCAAGTAGAAGGAGCAGAAGGATCTCGGCAATAATTAGGCTTTTACCAGCTTCATGGAAATGGGTAACTGAGTAAAAAAGCCCTGTGAACACCCGCACCAAGCGATGGGCCACGGCTGAGAGATGGTGAGAGCAGCGCCCGTTGTGTATTCCAGGAAATGATATTGCTTGGATTAAATTTTTTTTTTTTTCAGAGATTCATTTTTTAAATAAGAGAGGAAGCACTAGGGATCTTTGAATTTAGCTTTGGAATCAAATAATGTCCAGAAGGATATAATTCCAAATATACAAGGCCTTAACTATGTTGTCTCACTGATCCCTTAGTGCTGTTTGTGTGGGTGAGATCACAACTGTTTGTCAGGCTTTCCAGAAGCAAGGATCTAAAATTAGGTTTTGAACTGATGGCTGCTAATTATTGCACACCGGTTTGTTATTTCCCTTTGGTGAGTGGTAGGTGCGCTCTTGGTTCTGGAGCGCTGCCTCTTGCTGATAGCCTGATTGTTATCAAACACGTGAAATAGAAATGAGTCTGGTGGGAGGAAAACGCAAGTGACAGTAAATATTAAGGAAAATTAGACAGCACTTACAGTTGTGTAATTCTGATTTCTGAATTGTGCTGCAGTAACATCTACCCAACCAGCCACCCTTTCCCCTTTCTCCCTCAAACGTTAACATCAGCATTATAAGATAATGTTACTCTAGTTTTTGTCAAATTAAAGTGCTTTAAAAATTTCTTTATAGGTGGTGCTTTGCAGAGTCCATAGAATGAATTATCTAATTATTGTATCATGCCAAAAATGTGAGTTTTATACTAATTATACTCTAGATTCAGTCCCTGGGATTTTGCCATAATTCCTTCTATGGTACTGCTCTCTTGGGGATTGAATCATTTGGCACCTGATCGCACTAATTACCGTTGAACTTTAGAACCTTTAATGCAGTGAAAATTCAAATATTTAACATGCACTGGTATTTGCAGGATGAAAAGGTGGAATTTACATAGATATATGATATCCAATTTCTTCCTGCAGTAATGCCAATAACTTAGAATTAACTCTTATTAATATTTAGTGCAGTAGTAAATGTAAGGAGATGACATTATAACATTATGATTATGATCAATAATATCTTGGCCCTATGTGAGTTTTCCCTCTCTTGTCGTTCTTTGTGTAGCTTGATATGGGAGGGAAAGAAGAAACAATCAACTAATGAACCAGTTTACAAATATTCAGTACACGTGCTGACCTTTAGTTTAAAGGATTGTGAAAGGGAGATTATTGTAATGTCTAAATACAGGCAACGCTTTCCATCCCTATCAATGGCATTGAGAGTTATTTTCTACTCCCTAATTCCTAACAAGAATGACAGAAAAGCTTCTGATGCTTGATGGCATGCAAAGCGATGGGCGTCCTAATCAGTGTGGTATTTTCAACCCTTGTATTTATGTAGGAAACATATTGGTTGTCTCTACGTTAAGTCATTTTGCATTCAACTGCCATCTCCTGTTAGACGTGTACCTCTTGATGCATGGCTGGGAAGGGCTGTTTCGCTTTACGAGCCTCGTTTAGGACAGCATTCTGTTAGAGGCCAAGGCAGATGCTTGATATGCGGAAAAGAAGCAGAGAGGATTTGAGTTCCTCGATCAGAAGTGTGGAGAATGACATTCCCAAGCATCGGATCTGTAACTGGTGGTTTAGATTAACTTTTCCTGACCTGTTTTAGTTACTCTTCCCAACGTGCCACTGAAACTTCTGTTTTACTCACCCTGCTGAAGGCGGCATAAATGCTGCCTTCCGTGTGTTTTGAGTTCTTTGTGGTGTCTCGAAGTACGTTATCAGGAAGGAGAATTATCTTAATGGATTTCTGGCTTAATCATCGGGTTTGCTATCTGCAGGAGGCTTGACTGTTATGGTTTATTCCAAACTTTACTTCTGTTTGTACTTGGCATTGTTCTTGTCTTACTAAAACACTGGAATGGTCCCAGATCTTATCTGTTTATTGCATGAATAATTTCAGCGGGTCATCATTTTCTGACAAAGCAGGCTGTGAAGATTTGCCTGTCGCATAAACCCAAACTTGTCTTTTCCCAGGATTTCTGGCATCAGCACTACCTCTGGGTAAAACCTTATTTTTGGTTTTTTCCTTGTAAAAACATTTGGCATTTATACTAGCATCCATGCTTCAAAGACATCTAATGCTTTGAAGCTAATTCAAGTATTCAGCTAATTCAGCGTGTGTAATAGCTGATCCATTGTAATGGTCCAAGCCTTTCAGATGACTGCTTCATTAAAAAATTTGCTGATCCCTAGAAATAGAGGGAGAGCTCCTAAATCTGTGCACTGCTGCTGTTGGGCAGTCTTTTCTAATGGTTCTGTGACCGCTGCTTGACAAGCTAAATGTGAACTTGACATAGTGTTACACACTCCCTGCTGTCCCTGTGGCCCTGGGGGGGACAGTCGTCCTCACAGAACCTCAGTTCCCCACTATCAGATGAGGATAATGGCCCTTTTTTACCTCATGGAGGTAAAGGTGGCGTCTTGGAGGTTGTGAGGAACTTGGCTGTTGTGCTACGGTGATGCAGAGGAGATAGGAGAAGAAAAATATTCTCTAGTGTCCGTATGTGGGAAGGTGTTTGGAATGTATGCCCGTTACGGAGGCTTTCCATCACCCTGAACAAGCAATAGTGGCAATTAAAATGAAAATTGGGCACAAGGTGCTATTAGTCTTTGGCTTGAAACTCATGAACCTAGGAGAAAACTGACTGCAGCCCCTTTGCAGGACAGGAATGGGGCTGGGCAGCTAAATAAGACCTTATATCAAAGAAAAGTCCTTTACCTGGGTATGTGCTGAATAAGTATTTATTAATTGCAACGTTCCAAGTACATATAAGTAATTGGTAATGCAGCATAGATGCTGCTGACATAGTGCTGGTCTTGGAATAAATTTTCAAGAGAAAAGTCAACAGAAAACTGATGAGATTTAATGAGTGAGCTGTGCCAGACGCGTATTGTAGAACTGTTTGCCTACTGTGCATATATAGCTTTATCCTAATCACTTCTTCACCAAAAATATTCATAAATACGCTCTTCCCACACTGCAAATTATGGTATGCATCCACATAAAGACTACAGAAATCAGGCATGAAAACTCCTTCAGCTGCCAAGGACAAGTTTGTGGTTTTTTTTTTTTTTTTTTTTAAAAGCAATTCCTTATGAAATATTTGGGCTGCTTCACAAGAAAAACAGAATTAGTCGACAGGTAATCAAACAGGTCTCCTGCCCCAGCCTCTATGGTGGTGAATGCTTCAGGTGAGCCAGGAGCCATGGCCTGAAGGGAACCATGAGGCGCTTGCCCTCCCACCGATGCTATCGCACCCCCCGCCACCTTCTTGCAGTTGCTTAATTCTGGATCTGTGCAGGAATTGTGGTTATTTTGCACTAATGACAAGGAGAAAAATGCTGTATCTTTAGGTGCTCTTAACTGCATCTAAGGTTCAAATTTAGCATCTAAGCTTGCTAACTGCATTTCACTGTCTTTCTGCTGTCCCCTGACAAACTGGAGGGTCTGCCTATAGTTACTCATACACTTGATGCTCTGTCACTTTGCTCTTCCTTGCCTTCCCCAAGCTGGGCTAATTGGACACCTCTGAAGAATGCAGGGAGTATTCTGGCTTTTGAAAATGTTCTCCTTCTCAGGCTGCTTTCCAACCTTTTCTTCCCTGCTTAATGACCCATTAAAAAAAATTTCCAATGAAATTCATAGACTAGATTTACATAAGATCATTAGAGTATTCCAACTCCTTTACTTTAAAATATTCATGGCAGTCTCACATTGCTGGCTTCACAGAACCAATTTCAGGCAAAACTCCCATCAGCTCCACTGTATAAGGATGGCAGGGTAGAGCTCTAATTGTCAAAAACTCAAAAGCTTCAGCTTTGGTAGCTGTACTCCATGTCAAGTACCAATTCAGACAGTGCTTCATTGTGCATTCTGCTCACTCCCTGGAGTTGGGGAGAAGCAGCTTTAGATGCTTTTTATTGTCCCCAGTCTTTGAAAACAAATTGCAAGAACTTGCTGACATGTATCTCAGCCTATGAAGGCTTTTCTGTATATCAGCCGTGTGTAAAACTTCACTGGATTTGCAGCTTGAGAAGTAAAGCAGTATGTGCATCGTTATATCAACAATTCTGTGCAGATTTGTAGCTCGCTTTGTTATAATACTTGCTTTGGAAAATTTTGGAATGGCAAGAGATGGTGCCCTGAGAAAGAGTGGCTTGATTTGTGCACAAAAATGGTAGGAAATCAGAGAATCATAGAATGGTTTGGGATGGAAGGAACCGTAAAGCTCATCCAGTTCCACCCCTTGCCATAGGCAGGGACACCTCCCACTGGATCAGGGGCTCCATCCAACCTGGCCTTGAACCCCTCCAGGGATGGGGCAGCCACCCCTGCTCTGGGCAACCTGGGCCAGGGCCTCCCCACCCTCATCATGAATTTCTTCCCAATAGCTAACCTAAATCTTTCCCTTCCAGTTTAAAGCTGTTCTCTCCTGTCCTATCACTCCCTGCCCTTGTAAAAAGCCCCTCCCCAGCTTTCCTGGAGCCCCTTTCAGTGCTGGAAGCTGCTCTAAGGTCTCCCCAGAGCCTTCTCTTCTCCAGGCTGAACAACCCCAGCTCTCTCAGCCTGTCCTCAGAGCAGAGGCGCTCCAGCCCTCGGATTGTCTTCGTGGCCTCCTCTGGACTCATTCCAACAGTTCCATATCTTTCTTATGTTGGGGATTCTAAAACTGGCAACAGGACTCTTTATATGTGAGGTGCTTCTTAGCATAAGCAGGGAAGGTCTTTTCTTCAGCAGCAGTCTAAACAGTTTCTCTGGGAAGCAGTAGTGGGGACATCATCTCAGTGCCCAGACTGGCAGGGAGGAGAGCACACATGAGCCCTGGGCTTCAAAGGCTCGCTCAGGGGTCGCAGCAGAAGAGTTTGAATTCTCTGCTTTTGCCAATAAGCTCTATACTCTAGATAGGCAGTGACTGCAGCAGCTGCCAGCAGTAGTAAACGTGCCGTGGGCGTCCCCGTGGAATCGCACGAACAACACTGGCCCTCGTTCTTGAAGTGTGTGCCAGCTCGACAGCGCGCGGGCCCTCCAATTCCCTCTTCAACTGCTTCCAGTGTTTGTGCCCAGTGACTCCAGACCCAGAAATGTTTCACTCGGCATTGCACAGTCCTTCCTATTCCAGTCTTCCTGGCTTCATCAACAACCCAAGATGCAAAGAAAAGTCTCTGGGGAAGAGTATGATGTAAAATGTCCCACTACCTTAAAAATTTATTACTGAGGCGATTGTGCTTGGATATATTTTTTAAAATGGAAATGAATAATTTAAGACTGTTTAAAATATATGAATGTAACTTTAAATTAATCAGGTTTTTGTGTACATTGCTTGGCAAATAAAACATGTCTCAGGGGGTTTTGTTTTGTTAACAAAACTCTCTTCCCCTTTCTTTTTTTTTACCACAGATGCATCTTTTGAAAAGGCTTTTAATAACATTTCCATAAAAGTGAAGCATGCCCTTCATCCTGCCTCCAAACTCAGGCATTTTAAAGCAAACAGACGCTATTAGCAATTTCAAAGGCAGATGAAGTAGAGCTGTGTCTCAGCAATTACCCGAGGCAGAGGGAAGGTTGCTCAGTGAGGGCAAAGACCCCCAGCCCTGCCGAGCCGGCCTCTGGCTGTGTCCTGGGGGCAGCCGCTCCGCAGGTGATGCAGGAGCTGGTGGCAACTGGGAGAAGCAGGGGAGATGCTGGAGTGAACTGAAATGGTCCCCTCGAGCTGCACACATGGGTGAGCAACCGGCTGTGGAGCTGGCAGATTTGGGAATGGATACAATTTTATTTGTATAGGGTGTTTGTGCCTTTTCCTAGAGAAGCGAACTCTAGATAGCTGACAAAACATATTTTAATGCCTGTGATAATGGATGATACCTTGAGAACACATTGGTTGGTCAGAAGCTCAGCTTCCCAAGGTTACTCTGTCTCTTTTCTAACAGTGTGAATACTCAGGGCTAACTTGCCCTCTGAGGTCCAGCAGATGCAGGCTCCTGCTCTCAAACACATCTACAACAACAGTGTCCCTTTGCAAAAAGAATTAAATACCCATCGAGTCAGAAAGCATGTGGCTGACAAGGATGCGCAAAGTTCAGACCACCCCCCGTTGGGTTTAATTTGGTGCAAGGACAGGATCTTAGGTTATCTGTATCCCACAGGAATGCCACATCTGCCACGGCAGAGAGTCTTCTCAGCCCTCTCTTCTCCTCAAGTTGTCTTTTGGGGTGTAACAAAAAAAAGTGCGTTTTTTACAGTGATTGTCAGAAGTCAAAGCAGGAGCTTACCTGCTGTAGTTCTACGGGGGTAGATTCTAAGCAGTAGATTCTGTAGCTCTAAGCAGTGAGATTGTAATGAACTCGGCAGCTCTCAAAGATAGCTTCATACTGAAAGGTAGCTGTTCTGTTTTATCTCAGCAGCTTAAATACCAAGGTTATTCATACAACCTTAAACTTTATTTTCCATCTGTCTGGTATCAGGACTCATTCCTTATCAGGGTTTTAAAGACATTGTTCAAAAACCTCTACATGTATGGAAATTGAGTAGCACGTGTAGGATAGGGAACTACTCAGATTGTGGGTACCACCAAAGATTTAAAAAGCTAAATTATATTGATTTGCCTGTATTTGACAGAGATCATAGTTCAGCTCCCATAGGGAATGAAAGGTAAGAATTAGGCCCTTAGAAATTAGTTCTGGTAACTTATGAGGTACTCTTATTAAGCTGCATATTTCTGATAGTATCTGATGAATGAGGTTATTGGATCAGTTGAGCGCAAGAGTTGCAACGCATGACAATGTAGGAGAGGTATTTCTGCTGCTCTCTGTAGAGCATTCTGGTATTTAGATGGAAGCAAAAATGAGCATATCTATAGATCGCTAGGTAGGAAATGATTAACTGTCAATTATGTGGCTTGGTTAATGCTGGGACACCCCATCTTCTGTTACTGTTCACACAAGGTCTGATGTATTATTGATTTATTTAGCGTTTTGATATTAGCAAATATTTATGTCTAGAAGATGCTGTCTGGAATGTAAACATGGAACACAAGGGTTTGTACAGACGACATAGGACAGGCAAATGCTCTTGGCTAACAGAGTGTGTCTGACTGACACTGCGTGTTTGAAATGAAACCATAGGGGTGGACTGGAATTCTTAAAAACAAACAAACAAATAAATCTATTTCAGAGCACATAATTTCTAATGTGGAGGCAGAAGGAACATTTCCTTGTAAAGCTGGCTGATTTGTACAATGTACCCTGCACTCTGAAAAATGCACAAACAATTCTCTGCATCAAACTGTTTGACAAGCGGAGCAGTAATATTTGGCATTATTTGGTAATTTACCCATTTTCAATCAGAAGTTACAACTGTTTACGGAACTTAAGCAGTGAGCTATGAGAAGACAAGTATCCATCTGGGAGCACGGTGGAAAAAACAAAACGATGCATTTAAAATATTATTTAATATGAATTAATTCTAAGCCAAGTGTGACAAACAACAAATGCCAACATCTCATTCTATCTTGTAGCACTGACTTGTAAACCATAATCACATCTGTTGTACTAGTTTTTGCAATAAATATGCTTGTGATGAATGATCACATCAAATTTTAATAGCTTTCCTAATGTTCGCGGAAGGATTGCATAATGAGGTTACCTTCTCTTAAATTTACAGTGCGAAAAACGTGGTGTGCAGTGGACTGACAGAAGTCAGCCTCCTATCAGAAGAACAACTGCTATATGACTACTTTGCTGCAGCAACAGAACAGCGAAGCTGCAAGCAGGAGAAACAAAGCTTCCCAGAGAAATCTCCTTTATGAGGGAGGTAAGGGCGGTGACTGTGATGTAAAGCAGCTTCTTTATAACTTTTCACTACAGTTTAGTTAACACGGTGTATGTCAAAACTAAGCAAAAGACAACAGCAAAACAAAATCAGGAGAACAACAAAAGTTAATGTCTCCTACTCTTGTCTACACTCAAATCGCTGCTTCTTGCACAATCAGAAATGTTTCTGCACTATATAGACTACCTATACAATCAATGCCTCATTTTTTTTTTTTTTAAATGAAATCATACGTAGGATCTATCACAGGACCAAAATACCAAGACAATATTTGAATTTAGTTAAGTGCTCTCACATCTTCAACAAAAGTAGTAAGAGATCGTCTGCTGACACTGAGTGCAGGGGCAGGGATCACACAGGCTGCCTCAGAGGGTACGGGCGGTTTACGAGAATGTGGCTGTGACCACATGCTGTCCTGTCTCACCTTCTTGTGTGTTTGACTTCCGAACAATACATGATTCACCTGTGGTGTATGGTTTTTGATTTTCTGTAACGTACAGAATTTAGAACAACTTTCCTTATGTCTTTCAAATTTAATGCTATGTGGGCAATTTTAGCCCTTGTCAGAGACTCTCTGATAGTCTGAAAAAGGTCTCCCATTAGGAGATGTCTTCTAGCCAGGCTGGAGGCTAGGATGAGCACTTTGCTAGCACATTTCCCTGACTATCAGCGCACGCTGCTTCAGAGGATCTTCTATCACCCTTAGCGCAGAGAAAATGAACAAGGATAACTGTGTGTACTTTGTGGATCAGATTCTTATCTCTCTTGCAACAGTTCATATCTAGTTATTTATGCTGGTCTGAAAGAGATGACAATCTGGTGGCTTGCTCTATGCTATGCGCTATTAGAAGAAGCTGAATTACCCAGCAATTTGGGTTCTGCTGTCTTTGTCACAGAGAATCTTTAGAAATGGTGTGTTTACAGTTCAGCAATTCACCCATGTGTTATTTAGGGGCTGCAGTAATGCTATAACAAAGTATGAGAGCAAAGATCAAAAGCTGGTGCTTGAACCCTGTGATGTACCCGCTTTATAATCCTGGAAAGACTTGCTTCTTTATAGTTTTACATGCAGAAAAACACTGGGCTTGGAAAAGAAATACTCAGGTAGAAAGCAAAAGAGAGCATCCTGGGGTTCTGTAAAATGCTGAGGAAAAGTCAATGTTACCTTGTTCCATCATTGCTTAAATATAATATCAAAATACATCATAAATGATAAGATTATATTTCAGATTTGGATTCTTCAAATACTTAGTTCAAAACATAAAAACAGTGTAAAAACTATCAAGTATGAAAACTGTACGATTAATTTAGAGGCTACAACAAAGCAAAGAGGTATCCTGCCACGGAAAAGGGACCACACAGCAGGGAATTCATGGTGGCAAATACCTCTGCATACAGCTCGTGGGTCAGGGCAGGAATGCCACTTCTAGGACTGTGGAACTGCCTTTCATCCATTGTCCAGAGACACTGCAACGCACTCCACAAAATCTATGCCCTGGCAATTAAGCTAATTAAGCAGGCGTATTATTTATCAACCTGCTGATTAAATCCATTCAGTTCTAATGTGTTAGGGGACAAAAGACCCCTCACTTTCGCTTTAAAGTTTGATTCGTTAATGTGTGCAGGCTCATGCAAACTGCAGGGACACACATGGCTTTCACTCCTGTATATCGTCAGGTACAGTAAATGGCACAGCCCGCTGGTAAGCGTGTGTATCCTAGATTTCCCTGAGGCCCCACTCTTCTCTTAAGGACTTATTTTGACTTTCCAAACCACTGAACTGCTCTGACTAACCAACCTGATTTAAATTAACCTGACAGATGTGACAATCTCCTCCTTTTTGCAGCCCCAAACCCAACTCAATTCTGCAGCAGCAACTTCTTTATACATTTAAAATGTTATGGAAAGCCACTGATCTCTTCGAACAGGGCTTGCTGGCAAACCTGATGTGCTCAGGGGGATCCCTTTGGCAGGAAAAGGCTGGCTTTGGCCAGGCTTGCTCTTCCACCTCAGCTCCAGACTGCACATGGAGGGCCAGGATGGGAAGATTCTCTGTATCAGCAAGCAGCCTCGACTGCCAGCTTTGGGGCACAATGGAGTAATTTGCAATTGTGGCCCTACTGCTTTAGCAGATGGGGGGAGCACAGAGATATCCCATGGATGGGATTGCTTTTCAGGTGGGGAGGTCGGATGGAAAGGGACCAGATGTACCAGGGTGAACATGGGAGGCTTAAAAAAATGAGGCTTGGGGTTCTAGGAAGGAGAGGAAGGCATATGGAAATTATCTGGAGGGGGGAAGCAATGGCCTAATATCAATAGGTTGAAATCTTTAGTGGTTTCCCTGCTCATTTGATGTGTGTCCTCGTGTCATGGCTTGCCACAGAGGAAAGCAGCATCCTGTTACTACCAGCTAAGGGATCTCCTGCTTAATTTTTTTTTGTTTTAGCTCAGTGATGCCAAAACTCCAAGAATTAAACTCTGTTGCGTTACCTATCAACCACCTTCCCATTTAAATTTCATATACTGCCTGTAGGGTGACTTGTTGAAGTCACCCGAGAGTGGCCACGTGAGCCTTTCCCGCAGCATCTGGGCTGGGGACTCGGCAGGTTTAGCTCATTATTTTGGTGCCAGTTGGGAGTGCCGGCACCGTGCCGCGTAGCACCAGCTCTCTTTCTTTAGGAAGGGACGTGAAATGATTGATCAGTGCTGAAAGCATTTGCGTACGCTTCCGGATCGCTTGTTACTTTGTTCTGTATCTCGCATTATCAGGAGCGTGGTGCTGTTAATTGAGCTACCTCGTGCTTGTTTATAAGTGAATCGAGAGCGTCTAACCAAAATAGTTCATACTTCTGCTTTGGCATTCTCCACAGATGGACTGAGGGAGGTTTGTGATGCAAAAGCATTAGGACTAAAACCAAGAAGAGAAAACATGTTAGCAGCACTGTCCTCAATCATTTGATGAGGATTTTATATCCTTGACTATCCTGTACATTGTCTGAGTGTTAGTGTTCTGAGCTTAGGCTGACCCTCAGGTCTTCAGCTTAGAAATGTCAGGACATTGTCTTTGGGAGCAGAGGGTCAGGTGTGAGTACCTTTCAACACTGAGAGTAAATGGCAAATCTTTTTAACACCAGCACTAGCCCTTTACTAGCAACAATGCCCCTTGTTCAGCAGAATATACACCTGATTTCAGCTGAAACCAAAATTGGAAATGTTGACTTGGCAAAATTGCCTCCCCCCAGCTAATTTTTTAAAACTGCTGGATCATCCTTCCAGTACAGAAAGGGGCTCCAGGAAAGCTGGAGAGGGGCTGAAGATCAGGGAGTGTAGGGGTAGGGATGAGGGGGGATGGTTTTAAGCTGAAAGAGGGGAGATTGAGATGAGAAATGAGGAAGAAATGTTTTGCTGTGAGGGTGGGGAGGCCCTGGCCCAGGCTGCCCAGAGCAGGGGTGGCTGCCCCATCCCTGGAGGGGTTCAAGGCCAGGTTGGATGGGGCTTGGAGCCCCCAATCCAGCGGGAGGTGTCCCTGCCCATGGCAGGAGGTGGAACTGGATGGGCTTTGAGGTCCCTTCCAACCTCAACCCTTCTCTGGCTCTATGATAATTTATTTTGAAATAAAAACAAACAAAAAAAATAATTACCCCAACTAGAAATTCTCAGCATGGACAATTTTAAAGAACGTATTTGAAGTTTAGCAGCAAAAGTACAAGATCTTCCAGGGCAGTGCTGGGTAAACACAGTGATGTACTCATCTTCACATATCCCTCAGTTTCAGAGAAGACCAGGTGACAAAAATTCTTGCAAAATAACCTCATTATCATACATAACCTGGTTCAAGATGGAGAATTTGTGGATCTTGTTGCTTTATCTACCTGCGTGGTTCAAGATAAAATTGTTTCTACATAATCAGAAAGTAGCTTAGAACCCCCTTGTACTAGGGTACGGAACTGGGATTGTGGGGTTCTTGACAGTATTTTTGCTTTCCCACAGATTTTCTCTATAAAGTGACCAAAAGACTCAGTATCGCATCCTTCATTGGTAACGTGGGGCCACTTGTAGCGTGGTTGGAGGCTTGAGTCGTATTTGCAAAGCACCTGAAGACTCTCTGGAAGTGCTGTTAGCACATAGTACTGGTATTAATTATTAAATCATAATTGGGCTCTGTGGATGTCTCACAGCTGGCACCTGCATGGTCAGGAATTTGGGGTGGCTTGACAGAGCACGATGTTTCAAGGTTGATAATTTGACCAGGGAGGACTTTGGAGATGTTTGCGGACTGAGAACAGATTCTGGCTCGGTGGATTGAGAATAAAACTCCAAAAAGATTTTGAGAGATTTGGGATATTGCTGTGTAACTGGAGTAGATACACATGAAATCCCTCTGTACGCTCCAAAAGCGTGCTGCTGTGAGAGGTTTTTCTTTGTGCTAGTGCTGTACTGCCCCGAGCTGATCTGTTCTACAGGCATGTCTGTAACCACCAGGCAGATAAACCTGTGAGGGCTATGTTCCTTTGGAGCCAGCTCAACTCAATACATAACACATCTTTTAGAAGCCTCCTCCTTTATATATATATATGTGTGTAATGGAAAAGTGTTAAAGTTCTTCTGCTCTCAAAACTGTGGGAAATCTGAATGTTGGACTGTGCTTCTGGTATTAGGTATTGTTGTATTGATTATATTTTAAAAGAAAAGTTTCCTTTGGACAAATAAGAATATGTTTCAGTGTTTCAGATGAGCTGTGAGTTTTAATGCCATTGTTTTTTTAAAAAATAACGTCTTCTACAAATTTAATTTCTGTTTCTAGCTACACAGTGCAGTAAACAAGAGAGTAACTGATGAGTTCCAGCAGGTACCCTGTGCCTTAGGTTCTTTCTGTGTGAAAGCTGGAGAGAAATATTTGCTTCACATATACAGCAGAAGCTTAATTCATTTATATGTGGAGGGTGTCAGCTCTCTGGATGGAAGGGCAAATATTCGTATTTCAAACTCATATTAAAGAAAGAACGCTTTTAAAAATCTTTTTTCTCTGTAATGTGTGATCTGTTGAGAAACACTTTTCTCCCAAGCAGACGGATGGAAGGTTCTGCATCCGTGCTATTGCAGCTCATCGGGGGAGTGAAAGCTGATCAGTGGCTCTTGTGGTGAAAACCAATGTTTGTATCTGCAGCTCAGTAAGGATATTGAGTAAATACTTTACAGAGAGATGTGGAATGATAGCAGCTGCCACTCAAAGCCTGCAGTAGTTTGTATTGCTAGGAATATTTTTGCAGGTCAGTTTAGTGGAAGCAGTACTAATGGACAGAAATTTAAACATAATTGTACAAGTGACTGTTATGCAGATTTCTCCTTTTTTTTTTTTTTTCTATTTGAAACTGCCCTCTGAGCAACTTTCTGATACCAGAGCCGTCTAACATCTCTAAATGTTGCTGACTGAGAAAACAAACACCACTGTCACATTTGGAAAGTCAAAGCAGAAAAGTGTCTCATTTGTAGAGCGATTCATTTCGATTTTCATCTTGCTGCTGTCACTGAGGATACATGAACAACAGCAGTTGGTATTATCAGGAGACCTGAGCAGACCTGTTTCGTTGGCTGACTTGACAGCTGTTCCGTGAAAGAGATTCATGCTCACAAAATCAAAAAAGTATGAAGACCAGATTTTCTTCTTAACCCTTTCTTGGCTCACTGTACCTGGGGTACGCTTTCATAAAAAATTGACGGGAAGGGTTGGGTGGCTGTGGAAAACAGCAGAAGGGTTCCGTTTGGCAAATGACCCAGCTGTCTGGGGAAATTAAACACAGGGACCTAATTATCCCGATACTGCAAGCAGCACATAGCAGAGAAGAGATTTACATTATGGAATCACAGAATGGTTTGGGTCAGAAAGGACCTCAAAGCCCATCCAATTCCACCCCTGCCATGTGCAGGGACACCTCCCACGGGATCAGGGGCTCCAAGCCCCATCCAACCTGGCCTTGAACCCCTCCAGGGATGGGGCAGCCACCACTGCTCTGAGCAATCCAAGCCAGTGCCTCCCCACCCCATAGTGTAGAATTTCTTCCTTCTGTGTAATCTAAATCACCCCTCTTTCAGTTTAAAGTCGTTGCTCCTGTCCTGTCCTATTATTATTCTGAATGTTGCTTTTCTTAGGCAACCTGGATCCTTTTGTCAGGCAACTCCTCTTTCCTTTGAATCAGCAAGTACACTAATATTTAAATGCTTTAAAAACTGTATTTCCCTTCAGCTTTCTGCTTGCTAGTTTTGAAAAAAACATATTATTTTAGAAGATGTAATTGCCAGGCAGTTGTGTTTTCTGAACAGTAAGGATCTCCTATTATAGAGGTTTTAACTTGGCTGTTTTGAGATTTAGTTCCTAATACAGTATCTGCCTGCATGTTGACCCCTTGATACCAATGAGATTTATGCAGCAGATGAGTTTGTCTCAGTTATTTAGACAAGAGGAACTTTAATATCCATTTGTCTGATATGAGTGGTTCTGGTTGCTCTGCACTAACGTGCATTGGTGACACCGTTTTGTTTAGCTCCTGCTGCGAAACTCTGCAAGTTCATCATACGTTACTACGAGGTGCTGTTTTATAGACAATGGGTAATAAAAGACTGGAAATGAATCTCTGAGAAAGTCAAACCTGATATAAAAGTGCGCTCCGGTACAAATACATTCACCTACACCAGAGGGATGCCAGGTCTCAGGGAGTGTTTGGCTAGGGTTACAGAGTTTGGTTTGGACTGAACTGAAGACAAAGCATAAAATAACTGCAATGTGTGAATGGAACT
Organism: Phaenicophaeus curvirostris; assembly: GCF_032191515.1. NCBI lineage: Eukaryota > Metazoa > Chordata > Aves > Cuculiformes > Cuculidae > Phaenicophaeus > Phaenicophaeus curvirostris. The sequence continues at coordinate 19,099,568 of NC_091405.1, forward strand.
AGGGCTGTGCCTTCCGTTCACCCAGCCAGCATTCCCGGGTCTCTCTTTCCAGGTCTGCTGGAAGGTGCTGTAGCCCCACTCCGCGGCTGTGGGGCCCTCGCTGTGGTCAGGCAGAGGCACAGGGTGGGAGCTGCTCTGGTCTGCAGTCATTACTGTGGTCATGATTAGTCATTTAAAACTAATCACCCATTTATCTGGGAGCAATGTCTTGGATTGCCTCTATATAAAGCTAATTTAATGATTTCATTAATTATAGATACTCTGCTAAGGCTGTGACTTTGACGTTTAGGAAAGCTCTTTGGAGATCATGCTCAGAGATTTTGTTGGCTCTTGTGGATTTTCCTGCCCTGGGACACGTATAACTATGGCATTTGGAGATTGTTTTGTTGGATCTTGGATTCTCCTGCTCTGGGACATGTGTAACTATGGTATTTGCCTTCACAGTTGGACGTGAAACCGAGCCTCGCTGAACTTTTTCTTTTGACACGAGTGTGAGCGCAGGCTTTGCAGTGCAGCGATGAGCTCCATCTGTGCTGCACAGAAAAGCACAGGATCACTTCACTCACCACTAAAAGCCATGGACAGGAGAGTCCTTGCTAGCAAGCACCATTTCCATCAGTATGTATTTACAGAAATACATACTAAACACTTTTCTGGGCAGTACATGGCAAGTCCATCAGCTTGTAGGGAGGCACAAATGACACTCGTTTGAAGCGATGCCCATCAGTCATGAATTCATTGCTCATAAGTCAGGAGCCACGGTAAATACTGCCCTTTTTCACAGGACATGTTCTGTCTGGCATAGCTGCTCCCCAATCCACACTCAAACTGCAGAGCACAAGCAGGCTGCGTTCCTCCGGGTGTCTAATACAGAACTAGCCATGTCACACTTGTGCTGCTGTCACAGGAAAAGAAATGACAGAGCTAGACTTTCAGATGGGGCTGATGCCTTCTTACTGTTCTCAACAATGGAACCTGATTTTTGGAATTAGCTGAGGGCTGCAGCCTGGACTGTTTTTACTGCAGATGAGTCCAAGCAAGAGCTCTCATCTTTTCCTGTTCATTACTGAGCCAGCACACCATACAAACAGCCGCTCCTCATTACCAGCTTCACCCCAGCAAGTGTTGCTGAGCACCCAAACCCCTTTGTTTATTGGGTTGCTTAGGAGATGTGGTGACTTTAAGCAGTGAATGGCTGTGTTCGGATGTGCTGCCGTATTATCTTCTTATCTGCCTTATAAGACCGAACAATGAGGTTGGAATATGAGGGATGGAGAAACGGAAGGGAACAAAACTGCTGGCTGCTTTGAGAAATCTGTCTTTTCAAAGTGAGCCTCAGCTTAGTTCAGAAGTCATCCATCTAACTTTGTTTAAGCATGTAAGCATAGCTAATTACTTCAAGCTTAGCATGGATCGAAGAGCTTCCTAGAGTCAGACCTGCAGTCGGCCATTATCAACTTGAATTACCAAATGCTGTGTGTTTTTAGCTAGGTTTAAGTGCTCATCCCATTTTTTTTCAGCCCAAAGACCCTGACACAATTTGCATGTTGGTCCTATTGCTGACTTCTAGCAAGTTTTTCACAACCTGGGAATTTCGGGGGGGTGGGAGAGGCAATCTGCCTGTGCTTGTACTACAGCACAGTCTTCATTTTCCATCAAGCACTGCCTTTTTTGTCATTTAAATGCAGATTTTGGTTATCAGTTCTTCTGTGTCAAGAGCCCGTGTGTGCACGTGCCCAGAGAGGTGCCCAGAATCTGGCACAGTCCTTGGTCTGCACATTGGGTAGAGGAGGACTGGATTGCCTCCCTGAGCTTGTAGATTTGGTAGCAGTGGTGCCTCAATGTTTTAAACAACGCTGTCTCTTCCAACTCTTTTTTAATGAATAAATTATAAGTTAATTAATTATGTGATTTTATCCCATTTCCTCTTAAAAGCAGTCCCGCTGAGATTTTAACATGTGGTTACAGTGAAGTCAAGGTGTTTTAAACAAAGCCATTCCTTCCAACTCTGTTCTTCTATTAATAACTTATGAACCAATTAATTACGTTTTCAAATCCTTCCTGAAAACTACTGTGCTAAGGCAATTCTATAAATACTTTGTCCTATGCCGCTTGTAGTATGAACCGATAGTTTAATGCTGAGCCTCTGATTTTTTTTTTGTAATATATTACAGAATTATAGGATGATTATAAAATTATTATTAGGAAATAGTAGTGATCATCTGGGTCTCTTTCCTTGAGAACAGCATTTGCTCAGGATGCGCTTTCTTATTATTTGATTTGCATAGTATGAATTAGGATTTTAAATTCCTTTTATACCTGTTTTGTAGTATTTGTTGCATCACATAATGACTACAGACATAAGACATTAATCTGTTTTTTCTGCTAAAATATATTAATTTTAAACTTTTAGACATCAAACACTGTGTGAGATGGTGAACATGAGTGTGTTCTGTAAGTAGGGACTGAAGAAAGAAAAACAACCTCCCCCTGAAATTGCCTGGAAATAAATTGCTGAAGCTGAATGAGCAATAAATACTTCATTAGCATTTTTGTAAAATATTTACCTAACCTTGACTATGTATAACAGTCTCTACAATGTCTCACACCTGTAGGATCCAGCACTTTGCTCTTCCTACCGTAAAATAAAGCAGCTTTGTGAAATGCATGGATTATAAATTATTTGTTTTCTGATTCTTGTTTTCTCATCCCTTGTCCTTTAGCACTGTTTAAACACAATCAATTGAAAGATGTGCTGTAGTCTCTGGTTTAGTGGTGATGCAAACCTGTGCTGTCTGGAGCTGAGAGTAATTGGTGCAAATGCTTCTTGTCCTGCTGCTCTAGCAGCCACTTGTCACTGAGGAGGGCATCAGCTGGCCCTCACCTCTGCCTGAGGAGGAAAATTCCAGCCGTATTGCTTTTCACTTGTTTATCGGGATCAGATCATGGAATCACGGAATCATTTAGGTTCCATTTTGAAGGGGAATAGGAGAATTTTCCTTCTGTATTCTCAGAAAATTGGAATCTCCTCTTTTCTTCGCAGAGAACAACATGAGTGTAGTACAGTTAGTTGGAGTGGGGCAAGCCAGCTGAATGAATCAATCCGTAATTGCAGAAAGGTTGGTTCCTGAAGGTGAAACCCGGGAGGTTGGTAGCCTGTGGAGCACCTCCAGTGACATTGTTATTTCCCTTGTTTTCTGAGAGAATGCCCAACACATTCAAAAGCTGAACATTAATGCTTGTTGATGGTTTCGACTCATAGTCTTGCTCTCTGTGTTGAACAGGAAAGGGGGAAATAAGAAAATTAATTTATCCCTTAATACCTCCATGCACTGTGCTATACTTGCCAAAATGCAGAAGTTCTGCTTTCAAAGGGTAGAAAAATGAGATAGTTAATATATTGGCAGGGGAGTATATGAGCAGCCAACACACTATAGACCTTGTTGAGCCCTTTACTATGCCACGAAAAAGCTGCAAAGCTTTCAGGTGGGGACTGCTGATCTTTTAAGCATGTAAAATGTGACATAAATCCATTTCCAAACTGTGTATTCTGGAGCACCTCTGCTGTGAGGCCAGGCTGAGAGAGTTGGGGTTGTTCAGCCTGGAGAAGAGAAGGCTCCAGGGAGACCTTAGAGCAGCTTCCAGGGCTGGATGGGGCTTGGAGCCCCTGATCCTGTGGGAGGTGGCGCTGCTGGTGGCAGGAGGTGGGACTGGATGGGCTCTGAGGTCCCTTCCAACCCAAACCATTCTGTGATTCTTTGATTCGAATACTTTGGTTCCTATAGGAAAACTGTGCATTTTCAAAAAGCAAGACAAAGCAATAGAATCTATTACCTGCTTGGTTATTAAATGTGATTCCGGCCTGTAAATCCAGTTTATTGATGTTCAATTACGTTTTATCATTTAACAGTTCTGTGTCCTTAAACGAACGCTAAAAATAGTAGTGAAAAGCTGCGAATATGCTCTAGTAGCTCAAAAAAAAAAAAAAAAAGAATCACAAAGTACTCTGTGCTTTGTTACAGTGAGTCTCATTTCTAGGTATTATCATGGAAATGCAAGTTACTGTTAAAACTACAGGGTAATAAATAGAGAGCAGGTGGGAAAAGACATCCTGCGTCTGATGATTACATGTGTTACTGTAGCAGTTCTGAGATTACTTTAATAATAGAGAAGGTTGCAGCCTGCTGAGCAGATGTGTGACGATCCGTCCTTGACCACGCACAGAACATGCCCAAGCATCTTGCTGCAGCCCTGAGCTTCGCACAAGGACAGTTGGCTGCTAAAAATATCTGAAGAGATAACAAACTGCAATATTAATATGTTGTGGGCTGCGATGATTCTGTGCACGCTGAACAGCACTGCCATGCAAATGATAAAGTTCCAGAAGGAGAAGGGAAAATTAATTCTCATATTGCCACATCGAAATGGCTTAAATATGCACCGAAGCTATTTTTGGTGACCAGACAATTGCCTCCTGTATGGCTCTCTGAATGTGAGCTGACAGCCTGCGACGGGAAAGTGCAATGCAATCATTTTTGGGCTGGAGCCAGGCATATCAATCGAAACATGGCTCCTCCATAGCAGCTCGGCGAAAGAAATGCAGAACGAGCACGTCATTTTATATTGAACAGAAGGCTAAGAGTTTAATGACTGTTCGGGGACCTCAGGCAAGACTTCCATCAACATAGTTAGCCACCGTTGTTTCCAAAGGAGCCGTGAAGTAAACACTAAAGCTGTAAGGATTTACTGCGTGTCCCCTGGCCCGTGTGAAGGCTGGCAGCACGTCGACATGTGCTGTTTGTTAAATACAGCAGAAAGCTTTGCTTTTGTACCACTGGTGACATTTATGAAAATTAGGGGCCCCAGTTAAATTCATTTTAGGATTGTAGAAGGTCTCCTACTGCTGCTGATAGACCTTCCACATTACTGGTGCTTACGTCTTCCACCCAAAGTTTTAAGTCAGCGTGACATTGTTGTGATGTGATATGATGTGATAAAAAGTGTGAGGGAGTTCTTCCTTTGGCCTTGAGCACATAGACTGGGAAGCAGGGGAGCCTGTCAAATTGCATTTGTGCAAGGATTGAACTGCTGAAAAAAACAAGCAAAAAAAATCAGTCGATATTATAATCTGTGTTGCGTTTGGAATTGCTCATTGATCGAGAGGTCTGGGTAGCAAGGATTGCAAATCTGAAATGAAAAAAACCACGGCAACCTCAAGGTTCCTGGTACAAGTTCAAACCAGAACTGTGCCAGGGGTTCCTTTTAGAAAGACACAAAGGTGTTAACTTAGAGGAAGAACAAATAAAACCCACAAAGAGGATAATTTCCATCCTTTTATAGCTATGTGTGGGGAGAGGGAAGATACAGGTATATATTTAGTTGACAAATAAGCTATCCTTGAGCTAATTTCCTGTTTGATAGCAATGATCCCTCTTCTAGATTTACACTTTCTTTAACCAAAGTACAAGCAGTACAAATGCTTAACACAAATAGCTCTCCTGGTTTATTGCTTTTCAGCATGAGTGCAGTGCTGTCTGCAAGACACAACTTTGTGTAGAAGACTTAATTAACCAAAGAAATCAAGCAGGTAACTAGCTCCTTAGCCTCGGGCAAGGACTTCTTTGACAGATTTACAGTAACTGAAAATCTGATCATAGAATAGTTTGGGTTGGAAGGGACCCTAAAGCCCATCCAGTCCCACCCCTGCCCTGGGATCCCATGGGATCAGGGGCTCCAAGCCCCATCCAGCCTGGCCTCTCCAGTACTGCTCTGCTGCTGAGGGGTTTCCACTCTCTGGTACCTCCAACACGGAACCTGAGGTGAATTCCATCTGTCAACCAACCCACCCAGCTATAGGGAGGTGGCATTCAGCAGCACCAGAAACATATTGAATTGATCCAATTCGGATAACGTTTTATTGGTTATTTGGCCACTTAATAGCAGAACAAATATGATCATTCACTGTCTTTATCACCAATAGCCTTTTTGCAAATCCTGAAGGTCGGAAAATCCTGAAACACCTTTCTCTGGGATCATTTAACAACCCAGAGCTTGATCCCGTAAGCTGTAGGTAGCGAAAAAGCACAGCTAAGCCACTGGTCGGATTAAGGAGCATGCTGTATTTATCTCAAAGAGCAGTAGTAGAAAGTTGACATTAAAGTCTGGCATGCTGATGGAGTCTGGGGACATCGCTGCCTGCCTGAGGCATCAGGAGCCACTGGGCTGTAGCTGGAGGGACAGAATTTCATCGCGATTGCTGCTGGCATCGCTGGACTCAGCCCTCCCGACAGCCTGGGCTGCCGCTTTCCCTTGACATCCAATCCTGGCTCCTTGACAAGCCAAGGCTTTCAGGCAGCAGCGAGGGAAGCTCAAATCCATAAGGACTGTGCATCGTTCCTGCAGCTGTGCTCCCCTCCCTCTGCCGGGCTCCCCCAGCCTGGCACTCCCCCCGCTTGGCATTCCCGCTCGGCGCACAGGGAAGCAGCCGGCACTTGGCTCTGTGCTCCACGATAGCGCGCGGGGCGGCCTCAGGGGAAGGTGGTTTTAATAATAATAGTAATAGTAATTTAAAAATGATTCCTAGTTGCCGTATTTTAAACGTGATTTAAACAATTTGTTTAAATTCATGGGCCTTTACCCAAATCCCTTGTTCCTGCAATCAGGTAATTTTGTGAGTAGTTCTTATTTTATTTTTCACAAAATAAGCGTTCTGCCTTCATATTAACAGGAAAAAATTAGAGATGACTATAGACAAAACCCCTCTACTCTTGTTAAGATTAACCAAATAAATACAAAAGTATGAAGAAATATCTTGTAAATTGATACTGTGAGCTCCATTAGCCTTCAAATTATAGATGTTATAGGTTCCGTATATCTTCAGCCAGCATTTTAAAATGAAAACACTGAATTAAAAAAAGCTTCAGAAAAGTAAAAGCTGAAATATACACCAATACCATAAGAGAGGGGAAAACGCTTCTGTGATGAGGGAGGAAGGGAGAAGTGTAGGTATGGTTTCTTTGCTTCAGTCTCTCGCAATCTTAGTCTGCTTGCACAGAGGTGCTTTTTTGGCCTTGTTAAATCACTCTGTAGCGAATTAAGTATAAAGCAAATATTCACATTGTGTCAGTGGTTTCCACAGGAGGAGGCACGTGGTTCAGGTGTACAACACGTGACTGCGTCCCCAGAATCAATGCTTCAGGCAAAGACTTTCCAAAAAGATCCTTGCAGGGTTGGGTAATCCTCGATGCGCTGGGGATAAATCACTTTCGAATGTATGGAACCAGGTTTGAAACCTTATGAAACACACCTCAGATTGCCCAAGATCAAGACTGTTAGAGAAGAAAATGCAGGAGGCTGACAGGGAATAACCACCCTGGTGGGTTGGGTTGGGCTGGGTTGGAACCTGCAGCAGGAGGAGGGGGAGCTCCCAGCCCCAGGTGCCTCTGGTAAAAGGCTAAGGGAAAACGTTAGAGCATCAACACAGCGAGTGTCAGAAATGTCCCTGCTCTTCCATAAATGAAAGTGAACGCCGCTGCAAATAGATGGTCCTCCCCAGCACTGCTGCAATGGAGTTTTCACGCACGTTTAATCTGGCCATCTTTCATTAAACCCTAGTGCTGAACTGGGTTTGCTGAATCCATCTGTTCAGGCCACGGGCCGCCTGGAAATGAGAAACCCCTCGATGGGACAGGAAATCATGTGCAGTGTTGCCTGGTAGGAGCATCGGAGAGAGGCAGCCGGCTGAATTACGAGCTCGTGCGCAGCACTGTGGTTCCGCTCAAGTCACAGATTTAATGCAGTTGCTACAATTCGCCTTTCTATCTGAAACTTTTCTTCTGGCAGCTGTGCAGGTATTGCAAACTGAAACGGGCTCGGGAGCAAAGCCTGGATGATCTTGTAGAGCCGTTATTATCAACCCAGAAATGCCATCGTGGAATTTGAATGGATTGAGAATCCCACGTGGGGAGATCTCTGGCTTCATAAATTTAGGGAATGGCTTTTCAATCCTTTACATCTCTGTGTATCTTCTATTGACTTTGTTAAACCCAGGGAAGCAGCAAAAATGCCTGTTCCTTACATAAAACTTGTAAGTAATGTCAGAAGATTCCAGGCTGCTCTATGAAAAAAATGGCGTTGTGTGAGCCTTAGTTTTGGTCACATTAACGCCCCTCTATACTTTCTAGCAATTTACATGAACTTTGCCAGGGTATAAATTATAGTGGAAAAGCATAAACAAGAATCATGCTCTCTGACGTTAAGCAAACTAAACTCTATAGCTCTGCTGATACCTTTTTGCCATGCTTGAATACCTCCTTTCTCTTTTTCATTTTATTCTGAAGAGCACACTCAAGAGGGCACAGGTAGAGAGCATTTTATGCAGCCTGGGTGGGATTTTCTTGCTTGCCTCTCCTCCAAAGACATTTCTCTTTCTTGAGAAAATAGCTGCTACTTCACATACATTTTAATTTCATGGCTGTTCAGAGAAAGCACTTGCATTACCAACTGTAATCTAAGGAATGAACAAAACGTGCTGCTTTGCACTATCACTCATGCGGTTCCTGGAAATCTAGGGAAGTGGCAATAATATTAAAAAATCAATTTTGATTAAAACAAAATAGCTGCACGTTGGCTGATCTATCTTCAAGCTTCAGAAACCTGAAAGTTGATAAAGCCCGAGTTTTATAAGTATAATGTCTTTCTGGAAACTGATTTCAGGTGTTTGCAGTGAATAAAATAATGTAAGTAAATATTCGATTACAACAATGTAGCAAAAAAGAAATATGTAGGGTAACTAGCATTAGAACTAATGGAAGCATATTTCCAATGCTAAACTTATGCTTTCAAAAGCATGTATATAGCTTGGTATTTGCTGTCTCAGATAGCACTTTCATTCTTTGATGCTTTTTATATTACATTAATAACACGGTGTGATTTGGGAGGCATAAAAAAACCATACGGCTTCATTTTGCAACGGACTAATCCATGTACTCACTGCAGTGTTTTATCTCTAAAGCCTCTGGACAGTGACTGAGTTGCCAGGTAATATAATAAATAGTAGAGACGGTGGCATTTTAAGATGCCACTACCCTTTATCCATTTGTTTTTGTTTGATTGCATGGGGCGTAATCAGTAATCTTGGCTCAAAGCAGCTTTATTTGTGGCTTAAGTTAATGCCAGTTTAAACTAACCCGCAAGCCCATTCTGCTATTGCTTTAGTTTGGTTGCAAGATTGTTTTAAGCTGGGATCTGGGCTGGTTCGAGCAGCTCACCTCAGTGAGATAGTGCTGTAATCCAGGAGGGGGAGGCAGGTGCAGGAACTCAGTGGGACTTGTTATAACTCAGGGAAAAAAAAAAAAGTTATTTTTCATTTGTAACAGTTCTGTAAACAACTGACTCGGCACTGGAAGTGAAAACTCATGAAATTGGTTTGGCCAGCCAAAATGCAGGAACAGTGATCTCATTGGGATTAACTTCCGAAACGGAACTCCAGTCTTGGCCCCAGAACTACTGTTGCAAAATACATTATTTTCACAGAAGTCTGCTCAAGATATTAGGTCACTAACAAGCGATGGTAGGATCACAAGGTAAAAACAGATTTTTAAATTTTTTTTTCTTGTTTTCTAAATTGTAGCAGACTACGTATAAGTTATCCTCTACATATCCTCTAGCACGTGGATATGGAAACTTGCCTCTGTGGCCATTAGATAGAGTTCATCAGAGTTATTAAATTAGGTTGTGAATGTCCATACCTATAAACAACCTTGCTTTTATCCCCATGCAGCACTACTTGAGTCCTTAGTGCCTGAAGGAGCCCCATGCACATGATTCCATGCTGTTTTCATAAACGGAATTTGCTACATAGGAGTTATTTATTTTTTCCAGCACTGAAAGGGGCTCTAGGAAAGCTGGGGAGGGGCTCTTGATCAGGGAACGCAGGAATAGAACAAGGGGTGATGGTTTTAAGCTGAAAGAGGGGAGATTGAGATAAGATCTTGGTTAGAAAGATCGTGCTGTGAGGGTGGGGAGGCCCTGGCCCAGGCTGCCCAGAGCAGGGGTGGCTGCCCCATCCCTGGAGGGGTTCCAGGCCAGGCTGGATGGGGCTTGGAGCCCCTGATGCAGTGGGAGGTGTCCCTGCCCATGGCAGGGGTGGGACTGCATGATCTTTAAGGTCTTTTCCAACCCAAAACGTTTTATGATTCTATGATTTAATTAAAATGGCATTTTCCTTGAAGGATTGCTGTGTGTCATTTGCTCAGATTCACAGAGATCCGATGCTAAGCAGACGAGACGTGCTGCTACCCTCCTGGTGCCTTGTGGAGCAGTCCCGCAGCGTTCCAGGCAGGATGCTTCTAATAAAGTCATCCAGAAACGTGAATCTGTTATCATGAGAAGCAGTGTAATCCAAGTTCATAAATGTCAGATCTGCCAAACGAAGGGTGTGTACCGTGGGTTGCACGCATTCCCATATGCCTCGCTCGTGTGTGCCAGTACCAGAAGGGAACCCATCCCATGGTCCCGTTCCTACGGGCGCCCTTTCCTGCAGGCGTGCACGCGCTGACATGTGGCACGGAGGTACAGAGTGACATTTTGCATGTTTACATGAGCTCCAGGCATTTTCAGAAATGCGCTCAGAGCAGAGGCAGTACTTAAACAGAAATTAAAAGGGAGTTCCTGTCCATAAATTGTGATTTTTTGAATTTTAAAAAGGCCATATTGTAAAATCTTTTCTGTATGCAAAATCTCACTGCTGCTTGGCTGTGTTATCCAGCCAGTCTCCAGCACACCGAAGTTGGACTCCTAATTCCATAATCCTGCAACTAAACAAGTGTTGTCAGTTTAAAAGGTGCAATTTTGTTCAGTGGGCGTTGTTTAGGAGGGGAAGTGCCTCAAAAAGATGTGTATTTATAGAACTTCATTGAATTGTTTGGTTGGAAAAGACCTTTGAGATCATCAAGTCCAACCATACCTGTTCACTACTGAACCACCCCTGAGCACCTCATCTACTTGTCTTTTATATCCCTGCAGGGATGGTGGCTCCACCACCTCCCCGGGCAGCCTCTGCAGGGCCTGAGAACCCTTTGGGGGAAGAAATTTTTCCTGATGTCTGATCTGAACCTGCTCTGGTGCAACTTGAGGCCATTTCCTCTCATCCTATCACTTGTTATTTGGGAGAAGAGCCCAGAACCCACCTCTCAGGCAGTTGTAGACAGTGATGAGGTCTCCCTCAGCCTCCTTTTCTCCAGGCTAAACTCCCCAGTTCCCTCAGCCGCTCCTCATAAGGCTTGTTCTCCATATATGTGAAACGCTTGTGTTTGTATGTACAGAAATAATGTATTGATTTTTTTCTTCTCTGGGTTTTGTTGGAGGTTTCAGTAGGAAGAAAAAAAGAAAACTTCTGAGGGGCAAAATCTAGTGTTTGGCTTTTGAAATCGAGTTCCCTTGGAAATAAAAGGCTTTAGTTTGTCTAGAAAAGTCTTTAACCCATTCTGATCACCAGCTTAGATAAGAAAATGATGCATTTAAAGGTTCAAGACTAATTTTAGGAAACAAAATTGATACTTTAGCTAGCCTTAGGATCCAGTAGCTTAGCAGACAATAAATGCTGCTTACAGAAATATTTTCCCTCTGCTCTCCTGGAAACAACAGCCGCGGTGATTTAACCCCCTGTTACAAAACCAACACAAATGTGCATCTTCGCAGAGAACTGTTGCATAGGTTGACTATCAATTTGACAAATGTAATCCCTAAGAACGAGGTTTATCACTGAAACAGCACTAGAATTTTTTGGGTGTTGCTATGTAGTTTTGTAACGCTGTGGTTGGGTGTAAATTGCTCTTGTGTGTGGAGGAAATGGTTCATGAAAATGTATTAACCTTTCACACCGGGCGTGCGGCGATGAACGCTCACCACGCTCCTGCAGGGTACCGGCTCTGTCCTGCAAAGATTCATTTCCGTAGAAGGGGAAAAGACCGTAAAACCAATAAAATCATTATGGTTTTAGCTAATCTATTTTAACAAAATCCTTGTAAGGGATGTGTATTATTAACACAATAAGATAGGTCTGTGCTCGTGGGCTTTGCTGCCAGTCAGCTTCCCCAATACGACTGTAACCACACAAACCCTCTGGTCTGCGAGGCGTCTGACAAGTGTTTACATGCTAACAGTCATTAGAAGACTCGGTCAAGCAATTCATGCTTGATTAATTGATTATCCCCTGGTGACAGTTCATTTTTTGAAATAGCTGCCAACCTGAGCAGGAGGAGGACAGTCAGAGCGATGACAAAAGACAGCGATGGGCAAACATTGGGCTTACTGAATAGCTGCGGAAGTGACAGACCGGCATCCGCAGAGTTTAATCGATGCCTCAAAGACATGGCAACGTTATAAAGGCTGTTTATTTCTTTTCTGAATTGTTAATGCAGTCAATACGTATTAGCTTCGTTTCCCGTTTTGTTAAAATGCAATTTGAATTTTCTAAGTTAAGAGTCGCCTTAGTATCAGTTTTTGTACAGTGAAATTTATGAGTCCTTACAGATTTATAAGGTTTTATTGATGACTAGAAAGCCAAGCATAATTTCTGCCTTCATTTATTCCAGCATTACAGAATTAGCAAGAGTTGACATTGCAGGGCTTATTGAATAAATTCGTTTCCTTGGCAGTGTGTGCATTTTGAATTTTCTCGAGTTAAGCCAGAAAAAGTGGATGCATCAGCACAAGTCAGTAAATAGCAACTGCACTGCAAGAAGATTTCAAGCTAGAGCAATGCAAGGAAGAAGCTCTAAACCCGAGAAAATTATCTGCAGAGAGTAAATGTGTTGGAACAGATCATCTCTCACCTCATGGTACTGAAGTCCATTGGGTTACCCAAGAGACAAGTTTGGCCCAATATTAATTTGTAGCAGATGTTTGACTAACTAATTATTTGAAAGAGCTGGAGTGTATTGCGATATAATTACCTGATACAGCAGTGCTTGCAGAGCTTTTGTCTTCTTGCAGCAGTAACAATAATGCAAGGGTTGCGGTCTGAGTTTCCTGAATGATCGCTTGGTTTTGTGGGTATAAAGAAACAAGCTCCCCAATCATTAAATGACTGCAGCTTACAAGTGAAGTCAGGAATGGACTGATCTGTGACACAGCCCAGATGTTATTTTGAGCCACGATGAGACACATGCTCAGAGTGCTGCTCTTCTAGCATCACTCATGTCCATTGCTCTCCCTCATCGATATCCTCTTTCCTTGCCTGGCACAGGGTAGGACCACTGGTGCAGCAGAGGTGGTTCTTAGTTCCTTCTGGATCTCATCCTACCGATATGCCCAGGGAAGCTGCTCACATCCTTCTTGACAGCCCTCCCTAATGGTTTGAGCTGCTTTCCTATAGTCAGTAGGAGTTACTACTGAATTCAGTTGCAGTTTCCACTACTGTTGCTTTTGTTTTCTGAGTTCCAAGGTTTCTTGAATGCATCCCAAAGCTCAGTTATTTCAGCAACAGGCTGTAGGAACGTCTTCTCTATGCAGCTCATCACCATGTTTGAAACCCATCAGTTTCTAAATATGCAACCACCATGAGGTGCTCTGGGCACGACTGTGATGCTGAAAGCAAATTCAAATGAAGAACAAGGAGAGGCATCGCTCCAGAGATCTGAATTATGAGATTGTTCAGGAGTCATGGAAAGAGAATTCTATGGAGAAACAAATTCTATTCTATGGAGAGAAATTAAAATTAAAAAAGAGAAATTAAAAAGATTTGGCTTCCTAGCCAAAGTAAAAGGAGCTAATGAGAATATTGAAGAGACTTTACTGGACAGTAGTTTATTCCATAGCGGATTACCTTGCATCTTCCTCTACGTCATATCATGCTGTCCAGTGTTATAACAGGATATTTTAATAGATAGATGGGCTGCTGATCTGAGTCGCTATGGCAATTCCTATGCTCTTATTAACAGAGGCTGCTGTCATTTCAGTGACAATTAGCAGGCAAATCCTATTACAGGAATAAGATCACCTAATCCTCCACTCCAGTACATGCTATTTTCCACGATAGGTGTTTAATTATAAGTCTTTTGTCAGCTACAATACTTGGTGCTGAAATTCCGGAAAATACAGAAATTGTGTTAGAAGGTTTCACTTGAAAAGGACAAGTTAGACATCTGCTACTCAAAATTATTACTCTAGCCCTTTTAATTGGCATAACTACATTTCTGTGCTGTTCAGAGTGGCTTTTTACAACCTGTGGTAATGCAGGAAAGCCAGAAAGGTCTGAAGTGTCACTAGCAATTTTCCTCTCTGCCGCATTTTTAACTTGTTTACAAAGGTAGAAAGCAAGAAAAAGATACTTGGAGAAAGCCCACCAGGTACATTACCCACAAGGTGGTTTGATCCTTTTAAACTTGTTCATTAGGTGTAGCAGGGAGAGAGAAATGTAGCAGGGGGAATGCGAGGGAACGTGGTTGCGCACTGCAGTGCATTCAGCCATGGAACCGCCCATCACCATGTCCAGTTACTCAGCAATGAGGAAATTCAGTTTTTATTTAGTAGCTACTGTCTTAGGACTTCTCGTTTGGTTGGGATTTGGCTTTCTTTGTAATAGGAAGGCAAAAGGCTAACTCCAAGAAATATGAAATCTAACCAAAAGAAGATGAGCTAAGGGCAATCTGTACTTTCTGTTTAGCTGGAGCACAGAACAATCGCCATGAAGGCTGATGCTTGTATCGGAAGAAGCCCTTCCACCCTTGCTAAGCTGAATGTGTAGATTGCATAATAAATCTTCCACTTTTTCCTCTGTTTGTTTAATGGCTCTTCTCTATGCAATTTTCTGCTCTTCAGTATCTGAAGTTCTGCAGAGGATTTAGCACTAGCACAAAGCTGCTACCTGTAGAGTTACCAGCTGAAGCTTAGTGGTGGGAGACGGAGATGTGACTGTAGTTGTTGCTTTGGAAAATGCTGCCTGAGGGTCTGCATACAAACCTTGACCCTGAAGCAGAATCTGGCCTTAAAGGCTGCACCATGATGTTACGATAGTGTAATGTTACTAAAGACTCTTGACATCGATGCATTTTAAAATCTATTCTTTATAATTTCTATTTTACGGAGCTAGAACTCTGTGAATCTCTGCTGTCATGACATACGTGCTATACCTGGTCTTTTATTGCACTTAACAGTTTCCTGGGCTAGTTTAATTGTGAGTTGGGGGCTCAGGCTCCTGAAGGTGTGCTCTCTTGGACTGATGCTCTTTCCAGTTATCACAATTAAATATCAATTACAACAGTGAAACAAAACAATCCTTCAAAATGTTTTATCCTTTTTTTCACAAAAAACTATTTATTTTTTCAGCAGCTTATATTACTCGTTTCCCTTATTCTTCCCCAAAGCCCAGGATACACTTTCTCTGTAGCTCTTTCAATTACTTGTATTGGTATTATGATTCTTTGATGTGCTTTGTATTTTGTTATCCCCAAACTCTAAATCTGTTCCTTTTCTCTTCCATGTTATCTTTAACATCTTTATAACAAAAGTGCTGAAAAAGCTATTGGAGAAAGATCAGTCTGTCTGACAACATCATCCTTTGCAGCATGGCAGAGTCTGAATAGAGGCTACTGGCTCTGTTCTATGAAGCAGCATTCTCTCTAACAAAGGAGGATAAGCATCAGGAGCATCTGGGGAAAACCGCTCCTTCAAAGTGCTGCTGTGAATGTGAATTTTAACTAGTAATAAGAAAAAAGCAGAGTATCGTCTTCAGCAAGCAGAGTTCAACTCAATAGAAGCACAGGGGCTGAGGGAAGTGATAAATACCCGGGACACAGTCCAAAACGTGTCAGTGGAGAAGTTCCTGCTGACTTCAATGGGCTTTGAGTCAAGTTTTTTAAAGCTATTTTAAAAGCCCTTGAACGTATATGAATCTTCACCTGCATTAGGAGCTAACATAATTGTTGAACAAATTAGCTATTTATGTGCAGGCGTGGATGGAACAATCCTGGCAAGATCTGTGTGCCCAGAAGGCTGACGGCAGGGGTGCCGCTGGGACTGCTGAGACTGACCGCTGGGGATGCGGGTGGGGATGTGGGAAGGCTCTACCTTGCCTGTAGGATTGCTAGGTGCTGTCCCCAGCCAGTGATGCTCCGTGAGGGCTTGCACTGCTGTCTGGGCACAGGAACGCTGGCTGAACCATCCACTTAAGCTACCAGCTGTAGCGGGGAAACACATGGAGTGACTAGCACTAAAACAACTGCTTCTGCATCCTTTGGGGGGGAAGCTGAGTTTTAACCAAACTGGTAATTGTGAAGCTTTGGTTATCTCCCCAGATATATCTTTCCCTTTCTGTTGTTTCTGATACATAAATAAATGTTAGAAGAGGTCTGAGAGATTGACATTTGCAAGGAGGGTTAAATGTTTGCTCCGGGGAGATGGATGGTGGTGTGGGTAATCACGGGGAGGGGAAGAGAAGACCTCCATGGAGAGTCATTCTCAAAAGTTCCCTGAAGAAAGACAAAGCAAATGCTGTGTGCCTTCTGAAGAAATGTTGTGCTGGGTTTTCCTCCCCCTTGAAGCTGAGTGAGGCTGCAAAAAGGGCCATTAAGTGCAGGCACATGTACTGCTGACCCTGCTCCTGCGCTGGCACGGGGAGATAATACAGCTTTTCAGCTCTGTGGTTATTTATGTTTGGTGTAGGGCACTCCTTCTATTACACATGCAGGAAGGGCTGTGTTTTACTTCCATCTTCTTCTAGAGAGATCATTTCTGAATTGTGGTTCAAACCAAATGCGTAGTTTAGGTACATTTCTGGTAATGATACCCTTACAGCAGTCGTTTCAACTAGCGTGTGAGCCTCTAAAATTATTCTGGGGACATACAGACCTCTTTATACTGAGGTCTGTTAGGTGTAAGCCTAGTTTTAGTTACCTTAAAAGCAATCTACTAACTTCCAGGTGTTTACAAACCACACTGACTTACTGACAGCTACTGCACTAACGTGATTGTGAAGAGGCCGGAGCAGGGAAGCCAGAGCTGCGCTCACAGATCTGCTCCGTGCTGTTTGGCATCCAACATCTGGGCTGGTTTTGCAAAAGCAGAGTTGACTGATGTGCCTGTGAGGGAGCTGTACAAGACTGTGTCGCCTCTAGTATAAAATATCACATCTTCAGACAGTGGGGATGCAATATCACTAGCTCAAAGCTGTTGAATTTTGAGCATAAGGTTTAATTCCCATGGTTTGTACCCATCGCATGGCAATGTTTTGTGGTGCGAAACAGTATCTACCAGCCCCCTATGTAACATATATATATGGTGCATCATTTTGTTTGCCGTGGCCAGCAGAAAAGCAGCTGCCATAACTTTCAGTTTTACTGCCTTCAAATACCCTTTCCAAATGCTAATTCCCTTGTAATGCATCCTCCAGTCATTTTAAACAGGCCAACATAAACAGCGTGTAATCTGCAGTTCTGCTTTCTTTTTTTGAAGCACCTGAACTGGATGCTTTTTTCACAATAAAATTGATATCTAATTTACCACCCGTATTATTCTAATCACAGCAACAACTTTCAGTCTGCATACTGTGTAATTGTGCTTTCACATCATTCAAACCCATTTCTATTTGGTGAACTTCTGATAATTTTTTCTTTAGTTTCCAACGGTTATTTAATTGTCTTGTTAACATGGATCATTTGACTTTATATCAGATTAAACTGCAGTCTCGATGGCTCATTTTTGCAATATGCTGTGTTGACAGAAAGGTGCAGGGAATTTGAATGGATATATATCTTATTAAATGCCGATTTCATTAGCATATCATGTTAATACTCTTTTCGGTTCGATAAATTTATGCGGCACTTAAAAAACTATAAGCTTCTCTATAAAGCTTTGGCTAAACATTTTGCAGTCGGGTGTTGGAGCTCATTAGTTTTCATATATGTGTGTATGCAGAGTTTTGCTTTTGGCTTTGGAAAACAGGCAGTGGTGGGAGGTTACCTGCAGGATATTTGATGGTTGCTGGGCTTGGAGTGGGGTTTTGCTATATGTGTTTTAGGGAGAAAGAAGACATTCTTGGGCAGTAATTACTTTGTTTAGGACTATAATGCTTGAGGAAAGGATTATATCTTTACTGTACTAAAATTCTTTATTTAAAAATAATATTTTTTACACCTCCTACTTCATATCAGGTCTCCGGAAGACCCATTCAGTGCTCTTGCTTCATGAGAAGCAGAGAAAAGAGCTCAGCAGAGAAGGGGAGCAAATTGAAGTTAATGCCATGTCTAAAAGAGGGTGACAATTCACTTCATGAGACCAGGTTTCCTTTGAAATGCCACTAAAGTGGACTAGGTCAACATTTTGAACTAGTAGCTAAACTGGAAAAAGTTGGGTAAAGAACAACCTGAGGGCTTTTTCCCTGCTGCACTATCAATTACCTTCTTGTGTAGATCATTTTGTTTAATCCCGAATTCATCGTTCTGGTTTGGGATGTGTTGGAACCTTTGCTCTTCCCCCTTAGTATATTAGAATCATAGAACGGTTTGGGCTGGAAGGGACCTCAGAGCCCATCCAGTCCCACCCCTGCCCTGGGCAGGGACCCCTCCCACTGGATCAGGGGCTCCAAGCCCCATCCAGCCTGGCCCTGAACATCTCCAGGGATGGGGCAGCCACCCCTGCTCTGGGCAGCCTGGACCAGGGCCTCCCCACCCTCACAGCAAAACATTTCTTCCTAAGATCTCATGTCAATCTACCCTGTTTCAGCTTTATTAGTATAAATATATTGATTTAAAGAAACAACTTGTATTGCCTTCACCCCTGCTGAGAATCCTGCTGGTATTGTCTGTCTTGTCCAAGTTATATTTGACCCTGACACCACAGCAGCTGTCTGTGAGGATGGAGAGACTTCAGGTCTGCTTTTATTGCTAATTCTATGCTGAGGGATAAAAATCCTATCATCTTTAGGACCTGATCTCACCCAAAGACTTGTGCAATCATTAAACCTGTTGCAGAGAGAAGGAACCAGCTACATCAATCAATGAACTCATTAGGCACTGCCCAGGCCTGCTGGGGTGAGAGAGGGGACATTAAAAAAATGTAAATTAAAATAGTACGGAGAGACAGCAAAGCGTGGCTATGCGCTCCAGGCCTGCCACAGGACTTCCCATCTTGTTGGATAAAAGTAATAGAGACAGATTCATGCAAGTAGGCTAAAAATATGAAGTTATTACCTGCAACAGCTCTAATGAGTGCTTTGTTTAGGGAGCCAAGTGAATGAGAGGGAACACAATTACCTTCTCCCAAGGTAAGCCCCTAACTCTGGGCACCTTCTCTGCTGAGGAAGGAGATGGTACATATTTTGCTGCTACCGAGGCCGGTGTTGCTGTGCTTGCTTCTGATTCCTCTAAATGGCTACAAGAAGATGGTTTGTCTTGTTAATTAGAGCTGCTCTCATTGCAAATAGGGTTTCTCTCGGAATATTAACAATTTGCCCTTCACTTGAATCTTTTTACAACATGAATGGTTGCTCGCTAAAAGGACGGAAACTCAGAAACGTTTAATTAATGTATATTAAAATATTCAGAATTCTTGAAATGCTGTCTCAGCAGTTCCTTGTGAAACTTCTTTCATTCTAATCAAATGAGTATCTGTTTGTGGTGCTGTGGAGGGCTTTGATCAAAGCGGCTGAATGCTGTAAAAATGCTTACAAACACATATACCCTTCTGAACTCTGTAGGAGCCGGTGATTGACTCACACTCCCTAATTTGAGGAATTTGAAATCTAATTAACATTAAAGTGCAACCAAAATGCACAAAGATTAAGGGACAGAAGGATGCTTTCGCTGAAAGTCCTGCTCTCCACGCTGCATCACGCGAGATGTTTGAAAGTCAGGGTTTTTTTCCCCTACACAAAAATATAAGTAAATAACCAAAAAAGTAGAGCAGGTTTGATGCTGCAGAGGTTTCTCCCCAAAGGCCCAAAGAAGCAGGAGGCGCTGAGCTGAGAGCGGCGTGTGGTGAGAGCACCTCTGCTGATCTGTGCAACATCACGCAGAGTGAAAAGGAACATCCTCGCACTTGGCAGGGACCGTGGTGATGGCACGTCCAAGACTAACGTGAAGGGTAAATCAAGTACAACTCTGCCTTTGAAGTTCAAGGGGAAAAAGAGTAAGATTAACTCATTTCTACTCTAAGATTTCTTATCTGTGATTTCATGGAGGAAATTGTGTCACCAAACTCCTTTTAGGAAAAGTGTCCTCGGCTTATTAACTCGCTTCATGTTTTGTCCAGTTTCAAAGGGGAAGAGGGCTGCGTTCATGGGTGGGTGATATTATTTCAGGAGACGTCTTAGTTAATTATCTATTGAAACATCACTAGGAGATATTCTTTCTCTGCCATGCAGCTTGATACTTCATGCAGTAAAAGGTAACTCTTCCATAGTTCATTAAATTATGTTGTGGTGAACTTATCTCCACTGGGTCTCAATTAAGAAGTGAAGCCAGTGCCTTTAGAGGGAAAGGCAGAGAACAATCAGAATATACTGAATATATAATTGGATCTCTGGAAACCAGCACGAGGGAAAACATGGTGTGCAAATGTGTAGACGTAAAGAATGTGTTATATCTCCAAGATTTGTACATAGAGGTATAATATAATTAGATCATTATTGTTCGTTAGGATTATTTAATGCTTTAAAAAATGTAACATGTTCTTTCTAAGTTCCTTACCCACTGTAAATTTACAGTAGTAAATATTTGTTTTCCTTACTGCTTCCCTTGTTTCCATTTTAGCACCCCTGGGAACTGCAATCATGCTGATTCTGGGCCCACTGTCTGTTAATACGGAAAACTGCAGCAAATTTTCTGTTACATTATAATTTAATTCAACATTTGGATTTTAATAATATTTTAAAATTTTCCTTTAAAAAACTGTTTAAAGTCTCTAGCAGAACTAGTCTCTATGGATGTTTTTCTAAAAAAACCCTCAAATCTCCTTCC
Organism: Phaenicophaeus curvirostris; assembly: GCF_032191515.1. NCBI lineage: Eukaryota > Metazoa > Chordata > Aves > Cuculiformes > Cuculidae > Phaenicophaeus > Phaenicophaeus curvirostris. Next base: position 19,120,525 of record NC_091405.1, read on the forward strand.
ATTAAATAATTTCAAATGTGAAGAACAGAAAAGGAAGTTACCTCATCTTTTGTTTCTCAAACCTACTTTCCTACCATTCTTTTTTTTTTGTTTGTTTCTCTCCCATTTACATACTTCCCTTTCCTAACACTGGGGTTACAATCATTTGCTAAGGTCTGTTCATTTTGTTTTTCTCCTACAAAATACGTCATCCCAAGAAGCATTCTGCAGGTATGGGTGAAATACCTACTGGGATAGGCAGGGACACAGCCCTTTTAACAAGCAGCAGGGAACACACCATCAATATATGGGTGTTAAACAATACCTGTCTTTGTACGTTCTTAAGTAACTTAATTCCCTTCAATAGCATGAGAATGAGCAGCTCATTAATGCAGAATAATTGGAATTTTAATTAGGTAGTGACTTAAGGATGACTCCTGTTTACAAGGTAATAACGTCTCTTGAGCTAAAAGAATGGAGGGGCAGGTTTCAATTTAACAGCTTATAAACAATCAGTTGATTGGTTCCCACTCTTAATCTTGGCTGTTCATAGGATCTACATGAACTTGATGGCTGAGGTGCCGATATTTATTTTGGGCACGTGAATGGTGTCCCAGCCCTGTGGAAGTTCCCACCAAAGTCTTTAGGACAATTTTTAAACAATTACCACGAACTGCATTAAAGTGTCAATGAGTACAGAATTGCTTTCTATGGCATAAAATTCAAGGTATCTACCTGCAGGTGTATACATTTCCTTTTGTGGCTCAATACATGCCATTTCATTTGTTTACAATGGAGTAGTGAGAGGAATTTATTTTCTTGTGTGAGATAAGCATCATCGTGTTTTTCCTAGCAGCTGCATGCACAATTAGGAGGATCCAATTAAAGCTGCATTCGGTTCACACAGAGCGGCAGTGATTGCTGTCTATAATTTCTCCTGTGGTTTGACTTATGGGCACTGAGCTGTGCAGCACTTTATTAACAAATAAAGTCAAGTCAAACAAATCAAGAAAAAACCCTGCAACAAGCTGGAAACTGGTACGTAGGATCTCGGCCATTGTGCGCTGCCTACAGCTCAAGAAAAGGAGCCTCCCCTCTCACCATCTCACTGGGCAAACGCCCAGGTTCCTCTGTTGAGGCTTGTGTTTTCCTAGCCCTGAGAAGTATTTGTGTGTCTCTGCCCCCATGCCAGCCGCTCTGACCGCCACGGGTGTAGGTCATCCAAAGACTCCTGAGAATGCAAGCCTAAAATGATTCTAAAGCCAAATATCCCTTTGCTTATCCCAAGCGTTATCTGTGCCATCCTTACCGAAAGCTCAGCCAATCTTTATGCCAAATGGAAAGAGGTAAATGAATTAGGAAAGAGAAGGAACAGGGCACCGGAGCACAGGCGCCTTCTTGAAGGATAAGGAATTTCATTTACAAGCTGCTTTGTTTCCCCTCCTGAGGCTGTTGAGTTCCCACTGCTCCATAAAGGGATTCGACGTCCCTTCATTTCCTCCCAGCCCGTGTAGCTCTCCTTGTGTGCGTGCACGTACGCGGTGGCACAGCACGTTTCACTTTCCTCGTGTAGGGACACCCGAGGGCTGTAAACACTGATCTCTTGGCTAATGCTCTACAAAGAGCAAAACATCAGACATCCAGTCCCTGCAAAGAGTTTTATGGGAAAATATATGGTTTCCAACTAAGAAGCAGGACCAGAAGCCCCCAAAGGTTTCATTTCTGTAGGCATGAACAGCCAGCGGAGGACGATCCTCAAAACAGCGGGAAGGAGCGTGTCTGAATTGCCCTGATGTCCTGAAGTGGCTGAGACCAAAAAGGGACTTAATTTTACACGATACTGAATATTCTGGCTCTCGAGCAGCAGAGCACTCCTGGCACCGGAGCAGAGCTGACAGTCGAGCCACTTCATTGACCCCACAGTGCTCTTTGGCACTGATGCCACGAGCTAGCATCTCGTTGGATGGGGCCGGTACAGAGTAAATTCAAAATCAATTAATCACCTTGAGTCTGTCAAGTGGTGATGGATCCCAAACCGGTCCCTTACTTTCAAAACCAGATAGATTATTCATTTGGAGAAAATGATAAAGATGTCTACAAGCAGTTGCTCTTGTGTCGGGCCTACAGGAGATCAATTATTTGGCTTTTTATGCTTTCCTGACTGGTGCTAAAGCAGAAGTTAACTGGCAGTTTTGATGCGGAGACACAAAGCAAGCTGTAATAGAGAAGAAAGCCGCCTTTAATTTCAAGCTCCACTAGAATCATGAAAGGAAAATTAATGTTTACTAAGTGAAAAAGGATGATATTGCTGGAGAGAGGAAGTTTTGGTTAAGCTTTTAGGGGAACATTAATAACTTTGAGAAACGGAAACATATATTATAAAATGCGTTTAAAATGGCATAAAGTTTAGAAAATCCAGAAAGTATTTTAAAATGACCTAAGTTCCTGAACGTGGGATCAAGCTTTAAAAATGAAGCAAAATGAATGGTAGCTGATGCATGGAAAGAGTCTTTCTAGTACTAATGCATTTGCTATGAGGAATTCGATATAGCCTTGTGTTTAGAATCAACGTTTTGAGGTGAAGTGAGAGTCTGCTGACCAACTTTTGCACATTTCTTTAATGCCTCTGCAAATTTCCAGGAGAACCGGAGAGGCATCCAGGCTTGTTCCCTAGGAATGTACTTTCACAAAGCTGCCACTCGGCCAGTCTCCTGACATATCGCGGCGCGGCTGAGGTTTGCCTGTGATATGTTGCCAAGCACCGTAACTGACTGCAGCTCTGAGATGGCAGGTCACTTTTTATTTTGCCAGGCACAACAAAGAAGTGTCAACCTCTGACAGGTTTTTAAAAGTAGGCTTTAAAAGAAATATCAAAGCTTTTTTTTTTCTTTTTTTAACCAGTCAGTATCTGAGAAGAAATGCTCACAGAAAAAGAGAGAAATTTGTGGGAGTGATTTAGCACTGGGTTTATGCTGATAAATACTTTTGGGATTAGGTGACGTAGACTTTATGCTGTCAAATAAATGGGTTCAGTCATCTGATATGTGTGTGCACACGCACCAGTGTGGTGGGATAAATACTGCCGCCAATAACACACTTGATTTTGTGACAATCTCACAGTTAATATGCTTTGGTCTTGCATTTTTGTTGTTGGATCCTGCAGTCCTTGGGCACCTTGAATTCCCTGCAGAGAACCCCCATAATAAAAGGAAACGGAAACGTTTAGCAGGTGAATCACTCGATTTAACACAATATAGCACAATCTATGAGCAGCAAGGCAGGACAGGGAACAAACTGCAGCAGCTTTGGATCCCAATTCCACAGTCAAACACCAAAGTGCTCCAAGGCTGTGAAGCATTTGCTGATGGTCAACAGGAAATACTGGTCCTATAAATGCTGGCCTGTGATGCTATAGCTTAAGAGCTGTATTTGCTTTAATGGGCTTTAGGCTGGAAAAAGTACCGGCTTTCTAACTGCTAAAGCATGTTAAGAGGAACTGTTAGGAAAAAAAGAAAGAAAAAAATAAGTAGTGCTCTCTCAATACCATGGAATAAATAAATGCTCCATTTTTCACAGGACTGCCAAGGGTATGGTATTGTCATGAAAGCAGGGGAAAGTGTTGTAGGAGACAATCTCTGTATATTACTCGTGACAAAACAGCTTAGACATAATTGCTTTCAGCACTAGGCTGCATTTCTTTTGAATAGGATTGTGCTGGCAGTGTGGTGTAGGGTTCCTTTATCACCATCTGGACTGCATCTGATCCCCCTGTAGCAGCACACTGGTGAAGTTCCAATGTGCACAGTAACCGGGTTCACAGTCACAGTCAGGCTAAAACACAAGCATTTCAAGCAACAGAAAAGGGAATATCATGTCTATAAGACTGCATTCCCCTTATAATTGCCTTTCCTCAGCAGATGAGGAAATAGATGATGTTCCTTTCATCCCAGTAAATGCAAACCATTGGGAACTGGTCTGTGGACAGGGAGGTTCTTTGCTGGGGGAAGTTTGGCTAAAGAAGACTCAGAGGATGTGAGTGTGGAAGATTCATCCACTCTTGAGTTGGTAGAAGCTACCCTTATGTGCCTAACAGTATGCTGCTTCTTGAAAAGCTTATCGGCGAGCCCCCTCGCCTCCACTGCAGTCACCAGATCCTTTTGTTCATGATTTCTGCTGATGCTGTTACCGACTAAATGGCTCCCGGTTTATAAAGAGAAGTAAGTTGCAAATTGTAGGAAAATTACTTCTGAAATTATATATCAATGCTAGTTCATTTTCAATTGTATATATGAAAAGTTTCCAGTACGACAAACAAGCGGTGCATTGTGCACTAGGATAGCATTATGGAAATGCTCAGCTAACACAGAGATGTGCACATGACTGTAATTTGTGAGTAACAAGGTATATGTGCTCTGAATAGGCAATTAAGAAAATTTCAGTATAGCTGTAATATTGGTATTTGCTCTAAGGCTACTGCAATATACAGTAAAATTTCTGCACCGTGGCTCCCTTGTGCCATCAGGTTTGCAATGGTATCCGCATGGCAGCCCTTCCATTGTCTCTCCTCCCTCCCTCTCCTCCCCATCGCACCCTTAGTAAAGCAGAAAACAAAGAAGCCGACAGCACGATGTTAGGAATTGGTAGATGAGGTAAGGAGAGCAATCACTGCAGGATCTCAGTCAGATGAGCTTCAGACTTGGTTATATTCATACCCAACTACCGAAATCTGATACAGTTAGACTGCATTTCTACTCTACTCCTTCTTTTCACTTTCTAAGAACTTTCATAATATGCATCCTTTGAGATGCATTTTCCACCTTTTACCAGCTCCCAGATGAGTGTGTGGCCATATATATTCATCTTAAAAGTTCTAACTGCAATCACTTGCAGGTGAGAAATTTGAGACATGAATAGAGGCATAGAGAATTATTAAAACTGTCCCTGGTTTTTATTTGGCAAAGCCTCCTATAAGAAAAGTATATACCATCTTAGATACCCTTTCTCTTCTGATGAAGATCCATAGCAAACCTGGCTTTCAGTACAGCTACAGGCACTGTAGTAGAGCTATAGGTGCTCTGCACCTTGGAAGGAGTGGTCCTTGTACTCATGTCCTCACCTGCCCCCCTGCTCTTCATGGCCACAGTCCTGTCTCCGGTCCATGGACTGGTAAGTCTGCAGCTCAGAAGTTTGTGCCAGTGTTTGAAATCCGCCTGAGAGCTGTCAGGATGGGTGGCATCCCCAGGCTCCTCTCTCGCGTGCTGACGCTGTGTGTCCAAGCTGCTCTCTCTCGTCCCACCCGACTGCAGCTCCCACAAATCCCAGATTTCTGTGCTGTCAGTGATCTCATAAACTGCAGTGGCCCGGGCCAAGGCTGTAAAGGTGCTCGTTAGCCCTATCAGCCCTTCCACTGTAAATCCCAAGAGAGAAAGAGCGTACTGCTGTACTGAGGGAGCCTCCTGCGAACCCAGCTGCTTCTAGGGTTCCAGGACAAATGCAGCAGCAGAGTGGCTGCACGGTTAGTTACTGTAAAGTTTTTGCGTGTTTAATATCCTGTCACAGACAGGAGATTCACACATTCGAGTGTCATTAGCATTAGGATGGGAATATATCTATTAATTTTTTCCTGTGCACTGTGTGCAAATGTGCTTGACTTGCCCAAACCAAATCCTTTACTGTGTCTAAGAATAATGGCACAATTACTGCAGAAGCCAAGTTTTATATAATTATACAGGAGAATTATTAGCAAGGCATTGTGTTTCTGTGCATTGGATGACTATGATCGATACCACCTCTCAACCCAGCCACTGCTTTATCCTGCATTCTCCATAGCAAAGCACTCTTCATGACGCCCAGCAAACAACTGTCATAAGTGAAGTTATTGTCTCTTTAACGACGACAGGAATACCCACTCAATTTAATATATTGGCTTGGGAAATCTGTTTTGCCCACCCTAAATGGCTGTCTGTCTTAAATACATCTGCTCAGAGAGATGTGCATTATATAAATAAAGCTACACAGACAGCATGTTTGTCAATCAGCAAAAAAGGCTCTACACCCGCTATCCTGGGCACATATACTTTGTAAGCATTGGTTTCCAACAGATAAATGTAATCAAGGTTTATATGCTCACAGAAGCCAACAGGATGGGATTGTTTCACTCGAAAGATCAGAAGAAAATTGTAACTAATGTTGTGGAAAATTACTTTGATATTGCTTTCTCGGTACAGCATCACAATTAGGTAGCAATGTGAGGCACAGGGAAAGAATAAATGAATAGTAACAAATCAACACAAACAGCAACTGTCAGGAGTACTTTGCTCAGTGAAAGTAATGTAAGCATTACTTAAGGTTTTATGACTGTGGGTTTTATACTGGTGTAAGTAGTACATCAAGGTCTCGCCGTCAGGCTTGCTAGGACTTAAAACAATCAAGAACAATTTCCTGAACAGACAGATAAAACTAAAGGACCAAACTATTTTTATTAATCTTGTTTCATAAGTTGTACTTTCTTAAATTAAAGATGACTGGATGTACTAACAGTGAAAAATGTCCTTTTGGACAATGTGAAATTCTCCTACGCTGCTTTTCAGTGGAAAAATGAATGTTACTGACTTTTCTCCGGCTTTCCTGATGAGATTCCAGCGCCTGGCGAATGTGTAGTAACTACATGAGAAACACAAAAGCCAAGGCTAATCCAATAAGACTTCTCCATGCAGAATCTCTTGTCCTAAGTAGCTTAATGACACATGAATTTGTTCAATTCTATTGAGGGAGCAATCAGAGAAGCAAATGATAGCAATATCCAATCTCCATTACAAACACTCTGGGCAGGGGAAGGCTCCTTCCCAGCTCACCAAAAAAGCTGCTTGTGAATGACTGGTTTTCACAGGAGACTGTGGAGTGGTGAGATATTCCCACCTCTCTTTTTAATCAAATGAATGGATATATTTTCCTGTGTCCTTTAAGCCACCTAATAGGATTTAGTGATAACGGGTATCATTTTCAGAAGCAGGGGATGTGAGGAGTTCCCGAGTCCACTGGGAGCTGAAAGCACTTAACACACATGAAAATCAGCCAAACAGAAATAAGAGTAATTGTATTGAGCACCTTTTACTCAAGGGTGTAGTGTGGTTCTGCTAACATAAATTGTAATTGAAGGAGAGAATCGAGCAGTTGATGACACCCCTTCGGCAGCAGCATGGGATGTTCATTTTTTGCTGTGCAGGACCCTGCCCGCAGCAGTCGAGGATGTCAAGGAGCAGGTTTCCCTGCTGGGTGTAGGAGCTCTGGTCAAATCTGCTTTTATTTAAATAAGCTTAGGCATCCCCTTCTACAGGTGCACCCCTCTCAGAAATCACTTCACAGTGTGCTACAATCAGCAGTCAGTGTTCAAGAAGTTGGTGAAGGAGAGAACAGAGGTACGATTGGTCAAGATGAAGCACCAATAATGAAAAAAGGTGAAGAAATTGCACTGCTTTTGAGACACCACTAGAAATTCCTTCTCTTTCAGGAGCCAAATGCTTCTTGAAACTGTTTCTTAAGCAAACTTCTCTTTTTTCTTTACAGAAATAGTTACCTAGTTTCATAATAGCCTTTATAAAAAAACTTAAATACCTTTGTTGAGGTATACCTATGTGAAATATGTAAAATGTGATGGTGTAAGTACAAAACGTTGGACATGAGCGAGTCAGACAGTCAAATATAAAGAGGAATGCTAACCTGGTGTCTGCTGATGAACGATTTCTTCTGGATCCTGCAGGTGAATGAAGACAACGAGTCCTGCTGCTCCAAACAGCAAGATGAAGGAGAACATACACGTCAGCCTCATAATTATTGTTCTCAGATCAATGCAGTTCTGAGCCAGGAAAAGAACTGCAGGCGATCTCCAGGACACTCTTCACTCATAGCCTCGTCCTCTCATCTGGAAGTCTGGCGTAATACATCTACAAGAGGTAAAAAACCCAAAGCCCTATAACTTAATACACAGAACATTTATTTTTTCAATACAAGTTAGTAGACTTAAGTCTCTGTTCAGATCAAATAGTTGATGTCTCAAGCATTTATTTGGTACAGTTAATTGCAGTCATGCAGTCAATTTCTGCCCCATCGCTTTGCCTTTAGTTATATGTCACTGATTTAATGCATTGAAAAAATAATAAAGAATATCATTAAAAAGTGCCGTTTGGGAAAAATGGTTGCTTTTGCCACACAACCTTGGTCCTTCTTTTTGGTAATACGAAGAAAAGTCCAGAAGAGCACAGGCAATAGAACTGGTTCCCAAAATTGTAATCAGTTCCCTTACTGAAGGAAATGATTGAATACAAGGGCTCAGGCTGGAGATCAGCAACTGGTCACAGGGGTGAGGATCAGAAAGGCTGTGACGGAGCAGGGAGCTGAAGGGTCTCCCAGCCGTGGCGCTGCCGTTCTCTGCCGGGAATGCCCTGGCAGCTGGTGGGAGACAGAGCTGCCAAGAAATGCCTGATCATAATTAGAGAGAGCAGCTTAAAAACATCCACTCACAAATAACAAGGGGTTTATATTTGCTTAACGCTGAGTTTTAAGGTCATTTTTTGAATGAATTATACCCTTGAGCAAATATGGGTTTCTAAAACAATTATTATTAGCTTAAAATGCTAAACCATTTTCTTTGGTTTTGATTTGTTGAATTGGTTTTGTTTGAAGTAAAGGCAGCAGCAAGAAAGAAGATCCCTAGCCAGTTTTTAATTAGTGGAAGAAATGCTACAGTAGCAGTTTTTAACAGTTATAATGTTTACTTTATTCCACATCCTATAAGACAATTGTGTTCAGGATCACATCACCTTTCAGGTGAGACACTGCAATGTCTTCAGGACTGTTCGAGACACAAGAGAATGTTAGATGAAGACAGACATTGAAAGAAAAAGTACTTGCACTCCAAAGCCAGAGTGCTTACTGCCTGTTGCCTTAACACAGCTTTGCACAGGGTGAGAGGGAGTCCAAGGAGAGCGCACCTCTTTCCCCGCAACAGAATTATTACCTCTCAGCAAAACACAGACTTCAGAGACCTTTAAATTATGGGTCTAGGCTTCCCCCTTCCCTGTTCTCCTGTAATTATTTTTTCAATCAGTTGACTTTAATTAACGTGTCCTAGGAGAGCAAAGCTGGTGAATGGGAAGGGCTGTTTTCTGCCTGCTGAGCGTGTGCTTCCGGAGCCCTCCCAGGCCTAGTTGAGCTGCAGGAGCAGAGGAACTCTGAAAGCAGTTAGCACTGACTTATAAATGTGAACAAAGCATCCTCACTAAGGAAACATTGGAAAAAAATGTTTACGCTTTAATGACAATTTTAAAGATAGACAAAATAAAAAACCCTACAAAAAGCCTTAGTGGAGCATCAGCTAAGGGTTTCTTCAGGCAATGCTTCACCACGCATGTGGGAGCTTTGGACTGATCAGTCTGGGAGGCAGAATTTGGAGAAATCCGTAGCCTTCAACTTACACTTCAGATTTGCAGTCACTTCTTCAACTGTGCTCCTCACAATGGGCAATAACGTACTGTTATAATTCTTATTAGCATTACTGAGAGTGCAAGCAGATAAGGTTGCAAGCAACTTCCAATCTAAACTCCATTTTCAGCTGCCCTGAACTCATTAAACAGACGGAGAGCGGTTCACTAGAACGTGCAATAATGAATTGAAATATCTAACTTTTTATTTATTCCTCCTTTATACATTTCTGTGGAGGATAAAACTCTTAGGTATCAATATATGTTTTTCTGAGCTTTCCCATTACAACGTATGTGAATGCTCTGCCCTTGAAAGCAGCAGAACTATGTGTAGATGCAAATATTAGCTCTCAGATAGCACTTTCCAGTTCAAAGATGTTCATTAATCACCATAGTACTCCTAGGAATGGTGGGGTGAAGAAGTAATAGCACTGGGTAGGAGAATAGGTGTTGCATCATTAAAGCAATCCTTGTAAGGGAAAAGGTGGACAGTTTTAGGAAATCAAAACATCCAAATATATTTGTGGAAAATATCTGAATATTACAGCAACAATTTCAGGCACCAAGTATTTTACTTAAGAACACAGAAACAGGACTAGCTGGCTACAGCTCCTCATTGCTCTCTGTTGGCTGCTCAAAGAGACGTTGGCAGAAGCTGCTCTACCTGACCCTGTGGGCAATTGGGTGCCTGTGTGCTTTCACTCCCCTGGCTCACTGGTGACCAGCACAGCAACATCAGCCTGAAGATGGAAGGGTCTGTGCCAAGATGAGGACGGGAGAGACTTTTTTCCTTTGTGGCACCAGAGAAAGGGAAGAACCAAGGCGGGCCAGAGATCCCGTGAAGCTCCTGCCCACTGCAGGGCACCTTTATACTCTCCCTTTCTGGGTTTCACTGCAAGGCACTGACGTAAATCCCAGTGAATCAAGGAACACAAACTAATGCCAGCATCAGGTTTACATTACCATGTACATTAGCAAGTCAACAAAACATCCAAGTTGTTTGCAAACACCTCCTGATTGCTAAATTGGACAATTACAAATCACCTATGAATGAATGTAAATGCCTGGTTCACATGTACACGGTAAGCTTCATTTCTCATGCTGTGCAAGCTTTAGCTGCTATTCCTTTAGCTGATAGCAGGCTGCCTGTTCCGAAGAGGGCAGCACTATGCAGGTAGCTTTAAAAGCAGGGAGAGGTGCGTTCTCACCAGGTGCTTTGTTTGCTGCTGAATAGCCCAGTATTAAAGCAGCAGAGATTGGCTGGGGCACGAGCTCCTGCTGCTGTGGTTCTGCCAAACTGGGATGTCCCCACGGTGCTGTGCAGCTCCCTGCGGAGGGTCCTGCCTCGCTGTACGGAGAAACACGGCACCGCACGGACACGGCCTCCGCGCCGCCTTTTATCTTTGCTGAATGCAGGCACTGACTGGTGGAATTGCCAGTTCATGAGGTGTTTCTAAATGCATAACTATTTTTATGAATCAATCTTAACCCGGTAAAAGTTAGATGTTAAATTTCAACAATCCCCTAGATGAATCATAGAATGGTTGGATTGGAAAGGACCTTAATGCCCATCCAGTCCCACCCCTGCCCTGGGCAGGGACACCTCCCACTGGATCAGGGTCTCCCAGCCCCATTCAACCTGGCCTTGGACACCTCCAGGGATGGGGCAGCCACCCCTGCTCTGGGCAACCTGGGCCAGGGTCTCCCCACCCTCACAGCAAAGAATTTCTTCCTAATGTCTAATCTAAATCTTCCCCCCTCCAATTTAAAGCCATTCCCCCTTGTCCTGTCACCCCATGCCCTTGTAAAAAGCCCCTCCCCAGCTTTCCTGGAGCCCCTTCCAGCACTGGAAGCTGCTCTAAGGTCTCCTCAGAGCCTTCTCTTCTCCAGGCTGAGCAACCCCAACTCTCTCAGCCTGTCCTCGTATGGGAGATGCTCCAGCCCTCGCATCATCTTCATGGCCTCCTCTGGACCTTTTCCAACAGTTCCATCTCCTCCTTATGCTGGGGTTTCCAGAACTGGACACGGGACTCCAGGTGGGGTCTCAGGAGAGCAGAGCAGGGGGTATCCCCTCCCTTAACCTGGTGGCCACGCTCTGATCTGAGGAGGTTGAACCGCGAGTTGTTGGCAGCTGGGAGCTGTGATGGGTTTTTGTTTTGTACTCGGTTTTGTTTTGTGTGTTCTGAAAAGGAGCAGCAATGGAGCACACACTTTGTGCATTATTAAGATAATTTTCCTTAGATTGTGTAATATAGCCAGAGACCGGGATAGCGACAGCAGGCAATTAGCTGAATAGAAAAAGAAATTGAATAGTATTACTACAAGAATATTAGAAAAAGATTTGCTATTATTACTGAAATGATCGCTCTTAGATACATTAGCTGTGTTTCTACGGGTTGTGTGAACAACGGCTGCTTCTCATCTGAAGCTGAGCCAAGCATGTGCTTCCTTGCTGAAAAGCACTTAGAGAGATAAAATGCCTTCAAACGCAGGGCACTAAGTTTTCCCATCACTCGAGTGTCCACTCTCTGCTTTGCTCCTGACTTCTAGATCTGGCTTATCATCACATTTACAAAAGAAAAAAAGGATTTATAAACATTATTTGTATTCACCGGTAAAACTAACTTTTTATAGCAGTGTTACAAATGCAGGCACTGTACTAGAGGTGGAAATATAAAAAGTCATGTTATTCTGTAGCTGTCAGCACTTCTTCTTGGAAATAAGAAATGCAAATGAATCCCAAGTATTATGTCCCAAATCCTCTAGCTTCTGTAGCGTAGAAAGTAGGAGGAAACTATTATTCCTGTGGCTGCTTCTATTCACCAGATGTTCTTGTTTGGGTGCTGGGTTTTCTGTCACTAAATTCTTGCTGGTGTATCAACAGAACAAAAACTTTCATAATTCCTGGAGATTTGTAGAGGACAAATCTGTTTCCAGCCGATATTTTGGCATAGGTGCAAAAAGCTAGGTTATTGTTTTATGTAGCTGAAGTCACAGTGATAGCACATGACCCCTTTTTCCTATTCCAACCCCCCAGCAAAGCTGCTAAAGCCGGTCCCCTCATTTCCATCACGTGTTGCGATAGGAAGCAGGCACTTTCCACTTTCATGTACAATTCAAGACCAAAAGGGACAGCACTCAGTAAACAACCAAAATAATCCTTTCAAAGTCAAGAAGATTTCTTTCCTATCTTTCTGGGTGCAAATTGTAGCAGGAGTCATGTGTTACTAATCTCCTCAGCAGTGCAGCAGGTCCGGAGCAAGTTAATACGCACACCTCTCTGAGATCCTCGAGGGCTTAGAATGCTATTCCTAAGTGAAACTATAATCTCTAAAGCAGTTTGTATTTGAAATTAAAAAGGTCTTCTTTGCTTTGTTTCAAATTAACGTCTCACAGGTGTTGTACAGTGACAGTGTAAATAGGGAGCATCAATGATGAACCCGTCCAGCAGACGCACCAGAGCAGAAGCAGCGCAGTTTGCCTGGTAGATCTCAGGCACAGGCAGCCCAGCTCTCCCAGGCTCTGCCTGGCAGCAGGATTTATAGTGATATTGTCCCACTTACAATATTTCATATAAAAACTGGGCTGAATGCTGTGAACTCTGTCGTAAAATACAGTGGAAAAGTTCTTAGCTTTTAGATGCCCACTGGTTCCAGTTAGAGCCCTGCCTGAAATGCTCTCTCTCCTTCCACTTGCCTTGATCTGTCTTCTATTTAAAGCAACTATCACACTTTAAAGGTTTGTTTAGATGATTGCACCGTTGTGTGACAGAAGTGGTTGCACATCCCTGAAATACTCTTCTTCAGTTATCCTGAAGGTGCTTCATTTCTCTCTTCTATAGGTTTCCTGGCTATCCTGAACAAAAATGCCTTCGTTCAGAAGAGATGATGCACGTGGAGTCAGCTGGACTTCCAGAGGTACCAAAAAGTAACCACCCCAGACATATTCCCTTCTTTCTGTTAGTTGAAGCAAATGGAGTTTGCTTTAGACATTAATTTTTCCGTGCAGTTTTAGGTGTGTTGTGGTAAGGAGAAAAAGATGAGAGAGCATAAAAGTTTATCTGCTTCTCTCTCTATATTTTATATATATATATAAAAATACATAATACATTTTATATATATAAACTTGAACAGTACATTCCTAGCCATTAGGCAAAAGTTTTATCCACATGAAAAATCTCTTGACATTATGGAATTTAAAAAAGTTTTCATAACAACAATTCTGAGTAGCTTTATGTAAATATAGATTTGGGATCCTGTCCTCCAACATCATGACTTAATTTTGTGCCTGATGTAATATGGTCCATTGTAACACCGTGTGGAGACTCGTGATTTCTCAATGTTATTTCCTTTGATGTGGAGATTTTTTGTCTGGGAGTCATAAGCAAGCAAGAGAAAAAGGAGAACTGGAATGGCCTCCGTAAGCTAGGAATGAAAAACGTTTATCACAAATGAGGGTGGGTTTAATTCTGCACTTGAGGAAACAAAACACAGCAAAATTTCTGCAAAAGCTGAAAGAAAACAAGCTCCTGGCTCACACTGTGTCGAGTACATTGTGATGCTACTATGGTTACTTCAGGAAGAAGAAAACAGCCCTCGTAATCTTGAAATGGAACATTTTGCTGTGGCAGTGGAGCAGGTTCCTTTATTGACTCCAGCAACTTCTGTAATGGTGTACATCTCACTATTTTCACCTATTGCTGCCTCTGAATCCTTCCAGCCATGATCACTACTTTGTTTCTTATTGAAATTTTACAAATGCTTTCTCCCCACTGAAAGATCACCTCTGTTAGTGAAGGTGCTTTCTCACTTCGACTCTGCCTGTGTGTCAGAGATAAGTCACTCCTCTTGTTCTTGATTTGGGCAGATGAAGCCCAGCAGCTAATGAAAAGGAAATATTCTGTAACTAGTTCTAGTTGGAATACTATTTTTTTTTTCTTCTCTAAGATACCTCTTACATTTTCTTTCCAGCTGGAATTTTTTACCCAGGCTGTATTGCAAAGCAAACAGAAAGAAATATTTGCATTTTATTTTGAAGTGCAATTTCTAAACAAAAGGAAATAGGATTTCTGTTTTTAGTTCAGTTGTCATGTAACTGCAGCATATAAAGAGAAGCTGCACCGCGTGCTGGAGGGTTAGCCAGCTGGGTGGGCAGAGGCATAGCTGGGACTGAGCCCCTCCAGCTCACACGCCACCTGGGACCAAAGAGAAGATCTTCTGCCCACTGAGATCTCTCTTAGGCGTCTGGGGAAGAGGAATACCTGGGGGCTTTGCCATCACTTGAAGAGGAGTGAAATAGTTCTGTGTAATGGTGAGGGAGGGGAGCACCTGAGGAAGCTGGTGGACTCGTAGAGAGGCAGAGCTGTGATGTGGGCAGGAATCGCCCAGGGAAGCAGGCTGAGCGTGGGGGTAGATGATGCCTGTCCAAAGGCAGCAGGAGGGGGTGTTTATCACCATTATAGTGGAGCGCTGCTTACGCAGAGTGGTGAGGATTTGCCCAACCCTTGCACTCCTTGGCTTCCAAAAGTTCAGATTTTGGCCACGTCAGCGTTGGGGAAGGGGTGCGATACCACCTGCAGCTTCAGCACAGTCATTTTTGGAAAGGCAGGAGTGTGTAGCTGCCAAGAGAGCCACAAGGACAGAGACGTGGCCCGTGGTCAGAAATGCGACTGTTTCATTAGGTGGTGGCTGCGGTAAGTGTAGAACAGCGTGAGAAAGGAGGTGCAAGGCTGTCAGGGAAAGGACTGCAGGTCCCCATTTACACAGAGGACCAGAAACACCAGTAGGATGGTCACTAGGTAAGGAACCGGGGCACCTACATGCAATGCACTTCTAGTTCCTCCTTATCTGCTTGCTACTATGCTCCAGAATTTCAGAGCAGTCAGAGGAAACACATGGATTTCAGCGCAATTACTCAGATTTTTAAACAGGCAATTTTCAATATTGAGCTGTAATGAGAATCCTCAATAGGCATGAACTCTCTTTAAAATCAGTTCTGTAATGCCGGTGCGGTGGGAGAATATTATTAGTCAGTTTGCTGTTATTCAATTATTTTTAAGCACCTTTCGTCAGATTTGTGATAAGAACAGATAAGGCAACTAGCTGCCAGGCACACTCGTGTGCTGTAAATATCGGAGATCATTACATGTCACTGGGAAAACTCCTGTTGTTACATTAATACTCTATAGGAATGGATATACTCTATTGACTCGATCAGACTCCGTTTGTAACTCCATCCCTCCTCAGCTTCTGCATTCAGTGAGGGGAAGGCAGACGTAGCCTCAGAACTTGTCCTTTCCTCCCTGTTTTTGTGGTAAGGTGGAGAGGCATAACGATGCCTGCTCCGGGAGATGGAACAGTTGTCAAGGTATTTGGGACACAGAGGAATCCTCCTGAGGAAGACAAAGGGTTTCTGGTGTTCCCCCTCCAGCACCGATGCTCAGGATGTACTGGTGAGACACCAGCTCGGCGGTGCTGGTGCACTGGGCTCAGGCAACCACGCAGTGGAGATAATATAAAACAGGGAGCTTGTCCTGTTGGGTTTAGCCCTGTAGCAGGCAGGGTTATTGGGATGCTGGGGGATGCCTCTCGGGGCTGGCATTACTATATTGTCCCTGCACCATCTCTCCTGGGGGTTGGCACTGATCGGGGAGGGGAAAAGGGAGGCGTTGTGCTACCACAAACACAAATATTTGCATTTGTTACTGAAATTGAGGTATTCACATTTAAAGAACCTGACAGAAGCTCAGAGAAATTAAGAGTTAGTTTACAAAAGTCACTCACATTTAATGGCTCTGTAAAAGGTACCAAAAGAATTGAGGTTTGACCGTAGTGTGTTGTGTGTTTCCAAGCGTAAAGGAAGGCTGAGACTCAATATGTGCAAAGATAGGAATGGCTGGACTCGATGATCTAAGAGGTCTTTTCCAACCTAGGGATTCTATGATTCTAAAGATGACTTGCCCAGATAAATCTTGGGAAGACAGATTTCAAACACATTCTGCACACAGAGAAGCATCCTTATTTGTCCTGGCACCAATAAGAAACACTGAAGTCTACCTTGGGTTTTTATCTGGTTGGTTTTATGGTTCACATCATTGCAATTATCTGTGCCTCGTAATCTTCAGCTTTGCCCCTTGCAGCACTTGTCTGAAGGAAAGAAGTAATTGCATTGATTTTTTGTATATAAATGCACTGTTGTACAGGGAGGAGTTGTGTGATTTGCATGAAGTCATTCAGGATATTTCTTATGAAAGCAATAGCTGATATTGGCTTTCTCACACCACAGATAAAGGCTAATCATGACTTTATTAGTGACAGATGAAATTGAGCTACTATTTTTACATGCTTTTTGTTTTTCCAAAGGCTTGATCATGCATTTGTCTTTAAAATACAAACCCCATAGGAGCAGAATGTGTATCTGAGGGGGGCATTTCCTACTAGTAATATTACTAGCATAGTAGCCCTACTGATAAAATCTTAATTCCACAAAGCCTGAAGATTCTTGGTTAAAGAAAAAAGCAAATACTGCTGTAACGCAAAAGGTGACCGGTGAAAAGTCAAGGCTAGAGTTACGGACCAGGGGTACTGCCATATGCTGTAGGTCTTGTTCCACACCTGCAACCTGCTGAGCACTGCAGCTCTCGGAGCAATTAAGGGATGTCTAATTCTCCTCCTTTCTGCACTGGTTTGGCACAGATATTGTTTGAGTTAGCCTGACGGCTTAGTTTCAGATTTAGTTGGCTACAACTCTCTCAGTCTGTCCTCACAGCAGAGGTTCTCCAGCCCTCAGATCATCTTGGTGGCCTCCTCTACTTCTGCTCCAACAGTTCCATCTCCTTCTTATGTTGGGGATTCCAGAACCTGACACAGGACTCCAGGTGGGGTCTCAGGAAAGCAGAGTAGAGGGGGAGAATCCCCTCCCTCGCCCTGCTGGCCGCACTGCTTCTTTCCCCCCACCTCAGCCCCAGCGCTGATGCTGGCAAAATCCTCTGCTGCTTAATTCTGATTATTTGCATTTCCTGTGCTATCCAGCAGCGCTTCACGGTTTCACTTCAGAGCCTTTCAAGAAGCATTTCACAGATACCGTACTCTCCCACGAAGCAGACGGGAGCAGAGACTCTCCTTTGCTCCAGTTCCTGAGAATTCACCTTGGCTAATCCCTCTGTGCACTTTCCACTGAGAGAAACTGCTAAGCCCACACTGCGTAAATATTTGTACTAAGCTATCCAAATTTAAAATCAAGACCTTAAAAATAAAATAAGTTACTGACCTTTTAGCTCATTTATAATTAAAACACATTCTAATGTTGTGCAAATAAATAATAGATAGCCATTTTCACAGATCAATGCCTTTTCCTGCTTGATAAGAAACATTTTTAAGTAAAATTACTGTGCTTTAATAGGAAAATTTGATGCGTTAGCAGCTATGGGTTGATCTCTGTACAATTTTCAATTGTAAATTTCACTTTAAAAATGCAAACAATTATTAATATTGATTTGGACTAAAACAATATTGAATTTCAATATCTTTCTGGCTTTTTTATGAATTACTCTGTACAGCCAGTGTGATTATGATGAAAGAGTATTTGCACGCTCAATTTCTTTTCAGCAGGAGACCTTGAAGAGTGTTAGTTGTCTTCAGGCTGATAATGATAAACCCACGCACTCAAGGAAAATAAGACCACCTTAAAAATCTCAACTGAAGCATAGTAAATTAATAGTTCATCCTATATGTGCAGTTCTTATATCATACAAGCTGAACTTCTGTTATTAAAAACTATCAAGAATTTAGTTAGACTGCAGCTCGCTGCCTGGGCCTCTGTTTTGTTTGTGCATCGCATGCAATTATAAAATGATGTCAATCACAGAATCATGGAGCGGTTTGGGTTGGAAGGGACTTAAAGCCCCTCCAGTTCCATCCCCTGCCATGAGCAGGGACGCCTCCCGCTGGATCAGGGGGCTCAACCCAACACTGCGGTTTCCTGTGAGTACGCACAGAAACAAACATAAAACCATACAATCATAGACTCCTTTGATTGGAAAAGAATCTTGAGATCAAGCCCAACCGTACGTGTCCACTACTAAACCATATCCCTAAGCACACCACCTACCCGTCTTTTAACATATTCATGTCCTAGAATGCTGTAAGATGTGGATTTATTTAAGTGCCATTCAACCCATATTTCTCTGCTGTGGCTGGAGGAAACGTTTCATAGCTCTGCTGGTAGAAGGTTTTGAGCTTTTCTTCTGATCTCAACTACGATGTTAAGGCCTGTTTGCTAACTGCTTACTCGGACAGGCCAGGAGGGCAGAGAGCTGGGATTTGTTAGCCCCCAGCCTCGCAGCACTGAAAGGGGCTGCAGGAAAGCTGGGGAGCAGCTCTTGATCAGGGAGTGCAGGGGCAGGGTGAAGAGGAATGGTTTTGAGCTGAAAGAGAGGAGGTTGAGATGACATCTTTGGCAGAAATGTTTTGCTGTGAGGGTGGGGAGGCCCTGGCCCAGGCTGCCCAGAGCAGGGGTGGCTGCCCCATCCCTGGAGGGGTTCAGGGCCAGGCTGGATGGGGCTTGGAGCCCCTGATCCAGTGGGAGGTGTCCCTGCCCATGGCAGGGGTGGGACTGGATGGGCTTTGAGGTTCCTTCCAACCTAAACCATTCTGTGATTTTATGTTAAATCCACTTTTTGCAGAAGGTGGAACTGAGGAGCGCGTAGCAGGCAGCAGCTGGGAGAGCCTTCTTTGTGATTCTCCCAGGGAAAAATGTATTTTTCCAAGCTGTTTTTCCACATTGAAAACCTTGGTTCCGTGAAAAGGGCATTTTCTTACTGAAAATCCTTCTGCTGGTGAATTCCCCAACCAGCTCTTTTTCTGGAACTTACTCCCACATAAACTGAAAATAACCCAAACTTGGTGACTTTCCAGTCATGTTACAAAAGCTAATGTTTTGCAAGAGTCCCTGGAGATGGACAAGCTGTGCTACTTCTATTAAGAAAGGGTAGTAGGCAGCTCGCAGTGTCTGCAGGACTGGGCGAGTGCTGCTGGCCCTTAATTCAATCACATGTAATGAATGATTAATAATATTAAGGCACTTAACCTTGACTAGTGGGGTAATTGTTTTGATTATGAAATAAAATCCAGAAAGCGTTTATGACACTTGCTATTTTTAAACCTCATTATACTGGAGAGCATCATTCAAGAATTTAAAAGACTTGAAATCAGTAAAATGAAACAGCGCAGGATTCTTCTTTACCTGACCCAGGTAACAGCGAGCGCCCTTCCATTCCTTCATTTCGCAGGTAATCTTGTTTCAGTGTTTTATGCTCGAGTGCCCATAAAGGTACAGTCACCTCTCTGTTATTTCGTGTTGGAATAGCATTGTGGCTTTGATTAGAGCAAGTCAATTTTCTTTGCCAAAACAGCTTTCTAACAAAATGATCCCTTTCAGAAAATTTATTTGTTCGTCATAACTTTGTGATGTAAGAGGTGCTTTCCACAAGTTCTGTATCCCATATTGCCAAAACTAATACCATGAATGGCATTGTAATTTTATAATACATACACATTGCGTGATATTTGGTATATCGATACGAAGTACTCGTAAGGACTCCAGCCTCTAGAAAAAAGCCTGGAGCTGCATCAGTCTGAGGCTGTAAATCCAAGCCATAACGCTTCTCGGCACAGAAAAGGCTGGTGAGTTTTTTTTTAAGAAGGCAGGATATTCTTGCTGTTCATTTCCCTTAGGCTGATCCAGACGCTGCCCAGTCACTACATACTCTTTAGCTGGACTAATTTTGGTTACACAACAGACTGCGCGCCTTCCAGTCTCAACAACTGTGACCGGTGGCTCATTCTGCTGCTGGGGATTCCCCACTGGTGTCTACTGGAACAGGAGGGAGCGTGTCAGCTCTCGGGTGGTGGGGCTCTGGTACACCAAAAGCATGTTCTGCTCATAACCATACATCCCAGCCTGGCTCAGTTCTATTTCTTAAGTTCTTCCCTTGTCCTTGTTTTAGGTAATGAATTCTAGCATTCTCCATCAGCGCTCTGGTCGGTGTCTCCCAGGGGATGCTTCCTGACACCCTAAGCTAGGATCAAAAGTCTTGCACAGGTCCACTGAAAGCAACCCCTGGCTCCTTAGTGCTTTTCTTTCCAGAGGGATGGAAAATATTCAAAGACCTGAATCTACCTTTTAGTAACGACTGTATGTTCTGCAGCCTCATCAGATGACAGCTCATGGTTGTGTGAATCCAATAGAGGAACAACAGCATAGGATTTGAGGAAATCTATTTTCTTAAGTCAAATCAGGCTGCCCATTATTTCTATCCGACTTGCAATTAGCAGCGCGTGGGCTCCTCACTAGCAATAAGCTGTGCTTATGCTGTGCCCTCTGGCTGTCACACGTTGCTGTGTAAATTCAATCTACCAAACTGGAGAAGCCCTTAGAGGAACTTCTGTGGTTCCAGATAGCGATGTTTCAGCTCTGCAGCCCTAACTAGGACTGGAATTCGTGCACAGTGACTGCAGTGAAAATCCCAGCTTTGCCCCATGTTGCTGTGTGTGCCCAAGAGTGGCTGGACCGCAGTTAGATCCTTGAGATACCCAGGTGTAACAGAGGGGTTACGTGCCCCGTTTCAGGCTTCATTCTGGACTTCCCCAGCTTACAGCCAACCCACTCTGTTGCTTTTGTTAATCTTTTCTTATTATTTGTTTTTACAGATCAATTTTACATTGCTTTTCAGTAGCATTATGACTGTGTTATTAAATCTTGCATTGCGACACCGGGAAGATCTGAGACCTCTTCAAACCATTAGCACTGGTTTAAACACACTTCCAGTGCACACTGTGTGAAGAAAGCACTGAAGAGCTTGTTCCCCGCATAAGTATACCGTAACTACAATACCATAACTGTGTGTAAAATATTATTAGAGATCAGTAAAACAGAATGAATCGAGAGCATCAAGCCTAACAGAAGTAAACTGTGCATCTGATGGATAATGGGCGTGATGCATTTGCGTTTAGAGACCTATTCAAACATAAAAAATGCTATTTTGGCTTGAACCGTTAGTGGTAGCTACTTTGCCATCTCCATTTATCTTTTTCTGCTTTGTGCCTCACCCTTTTTTCCTATTCTGCCTATGTATAGTGAACAACTTCTTGCTAAAGTGTCTTAATGTCAAGGACATTACAGCGATAACCCAGGGGACTTGGGAGACAACAGAGACAACCAGTAACCCTCAGCAAAGAGTAGCGACTGTGTGGTGGAGGAATTGTCAAGCTGAGTATACCTGGGCTATTTCTAAACTGCTCTGAAAAGTAGCTGTGAAAAGCAGCCTTATTGCCACAAACTTTTTTACCTGCAGAGGGACTCGGGCACTCTTAAGAAAGAATTAGGCATCCATCAATCAGGAAAATAAACCTCCAGAATGAAGATGTGTCTGAGGCAGTGAAACAGCTGAGCTGTGTCAGCAGCATGGTCTGACCCTCACTCCCACAGCTCTTCCCAGTTCAGCTGCAGGGAAGGGTGGAGCTGGGCAAGCAGATCCCCCTCTGTTAAATGGGACTTGAATTCTGTACCTGACCGGCTGCTTACACCGACTCAAACACAAAGTCCTAATGATGAACACCATCTCTTCCTTTCACACTGAAACCCACTAGGAAGCTCAAACTCTTATCAGAGAAGAAACACACGATTGCAAATGACCATATGGGAGCACAGCGTGCAAGTAGAGAGCGATCCTCTCTGAACTGGCTTCTTGTTGCTTTGCTGAGATGCCCCAGAGCACCTGGAGACTGCATCTTGCACAATGAGGGAGGAAAAGAATTAGCAGCTGGTTTTCTCCTTCTGTGCACCCCTGACTGTGGATTTGCCGCCCTTCAAAATGTTATGACTAATGCATAAAGCGTTGCTCCTCTCCAGACGCTCAACTTTTCACTAGCTTGAGACTTAAAAAAAGCACCGTGAATCTGTCTTTGGCTGTGGGTCTCCAGGCGTGTAACCTTTCCTGTATATGCCAGGCTGGCATTCGTTCTCCTGTCTGCGCTGTGTTTATCAGCCTCGCTTACGTGCTGTGTGCATGGCAGTCCCTTAGATCCTTCTGTATTTACTCTTTGTCACCCTCCCCTGGAACTACAAAACTACACAGGAACAGGATCTCTGGGAGGAAGAGCCCAAAAGGGCCTTGGCAATATTTTGTACTGAATCTCTCTCCTTAGACCTGTATATATCATTGGTTTATCTTTCAAGACACCTTTGGGGTTTTGAAACTAATTTTCCATCATCATTAGCGAGAAACTTATCCTCGTGCTTCCTTTCATTAATGTCTACACAAGAATGAGAAGTGCTGTACACACACGCTCTTTTTAACTTGATGATGCCATATGCAAATAATTAAACAAGGCACAGAAGCAACGGTTACAAATTCAGCAAAACTTCCTCATTAAACCAAGTAATTATCTGCAAGAAGTGAGACATGTGAACCCTCTCCTTCCACACCCACAATAAAATCACCACGTCTCGCATTCATTTCATTTTTTACCCAGGAGGAGAAAAATCACATTTAATTACCATCAAGGGGGAGGACAACATGGTGGGTGCAGAGACGGTGACATTGGGTTTGTCTCTGCCAGTGAGGTGGCTGTGACTTTGCATGTGATCTGGTTGGATATTGCATGCAAGGTCACAGCTCTGTGCAACATCAGTGGAAACGTTAATTGAGTTCCAACTATGTCACATGCTGCTGTGCAAAAGAAATGATTCTTGAAACTCTAGGGCCATGATTTGCTGCTTGGTGGTGGTACGACTAGAGCAGTTATTGCTTCTCACCATCTCGTCCTGCCTGATACATTATTTGGGAATAATGTCTTTGAGCTGAGGAAACGGATTTAGCTGAGGAACAGTCCATCAAAAGAGAATGGCACCAAAAGAAAGTCATATTCAGGGAGATAAATATATTTTCCAAACAGTAAATCAGATGAAGCCCCTCCGTGTTTTGTTTGTGCAGTACAGTTTGTTTAGTCACCTGCACCGTCCCTGTCACTGTAAGAGCCGAGACTTTCCCGATCTATAGCTGGGAAAACAATGTTCTTGCTCCCACTTTACAAATAAGAAGCTGAGGCAGAGAAACTTGAAGAAGTGGGAAATCTGTGGAAAAGGAAAAGCTGAGCTTGGGCTTTCACAGTTCAAGTTAATATTCCAGCTACTGATTCCTCCTCCTCTTCCTTAGGTACCGGAGAATAATGAAAAAGGTAAAATGTTTATTTTTTTATACAAGAGGAGATTGAATATGCAAATCTGAAAATGGGAATGGATTTTTTTATCCTTACAAGCAGAAGGTGTGTAAATCTGCCAAGAACTTCAGTGAAGCAACTGTTTTGCGTGAGCTGGGATGTAGGTTAGTGGTTTCAGCAAATACACAGATAATTAAGTGAAACCCCTTTTGTTCTAGCTGACAACATAAAAGCAATGAGAGAAAGGGAAAAAATTCACTGGGGAGCAGTGTGGCATCTTGCAAGGTTTCCAGTGCAGTAGACACAGGATTATGCTCATCGGCTTTTCTAGTGCTAATGAAGGGGTGTCAGAGTCAGACTGGCAACACCAAGATGTGGTGTATTGACTGAAAAGGAACGATATGAGAGGGAGCAGCTCAAAGTCCCTTTTCCAGGCACTGGTGAACAGTTGTAAACTGTTGCAAACACTTTTTCTCACTCCCTCCAGCAGCTGGTAACAGGTTACTAAAGCACTGTATTAATTTATTGCAATAGCGAATCCTGCGGTGAGTGAGATGTGAATTAACGAGGCGTCTCCCAAGAAGCAGGAGGTACCTTAACCCAGCTTCTCCCATGGTCACCTTGCATCACATCACATTATTAATGAAGTTATTATTAATTTTCCTTATTGCAGTGGCAAAGCCAAAACTTTCATTTACATAACAAGAAGTTTTATAACAGAATGACCGACTTCCCCAGTTGGGTCTGTGAGGGACTCAGCAACCGATTTAGATGAGTTCCTGGTAGGTGTTTTATGAGGAGCAAGGTTGGCACTGCAGGATAAAGGAAGTTTCTGGAGCGGGCTGGGAGGCAGATGCAAAGTGTGTTTAACAGGCAGCAGCGACAATCGGAAAAGCACCACTGGCAAAAGAACGCGCTGAGGTGTCTGCTGCTGCAGCCTTGTTTGCCAAATAAGTTGTCTGTAAACTCTGCCATCATTAAAATTCTCCACGGTGATAGCAACACTTTCCCTGGAACATTTTGTTGAAGCTTGCAAATGGAATTATCTGCTATGACTGCTCTTTTGAGCAGTGTAAATCTTCAACAACAGTCCTAAATAAACCTGTGATATACAGTGCCTGGAACACCTATTTTTATAAATATCTCTGCAGAGGAACACTAGAGGTAGGAAGAATAAATTACAAGCAAGAAAATGGCATTTTTAAGATGTGCTCTAAACCTGTTTGCTCCTACTCTCTGTTGGCACAGTTCTACACCAACTTAGCTCCAGCCTGTGGAAAGGTAAAGGTCGCAGCTTTTATTTACATAACACAAACTTTCTAAATAATAAGCAATAAAGAAGTGGAGCTTTGCAAGGGGAAAAAAAAGGTATGAACAAGAAATAATAGTTTAGCCTCTGTGGCCAGAAAGATATCAGCATTGGGAATAATATGCCATTTTAACAGAGATATATAACACTATCACCTGAATATAGTACAAATTCCAGACTCCCTGCTAGGGGAACCATGGCTCATTTAGGTTGAGGGACAACAAAGTACCCTCTGTTGCCTTGAAAGTGCTCAGTGCTTGGCACCTCACCCTGTTCAGGACGACTGCCTTTCTGCTTTAGGCTACAATTGCTCCTCAGAGATCTGAAACCACTTCCCCCATTTGGGAATAATCCCAGGCATGAAGAACTTCTTAATCTCATCCTAAACTACCACTGCACGTAAATGTCCCAAGCTGAATGTAGCGCCTGGAAGGCAAAGGAGATGTTTAGCAATGGCCTGCTGAGCACCCTCTGTCTTCTTAGAGTTTACAGCCCTGCCTCACATCAGAGAAGTTTAGGCTGATTAGAAAGGAGCAGAAGGCTGTGCCACATCCCACTGCACTAACTCAAGAGTCTCCTGCAGGACGTGCAGGAACAGGGGACGAGTGTTTCCCTCCCGTTTCACCCCAGCCCAGCCCTTTTCATTCTCGCGCTGCTCGTTCTGGTGACGTTTAGGATGAAAGAAGGTGGTAAGGCCAAAGAACCTATGAAGTTGGTGTGGGATAACAATGGCTCAGATCTTAGTAGAGAGCAGGTAACAACCAGAATAGGTCTTATCCAGAAGAAGCAGTTGCATTTACTGTCCGAAGGAGATTGGTAAGCGTGAGCTGACAGAGAGGCTGTGACGCTGCTGTACGGAGGTGCCCAATCAAACGTGTTGTTCCATACTGTGGTGCCTTTAAATAACGCAGAGTGGCTACGAGAGATCCAGCCACGCGCTTGGGAGCTTGTATCATTTTCTACCTGTCTGGAAGATGACTTTTGTCCCCCAACAATCTAACTCCCGTGCGGCTGCTCTGACTGCTGGACGCGCTGCTGCCAGGGGAAAACACACAGCTGGCTAGGGGCTGGCCCTGGTGAAGGATGATGGGGAAGAAATACTGAATTCATTTTCAGGATCACCTTCTACTCACAGCAAATGAGAAGTACATGTGGATGCTTTCATTACTCACGCTGTGCTGCTGTCCCACGTGGCCCAGGCTTCGGCACTCATGTCAACTCAACAGTCAGTTGGTATTCATTACACCTGAACCACAGCAAGGAATTTCTAAAGAACTTGAGGAAAACACGTTTGGTTTCTCATGCTAGAGAGAAACTTTAGAAAAATCTCAAGCGTGGAAAGAAATGGGATAAGAATTTCTGACTTTCTATGAGCTGTACCTGCAGATACACGTTTCCTGTGTTCCCATATTTTAGAAGGACTTTTGGAACCAATAAGATGTGACCTCCCCCACCGTGTCTCAGAGATGTAGTGGAGCTCTGCTTCTCTTTTATAATTCTGGGCTATGGTAATAATACTGATGTTGTATGCTCGGTTAAATCACCCTTCCCAGAGCAACGCTCAAGCCTGCTCCTGTGGGTGCCAGGAAAACGGTGTGAGAGAGCAGGTGGAAGAGATTCTGGTCCTCACCATCCTTACAAGCTGCAGCTGGGTGGTATCTCTCTTATCAAGAGCATTCAAAGTCCTTATGAGGGATGGGATGAAGTTGTTTCCTCGTCTTTGCTGCAGCCCCTGGGTGGCTGCTCCCTCTGACACGCTTGGTGAGGCTGTGGGGTAGAGCCAGCATGGGGGGCAGGAGGGGCTCAGCTCATCCCAGATGGGGTGGGAAGGGCAAGAAGGGGGCTGGAGGGTGCACGGTGTGGGAGAGTTAGTGCGAAGAGGCTGCTGGACACCACGCTAACAGCAAAAGGGTGGAAGAAGCAGGCTGAGATTGTAAAGGGGAAACTGAGCTTCAGGTGAGGGAGTAGTGCCTGGATAGGAAAGCTAGTGAGGGAAGAGACAAAGAGACTAGGGGGTCTCCCAGAACACAAAAGGAGAGAAAGCTGTGGATTTTGTAACCTGGCCATGTCCTACTCAGGTAAACCTATGTTTTTTCTTTCTCTGTTGTGTGTTGTGAGTGATACAGCAGCCTCTGCTCCCTGCCTGGGCAGCTCCTGAGTGCTCTGCACTGCCAGGCTGTTGCCAAACAACACCTCGAAGGTGCTGCCTTCCTGGGATGGTGATGGGATCTCTGCTAGCAGGCAGGCTGGCCTCCTCCGTTTGGAAAGCTTCTTGGAATTTTGGGTTGAGAGGCGCAATGCTGGTGTTTTATTCTCTGCTAAAAGGATACACCCAAGAAAGAGTCAATATCGTAGTCCCAACACATCCCTTCTCACACGGGAGGCTCTTGGATCCTGCCCAGTGTTTGTAAAGCATGTGTAAATTAATGAGCATATTCATTATTAATAATGACACAAACATATGAAAACCTTTTAAATAAACACTTGAAAGAGTACTAAGCCTACTACCAGAACGAAGCCTAAGGGTTCTCGGCAGCGAAATGCAGTAGAAAATTATGGCTGAAAGGAATTGATGTTTAAAATGAATTCTTTTAGTGTGCTGGACCAAAATATAATTCAAACACGTACAGAAGACATAAAGACTGGCTTTCTGTAGCACAAGCCCCTGAAATGCCTATACAAGTAACCTTGTTTTGGATCAGCAAGGCTTATTCTATTTATTAAATCAATAACTGTAAAGCCCGTAGACTGTTATTGTTATCATCCTATTCCAAATGAGTATCCCAAGTATTTCTAACCACAGCCATCTGACTGCCATTATTCTGACCTCCTCCTCCTCCTTTGGCCCGATCAATAATGTCTGATGTAATAATTTATCAACATATACTGGGAAAATTATTGATTCTACTTGTATGCGTTAGCTGCAAGAAAAAATATGTCAGGCTCTCCCTTTGGTCCAAATGCCTTTCTAGATTTAAATTAAGCTGCATTTGGTATTTGTATGAAGGATATTAGCACTGTACGTAAAACAAATCACTGTAGCTGAAATGGATGTTTTACTTGCCCCAGTTCCCCTGAGGCTTTTATGGCACCCACCCCTGCAGTATCTGTTTGTCATACCCTAATTGCTTTGTGAGATCTCGCGCTCCTCTTCTGCCTCCACCCCTGTGCGTTCGTACCGCGAGGCAGCCTGACGCGTCTCCTCCTGCCTCTTGGGGAGGCTGAACTTAAGGCCAACTGGAGATTTTATTTAGTTGAGAGATGGATGATCTAGGCAGAAAGCTTTCGCGTAAATCCTGGATGCTCACAAAAGGCTCAAAAGCTTACAGGTATAACAGGGGATGGGGTAGGATTACTATTTGGCCACAACATGTTTCTAGGTGTGGATTTTATCGGTGAAGGTAGTATTTGAAAGAAGGCAATGAAGGAAGGCCGTATGTTACAATAGGCTGTGTTTTCTAACAGCACCATGCCTGAGAACTATCAATTGCAGTTCATCTACAAAAATCAGATGTCGAAATCTGCTAATTTTCCTTCTTAACAGCTCTATAATAATACACCTTGTGGAGAGGAAATTCAGAACACTAAACCAAGGTGCTGAGTCATAAAGCGTACGGTTCTAGTGGTTCATTCCTTTCCTCCAGCAGCTACAACCTGTCATCAAATTACTTACCTAATGCATATGTTCTAATAGCCAAATCTAGTTTCTTTTTCATATCCTTCTGTTTTAGATGAAGCGACTTTAAAATTGCAAATGTTTCTCCCGTTAGATGCGCGAGCATAAATCACAAGTAATACTGAGCTGTCTGCCTCATATTGATTCTCTCGTGAACTAAGCCAGATGGGTTCAGATATGAGCATGATCTAATATTCCCCTTAGCTTGATTTATAGATTTCTTTGTGCATTACCTGACCATAAATGAGTCTTGCATTATTTCTTGTGTGCCTGTCAAATTAAAGAAAAATATTCTCGTTGACCTTTAAACCTGGGAGAAAAAAATGAGTCGGAGATGTTTTACTGCATGTATTACAGTGATCTCAGTGCTTCCATGCCAATTAAGAGTGTGTGATTTTGAAAGAGGTGTAGTAATTTGTGTTGTGTGTAATGATTTCATCTTCCTGTAAAGCACGCAGTAGATACACAGACAGGAGCATAAGCTACATGCAAATATCCCTGGGAGAGAGAAAAATAGGAGAACAATTTGGCACAATTCTTTCCTTAATTTACAAAAATGAGCGCTGATTGCAAAAGCTGAAATGTTTTTCTGGAGGAAAATAATGTTCTTTAAAAGGTAGGCACAGAAAGCAGAAATGCAATGACTGGCACACAAGGTGTTAATGCCATTAAGGGCAATGAGCATCATGAGGTGTTTGCTGACCCCAGAAACCTCTTCCGTGAGCAAAATTAGTATGATATGTATGAAAAGTAATGAGCAACATATTGTGAACCTCTCATTAGGGCACAACCCTGGGCTCAGGACTTGCAACCAACTCTGGGGGGAGACACTAAGTTTTGCCTGAGCAAAGAAGGTCGTGTTTAAACTGAAGGGACAGACCCCGCATCCCCACATCTCCTCCCACCAGGGAGGGTTTCTGTAACCTACTGAGCCTATTCTCCCCTCTGTATTTATTTGTAATTAATGGTCAGAGCTATCAACTCTAGGCATTAACGACAGAAAATATTTCCCCCTCTGCCATTCTTTTGTTTCTTTGACCAGGTGAAGGGTGGTAAACACGCTCTGAAACTGCTCAGCAGACCACATCCCTGTCACGTTTCTATTTGGATTATATCTCTATTCTGTATCTGGAAATGATGTTTTCAGTAAGATCAAGATTTTTTTCTTCTGTCTTCTAAGAAAGCATTTTCTTGATGAGTCTTTCCATGCTATGTGGCCATGCTACAAAACCTTCTAGGAAGAGGCATACCTCTTTGTGCTCTCAACCCTCTTTTCCAGGTAGCTCCTGTGTGTCTGTATTGCCCAAACCATTCTTTTTTAGGTTTTTCTTCAGCACAGTTACGTTTCGATTAGCCAACCTCATCCTACAATTGAAAACAATGGTTCTGGAATATTCATGTTCCTTTCCCATCTCTTGCTAAGGTCATTGAACTGTCGAGTACTTCATTTCCTAGCCTCTGGTCTTCATTATTTTATTCTAAAATGGCTCTGCTGTAACAAGAAAACCACTTTTAACATTTCCAGTTGTCCAAAGGCTGAAGTGTAGCCAGTGTTTTACATCTGCCCAGGGATGCACCGAAACAGTGCATCTAATGGGGGGCAGTATATTAATGACAGAGGGTCATAAGTATAGATTTTCTTTGGTTTGGATGCTTTATTTTAATTCCAGTGGCTGATCACATTTGTTTATTTTTATTACAGTAAGCCTCCAGTCCCTGAGAATGGGATCTGCGGTGCTAAAGACACTTTTATTATATATGAGACTTCAAGTGATAGTCTTTGCCCTGAGGAGCTCACAATAAAAATAAGCAGCCAGAGAGATAAAAGACATGATTCAGCATCAGATGTAATTTGCTGCATGAAGCTGATCCAATTGTATTTGAAGGATTTATTTTACAGTTGAAGAAACTTAGGCGCAATGAAATGAAATGACTTGCAGAAAATACCCCAGAAGTCTGTGGAAAAGTAGGAACTAAAACTCTGATTGCCCCGTGGCTCCCAGGACAGCCCTTCTCTTTGATGTTGGGGGGGACTATTCTGCATTCTGTGACCACAGCTACACGTGGTGCACATCCCAATCACAGCCCTACCCAGTTATATCGCACAGCAGAGGAGTTTTATCCCTCTGCTCTGCATAAGGTGCTCGGGCACTGGCAGAGGCTCCAGGGAGGTGGTGGAGTCCCCGTCCCTGGAGGGGTTTAAAAGACGGGTAGATGAGGTGCTCAGGGATCTGGTTTGGCAGTGGACAGGTATGGTTGGACTCAATGATCTCAAGGGTCTTTTCCAACCAAGCGATTCTGTGATTCTATAAGCTTGGCACTCTTTCTTTTGTGAGTAGTTCTTATTCAGAGAGGGTCTTTTGACTTCTAGCACAAACGGTGCTTTGAAGAGATACGCTTACTGCATAAAGACATAGAAAATACACCTAAATTCCCTATTCTGGTCTGTGTTTGTATATAAAAAGTATTGTGGCAATAAATCAAAATGCAGTGATTGCCATTCCTCTTCCCATGGTGATTTATAATTGTGGATTTACATCTGGCTAAAAGACACTATTCAGACTGTCTCGCTTGCATGGTAATAACGGCAAGCTCTCCTCTATTGCCTTTTAGTGTGGCAATGGAGACTGAGAGCCCCTTCACTTTAAACAATTCGACAAACACATAAAATGAGAGTTAAAACCTTCTGCAAAATACAAAAATAATAAAGCACGAACAGCAAAACCCTAAATCATAATGACAATGTTATCCAGTGTCAGCTAGAGACGCTCACTGACTACAGTGGGGTTTTAAGTGAAGCATTTCTCTCTAGTAAACAAAACTAGACAGAGGCAGGGAAATAATATTCAAGAATTTCTTAATAGAATTGAGGGGCTAACAGCAGAAAATGGTTGTTCACCCGCTGGTACTATGGGCAGAAAAAAACAGGGTGCTGTAGGATTGAGATGTTGTGTTCCCTTTAGCAACATTTCTCAGTCTGGGCAGTAATAACACTCATGAGTCACCTTCATATTTATAAACTATAAACGTAATTAATTTTGGTTCCCTTTGTTAAACCTACTCAGAAAAGATTTTTTTTTTCAGTTGCCTAGATAAGTGAATATACAAGACTGAAGGCAGGTAGGTGGCTCTCAGTGAGAGCTGGACAATGGTATTCTCATCTGAAAAGTAAAACAACAGATCTGTAAGACCTTTACCATATAATAAATAGGATCTTAATAGCAGATTGTTTGGTGGAGGACTCTTCTGGCATCAGGAATTTAATCTTCTTAGCCTGAGATAGGTCATGGACAGTCTCTGAATAAGCTTCATGTGTGAGGTAGTCCTCAGGCTTCCAGGGAAGGGCAATGCTGGAACCTGGCCTCTCCTCTCCCTATTTTAGCATTTCTAGAGCTGTAGGGACAGTACACGAGTCCTAGGAATTTGTTCTGGACTGAAATAGGTCTCAGACAGACTGAAGATAAGGAAAGAGAGCCAAAACTTGCCTCTTAAGTTCATACAGATATTCAACACCTGAGCCATCCAAGCCAAGTACCTTTGCAATCCATGATACCCTTCAAGGGAATATGCTGTGTTCTGTAGATCACCTCTGCCCAGAAGAGAGAGATACTGGACACATAAGTGCCCCTTAAAGGCAGTGAGGAGATGAACTAAGCTGAGCTTTTTGATACTATCCATCACTGCAGTCAAAACGTTAAATCCTCCTCCTTGTCCAGCGGTTTATTCCATAATAGAAACATAGACAGTAGTGACAGAGAAAATCGCTTGGGTCATCTGGTTTATCCTTTGCTGGGAGAAAGATTGCTTCTTGCATTTGTTGTCTTTGCAGATGATACCTCGCCCAAAATTACCAGCTGACCTGAAGCCTGACGGTCTGAAATGGAATATTACTAAGATAAACCATGCTCAGGTGCCTGGTTTTATTGTTTGTGCAGTAGTAGAGAACCAATTCAGGGAAGAGCTTATGAGACAAAAAGGAGGGAAGAACTGTCAGCCTTCCTCCTGCCCAAGGATGCCACCTCAGAGAAGGTGATGAGGGAAGGGACAGGAGAAAATGGAGTTGGAATCACTGGAAAAGGAGTAAGTGCAGCAGAGCTCTCCCCACCCTAACAGTAACGAATTTCATCCTGATATTTCATCTAAATCTATCCTAAAGGATTCTCCTCCCCTACTCCAGGGGGCCTTGGGGGAAAAGACTGAGAGTCCTTTTCTTCCACATCTCTTGTCCCTATCAGACTCAGAAAAGAAGTCACACAGTGCTGATCTCTTTTTCTGCCTAAAGTTGTAAAGAGGATTAACCAACACAAGGCTCCGTATGAAGCTGGATGCTACGTTTTTTTCTTAGCACCAGAGCCTCTCAGACATTTTGTAAGGTCAGCAATGGTTTTTCAGGGCTTCACACATGCTTTTATGCCACAGGTTACAATTTAATTTCCAGCAGTTCTTTGCTTCCGTATCATTCAAGGTGAGCCTAGAACAAGACCTAGGGCAGTGAGGGAAAAGCAAGGCTTTGCTGTGACTTGATTGATCCAAGATGTCCAGGCTTTGGGAAACTCATAAAACACCCTGCCCCTGAACTGCTGCAAACTGTTCCCCTGTCCTTCTTGGTGTCCTTCGGCAGGGACTTTCATGGTCAGGCAGCCTCCTGTCCTCCGCTTAGGAGTCCCTTGGGGCACAGATGCTAGGGCTCCTTCTCACTCCTACATTCAAGTCTCAGCTCTTGCTCTCAAATTTACACCTTCCTCTTGCTCGCTTTCCCCCTCCTTTGCCCCAAGTCTGATGCCTCAGCAGAGCCTCTCAACAGCCCAGATCCCCCTTTCTTGCCCTTGGTGGTTGCCTGTTGTGCTGCCTTTGCCTGACTCCTTTGTGTATTTTACCTTTCCTTTCTGCTGTCAGCGCACAGGGACGAGAGCCGTGGTGTTTTGGTACACTGTGTTTAGCACAGCCACAAAAAATTAGGATCTAAATCATATCCAAGCTATCATGTGATGACAGGGCAAACGTGTAGAGCCGGAGATCCTCTGCGCCACCTCGGCCCTTGACGGAGCTCTTGCAAGCAATGTGAGTGATGAGCTCCTATTTAGGAACTGACAAATTTCTGTGGATCAATGATTATTAAAAAGAAAATGTCATTAAAGAGGACAGTTCAGTGCGGTATCATCCAGGAGCTGTCAATGTCTCTTCTGGGAAAATGAAAATAAAGTCTCTTGCAATGCATGTTTTAAACATTTTTAATTTAATAATTAACTGAAAGGCCGAGGCAGCAGCTTCCAGAGTGCATTTCGGTGTCCATTACACAACACTGATTCTCTGAAAGGCAGGGCATTATAGCTTCTTGTAATTCTTGCTAGGATTTAATTTACAAAATGTTTGTAAATTGCACTGTGTGTTTGTTTCTTTTTAAATGAGGGTAGCAACTGACTCAACATCTTACAAATTAAAGTTAAAAACCCCCAAATGCTGCAATTTGATATTTGAAGATGAAAGAGGGGACATTGAGATGAGAAATTAGGAAGAACTATTTTGCTGTGAGGCTGGGGAGGCTCTGGCCCAGGCTGCCCAGAGCAGGGGTGGCTGCCCCATCCCTGGAGGGGTTCAAGGCCTGGATGGGGCTTGGAGCCCCTGATCCAGTGGGAGGTGTCCCTGCCCAGGGCAGGGGGGGACTGGATGGGCTTTGAGGTCCCTTCCAGCCCAAACCACTCCCTGATACCGTGATACTGCAAGCAAATAAAGATCTTTGCATCGGAAGGTATTTTTAATTTGGAAGATTCCTGCTTCAGTGAGAAAAATGAAACACTTGCTTGTCTGTTGGACATCCCTGAAGCAATTCTTTCCCCACTAATTTTGGTTCAACCACTGAATAAAAAAATTAATTATTTGGAGAGCTCAATTTTTCTTACAGGAATGAGCCCTGCAGATGTTAGTAGTCCGCGTTGTACTGTCATATGAAGCCTGTCTTGGCTCTGCTGAAACAGAGTGAGGTGAAGTGCTAGTAAGATGCAGAGGTATTGCTGAGAATAAATATTTGTACAGTATGTTAGGAAATCTGTCATGTCCTGTAAGACAGCAGTCCTAAGACACATTGCTCTTATTGCTTATTGGAGGAGTTTTTTTCAATGAACCAATTGAGAGCGAAGAATTAGTTATTTTCAACATAGTATTATTGGTAGGGGTACTTTATTTCTCATGATCTTTCAGAACTGAGACCCTACATGCATATAAACCCAGGACAATAAGAGACAGTTATCTCCAACAAAAAGAACTAAGGAAAACCAAAGGGCTGGCACCAAGGGATGGGGCAGTACAAGGAATAAGTTGAAGTAGTATTGGTTAGTTTGATAGATTAGTGTCTTACAAAGGACGTTATTAGTGTCAGGTTCTACCCAGGCATCAGAGTGAATGGGACATGTGCAGAAATCTAATCCTGGGCACACCTGCAGCGCCACACACCCTAAGGTGAAGGAAGTTGTTTCCATCTTCCGGTACTTTGACTTTGTTAGAAGTCTTAATATAATCTAATTTCACAAATTTACATTCAAACTTCTCCCTTCATCTCGGCCTTCTTGTTGCTTTGGGGGAGCTGCAGTTCTATCTCCTTGCGAAGGTCTCACTCCCAGGCGTCGTCTCCTTTTCCATGACGTGAGTCAGCCTTTTCCTGAGGCTTTTTGCTTTTTACATTTGTCACATTTGTAGATTTGTTCTAAACTTTAGAAAAAGCAGCAAGCTGAAAAGAGGCAGCGCTGCATGGTGGAGCCCAGAGCCTGGCTGAGCTGTGGGGTTTGGTGGGGGCAGCGGGGCTGGGATCTGGCCTGTGGGGGCTGAGCTGGGGGGCTGAGCTGAGAGGTTACAGGGAGAGTCAGTTCAGCCAAATCGTAGTACCCAGATTAGATGAAAATCATCTAGGTGGAGCATTTCTACTTCCCACCAATTTAATTTCCTTCCCAATAATTGTTTATTTCATGACAATTTTTAAAACCAGAATTAGAATTCTCCATAGAATTAAAGAACTATAGAATGGTTTGGGTTGGAAGGGACCTTAAAGCCATCCAGTCCCACCCCTGCCATGAGCAGGGACACCTCCCACTGGATCAGGGGCTCCAGCCCCATCCAGCCTGGCCTTGAACCCCTCCAGGGATGGGGCAGCCACCCCTGCTCTGGGCAGCCTGGGCCGGGGCCTCCCCACCCTCACAGCAAAACATTTCTTCCTAAGATCTCATCTCAATCTCCCCTCTTGCAATTAAAAGCCATTCCCCCTCATCCTATCCCTGCACTCCTTGATCAAGAGCTGCTCCCCAGCTTTCCTGGAGCCCCTTTCTGCACTGAAAGTTGCTCTAAGGTCTCCCCAGAGCCTTCACTTCTCCAGAGGGAACAAGCCCAACTCTCTCAGCTTGTCCTCATAGCAGAGATGCTCCAGCCCTTGGATCATCCTCCATGATCTTCCATGGGGAACAAATCCATCTTTCAGTGATAAAACAGATGAAACCAGGCTACAAGTAGCTAATTTTACTTTCCAAAATGGCAGAGTGGCCCTTACATGGGGCACTGGCACCGTGCAGAAGACAACCCTTCCTCCTCCCCAGCAGCTGCCCTGCGCAGACGCCTGCTCCTAACTCAGGCAAGGCTTTTAATGCAAACCAAAACTGACCTTAGGAGTCTTTACTGTCAGCTTCCTTCTTTAGCCTTCTGCTTTCTGTAGGCAGTACTTTTCTGTTTATAACTTGGCAGCACATTATAGAGTTATTTGGTATGTTTTCATTTGCCAAATTAAATTTGGAGAGGAGGGAGATTTTTCATAAAATAAACCAATATAACCAACAATTGCCCTGCTGGGAAAGAAGATACAGATCACTGAGAGAGCGCGTGGAAATCCACAGAAATAACAGCAGTGTAAAACCACAGCACTGTGTATTTCTAGTGACCAACCTTCAAGAGAAGATGATGAAAACAAAGGACGGCAAGGATACATGGATTAGAGAACGTAACGTGAAGAGGCTGGGCAAGCTGAATTCATAGAGTCCAGTGAAAGAGATGGCTCGGGGGGAACATGATCACAGTCTATAAATACCTTCAAGGTAACAACAGAAATAAAGGGAGGGAATTATTCACAGTCTAAGGAAATTGTAGGCCAGGGAGCAATGGCCTGAAGCTAAGAAAGAAAAAGTTTAGGTGAGATATTATAGGTGGGAGAAGAACCCTGGAAAAAAGAACACGAAAGCACAGTCAAATAGCCAAGGAGGGGAAGTGCCTGGTGTAGCACAACTGTCAGGTTTATGCAGCCAGTGAGGTGGCTGGAAAAGAAAGAGAGAGAGAGGCTTTAATCAGACACACAAGAGCCGGAGCAGACTGAAGGAGTACTTGGTCTCACAGGCTAGGCTCCACGTAAAGCCTTACAGCGCTGCATAGAACTACAAGGCAGAGCTGTTCCTTTGAACTAGCTCAGCTCTTCCTCTCTTGCTTAATCTTACATATTTGCTTCATCCATCGTGTAACCCACCCCACTTCCCATCCAAACAGGGATGAATTCCATGTCTTCCCCTCTCACAGAGTTTGGTTTTCTGTCCTGCTGACAGAGGTGTCGGGAGAACTGCAGGAAGGAGCAGAAGGGAAGTCCAGCCAAGAGGGCTGCTGATATGATGGATTATAGAAGGAAATCTCAAAGTCATTTAAAGATGACGAGCTGAAGGTTTGCATGAGTAATACCGATAATCGTATAAAAAACTCTGCAATGATGAAAAGCTCGAAGAAACTGCTGCCTCTGCTCAGAGCACCTCAAAAGCCAACTCTCAATGTTCTTAATTGAAAGAATGAGCTTTCCAGAACTGAGTGGGACTTTCCCTGGAGGAAATGAACGATATTTTTAGGTTCCTATGAGCTCTGGTGGTGAGTGCCCACCAGGAAAGCTCTCCCCACTACTTCCCTTTGCCCTGGAGAGACAAGGGAATGGGGTCAGCCAGGTCTGAGGCTGATACGAATTCTCTAACAGGTGAGAGAAAGGTGTTTCTAACGCGTGCCCCACCCTTCGTAAGGTGTGCCAATAACAAATGACAGCAGGGATGTTGTTCTACCCATGGGTAGGGGGCTCCCGCTGTGAAATGATGCATGATTATCACAATTCGCTGATGGTTGGCATCTACTCAAGCTCCTGGGTACACAGCAACCAATACCCAGGGTGGTTTTGCAGCACAGTTATAGAGCTGCTGCCAAAATAAATATTTGATGTAGAGCAGAGAAACCTCTTATAACCTTCCATAAATACTGCCTGTTGCCCTTTCTCTCCAGGGAACCACAGCAGAAGTACCCACACACCCACCCCTGCTGCCGTCTAAGGGTCTCTCCGCAAAGCTCCCTTGAGGTCGTTGCCCCTACGTTGCCAGAGAAGAGAGGGCTTTTTGTTGGACACCCCTCTTGTTGCTTTCTTTACCATGAAGCACCCACAGAGCGTCACCGTGTGACTGCTCGGCAGCTGCCACCAACGCTTGCTGGGCTGGGGAAGAACCAGGAGCTGCAGCACATTGTGCAAAAGCAAACAGGAGATGCTAAATGTGAGCCTGCCGTGATTTCATGTTGTCCAGAAGCAGCAGTGCAGTTGTATCTGAAACAATTCTGTACCCTTTTACTGGTTTTATTTTAGTTGTGGTGTTATTGAAAAGGAAAAGCCTGATGAATCTCTGCTGAAGTTCTCCAGTTGAAGGTCAGCACTTTTAAGACCAATCCCGACAGCTGATGAATGTTTTGCCAGTGGTAACATAGTGATGAGCATCTTGCAGAGGGAGTTTGTTGATTCCATGTTTACAAAGAACTATTTAACGTAATGATTCTCCTATGTCTTCAGAGCAGATAACAGAAGTAGCATTTCAGAAGAGATCTGTGTAAAGTTGGGTACGAATGGGTTACGGAGAAAGTTTGACTAAGGTAAATGCCAGTCACTAAAAATAGCAGATGCAGGATTTTGAAGACCAAAAACAATGACAACTTTGCTTTTCTTTGTTTTAAATCCGCATCTGTAACACATGCTGTGCTAAAAACCGCTGACAATTACTAGTGAAATAAGAAATATAGAAGACTTTTAAAATTATTTCAAAAGTCACCCTTTTGATTTTAAATCCTTAAGGCATCAGATAGGTATGTGCAAACAAGCATTTCCAGAAGGTATGTCCTTGAAAAATCTGGAAAGAATAAAGGGACAAAAGAGCTGCACGGGTCTGCGGCGCCTTCCCCAAAGTTGCCTTCATTCAATAACTTCGTTAAAACAATCGACAGTTCCAGACATAAGCTCAAATGATCCCATTTCTGAATAGCTATTTAACTGAAGGGAACTACAGTCATTCTAAAGTCATATCTCTGTTACAATCTATAATGAATGTAATCTTCAAGGGGCAATAACTTTTCCCTGTTAGACCATTTTTCTGTTAAAAATGGCACGTGTTCCAATCTAGGTTGTCAGTTCCCCTGGCCACGGGCACGCACATTTCTCAGTAAAGCATCAGGCACCCCAGTATTTTATCAATGAGATCAGTAATTGCGTTAAAACTCCTTTTTTTTTCAATCACATGTTAACATACTCTTTCAAGTTGTTTTTCCACTCTAAATACATCGGGCACAACAGCTGTTTGGAGATCTCCAACGAGAGCTGGTTTGTGGCTATCTCTGCAGAAAGTGCCTTTGGCCAATATAATTTAAACCTCTTCTGTAAATGCATTTCATGCTTTGAAGTCAGCTAATAATTTCTGTCATTTAAGAACAACGCTCTGTGATTTGCTCCCATTAGTAAAAGCGAGGAAAGGAGGCTCCCTGCACTCCCCGCGTGCTGGCGATCCGCTGCCCCTGGGTTTCCGAGAGCTGCGATCGCGGGGTGGGGATGCGGCCAGGGGAGCTTCACAGCGAGCACAGGCGGCCGGGGGAGCTTCAGAGTTAGGTCCCAAGGTCACACCAGAATGGGGAAGGAGAGCTATAAATGACAAAGCGCTGGAGTGCAGCCAAGCCCATGGGAAGCTGCATTTAGCGTATCATTCTCGAAGCAGCAGGATGAAACCTAACCTCCCTTTCAGACAGAACTTGAATGGAATTTGCTCTCAGAGCCCTCTGATTGAAATATCACTAACTGGCTTTCCGTGACGACTCGGAAGCGGGTTGCAATTGTGGGGAGAATCCTCTTGCAACCAGCCCCCAATGACGATGAGGATGATGATAGAGCCCTATCAGATTTTTATGAAAAACAGATGAGTTTCTGTGCTAGCGACATGCTGATATGATAACAGAGACCTCAAATAAACTCCTGGCATTAACCTAAGCTCCCGTTTCTCCCAGGTAAAACCAAAGACTGAACAAGCAGCTGATTTGAGGATTTTGAAGTACAAACACTGCAAAAGAGGCTAACAGCAACATACTTAGAATGATACAGTGCAGGTAAGTGCGATGATTTATTACTTGTAGATACTATTTACACACTGCCACTGGGGCTGCCGATCTCCTTGGTAAGGAGCAGAATTAGAACTTAATGTGAGCTACTGGCTCCTTGGCTCCCACGTGTTACGTGCACATACAATATCTAACGCTGTGGGAAGATGCTGAGCCCTCCAGAAGTTGCAGCAGACACAAAACAACATGGGCAGTGCTATTCCAAAGCATTAAAAAATAGAGTTTTCAATGAGAAAAGGAAGAATTAATGATTTTAATGATGCAAAAGTTACTTTAGATTTTAAATGTTGAAAAAATGCAAAAAAAAAAAGAAATAATCTGTATCACAAATACGAACCCTCTGCATCTTGCTATCACACCATTAACTCCAAGACCTGTATTTAAAGATGTGAGATAATATTATGGACAGTTGCTGTGGGAAGAGGGGCAGCTTGAAAGCAAATCCCTTCCCCTTGTCTGCGAAGGAATAATACTGGCATTAAGTGCTGAGGCAGCTGCCACCCTTCCATCTTGGCACCATGTTGGGTGATGGAAAGCAGTGAAGAGATGCTGGAGGTTTTGGGGAGGGCTG
Source organism: Phaenicophaeus curvirostris (assembly GCF_032191515.1). Classification (NCBI taxonomy): domain Eukaryota; kingdom Metazoa; phylum Chordata; class Aves; order Cuculiformes; family Cuculidae; genus Phaenicophaeus; species Phaenicophaeus curvirostris. The sequence continues at coordinate 19,161,176 of NC_091405.1, forward strand.
TGTAAAGGCAGGTGAGAGCAGTGATTTATTGGACAGCAGCTTGTTAGGATGGATCGTACAGCTATAACCAGGAGCTGTGAGCCCTTTTGCAAGTAAGTTATAACTGATTCTCTGGCAGGGCTTTGTGACCAGGGAAGGTACTATTAGCAAGAAATACTAACAATGTGAGCTGAATAGCTGTCGTGAAAGAAAGCCAGAGAAGTAACATACTGGCTTCTGGAGTTGGAGAGTTGGGTATTTGGATGCAAGTGTGATAAAGTCTACTTTTGGGGAAAGCTGGGAAAAACCTTGTTTTCATAAAACTCTGGAGATGGCAGGGAATGGACGTTCCCTAGAAGTGGCGGATGTGGCAATCGGTGTTGGATGGACTAAGTTCTGGAGTGGGAGACACTAGGATGCAATGATAGTTGGTCATGTGCTGTCTCACACCCCAGTGCTGTGACAGCCACCAGCTGAACGGGTTTGGGTCACTGCCGATCAGGACAGGATTAGCTCTTCTCCTACTTGAGAAACCAGGCAAATACGTTAATGCTGCAAGAAAGGAAGGGCTGCGTTGTGCGAGTCCTCCTTTCTCTGAGCCTTTGGCATCTGCTAAAATGAAGAAAATAACTGCTCTTCTGAACTGCAACACAAAGAAGGGATTCATGGCAGCCTCCTGTGCATGCGCCTGCAGATTCATATGGTTTATTGACTGGGATGCTACTTTTACAATTTCTTCCTTTGTTTCATAGATCTTTTCACAAATGGATTTTGTGATCCCTAAGAAATGAGATGTCTGAAGGTTCACAAAACCGTCTTTGTGTTTTTTTGCCAAATGAAAGAGCAATGCAGTTTTTATCCCTTACGCACTAGTCTAACTCTTGATGCACCCTTTAGATTTCTGAATTTATTTTACTAATTCAGCTCATACTGATTTATATGCTTTAAGGAGATCAAGGAGCTCATGCAAAAAAAAAATCCTGTTAAAAGTATATTAAATAATTATTTATGTAACATCTTCCATTAAAGAACTTAAAAGCAACAGAAAAATTAATTGATCTTCTTTGAGCTAAGTAGTTATCCCCATTTCAGGATATAAAAATGAAGGCCTATGAAATCAAATATTCAAACACAGGTGCTTAAAGTTAAGTCATCTAAATATACAAGTCACCAGCTAACTACTGCTTTGATTCTCCCAACTCAGAAGGGAGAATTTTGCACTTGAGGGTCACACTGAATAGCACGAGAAATCAACACTTCTCCAACTACTACAGCGCAGGTATTAAAGGGACCCAACTTTAAAAACCAAGATCTCCTGCAGCTTTGGCTCAAATTAGCAACTGTTAAAGAATAAGGCAACTTTTATTTAGCTCCAAGCTGTAAGTGGATGTCAGATTGCAGGCATTAGACTTCAAAAACCACTCAGAAATGTTTATGTAACTGATCCTGCCACTTTTCCCAACACGAGTAATTACCGCTCTCTCAATGAGCAGCGTTTACTTCCATTAACTGTCTTTCCTGAGGTTGGTTACTGTATGAAGAGGGGTTGGAAGGCCAGGCCCTAGGAGATCTTAGGATGTTTGTGCAGCAATTCCGTACTGAGGACAGAAACCAGACCCCCTCCCTGCCTTCTGTCTTCCTCGTGGGCACAACCTCCAGTTCCTTCTCCCGCAGCAAGGGCTCACATCTCTGAATAAGTGAGGCTTCTTTCTGATGAAGAATGAAAGACCACTTATGGTGTGTAGGCATTTCAGATTAAGCATTTGAAGGGAGGTGCAATAACTGTCAGGTCTGCATATCTAATGGACCCTGAGCTATAAACATGCTCGAAAAGTGCCTGGTTAATACCAATTTGACAGTGAATTGGCACAGTGCTGAGCTCCAACGTATCAAATTAGCATTGATCCGCAAAATGTTACTGAAAGGGTTCTTAAATCTGCCAGGTTTTGAAAGCAGTTTGGGAGAAGAAGGCTTCTCCCCCCAGCCTGCCTTTTCTCAGTCCTTTCTAATGCCTTGAGTCCAAGTGCATCCCTGCAGAAATGCTTTAGAAATGTTAATTCTTTTCAAACTTTGTTTTCCCATCCTCATTCAAGAGCGATCGATTCCTCTTAGGAAGTTTCTGTGGCGTACAATTTCAAATCCTCTCCCGCTCGCTGCAGGTCGTAAGGAAGCCGAGCGGTGACGGCGCGGTGCCCAGCCAAGGTTCAGCTGGGATCTGTGCGGACGATGCACATTTGATATTCTGGGATGCAGGTGCTCCGCTGCCTCCAGTGGATGGCCAGCAGCTTCCAGGTGGGATTTGAAGGAACTGGCACTGCCCATTACATTCCTCTGTGGCTTTGGTCCTGGCAACTTCAACAGCTTCCCCTCTCCCTGCGTGATATTAATACAGCTGCACTCAGCGGGCCCAACTGTGCTGGAACACCCTCAATAAACAGAGGAAAGCTGGCACACTCTGCTCTCTGAAGGGTTCATGACTCCGCTGCAGCTTCAGCACCGTCTGCCAGCGCTGGGGTTTGTTAACCTCCCTGGCAGCCTCTGCTTGGGAGGGCGACGCTGGGGGACAGGCGGAGGCTGGCTGCCACGCTGCCGCGAAGGGGAAGAGTCAGAAGGTTTACACTGCACGTCCTGGTGGTTTTAACTCCCTTGTCTTGCATTTTGCTCTGTGGATTTTCTATGATAGAAGAGCGAACATTGACACAAAAGAATTAAGATACAGTGGTGATGTTTTTCTCCAGAATTGTTCCTTTTTTTCTAAGCAAGGCTACAAGCGGCAGGTTAAGGTTCCAGTGTCAAATCTCAGAGCTTTCCTTGAAAACGCGCTGTAACAGCTACTGAAATGTTTTGCCAGCAGAAGTCATGTAAGAGCACCTGTGGGAGAGGCTCGTGACGTTGGTTTTTATCCCCTGAAAGAATGGAAATTGAGTGGCTTTTGGAAGAAAGCCATTGAGTGGGCTGTTCCATGGTCGCTTGCTATTAGGGATGCGTGCTGTGCCATGGTTATCATGAGGTGGCACGTGCCAGCACCTAAAGGTTCCAAAAGCTGCACTTGCAGACCAGGAAGGTTGTCCTCAGCGTGGCAGGGAGTGTGCTCCAACATCGTCCCACCCTGTTCCAACCTTTCTCAGCCATCCTCGTGCTCTGCTCTTCACCAGCGGGGTCATACTGGCCCCTGACTTGCTCTTCTTACGGCACATGCTCCACCACTAAAGCCATGGCTCCAGGTTTTGGTGGTGGCACTGGGAGCGGAGACAGCACCTGCAGAACATCTCCTTGCAGAGTTGCTGCTCCAGCTCTCGTTGGACTTTTGTGGTTGGGCCTCCCAGAGACGGAAAACTCGCAGAACCATCCATAGGGCCTCGTTTGGTGGTCCCCACCAGTTCCTACTCAGCATCAGAAACAGGAAGCGGCAGACGAAGGAGCTGCTCCTGCCGCTCAGCTACCGCCGGGGAGAAATGTTGGCTTCCGTACGATGACTAAGGCTCACATGCTTATTACTTCTATCAGTTAGAGCTCTTAATCACTTTGTGCTGTTTCATCCTCTAACATGAATTCACTTCAAGCTGTGAAATTCACCGGTTTTGCCATGACTAATCCGTGAAATCTGCCACCTTCCTCCATGGTTCGCTCCGTGCCCTAGTTAGGCATCATCTGTCTGAGCAGGGAAATCTGTCATTTGTTTCTTGCAGTTCAGCCAATACAATCTCATTCCCCTCCTTTCTCCTCTTTGCACTCAACTGTGATTTCATCACCACTTCTGCCTCTGGATGCGATGGGGACGGAGCGGCGTGGGAGCCATCCTCACTGGGGCTTGCACAGACCGAGCCCTGGCTTTCCTCCTCTGCGCAGCTTCTGGGTAGGGCTCAGCCTTGCATCGATGGAACACAACTTGAGACTTCAACCCTGGCTTTGGTTAAAGCCCCTTTGGTCTACTATATCATGTTTACCATCCTTACTACGCTTCTCCCAGCCTGGTTGCTGCAATATTTTGGAAATCATTTCCCACCTGCCTTGCCAGTGCCTTGTTTCACGATACGTTCATCTGTTACTCTTTATATTGAACATTGCTGGCATTACTAAATGCTATAAATGTACCCAGTATACCGTAAAAACACACAAGCAGCTGACTGGTCTTGCCTACAAGAAATACCATTAATCTTTCATTTTTCACATGCTCTGGGCAAGATCCAGAGGGTGCTCGAGGAACATCGCATAACTGAATCGGGTCCTAAATTCCAATTTTCTCTGATCAGTTAACGTCTAAAAATATTTTCCCCCCACTCTTAATGTCTTAATTGTTCTTTGCAGACGTTGCCAGCTCATCCATCCTTTTACCCATAATTTACACCCTCTTACAAACCCAGTGAAATATTATTTTAGTATTTCTGCCACTGAAACACAGTGATAAATGGTCCTCTTTTAAGATCAGTGGGAATGGCATAATGGATGTGCAGGAGAGCTTATTGACTTGCTTCTGCCAAAATGGAGCCCTGCCACGAAGTTCAGAAGGATCACGAGCTGCCCTGGATACTCCTTGTTCTTCGAACAGTCCTTTGTGATGGTAAGGGTTTGTGCTACACAGAGTTTTATGAGATAATGAGAGGAGAGCAGAAGAACCCTTCCCTCCTAGCTCTACTTGTCTTCACCATAACTCTCCTTTGCATCTCTTTTTTTTACTGTATTCTGCCTTCTTTTTTTTTACCAGTTTCACACAAATCAAAGTCAATCACCTCCTGTCTGAAATGCAAATAAGATCGGCAGCACTGTTTCTATTAACAGATAAATAAACTGACAAATCTCTGAGAGTCCCTGGCTGCAATTAACCCTTGATTAGAAACCTAGAGGAGGAGGCTCAGGAACATCCCACGTGTGCCTTCATTACTTTATAAAGTCATAGAACCGCTTGGTTGGCAAAGACCTTTGAGATCATAGAGTCCAACTGTACCTGTCCACTGCTGAACCATCCCCGAGCACCTCATCTACTCTTCTATTAAACCCCTCCAGGGATGGCGACTCCACCACCTCCCCGGGCAGCCTCTGCTAGAGCCTGAGAAATTTTTCCTGATGTCTAATCTGAACTTCTCTGGCACAACTTGAGGCAATTCCCTCTCGTCCTGTTACCTGTCACTTGGGAGAAGATCCCAGCACCCACCTCACTACAACCTCCTTCCAGGCAGCTGTGGACAGTGAGAAGGTCTCCCTGTACTTCATCCAACTATCGGGAAACCTACGGCCCCCTCCTGTTCTGCTCATGGGGTGGATAAAATTTCTCTGCGTGACAATGAGAGCAGGACGGTGCCTGGTGCTCAGCCCCCGTGCTCGTCTCTGTATCTGCACTCGAGTCTCACAGCCAGGCTGGCCCAAGCTATTTACTCACCACCACTGTGGACTAATCAGATGGCAATAAAAGCTTTTACTGTGCCATCCTGTTTGTGATCAGCAGAAACATAAAAAGCATGTTAGCAAATTGATTTTTGGCATTAATTGTGAGCAGAGAGTATTACACTGAGTACAGATAGGGTTTGCTTTTTTGGTTTTTTTTTTTTTTTTTCAGGCAGAAAAAATCTATTTTAGTATTTTAAAAGTGATTCTGGAAGATGCCGAGCTAAGCCCAGCGGACATACTTTTCAAATACCATAAGGCAAAGAGTAGTTACTGAATCTCCTCAGTCTTATTAGCTTACATAAACATAAAAATTTGAATAATGTTTAAAAAACTAAATTCTCCAGATAATCCATAATCAGTAAATGTTCATTACTGAGATGTAGCAAATATGCATGAGATTTCCCCAGTGACATTTTGGTTACAGGATTTAAAAGGCGTAGCACAGCCCTCCTCCACGCGGGGCCAGGCAGAAACTTCTGCAGGCTCCAAAGGTCACTCAGCCGCAGCTCAAACCTTCCTGGTCCCCTTCAGGAACGAGCGGAAAATCAGAATTCACTGTCTCGTTTTACAGCTCTGGTGCTTTATAAATAAATCATCTCACACGATGATTGATGTCTCCATATAAATAATTAAGTCTTGACCTTATGTTATGACACCTGCTAAATTTTTTGGCATCTGAACCCAGCGCCCAGGAGAGATCTTTGACACCAGATAAATAAAGGTGGGAGTAGATTTGAGGGGGAGACAGAGCCAGGTTTTTGTGTACCCTCATTTTGTTCTGTTTGAGTCCATCAGCTAATTGATGATGATGATTATTAATCTCTGTTGTTGCCTAGTCTATGGATTTAAGTCCTGCCTGTGACTGCTGTGGGAAAGGTTGCTCCCTCAGAAGCAGATTTTGATTACGTTTCCAGTAGCCGGACTGTCCCAGAGCTCCCCAAATCCCTGTGTGACCCAGCCAGGGCGCTTTGCATCTCTTTTTGTTCAAGATCTACTTCACCGGGTGGCAGAGCTCCCATAGCCTGGGTGATGCTGCCATCCTGCTCAACCAGGCTAGGTAGCAGGTGTCAGCAAAAGTTTAATTTGGAAGCTCATGAATTCCAAAGAAGAGCTTAACGGTTATCCCCGACACAGAGAGCTGCTGTGGCCTGCGCCTGGAAAAGAGAAAATCCCAGGGACATGAAAGGAATTGATGAGACGCCAGGCATCTGGCACAACAAAATCTTCTTGGGATAAACTAGGGATCACTTTCTCATCAAATGGTGAGCGTCATTAATAAACAACATGGATTTAACAACTGCATTTCTGATTTTCGCTTCGGAGACCATTCAAGCTTCTGCCCCTCCTCCTCCCCCCTCTGGCACCACGCACACAGCCTGGTCTCTGAAGAGCCACAACTTTTAAATCTTGCAATAAAACACAAGCATTTCGGGGTAAGCATCTAACATGAAAAAATGAGCATCTTTGGGTTTTTACAGCATGTTAACTGCGCACACCACAAGTCAGCCACGGACAGAAAGTGATGTTATAATACAACTGTATCAAGGGGCTTTCCTAACCCCTCAAAAAGCTTCAAAAAGAAAACAGACGCAGCTACGAGTGGGTATCCCATTGTTCCTGGCTACTCCCACAGCCAGCACAGGGAATCCCGGCGGTCGGCGAGGTGCCTGCGCTGTCCGGTCGCCCATCACCATCCCACTGGTGCCAACGTGCTTGGACGCGATCGTTCCTTGCTGTGTTTTGGTTTTGTACATCAGGGGCTGAGCAAGAGGCAGGGCAGCGTGGCCAGGTCCCAGTTGCCAGCATCACCGTCCCGAGCAGCGCGCCAGGAAGGGATCAGCACCTAAAGCAGCCCCTGCCTCCCAACACAGCAACTCCAGAGACGGGAAAGTGCCTTAATACCCAATCCTGCTCGCTCACAGAGTGAACTGGACCCCCACTCTAGGCAGATAGGATTTATCAGATAGGATTTATCAGCTACTTCACTTCGGATCCTGTTATTTTCGGTCCCGAAGCCAGAGCCAGACTGGTACCCAGAGCTGCTGGCTCCATCCTCACCTGGGACCAGGGTCCCGGTGCCAGCGTCTGGGATGATCCGAACCCCACTACAGAGCAATAGGGATTTATCAACTACTTCGCATCAGATCCCGTTATTCTCGGTTCAGGCTCCCGCTCCTCCCTCCAGCAGCGCCGGGGCCGGGGCGCAGCGGACCCCGCTCCGGGGACACGGCATTTACCGACCGCTTCGCTTCGCATCGTGTGATTTCCAGCCGCGACCCCGAGCCAGAGCCGCTCCCCGAGCCGGGGCGGCCCGGACCCCGCCGCGGGGACGGGGGCTTCACCGGCGGCTCCGCTGGGCTCGCCCCGCGCCCGGAGCCGGCGTCTCGGTGCCGGCTGCCGGGGAACTCGCCCCCCGCTCCCGAAGCCGCCGATTCCTTGACCGCTTCGCTCCGGCTCCCGGTGTTTTGGGTCCCGCAGCCGCAGCCAGACCCGCTCCCGGAGCCACCAACTACTTCGCTCCGGCTGCCGCCGCCTTCTGCCCGGGCGCATCCCTCCCCGGAGCCCGTGTCCGAGCTCCCCCCGTCACCGGCGCTGCTAATGAGGGGTGTCCCCGAAGCCGGGGGGCGGGGGGGGGGGGCGTTAAGGGGTTCAGCGCGCAAGTTGGGGCACTTTGTGGAAGTCGGGGAGAGGGACGCGGAGCCGCCACTGACCTGCCGCGCCCCGCGCATCCTCCGCGCCGCCGCCGCCCGCTCTGCGCCGCGCGGGGAGGGGACGGAGGGGAGGGCAGAGCCGAGCGGGACGGGCGGCAGCCGCCGCCCCCTCCCCGCCCCCGGCCCCCTCCCTCCCCGCCCCGCAGCGCCCCGCGTCCCCCCGCGCAGGGGGAGCCGCCCCCGAGGGCCCCGGAGCGGCCCCATCCCCGCGGAACGGGGCGGCGGCAGCGCGGGCGGCGGCGGGAACGGCAGCCGGGGCGGGGGCGGCGGGAGCCGAGGGGAGAGGGGGGTGAGGGAAAGGGAGAGGGGAAAGGGAAAGGGGAAAGGAAGAGGGAGGGGGAGAGAGGGAGAGGGAGGGGGAGAGAGGGAGAGGGGGAAAGGGAAAAGGGAAAGGGAAAAGGGAGAGGGGAAAGGGAGAGGGAGAGGGGAAGGGGAAAGGGGAAAGGGAAAGGGAGGGGGAGAGAGGGAGAGGGAGAGGGGAAAGGGAGAGGGAGAGGGGAAGGGGAAAAGGGAGGGGGAAGGGGAAAGGGAGGGGGAAGGGGAAAGGGAGAGGGAGAAAAGGAGAGGGGAAAGGGAGAGGGGAAAGGGAGAGGGAGAAAAGGAGAGGGGGAGGAGAGGGGAAGGGGAAAGGGAGAGGGAGAAAAGGAGAGGGGAAGGGAAAAGGGAGAGGGGAAGGAGAAAACGAGAGGGGAAGGAGAAAACGAGAGGGGAAGGAGAAAACAAGAGGGGAAGGAGAAAACGAGAGGGGAAGGAGGGAGAGGAAAAGGAGAAGGGAAAAGGGAGAGGGGAAGGGAGAAGGGGGGAAGGGAGGAGAAGGAAAGGGGAAAGGGAAAAGGGAGAGGGGAAGGGAGAAGGGGGGAAGGGAGGAGAAGGAAAGGGGAAAGGGAAAAGGGAGAGGGAAAGGGGGAAAGGGAAGAGAGAAAAGGGGGAGAGGGAAGGGAGGAGAGAAAAAGGGAAATTGGAGAGGGAAAATGGGGAGGGGAAGGGGGAGAGGGAAGGAGAAAAGGGGAAGGAAGAGGGAAAGGGGGGAGAGGGGAAGGGGGATATGGAAGGGAGGAATGGGAGAGGGAAAAGGGAAAGGAAGGGGGAGAAGGGAAGGGGAAGGTGGAGAGGTAAAGGGGGAGAGGGAAAGGGAGAAGAGGGAAAGGAGGAGAGGATAGGGAAGCTGCTCAGAGTGCGGGAGGGACCCAGCAGCCTCGGGGAAAGGGGCTGAAGAACAAGGAGCAGCTGAGGGAGCCGGGGAGTTGAGCCTGGAGAAGGAGATGCTGAGGGGAGACCTCATTGCTGTCTGCAACTACCTGAAAGGAGGTTGCAGAGAGGGGACTGTTGATGTCTTCTCCCAGGGGTGAGGTGATAGGATGAGAGGGAATGGCCGCAAGCTGCGCCAGGAGAAGTTTAGATTGGACATTAGGAAAAATCTCTTCACAGAAAGCATTGTCAAGCACTGGAACAGGCTGCCCAGGGAGGTTTGTTGATCCACCATCCCTGGAGGTGTTTAAAAAGATGAAATGCTTAGGGATATGATTTAGTATGGTTGGAATTGATGATCTTGAAGGTCTTTTCCAACCTAATGGTTCTATAATTGTATGTTCCTAGTGTCTTCCAGTCCTGTCCTCCTCTGGGCTGACATCTAGCATTAATGAAAATAGATGTGTTTTGAAGACTAGGTGGGGTGATCACTGCTCCATACTTAGTCCCAAAAGAAGGTGGTTGTGAAGGGGGTAACAGTAGAAGTAATTGAGAACGCAATGATGCTCTTGAATAATGAATTGGAATAGATGCAATGTAGGCAGGGCATGGTGGGGACCAAGGTGACTTGTCTGGAGCCTGGAACATGAACTGTGGTGTAACTGCAAAAAGGTGCTTCTTGCACTCTGCTGGCTATTTTCCACCCTAAAACACCAAGAGACTTTTGCTGCACAACTGTGTGGCAGAATAAATGGTCTAGTAACAGCAAAACCAGGGTATGACTGTAATCCCCAAGAACAGCCTCTGTGGAGTGCTTGGCTATGGCAAGATGTAATGAAGTGGCCCGTGGATGAAATTAAGAAACACCAGAGTGAGATGAGGTGGTGCCCCAGAGCCTGTGCATCAAGGAAGCATGCTGTGCCCTGCACCCACTCCGCACCTTGGAAGGGGTGGGTTCTGGGAGCTGCCCTTTCAGCCAGGGAATGGTGGAGCTGAGCTTTGGCAGCGCGGAGGGAGCAGGAGCTGGGTTACTGAAAAACAAAGCCTGCTGCATTATGTTAACGTACCCACCATCCACCCTCACAAAGGCGCTGTGTGCATATGCTGTTAAACGTGTGTCCAGATGGATCCTATCTACAATCTTCAGAACAATTCCAGGTGTGTCTTGTAAGTAATGACATTCATCCTTTGTTTAAATCAAAAGAAATGTGTTATACTTAGTCTGTTCCCTAGCAATCAATTGTTCTGACTAAGTGGGTGTTATTTATTAAATTAAAAGTATTGATTAAGGACCCAATCCTGTAGTCTCCAAGCCAACCAACTCTTTGCTGGTGCATGGAATGTTTGACTGTGAGTTTTGAGGTCAGACTGTGTCATTCCATTGTCATAGGAAAAAAAGTGCAAGTGGTACAGCTTTCCATAGGGAGGTGCATTCATGCCATGTGGAGTTCAAAGGAAGAATAACACACATGGAAATGGCAATCGTTGTTTTACTTGAGCGCCTTCTGACATATTCTTTGTGATGCAGGGCACACAGGCTTTAATGGCAAAAATAAAGAAATCTAACTGGGGAAAGTGTATCAGGTTACCCACTCTAAATGTAAAACCTTCCTCGATGTCTGTTGCTATGGCAGGTGACCGCGAAGAGGAATACTCTCTTCAGAGGGCCAACTCCTGTTCACAAGGCATCAGGAAACTCCTCTGCTACATCTGTGGTAGCTGCTCTTGTGAGCGGGGTGAGTAGAACGTGGCTCTGTGTTCTTCATGTGGGTTGTGTTACAAAAAATGTTTTAAATGAGTGACCTTGAAAACAAAGCCCCAATAAGAGACCTGGCACTGGGTCCAGTTACAGTGAGGTCTCTCCCCACTCCCTCTAGGACTCACATTTTTCATCAATTTTTGTCTCTGTTGCTTGCAAAACATTCTTGGAAGTGCGAAAAATAAGATGAAACAATGATGTCTAGGGTTTATTTTTGTGTTTGGGAAGACTGAGGTTTATTTTTCCCCTCTCTGTCTCCAATGGAACAGAAGGCAACGTGAGTCCCTTTTGTTTACTTCTTTGTTTCTGCTTCTGACTGCTTAATAATATGAGCAGATACGTGTGTGGCTCTGGCTGTAGTCTGGTGCGAGTTAGTGGCTATTTTGGATCTGGGAGGAAGAGTAACAATCAAAAAATCCTGGTTTTGAGGGAGCAGAATGACATAAGAGAACAGAATGAAAAAAAAATATGTAAGAAAAGAATATATTTGGTAAATGCACGCTATAACAATAGAAGATTTTCATTCAGCTGTTCATATGAAATGAGATTTCTAATTGTTTTGAGATTAAAACATGTTAAAGCAATATTTTGTGAAGGGAATCTTCTGTGTTCTGAGTTGTACCGGCACATACGCTCAGGGTATAAAGAACCGTAGAATCACGGAATGGTTTAAGTTGCAAGGAACCTTAAAGCTCATCCAGTCCCACCCCTGCCCTGGGCAGGGACACCTCCCACTGGATCAGGGGCTTCAAGCCCCATCCAGCCTGGCCTTGAGCCCCTCCAGGGATGGGGCAGCCACCGCTGCTCTGGGCAGCCTGGGCCAGGGCCTCCCCACCCTCCTCAGGAAGAATTTCTTCCTAATGTCTAATCTAAATCCAATTTAAAGCCATTCCTCTCATCCTACATCCCAGCATATAATCTAGTGTTGTTGCTGTGACCCAGTGACACCAGCGCTGTGCTCATCATCAGGATTGCTAGTTATCATACATTATGAATTGCCGCTTAAAATCCTATAAATAATCTTAATTCTTTTAAGATTGGCAGGAATTGTTTACTTTTGTTTAGTCAAGAGCAAATACAGCTGATATTTTCAGAATATTTGCTGTGGAAGGCTGGAAAAGAATTAGGGTGAAATTAATTGTAAATTTAGTTTTGGTGCTTAGACACATGTAAAATATTTCTGGTGGAAAAGATTGGCAATTATTTATCTCAGTGATTTGGAGCTTGATATTTATAGCAATATAATCTGAGTGCTTTAGAAAAAAGATTATTTCCCCATCCTGCCAATTATTTAGAAAATAAAAGCCAACGATTTTTTTATTCGATATTAGAGGAAAGTTCATCTTATATCAAGTCTTTATTCATCTCTCAGAAAACAGCACAGAGAAAAATGAAGAGAACATATGGTGTCTTCTATCAGTCAGTCATCATTACTGCTTCTTCACACTATGTCATCACCCCACAAATAGCAAATGAGTGCGAATTTCTCCCTGCTGAAAGAGAAAAGAGAAAACTGGTTAGTGCAGCCAAGTCAAAAAATAAGTATTACACTAGCATCGACTGGAGGATTATATAAAATATTGAAGGCAATGAAAATGCAGAGGGAAAAACCCCTAAACTGTCAAACAATAGCATCAAACCTGCAAATGCTGAGCCGGAGCAGAACTCATGCATTTCTCTTGATTTGATAACCAAGCTTGAAATATTGATGGGCCACAGTCCCTCTCGCCCATTCTTTATGAATGATTCCGTGCTATTTGAGGTGCTCAAACAGACAGTTCTCAAATAAGAACGGCAAGGAATGAAATGTAATAGTTTGTCTCTGGGGCATCCATAAAATCCTGAATTTCCTTTTTTAAGCAGACATCTAGGAAAAATATAATTTTATTTAATTCCCTGATGTTCCTATTACACTTGGAGTGTAAAGGTTGCAATTCAAATCCTTATCTGCAAAGCCTCGCTGCCGTTCTTAAAGTGCCTTGCAAAGAACTATATGACAAAGCTGCCTTGGAAGTAGCTGCCACAGGAACTTAATAAAGCCCAGCACGGGAAACGTCCCTCCCAGTTTTGGAAAGGATGGTTCAAAATCAACCTCCTTGACAAGCAGCAAAGGCAGCTGAGGTTTGTAGGAGGAAAAGGTAGAGGGGAGACCTTAGTGCAACTTCCAGCACTGAAAGGAGCTCCAGGAAAGCTGGGGAGGGACTTTTTGCAAGGGATGCAGTGTTCGGATGAGGGGGCTTTAAACTGGAAGGGAGCAGATTTAGATTAGACATTAGGAAGAAATTCTTCCCAATGAGGGTGGAGAGGTGCTGGCCCAGGTTGCCCAGATCGGTGGTGGCTGCCCCATCCCTGGAGGTGTTTGAGGCCAGGTTGGATGGGGCTTGGAGCGACCTGATCTAATGAGAGGTGTCCCTGCCCACGGCAGGGGGTGGAACTGGATGGGCTTTGAGGTCCCTTCCAACCCAAACAATTTCATAATTCTACATACATGTTTATCTGCAGCCTGGTGGGTTTCCTGATATCAGGCAAGTCCTCAGGCTAGAAAAAAAAGAATGTTCTTTTCTTTTCCTCTCTCTTTTCTCCCCCCTGCTCCTCCCCCCCAGTGCTGTTGAAAAACACCGAGACCCAAAGGGAGACCTTGTGAATAAAGCTTCCCGAGAGGTACCTCCAGAATAGCTCAGCAAAGCAGAAAATGAGGAGCCTTATGGGAAAGTCTAAAGCAAATCTAGGCCAGATTTACTCCCAGATCTCTAATCCTTCATTCCCTTTGGATCCTTCCCTCAAAAAGCAGCTCGTAACAGGATGCTAACGCACCTGGAACTGAGCCCCATATGTAAACCGCATGGCAAGCTCCTTTCCTTTTGATGCCCAGTGGATATAAGTGCATATGGGTTGGTAAAACCACAGTTCAAACAGCTCCCTGGAACTATGTAGATGCTCAGGCTAGAGTTAAATTTCCTCTATGACCAGTCCCAGGATCTGATATTGTTTTAGTGATACTGCTTTAGAGTAGCCATGCCTGACTGTGGAAACAGAGCTTTCCTCTAAGGATAATTTCCTAAAAATTGCTTATGCTGCAGCCAGCCAGCGAGGGAGATCTTGGCAGGTTTGGCAGTGGGACAGTGTCAGCCAGGGTCATAGGCTGCTATGAGCAGCCTTACCCAGAGGGAGGTGTCCCTGCCCATGGCAGGGGATGGAACTGGATGGATAGGGGTCTCTTTTCCCAACTAACAAGTGATAGGAAATGGCCTCAAGTTGAGCCAGGGGAGGGTTAGACTGGATATTAGGAAACATTTATTTACTGAGAGAGTGGTGAAGCACTGGCAGAGGCTGCCCAGGGCAGCGATGGAGTCTCCATCCCTAGAGGGGTTCAGAAAGCATGTATCCGTGGCACCTCGGGATGTGATTTAGTAGGCATGGTGGCATTGGTTGGACTCGATGATCCTACAGGTCTTTTCCAACCTTAATGATTCTATGATTCTAAGGTTTGTATGGAGAGGCAATATCTTTATCAGACCAAGGAATATCACTGGGACAAACTGTTGGGTGCACAAACTATTATCTGAGAACAAAATAAAAATCTCTGGAAAAGTGAGAAACCTCAAAAGACAGACAGAGCTGGCAGAGGTGTATTAGATCATAGGGTTCTTCCTTTGGTAGCAGCAGCAAATTGTCCTCCAGAGACAGGGGACATAAGTTATTTCATAAAATATAGCCAAAAGGCCCAGAACAAACAATATGGGTTAAGTATGGAAGTCTGAGAAGCATTTGATGTAGTCTGAGAACAATGAGACCTGCCACACTCAGAGTACAATCATCCTCCAAACTGCTCTTTGATAACTCCATTGATAACCTGGAGTGATCTGGAGCTGTAGCTTTTGGCCTCAGCATGCTGGCTGGGTGCTGGAAGGGTTTGTTTGAGCAGAATATTCAAGGAAGTATGTTGAGATGCTCCCCAAAACAACAACATATAAGGGTGCAAGGAGGGGGGCAAAGTATTTTATTGATCCTGTTTAGTCCATCCTTGAAGAACAGTGATTGAGATGGATAATTTCTCATGGCCCGTTGAAGCATGGAACCTGAAGGGTTGGTTCTGTTGGGCAGTGTCACTCACTAAGGCATAATTTGTTGTGAGTGAAATGCTGTGCTGTTCTAACTTAGGATCTCCACAAGATTTATTCAAATGCTATCCAGTTCTGGCACTGGGCTTGGGCTTCTTAGGAATGACTTGGCTGTCCTGGCTGGATTTGCTTTGTCATTGCCAGACACAGTAAAACTCAGGGACAGAATTTGTATGCACCGTGTACGCAGCTCCTTGGTGTCCATGTTTGGGCAAGAAATGGAGCCTTAATCTATCAGTACAGTGAGGGGCTTTGCTGTGCAGCAGCTGGGATGACCCTAAGCATGTTGTTCCAAGCGGATGCATGGAATGAATCATGCTGGAAGGATGAATTGGAGAAAAATACGCTTAATGCTGACCAGTAAAAGTGATCCTAGTGGCATCACTCCATTGCTCTTTCACAGGTGACATCAACAAGTCCCTTCTTAGGCTGCCAGGAGCAGGGGCAGGTCTCCTGACACGTGCACTCATTCGTCTTGGTTTTACGCGTTCTGTAAGTTGTGATGTGACTCAGCAGAGAGGGAGCACAGCGCAGGCGTGTAAGCTGCTCCTGAAGAACCCTTCTGAGGACCAACCAAAGCAAATAACTACCATGTGTAACAAACAACACTCTTCCCATCCTCAGGTAAGGCCTGGCTCCTGCGCCCTTCTCATGGACCTTGTCTTTCTTCAATCTCTCTTGCCTTCTGCTCCTTTGCCCTGGAGAGCCGTCCATCCCACACACCCACTGTGGAAACAAAATTGCGTCTGCCCAACTCTCCCTTCCACCTCTCTTCCTTTGCTGCTACTCCCTTTTCCCTCTCATGTTACTATTTCCAGCTCTACTATTTTTTTTCTCTCTATAACATAAAATGTGAAGGATTGATTTTGCTCGTGGTTCATGCGGGGAGGGGCTGAGCCTGAATGAAGCCATATTTCTTGTTTGTTCTTCTACCATTCTTTTGCATCTTTTGGGTTGTTTTCAATGAACAGTTAATATAAGCACAAATAATGCAATCCCCTGGGATTTCACCTAGTCTGCTTGCTTGAATATCCTTCCCTGAGATGGGAGTGCCTTACTCTGGGAGCCGCTAAATGATATGTGGTTTCAGTATGTGGTACCATTCCTTGTTCCTCCTGTCCTTCCCCTCACTAACAGGGGTAAAGGGAAAGGCATAGATTTAGGTCTGGCTTTGCATAACCTCAGTGGTTGGGTTTTGTTTGCAAACCCAAGGGTGCTTGAGATTCAGGTCACTCCTCTCAATCCCCCTGCAGTGGTAGGCGTGTGTGTGAATGCATCAGAGAGGAGAGATAAATGACTCACATTATGATCCATCTTTATTTCACGTGGTTCTCAACAAAAGCGAGAGGGTGGCCTTTGTGTTGCAAAACCCTGTTGATTTGATTTTTATTCTGCAGGCCCAGGTGTGGTTTGGGCAGAAGTTCCTTAGATCTTAATGCCCAGAGGGTGAGGGCAGCAGGACCTGGGCTCTTAGTTTGGCCAACTTCTCTGAGGCAGGCTAGCAGGTCAGTTTAGGGAAAAAACAACTAAACGTATTTTCCACTGATTCTTCCCTCTCGGTTTTCATTTCTGAAGAGGCATCATCATCATGTCTCATTAGAGGTAACTGAATCTGAAGGGTAAGAAGCAAAAATCCAGGCTATTGACATACATGATGCAAAATATCTCTTATTCCTTTCTAACCCGGGGACTGTGGGATGCTGTAGCAGAAGTCTCGTCAGCTGTGGAAAGTCTGCTGTTGTCCTTTAAAAATCAGCTGCTGTCTAGGTGCACTGGTTTTCTTTAGAGCTAAAGCGGTGATGCTTCTTGAATCAGGCTTCCAGTCTTCCCTGAATTTTGAATCACAAAAGCATCTCCAAGGTCACTTCCTGGAAGACTTCTGGATTTTCATCACTTTGGGCCATCTGGACTAGATGAGCAAGGTGATACCAGTGAACTCCTTTGTGAGCAACCCTCCATGTGACGAGGGAAGAGCATCTTTAAACACCATGAAAAGGGATGGCAAAATCTCAGGGCAGAATCAGGATTTTAGTTTTGTTTTGAACTGAGCAATGTAACCTTTCAAATTCACAAAGCACTGTCAGCTCTTATAATCCTTTATTAGCCTGCCTGATTTTGATTTCTATTTGTATTTTTACCATCTAGGGAAAAACAGATTCTGGCATCCTCAAGTCTGAATGCTGTCAGCTGTCATTGTAGGAATGAGGTGGGTAAGAATTTCTTGTGTGAGGAAGATTTAATTGACCGGGCACTTAGGGAGAAGGAAAAAGAGGAAGGAAAAAAGAAAAAGGAATGTCTGTAGCTTGATTCAAGGTTGATTCTGTCCATTCTGGAAATAAAGAAAGAGAGAACACAAGCTGCTGCATTTGTGTGATTGCACTAAAATAGCAGCTTGTGTTTACATTTTAACTTTGCATTACGAGGCTGCTGGCTGTGGAGCTGGAAGTGCAGATTTAGGATGTGGCAAGTACCTGTTTTGTGGGCGCTGTTACTGTGCCCCAAAGAGCCAACACAAAAACCTTCTCTTGATATGAGTGCCAGCTTCTGGGGCAAAGGCTGCTGTACTGGGGATTTCATTCTGTCTTTGTAAGTGCCAGAAAAGGAGAATATGCAGAAAGAAGAGAGACACAAATGTTTGCCTGGGTTCCCTCAGACTTATTTTCTTTGTATTGTGGAAGTGGTCAGTGACTCTTTGTGCTACTATTAATTCAACAATGCATTGACATTCTCCTTGATATCCAGCCTCGCCTTTGTTCTGGATGGGTTCTATGGCAAATGTCTTGTTAGGTTCCAAGTGCGATATAGTAAAGCATGAAGCAATATTTTATGGTGTGGATGACTTAAAGCACCAATTGCAATGTAAATGCTCTCACTTTTGTGTCTAATTCATTCACACTGGTCCCTCATACAGGTGATGGCTGGCTTCCCCAGCTGCTGATGGCGAAACCACACCCTTATGCTGGACATGCCGTTAGCCTTTCTTTTTTAATAAGCCCTCTTCTAGTCATGAAGCTGCTCTAAAGGTTGAAGGAACTCCCTTCTACCCCTTCCCCTCCCCAGATTTTTGGAGAGACCGAATGATGACCTGACTCTAGGCTGTCACATTGCAAATCAAGCTGTTTTCTAATTAACAAAACACTCAATTACTTGCCCTTCTGTACCTTAAAAAGCAGTGATCAAGATCACAGATAGGAAGTCAGTGATAATATGTCAACGCTTTTTCATTAAACGTGCCAGCTTGCTTTGTAACCTCTCTGCTGCTGCTGTCACAAACTGGTAAACTTTTTGTTTGATCCCACAGGGCCCTTGGAGCTTATTTCATTACAGAGTATAATATCTTCTAATGGAAATGAGGTAATAGGTATACCAAGAACTAGCAGACAGGAGATTTTGTGTCAAAAGAGAATTCAATTTTAATTAATCTTTTCAGAGTAATTCAATTGAGTCTTCAGGAGGAACCTATTTCTGCCTTCCTCCCCAGTTTCCTGCACTGATTCTGTGTATTTTAAATCTATAATTCAGCAGTCCAAGAGTACATCTAAATAGAAAACGAGATACGTGTTAGACTGCATCTTGGGAGATCTGCTTGTATACAAGGACTGGCTATTTCCTATTAACAGAAGAATTGTGTTTTGCTGGCAGCAGGAAGATCTTGATGATTCTTCCCTTGTCTCATTGTCCTTCCTTTCTTCCCGCAGTGTGTACAGATATATGTGCCTGTATGTATGCATGAGTGTGAAGACATATCTAAATATTCTGTAGCTTTTCACTGGCAAGACGACTTCCCTTTTCTGACTTAATTTAAATGTGAGAAACACCTTTCTTTGTTACTTCCTCTGGATCCATTTAGCAGTGCAAGAAAGAGTTACCTGTCTGCATGTATGAGTGCAGTGTATGTGTGTTTAGTCTCTGTCTGTATCTACAACTTCCCAAGCCTGATGTAATAATTCATGCTCGGGTGGCAGCCAGTTTAGAAATGATTCTCTATAAAATGGAAAGAAAATATACAGAATGTATAAACTTACAGTATTATCTCCTTCTAGGCAGTTCTCTTCCACCCTCTGAACAACTACTTTCAACATTTCTATTCTGATCATCTTTAGGGCAGAAAAAATGATCTCTTGGCAGCACTCTCTGACATGACTTTCAATTAAAGCGCTTTCATGTCACAGACAGCACTGTATTGATTATGATCGTAACGGATGTCACCCTGATGGGCTCTTCCCCTCTCCAGCCAGCGGGGGTCTGTTCTAAAAGGATGTGGGTGGAAGGCAGGCTTAGATTCACTTGCTCTAGGTATAAAAAGTACAAAATTGTGTGATCTCAAGAGTAGTAGCTATTTACTGACACATGTATCTAAGAGTTTGCCATGGAAGCAAGGGACTGGTCGGCCAGGTGTGTGTAGAGTCTGTGGGGTGATGAGTGGTTCTGAGCAGAAAGCTGAGAGCAGAACACACTCCATCTCCCTCTCTCATTTGTGCTGCAGCCTGTAATAGAAAATAAATTAACATACTCATTTTAATCTTAGGCAGGGAAGAGTGACATATATTGCTTATCTGGCAATACAAGATGTCCATATCTTCTTTGGAAGAGTGAGGAACATGCAGGCAAATAGAGACACCTCTGCAGAGCTTGAGCCTGATGAAAGGTGTGTGGTACGGCTCTTGAAGCTGAGTGTAGTAAATGCCCCATCTATTTTCCATTTACTTCTCTCCTTAGCTTGATTTAAAATTGTTTTGATAATGGGAGGCTTCTGGATTTGGGAATTTGGCACAGGGAGAGGGGAACACTAAGGTTATGTATTGTTGTTTCTGTAAGTGTGTATATAGTGTAGCTTTAGTTGTATCATGCAACTTGAATTCAGGTACACTGCTTCCCCTCACCGCAGCCGTTAAGATATCTAGCTGGAAAGCTTCGGTTGGATGGGGCAAGGAGGCAAAGAGCTGGAGGGAGGAGGGAGAAGAGAAAAATGGATCAATAGAAAAATGGGGAAAAAGTAGTAAAGGGGATAAAAGTGCTGAGCAAGAATGAAGGGATAGACCATATGTTAGAATATAGAAGGGAAGGCATGAAGGATGCTGGGAAATCACATCCTTCCAAAAACTGAGACTCTCCAGGAACCAGAGCAAGACATGAGGGTAGAGCATTGCCTCATGGGCTGAGCAACGGCGGGGTGGGAAGGGGAGCCCAAAGGTGAATTGATGAAAAAAAAGGCAGAGTGCTTTTGAAAGCAGGTGCAGCTGGTAACACAAGGGAGGTGGTGCTTCTTTCTACGAGAGTGTGAAGATGCTGGTTGTCCTTTTGCTGAGGACTGTGACGAGTATAAACGTGAAGCTGGACCTACCACAAGAACTCCCTGTTTTCTAAGAAATACGTTAAAAGAACTTGACTATATTGTACTTATGGGCTATTTATTTGACATGCTGTAGAAACTTGCTTTTCATTAAGTGAAGAGAGAAAGTGAATCAGAGCTAATAGCCTAATTTATAAAAGAAAGCGTCTGATTTCCTTAGCATGCTTAATGAAGGAGTGTAGCTGAAGGAGAGAAGGCAGCAAGCTGCAGTGAGGTCTGAGTGAGCCAGCTTCGCGTGCCTGGCAAGCGAGAGCAGTGGCCGCTGGGCCAGCACATAGATCTAGCAGCTTAGCTTTTATTTTGGAGCTCTTTTGAAATCTCTCCTTCAAGGTGCATACCTGCAGAAGCATGGGCTGCTCGGGCTCCCAGCAACAGCTGGCACTGAGGTGCCAAAACACTGCTAGCAGTTCTCCCAGTGGTGATGGGTCTTGGGGAGCCTCTCCCTTTGGCCTCTGTACAGGTGAGGTGGTGTTTCTGGGACATTTAATACAGCGTAATCCTAGCGATGGGCCTCCTTGTGTGGGCGTTTGCGCCAGCACATGCTAGTGGCTGTAATTCAATTTACTGGGGACTCAGACTTCCTGACCCAGGGCTTGTCTTAGCCTACATGAATCAGACTGCCTTGCTGATGCTAACCATGTGTTGTCACAACAGCCCTCGCCTTCTCTCTTTGTATCCGCGCTGCCGTGCATGGTAATCTTACCCAGGGAGCAGATACCAAATGAGCAGAGCTGATGACTACACAGAGGAGTGAGAAGGACAGGTTTCGGTGTAGAGCAGACGTCTGGAGTCGTTGTCTTTGTCTGGACAATGAGCTGTGTCTCTGAAAACAAATCAGATCAGCGAGGGTGAGGATTGTGTGTTCAGTTGCTTTAATTCCTATGGGAACACTGGCACTGAGAAAACTGGCATAGATTTAAAAACTTAGAAATGTCCATGGATGATTTTTAAGAAATGTACTTAGAAAATGACATAAATAATAATGATCCAAAGGGGAGGTCCAGCAGTGTTCAGAGTTCTCCATGACCAGCCGCAAATAGGAGCCTTCTTTTTCTTGAATGGAAGTGAAGGAGAGGTATTAGGAAAATCTGTTTGGATTTTATGGCATTGTATGGTATGGCTGGCATCTCATCAGCTACCTGTTAAGGAGTGATCTTTAGTTACAGCATCCTGTTTACTGCCATCCTTTTTTATTTGAGCATGTGTAATTTAAAGTCATTTGAAGAGCCAGCAGCGCGAAACAAACTGTCTGCGGTGCACAAGGTTATTGCCTCAGAATTTGGGCTTTAATGACTTGCAGAAAGGGGCCTGCTTAATGTCCCCAAGGCAAGCTTTGATTTTGCACAGTTCCTTTGAGCCAAGCTTTGATTTTGCACAGTTCCTTTGAGCCCAGCTTCGTGTAAAGTTGCCTTGTGAAAGCAACAGCCATCACATTTCCTTTGGGAGAGTGGGGCCACATCCACTCCTGGGTACCACAGGGACCGAGGGGTGGCACCAGCAGGGCATTTGGCTCAGTGTGTGGAGAAGCCTCCTTCTGAAGATGATGTGTTTATCGAGCAGGGCTGAAATGAGGAACCATATCAGACCTTTCATTCCTGCAGAACAAACTGTGAAGAGGTTTCCCCTCTCCCCCATCACAAGCACTTGGCTCAAAATCAGCTCTGACTCACTTGCCAGATTGCTGGTAGGGAGTTCAGAGCTAGCGCCTCTCTGAGAGGCTGGTGCTGCTCAAATCCCCTTTCTGTGAGTGCATGCAGCCTGGCATGGGGCTAGGACATGGAAGCTCTGGGATCTTCCCTCTCCCTGTCACAGACGTTGCCTGGGGTGCCAGGCTTATTTTAAAAACCTCTGGGTTGTTTTCTTATGCTTCTTGTCAGAGTGTGAAGCAGCAGGCTCCTGCCTGGGGTTGCCTGCCCAAGCTGTGAACTGTGACAATTAAACCAAATTCCCAATCTGTGCAAAATGCCCTGGTCTCTCCATCTGACGCAGGGTTTAGCATGTGTCCCAGGTGGGATTTCCAAGAGGGTGAGCAGTCTCCTAATGCACTTCCCACCCAGCATCCTGCCCTGTAGCTGCACTGATCGTACGGCCCAGAGGCGTCTGAATGTCACCAGTGGAGGGGACGAGGCAGGTGCAATCATCCGTACTGCCTTTAGCAAATGCAACAGTAGGATCAAAGGGATAAAGCTCCGATAAATAGAACAAAACAACAGATAAAAGGCCTAAAATAAAAATGTTTTAATTCAGAGCTTGTGGATGGGCTTGTCCTTGTCCCTGCTCCAGGATTAGCTTTTCACTTGCTCCCTTTATTCCCTTCGTTCTTCGGCTGGCTTTGCTAGGGGTTTTCAGTAACATTCTTTACGCTTAAGGGTATGAAATAAATAATGAAAATCTTTACCGCTGTAATTTGCCCGGTATTGACAAAGCCTGATAGCTTCCCCGCTGAAGGCACTGCTGGCTCACCAACGCAGACGTGGCTGCTGGAGATGGCTCTTGGCTGGGAACATAATACTACTCATTCTGGTGAACGGAACACGAGGAATTAACTCTGCAAAAAGTTGCTTTTATTGAGGCCTCTCCGGACCCAGAACTCCCTGAAGATGTCCTGGCAGTCCCAAGGATGCCATTACACCCTTGTGCTATATGTTCTCCAGGGCACGGACCATCTCATCCCGTGGAACTGTGACAACCGTGCTGCCCAGTGACCTCAACCCACATGCAGCTCTAGGAGCTGCTGCAGCGTTGGGCGTTCACAATCAGTGATGCGATAACGAAATTGAGGAAATGGTAGTCACAGAATCATAGAGTGATTTGGTTTGGAAGGGGCCTTAGAGATGATCCAGTTCCAATGCCCCGGCTATCGGCAGGGACACCTCCCACTGATCAGGTTTCTCAAACCCTCATCCAATATTAGTGAAAGCTATTACCATGCCAACTACCTCAGCCATTTTGCTGTAAAGCTGTTGCAAAAATGACAGTGGGAAATAGGAAGAGGATGTTAATTTTTGTTGATTTTTACTTTCAATAGTCTTCAGAACAACAAGAGGTAATTTTGCTCAGTCTGTCAAGAAAAATGGAGGCAGAGGCCAAGCTCAAGACATCTCAGGTGGAGCAGGAGTTGAAAGGGTGGTTCCCCCTCCTGCAGCTTTCTGCTCCAGCCAGGTTTAGTCCAGAGCTGCAGGTGCCCAACTGGAAGAGGGCTGGGACACTTGGACATCAGGAGGCAGCAGGAAGAGACAGGAGGGCTCCGGATGGAGCAGTGCTCCATCCGTGACCAGTCCATGGTACCTGGGAGCAGAAGGCAGCTATTTCTCTTTTCATGTCTCTGTACAAGGGAGAGCAGGGTAGCACCATCGAAAGCTGTGGCCTTGCTAATGAGCAGCATCTACTGCTGCTGCTGCCCCAGCCAACAAATATTGAGTGAAGTTCAGCTGAGGCTGGGCCTCCAGGGATTAATTCCACTGCGGAGAGAGCCAAAGCTTCTGTCATAAAAGCAAAAGGAAAAAAGTGATGTGAGATCAGATACTACTTGCATGATTTTGTATTTTGGGAAGTCCAAAGGGACTGTAAAGCTGCCAAGAAAAAAGGTTTGGTCCGGTTCTGCATCTTTCTTTTAGGCAAGGAGGCAGCATGCACAGAAGCCTGCTTCAAAGCACACTTCAAGTGGAAATGTCAGTGCTAATACTGGGTAATCGCCGTATCTTGTCCCTGTAATAGCCTGCCTGCATAGCCGTGTAGTATTTCACTGAAAGCAGAGCAAAATGCAGGCCTGGTTTAATGCATCCTCATGTGTGTTAGGGATGGGGAAGGGTGGCAGGAGAGCGGTTGTGCAGCACCCCATGAGCCAGCTGGAGCAGGGCCACATCCCCAGCCTCCCCGCACCCACAGCCACACAGTGATCCTCACCCCGCTCCCAGGTGCGTGTGCAGTGGCTCCTGTTCCGAGTCAGGTGTCGTTGCCTGTCTGACGTGTGAAATAACTGAATGAAGTACCCCTGGCATGTTAACTCATTTTGAGTCTCGAGAGGAAATAAAGCCTTTTGAGCCAATACAGTGAGCGGCGCAGGAGGAGAGGGACACGCTGGAAGATGATTGTAGCTGTTGTTAACAATGCAGTTTGCCTGGAATCTGAGAGGGTTATGAAAAGCTGCTGTGTTTCACATCTTGTCTACCTATATCTATATTTTACTAAAAACGTGACATGTGAAATGTAGATTAGGAGACTTCAAAACCTCCCGGTTCTAGGAGCATTGACTTAGATGTGAACGCTTGAATTTCATCAGGCTAGAGCATACCTTCCTGAACAAAGACAGGCTGCCTGGCCACTGGAGGAAGTTAGAGGCAAGGGAGAAATAATTTATTTGTTCAACTGCTGCCAAACGATGGATTCTTAACAAAGCACACATCTAAACAAACATCTTCAATATTTTTCTAGCCATATTTTGTAAGCTATTGCTCTGGAGACTGGATGTATTGTGAAGGACAGGCATGCCGAAATTCCTTGGTAAAAAACATAAACCTGGGGGTTTAAAGTACTTCTGTGAATGTCCATCCATGCCCCTCTCCACATCGGCCCCCATCCTTCTCCATTCCTCCACTGCACCCTTAGCCCATCATGGCCCTGGCCGGCCAGAGGGAAGTGGTGTTTTGGAGAGGAGAGGGAGCTGCATCTCCTCCCTCAGGGCCTGCAGACTGTGTTGGAGCTCTGCATAGGGAAATGAAGAGCCTGACGGGGAAGGGTAAGTACACCAGAACAGACAGCAGTACCAAAGATGCCCCATAAATGGGATGTCTTAGGTGAAAGTAGCTGCAGTGTAGAATCCCAGAATCATAGCATGTCAGCAGGGATGTAATGGCCATCGCCTGCTCTGAGTGGAACCCAGCAAACCAGCATTAACTTCATGGAACTCAGCCGATGTTCCAGATTTGCACCACCAAAATCACAGATGGGTTTTCTGAAATGTCTGGAGGAGAGGACGTGTCTCCCGGCAGATGGAGGGCAGTCGGATACAGCCCAGGAGCTCAGGTGCCATTTTCCTCTTTTTGGGTTTTTCATAACTCTGGGTTTTAGCACTTCCCCTTATTATTTCAGTGGCTGACAGGGGACCTACAGGAAAATCCAGTTTTATTGAAACTGAAAAGGTCAGTTTTGTTGAGCGTTTCCATGGTGAAAATAAGAAATTAAATATATTCAGACTTCTCAGGCTACTCAGATCCGTGGGCTGGGCTGACCAACAGGAAGATTTTCCCGCATGCTATTTTAATAGTATCTTGTTGCACATCTTTTATGTGTGGGGTGGGCATGAAGTCTTTTCAGAAAAGTATTTTTCTCTTTGTTAAACCAGATTCTTCAGTTTTTGTAGTGCTGTCTGTGGATGTGTCCATAGAGACATAATCACTGTCATGAAGCCCTGCAAAGGGGTCTTAAGTCTCCGGGGAGGGCATGTTTTCAGCATCACCATTTCTATCTCACCACAAGGATCCTGATTTGCTTCCCCTCGAGTTGTGTGCAGAGGCTTCTGCTGACTGTCCCACTAGGAGGTGTTTGAGCTATGGGGGCTGGAGCACCTCTGCTATGAGGACAGGCTGAGGGAGTTTGTTCAGCCTGGAAAAGAGAATGTGCCAGGGAGACCTTAGAGCAGCTTCCAGTGCTGAAAGGGGCTCCAGGAAACCTGGAGAGGGACTTTTTACAAGGACATGATGTGATAGGATAAGGGGGAATGGCTTTAACCTGAAAGAGGAGAGATTTAGATTAGTCATTAGGAAAAAATTTTCATGATGAGGGTGGGGAGGCCCTGGCCCAGGTTGCCCAGAGAAGCCATGGCTGCCCCATCCCTGGAGGGGTTCAAGGCCAGGCTGGATGGGGCTTGGAGCCCCTGATCCCATGGGAGGTGTCCCTGCCCAGGGCAGGGGTGGAACTGGATGGGCTTTGAGGTCCCTTCCACCCCAAACCATTCTGTGATTCTGTGATGCTATGCTTTGTCTCTGGGACATGCCCTTTGGGACTTGGCTCTTTCCCCCTGGCATCAGTGAGGTCTTTGCTTTGTGTTTGCTGCTGGTTGGGTTGGTTTGTAACTGGATATACTGTAGTAGGGCTCAGACTGAATTTGGTGGATTTATTAGGTTAGTATGATCTCTCTCTCGTTCCCTGAGCTCTGGATACTATTTGTAGCTACTGACAGCTTGGCAAGGAGGGATATGGATACCGTTCCCTGGGGTGCTGCCCTGTTCTTGTCTGCGCTACAAACCGGCTGAAAACCCTAGTAAAGGCATGCTGGAGTCCGAGAGGCTTCCCTCTGGGCAGCAACTCCTAGGACAGAGCAGCTAACGCATTTCTTGTTCAGTCGCTGTAACTAAATGCCCAGTCCTGCTCTATGAATTTTCAAATAATTTCTCATCAGCCTCATGTACTTTCTTTATTTCTTTTCCCTTCTGCTGGTTACTGAGGTGCCAGAGACAGAAAAGTAAGGTCTTACCTTTTGAAGAGTTCATCTGCTCCTACTACTCACTGCTAATTAGTTCTTTCTCCCCATAATTTTGATAAAGCTTTCTCAGTATCCATGTGTGGTGGCATCTCCCACAGGTTTTCTTACCTTCTGCAGTGTACAGTGCTGTCACTGTAGAAGTGTTTTATGTGATCACATAGAAGAGGGTCCTGTCACCTCCCCTGGCTCTTCTGTATTCACACAATCATCCTATGTGTGAATTATTGAAAAGGCGTAGAGAAGACACGGGGAAGCGAGAGCTCTGTTTCACTCTAAGTCTATCACCCCATCCTGGTTTCTGATGTCAAGGAAGTCAGGGCCGTGACTCCTATGTTGTATGACCCAAGTCCTGCATATCTTGTGCTGGATTTTAGCCTAGAGAGTGCCCATGTGCATGAAGGACAGGTCGATGTGGTCTGGTAGGCTGGTCGCTGGTCGCTGGGTCGCTGGTGGCTTGTCCCTGTGGAGAGCCTTGGGCCGCACCGAGGCTTGCTGCCACCCACCCTGCTAGTTGGCTCCAGCAGTTGCGGGGTGCAGAGGCCAGGGGAGAGCGCGTCAGTGGGAGATCCCTGTGAAGACCAGGACCAAAGTGATTTTGGTTTACAAACTTATTTTGCATGGTTGTCTGTACCTTGAGATAATCCCTGAGTAGGCGAGCCAGAACCGAGGAATCAGTCGTGGGCCACTTGACTGAGCCCTGGCCCCATGTGCTGCCCACGCCGCCTGGAGTGTGGGGATGCTGGGACCTACAGGCCCCTCTGGTCCCAGCACCAGGTGGCACTGAGCTCAGCCACAACCCTTCAGGAGGCCACTGTCACGGTAATGCAAGACCTACCTGGGATTTATAATCTTGGATCTCAGCCCTTTGCCCCCTCCCGCCCCAGACTCTTCCTCACAGCTTCTCCTGCTCTGGTTGCTGTTTACCCTTGTACAACCTTTCTACCTCTCACGCAGCTTTTCGCTTGGAATCACAAGAAGCCGGGAATGGCTGAATCTCGTATTTCACTTGCAAGACACAGCTGTATGGAAATGGAGGGAATTAGCTTTGGTTGGGCTTTTTCTTTCTTTCTTTTTTTTTTTACTTTGTTTTGCCTGCAATATGTATAACACAGTAATCCTTGTGTGATATCTTCACAGATTTTATAGCTCCCAGTTCTACATCCTCATACCTGCCAGTTTCTCTGTGCGGTGCCGCGCACCATATGGCAGCGTGTGGTTGGTGGGAGGTTGTGCTCCTCCTCTTACCTTCCTTTCCACCCTCCACCCCAGCTGCTAGTTCATGCAGAATCCTCTCTCTGGTGGGTTTCTCCCACACTGCACATGTAATTCCCACCCTAAAATCTTTTAGCTATTGTAGCTGACATCAGGGGTGTTCTTCAGTCTATACAGCAAAGAGCTGTTTCATTTTGTGTTCAATAAAACATGAATTGAAGACCTGGGCAACAAGTAGATTGCAGACTTTGGGTATCCACTGCCACTGTGAGTTTGTATTCACACCACGCTGCACCAACATGGACACGTCCTTGCTTACTTACTCACTAGGGTGTGGTTCTTTCTCAGCGCAGACAGTTTTGCTATTAAATTCTGCATTAGTTTTTGTTTTTACAAACAGATGAACACCTGCAAGCTGGCATACGTGACTCTATTCTTCTCCCTTCCCCGGTGACAGAAGCTTAAATGTAGCCAGCAAACTCAGAAGAGACCAAACATCTTAGTGAACAAAATGGAGACCCAGCAAGAAGCTGGTTTAGTCTCAGTTTCTTAGGGAATATGGTGAACTCTGCAAAATTATTCATTGACTACGCAGATGAAATAAAATGGGTCCTTGCCCCTTTCTTCCACTGCATAAATCCAATCCACTGTCACTCAATATCCCTGTGATGTATGGTGGTGTAGGAAACAACTATTAGGATGGAAAGAAAGAAGAAATACTCACAGTTTATTACTACCAATCATTATTTGTTATATCGGCACAGGAAGGACATGGATCTGCTAGAGTCCAGAGGAGGCCATGAAGATGGTCTGAGGGTTGGAGCACCTCCCGTACGAGAACACACTGAGAGAGTTGGGGTTGTTCCCTCTGGAGAAGAGAGGGCTCTGGGGAGACCTTAGAGCAGCTTCCAGTACTGAACGGGGCTCCAGGAAAGTTGGTGAGGGGCTCTTGATCAGAGAGTGCAGGGATAGGATGAGGGGGCACGGTTTTCAGCTGAAAGAGGGGAGATTGAGATGAGACCTTAGGGAGAAATGTTTTGCTGTGAGGGTGGGGAGGCCCTGGCCCAGGCTGCCCAGAGCAGGGGTGGCTGCCCCATCCCTGGAGGGGTTCGAGGCCAGGTTGGATGGGGCTTGGAGCCCCTGGTCCAGTGGGAGGTGTCCCTGCCCGCAGCAGGGTGTGGAACTGGATGGGTTTTAAGGTCCCTTTCACCCCAGACCATTCTATGATTTTTTACTTTACAGCTGAGCTGCAGGGCCTGCTTTTACTCAGGAACCGCACAGGGTCACAGAAGAGCAACACAGCCCAGTATAGGGAGGGAAGGAAAGGGATTACCCCATTGTGAGGATGAAGACGTGAGGAACGGGGACCTTGAGAAAGTCACTCAAGATGAAGCAAGGAATCTGTGGCAGAGCTGGAGCTCACTGCAGAGTCCCCGTGCAGCAGTGCCTTATCTGAAAGATCATCTTTCCTCTTATTAATAATGAATATGGTCTTTCAAATAAGATTTTATGTATGTTTAAATTTAATAGCCCATCCTTCAGGAAGGGCTCAATCCTGCTCGGTACTACATCCAATCTGAGCTCCTTTAGATCTGTTGGGAGCTGAGAATGCTCCTCTTTTTCTGAATCAAGCCCTTAGCGAAGCCGATGCTATTGACAGATTACCGTTTATAGCTCTTTATTGCTTACTGTAGGTTTATTGCAAACTCCTTTCCTGCTTAGTTCTCCTTCCCTCTCTCAGAGCAAACATGATGTACAGCCCATGTAAATATAAAACATTAAGCAATTACTGGGTTATTTCAGATGCAGCGCTAATAATACATCATTTCTGAAACCCACAGCTTCAGATGTAGGGCACGCTGTACCAGTCGTCTCGTAGGATGCTCACTGGAAAGTGAGCTCAGCCATTACTGCTGTGTCCCTGAGTTATTACTCATTCACCCCAGGAAACAAAGGGGAGTCCCGGAGGTTAATGTGGTTAGTAAAGCAATTTGAGGAAGCTGAGCTTTTATCTGCTTGCACAGTGTACCGAAGATATTTAAATAGCAGACTTCAATCTCCTGCTCTTGTCTGCTGGCTCCTACATCACTGTCTTGCTTTTGTAATGACTGCCAGTCTTCTGCTGAAGAAATGGTGAATTTGAGAATTTGCTCTGTACCAGGTTCCTCGGGCGAATTGTCTGGCACCAGTTTTAAGAGGCTAAATGTGGGTTTCTTACTGAAGATGAAGACTACTGAATTTGTGTGGCTTTTGTGCCCTTCTTCCCACTCAGCTCTGGGATACATCCTGGAAGAGGCCTGAGTAGCAGTCCTGGGAACAGTGAATTTCTGGGGGGGACGAGGGACAGGGATGTGGCCGTGCATCTGCTCCCCCAGCCCTGGGAGGCCACTGCCCATCACTTCTCTTCTGCGCCCTTGCTCCATGTCTGTGCGAAAGGGAAATAAATGTTATTGCCTTTCTGCAGGACAGGAACATCGCCCCAGACTTTTCTGTGCAAAGGGGCTTGTAGAGCCCCTTCCCTGGCTTTCCTGGAGCCCCTTTCAGCACTGGAAGTTGCTCTAAGGTCTCCCCAGAGCCTTCTCTTCTCCATGTTGAACAACCCCAACTCTCTTGGCCTGCCCTCTTAGGGGAGGTGCTCGAGCCCTCAAATCATATTTATGGCCTCCTCTGAACTAACAGATCCGTGTCCTTCCTGTGCTGAGAGCTCCAGAAGCGACTGCAGGACTCCAGGTGAGGTCTCACTGTAGTGGTGTAGAGGGGCAGAATCCCCTCCCTCACCCTGCAGGTCACACTTCTGATGCAGCCCAGGTTACGTTTGGCTTTCTGGGCTGCAAGCACACGTTGCTGGCTCATGTCGAGCTTCTCATCCACCAAAGTGCTGCTCCGAAACCCTGCTTGGGGCTTGGCGCTGCATTGACACTAACTTTAATACACCCGTAATACTGAACATCTCTGCGTCTCTCGCGCTGCCTGTGAGCGCAGGTGAACATTGCGTGGAAAGCCCATAGGGTGTGAGTCCATGTGTGATTAGCACTGCCCTAAAGTGGGTCGCTGCCGCCAGCTCAGACACGCGGTGCTCTACCCTGCTTCCCTTTGCAATGCATACAACATATTTGAGGGTGTTAAATTT
The DNA here is from genome assembly GCF_032191515.1 of Phaenicophaeus curvirostris. Classification (NCBI taxonomy): domain Eukaryota; kingdom Metazoa; phylum Chordata; class Aves; order Cuculiformes; family Cuculidae; genus Phaenicophaeus; species Phaenicophaeus curvirostris. Next base: position 19,192,498 of record NC_091405.1, read on the forward strand.
TTTAATAAGTGCCAAAGGCACACTGGTAGGGCAGGCTCAGCGAAGGTTGTGCTGCCTGCATTACGCGTTCAGTGGGTAAACAGCAGAATGAATCTCCAGAGCTGTCAATCCGGTGCCTCCACCAGCACTGAAGTCCCTAAAAAAGATGTTTTTAAAGAAAGATATGGATGCATTGAGCTTCCTTGGAGTGCAGAGTTGAAAAAAAAAAAAGTTGAGATGTGCTCAAAAACCCCACTTGCTACTATTTATAGGCTTTCCCACTCCACCAAACAACCCATCTTCTGAATTCCTGAAGTTCATTTGGTAAAATATGAAAATCAATGCATTGTGGGTCCTCTCTGCATAGCAGGCTCAGGGTGACTCAGCGACAGCGCACTGACCTCTGAGCTTTGCAAATGACTATGGCCTGCGCTAATTATTTCTGCTTTAACAGACTTTGTTTTGAATTGAAACGTGGCTGCGTGCAGCTCCTCGATGAGCCCCAAGGGCTGGCTGTGCTGCACAGCCCCGTGCTCTGCAGCCTGGCTTTGTGGAGGAGGGCTGGCTGGCTCCGTGGCTGCTGGCCTCGCATGGCAGCGCGGGTTTTTGCTTTAGCTGTGATAAATGAGTTTTTACTGATGGATTTTTGGCTGGCCTTTCCCAGGCACTTGGCTCGCAGCGGAGCTAGTTGTCATAGCAGTAATGGGACTGCCTATGATCCTGATAAGAGGTCAGCTTGCTGGCGAATTATCTTGCCCTTTCTCTTTTTACTTGGAATGTGAAAAATGTGGTTCTTGTGTTTTCTTGAAAATACCTGATCCACAGTCCCTGTTTGGGACCGTTGGTTTATCGGGTTGCTTCGATGGAAGGGGCTGGTGTGACAGAAAGAGATGCAAATCATGGGAGTGGACTGCGATTCTAATCTTTGGACCTTTCTAAATTTGGACTTCCAGAGGGCACATGTTTGGGGCATTGTCCATATTTTATGTGTGTTTGTGTAGGAATTAGTAGTGCTCACTTATCTCTGCATCATTTACCAATTATATAAACAACATTTATCATTATGAGTCATTCATTTAGATTTTACTCTTGTGGGATTTCCAGGAGCACAGAGATTTAGAGAGAATTAAAAGAATATAGCTAGATTACCAGCAAGGCACTATTTCAGGCTTGCTCTGACTCTGTATAACTCCCATTTGATTCAGCATCAGAGTGCAGTGGCCACCATCGGGTTCTTTATGGACATGGTAAACATCTTCCAAGCCGAACATTAATGTTGGATGGCCCCGATTCTGATCTGCACCAGGACTGAGGCAGGTTTGTTTCTGGGGAAGAGAACTAAACCTAGGGCACTGTGAGGAAGTCATAGAATCACAGAATGGTTTGGGGTGGAAGGGACCTCAAAGTCCATCCAGTCCCACCCCTGCCATGGGCAGGGACACCTCCCACGGGATCAGGGGCTCCAAGCCCCATCCAGCCTGGCCCTGAACCCCTCCAGGGATGGGGCAGCCACCCCTGCTCTGGGCAGCCTGGGCCAGGGCCTCCTCACCCTCATTGTGAAAAATTTCTTCATAATGTCTAACCTATATCTTCTCCCTTCCAATTTAAAGTCATTCCCTCTCATTTATCACTCCATGCCCTCCTAAAAATTTCCTCCCCAGCTTTCTTGTAGCCCCCTTCAGGTACTGGAAGGCCACAAGCCATTCTTATAGTGCTTTTTTATCGGGGACATACAGAATTTCCCAGTGTCAGGCCTCTGCTTTTGTTAAATTGAGAATTTCAGTGCATTTAAGCAGCGGTGATCAATAGCTCTTCACATCTTTCTCTCTTTCTGATATGCAGAATGTGCCGAGCAGGGCTGGGAAGCGCAGCTGTAACAGGCTGCTATTCATCCCCTTGGGAGACACTGCCCTGCTTTGGTCAAATTATTATTATTGTGAAGGAGAATTTTGATTTCTCATAGAAGCCTTAAATAGCTGCAAAAAAATAAATATTTTTAGTTCAGAGCTGGAGAAAATTAAAATGTTTTCAGCTTTCCTGTAAAAAGCAGACTTCTTCAGGAGAAAAAAGCCCTACTTCTGCCATTCCCTGTTCTGTAATTCTCTCCTCAGACACTCCCCCCACAAATCCCCCAACACATTCATAAAAGAAAATTAGAAAGAAAAATTTCAAGCAACCTTGCTATTTACAAAGGGAATTTTTATCAGCTCTCAGTTTGCAGAAGAAAATCCCCTTCTTGTGGAAGAAGGAACCCAGATATCTCTCTTCTAATGAATTTCAGCCACGGGAATTGGTTTGTGATGCATTGGCCAAACTCTGGTCAGGAGAGCGGGATGCTGATAGCGCTGCAGCACGGAGAGATTGGCAGGTAGCCTTCCTCCTGTTTTGCAGAAGAAATGACAATTCTGTATTATTTACTGTCCTTAAATACCTCGCCGTAGCCCAGAGCTTCCCTCTGCACCAAGCCAAAGCTCACCGCGACTTACAATATGTTCACTGAATTTGCCATTTAAGGTGGGAACACTGGGACCAAGCCACGTTCCAGTGCACCAGTGTTAAGCACACAGTGCCTATGGTTTACAATTAGGGTAGACGAGGACACAGCCTTCTAATCTGCTGTTCCTTCAAGAGTGTTGGAACCTCTGGGCTGCTCCGTGGGCTCCTGGAGCCACTAAATGGGGAATTATTCTGTAAATAATGCACATGGGAAAAGGGGAGGCTGGAAGACCCCCAGCCTGGGAACCTCCCATTCTGATTCTCCTGGGGGATGCGCATGGGGAAAGGAGCCTGCGCTGTCCATGCTGGCACTCAGGCTCTTCTCTAAGGAAACTTTCAATGAAATAGATAAATTCTCCTTTTATTTTGGTGGGGGGAGAAGTTGACTAATTGATGTTTTCTGGCAAGACATGTTTTGCCAGAAAATCCCCTGCTCACTCCTAATTAGAGAGCCTCTGTGTGTGAGGCTCGTAATTCTGTTAGGAGATCAGATGGTGAATTTTTACCGCAGAGAGCAATTTCCTAAAAATCTGTTTAGTATTCTGGCAGGTTGCAGAATGGAAAAAAAAAATTAAAAATTGCTTAGGGGCAAATTTTCTGCTTGGTGCACGGGGAGTTTTAACACCGAATAACTGCAGCGGGGTGGGTAACTGTACTGGAACTCTACTTCTTGTATCTTGAGATTATAAGGCAAGGAGCTTTTCTGTGTAAACTTCAGGTGTTTTTCCTTTATAGATCTCAACTTTGTAACTAAGAGCAGGCAGATGAAGTTTGGAATGCATAGAGAAGGGAAACGTGGTATTGCTTTAATCAAACAGGCTGAAATAGCTCAGGTAGACTCTGCTAGCTGGCAACATTACCATTCTTAAAACTCATGTGGTAATTGAATGTAATGTTTGTGCTGGAAGCTGAATGCATTTCAAATGTGAATTAGACCTACATAACACAGAGCAGTGGTGCATAATTAAGGTGCTTCATAACTGAGATTGTTAGATTTGCTCAATACCCCCATTTTTAAGGCACCTGCAACATTCAGGTGCCCAGGGAGGTGGTTGAGTCACCATCCCTGGGTACTTAGAAGATGGGTAGATGAGCTGCTCAGGGATGGTTTAGTGGTGGACATGTACAGTTGGACTTGGTGATCTCATAGGTCTTTTCCAATCAAAGGATTCTATGATTCCTCCCGAAATGAACCAAATCACCTTAAGAAGCTTTCCAGTAGTTTGGGACAGAGGAGAATTGAGGAAGATAGATTTTCTACACAGTGGTTTAGGTATGGGCAGTGGCGTGCTTTGAGGTGAGCATTCTGATGATCTCTAGTGTTTAATGGGACACTGGGATCTGACCCATGCTGTCGACCATGAGATTATTTTAGAGTGTACCTAATGCTTTTTCTCTTCAGAAAACTTTGATTTCCTGAGCAAGGGGAAGATGTGTTCTAAGTGATCACGCTAAATCTAATCCAAATTAAACCAATGACCCACACATGCTGGAGATGCGAAGGGTCTCAGAATCTGCTGAACCCACTCCAGCTGTACCAAATAACTTGCTAGTGGAGACACAGCTGAAACCCTCTCTATGTCTGCTCCATTTTCTGCTTCCTTAACACTGAGTAAGTCTCTTGGTGGGAGTATAAACAGTCTGAGGGCTGCTCTGAACATCTCTAGTCAATGCCAGCCTCTAGAAGAGCACCACAAAGGACAGCAGGGTCTGGGAATGCGGACCCCAAGGCTGGTAGGTGAAACAGCAGAGTGTGATGCTTAAAGAAAAAAGCTCAAATAAAACGTGGGTTCTGTGCTACCAAGATTAGGAGGAATTAATTTCTGTCTCTGACTCCAAAGTGCTCCTAATTAGAGCTGCCTGGAAGACCTCATATACTTCCAAGGTTTTGATAGTGACTGAGACATGGATAACTTCGGATGAGAGTTTTTGTTAACTTTAGCTTCCAGATTGCTCTTGGCTATGGTAGCAAGTGTGTTGGATGAGTTATTAATTTTAGTTTTTAAAAGCTCTCAGACTTCCACAAGCTTTACCACATTTGAAAGTTTCCTCCTGATCATCACATATTATGATATTCATATATGAGGATATAGGAGCTGTAATAACTTATATATTTTCTTAGCTGTTGTGATATTTTTTATCCACCTTTATCTGGCAAAGCACTCAAGATGTAAGGAAAGCCCAACAAACCCAATTAGCCTTTCCCAATAGCTGCTCAGTGGACATGGGAGGAATGAAGATCTTTCTGAACAGATCTTAGTTTTAAGAAGCTTGTGTAGGTTGAAGAAGTTGTTCCTAGCCAGCGTTCATAGAATACAAAGCCAATGTCAAAGTAGTCTCTGTGCACAGAGAATTGTGAAGCAACAGAGAAGCAGAACAAAAAGTTACTAGCAGAGCTCTGTAAAATATGTGTTTCACTTCATAAGGGCTGCTGTGATGACTTTCTTCTGATTTTGACCTTTGTGGGTTTAACATTACAATGCTGTGGCTCGAGCTTTGGATTCAGGTGGAGACAAAGACCTAAAAATAAACCTGATTTGTTCCGGGACAGAAACCTGAGGTCTGTGTGACTTTAACATGCAATTGCAGGTGTGCTCAGGTTCATTCCCCCAGCTCCCGTAGAGAGCCAGGTGAGAACACTTGCAGTGTTAATTTAAAGCCAGCAGCAGAACCTGCCAAAAGACAAAATGGTCAGGTTTCCTGCAGCTTTCTATTGCTCCAGAAGCTCCTCCAAATGAGTAGCTTCCTCCTACTGCTAATTCATTAATGTTATGGTGCTGTGTGTCACTGTCAGAATAAGATGTGGGTGTTTCTTGGAGTGAATATTATCATTATGGCTATGAGCAGCAAAAAGCAAGGTGATTGTGAATCAGGCTTTGTGGGGTTTGTGCTAGAAATGAGTTTGAGTCGTTATGGTTGTGTCTAGATGGTTCAATGCAGCTCCAGACTAGTGATGTCTCTGTGGGATCCAAGCAGGCTGCTGTGCCAAGGGTGCTGTGTTTTGCTGGATGTGGAGGTGGGTTCTGGTGGCTGTGGTAGTGTGCGTCAGCTAAAGAGCCACGGCTCTCACTCTGTTCGACCTTATTGACTGTTTGCAGGAGTTTAGGGGGTCTGGGATGGTGATGAAGGGCTCCTTGCCACTGCCTGTGCTTTAAGAAGCTGTCTTCTGTCGGCTTTGGAGCAGGCTCTGTGCAGCTAACACAAGAGCAATCCCCCGGAAACAGGGACAGACAATAAGAGGTGAGTTTGAACGGGATAGATGTCCAGCAAGGGAGCATTTTAAGTGCAATTACACAAGCTTGTCTGTTCCTTAAGATTTGATTAAGAGCAAATAAACTTATATTGCTGGGTAGTCTGACTTCTCTGACCACTTAAAGCCCTTGCCTAGGGCAATCTATGAATATTAAATGTCGTGACCTCTGCAATAATATTGCAATCACCTGAACATACAAATTATGGCTTTTTATATCCTTGAGGTAGGATATGTTTTTCATTATTTTCCCCAAGTTGACTGGCACTCCTTGAACTTGTGGTTATCACTCCCCAATCATTGTATGCTGGTCTTGGCTGTGCCCTTCTCAGCATAGGATGGATTAGTTGAAGTCTGAAGTAGTTGTGTGAGCACCCGCTAAACCGGTTTCAGGTTATCAGAGTGGTTTGGGGTTTTCCTCCTCTTTGAAGACAAGGCCCTTCCGCATGGTCATTATTGGCCAGCTCTGTGACCTCTCTCTTAGTGCAGGGCCTGAGTTGCTGGGTTCCCACTGCTTCCCAGTCTGTCTGCTGGGGACAAAGAAAGCATTTGAGTCCTTGTGTCTTTGCACCAGGACGTTAGGGTAAACAAAAATACTCATTCACAGTTTCCTTGTGGTCTGTCTCCTGGGCTTTGACCTTTTCCACCGCTCTCCTGCAGACTCTTACTGAGTGCTCCAGGGCTCTCCTGAGGGGCGACGGCCCACGCTGGCTAAACCTTCCCACCTAAAGCCTTGTTGCTCTGTAGACTTGCAGACTATCCCCTTATTTATGCATGTATGTTTGTCTCTTTCAAAATCAGGGTGTTCTTGATTCCCACACAGTGCAATTTACCATAATTGCTAGATCCTTTTCTAAAGAACTTCCAACTAATCAATTTTCCCCCAGCCTGTATTTCTGCAGTGAGATATTTTTGCATGCTCTAATTAAAATGCACCCTATTGTTTGGGTTTTGCTGGTTCCCCAGCTTGTCGGGGCCATTTGCAATTCTGATCCTATCCTCTCACACATTTGCAGTCCCTTCTGGCTGGAGGTCATTTGCAAATGTACTGAGAATACTCTATATCTTACCTTCCAGGTCACTATAATATGGCATTGAGCAGAGCTGGCTGGGGACAAATCCCCAAGGAACACCTTTGTTTTCTGCATCCTTCCATTCTGACAGTAAACAATCAATAACTCCTCCCTGGCTTAAGTCACTCTGTCTTTCCTGCATCCACCTAGATAGTTTCACCTATGTTGTGTATCCATAGCTTATATAAATACACCGGGGGAAGCAGTTTCAGAGGCTTACTGGGTGAAGTATGACATTTACCCTTCTCCCTGCTACCTTCTTGCAGAATTAAATGGCATTGTTTTGACATTATTTTTATGTGACAGATTCATGTGTGGTGCTGTTCATCTCCTCCCCATCCTCCATGACCTTACAAATCACTTGTTTATTTGTTCCAGCGTTCTTGACTGCCCTTTCATTCCTCAGTCTGCCATCCTCCCCTTTGCTCAGCGTGGGTGCTGTCATTTTCCAGCTGTCCTGTGCCTCCTCTGTGACTTCTTGAAGGTGAACTCCTAGTGGTGGAACTGACTGGTTCTGTGTGATGACCTACAGATTATTTATCCCAGGGACTGATTGGCTGAAGCAATTACAAAGATCTAGCTTACCCAAGTACCATCAGGTCTGTGCTGGTTATTTTTTATTTCCCTTAATGTAGACGGTGATAGTTGCTTCCATTACAGGTCTTGATCATTAACTATCTACATAGTATTGACCTTTTGAAGGTGATTATTGCTCAAAAGAAAGCCTCAAAATCACCAGCATTTACTGCTGCTGAATGACGCTTCTGGTTTTCCTCTGCTTATTCAGTTACTTACCAAATTTCTTGATTGTTTGTTTTGTGATTTCACTGACCTCGTTCCAGCCTACTCTGCAATTTGTTAATTCTGCCTTGGTAGGATCAGGTGCTTTGTAAAGCCACATCATGCAGACCAGCAGGGAACATCGAGGGGAGACCCTGTGGTGGGATCACTGGGGCTTTGCTGCCGACTTTGCTTCTGCTCGTCTGGAGTCACTCAGCAATCATACAGAAATAAGTGTGTCTTAAAGTCATTTCCATCCCTTGTTCCAAGGCTGTGCCACGTCAGGGTAGACTAATTAGATGATCTGGCCCTCATTTTACCATTTAGGAGGCAGAAGGCAACTGGTGAATATCGCAGACAGCCCTTGTCTTCATGCCGAGGTGCTCTAGAGCTCTTCTGTCGCACACGGCCGTGGACGGCAGAGCCAAGGGACCGCGGCTGGGAGGAAATTGCAGACAATGCAAGTCCTCTGGCTGGACCACTCATTGTGATATATGCAAGAATTGTGTTAATTTATATAAAGTGGCTTTTTCTAAGGCTGCTTCTACTTGAATTTGACTTAGAAAAGAAGAAATTATTCTCCCTCCTTACTACAGATTTCATGCTTATTGTATTCTCCAGTCAAGTCACTCGATACCTGAAGCATCTGCATACCACTGCTTTTCTGCTGCAGATAGACTAGTGCCTTTTGTTTCCCCTTGTTGCAGCTTGACCTTGCCTTTTACTGTGCCATCCACATCTCTCTGTCTCAATTTTTGTGGGCTCAGCCAGTGTGTGAGGAAGCTTTTGTGGACAATTTAAAGAGACACTCTTTCAGGTCCTGACATCCCCCTTCTCATTGTGGGAGCGTTTGCCTGGAGTGGCCATAACCTTGGTAGGACTTCAGCCTGCCTAGCAGCTGGACAGGAGTCTTCCCTAGGGCATAATATAATCCCCTATCTCTAGGAAATGTTGTTTTCTTCCTCCTCTGGCCTTCCTAACTCTTCTGAGCAGGATCCATTCCCAAATCTTGGGTTTTGTTTTACTTTCACTGCCTCCTTTCTGTTGCTTGGTGCCTGAGCTGGAAAAAAACTAATAAAGCCTTTACAACTGATAAAGTGCTGATACTCTCACCCTGTGCTTTTCTCTCTGCACCTCTGTTGGAGCTTTCTTTACTTGTAACACTTCCATCTCATTTTCTTTCTTATTATTCCGCTCATGTTTGTTACTTGCCCATTTTAAGATTTTTTTTCTGTGCCTGATAGATCTGGGAAATAAGAATTGGATTGCTAATGATGAGTTGAATGCTTGCAAAGACAGGGTTAGAAGGTCAAGACTAGCTGGTTCTGAAGAAGACTAGTAGGAGTTAAGTTATAAATCAGAATTTGCAGTAAAATTTCTTCCTATTTACTGTTTTAAAAAATAAAAGGATGTGGTAAGTTTAATTGCATTGAAAATAAACATCAAAACTCGCTGCTTTTGGATAAAATCATAGAATGCTTTGGATTGGAAGGGACTCCTAAAGGCTCCTCCTGGCTGATGAAAGCATAGAGCTTTTTAGGCAGCCCACTGACATGGGCCTCTTGGCTTTCTTCAGGATGGTAAAACTGGCTTCTCTACTTCAGAGAAGACTTGAGAGATCTCTTCATGAGAACATCCAGCCTGATGGATTTCAGTTTTATACACCTTTCGGTATTAAACAGCAGAATAAGGCTCTGAAGGAGTTTGTGCTTTGTGCTCCCAGGGCACAGGACAAAGCCCTTCTTTCTGGGAGAGCTGATATGGGAGTACTGACCACACATCTTGAAACATTTCTCTGCCCTTGGTTGTGTTCACACATACACAAATGTACATGCACACTATAAAGCAGTTTCTGCTATTACCTTGATTGAATATTAAACATCAACATTTTTGTCACTATTTTGCTTTTCATTACCTCTTTACAGCTGATATTAATGAGCAAATTAGACCCCAAACCAAGCACAGAAAGCTGTTGCTGAGTGATGCAGGGCAGCACGATATTTGATTGGAAATAACTAAGTGTCACAGCACTAGCATTGGCAGTAGAGTAATAAAACTAAGCCCATCTCTGGAGGGCTCTACATACTGAATGATCTAAGCCTTGTAAATCTTTTGTCATACAACAAAATACCAGTATAACTCACTCGCAACAGACAAGCTAAGGTGGAGGATGTGAGTCAGTCTCCAAAAAGCAAAGCGACCTCCTGCCAGCTGATGCCTTGCTGATCTCTGGGTGCAGAGGCTCGAAGGGGCATCCCCCTGGGCTCCGTGTTACGCACAACAAACAGGGGTTTCGCTCGAGGTGTGTGTGTGCGTACAGGCTGATAAGGAGGAGTTGGGAGGGGATCGCTGGTGTGGGGTCACAGCCTGTGCTCCATCAGCATTGCAGCAGCGTGGCCAGTCTGTGACGAAGCCTGGATTTTGATTGTGGTGGCACGCGCATCAATAACAGTAGAGGAATGGATATTATTGTAAGTCTTTGATAAATAGCTACAGCAAATAAGGGGCAGATAAGATGCTGTGATAAAAAGACAAATAGGTTACACGAGAAATGCTGGAAAGAAAACAAGTTAGATAGCTTTATAAATCACAGCGAGGTGTTATGTGACACAAAAGTTTGCTCTTTGCTAGGGAGGCTAATGGGGAAGTATGGGCAGTACCTAAAAGCAGGAGATCAGGATGATGGTAAATGAGAGAAGTTAGATGTAAGAAGAGTCTCCAGGATTACAGGAAGTTATAATTTTTATCTAGACACCATTTAGGCCTGGCAGCTTAGGCAGACCTGGATTCACATTTATCCTTCTGCTTTTTTCAGTGACTGCAGCTTAAACATACAGTAAAACGTTCACAAAGGACACGGGGTCCTCACAGAAACTCCAGGTGATGGTAGTGGTCCTCAGAGCAGACCCTGTATTTTGCTTCCCTTTGTTGAAGTACCTTGTGCTCCTTGATCCTTCTTGGTCTGGTTCACACCTCATGCTCAGGGGATGCTGAGGCAGGGATTTCACCCACAGCCAATCACAAGGGTGCATTGCACAGCTCCATCCATACGGTAGAAGAGTAGAAATCTTGGTAGGATCCTTTTTTGCTGGGGTGTGGGGGTGTTGCCAGGATTTCTGGAAGTCCCTCTGGAGCTGGTATTTCATCCCCTTTTATAATCTCCTTGAGCTAAATGACACATTGATAAACTGTCTGGGATAAATAGTGGTTTCCAGGCGTTACCAGACAGTGGGGACTTTTTCAATGATCCTTTGTCACCATTTAAGATCAAAAAGGTTTGTAATCAGTGCAGTGGGAAGAAGAAAAAGCCGCTTGAAATTGCAGCGAGTGGTTTAAGTATCCCATTGTTTAGTTAACGTGGTTTGACAGATATGGTTTCAAGATGCATAAAAGTCTAAAAAAGAAAAAATACCTATAAACCCCTCATCAGCTGAGGATTGAAATTTAGATTTACTTCTTACTGAATAGAGCTATCGTGTTGTAGCGTGGAGCTAGTGAAAATGCATAGCCATAACAGCACTTGGATTTAAAACACTATATACTAGGTGGACTTGTGTGGAGTGATCGGAATACCAAGTGTCACTGGTGGTTTCCAATGAGACTGAGGGATTATTTGTTTTAGGAAGAAAGATGAGTATGGCTGCTGTAAAAGCGTGGAGAATCTCTGATTGGGGGACACATGGTAGACAGGCTGAACATCTTTCATTATGATTAAGCAGTATCAAAGGCTGACGTTGGATTGCTTGGTCTGGTGATGCCGTTGGTCCCTGCGTGTCATGGCAACTTAATCTGTGCCTCTGGCTCAGCGGTAACTGGGGGGTGAATGTGGGAATTTGGAGTATGTTTTATCCCTTGCTCCCCTTCTCTGATTTCTCTGTTTGAAGGAGGATGTCTGTGTGAGAGCAGTCGCTCTGAGCTTTGATCCGCTTCAGGGTTTGACCCAACATCACTGTAATCTCTGCCATGCGAAACAGAAAGCTTTGAAAAAGAGCATGGCACGACCTTCACCAATTTTGAGCTGGGCTTTGGTATGGTTTGTACAGCTGCTTGATTTTCTGCATCCTGCAACTTCTGCTTGTAGTACCTGCTGTGTTAGTGCTTCAGAGGGGAATCTCAGGGGACCTTGCCTGTTACTGAACTTCCAGCTCTGATCTGGTCCTCGCCTTGCTGCCTGCAGAGGAAAGGTGATGTTCAAGTGTGTCATGCAAACATGGTTTTTGTGTAAGAGTTTGTCATTTTGAGCCCTTCTCGAGCAGTACAGACCTCGTAGCCCACAATGAAGAGAAGCAATAACAATTCTGCTAAACAACAATGTCTGTAAAGCAGCAGGTTTTGGCTAACTGAGCTTCCCAGCGCAGTCCCTCCTTGCTGGCCAGCAGGGATGTGCTGCTGGTACATGTGTTTGGCAGAAAATCATACTGCGAAAAGCAGGCACAGCTACTGATTTGGATGTAGTTACACTTGCTTACACTTGAACTGAGTTTGATCCTCAACTCTGCAGTAGCATTTAGGTTCCTGGTGCTTTGTGTCTGCAGTTTGCTCAGGCCACCTACGTGCAGAGGCGATGCTGCAGCTCCTCAGGGCTTACAGCAATCCTGTTAGTCAGGGTTTTGGAGGGGGCTTGCTTTTTCCCCCAAACATACTTAGGCATCTAGTAGCATCATGCTGTTTTACTGAGCCAGTAGCAAAAGAATGGAACACAATAGGAACAACAGGAAAAATACAGCAAAATACAGGGGATTAACCAACAGGCATCTTCTCATCTTACCAGCAAAGCTTTTGCTGAAATATCTTTACAGCAAGAATTTTAATGGTTCTGATTTTACAGGGTAACATTAAAAATAAATGCCAAGTGTTAAGCATCTTAAAATTTCTGTCGCTAGAATACTTGAGGCTCTGGCAGTATGGAAATATGCTTCTTGCTTGCAAGACTGTTGCAGGGGGTGTGTATCCCTAGGGTAAGAGGGAAATGGTCCTGATAAATGAAGTTGGGGTTGCCACCAGTGTGTTGTAAGTCTTTTCCTTGCTGGTAACGGAGAGGTGGTGCTGCTGCCGTTTGTAACCAAGACGGCCAAGCGCTCCCCAGGGCTCAGGTGCCCATGCTCCTGGCCATCTGTAACTCTCAGTGTAGCGGTGTGACATGAGCAAGAGAATGAAAAGGAAAAACATTGGATGTCTATAAGCATTTTTGAAGAATTGATCCAATAAAACATCCGATGAATATATTCACTAGTCACTTATGCAGCTCTATATGCTGAAAATAAAGATGGGAAAGAGGAAGGTGACTTATTATACACCTCATTCCAAATAAATCAAAGTTGTCAGATCAGTTTTGTCAAACAGGAATGGAGCAATGTTTTGGTCCTTGGTAGCTGTATGTTGAGAACTATGCTTAACTAGCATTGTCTCACCTGTGCATGTTGTCTTGGCCTTGAAAATCTGCAGGTGAACATACAAAGCTGCTCAGATTCTTAATGAATTTGTTCATTTGGCCACATGTTGATGGAGAGACAAAAAGATGTGTGTTATTGTTGGGTTTACTCCTGAAGTGTTCAGTTTTACTTTATGCCCTTGGCCGATCCTTCCTAGCAAACTGTTTTCTGAACACCCATTTCTGTGACCATCTTCCCATTCGCTTCCATTTACTGTGCTAATGCCTTGAATATTTCTGTTTCTTCATCTCCGTGTCACCCAATTTGATTTAGTTAGTAGTCCGTAATGCCCCTGAGAACCTAAAAATCTTGTGCATATGGACTGATGGCTCATTATTAGTAGAAACAGCTTTTCAGAAGTCATTTATATGTTTTGCTGGTAGGCTCTACCCTGTTCTTAAGAGTTCATGTCTGCTCTGATTTGAGGAAAGACTTTGAATCTTAATTTTGTACCCAAATACTGGGATGCTAACTGACAGCATCTCCTTGCTTTCCTTTCCATTTTAATATACACAGAATTTAAGGCCAAATCAGGCAAAATCAGTCATTGACTATTGAACTGTTAACTTCAATGGAAGCTTTGCTAAATGAGGATGGAGGAGTTTGCCTAGTTAGCGGTTTTGATGCTGTGGAAATATTGGGAAGCCATATTTTGTATCTCTCCTTAGGCATATTGTTTAGACATATCACATCGTTCCTGAGACAAGCTCACCGAAAGGAGGAGATGTCAGGGACTCTTAGGGAGCAGAGGTGGCAAAGAGGCTGCAGGATACGGAAAGGCAGAATATGCAGATTTGGGAAGGAAGGTCTGAGTGCAGAAGTTGAAAGGAGACCTTGAACAAATAGAAAATCTCTCTAATACCCAGCACCCTGAGTATCGTCTTCAGAGGCAGCTTCTTATTTCAGTTGGCTTTCTCAGAATTTACTCATGTACATGTAATATTTGATGACTTAGGCAGAAATAAGTCTATTTTCAAAGCTAATCTTTGCATTACATATTGAATCCATTATGGATTCTCTTCTACTTTAATGAAAAGCCTGCGTGAATTGCTTAAAAAAAGAAAGAACTTGCATCATAAATCAGACTGAGGCAGTTGCCTGAAAATCAGCATGCATATGTTGCAGTAAATACTGCCTCAATCAAATAAATGGTAATAGAAGAACTATTCAAAGACCTTGGTACGAATGAGAGTGACATAAGTGCTTTCTGTGGCATTTTGTGCACCGTTGTGATGCGCAATATTTCCACAGCATTTAAAGGACGCGTTCTTTCTCTTCATGTTGTGATGCAGTCTCCGACATGAGAACAAGTCCCACTTAAGCATGATGTTTGGATCAAGAATTTGTGGTTTGTGTTTACAAATATAAAAATAGCACTTCTTCTGTGGAAGAGTTATAGAACTAAGATACGAATTAAATCCTCTGTTGCAGCCTTTCAATAAGATTACAGGAGGGAGCTTATAAAAAAGATGGGGTGGAAAAGCTTTTTAGCAGGGCCTGTAGCAATAGGACAAGGGGGAATGGTTTAAAATTAAAAGAGAAGTTTAGACTAGATATTAGGAAGAAATTTGTTATGCTGAAGGTGGGGAAACACTGCCACAGGTTGTCCAGAGAGGTGTTAGATGCCCCATCCCTGGAAACATTCAAGGCCAGGTTGGAGGGGGCTCTGAGCAACCTGGTCCGGTTGAAGTTGTCCCTGCTCGCTGCAGGGGGGTGGAACTGGATGGTCCTCGTGGTCCCTTCCAACCCAAACCATTCTGTGATTCATAAGCAAATGCGTGGAAGTACCTGCCTTCATGTGCTGTGTCCCCACACAGACCTATCCAAAGGCTGCAATGCAACAGTTCTTGTGGTTGCACAAGAAAGTAAAGAAAAACATAAACTAGGGCATAATCATGTCCTGATTTTTCACTGCAGAGTACTGTTCTACATCGCAGCCGTCACCTACGGAAGGGAATGATTGCCAAGCAGAGTGAAATAACTGGATGAGGACTGCGATTACGGTGTGATTTTGCTTTACTTGTTAAGCCAGGGTTTTACCCCTAAGATTCAAGAATATTGGATTGGCAACAGAAATGAGAAGATTGGAGAACAGAAAAAAAAAAGTAAACTTGGAGCCACTCTATGTATCATTTTTCTATTTTCTTTTCTTTCCCAGGGCTTTTTTGGCTGTTCAAATGTCGCCCTGTTTATGTTCCTATAGCCAATATCTTTTTCCTGCTTGTTAAGGGAACAAGCCTTTTCCACTTACCTGTGAGAACAGCATATTCACAGTAAAACTTTTATTTTTAGGACAAATGGGAAGGTACTTAAAGGAGATCAAGTATGTAGAATGAAATGGCAAGGTTTTCCTTTACATCACAGATGGAAGTGATTTGCTGTCATCCCTCACTTAGAAGATGCTCCTCATTGTGGATGTCCTAACCCGTCTGTCCCCATGCAGAACATCCAGGCCTGTGTGCACCGCGTTGTCATGGGTACCTGTGCTTATCCATGAACTCTGCTCAGACAGAGCCTGAACAGTCACATAGCTACACAGAGGAAAATTCTCTTTTCATCAGAAGAGATGAATTTTATGTTCACGCTCCTCTCGGTCTCTCTGCAGAAGCTTGTTTACTCAAATGCAGTAACATGGAGCTGAATGTCAGCATAGCTGCTGCTTTTTCCTCAGAGGAGAGGTCTCCTGCAGTAGACTGACTGCATTGGTCTCGTGATCTTGCTGAAATGAAGGACCTCAAGGAAATTTTGGGGTCCAGTCCTGCCTCCCCCTCCAGCGTTGGTGGCTGTGGCTAAAGGACCAGTTGCCTGCCTGCCCACCAGCTGCCATCTCCTCTGCCTCTCTGAGGAAAAGTGGAAGCAGCAGATTGGAAGTAAATCAACACAAAATAAAGTATCAAGTAAGGATTCAAGCTTCCTGCCCCCCCGTTCCACCTACTCCATAGATATTTCCTAGACCGTGGCCTGTGGCTTCCCGATTTTTGATGGAAAAACACAGGCAGATCTTGAAATGTGACAGCAATTCAGAGGGAGGAAGGAGAGGCTGCCAGATGGCTCTGCTTTGCACCTTCTCCAGTTTGCAGGATAACGCTTCATCATTTGCCATAAATTTATCTTTTCCCCCATCTCTCTGCTGTGGAATGAAGCTAAACTTTTGGCCTCTTGGCTCCATCTTTCCGCATAAGCAGCAAAACAATGTGGTATTGTGGAGGGAAAATGAAGGAGGTTTGTCTTGTATGTGCAAAGGAGGAGGGGAAAATGGGGGCGGGGGGTGCTGTGGAAGGAGAAGGAGCTCAGGAAGATTACAACTAGCAGAGCTGGCAACACCCCCACACTGCCCACAGTGAGCATCTCATTCCTCTGAGTCTGGCTGGAGATGTTTTAATTCCCTGAGAGACCAGAAGGAACTATTTATTCATGTGATCATAATCTAAGATGGAATTATAACCTGAATTCATGAACTTTTGGGGTTATATTACTCGCTACTGCGCAAATCCAAATGGCACTTTCCCTCTTAATTTTCCTTGCTCTCTTCCTCCTAGTGCAGTGTAAAACTGAAGCAATTCCACTGGGCCATGGTGGGCCACTAATCTCCACACAGCGAGACAGCGGGATGTGCTGTGCTTTCAGATCTGTGTTTCATCATCCCCCTCTTCTTCTGGCTTTTCTTCAGAGCTTCCATGGAGGAGATTTGAACCATGCCGTTATTCACTTTCTACACTGTAACTCGTAGGAATGTGGTTTTGGTGGTTGTTATATCACAGTTATTTACCAGGTACTAAATAGTAATGAGACCATAAATACCTGTTACGTGACCTTAATATGAGCTTTCTGGTTTGTGGAAATGTTCATTTTCTTCTGTGCTAATCTGCACCAATATAGTACGTATAGCAGAATGGAAGTCAGAAACCTGTAGCTGGGAGCTCTGAATTTTCCAAGCTCAAGAGGGAATTTGGTACAGAAAACATGTCAATAGGAAGCTTGGAGCATGTGTCACTTTGTAGAGAAACCAAATTTTTGCATGTAATTTCCATATTCTGATAGAATTCTCGACCAGGCTTTTAAAATTATCTTCCTTGAATCTGGAGCGATGTTTCAGCACTTCCAAGTTCAAATGAAGTTTCACACACCTACTGAGCTTTTCAGCAGGACGGTGTGGCTGTCATCTGCACCCAGAGGAAACAGCCTCCTGCAGCCTCTCATCCTGTTGCTTGTCACCTGGGAGAAGAGACCAACACCCACCTTGCTACAACCTCCTTTCAGGCATTTGTAGCCAGTGATAAGGTCTCCCCTCAGCCTCCTTTTCTCCTGGCTAAGCAACCCCAGGTCCCTCAGCTGCCTCTCATAAGGCTTGTTCTCCAGCAGTCATCCCCAAATCCCACAAGTCCTTTTGTTTCCTGTATTTGTGCCTTTTCCACTGTTCTGGTACCTGCGCAGCAGTACAACAGATAACATGAAGCGTTCTGTCCCTGAGGGTGATGAATTTTTTGCAGAGCCCAGATGAGGTTTTTTTTGTACATCTCCCAAAATAAGCCAAGAGCTGATCTGTGGGCAGTTCTCCCTCAGCCGTGCTGTTTGGGCAAGTTGTGCACTTGCAGCAGGAGAACAGAGGCTGATGTTGGCAGCTGTCAGAGCAGTTCACTATGCTTAATGTTTTAGCTGTGATCTAGATGCATTTTATAAAACAGATGAAATATAAGTATCTGTTGGTTGTACACTCTGAAATCTACGCTGCTTTTCACTACTGTGTTATCTTAACTGGCTTCCTGCTGAGCAGGCTGCCCTACCAGCTCACCCTCCCATATTGCATAAGTGCACGTACCTTTATCTGCTATGATTTCAGATCAAAGAATGGTTTATGTTGGAAGGGACCTTAAAGCTTGTCCAGTTCCACCCCTGTGCCGTGGAGGAGGTTGTTCTCCACCTCCCACTGGATCAGGGGCTCCAAGCCCCATCCAACCTGGCCTTGAACCCCTCCAGGGATGGGGCAGCCAGGGCCTCCCCACCCTCCTCATGAAGAATTTCTTCCTAATGTCTAAACTAAATTTTCCCCCTCCCAATTTTAAGCCATTTACCCTCATGCTATCACTACATTCCTTGTAAAAAGTCCTTCCTCAGCTTTCTTGGAGCCCTTTCAGGTACTGGAAGGCTGCAAATACAGATGTATCAAGCATGCTTCTTTGTTCAAAGATATCCAAGCTTGGGTTTGGATGTAAGCGTGCAAGCAAATTAACTTCTGCTCAGAAATGTATCTAAAACATTAGTTTGCAAACAACTGTGTGTGCAGAATTTTTGTTTTCTCGAGGGAGAAACATGTGAACATGCAGCCTAGGTAAGAATAATTAAATCCTTTCTTTCTGCTCCTGCTTTAAAAGTTCTTCAATGCTACTCTGGTGACTACAAGGACAAAGCTGCTTTTGCTACAGAACATATCTAAATGGAAATAAAGATAGCTGTGAGTATATGTACTGTGCTGCATATGAGAGCTCTGGTCAGAATAATAGCTTTAATATAAGAATGCATACTTTCTCAACAGCTCCTGCTATATTTTTTGGTACCCCGACAGGGATTCCAGATACTGAGAACAAATCCCTTTTTCTATCCAAAAATACTATTCAAATGAAAATTGTAATTTAGACACAAAGGCTATGATTTAAAATAATCTGTGCAGGTTGTAGCAGGAGTCTGTCCTTAATAAAACATTGATCTTGGTCTTATTTGTCACCGTTAACATGGTTTTTCTTGCAAAGTAAGAACTGTCTCCAGAAGGTCTGGTTGAAGCAATAAAGCAGGATGAGGAGGTTCCCTATTTTCCAGACAGTGAGTTTGTTTTATGGGGGAAAATTGTATTAAGCCTACATTTAAACGGAAACTCGGCAGGAAAACAACACTGAAAATAACCATCAGTTTCAATCATCTGAGGTTTTGGGGGGGGTTGGTTTTTGTTATAAGACTTGGTGGCAAACCTGCTAGGACTAAAAATTTGCAGTTTCTGTAAAGACAAGCTGTATCTTGACTCCATCTCCCAAGCGTTTTCAGGCTCTGCAGTGAATTGAGGTGGTTTATTTGAAACCCGGGTCCTGATTTCTTACTGCAGGGATAAGGAAGGCACAGTATGAGGTAAGGTCTGCACGGGTCTCCTGTGCTACCACAGGCTATCCTTAAGAAAACATCCACTTAAATTCTCCTCTAATGCAGGTTTTCTTTACCCCTTAAAAAGTTCCAACTTGCATCTCCCATGTTAGAGGTTCATTTGACGCACATAAGATCAGGATCTTATTTTAAGCTGGTATTTTCCAGCTAGCTTTCTCTCATCAGGTTCCACATTTGTCCACGTGTGAACAAATAAAAGCTGTACCCTAAAGTCACGCTCCCAAAGCTTGCATGTAGGAGAGAAGCTGCTCTTCCTTCTAAGCAAAACCTTGGTGTGTGCTCCTGTATGGCTGTGTCACCTATTTGTCAGGAGGATTCCTGCTATAAGTGCAAGCTGTTTAATAGCAGGAAACTTCCCTTTCCTTTTGCAAATGCCAGGTATAGGGAGGATTTTGGAAATCACATAGCATGCTTGTGATGAACACATCAACATTTAATACTTCTGAAGCATTGCTGTCTGTGAACAAAAGGACACTATTTTCTAGATTCAAAAAGTCCAATAAGTGGTATCTGTTTCTTCTTGGCTCTGAGAACCAACCCAACGCTGTCTTTCTGTAAGCTATCTCAGCATAGGTCTGTCAAAGTAGTGCTGGATCATACTATGGCCAATATTGATTGTTCCAGGACTGAACAAGGTTGTAGCTGTTGCAAAATACTTTGATCATTTCAGTTCTTCACAGCATAGGCAGTGCTTTCATGAAGACTTTAGCGAATCCCAAATAAATAGCTTTAATGAAAGAAACGGGTGAGAGTGTCAACCATGGTTATGTTACGTGTAGGCGAGAACAGAAGTCTTGCACCTGGTATGGGGAGGCTTGTGTGTTCCTATCACCCAGCCCATCTGTTTATCAATATTATGATCGCTCAAGAAAAACTCTGCTTTTTTAAACTCTTAGGTTTTGATTTTCATAGGGGTTTTTTTCAGCAATTTATATATGATTGGCAGAACTTTGGACATAAGCTTTCTTCAAGCATAGAAACATTAGATCAATCATAATATTTTGTAGGTACTACATTTGGACCCTCTTCACTTGCCACCTAATGCTGAAACACTGGAGATTCCCATTTGCAAGTCGTCTAAAACAACTTAGCACAGGTTACATGGTATTTACATACTTTGCTATATGTTTTGTGCTAACCTGATGCCACATATGGTCCTCGTGATGAGCACGAATGCTGCAAGTGCTTGATGAGCACCAGTTCTTGGTGAGTGAGTTGTGCTGTCTGGTCGTACATTCTCTTTGAGGAGGCTGTAGATGGGGCGATGTGCACCTCAGCCTCAACTCTGTGTGGAACAGCCTGATTTAGTGTTGGCTCTTCCAAGAGATAGCAGAGATTTGACACTGCGTGTCTGAGTACACCTTTAATTACATTACTCTTCCTCTGCTCGATACTGGTATAGTGAAAATATATTTTCATTTCAGTGATTGAAGTCCCTGTGACATCTAACCAACGCCTCGCAATATAAAACTGTCTGTCCTTTTATCTCTCCATTATTCCTTAAGCAATCTGATTCTCTATTTTTCATTTTGTATGTACATTGGCTGAACACCTTAACAATATTACACTGTAAGTTTTATCTCTTTTATGAGGTAGATTGCTCTAGTGCCCTTCCAAATAATAGCTATTTCTTCTGCAGGTTCTTTGCTTGCAGACTTAAAAGTCTTTGTGTATCTGCAGTTACTGTCTGTTAATCCAAGAGTATAATCAGTCCAACACCTCCATTGTGGTAGGAATGGTTTGGATGTTTTCTAATGTAATACCATTTGCAAAATTTGAAATGCAGCTTTCGGGTCCATCGGTTGTGTCATTTTACGTATGATAGTACAGGGGAAAGATGGAGTTCAAAAGTTCAGGCACATAACCTGCTTCTAAGCTCTTCTTGGGTTACATGTTATTTATGCTTTCTGCTTTAAAACCTTGTTGGCTACATCTGATGCCTTGAAATTTTAATCTGCTGAGTGGTTTTTTTTTTTTATCTTCTAGTAACTCTTTTTTAACAATAGCATCTCTTTTTTTCCAGCTTGCATAACAGAAGGGCACAGGGGTCAACCAAAGCCTTGGGTCCATTGGGGTCTTTCAGTGAACCTCACTGAGTTTTGGATCAGGCCTTGAAAAACAGTCACCTTCAGGCTAGTGCAGCTAACAATGCTCACTTGTGTATTTTGATAATTGGATTTTTTTGAAGCACCTAACTTATTAAAAGAGTGTCAGTCATCTTTTTTTTACTTTAATTTTCTAATCTGGATTAAAGTTCCTTTTTTTTTAGTCCAACTTGCTGCTGCCCATGGAGTCTGCATGTGTTTGAGAGGAAATGTCTGTTTACACATGTGGATCGATACTGTTTTTCCGTGGAGCATCCCTGAGTCCCTCTGCAGGTACAGCAGCACTCGCACCGGGTGGACCCCCCCACATTGCTGGCTGCTTCTTCCCTGGCTTTTTAAGGAAAGACCTATTGGTCAGATGGAAGCCTGGCTTAGATCACATAGCTTCAGCCAGAAAAGTGATGATATTCATGTTCTGTTCTCCGGGAGCAGCTGGGAATACCCCTTTGAACAGGAAAATACTGTCTGTATCAAAGATGCCTCCTGCATGGGGTTGGCTGAGAGCTATTGCTGCTGTCAAATGCTCACAAGGAGAGGGGAGGGTGGAGGGAGAGAGGCACGCTGTGTGTGTGTAGGTGACCGCAGGGTCTCTGTGACACCAGGTCTGCGGGAGAGGTCTGCGGAAAAGGAGACCTCTGAGCTGCTGAGGAGTCAAGCCTGCATTTGATAGTACACAGATTTAAAGGGGATGTGTCTCCAGTGCCATGATTTCTGCTGAAGTCACTGGAATCCCTGAAGAACCCACCTGGCTGTCCAGGCACAACTAATGGTAGGGTTGAAGCCAGCTGATTATATTTGAAATCATCTTCAAAATGTTTAATCCATTTTCTGGAGGTCTACCATGTTAGAAGAAATCTAGTATCTCTTCTGAATCTCTTTTTTAATCTGATCCCGGATTCAGAAGAGAGCTTGTTAAACTTCTATTTGCACTGTTCAACCCATCAAGGTTGCTTATCATTGTTGTGCAAGAAAAGGAAATATATCAAATGAAAAAATCCGTTTTGTAGTTGGCAAAAGCCTGTATTTTGTCTTAGTACTATGTGTTGTCATTCATCATCTAACCTTGGGGAAATCACAGGCGCTCTAACAATGTAAGAGGCCACTAAAAAAGAAAATTATTTCAGTAAAATTGTAGCTAGGGATATGTAAAAGAGAAATGCCCCTGGGTAATAAAAATTACACATGCATAATGGCTGTGAATGTATCAAGCAGGTGGAGCGTATACAGCGTGCCGCACCAGCTCACCTACGGGGTGTCCCTGCTCACCAGGCTCGGGCTTACAAAGACAACGGGAGAGAGAGAGTGGGAAAACATGAGGTCAAGCCCAAAGCAAAGGACTGAGAAGCCAAGTACTTGGTAAGTGCTGGCGTGTCTTTACCTATCTCTTTCACCTCTTTGTTAGAGCTGTCTCCTTTGATCTTGCCTTTCTCGTTATTACTCCCTGCTAGAGAACGTGGGCTCAGTTCCAAGGTCAAGGCCTGCTGCTGCTGAACATCTCCCATATCCTTCCCCCGTTAGTCAGCCTGTCTCATTAGAGCCTGGCAGGCTTGCGCTGTGCCGAGGCGATGGCGTTCTGTGCTCTTCCTTCAGTGCACTGGAGGGACCGTGCTTCTCTCCGGTTAAAAGTTGGATATGTTTTCTACTGCCATCCCCTTTGGGCTCAGCTGGCAGAGCTTTAGGAGGCTGCTTAAACTACAGCTCTTCAGCCTTTGCTTTAGTCTTCTGAGGACCTAGCCCCGATCCATGCCTTAGCCGTGGCCCTAAATATTCTGAATAAGAAGGCAATCTTTCGCAAGAAACTGCTTTTCTCAGCAAGTGCTGTTCTGACAGATTGCGATCTCAGCAAGCAGTACAGCTTGTGGTGGAGGTTTGACATTTACTGGATGTTTTAATTTTATATTTTACCTTTTTGGTTTGTTGCATTTTTTAATCTTGCTGACTCTCAAGCTAGCAAGAAGAACAAATCCAAGAGCAGGGATAGTTCAATAGGTTATTAGGTAAGTGGGATGATGTCTTTCCTCTTAGCCAGAAGGTATCGCACAGTGAGCATTTGACTGCCTTGGGCAATTGCCTGTCCTGGTTGTCTGACCAGCCCCTGAGGAGCAAGAGTGACATGCATAAAACAAGCCACTGTTGATAAGAAATTATTACAAACAAAGAGGTAGTTCTGCCAGCTAGTGCTGGGGATGTGGGAAAGGTCCCTGAACTTTGACACTGAGGCTAGAAAACTCTTCCAGAAGCAGTAACTCAGAGCTCTCGCAGGACATAAAGCTCTTTGCAGATAAACAAGTCCAGACACAATCCCTCCTCCTCTTCCACTGCACATTACCCCAGTGACTCTTTATTAATAGAACTCTCCTTCTTTTCCATGTGACAGTTTCCATTTGCAGTGACATAAAGGATTCACAGTGAAGGCCAGACCGTTCCCCACTGCAGCTACTGTGTTTGCCGGCTCCCTGTCTCCCCGTTGTCCACCACGGCATGTTTAAGCTTCTTGTCTTCATCTGTGTAGCCTGTCACAGCTCCTAGCTTGAGCAACTCTGCGTTTACTCTCTGAATCGCACAGTTGCTGAATCAAGCCCTTAGTATCTCCTTTTTCTGATTTTAAAAGGGTTTAGCTAATGCTGTTGGCACTAATATTTGAGCCAAAAAGCTGAGTGAATGAATCCACGATGAGCTCTGTGCTGCTGTAGCTGGCTTCCTCCGGGACCGTGTTAGGTGGTTTAAAAATAGCTGGGGTACTAGCACGCTCCAGCGCAGTCATTTCTGTGCCTGGAGCAGAGACATGCCCAAAGAGTCTAAATTAGTAACAACTTTGCTGATTTTATTCCAGCTGCACCAGCTGTTTGTTTATGTAGATAGCCAAACAGCAAACACCCACAGAGCTGTTAACTCTGCAAATCTTCACTAAGTATTTCCTAAACTACTGCTGACAAATTTCTGACGAGGCCTTAATCTCTATGAAATCTATTGGATGTTGTCAAAGCACCATTAGTCAGCCTGTCATCGGGCCTACTTTGTGGTGTGACTCAGATTTGCTTTCCCATACTCAGTGCGGAGAAGGGAAACTGGGAAAACCTCACACAGCAAGGGAGCTGTGCACGGCCCCAAGCTGCTGGAGAGCTGGTGGATGGTACCAAAATGCCTTAAGATGTGATTGCAGAAAGAAACCTGAGCTTGGAGAGGTTTTTTCCATTTTTGTTGTTTGTATCTTTGGAAACAAGCGAAGATTACCTCTTTTTAGTCTTGGGAAAGCAAATCTGAGTCAAATCTACCCCTATTCCATACAATGCAAAAGGGGAAAGGTGGTATCACAAAAGGGGTGTTGTACAGTTAAAACATGCACTTAGTAGGAAGTAAAACAACACGCACAGGTCCTAAATTAGCACTGCTGTGTCATGTAATACTGGAACCTCTCTGGTTTATAGCTGATTTCTTACCTCCTGATATTCAATATCGACCTCTAAGTACATTAAGAAGGGAGCTGTGGCTGGAGGAGGGCGCGCTGCCTGCTCCACCCTGACAGCATCCTGGGGTGACTTGACTGCTGCTTGACATCTCCTGGTTCTGCATCTCTGCAAGAACCCATGTTATTTTCCAAAGCGGAATTCTTCCTCTCTGGCTGTCACATGATGCCAGCCTGGACCAGAAGAGTCTTGCTGTCAACATTAATAGCAGCAAAAAAGTTACCACATCTTCTGAAAAACAAAACAAAAAAATCACCTCTCCTGCCAGCATACAAAGCAAGGACACCAGGCAACTGTTCAAACAGAGCCCCTGCATACAAACAAACAAAGATGCCTGTCAGGGCTTAAGGGGGCAAAGGCACAGCTGTAGCACCACATTAGTGACATTGTATGAGCCTTTTCATTTTCAAGGATGCAGACAGATGCCACCTGAAACACAGGATGCTTGGAAGTAACACACACGCACACAGGCAGACAATTAAGCCATACACATTCTTTGAGCTTCCTTTCTGAATCTCCTTAGCACAAATAACATTAACGCTGCTAATGCTGATGGGAACAGAGTGAAGCCGTCCTCACAATAATCTGAACTTGTACAGAACTGCAGGGTTTTAGTAAAACAGAATTTTTGAGATGGCAAATAACTGTTTCTCTGAAATGATGTCCATGTTTGTGACTGAAATTAAAACCAGACAATGACATTTGACTTTAGAGGCTCGACAGCAGAAGACAGTGATTGTGAATGTTATTTTTGTTGCCCAAGCTGAATCTCATTGAGCCTAATTTTCATGTGTGCGTCCAAGTCACTTTGCAGATACCTGTGCCCAGTGTATCTTCTGCAGGGAGACTGCCAGCACAGGGCAGCTGGGCAGGGAGCAAACGGCTCACGCTTTTGAAATGAGGGCTGATCATCTCTGCAATAAACTGAGTCTTCCTCTTATTGAACCCGTAGTCTTTAAAAAATGCCTGTAAATATGACCTACTTTTAAAATAAGTGTTAGTCAGTTGAATCGTTAAAAGGCGAAGAGGCATATAACATCCTTAGTGCACTTTGTACTTTTGGCACTGTTTCCACCGCCTGGGAGAAAGACTGTGTTTTGTCTTTTGGGGAGAGAGCAGTTGTGTAAAACAGCCATTTTTTTACAGTTCAAAAGATAATGGAATTCCCTGATTCATAAGCTCATGGCTTTTATCTTCTCTGTCCTCTAGCTTATTATCGCACAGTCCCCTCTGCTCCTCGTAAGCTCCCAGGTTACAGCTTGCTCGTGGGAGAGAGCTTTGAGTAGCGTAAACCTCACCAAACTGAAACAGTGCTGCAGTCCCAGGACATGAGCTGTGATCGGATAATTTGGTGGCCAGTTGCTTATTGCTGTGGTTTCACACTGAAGCCAGGAGCCAGCTGGGTTAATTTCCAGTCAGATAGAAAAGAGATGAGTGGTTTGTACAGTAGGAAGTTGTGTATCCCACCTTCTGCAGCTGGTGCTGAGGAGCTGACTCACAGTTGACCCTGGGAGTCAGTTTGGGACAGGAACGCTGATGACTTTTGGCCAGGAACAGCCGCACCGCTGAGTTCACGGTGGTGTCGGACAGAGCTCCATGGCAACCTCGCTGTCACTCGGCCCTCATAGCCCATCTGCTGCCACACAACGGAACAAGGCAGGAAAGGGAGAGCTGGAGAAGCAGTGGGTTCTGTCGTGAGAGGGCAGCATCAGAAGCTGGTCTGTCTTTCCTGGCAAGGAGGGTAGGGCTGTTTCAGGCAGAAAAAGGAAACTTTGCTCATTTGAAGCCTGATTTAAGGTAACTAATACATCTGTGTAAGAGAAAGTAATTTCTTCATCATTGACAAAACGTACATCTTGATAAATCAGTGGTTTAAAATTTTAATGTGAGATCTCAGAGTGGAAAGTACTTTCCATATAATAAGTAAATAATTAAAGAGAATTTTCTCACCAAAAAAGTGAGAAATCTAACTTTAAATTGGTGTGAAGATATGAATCATAATCTGCAAAAACCTGAAGGCGTTAATCTTTTGAGAAAGTATTTACATAAGTATTATGAGCTTGTTTGGGGGTTTGTTGTGCACCAGGTGGAGAGTATGTTGTTCAGAGATTAATGAACAAAAAATTAAAATTTGTAAACCTGTTCTGTATTATAACTGTGCAATGTATTGCTAGGGTTCAGCTAAATACATGGTACCATGGAGAACTTGGATGAGAAGTGGTGCTTTCCCATTGTACAATTGGCTGTGTGTTCACACGTGCAGGTTAGACAAACTTTTCAGTCACATTGTGCAGAAACTTCATCACTGGCTTCCCATGCTTCTACTCTAGAAAGTGGTGTAAAGCACCTTTGGTTTTGCCCTTCAAGGTGCAGCCAGTGTGCTGCTTCTCTTTGTAGAGAAAGGCCGTGCATTTGAAAATGAGAAATGTTGAGGAAATAAATCATGAGGATTGCAAAAGAATTTTGTTATCATGTGTGCCTTCATGGCCATGAGTTAGCAAAAACTTCAATATATGACTGAATAGACTAAAAAACATTGAGAACTCTCCTTTTATTGAAGCAAAACTATATGTTGCAATATACAAAAATTGATTCTTTCAGGCAATATTAGAAAAACATTACAGTGCTTATCACGTTGGCCACTAATCCTTAAAAAACATAACGAACCAAAACCCCTGCTAAAAAGAAGTCTCCCAGGCAGTTTTGATAGGGCTGTTTTAATACATTTTAATTAGATAATAGTTCCTGTGGCATCAAATTATAAATACAGATGGGCAGGTTGATTCAAATAAAAATGACGTTCTATACGAAGGAACTGCAGGAAAAGCACCCTAAAAATAACATAAAGTTGTGTAAAGGTGGATCAATAGCCAAAGAAGCCACCTTAGACTGTCCCATCTTTGATGGGTGCAATTTGACTTTTTTCTTACTCTGAAGTGGAAGTCAATGGGAAGAGTAATGAAGCAATGTAACACTTTACCTTTCTTGTCTTTTGTAATAATTTAGTTCAAGCAAGCTTTGGGAAAGCCACGCTTTTATTTCAAGATCCAGAAGATCAATACCCCAGTATACATTTAGTGCTCGAGGGAAAATTTACTCAAAATTGCTTCACGATGAAAATGCCAAAGGCAGATGCCTTTGTTCAATCGGTTACTTTGAAGGGACCTTGTAATCTTAATTCTAAGTTAAAGACTTGTGGCCATTATATCAAACAAAGGCAGCACGTGTATCTTCCAGAGATGAAATGGTAGGGATCTCTGTGTAGTAATTCAGTGATGAAAAAAAACAGTATTGGCACGTTTTAACACAGGAAACTGTATAATTACTTTGGACTCACAGCAGATTCTTCAATGTATAAAATACTTTGATACCTACAGATTCTAACTGTTGTCCTTTGCCTGGGCAGCGCTCTCCCATCCAACTGAAGAAGGTCACAGAGCATCTCAGCCAGCAGTATTCTTGCTTCCAAACGTTTAGGGGAATAATCAGCAGAAAAACAGGTCAAGCTGAACTTGGAAAAAATTCTGTGCTAATAGATCAGCATGGCTTGTTATTTCTGGGTTTGTGATGGCATGTATAATATGGGAGCTTTTTCAGGTATTTATTTAGGAAATCAGCTGAAACTTGTAGAGAAATCATATTGAAGTAAGGATTTACTAAGGAGGACCCATGGTGACCTTGGTCACTTGACATTAGAGCCTGTTCCCCATTTCATGTCATAACGCTGGCAGCTAAAGATTCTTGCTGTGGTACCATGGGCTCTGTGTGGCTCCGTGAGCCCTCCCAGCAGCCCCGGATGATTGGATCTCACACCAACTGCATTTCCAAAAGCAAGAGAGAAGCTCAAGCAGTGTGCAGCAGTCAGAGAGGATTCAGCTCTTCTTTTGACACCCAACCTGGGCTGGAGGGCAGACAGGAGGGTGATGTTCCCCTGGCACATACTGTTATCACAGCTGCAGCATTCTCCCCTTTCCTCCAGCTCGTGTTTGGAGCGCATCTGCCCCTCTAGCTTTGGATTTTCATCTATTGTACTGTAAAACCAGGGGAAAGTAGCTTGACTTGTATTTGCAACAGTTACATAATTTTCCTATAATTAAGGGAAAGTTTATTAGCCTAACGTTATTTCGTTTCAGCTTGGGTAACAGAACCTGTAAATGCGCTCACTGAGCATGCAGAGCTCCACGATTCTGCCTGGACAGCAGGATAAACACTTAGAGGAATGAACAGCACAAGAAAAGTACTAGTACTGGTTTATCAATACTGCTTTCCTCTCTGGGAGTAAAGTGACCCATAATATTTTCAAGGTCTTTTCTATCTGTGTGACAAAATTGGAGCTGTTTTAAATCTTTATAATAAGAATAAAAAGAGCTTATGCAATTCAGTTACTTGTAGCTAACTGGTACATAGCCTGAGGAGAGACAGAAGGTCCTACCAAGCGCAGGAGTACAAGCTGCTTAGGAGCAGGGTGGAGATAAACAGCTGAGTCTCAGAGGTGAGGGAAAGGAAAGTTTCCTGGGGGCCCTGAGGGACTGTCTGCAGCTGGATATAATTCAGAAAGACACTGGCTGGATTCAGAGCAAGGCTGCGTTGTCCTCCCCAGTGCAAGGGCACAACAAGCCAGGGGATGCTTGTGTTCAAATGCTTTTTTGTCTTGCTTTGTCTCATGCTGCAGATTTGAATTTTCCGTATTTCAGCAGCACATTATTCTACTCAATATTTGAATAATGGCTAAAGATTGAGAGCCCTTTTCATGTTTCTGGTGTGCTCATGTGGCAAATTTAAACCGGATTTTTGAACAAGAATCTAGTCAGTGCAGAACCCCATCACACGCTGTTGTGTTGCATCTCTTGTACACCCAGACTGCTACGGTGTAGATTTTGAAGATGCAAAAAGGACAAAAGCAGGCTTTCAGCCTGAGAATGTTCTTGACTACGGAGGGAAGTCCCGCTGGGAGATAAATGACAGGAATGGTCAGTCAGACCTTGTTTTAGAGGGAAATGCTCTAAAGTAACTTCTTGGATACTAAGGTCTATGCCTGCGTCATCTCAGTTGCGTAGTCAAATGAAATGCAGAGAGAATCAAAATCATCTGTATGTGCAATAAAACTGGTTTTGCTCCCAGTCTGGCTGCCAGCATCATTCCTGTGGGTGGCATTTCAACTGGCTGCCAGTATAGCCACGTGCAAATGACTTTAATTTGTGCGTAGTGCAGAAGTTTAATTCTTTCCAATCCCGAGACAGAAGAACAGGCTATTTTAGATAGCAAACAGCATAAAATAAAACATATTTGCGTGCTTGTTTTCCATGGAGAGTGTAGTTTTATTTTTTTTGCTGTGATTTAACACAATGTAGGTAACTCTTCTAAATCTCAGCAATAGGTTTTGGAAGGAGTGTAAAATGACCAAGGGGAAGAGATTAAAATAACCAGAACAGAGAGACCCAGAAAATCCATTTTAGAGAGCAGATATTACAATGCAGGAGACCTTTCCTTTAAGGAGGGCAAGTATATTGGTAGGCAAAGAGGAGCTGGGAGGGATGAATGTTGGAAGCCATTAATGCCAGCATTTGGAAGAGTGCTTGAAGACTTTAGTCTTTTCTCTCCGCTCTCAGCAGGAGAGGGGAAGGCAAAGTGAGCTCCCCTGCCTCTTCCCACTAACTCTGCTTGAGTCTATGTAGAAGAGAGCACTACTAGCGGACTGAAAGTGGCAAAATGTTTTGCTCCAGTCTACATTAAAAAATGTTTTCAGTCTGCATAAAGTAAAGGAACTTCCTTGAAATTCAACAATAATGCCTAAAATGGGGCTTTATCCAATAGCCTGGAGCCAAAAATAAGCGTTGTTCCTTAGCAAATGGGCAGTTTGTGAAGGAAGCTAGATTAGCCAGATTTAGCCAGAGGCTGAGGAGAGACCTCATTGCTCTCTGTAACTACCTGAAAGGAGGTTGTAGAGAGGAGGGTGCTGGCCTCTTCTCCCAAGTGACAGGGGACAGGACGAGAGGGAATGGCCTCAAGCTCCACCAGGGGAGATTTAGGCTGGACATTAGGAAAAAATTTTTCACAGAAAGGGTCATTGGGCACTGGAACAGGCTGGGCAGGGAGGGGGTTGAGTCACCTTCCCTGGAGGGGTTTAGTGTTTGATAGGAATGGTTGGACTCGATGATCCGGTGGGTCTCTTCCAACCTGGTTATTCTATGATTCTGATTCTTACGTTATATATTTTGCAGTAAAGGTCTGTGACCACTGGGCATAAAAGTGTAAACAGCTAGGGGATGACTCCTTGCCTTTTCTAGCTTTCTTGATTTACGCGCTCCTCTCTAGACTTTCTGAAAACAGTCTTTCCCTGTCATTGCCCTGCAGCTTTCAGACACCGCTGAAGCACCAGCTGTGCATGAGTAGCTGCTGGTTTCCCCCAACTTCTAGTGGACAGTTTGGCCAACCAAGAAAGGGGTTTAATCATGCCTGTTTCTTAGCAGTGCCCTGATTTGCTGTAACAAACGAACACTTCAATCTCCATGTATTTTATGATATGTCGCCTGCCTGCTCTTCTCCCTGCCCTGCGTTCCTCTCTTCCTCAAGCGCTCGGGGTGGAAGCAGACTCTCAATGGAGTCAATGTTGGAGTCAATGTGTGGAACTCTGTGTTTTGTGGTATCGCAGTTGTCTCTTTTGAGATCAGCGCTGGAACAGCAGAGAAGTAAGGACTGGTGCTTTCCGTGCAGGGAGGGAGGGCAGCAGCCCTTGTGATGTGCTGCCAGCTCGGAGCAGTGTTCATCACTCTCTCGTTGAGGCGTGGAGCAGCTAAACTGTGTATTCAGGTCGGAGGGCAGAGGGTCTCTCTCCCATTCTTTGTCTGATATTTCACGCTTATGGCTATTTTCTTTTGCTACTGTGTGACAGTTACTGGCTGCATGAACCTTGTTCTATGAATTGTTGGTTTCTTCTGGTAGCTTATAATTTTGAGGCATGAACACGTCAACTTGAGTTCTGAAGGAATCTGTGTGAATAGGAGCAAAATTGAGCGGAGAGGGGTGAGTGTGGGCTAGGCTAAAGCGGACACTAAGCTGGGTGGAGCCGTTGATGTGCTCGAAGGCGGAGAGGCTCCCCGGCCCGCGGGGACATCGCAGCGAGTCCTGAGGGCTCTGGGGTCGCCTCTACGCGTGGAGGCGGGAAACGCCCTGAGGCCGCGCCCCGCCCCGGCCCCGCCTCGCGGCCCCGCCCGCTCACAGCGCGCGAGGGGCGGGGCCTGTCACGTGACCGCCGGCGAGGCAGCATGGCCGCGCGCACGGGGTGAGAGGAGCGGGGACTGAGGGGGGGCTCCGGGGCCGGGGGGGAGCTCCCTGGGGCCGGAGGGGGGCCCTGGGGCTGAGGGGGGGGAGGGGCGCTCCCTGGGGCCGAAGGGGGGAGCTCCCCCTGGGGCCGAAGGGGGGAGCTCCCCCTGGGGCCGAAGGGGGGAGCTCCCCCTGGGGCCGAAGGGGGGAGCTCCCCCTGGGGCCGAAGGGGGGAGCTCCCTGGGGCCGAGGTGGGGGCTCCCTGGGGCTGAGCGGGGGGGACTCCTGGGGCCGAGGGGGGAGCTCCCTGGGGCCGAGGGGGGGAAGCTCCCTGGGGCCGAATGGGGGCTCCCTGGGGCTGAGGGGGGCGCTCCTGGGGCTGAGGGGGCGCTCCCTGGGGCTGTGGGGGGGCTCTGGGGCCTAGGGGGCTGGGATTCGCATTCCGGAGCTGGAGTTGGGCTTCCCTGAGCTGGAGCTGGGGCTGAGGCGTGGGGCTCCTGAGCTGCAGCTGTGTGTGGAGCTGAGGCTTGGGCTCCTTTTTCTGGAGCTGGGGCTCCTGTTCTGCAGCTGGAGCTGGGCTTGGGGCTCCTTGTGCTGGAGCTGGCGCTGGGACTCACTAGAGCTGAGCAGGGGCTCCCTGGAGAGGGAGAGTACAGGGTGAAAAGAGGGTCTTGGGGGCACCTGCAGGGAGGCTGCCCAGCAGGGCCTTCCCAAGCATGGGATGTCCCCTGAGGCATGTTAGGTGTGGGAGGTCATACAGAAAGCTGGCTGTGGGTTACTCAGCATGAGGTCTCTGTCCCATTTCGTAGCTAAACTGGGTCATTTCTTGCAGGCCTTTTGGCAGGAGCTGTTAAAAATGCATCAGAATGAGGGGGAATTTGTCGTAGTTGCCAAAAAGAGCTGATGCTGCCCAGGGCAGTGGTGGAGTCTCCATCCCTGAAGGTGTTTTAAAACTACATGGACATAGCACTTTGGGGTAGGGTTTAGTAGGCACAGTGGAGTTGGGCTGACAGTTGGACTAGATAAGTGTAGAGGTCTTTTCCAACCTTAATGTTTCTATAACTTGGCTTTAGCCCTCACCTTTGGGTGAAGGTTGTACCTGTCTGAGGTCCCCTCCTGCCCCTGACTCCCCTTCGCGCTGCCTGGCATTCCCGGGGCACGGATGCTCCTGCTGAGTTGGTCTGGGCTGGGTAGGTGGGATGTTGAATGGGGCTAAGGCTTCAGGTTGGTGACTTATTCACAAAGAGCACTGAGCTGGCCATGAAAAAGACGTCCAGTTAATACCTTAACCACGGTGGTTGCTGTCATGGTTTTCCTTGTGTCGCTTACTCACTTATGCTGCTCTTAGCGTGTCCCATATCTGATGTGAAAACAGTGTTAGAAACTGGCTGGGCTGCAGGCTGATGCTGGTGGTTCTGCTGCTTAAACCAAACACGTAAATAAGGCTGAGTCAACAAACACATGGGAACTTCCTGAAAAGTAGTTTCAGTGGTTTCTCATCTGCATTGAAATCTGGGTTCTGTCTTCGTGACCTCACTAGAACAGAAGCAGCAGTCTGTGAATTTTCTTCTGAAAAAACAGAAGTACAAAAAGTTAACTGGAAAACAGTGGGAAAACCAGAAATTAAATAGGAGCTTTGGTTACCAGTGTGTTCTGGCTATTAAATCAAAACAAATCCAAAATGTTAGATGGATCATACAGTAACAAAATGTAAGTTCTCGGAAGATGTAACACTCCTGAAATAGGTATTGAGAATCAACAGTTCTGGGCAAAAGAAAAATATCCTTTTAAGAATCAGATGTAGGTTAATGTTCCTACCTACATTTCTCTTAATAAAAGAACTCTGGGGCTTGGGCCTAAGTGATTGTAAAAATTCAACCAGCAGGGAAACTGCGGGAGGCCTTTACCAGGCTGAGCAGTGGCTGGATTCTAGTATGAAACTAGAGAAAATAAGGAAGCTGAGCTTTGCTTGTCCTGTCCTGGTCTTGCAAGTGCCATTTCTGGCACGCTCTGATGCTTATTTGCAGAGGATTGCCTGGCTTCAAAGAGACGTGCATCACAAAGCAGTGCTTGCGTTAAATGCTCTTCATTATCTAATGAGAGTTTTGAGTTGAGTTTGTGGATGGAGATGAGAGAGTCTGTACACTAACAGAAGAAACAGACCTTGAAGGACCAGTCAATGTATTGTACTAATTATATTCTGATATTTGTGTGCCTCGTGTGGTAGAAACATAGTGCTTAAAGATCGCAGACGAGCATTGGAAGCTTGTAATTCCCTGTCTAGAAGGAGCTTTGTGGTCGTGTTGTTGGTGGTGAAGAACAGAGAGTTTAAAGCCAATTACACTGTAATTGCGTGTGTATTAGCAGGGTTGATACGCATTTGGCAGTGATATATGGGTACCCACTCAATTTACACATGCCATAGCGATGACTTCTTGTATTTGAAACTGATATAGCGCTAGATAGTCCTGGCACAGACAGAACCGTGTAGGCAGAGTTGTGGGAAGCTCGCTCTGGGCTCGTGTGTGTGGCTTGACCCACCCTCTGCTGGCAAAGCAGCACCTGTGTGTCTTGCTGTGGTGTTGGTCCATCCGTCCCCTTAGTTCGGCATCTGAGTGCTTGCGGGAGGGACGAGAGAATAACGCCTGTGGAGGAAGCAAACTTCTGCAAATCTTCTCTGAAACCTGCTTTTCTGGGTAGAATTTCAGTTGTGAAAGTAGGTCTGTTGCCTGGCAAGCTCATACTGTGCGAGACGTGGATTGACACACGAGTGCTCGGCAGAGAACCTGAAGAGTACAGCAATATTTGCAGCAACACTCAGCCCAGCCCTTCTGTGTCCTGTGGCGCTTGCAGGTTACAGTGGCCTTGAAAGAGAGACCAAGGCTGTGAAAAACTTGTGCAAATTGAAAACAACTGTTCAGGGCCAGACTGGGCTGTTGATGAAGATTGTGGAGTGAAATTCAAGCGTGAAAGTGGGATCTGTTATGTATAAGGAAGGCAGTTCTGCCATGGGCTCAGGTAAAACGGGCAGAACCATTTTTGCTTGAGTGCTAAGATCCCAGCGAAAGACACTCTTAGAGTGGCTTAGTGAGACTGCCAGTAGCAATTGCTGTCTGACACCTTTATTTCTCCTTGAGTGTCATTTTGGTTGTCAAAAGTTTTAAGAGCGTTAATAGTAAACTTAATGGAGATTAAGATGTGCCTTTGTAGCAGCTTCCTATGAGCTCCAGGGAGAAGGAGTAGGCTGGGAGAAGGAGGGGAAGGTCAATTTCGTTTTTTGGTTTTTTTTACATCAAAAATAACTTGTGAAGTGCGTAAAATTACAACAAAGGTGACTTTTTTTGCCTGCCTTTGAAGCAAAGCATAAGACAGGTCATGCTACCACCTCTGCCTTTTTTTGGTTTTGTTTTCTTTTATCAGCAGATACAAAGATCTGAGAGCAACCTATGGCATAAGGGTATCTGATAATGTTATCCCTTCCCTTTTATGCTTGCTGTAAGGTAAGCAGAGGATTTCCAGGTCCCTGCATGGAGTTATTGCAGGCAGTGATCTTGCTTGGATAACAATGTTTGTGGGCATTGCTGAGTTGCTGAGTCACAGCTTGGCACCTGGAAAGCCTTGCCCGTATTTAAAGTTCACTGTTTGATTTAAAACTTCCCGTAGCTTTTGCTAGGATTGTATGAACTTGCTTCATTCTCCCTGCAGGTGTGGGTCCCCCAAAACAAAAGCTTGTGCTGTGCTTCCATGCTGTGCTGAGGTGCTGCCCTTATAATGGTCACCTGCCACGGTGCTGGGTTATCGGGTGTGTGCGGGAAGTCGTAATAATAAACACATTTGGGTTTTGTGCACCATCAGCTGAACTCCTAGACAGGTAGTTTGAAAATTGGATTAGCAAGAGCAGTCTTTCACCTTCTGAAATGACTTACACTGATTGTATCAAGTCATTATAAACAAATAAAATAAAATATTTTATTAGCTCTTTCGTGCTGTGTCTGCAGTAAGAAATTATAGGGTTTACATTTCTGATGCTGATAAAGTCTTTCAGGAGGTTGCTTTACGCAGTTGTAAATCAAAGGTTACTTTTCAGATTACCTGTGATAACTATGTAGTAGTTAAGATGTGGAACTCTGCTTCTCTAAGGTTAAGTCCCTTGGTGGTTCATTTTTTGTCATCTTGATGCAGTAACAATTTAACTGCATCTTTCTGTCATCTCCTCTGTAAGAGTATCTGATAGAAAATGAGCAGCCTGTCTTCAGTGAGCTGAGAGAAGTTGGAGTGGAGGGAAAACCTGGACTTAAGTCATAGGATTTTATTGATAAAACAGTATTCATCTGTAATAATGACGCTCCAAAGCACAGCAATCTTAAACATTAAAAAAAAAAAAGAATGCTCTTAGATTCTTCTCTCCTCATCTTTTTTTTTTTTTTAAAAAAAAAGCTACTGTGCTTCTGCTGGTAAAGCTTCAAAAACTCCAGGCATGAACCTGTAACAAGTGTGAATGGATCTCCAATATATTCTTGTAGTACTTTAAACACCTGAAATTGCTTAATAACCAGTTTATTTTAAACTGTGTTCTCCCACAGGCAGCTCTCTTGCGTACAATCTTCGCGAAGCTTTCTGGGCTGTCTCAGCAGGTTTATGCTGCCTTAGGGGCAGGTGGTGATGTATGGCAGGAGGTCAGTGGTACTTGGGAGGTGCTCCTCCAGCCACGTGTGTGACCTCAGTTGCTGAACGTGCTGGTTTGCACGTGAGACTGAACAGACATACACAGAAAAGACATGGGCAGATACTGTGTGAGTATGGGAGATGCTGTAGTCCTGCGTTTGCTATCTAGCATCATTTCTCTACAGTCCATTTCATTTCCCAGAAGGACTTGCTGAAGTTTTCTGGATTTAACATGACCTTCCATTTCTGTTTTCAGTAACTCAGAAGTCATTTTCTTTTCTCCTGCTTTGCCTTTGCTCAGCCAACCTAAGCTGTTGGCGCTTTCTGCCTCTATTTTTTGTATTGCTTTACCTGAAGGAATGGCACAAGGGACATGCTGTGGGCCAGAGCTGCAGCCCACTCCATTTCCTGTTGCTGTCTTTTTCCTTTGGTACTTGTGTCAGCAATGTTTGATCATCGCTTGAGAACATTTCTTCCCCTTGAGCGTCTTGTGTGTAGAGTTGAACTAAACTTCTGTTCCAGACTGAATTAACAAACACAGCGTGTCTGAATCATGCCAACCACTGTCTTTCTCTTCCATTAACTGTTGGTTAAAAATGTCTTTTCTAGACCCTCCTTTTGGCTGGGAAATGAGACCTTGAAAGTGCCTATAGCGCTCTTTGCCTTGAATAGAAGACGGCTGTGCGATCGCCTGAGACAGAATAAAGATGTCCCGAAGAATTCAGTTGTTCTGCTGCAGGGTGGAGAAGAAACCCAGAGATACTGCACTGATACTGGCATTGTGTTTCGCCAGGTAAGAGCTGAACTAAAACTTCAAACCAAATTAAGAAACGCTCTTCAACTGCATCAATTTTTAAATGAGTTTTAATTATTTTCCCTTTATCTCTCCTGTGTGCGTTACCTTACCTTGCTTCACTTAAATAAATCAGCTGCTTCACAACATTGCCTGTTCAGCTTCAAGTTAACTCTCTCTTTCAGTGCTTTAATATAGAATCATAGAATTGTTTGTTTGGAAAAGACCTTTGCGATTATCAAGTCCCACCTGTAGTATGCAGGCTCATTATCTGGTTTAAAGGGCCTAAACCTGTTCAAGGCTCTACTGCCTGTCAGTGTTTAATGTAATATTAAAAGCAGCAAAGGAATATTTCTTGTTCTTTTCAGTCTTGCCTGTGACCCAAAAAATAACCTTCTTTCTGTAGTGAAACATGTTACAGTGGAACTAAACTGAATTAATTAATAGAAAAGCATATTTCAAGCTCTTATTAGTAGTATATTCCACAAAGCAGGATACGACTTAGAATTTACAGCATGTGTCTTCTCAAATTAGAGTCTTCCTGAACTACCTATGTGTTCTTCCCTTGCTAATAGGACTTTAATAATTTCTTAGTGTCATGCTGAATGCATTCTTAGTCTTTGGGGAAGCTAGCATAACAGGACTCTGATTATGCATTCCCCCATACCTTGCATGGCTGCCATAGTACTTTGTTTTGTGAATTTACTTGAGCTGTTGTATGTTATAAAGAAACTAAACCAGTAAGTTTAATCTTGGTTAGTGCATATCTTCTGTAGTTATTGGCCTGCTTTTAGGGGAGATGCACCTTTCAGGGTGTCGGGGCATATGCCTGTCCTTACCAAAATTCATCACTGTATTCTTAGGTCTTTTGTTGTCTGCTTGCTTCTTCTTAAACTGACTCTTGGCTAAAGGCCATTCCTGGAGTCATTCCTCTACTTGAGGGCGCCTGGGTCTTTGCTTACAGCCTCTGCCATCTCAAGCGAATGGCTCTGTGCTCTTATCTCCTCTCATGTATGTGATCGATTCTTCCTGATACTCCATTCCCTAATTCTAGGTTGGAAGAGTGTGCTTTATTGTGTGGGGTGTATTCATTGCACTGTTTATTTCCTATGGTAGCTTATTGATCTCTGATCTTTTCTAGTTGCCAGCAGGGTGGTTTTCATTATTGTAACCTGCATTTAATCAGTCTGAAAAGCTTTAGACCTAAACCACTACCTGCCCACCCCAAAAACAAGAGAGGTCTTTTAGATACATGGAATTAGTATCTACTAATTAGTATGTTTTTAAAGCTGGTGGAAGCGAGGGTTTTCTTTTAAGAATATATTTTGTCTTAACCTAGGAATCTTACTTTCACTGGACTTTTGGAGTAACTGAAGCAGGCTGCTTTGGAGCAGTAGATGTTGATACTGGAAGATCCATGCTTTTTGTTCCACAACTCCCTGAAAGCTATGCGGTTTGGATGGGAAAGTAAGATGCATCTTTTAACTGTGTTCCAATTCGCTGTGAATTGTAGTGATATGCACATAAAATGACATAAAACTTGATCAATTGGTGTTGATTATATGATATCAAATGATCCACCACTGTTTGTTAGAGAATGCCTGTAGAATTGAAACCTGTGGTTCTCATAGTGTCCGTGAAGGGAAGCTGAACCATAAAGAAAAGTGTTAAGACCAAATGAGTTAAATAGAAAAGCAGGCTTTTTCAAGTTGCTTTACCAGTTTGCAGCTGCCTTAGCTAATGAAGCTTTTTGAATGGCAGAAGGTAGTTTAGCCTCTTTGATACTCTTTTTGATATGAACTGACAGACTGGGGAATATGATTTTAATTCTGTTCTGTGAGTATGCCATAAACATCTCTCTTTCCATCCACATTGGTAGTAAATATTGCTCAGTGCCACAGTAATGGTGGAACTGATTTATTTATGTGTTCATTTCTTGTCTCAGTCTTAATTATAATATGTTTATACTCTAACAAACTATAAATTTTTTTGTGGTCTACGTTGTCTCAGAACATTGGGTAACTTCTAATTTAATATGCTGAGCTCAGGTTGCTTTGATTCTAATTGAAGCTATCACTTATATTTTAATGCTAATTTTGGGAAAAGGAAAACAATCACAACCAGTCCCATATGCTGAACTGTGCCAGACCATATGGTAGGGCATGGCTGCTGTCTTCTCAGAAAGTTTATATGAATATCACTGTCTTAGACCTGCCTGGGAACAGAAATTGTATGTAATAGCATAAAAATGTGAATAGGTGCTGTCTGAAATATTTCAGCTGCGAGCTGCACCTGTCTGGGAGAGCAGCTTCTGTTTAACCCCACGTGTACTCTCTAGAGACTGTTCCTAGTGACACTCCTTCCCGTTTGTAGACATAGCTTTTTCCTCCCCCTGAGTTCTCTTCTGCTGATTATGCCTAATCTGAAATGGCTTAAAAGTGTTACTGAAATTCCACCGACTCGTTTTGCATTTTCAAACCAAATATTGTGGTGTCTTTTGTGGCGGCCTTTCCGATGTGTTTGTGCAGCGCTCATTACTGTTTCATTTACGCAGGTCTTGTTAAAAGTGGTTTATTGTCATTGTGTCTTCTTGCAGAGTGTAACAAATTGTCTTTATGACAGCATCCTTGTTTTCTAAATCCTCCTCCTTACCCTTCCTGAGTCCCTCTGTTCGGATCTTGGTTTTCTGTTCTGTCAGCTGCGGTCATGTACTTTTTCTGCTTGTCAAGCGGAGGATGGATGAATAACTCATTTGTGAGTCAGTAGCAGTTCTGCTTCATAAGTTGGTTGGCAGGGGGTCCTGCACACAGCTAGGGATTGTATTCCTTCCCAGAAGACTCAATTTTAAGTCAAAATTAGCTCTGAAAGAAAAACACGAATAAGTTTTCCTTCTATCTGCTAATGTTTCTCTGCTAGCATTTGCCTTGGCAGCGCTTGTTTCTGTGTGTGTGGAAGTCACTATCTGCCCACTGAAGAAACATTTATTTAGTGTCAATGAAGCACAAACCAATTCAATGCCTTGTATGATATTGGAGAGATGGGTATTTTACAGAGGTCTGCAGCTGGTATTCCAGCTCATAGAATAGAGGGCAGTTGCTTTGCTTGGTGTTTGTACTTAAGACAGATGTGGGAATCTCCTGTGTGAGTTTAGGCTCTTTACTACTGCTTTACTACCTCTTTATTACTAAATCGTATAACCATAGAATGGTCTGGGTTGAAAGGGATTTTAAAGCCCATCCAGGGCTTGAACTCCTCCAGGGATGGGGCAGCCACCACTGCTCTGGGCAACCTGGGCCAGGGCCTCCCCACCCTCACAGGAAAACATTTCTTCCTAAGAAATTTGAGTTGGTTTTCAGACGTAGTTGAGGTTATGTTGCAGTCAGGAGGTTTAGACTTTTTGCCTTGAACTAATACAAAAGTGGGGCATCTGGGCTTTTTCAAATTGCAATCTTAGTTTGGCCAAAACCAGTGGAGTGTTTGAAAGCCTTTGCTTGGAGATGAGCAGGCTATACATTTATGAGTGAGATGCTGAACACTACAATTATTTCAGTCGTACCAACTGCACTATTTTTTGTGAGCAGTTTTGTGTGCTGACGTGGTGCCCGGGCAATCTGCAGAAGGGTGAACCCAGGGGTGATGCCTGCACCCCTGGCCGTGCATCTGCTGAGGACCCAGCACTACGTGGTACCAGCGTGGAGAGTGGCCAGCCTCTGTCTTGTAGGAGTTCTTACTGAATGTGTATGTCCTAAAGACCTGTAAATAGCTGTAAGGCTACCTTTCAGATGTCCTTCAAGCTGAAACAACCTCTGCAGTTTTAAAAGGGAGAAGAGATTTAGTTGAACTTGCGTACTGTGGATGTTCTTAGAAAACCCACAACCTCTTAAGGTGGCAGTCGCAGAACTGGGGGTCCTGCTTTCACATTGGGGAAGGATTGCAACAGCAGTTGCTCTGTTTCAGTGATGAGTGTGGGCATTACTCCAGATGTTTGACTAGCCTACTTCTTAGGTGTTGGCTGGGAAAATCTTTTCAGCTAAGAGGACCTTTTCCTATATCTGCTGCCTGCCCCTCTGCCTGTTGTTTCTAAGGCAGAGATAAAGCCTCTGACGGGTTGGCTTTGTGGGGAGTATTTTGCACTCCTGAAGTATTGTTGTGTTCTTACTTTCGGAAGAAGAGTTTAAGTAATGAATGTGGAAATATGAGGTTGTAAAAGCTTTGAAAGCTTACCCTCTGTCTTGGCACGGTCTCACATAATCAAGTTTGTGGTGCAAAGCTGTTAGCAATCCTTTCTATTCCTAGGAAGGATTAAGTTGGTATGACTGTGTGTCTTGCACAGAGACTTCAATTTCACTAATTAATGCTGCACCTGCCAGTTACCTCCTTAATTATAAGTGACAGACCTAGTCAGTGTGCTGATTAAAGATACTTTATAAAGTAAAACATACTGTACAGCAGCTGCTTTGTATGGAGTGGATGCCAAAGTAACTTAATTGCCTTGCCATGTAAGAGTGTTTTTGATGGAAAACAAAAATATTTAACGCTTTCATGCCTAACTTTAGAAATACAAATTAAATGGGACAGAGCAATATTTATGTGCAATTTACCGTGTTTTCTTTGAAGCCCTAACAGCTGACTGGTAAGTATAAAAACATGAATCTAGCATTGCATCCACTGTCAGTAACATTTTTCCATGGATTTGATTGGAATCTATCTGCATTTGCAGGGCTGAATCTCAGCATGACCCTTTGGAACTGTAATAAAGTACATTGAAATGCCTTGCAAAAGTTAATAATTTCTCAGTGACCAATGAGGAAGCTTTTTAAAACAGTCATCACTTTCTAAATAGGTTACAACCAAAATCAACCTTTGGTTTTGGTGATTACATTTGGCTGACTTCAGCAAAGCTGAGGAGTTTTACTGCCTTTGGAAATAAGTGCAGGAGTCTGTGGTTGGTTTTGTTTGTTTGTTTGTTTGCTTTTTCACTCCCAAACTCTTTTGTAAGAAAAAGAGCTTTTCAGACTATTTGAGCTGTAACCTTCTCCTTACAATAGACTGTATGTGACCACGACGATTAGAAGCTAAGAAATAGCTTTCTTGATCTCTTTCTCTTAATGGGGGTTGGTTAAATTTTGTGGCATCTGTGTTTCAAATAATTGTGAGTATTAAATTGTTTACAGCATGGTGTGTTTATCTGAGTGTATCCCAGTGGCTGAGTCTGGTTCATTCAGTAGTTCTGGGTTTGGCTACGAGGAGGCAAGGGCTGTAGTCAGCCCATTCTAGGCAAGCTGAAATTGGAGGCAACTCTTAGGAAAGGGAGCGTGCTGTATGTGAGTGCTATAAGGAACAAAGTCTAAGTCATCCTGTTCGCTCTTCTTGATACAGAATTTGCAGGAATGAAGGGCTCTTTCTAGGTGAGTTTAGTTGATGAGGTGTGTAGGTCCTCTTTGCAGCATGCTCTGGAGCTGTGTGTTCAGGTAGTGCAGCCTAGAAGGAGTTTTGGGTTTCCCTTCTAAACCGATCTGCCATATCACTCCCTGCTATTTGTTCTTGTATTTTTTTCGGTAAAATGAAATATGTGTAGTATTTGCTCATCCACACCTGTTAGTTTGATCTCTTCCTGCCATTTGTCCCTTCCCTCTACCCACTGAATCTTTATTTTGCTGTTTAAAAATCAGTTTGTAGTCGCTTTGGGTGATCTTATTCCTGTTTCCTACTAACTGGCAATTGCAGTTTATCTGCAAAGTTTATTACCACCTGCAAATGCCATCTGTGGATCTCCTGAACATACTCAGTCCTGCTTCTGTTTCTCAATAGCATCAGAGCTAATTTCAGTCATTGCAGTATCCCGCTAATCAAGACTTGCAGTTCGTTGCTGTTTATTACTTTAACTTCTGAGAACATCAGCCTAAATTGACGCAGCACTTCTCAGTGTGGAGGTTGGAGGGTTTCCTAGCCCTTGGAAAGCTCATCTTTTTATCTATTTATTTATTCTTATTTCCTGCTTCAGGCTTTTCATTTTTTTGTTAGGACTAGTCATTGGGTTTCAGGTCACATCATAGTGTTTCTCTCCAAGCCAATTTGAGTTGATTTTGGAGAGCAACAGTCTTGAGAGAGATTTTTATCAAATATTTTACTATTATTCAGATAGTACATCTGTTGCTTTACCCTTCAGCTGATCTTTTCAAAACTGTACAATAAAGCTGGCTGCTTTTGATTGACGAGGCTTACTCATGTAATTCCCTATGCTGCTTGTTTTCTGATTCACATTCTCTCCATACTACACTGATTTCCGTTTCTTGTCTCCCATTCTTTTAAAATGGTATTTCTCTGTGGATAAAAATTACTTTTACAGATTAATTAGTATCTGGATTGCTCTTGCCACTTCACTGATGATTGTTTTTCTCTAAACAGTGCTGCTCGAGTGCTCCGACTTCTCAAATGATCCGTTTTGTCATTGTCGTAGCATTCTAATTGTCCACAAGCCTTGCTGGTCCAGGATAAATGTGTATCGTTTCTTTGACTTTTACTTCAGTAACTGTTTTTATAAATCTTTGCATTGTAACTGCGTAATTTCCCTTGTATTTCTGTTTTTAAGCAATAA
Source organism: Phaenicophaeus curvirostris (assembly GCF_032191515.1). Lineage (NCBI taxonomy): Eukaryota > Metazoa > Chordata > Aves > Cuculiformes > Cuculidae > Phaenicophaeus > Phaenicophaeus curvirostris. The sequence goes on from NC_091405.1 coordinate 19,236,549, forward strand.
TAGTGATTTATATCAGTTCATTGATTTGCAATCTCTACCAGCAAACACTTTTAACTGGATGCATGAGTTGGTGATTTAGTAAGTGTTTAAAAGTGCTGCTTTTTCCTCTCGTCTTCTTGATGTAGGTGTATTGAGAAATAGAGCCAGCACTAAGTAAATCTGCTTGACAGTGCTGCACCAGAGGTTTTTAGTATCCTGATGTGGCTTCATGGGAAAGTTAAGTCTTGCCTGTGAGGGGGAATGTTGATAACCCTCACCAGGCATTTCTTATTTTATACTTTATTTAATGCACTAGCATTGAATTCAGCGGCGCGAGCTCCTGATAACGTTTTGAAATAGCAGGGAGTCCAAGTTTTCTTTTGATCAGGCATGCCATGTGTTTCTCCTCCAAGGGCAGGGCTGTGGGTAGGAGGGTGAGCTGCAGCCGAAGGAGTGCCCGCAGGGATTTGCAGCAGCGCTCCAACGAGTCTGTGCCCCTCCACGCTGCCTTCTGGGGCGCAGCTCCCGGTTTGAGCAGAGCGCTCTGCTGCTCCTCAGCCTCAATTGGACAAGGTGCTTTAGTGGAAACACCCTCAAGTGAAATACCAACTGCTGTGCCTCTGTTCTTTGGTTTCTAAAATTCCTGTTCTCAGCTCTTGTTGTTAACTGTTTTCTTCAGGTTTTGTATTCCCTGCGACCCGCGCTGTGTCTGTCTGTATGCCAGGAAGGGCTCTCTGGAAGAGCACTGTCTGTCTGGAGGAGCAGAGAAGGAAAAACAAACCCAACTGCTTTGTTAAAATAGGATAGGGAAAAGTGTATTCAATATTAATGTTTCTTAAGAGCTCACAGTGAGTGAAAACCAGGCTGATTTTGGTTTGCTGGCCGTGTATGCCTTTGCCTGTGTTCTTGCTGGAGCCGTGTGTGTCAGAATGTGGCTGAGACCCTGCTCCTGGGAGATGCCTGGTCTTTGTCTGACAGGGGCAGCGTGGCACAGGGGGTCTGGCACTCTTGGCATGGGCACATTCTGCCTTTTCTTTCTGCCCAGTGAGTTTTTGTGGCCAACTCCTTTGATTTCTTTGTAGTTTGGTTTTCTTTACAAGTTGGAAGATGGGAATATTATTCCCTTCTTAAAGCGGTTTAGGTTATCTTAATGCTGCTGTAACTATCAGTAGGGCTTCGTTTCGTGCTGTTAGGAGCTGTGGGGCGTGCTGCACACATTCCAAAGCTTGCTGTAGTGCTTTTGTGTGTGGGACGTAAAATATTGCTCATTTCCCCCTCAGTATATGCATTTTTCCAGTGTAAAAGCAGAACATCTCCTGTTGCAGGTTCAGTGCGTAACTGTCTCAGTTAAGACGCGTGGATAGAGTCCAGTGCTTTGAGACTGTTATTGTATAGTGACCTAGAAATTATACTCCCCCTCTTAACCACTGTAATTCTTTCTGTGCTCTTTTTTTGGGGAAGTGAGGTTTCTAATGAGTATTTGTCAGCGGTCTTCTGCTACAGCAAATCTTGCAGGGATTTCAGTGTATAAACATTTCCTTTGTTACATTTTTTTCTGTGCTAGTACAGAGCCCTGCTCTCCAAGGAAGAGTTTTGTTTGCAGAGAGGAATAAAGCAAAGGTTACCAATGGCAACTTTTCTGTGTTTTTGGGGTTTTTTTGGAAGCTTTTGATAGTATTTCTTAAATGTCTAATTGAAGCACAGCCTCTGGAGGTATAGAATTTATAGAGAGCCTAAAGAACTTTCCACCTTTTGGGAATGCCTGTGGTGGGCTTAGCTAAGCAGGAGCAGTGAGGCTGTGTATTTGAAGTAGATGAAATAGATAGTTTAGAGCTTGGCTTTTGCTAGGAAGAACTATAAGAGTTTCCTCAATACTTTATTTCTGATTTTCTAAGTCCGATGCTGTGTATGTTGCTCATAGTTATTCCTCTTCTGCATGATCTGCATGTAGCACTGGGAAGTCCAGTATCGTGTACCCAGCATCCTACATCCGGCGTTGTGCATGTAGACTCCACTGTTCAATTTGACTCTTCATCTTCAGTTCAGTTTCTTTTAAATTGTTATTTGCTCAAAATTAATCTTACTCTGAATCGCATCAAAAGGAACGAGAAGTCTGAGTTTGCGTGTATGCTGCTATTTCTGTCTTTCAGAGGAGAAAACAGAAATCTTAGGAAATGCGTAAAGGGAGTAGCATTAAGGTAGTCAAAATGTTGCTGGAGCCTGCCTGTGATACCAGCCAGCCCATTAGTACCGTTTTGTTTTAAATCTGCCTTGACACTTTTTAATCATCTTCTTTGAGAGCGCAAAATTCCTTTTGTATACCTAGGTGCTTGCTTTTTTTTTTTTTTTTGTTTGGACAAAGCCAGGAACATCTGCTGGTATCTTGTAGAGCCTCCTGTGTTGTTCTTTCTAGCAGTTCTTGCCACCCTCGTGTTTGGGTAATGCTTTGCCATCTGTTAGTGTGATGATACTGTAATGAGGAGGGAGTTTATTGGTGATTTTCTGACTGCGTTAAAACATGGCTTTTGCATCCCTTTTCTTGTTTCAGCTCTACGTGCTTTGCTGATGTGGGTATGATTGTCAGTAAGAAGTGGACAAGACTGGTGGGTTCTGTATTTTAATGCAGGAGATAGTCTTTAGTATGGCTGGAGTGTGCAGTAAGAGAAGTAATCTTGAGTTAGGAACTCTAGCTGGAATGCTGAAGAAAGGCTGAATTGGACTACTTCAGGAAAAGCTGAAATTCATTTTAGAGCTGATGCGCTGTAAAAAAAAATAAAAATCGAAACTGAAAAATCTGTCCTAGTAGGATTAAAGAACGCAAATACAAAGTGACCAAATGGAAGAAGTTGTTAAATATATGGAATGTTGTCTGGAAGAACGCTAAGGTGCAAATGAAAACTTATACATAGGGATGTGTATCAGTAATTAGGTTGCAAATATATTAGCTGTTGGCTGAGATACGTTTCTTTCAGGAATAGCTATCAGCTCTTATAAATTCTGTTCACAGTTTCTCTTTGGCATTTGTGATTTTGATCCATCTCATTTGTACCTCTCTTCAGAATGCAGTTCTGAAAACTAGAACATTCTTTTATCATGTTGGTATTACGAGGCTTTTGCTCCAGAGTCCTTTAGAATACAAAGAAATGTTGCTTAATGGAATTCTTACGATAATGTCAAATTTGTAACAAATCTCTTAAGATTTGCTGTTATGAATTCTTATGCAATGTACTGAACAACAGCTTTGAAATGATTTTAGACATTGAGACCAAGTTTTTATTCAGTTTAAAGTGGAAACACAACATGATTAATAATATATTGCAGAAAAAAATGAGGCTTTAATTTTGTCCAACTGTATTAAAAACTTTAAAATATATTTTCTGGTATATTTATAGTCAGGCTGTCAGAGCTGTTCATCTTAGTGATGGATAAGTGGAGGAGTTCCTGTTCAGAAGATAGCACTGAAGTGGAGCCAGTAGTAATACTGTGATATGTCAAAGTTGGTGGCAAAGGTCACACTGGCGTGATTAGGTTGTAATTTGGTGAAACATCTTGATTTTTACATGTGACATCACGTACCACTGTGAATTTAGTTAAACCAAATGGAAAAGTTTATTCTAAACTTGGAAATTTTAACTAAGCTGACCAGCTGACTGGGATTCTTTGTTACTAGCTTTTATTACCACGCTCTCTTACTCTTTTGCTGATGGTTTTCATGTTTGATCGATGTAGAAGAGAAATGAGGTATAGCTAATGTGAGGCGTTGCTTTATTGTCTGACTTAATGTTCCGCACTGTCTTTTTATAATGCAAGTATTGCTACTCTTCCTCCTCTTCTTTTTTCCATTGCTACCTCAGTAGAATTTTGCTTGTAATACAGTTGTCACTTGTTATGATTGAAAGGTGAATCTTCAGTAGTTGGTGCTTCAATCAAACCTTGGCTGTTGAAATGCAACAGTGCATCAGAGTTCAAATCTTCTCTTAAAAACATAGTTTCACATCTTTGGGCCATCTTCAGCATTTCCCAATTGCTGTGAAAATCTTCAAAGTAAGAAACCAAGTAGGTAAACTAGACTGAGTAGAAGGGCATGGAAGAGTTAGATAGGAAGCATCAGAAGAATGTGAACAGCTTTGGTGTTTCACATAAATAACTCCGGCTTTTTGCTGGAGTGGAAATCGTGATGAATTGTAAGTGATGAACTAGAGACAATGCCTTGTTTAGGTCCCTTTTGATTTCTTTTAAATAAATCATAGAATCATAGAATAGTTTGGGTTGGAAGGGTCCTTAAAGGTCATCTAGTTCCAAGCCCCCTGCCATGGGCAGGGCCATCCCACTAGATCAGGTTGCCCAATAAACAGAAGTGCTGGACTCCTGTGTTTTCTTTCTAATGGCCATAAACAATGAAATGCTGGATTTTTGCCTGGCTACTTGGGCACAATGCAATTCCAGGAGTTCAGTGTTGCATATTTCCATTATAAGACAAAATGATGACTCCTACTGTTCTGGAAGCCAACTATTGACATTTTTAATGAACACTGATATTTGGCTGGAGTTATGAAACTATAGGGGAAGGATATTGAGCCTTTTTATGGCTGAAGTGCATTCTCTGTAGTTTTTTGCTAATTTATGTTGCCAGAGGATCTAAAAATTTTTGCACTTCATCCCCTTCCTTCCAAAGCCTGTAAAAATTAGGCCACTGCTTCTGTTCACATCCATTTACAAAAAGGTGGGTTTGTTTTGATAGGTAGGGAGAGACATGATTCAATAATATCTGGGATCATATCTTCCACTTGGGTGATCCTTCTAATTAATTTATGACTTGCTGTGAGGGTTTTGCATGTAGTTTCTGCAGTGATTAATCAGAATTCTGAGACTGGCAGCCCATAGCAGCATTACAAAGGAGGAAGCCAAACCTAAAAATTGTAACTGATTAACTTATTCTACCAGTCCCTTGCAGGGAGAAGTGCTCCTCATCTCTGTGAAGTATCAGATGGTTATTGTAACTGAATGTAACTTCTGATGTTTCTGATGCTGGCTAGTGAGCATTTTGTGGAAGGGACACTGTGACAGTGATGGTCAGTGCTAGACTTTAGCCTGTTTTGCATTTAAATTGGATAAAAATGAATACTGAGCCGTGCTGTCTGCTAAGGAGCTCTGCACTGGCCTGCTTTTATGGTAACTACAGTGCTGGTGCTTAATAGTCGTTCAAAGATCCCCCCTAAACGGGGAAAAAAGTTGAAGAGCTTGAAGAGAATATGGAAAGGTCTCAGTGAGGATCATCTTTGCCTCTCTTTCTCCTTGAGCTTTTGTTTTGCCTTCTATATGTGACAGTGCAGAATTTTTCCAGTCAAATGTGGGCTTCGGTGTGCAGTTTTTCCTTCCACCAATATATGATAGTTCTTTGCAGAATCTTCCCAGTGGGAGAGGTGGCTTCATCACTGAAGCTGCGTGGCTCCTTGGGATGGATAGGGGACGGTAGTTCTTGTGTGTGAATTTGTTTTACCATCTAGTCAGAGGTGCTAAATGAGTGAAGAAAAGAAGGGAGGCAGAGCCCTGAGTGCTTCCGAGAAGAGCTGGGAAGTCTGTCACTCTGTACTAAAAGTCATGCCGACTTCTGAGCAAGAACAAGACCAGCAAGGAGGTGCACATCTGGGAAACGTGGCAGCTTGTCAGTAGGTGTGAGCGAGACAAAAGTACCGGCAGGATGACCTAGTTTAATAACTGAGAGAGAGGATGGAGGATTGTGTGAAGCTGCTTCTTTTCTTTCTCTCAAAGTAGAGAAAAAAATCCTCGGCCTTGAAAGGAAGATGAGCTGCTTTTGTTCCTCAAACGAGTGATATAGCGTGCATAAGAAGAGATGTTGGAGGGATTACAGCCAGAATGGAATCAATAATGGATTACTATTAACCATAACCAAAGAATTAAATTAGCAATGGTGTGTTGTAGACCACACAGTTGTAGGAGGCTACTAACGACACCAAAGGAGGTGAAAAAGAGCTTCTGAAAAGACCAGAATTTTCTTACTGGTGTGTTGGAAAATGATACTCGCTCTTACTTAAAAGGCATTAAATGTGGTGAATAAAATTCAGCACATTTGTGGGCATACTTTTAAGAAATATTTACTTTATAAGAAACAGTTCTTCTGTTCAGACAATGCAGCTAATTGTAAATGGTGCTGTGGAGGTATTGCTCTAAAGAGCATGTATTAGCATAAATTACCATTGGCCATAAATTAGCTGGTTTTACAGCTGGGATTCTTCTGATACCAGATGAATTGGTTGAAACTGTAAAAGAGAACAAAAATGGAAAGCGCTAAATCTGTTCGTGCTGTTTCTGGAATATTAAAGTACTTGAACGTGTGAGGAATGAAGGAGGGGTGAAAGGAGGTGCCTGGAGGAGAAACAGAATATGCAAAAGTTGGAGGTAAGGGAACTATAAAATACAGGGTATAGAAAGAGGAGTGGGGTTTTTTTTAATTATATGTGAAATTAGCCAGGGAGAGAAGATAAATGATAATTGCTTTGAAGTCTGCAACAGTGATGGGAAGAGTACACAAAAGGAGTATTGCAAAAGGGAACATATGAGATATTTTTGTGTTACTTTTGAGTAGTACTTTAACAGATAAATATAATTTAAAGAAAGGATCTGTGCTTTTCTGTTTGAGAACACCATAAATGTTCTCATATTGTTCTTCATGCCTCAGCCTGGTAACTGCTTGGAGCAGAAAGGACTGTGAAATGAAAAATGAGTGCACAGGATTGGAAAAATGTGAACAGACTCTGATCACCTGGTAGTGTGGCCAACCTTGGCATGTACCTTTGTTACTGAGCACCTGCTGAAGGGGCTGGGCAGTTGGTCCTACTGCTTCTTACTGTTTCTCTCTGCAAGGGTTAGAAATACTGTCCAGTCTCCAGCTTAATTTATTCTTTCCACAATCGGTCTTTGTGCTCTTGTAGTCTAATGTTAAAACTGCTCTCTCTCAGGAAGCAAAAGGCACAGGATCCTCGAAACTCTGGCTCTTCCATCCACGTGTCCCCCCTGTCTTCTTTACTCTGGATTTTTCATACCGATTTTTGTAGCTGTGGCAACTTCGTGTAATCTCCGATTTTGAGAAAGGGAGTCGAGGATAAGATTAATAAAAAATTACTCATATCTGATTCTATTGCTGTGGTTGTAGCGGACAAAATTTCTTTGTCTGTGGCCTTATTAAATGTAACACTAAAGCTAAACCTAAATGTTTCTTTTTGTTGTTTTCCAAAGGATTCATCCCCCTGAATTCTTCAAGGAAAAATACGCGGTGGATGAAGTCCACTATGTGAACGAGGTGAGTTGGCTGTGTCTTTGAATGTTTTTTTATGAATACAAAATCAATACGTGGCAATGATTTTGCTTAATTTCAGTCTTCTGCTTATGGGATGTCTCCTGACTTGATGGAATCTTCACCCCCGCCAGTTACTGGAAAGCGTCCTTCATTCTTATAAAGCACTTGTAATTTATTATTTTGTTTTTAAATCCTGCCATTTTGAGCTGAACACTAAGGTTATGAACTAGAGACAGTCTCATAAACATGGGTTGAAGTTAGAAGCTGTTGAAGCTTGCAGCACAACTGTTAACTTTTGCCTGGTTTGCCAAGGGATTGGTTTCTGCCATCAGGACACCGGGGCCTTATTTGCAGGATAGTTTTGTGTCGACAAATGACCAAACTGTGTGAGAAAATTACACAATCCTATTATTTCACAGGGAGAAAAAAATAGTAGTATAGAATTGGTATTTTTATACTTCACTGCCATATGCTTTCTTTTGTTAATATTGTTAGCATGCTATTGAACTGCTTTAAAGTTCGTAGAACTGTGCTCCATGGACTTAGATCATCTGTTCATTGCCTCATGGATTGTGTAATTCAGTGCCCAACTTTCTGCAGCTGCTCTGCAAGCCCCGTTCTCTGCAAGCCAAATGGTTTTGTTCTCAGTTTGTAAATGTTTGTAAGATGCTGAAGGAGCCTGATGGAAGCATGAGTCAGTTAAAGACGACCCAGTGAGAATAACAGTAAAGTTATTAAGTAGTCATTACTAAGTATTTAGTACATTGTAATTAATTCATGCCTGTTTTCTGTGCAATAGTGTGTTGAGGATAGAGAGTACCCTGTTAGTCCTTATTTCTGTGTGACATCACAGCTTTTTGGCTCATGTTTCCTGTGTCTTTCAAATGATGACAATAGACTCACTCTTTAAGTTATAATTGATATTTATGGCTTTGAAAGACATCATGAACTTGGGCACTGTGCTTCTGTCTGAATATTTTGCGATCTGCTGACCCTTGTTGCAAGTGTCAGGTGACACTGCACCACCTGAAAGGTGTCAGAGGAGCATTTTTGTCGCTGCAGCTCGTTTACTTTGTGTACAGCAGATGTTGATGAAGTTGGTATCAACGTGATTATAATGAAGGAAAAGAGAAAAATAATAGCAATCTGAAACTTCTTTTTAGATATCCAGTGTCTTGGCTTCAAAGAAACCTGCCGTGCTCCTTACTTTGGTGAGTCACATTACCCTGAAGAACACCTTTCTTCAATGGGGAAATCAGTTTAGTCATTATTTCTTTGTGCTGTCATTCCCTATCTTTTCATCCCAATCTTTGCCAAATTTGAAGCCACCTGTATAGTCACCTAGTCTTCTGGCTCCTCCGTGGTCTCACAACTTGTAATCTCTGGCTTTCCAGTCCGTGTTCTCTCTGCTAAAAGTATCCCAGCTGAGCGGATGGAGCTGTGGTGCATTCACGTTCTCCTACTGCCAGAAAGAATTCTACGGAGAAGGGAAGAGCTCTTCTCTATCCATTTGCTGAGCAGAAATGTGGTCCTCTCCTCCTGTGGTCTCATTCCAGACACAGAACTGTAATGCTGCTCCACAGTGTATCACAGACATGTGTCAGAAGCGTTCATGAGCTGTGTAGCAGCCAAAATACTCTTGCTAATGCTACTTGCTTGAATGAAAACCTGTAGAGGAGCAGCATGCGAGTTTTGATAGTAAGCATTGCCAAGGCACTGTGTAGTAATTTATTTTGAAATGAAATTACTTTAAAAGAAATCTTGCCTGATTGTTATTCCCTGGCCCTTTATTATTACATAGATCTCCTAGCTGCCTCTCGAGACATAAGGGAATTAGAAATCAAAGCTTGCCGCCTTCTTAAGGAACACATCTTAATGTGAATTCTGTGCTGGTCTCCTATGAAACAAATAATTTCTAATTTCAACAGACAGTTTGGGCTTTGGTTTTTTTTTTATTTCTGGTGATTCAAATAAACTTAGGTATAAGTTTTCCTAAGGATTTACTGCAGTCAGGTTCTCCCTGTCATTTAATTTTTCAGTACTTGTGTTTGGCTTGGAATCATGGTCCTTTTAATCTTTCCTCTCCTAGCGTGGTGTTAACACCGATAGCGGAAACGTCTCCAAGGAAGCTTCATTTGAGGGAATCAGCCAGTAAGTGACAAGGCTTTCTTACATATTAATTGTTGCTTTGTTATATTGAGTTCCTTTTATATTTAACATTAAATGATGCTTTCTTCTAATGACAGGATGTGTAATGATGTATCAAATGTATTGATATTCCTTTGGAAATAAAACGTTTGACCTGTTTCTGAGTCTATGTTGATGTGTTCTTTTGGAATCTCTTTTGCACGCAAGGTCACCTAGTATTTCTCCTTCTTTGTGTTTGCTTTAAGTATCTAAAACCAAACAGACTCATCATATCTAAAACCAAGCAAACCTGTCCCTTTACTTCCATTTCCACTTTTGGGATTGGAATGTTTGGTTTCAGATTTCAGAAAAATCAATTTTTAAGAGTAGCTTCCCTTAGTGACTTCCTTGTTTGGTGTTAAGGTGAGTATTGGAGATTCTGGTATGCACAGTTTTCTGTAAAGATGTTGCATTACGGGTATAAAATAAAAGATCACCTTTCTGCCTAGATGTGCTTTTTTAGTGTCCCTTGATGCTGTCTTTTTATGAAGTTCGGCTGCCAGTGGGGTGAAAATGTCCTCCTGCATGCAGTATTTTGAAAAGGCAGTAAATAACAATACATCACCGCATGCTCTGGGAAGTGAGGATGATGACCTCAATTTTGAATGAAATACAACTGTCTATTCTGTTATGATATCCTAAAATGAGATCATTTTCCATTTTAGCTCAAGTGTATGGCAAAAAAGGCACAAAGCCTCCCATTAAAAAGCCTGTCAAAATGAACTCCCAGGCTGAGATGTTAAGTACCTGGCCTTTTTTTTTTTTATGATCCTTGACTCCGATCACCCCACTGTATTTTTCTCCCTCCACCTTTGTTGACAGTGTATTAATTATACAGTCATGATCATATTGCACAGAATTTGCTGCAAGTCTGCACGCTCATTTGTGTAGTCTGAGAGGATGCTTTCTGCTGGGGTCATCTTTTTTCTGTCATGTGAGCTGAAATCTGTACTATTGGTTCCATAATTACTTTGTTCTCCCCTCTGCAACCTAAATGGAAAGTTAATGATTCTGTTTGGGATGCTGGGGACCAAGGTGCAGATGTGTGATGCTTTTGGCTGGCCAGTGAGTTAAAGATAAAATATTCCAGAGTATAAGCAAGCCATTTTTAATGAATATTTGATGTCCTCTCTGCTTATACAGCAGCATGATGTTCTGTTGCTTTGACCAAGTAGGTTCTTTCTGCTGCTTTGACCACTTATCTTACGTTCTCTGATACAGGTGGACTCCAAAACCTGTGTGGAGCAATACCTCCAGTTCTGAGACACCTCCACATGAAATATAAACAGTTATTAACTCCAGCAGTAGTTCATTCTGGGAATGATTTACAAAGGTTTGTTTGAAGTACCAAAAAGCCCTTTCTTCCCCCCGAATGTCACTAAACACTAGGGTTTTAATTAGTAACACATTCTATTACTTGTCAGCATTAAGGTAGGAAGCCACTCCGTTTAGCACTCGATCTGAGATTTTAATGGCATGTCTCCTGCTACACTTAAAGGGATTAATGATATTTTATCGCTGCCTTCCCAGTTTGAGGTAAACATGCTGTCATTGTGCTCTGGGAGGAGCGCTGCTCCATTCTTCAGGGGCGATTTCCAGCTGTTTAGCAGATACTTCTCTTTTGAGACCCACAATATGCTCATCTCTTTCCACCTCCAGGCACCAAGTTGTTCATTTGGCTGCCTTTGACAGATCTGGTTGGTGTCTTCCCCTCCCATGCTCATGACACGGAAGATCGCGTGTTGGTTTTGTTGTTGGATGAGCTGAAGATCCACTCCCCTCTTCTGACAGATATGGTGCCCTCAAACCACTCATCACTCCAGTCTTCCCTTGATCTCCCGAACTCGGTGTTCTGTCTTCTCTGAGGCTTTCATGTCTCATGAGAGTGTGCTTGATTTGTGTGCTGGCTGTAGGCATGTGGAGTGTGAATGCTGCTAACCGAGGGTGCAGAGGAGGGAACGAGCTTCCTTTTAAAGTCCTCTCCTTGGATTTTTGTAACTGTATATAAATCGGTCCATTTTGTATCCATTTTGACACAGCCCCAAACCAATTTCAGCATTTCTGCTTTCCTGCTTCTTCACCTCTCTCATATCAAGTATTTCCTCCTTTAACTGAATTGCATCTATATTGGATGTATTGATGTCTTCCGACAGGACTAAAACCACAGAGCTTGTACAAAAGGGACGTGTTCCTTCAGAACGCTCTCCCTCCCGTCTGCCCATGACTGCGCCTTGTCGGCTCTTTCCACTCTCCTCGTCTCAGCCAGGCTCTGCTCTAGCTGTGATGCTGTGTTTTATTCCCGAGTTTTGGTTGTTTCAATTTTCTGGCTACCTGGCCAAGATGTATTTCCTTGCTAGGGCCCCTTTGTGTTCTTCCTGATCCCGTTTGTCATTTATCTCCTAGATTGACTGTGCCCTGGTGCAGATTGTTTTTTGCGGTGGACAATAATAGAAATAATGTATCATTTCCTGAAAAACCAGAATCGTGTTCTTTTGCAGGCAGTTCATCTGCTCCTGTCAGAACCTGCATTTTTCTTGCCTTAATGATGTTGCTTCCCTGCCTTACTTTTTGAATCACAGAATGTTTTTGGGTAGGACCTTACAGCTCATCCAGTCCCACCCCCTGCCACGAGCAGGGACACCTCCCACTGGATCCCGTTGCCCCAAGCCCCATCCAGCCTGGCCTTGAACACCTCCAGGGATGGGGCAGCCACGATTTCTCTGTGCAACCTGGGCCAGGGCCTCCCCACCCTCATCGTGAAGAATTTCTTCCTAATGTCGAATCTAAATCTAACCCCTTCCAATTTAAAGCCGTTCCCTGTTGTCATACACACAAATTGTATTTGTTAAATTGTAAAAAACCAGTCTCATTGTATGGTGTTGTTATACAGGAGGTGTAGAATTCTGTCTTTTCTTTTAAACTAATGAAATTGTCTCGCATGTTAAAGGACAACTGAGTATGAAATGCCTTTCAGTGTAGTATTTCTTAGCTCTGTGTGGATTAAATGGGAGCATTAATACATTACAGATTGCAACAGGAAAATGTGTGTTGGGTTGCTCTACATGATCCTCTTAACATTCGGGCAGCACGTGGTTTTTAAGAGTAAATAGTCTATTGTCTCACAGGATCAAAACTGCTGGGAGGGCAATGCAGGATGATTTTATGTAGGACTTTTTGCACAAATTATGTAAATTAAACAGCATTTGTGTACTCCTGTTGGTGACGACAAGCTCTTCCCCTTGGGCTTGTTATTTAACCAGTAACTTTTAGGCTGTAGTTTGCTGGCTGCCTTATTGGCAACTAGAAAGGAAGCGTAATTTGAGTCATTGGCTTTACAAGTCCAGCATTCCTAAACGGGACTCTCGGCTGCCACAAACAAAGCGGAGTTGAGACAGTTCAATCCCTAATGAGTGGCTTCCTTGAAAAAGCTTTATACAATAGTTCAGATTCTCTTCCAAACCGGAATTGATGCTGTGTCCCAGAGGTCTAAGATCTTCTTTTATGCTCAGCATTTTATGAAAAAGTCTGTCTATTAGGCGAGAGTTAAAACTGCTTCTTGGCTGATGACCTCCTGCCTCTTCTTCACCCCGCAGCACCCTCTTGTTTCAATCTGGCTGACTCTCTCTGTGTTTAATTAGCTTCCACAATTGACAGCAACTAGAATTTTAAGGAGCTGCCACGCAGCAGTTGATCCCAGTCAGAACGTAAAACTTGCATTGCTGGCAGCAGAAAGACAGTTCAAGAAGAGCCTTTAAGGCCAGGAAAGGTAAAATCCAGGGACTGTGACAGAGATGTACAGCTCTTGGCGGACATTGCTTTTCTAAAAGAGGTATTACAAGCTGATGCTTATTGTAGAATTCCCTTGCCTCCCCCAAATCCCTCCTTTTCCTTTTTGTTTTTATTAACACTCAGATGAGGCACTCCTCTGTTGTGAGATTTATAGTTTTACTGTTTAGATCGTTTGATTTGCTCTTGGTTTCATCCATTTGTGCTTGTGGTTAAAGCGGGCATATCAGGTTCTTGAGAGAAGACACGTGAATTTTCAGTCTAAGTCAGCTCCTTCTGTACCTGCCCTTCCCTGCCCTTTATTTTCTTCTGTTACTTTTTGTTTTCTTCTGTTACAGTTTGTGTCCTGTTTGCGTGGGGCTGCTGTTGGAGCTCTCTGTGTTGCTGCAGGGTCTCCTTACGCTTGCCTTCATTGACCTGTTTTCTGTCTGACGCCCTGATGACAAGGACTGAAAGGCCTCGTGTCGGTTGTTGCAGCTGCAGCTTAATTCTGCCACGTCCTGGCTTTCTGCAGTGGTGTCGGTTGGTGCGGGGACTCTTTCCTGCCAAACAGGGAGCTCAAACATTTAAGGGTTTAGAATTTTTATAGAGTGATTTTACTATGTCATTCATCTATTTTCTTCTGTATAAATTGGTGTTTAACTGGCTCCTCCACTCCAGAATTATTTCTGAATGTGTGTACATAGGTAACAATTGTTGGTGGTGATTAAATTGAAAAAGTGCCCTTCTTCTTTGGTTTTAGGAGACTTTCTTGTTTCCAAGTGACCAACTTTATTCTGTACTGTTGCCTTCTTCTGTGACCTGTGGCTTTTTGTGTGGCGTCACTTTTCCAGAGGTTTCTAATCAATGCCGACAATACTGAATACCGTACAGCTTGTCCTTGTTGAATGTTGTGATAAGTTGTTGTTTTCTGTCTTGGAGTAGGAACACGAAGCTATTAACCTTCACCTTATTAGGATTTTATAAGTTTATGAGCGTTTGTTTTTGAAAAAAAAGAAATATAGGGCTTTTTTTTATGCTATCTGTGGATGCAGGAAGACCCTGGTACAATTAGAAGTGACTTCTAAATAATATTTTTAATTGGATTTGTGCCTTAGTTGGTCCCTTCTGAGGTATGAAGAATGGTTAATAACCTGGAATAGATTTAATTTTTTCTTCAAAAATGTGGGAAAGTGAATTGTTACCTTACAACATTCCTCTGATGCTCGGTTGGGAGCCTTGGAGCATTTTAATTCTCTTAAATGCCTGAACAGAAGAGCCAGCAGTCCTGAGTCAGACAAAAATACCTTTGATGCAGAACGGATTTGAATTGTAAGCAAAACACTCCTTGAACAATGCTTGAAAATCCATTTGTGTTCCACTTAATTAGTCAGCTTCTTACTCTGTTGGCTACTGTAATGTTATTGTTTAGAGAGCCTCAGAATAGTCCCAAGAATACAAGAATTGCTGCTGTAGAAAATAAATGGAAAAATAGTTGAGTGCGTGAGGCCAAGGTGAGGTGGAAGCTTTTGCTTCGCCTCTTCTGTAGAGCAGAAAAGCCAAGGAGAAGTTGCTTTCCTTTTTGCAGTCCTCTGAGCAAGCTTGTTTAGCACGTGCCGGTTCTGTGCGCATAAAAATCAGGAGATGCAAACCAAAGGATGAAATTAGCAATTATTGTGTTTAATTTCACCGAAGGGTGTTTGAGTAGCAAGGTTACAAATCACAGAACCATTTGGGCACGGCCTCTGGGTGTTTATGTGGTCCAGCCCGCACTCAGAGCAGTGAATTGATAAAATATTATCTTTGTCAAAAGAAATTCAATGAACATGTCTGGAACACACCATGACTGGTTCCTACACATGCTTAAACTGATGTGCCTGGTTTAGCCTCATGCATTTCAGAATTAGGTACTTGCCCAGTGAAGCTCTGTGTGCGCGTTCCCCTCGCTGGGTTCTGTGCAGTTCTATACTGAATTCCAATACATTATTTGCTTTCAGAAGCTTTCACACCCTTGGAGAAGACACAGTTAAGGGAAAAAGAAAAAGTTAATATGTCGTCTCTGCTGCTGTGTGCCAGGCTGGCTTTTAATATTTGTGGTTTTTTTGTTTGTTGTAGATTTGATGTGAACAACAAAATCCTTCATCCTGAAATTGCAGAATGGTGAGTAGCATAAAAACTTTCTCTTTCAGTACTGGCTGGAGGTTTGGAACTGGATGATTTTTAAGGTCCCTTCCAACCCAAAGCATTCTATTCTAGGATCTGTACCATTGCCTCAGAAATTCCCTCAGCAGAAGCCTCTTACTATATTATCTAAGTTTTAATTTTAAGCTGTTTTCATGTTATGGAATATAACTCGAAGTAATAGAAATAATATGAAAGGGTCAAAACAGGGTTAGGTAACAGCATTGAAAAGTGAAGAATTTATGTAACATTTCTTAATGTGTTCCTGATTTCATTGTGTCAAGATATATGTTTTTTTAATAGAATGAGTTAGAAGTTAAGTCACATTTGTGTAAATGTGAATTTGCATGAATAGATAAAGAACGGAGGATAATTCATATTCTAGCAATGAAAATCAAAGAAAGACGAAAACCGTGTGTGAACAGGTAATATATGATAAGGTATTATTTGCCAGGATTTATTTTAACAGCATTAATTTTGTTGAGTTATTATTCATGTAACTATACTTTGTGATTCTAGGGGAATTCTGCTGTAGCCTATCTAGAACATAGAAAATTAGAGAGTGTGACCAAGCATGTTTGTACCTTACAAAGCTACTGCATTTTACTGGCTCTCCTAACTGCCTTTGTCCTCAGGATTGCTCCATAGTTTCCCATTTAGTAAATTAACTGAAGAAACAACATAGTGGATTTTTGTTAATAAATTAGTTTTTATCTAAGCTTTTTGAGTGTATTAATCTAGAAATGAGGAAGCAAATCCTTGCTTAAGACTGATAAGCTCAAAATCTTCAAATACAAACAGGAGAGTGTACCCTGACTGCCAGCGTTGTAGCTTATTGTGTTATACACTACCACATATTATTATTTTTAATGTTTGTTATTAGCACATATGCAGAGAACATTCTGCTGTCTTCATCTACCTTTAATTGCCAGCTTCAAAACTGTGGAGGTGGAATCACGTGGAATTGTTGAACAATCACGTGGAATTGTTAATAGGTCACGTTTCTATTGTTGCAGCCAATCTTCATTGCTTAACATGACATAAAAAAATTGTCCAAGGGAAGTGGGGAAAGTTTCTCAGGCCTTTGTGCATCACTGAGTTGTGGAGGGTTCTGGAGTGTGGTAGTCAGTTCCCTGAGGTTGTACTGAGATAGATGAAGCATTGAGGCAGCAGAAAGGCAGCCCATGGAGCTGTTCATCTGGTGTAGAGAGAGTCTGTTCTGTGAATTGTGAATGCCAGCCTGAAGTCCTGATCTTGTCCTCCCTGCAATCTCACAGGGGAGAGATGCTTGGTATGCACCTTTCCTCCACCTGGCTTTCAAGAAAGGGGAATTCTAAGTTCAGATTTGCATGCAAAAGTGTTTTGAAAAGGTTTTATTAAGTTTGGTGGCTTTCACTTTAAGTCAGAAGTATGTTGAAGGCCATTGTTACAATTTAAGTGTCTGGTGAAATCAATACATAAATGACAGGCTCTGTGTATTAAAACTTCATGAAGTAGAAATTTCCTTGGAATGTCAAGTTATTACCCAAGAAACTTTCTTTGCAAAGCAATAACATTTTTAGAGTTAAGAATATTTTTCTTTTAGGAAGATGAATTTTTGGGAGTTTATATTCTAGGGTAGGAAATGGCTTCATTTGAATCGTGTGCTTGTGTGCATGCATATCATTTCAAATTCAGCAAGCTCTGAACTACTCTGTTTTTACATGATACTTGTCAGAAAAACTCTGATCTCCACCATGCTGTCAAAACTGCCAGCAAGAGGCAGAATGGCTGAGCTTTCTGAACCAGCCAGGAAGAACCATGAGCTGAAAAAGGCAACTCTAGTGTTATACAGACTTCTAATAAAATGCAAGGGAAATGATTCAGTACTGACAAGGGGCAAAGCGTTTGTGGTTATGGAGCTGTTGCCTCTCTTGCTAACTCATCCTTTTTCAAGATCTCGGAATTTTCTGACTTGCTGTGAAATGTAAGGATAAAATGTAGGAGTGTTCGACCTTAGACTGCATTTCAGCACTTTGAAGAGGGTGTTTTCACTTACCTGTTTATTTTCAATTGTGTGAATGTGTTTCCCAACACATTTAAACGCTTTAATTTTACATTTCAGGGCTCCCATTTCAAATTTGATACTGAACGTACATGCTAAGTATTGATTTCAGTCTTTTGAAAAGAAAATGCCAGCTAACAGAAGACAAACTCCAAATTTGTCCAAATTATCCCCCTAGTAATTAGAAGGATTTTATCCTACACGAACACTTAGCCCTTTTGTTACTTTTTACCAGTATCTCTCTACCATAATTGTGGTGGTGCTAGAAGGCAAAAGCATTTCGTAATGTACAGCTCATTTTTTGCCTGTATATACTGCATTTTCCCGTAACCTCAATGAAAATGGGATTTGATAGTTCTGTGTGGTTGATTCCATATATTCTGTATTTTGCATTACTTGCCCAATTGTTTCTTCAGGGGAAGTGATCTGTGTGTTAATGTCTTAAAGCTGGGCATATGCTTTGTGTGTTTTCACATGGTTTAATATTTATGTTTCAAACTACTTGAAGTCTTTTCGAACTGTTTCGAGATGAACCCCCGTGTTTGGTGTTTGTGTCTTTCAGAATTGTACTGTGATGCTTATCCTTTGCATATGTGTGTTGCTAGGTTTATTGGCTTTGATGCTAACTGAGTTAGCAGGTTTTTATGTGAAAGCATAAATCTGCCAACTATGATGGAGAAATTTCTATAAATAACATGTGCAAAGGTAACGGCAGACGTGAAAAAGGGTGAAGACAAGGCAGGACCGCTGAGACTGTCTGCGTGGGCATGTCTGTGCTTACTAGGTGGTCGGTAAATGTGATGCTTCCAGAAGGACGAGGAGGAATGGGTGTACCCAGGTGTCTTCCATGCACATCACAGAAAGCAGCATTAAGGTTTCACACTTGTACAAAAACCAACAAAACAAGACAGCTGACAAACACTTGAGCTGATAACCAGGAACAAATGCTTCTGACATCAGAATGGTGAATACACATAGAGAAGTAAACTTTTGTTGAAACATTGAGGAGGGCCCTGGTTTAGGAAAATGTTGAGTTATGCAAGTTTCAGCCTCATAATTGCCTCGAATACTGTGTGCTCGACCACTTGATTAATGGAAAACAGGTTGTGCGTGAAATTTGATATCCAGCCACTTAAAATGCCCAAACTAATTTCAGGGCTAAAATGATACTTGTTTGTATTAAAGCTTCTCTCTCCTGTTGGATGACTGACATGCATGAGAGGATCACCTGCTCATATGGCAAGTGCAAATAAAAGTGTATGGAAAAGAGGAGAGTGAGAGTGAAGAAATGTTTATACACTGGTAAACTGAAAAAAAAAAAAAAGAGAGAAGTTAAAAGTTATGGATCAATCCTGACAGTAGGAGACTTGTGTTTCTGTTTTAACTTGATGGCACTGAGTGGCTCGCCTGTTAATCTGAGAATGGTATTACATGCTGAATCTGTAAACTTTTGTAATTACGTTACCTGGAGCCTGGAAATTAATTGTTCCCATTAAATATTATCAAATGTATGCAGAATGTGCAGCTGGTCCAAGAGGTGGTTTTAATAGAAGATTGAAGCACAGATTCTTGAACAAAGGTGGGACTTTCTTCCTAGCTTTATCTTGGAAGTAGAGTTAAAATATAGAATTATAGACTGCTTTGGACTGGAAGGGACCATGAAGCCCATCCAGTTCCACCCTTCTGCAGCGAGCAGGGACAGCTTCAGCTAGACCAGGTTGCTCAGAGCCCCCTCCAACCTGGCCTTGGATGTTTTTCTTCATCTTTCCTACAAGCCCCATTTAAATATTGAAAGGCTACATCATGAAACCTGTGGACCACTCATCACCTCCACGACTGCTGTACGATGTTAACCACAGCGCTTGATTAGGTTGCTTTAAACCTGGTGCGGGAAACCTTATTCTTATGCCATCAAAACTGTGAGAAGGTGACGAAATACAGTACGTGTCCTTCTCCTACCCCAATGTGCTGGTGGGAACTCCAGCAGTGCCACAGCACCAGTGTACGAGTCCAATATATTCCTGCCAGTATCTAGCAGAAAGTGAAGTTGATGGTGCTCCCTGCGCAATGGTTCGTCCTCACTCTCTCCCCTGTTTGGGTGGTGGATTTTGTTGGTCTCAAAATGTCTGAACATTTTCTGTAAACTATTTCAGTGCTTGACCTTGTGTAAATGAAGGTGATGCATTCCATAAAATGCCTGTCTGAGGCTGAGCATAGTTTGTGTATGCAAAGAGATTCCTGAGAGAAGTTATGATCTAGAATAAATACCTTGACCCTGAAGCCTTATGACCCAGCTGAGTTTGAATACTGTTTGCACTTGCCGTGGAGCAGTTACTAACTTGTATTACTACCGGATCCCAATGAAGAGATTAGACAACTAAATTATGAAACAGCTATATTTCAGGGACTTGCAGATGGGGGATATGTACTGTATATTGAAAGTAATATAAAGGCACATCAAACAAGTATTAAAATTATCCTGCTAGAACATTCAGTCTTCCGAAGAACAGGATTAGGGAAAAAAAAAAATCTATAAGCCTTTGCTACCTCGTTCTGTTATAACATGAATATATTTGAGGTGCTGTTCTTTATGTCTTGGCTGTAAGGCAGAAGTTTGTTTCCTCGCCCATGGTGAGCAGATTATACCATCCTAGTGTAATGTTTTCCACTTCAGTCTGCGTTCTGAAACCTTGTGCTTCTCATTCTTGGTGCGTGTAATGATTGTTTTGAGTTATATTCCAATTGACTAAGGATGTCAATCCATTCCGCTCTTCTGTGTCTCTGTTTGTAAGAGCAGTTTGATTGATATCAACATTTTCACAGAGGTACCTTGCCTCTTGCTGGCGAAGTTGTGTTTGAAGGGAGTGGCTGTGCTGCATAGCGATGCGGTCGCTGTCTGTGGGAAATACTCCTATCGCACATCAGAGGCTCTGATGGCTGAGGAACCTGTTTCTGGACTCATTAAAACAAACTACAGGAGCAGAAATGCAGTAAATAGTTTTCTACAGCAGTGTGAGCAGGAGGATGTTGTAATAAAAAAAAAGAGGTGTTTTGGTGGCAGTTACAAAATATAACAGTTGTATTTGTAACTGCTGCAAGCTCTGCAGTGGAGCTGGAAAATACAATTTAAATATTTTCATGCAATTCAGTAAAAGTAGGTTGGTTCTTTGTAAACAATAAATACGTACTTCACAGCTGCCTTTGAGATGGGCGTGAGAAGTATTAGGAAATCAGCATGTGTAGCAGTGGAAAGGGTAGGTGATTTTTAATAGACGGTGTGGAACTATCTCTGCTTCCCTGTTCGTGGCACACTAAACAGCTGCTTTTATTTGAAATACGTTGTAGGAAGCAGTGTAAGTAGATAAGAGTTTAATGGTAAGTTTTTCAGATGACTTCAGAACAGTGTATCGAGGGTCATAAATAGACACAAACTCAGTGCCTCATAAGGCATGAAGAGCAGGATGGGGGTTTTGAGTTGTTTTTTTTTTTACCTCCAGAAGCACGTGGAAGAGAATGGACATCATGGCTGCAATTACAGTTGCTGTGGTTTCTGAATTTCATGTTTCGAGGGTTTTAATACCAAACAGAAATAGCATTTCTTCACACATACCTCTTCCCCCTGCCTTTTTGTGAGAGCTGGGTTTATGTTGAACAGAAATTCTGGCGCTCTGGGAATTTCATTATGCAAACTAGTTTCAAATTGTATTTAAAAAGTAAATCAAGTATGCTCATAGACGTTCTGCTTGAAGTGATGTTTGAGCCATGTGAAATACAGAAATGCATTGCTTTTATTCCTGTTGTATTGCAGAATGAGCTGAAAAAATGCTGGTTGGATCACTTGTTTATTAGTATTGCAATAATGCAGAGTGGTGTTTGAAATGCTTGCAACTTCCCTGTGTAAGATTGTTTTGCTAATGATGAATCAATGCCAACAAAACTTTGCTTTCGTGAATACTGTAACAGCTCTTCCCTCTCAAGGTGCACCTGTTCTGATTTTACCGTAGCTGATGCATATTATTTTCAGGTTTTTCTATTTCATATTCTTAAGCTGTGAAGTTGCAACCTAACCTGATTTCTGTTCTATTTTTCTTTAAGTCGTGTGATTAAGACAGACATGGAGTTGGAAGTTCTGCGCTACACCAATAAAATCTCCAGTGAAGCTCATAAAGAGGTAATGGATCCTTTACTGTTAATAATTTTTGCTCTTGGTATAGCAGTGGTACTCAGAAAATGTTCCCAGCAACCCTGAATTGCTTAGTAATAAAATAATGGAAAGGCTGGTTAGAAATAAGAGGATAATATCCCTCCTGTTACAGCCCAGTAATATGCCTCGCATTGTCCTTGAACTCACTGGTGTATTTGTGATGTGTGAGAAATGAAGTGTGGTTTGGATAAGAGATGGAACTTCCGTAGAAGGTGACCTGCTTGCAATCTGTCAGTGATGGAGAAAGAGGAGATCAAGAAGATTATTTTTCTGGCCCATGTCAGCAAGTGCAGCTCTAAGAAGTTTAACTAGCAGGAGACTTTCTCCAGATCCTTACAAACTCTCACTCTCCTCCCACAGTGGAGAATAGTGCAAGGATCCCTTAGGTTGCTCCTCAGCGATGGGTATGTCCCGCAGGACAGTGCTTTGTGATGCTGTTCTGTTGACGTAATGTGGCAAAGAAATCCAGGCTCTCAGCAAGTTTACTTAGGTTTCATCGGCATGGTACCGGTAGAATCATAGTGCTGCACTGGTACTGACTGTAAAATTAACTTGAGTGTCAGTCCTGCACTCTGTATTGTGATCTAGAGATGCCTTGAGTTCTAAGCTTTGACCAGAAGGAGTTTTTAGGTAAAAGTAGCTGATGAGGTTACTGGCTCAACTGTCCTCTTTGCTCCTGTTCCTCAAGTTTCTGAACTGTGAAGTGTAATAATATTTTATAGCGAATATTGTAAAATTGCAAAGTCTGGGGATAGTCATTTGCATTTGTTCTCCTTGGTCCTTCATTGTCCTTGAATAATCTTATAAGAAATCTAAGATAATTTCTTCTGTAGAGCAGCTGCCTAGAACTTTTACAATACGGAAACAGGCAAAGGAATAAAACTGTTGCAGATTCTCAGCAAATCCAAGAACAAAGTCTGACTTTGGGGTTGTAAAACAGTGTTAAGTCCAGTAGATTTCTGTTGATTAACGTTGCAAAACATGAAAGAGAATCTCCCTTTGTAGTGTATTGCAGTCCACTGGTTTGTTTTGCTGGTGTTTCATAAAAGTAAAACAAAGGGCTTGCTGCCAAATTCACCCGAGCTTTCAGAATTAAGCATTGGTATTTTGATGAGCTGCACTTCATTAGGATATAGTAGTTGGGCAATTAAAATGGCTTTATTGCTGGAGACTGCAGGCATTTATAAAGATTAAAATGAGTTTGATTTCTAATGTGGTTTTAAAATGCATCTACTGATGTAAATTTAAATAAAGTGCAGATGATATTTTTGTAATACAAGTTCCTCTGGAGATACTCGGTGATAAGTCATAAATTAATAAATATGATATTCCCTCCTGCTGCGAATGTCCCATGTTAATATGTATCTTACAGGTAATGAAGGCAGTAAAAGCAGGTATGAAAGAATACGAGATGGAGAGGTAAGAATTCTTTCACTAATTGTAATAAAAAGGAGAAAATCTCTCTGTAGTGGGGCTGAGCAATAGCTGAGGCAAAGCAGCAGCACCGATTCAGTTTGAAGACTGTTGTAAGCCTGATTTTGAGGTGGTATTTCATCAGTTTCAAACACATTGGATGATGGTTGATTATTTTCTGGTGATGGTTTAGTGTAGCATAATTCTCTTCCTGGAGTTTTAGTAATTTACAGAAGCTTTGCGAAATAGCTGTTATTATGGTTTGAAGCCATCCAATAAAACGGTGGTTATGGATAAACATTGCCCTTATGCTTGTTATGCTTAGAGGACTGCATGTATGAGTGTTTAAGAACCTTGTAAAAGGCTGTGTTCAATTACATTTTGCCTGCAACTACAAGTTGGCATTACCTGTGCTAAATCCACTGTAATGGGTGTCACTACAGCTGTTCAGAAGTCAATCACAATACAGCATGTATCTCTTCACGTTGAAGAAAGCATCTTGTACAGGCATATATAGGAAGGATTGCCTGCTCCTAACTGAATACAGTAGTGATGTGCCCAGGTATGAGGAAAACATTCCCTCCTCTTTTAAATTTACATTAGATCAGCAGCAGCCTGTCTTGTAAAGTGTGCGTTTGATTACCAAGTTCGTTTATTTTTAGCTCATGCACAGTATTTTCAATTTTGAAATGATCTGTAATGAAGAAGTACCGAATAACAGTCCCATGTCAGTCACTGTTGCTTCTTGACAGTAATTTTTCAAACATTAGTAAGCAGTTAATTCGACACCTGGTGATGGGAAAATAGTGACCTCAGTATTTGTCATCAGGATTTCAAGGTTGGTCCTGAAACGGATAATGCCTTTATAACATATGCGATATGGAATAACTAATATTGCATTTAAACAGTTTAAATTTGTAGACTCTCTAGGCTCGTGCCTGTAATTTGACTGTGCTACAAACAGCAGTTAGGTAGAACCATGTAACAGGGTAAAAAAATCTGTATACATTCCTCTGTTAAATTTGTTAATGAACTTGTGTTTGTGTTCATTTTACTCGCTGCCCACGCTTTACATGCTCATAGCGACGGTTTAACTCTGAGAGTCGATAGGAATTGAAAGTTTCCATAGAGCAGAGTTTGTTCTCAAGTGCTTTTAAATG
The DNA here is from genome assembly GCF_032191515.1 of Phaenicophaeus curvirostris. Classification (NCBI taxonomy): domain Eukaryota; kingdom Metazoa; phylum Chordata; class Aves; order Cuculiformes; family Cuculidae; genus Phaenicophaeus; species Phaenicophaeus curvirostris. Next base: position 19,260,800 of record NC_091405.1, read on the forward strand.
TCACAATCCTGGCAGCTCGGTTTAAATGTCATGCAACAAATACATAGAGAAAAACTCTTGTGTGCCTCCATAAGGGATATTGCATTTGCACTCCAGGACTTCCAGTCTCTCTGGCCAGCTTCTTCCACACACAGCAACCTTTTGCAAAGATTATTTATGTCTTTCAATTAAAAAAAATAAATAAATTAAGCAGCTGTCTGTTAAACCTATTTAAAATTGCCTTCTGTTCTTCCATATGTCCTGATAGATTTCTTGAAAGAGTTTGAGGTTGTTTCACTGATGAGAGGTCTTGGCAGGCTACCTCTGTGGTGTCTGCCTTGGAGACTATAATTAGAGCATCAGTTTCTGCTGCTGGTGGAATACATCCCTGCTCCAGTTTCTGTTCCCTTATTACTAAGGGGAAAAGAGTCCTAAAAATGTAAACCTGTCATTTCCACACCTTTCTGGCTAGAAATGTGCAGTTGAAATGTTTGTAAGTGCAGTTAGAAAATAGTCTGGGAAACCTCTGCTGTGTATGCAGATAAACCCATTAACATAGTCTAAGAGGGAAACTTTCAAAGACCTAAAACCAGGTAATATCCAAAAATAGACAGTTTTCACTGACAAAGGGTTTTAAATTTTTTTATTTTTGTCAATGGGCTGGATAATTTGCATTCCACAGCTTTGGCACATCCAAAATCTAATGGTGCAGAGAACCAAAAATCATAGTCTGTATAGATTTATCAAAAGTATTCACACTTGTATTTGAGATCAATTAAAAATTAATTAAATTTTTCATTTTCTGGTGTTTCTAGGGCTTCCACTCCTTTTGTGAAAGCTCTCTGAGTTCTGTGACCCCTTCCCTCAGGTGCATTTGCAGTCCCCACTGAATTTTTGAAATGTATTTAGATATCTGCTGAAATGTGGTCAATGAACATCCCTTCGTATGGCTTTACTCCATTCTTTGGTGTTGTGGTTTGTGAACACAAACCCACAGCATCTGTGGGTTTGTGTTCAAAGCAGGCCTGACCCTTTCTGCTAGGAAGAATAATGCCAGAGATCCCAAAAGCAATTAAACTTTCCCATTACTACATGTAGAAGCCGGGTGTTGCCTTTTCTTTCCCCTTTCTGTTAAGCAGTCTCCTTCAAATAATTAATAGTTTTATTTCTACTGTATCATGCAGCAAGAGCATGTTAAAATACTTGGGGAAATGTATTTAAAGGTCAACAATGCACAAAGCTACATTTCCAGGATTGAGATTATTCTCTGAGAAGTAATTTGAAGGAAATTATGGTGAAATCTCTAGATAAGATGATATCTTTTATTCTGAGGGTTGAAAGCTCGCTTCAGAAATATGCTGGAAATGTTCTTTATGATTAAGGTCCAGTGGCAAATGATTGTAAACTGGTACTGCATTAATACTTTTATATATAAGATTAACGCATTTAACTGCAAATCCAGTCAGCCCTGACTTCTATTTTTGGTTTGATGTTATTTAAGTTTAACACGTGGTCGGTTGACTTTAAGGAGACAGCCAAGGCAATTATCTACAAACAGTAATTCACAGCATGTGTAATTGCACATAAAGTCATTTTGCTAGGTCAGACTCTGGATTTTCTCTGAAGTAGTTTGTTTAGTATTTATGCTTATCTCATGTTTAATTAATCTTCTTTAATTAAAGGCTTTTAATTATGAAACTGCTCTGTAGTTGGATATATTGTTAAAATACAGCAAAATGATAAAAGAAATCTCTTCAGCTTGAGAAGTACGTGAAAAAAATCTGTGATTCAGCTAAGTTGTTGTAAGCATGAGTATATGAACAGAACTGTTTTCTGTATGTATAGTTATATACATTGATAGTGCTAATTAGGACCTACCATAATCTGTTTCAGGATGCTCTAAAGCACTGGAGATACCTTCTCTAGATCAGTGGTTATCAATTTCTAGAGTGGTGCCTATTTGTCTCCTTAATAATTAGCAAGTGAAGTTTTGAATCTCGGGTGCGTTTTCTCATTTGCTCCCTTTTTATTGATGAGAACAGTTAGTTTTGAGATCAGGATGGCTGCTTGGATTGTTGATGTGGTTGGGGAATGACATGGAAGCGTACGCTATGGCAACGGAAGAGCAACAGCTACATATGTGGTGTTGGACATGAAGCTACTGCACAGTTTGGTGGGGTTTTATGCTGTTTGTAGCAGCATTGAATGCTCTGTGATGGGAGTGTGTGCACAGTCCTGAATTCGATAAATCACCACTGCCTTAATGATGCTGGATTCAGCACTAAGCCAGGCCTCATTCCCTTGTCCAAGATCTCCCTTGATTATTTGACTGTCCCTGAACCCTCTGCAGCTGCAGAGCACAGGAATACCTTAGTGTTACCATGCAAATAACTGTGATTCGGTTCTTGAGGATCTGAAACCTTGGATTCTACTCCTGTAGAGTGTGCTCCTTTAAAACAGGAGCAATTACCTCCTATAAAGGGCAGATTGTGTGATGTGTGGTGTCAGATGTGGGTTACAGTACTTTGTGTGTTATTTCCATCAGTAAAAGCAGCAAAGTAAGAAGAATCTGACCATACGTGCTCAGATCCTGTAGCTTTTGGACATTGCTCAGGCATGGTTGATTTTATTATTGGCTTGCTAGGAGAAGCCACTCCATGTCTTCTTTCCTCACTGTAACGTTTGCCTGCATCCCCTTCTTAGGGCTTGGGATGCTTCGGTGCTAAGGTACAAGTGATGGAAGGCAGTATCCATTCCATTTGATCTCACAGCCACCCGTCAGCTGGAGAGGTTCTGCGTGTGATACTGGTTCTCTAGGTGTGGTTGTGGAGGGGGGGACTTGGAGTTTATTCAGAGCGTGTGCCAGCCAGGACAGGAGCTCCTTGCCCCCTCAGTATATATGTAGTGTGTGCAGGGAGTCTTTTAGGTCTGTGCAACCATACAAATAATTGTGATTAATACTAAACTTAAACTCAGCTTTGCTTTAACAGCAACAATTAAAGAATAAAATAGCAACAAGGTGGCTGCAGAGGCTTTTCTGTCTTGGTTTACAATGCTTACAGACTATTTTTACATCTTGCCTCTCTACCAGCTGATAAGAGTTCTTTATCCCTATTCTTTTCCATACTGTCCTTAATTCCAAAACAGAGCTTAGACTCCAAGATGAGGTGCTGTCATATCTGTCAATGTTAAATTTCACTATCTGTGGAAGGCTGAGAGTGCTCTCGTGGATTGTGGCTCTCGTCTTTCATTTATCTCTCTCTCCTCTACGCCAGAGGAACAAACTGAAAATAAAATGTACATGTTATTTCACTAGAAAAGAGAAAATAGCCAGAACAATTTCATTTTCCTTTGGGTATTTCCTTTTACTGAAACGCTGATTACTTTAGCTAATCAGGATTTGCCACCTTCTCCTGATAGATTTTGCTCTTTGAATGTTCTTGAGAAAGTCACTGACTCCTGCAGCAGATAACCTGTAAAAACGTTTTTGTTTTTTTTATGATCTGCTTTCTGTATTTAGCATCCCAGCTCAAGCATTTCCTTTGTGAGCCATTCCCATAAGTGTGTGTGCATAGTAAATAAGAACGCTCATTGCAGGTGACAAAACCACACGGGTCCGTGTGGTCATGGTGGTTGGTGGTGGACTCTGTTCACTGCTGGGAGGGAGCAGAACAGTTCCAGCATACTTGCGGTAACCTCTCAGCATTTTCCCTGTGCAGGTCTCACAGCAAGCTCATATGTTCTCTTTTTCAGTAGAGGACAGCTTGGTTCACCTCCTGGATGTCCCTTTAATTAGCTCTTTGTGTAGAAGAACACTGTTTAATTGCACAGGTCTCTTCTGTGACTTGTGATTGAAGTTCCGCATAATTGGGTATTATCTTCTACAAAAAAAGTTGTGGAATTGGACTGTATGAGAAGTTTAACAGAAAACCCTCTATCAGCCCGCAGATACCAAAGAACAGTTACCGTGCTAGTATTAGAAAACGATTCCCTTCAGAAGGAGAGCAGTGGAAGGGTGTATGAAACGTGCGTGCCTACAGAACTGGGCTTGAAGATATACCCCAACTTTAAATGCTGTGTCATTGTATGTCCTCCCAGGGCTGTTCATTTAGTTAGTGCTGTGACAATTTGTAATCACCCTTTCATTACCTTTATGGAAATCAAAAGTATTCACAATTTTTAGTTAAATTTATAATCTGGTTGAAAATTCCAAACAATATCAATTTCCGTGGGTGTTTTGTAGAGCATGATCTCAGCAATGAATTAGCAATGATCTCAGTTTTTACTGACTCTAGCGTGGCATTGAGATAGTGAACTAATTAAAATTACTAATGACAAGCTGAGACTGAGGATATGTGAAATGGAAGTCACAGTAAAAGACAGCAGGCTGAACTGATTATTGTTTGCTGTGGATTTTGTTCATGCTTGTTCAGACAAGTCAAAAGTAAAGATTCTACCATATGTGAGGCTTTGTCTGCATTGTGAGCTTTAGTTCAATAAGTCTTCCTAATTACTGTCGAAAAAAGAGATCAGAATTTTGTGTGTGTTGGCCCTCATCTTTTGATAAGCAGAATTGCTACGTGAGCGTGCTCAGGGACTGGAAGCCCAGCTTGGAGGAAATGGGTAGAATACCAAGACTGTCCATTAATAACCTGATGTCGCACACTGACCTTCTGAAAATTAAAACCATTTTACACAGAAGAAAAGCAAATGAACAGCCTCTCTTCCTAGCTGCTGGCTTGCCCCCTGCATAAATTCTTTTCCAATTTGGTTCTTGGAGCATCCTCATTGCCGTAGTGTGCAAGTTCCACCTTCCAGCTTATTAAGCAGCTTTTCTAATGTCGATCCTGATGGTTCCTTTTTTTGTTTGTTTGATATTTGTTTGGTTTTCTGTTGTTGCATCATCTCTCTAGGGGAAGAATTGTGCAGAACTCTCTACCTTTTTGGCAGGTGGTAGCTTTTTTAGTGTACCCATTATCAGCAGTATTGAAAAACACAAGGTCAGGATTATAATTACGGGATGCTGTGTCATGATCTGTTTTAATGTGGTTCTCCATGCTGATGGGTTTGGTCTCATTTGCAGAATGTTGTGTTCTCAAGTGTTGTAATGTTTTTGACCTAGGTCTTGGTGGTGGGGTTTGAAGCGTTGCTTAGAGATGGTGTGCTTAGGTCACTTGATGCTTATTAAGGTCTGAGATTACAAGCAGTAATTGAAAAAATCTATGTATGTGAAGTCAATGAAGGTAGCAAAGGGCAAAGGTGGAGGTGGTTGCCTTAGCGCTGAAGTCTTTGTGCCTGACTGTGCCGTGTTCCTACTGCCCGAGCAGCGCTGCAGGCAGCCTGTACAACTAAGGTTGAGTCACATAGCAGGGCAGAAGAGAGCTGAACTGCCAGGCAGTGAAACTTAGGGTTGAGCAGGAACCTGAATCGTATTAGACAGTACAGGTGATGTTTCTGCTAAGAGGAATTTGCCCCTGTTGAGGACTCCTCAAAACCCAATGTTATTTCTGGGTTGCTTGGATTTTGGTTTCAACAGCTCTTCCCGAGTAGATCAAATTGAGCCTTGAGGCAGTCTTGGGAAGTGAGGGATACAAAGAACTCTGCTGACAACTGACTCCGTGTCTTCCGATTCATCTACTGAAACCTGTCTATTTAAAAGAACCAATGAGATATGTGACATTTGAAGGCTCCACAAGTTAATCCATTAGTGTAAGCTACAGTTGCCATCACTTCTCACTTGGTACAATCTTCTTGTTAAATGTTGTATCTTTCAGGAGGATTGGATTAGATTTCTGCTGCTTTCTTATTTCAGAAAAAAATTTGCTGTTTCCTCTTGGTCAGCACTGAATGGCAGAGATTGGCAGGCATTCTTACGTCTGTGGTTAACAGACTGTGTGGGGTTTTTTGGGTGCAAGGTGTACCTAGAAGTTTTAGATGCTAGGATTGTGTCCAGACATTGTCATCACAAAATGAGTTTTATAGTCATTTATTAGCCTTAAGGCAGTAGGTTTTCATATCCCATATGGCAGATTCCTGCATTATTCTCTAAGAATAGTTTAAGTATTCAGACAAGTATTGAGGGCAAATTAAGCCCTGTACTGGGACCCCAGCCGCCTCCTAACCTCAGCCCTTGCTGCACTTCTGCTTCCTCTGTGTTGTTCAAGAGAAGTTCGAATCTTCAGTTTGAAACCAAAAGGAAGATTGTGAAGCATTGGTGGTTATGTTGGCTTTCTGTGACACTGAATAGCACTTGTGTGTTCTGTGATATGTGGGTGGCTGTGTATTTGCTAAGAAGCATAACTGAAGATGAAAGTTTAATTATTTCTTCAAGGCAAATCCTCTCTCCCACAGACTTAAACTTGCATAAGAAAAATGAAAATTCATAAGGAGTGTAAAAATTGGCTAAAATTAAAACCCATTTATTTTTACCCTATTTATTCTTCTGAATAATAAAGTTTCCCCATGGGTTTTTGGAACATATGTGGAATAATTACACTGTAGAAGTGGTGCTTTAGTGCAGCTTCTAGAGCTAGGGCAAACATTGTGATTATGCTGCAAGCTTAAGACTAGGTTTTATAGAAAATCTCATTCAAGGCTCTGTTGCCGTCAAGTGCAAAAAACTGTGACCCATGGATTGGTCCCTGTGGGAGCAATTATTCTTTGCAGAGATTTTTTTCCAGCACTGAATATTATAAATGTCAGAAAAAAGTTTAACCCTCAATACCTCTAAAAGAATGTTTCCATACCTGCTGGCAAGAATATCAATTTTTAGCTTGTATCTGCAAGCATTTTATATTTAAGCCAGGATTTTTTTTAAAAAACTTGTCTTTATAAACAACTCAAAAGGAACAGTGCTGTCTTTTAGTTATAGTCTGCATGCCTTGGTGAAGACAAAACAGAGGCTGAAGCTGCCTGATGCTGCACCCAAACCCCTCGTGTTGGGATACTTGCACGTTGGGTGCAGCGTGGGTTGATGATTAAAACCTTTTGTCTGCCAGTGGCAGAGAAGGGAAGATGTGGCATGAGGATGTGAGGTTGCTTAGGAACACAGGTTAGCATCTGATATTCAGTATGCATGAGTGAAATGTTTTGGTGAACAAGTGGAGTACGTTCATCTTCCAGCCATTGGTCTGCAGGAGGCAGCGGGTAGAATCTGGGGTGAAATCCCAGGAGCCGATGCTTGCCTTCAGGAGAATATGCTTCCTTTGGAAGAGGTACAACCTGTGCATTTCCACATCCTTAGTTCTGGCATTTATTTAAGTCTTATCAGTCAAACACATGCATTAGTGCTAGCAGAAATTAAGGTATGGGGTCCTGCTCCTCCATGTCAGCCAGTGCTCTGCACCAACTTCATCTTGATGGTCTGCTGGTGGTTTCACGTTGGTTCTTTAACATCAGAACAGGGTGTGGGGCTCCAGGCTTCCAACTCACAGCTACAAATCATCAAAATCACAGCTGTCACCATTGACACTCCAAATAAATGCCAGATTATTACCAAGTGTTATCCATCTTCCTTCACTGCTTCCACACCTGCTGATTAGCCCTCTTGGCATCCAGCACCTGGCACCATACAAGTCCCCAGGTCCCAGGGATGTGCTCAGACTCCTGCAGGTATCTTCTCTTGCCTCCAACCAGGGCTGCTGCTGGGGTGAGACCTGCCCTTTGGAGCTAGGTGGACTGTTTATGCCAGAACATGAGGCACGGGGCCTCTCAAAGCTGGCAGTGATCAAGGCTTGGCTTAAAGTATTTGCTTTTATCCATAAAGAACCTGAGTGAAGGACTGGAAAAGAGAAGTGGATTGAGCAGTGCCCTCCAGCAACATTGGAGAGAAAAGGTTTGATCTTTCCTGGTATTTCAAAGATTAAAACCCCAGAAAAATAAAACTTTCCGTGCCAGCTTTCGTACACCAGGAAGAAATTTAGAAGTGATGAGCAGGCAGCATATGTCCCTGTATTTTTCCTCAATGGGAGATAACTTTTACAGTGGCAACGGTAGTTTTAAATCTTAATTTTCTGGAAAAAAAAGCATTACTTCCTTTATTTTTCAGATGGACTGTGGGCCATCACAGCTGGGCACATTGGTCTCTACCAGCAGACCGTGCACTTCATCTTCTTTAACTCTGAGTCACTCCTAGCTGGTTTTACATATATTTTTTTTTTCAACCTGAACAACTATTTTGAACCCATGAATCGTTTATCTTGGTGGTTCTCTCTAGAACTGGAAGTAGCTGGAAATTCGTCAAGCGGCTGAAATGGAAGCTGGGAAAAAACGCATATCGGCTGCCATGATAGGTAGTGCTCTTGGAGACGTTGCTGGTGGCCTTGAGATCAAACAGCAGAGAAATAGCTTCACAGTAAGAGCTCAGGAAATTCTAACTAGGTAATGAGTAGAGGCTTTCTTTTGATTTACAGCATGGCTTTACGATCAATCCATAGAGCTTTGAAGAGAAAAAAATCAGCCTCTAAGGGAAAGATACAATTAGTTGTTCCTGACTGCTTACTTGTCTTCTCTAATTCCAAGAGTGTGTACCGAAAGTGGATGATAGTGTGCAAAATTCTCAACCGTTGGCCAATTCCTTTGTAGCTTCAAGCTGAGATACAATTCACGTGACGCTGATTCCTGGAGAATATGCAGTTTCATCTTAGCTATAGATTATGGGTAGATGGATGTAGTTGGAGGAGTTTGACAAAGGTTGCACGTGTGATGTAACTTTCAGCTCTTGTACATCAAATTCCTGCTCTGATCTCCTTCTCTTTCATCTCCAGTATGTGTCTTTCATTAAAGAATTGAATGTGGAAGTGGATGTGATAGCTTGCAGAATATTTCAGGACTGCGTGCAGCAGGATTTTTTTATTTTTTTTTACTCGAGTAAATCAGTGAAGTCCAGAAAACTTACTCGGGGATATTGTGCTGGAATTTGGATTTAGAAATGCAGTTTCTAATTGTCAAGACACCATTTGGTTGAGACTGCTTGGTTGTTAATTTGTTTGACATTGACACTTGGGTCGCAAGACTAATAGCTGCCTTGATGCACTGCTCGGTGTTCAGCCTGAGCCGTCAGAGAGTTCAGGTGTACTGCAACTGGGGATGGAGTTTGTCACTTTTATAGCTGAGAGCAGGACTGTTGTTTGGGGCTCTGGGGAGTTACTGGCTTTTGTGGGTACATTAGTAAAACTTGGACATCGTGAAGAGATGACCTTTCTGATCTTAAAGGTTTAATACGTACACTTACGGCAGTTGTTTCCACTATCCAGAACAATTTTTTTCTTGCTAAGATCTAGAAAACTTATCTTCATCATAAAATCAGAGTGGTTAATGTGCACATAATGTTAGTGAGTTTAGTGCATCCGACAGACTCTTCTGATGAGACTTGTAAGGACTTGTGGGGGACTTTTTTGAAGAGTGGCTATGAACTTGCATATATAATCTTCATTTACACAGTTAGTAATTTGTGAACTGAGGTAAGGTTTTAATTCGTAGTAATACCCTATCTAGCATTATTTCCTCTTCATATTTCAAATTAATCAATTATGTCTTAGTCATAATGAATTTTTTTTTCAGTTCACACAGGAATATTTATTCTAATGTAAATTATGATATAGGCATGAATGAAATGTTTCTCCACCCCACTATTAGAAAGCTACTGCTTTGTTATAAAAATATTTTTTTCTGGTCTCTCAGCTCTTAATGTTTCTTCACTCTGGCTCCTGCTTTATCCTGTAATGATTTAGGCTGGCAACAGTCAGCAGACTATTCTTTTTTTGTTGCTGGATTTCCCCCCCAGTCCTTTCTTGCCTGCACACATTCATTATTTCTGTACCAGGAATATTTGAAACGTGGAGCGTAAACTGTGAAATATTTGGTGCTCTGTCTTTTACATAGTTAATAGATGTACCAGATCCCCAAAGTATAAATCAAATTATGTAGCCTGTTACGCTTTACATAGGAGAAACAAAATATGAAATATTTTACAATGCAGAAAGCGCACGTGAATCAAACTTTTGTTGTTCCTAAGGGATATAATTTTGACAATTTTATGAGGTTGCAATTTATTTGTAGGGTGAGTTGGCACATGGTTTTGATAAAAGTAATGTTTGCCCAGCATACTGCTAACAAGAATACTTTTTTAAAGCCACTAGTCTTGCTGATTTGTATGGTTACAATAAAGTATCTGCTAAACTCCCGAGGAGTGTGCCTCTCTGAGATATGCTTATAGACCCTGCATGGCAATGCTGGTTGGAGTGTGAACATCAGCTTTCAGTCTGTGCTGGGGAGCATTTTTAAGCATTTTTTTTATTGCATTGATTATTTTGTAGGAAAGTAAACAAAATAGTTTTGAGAACTGCAGCTTATTTCCATATTGTGTGCAGTTTAACAAAGGTGTCAGGTTTCAGTTGCAGTTATTAGAAATTCAAAAAGAGAAATTAAAAATCCCTATTCTTCCCACAAGGTCACTGTGATTGTTACATGTTATCCCTAAGCTTCTCTTTTCCCATTTTTTCTAATGAAGACTGGTAGATGTAGTTCAGTTCCCTTGCCTGGAAAAGCCTGGGGGAGCTGTGCTTTCCCAAGGGTAGGCTCGCTTGGGCTGCGCTGGGCTGGCAAGCTCACCTGGTATGCAAGAAGCTGCAAGTGAAACGGATTCATCTGTTTTCGTTATTCAAGCTAACAGGGAATTAAAAGTAAGGTGAAAAATATATTGGATTCCTTTCAGCTTAGATTATCAAGGGAGCTGTTGCTAATGTAAGGAAAGACCTTGTTTTCAATTTGAACAGTGCTGTGGTCCCTCTTCCATGGTGCCTTTTCAGTAGAATTTAAGCTTTTAGAAGCTGGGATTTTAAAGGTAACTTTATTTTATTGGATAGAAGGTGAATCGATGCTTTAGTATTTTAGGGAATATGGGCTTAAATTTCCAAGATATTTAGATGCTTTCTGAAATAACCTTGTATTGTCTGAGCTGATTTAAGACCCTTCCTAATAATCCAGGAGGGGCATAAAGAGATGCTTCTGTTGTAAAGGAACGGCAGAAGTTTGGTCTCTGCTTGTTGTCCTCTTCCCTAGTACCGCATTACAGAAACAGGTGAACAGCATCATGGGTTCACCACACAGGTCACCGATTCAGTGGAGCAGCTCCGAGGCCAAGGTAGGTCACCAGGAGGAACTGCTCCTGCCTCTTGTCCTGAGCGGCATTCTGGCACTCAGAGAATGCTGCATAAACTGGTCTTTCTTGAAGTTCATAGAGATAATTAGCATAAAAGCATGAAATACTTCAGTAAAAGCATTTTTCCCATTATTTGTTCCATTACAAATGATGCAGTGCTGTTGAATACGAACTTGGAGCGACAGAGGGCATTAAGGGGAACCTTGGACATCATCATAGAGAAGAAATGGCAGCGTTTCTGTTGGAATTAGTCCAGAGGAGGCTACAAAGATGATCAGAGGGCTGGAGCACCTCCCATACAAGGACAGCAGAGAGTTAGGGTTGTTCAGCCTGGAGAAGAGAAGGCTTCGAGGAGACCTTATGGCAACCTTCCAGTACTTGAAGGGGGCTACAAGAAAGCTGGGGAGGGACCGTTTACAAAGGCTTGTGGTGATAGGATGAAGGGGAATGGGTATAGACTGGAGAGTGGCAGATTTAGACTGGACATAAGGAGGAATCTCTTCGCTGTGGGGAGGCCCTGGCCCAGGCTGCCCAGAGCAGTGGTGGCTGCCCCATTGCTAGAGGTGTTCCAGGCCAGGTTGGATGGGGCTTGGAGCCCCTGATCCAGTGGGAAGCGTCCCTGCCCATGGCAGGGGCGGGGAACTGGATGATCTTTAAGGTCCCTTCAGCCCAAAATATTCTATGATTCTATCACTTGAGCCCTTGTCTAAAGCCACTTTGGATTCAGTTTATTTGGGTTTGATATCCTTTTCAGTTTCATATTGCTCAGTATTTTATGGAGGTTTGTTTGGTTTGGGTTTATTCTTTTTTGAGCTGGATGGGACCAAATCTGTCATAAACAAAGTGAAACAAGTATGGAAGGAAAAGGAAAGTTAAACGCTATCAGGATCACTACACATTTTGTGAAACCAAATCAGGAACTGCCGTGTAATATCACAATTACAAAGGTTTGCTTTGATTCCTTTCTTAATATGAATAATGCTGCTGTTCTGTCTTTGGCTCATGAAAAGCGAGTGTTTACCCATGATGCTTTATCTGTCATGAAACTTGGCCATCGGCCAAACTACAAATTATTTCTATTTGACTGGTCCATTTTAAGTACAGATGGCATGAAACCAGAGCATGATCTGATAGCGCAGGGGAGAAGCAGAAAATGTTATTTAAAAGCCAGTGATATCTCTTGCAAAGCTGCTGTATTTTTTCCTTTCTGATCAGTTTGATGTCAAACGATCTCCTTTACCTTACTTGTTCTTGTAGGCCTTTGCTCAAGTACCTGTATTAAGTAATTTTAATTTATTATGATAAGCCATACACAGTTTACTGGTTAGCAAAGTGCTTGTCACTCTGCTGTAAACTGTCTTGCGTGATGTGACCTAACCAATTCTGACAGCAGAGAGAGTTCAACCACAGTGTAGAGTTTTAAAGTTATTTACAGTGCTTGAAGGTCTGGCTGTGTACAGTATCCGCGTAATCCGGCCTAAATCTAGGGAACTGTCTTCTGGTCCTGCCACTCTGTCTAATGGCTGTTAATAATAGCTGTTCTAGTCACCCTGTCTGCTGACTGAAAATCTATCTGGAGTGCCTGCATCTCATGAGGCAGATCAAAATTGACATTTTTTTATTGATGTAGCTGGTTTCTGCTGAATACTCGGGGACAAATAAAAGTAACTGAACTTAGAAATGAAGGGGAAAAGCCATTTGTTTGGTAGAATTACAAGCTGACTTCTGTAGGTAAATAAGTAGTCCTTTAAAAAAATACTGTTTAAAATATACTTCAAAAGTAAAGAATTAACATTAGCTTTTTAGTTATCAACTGCTTTAAGAGTTCATATTTATGTTCTTGAATATAAAAAATATTTCATGATTAACTTTACTACATGAGTCTGTGATGCAGATAGATCACATTAAACACTTCTATTTCTTCTCCAGTGGATGTAGTAGAGTAAAACACTGGACGTCTTTGTTTCATGAGAAAATGAATCAGCTTTATTTGCTGTTACTGTTTCTTAACTATTTTAATATCCATATATGTACGCAGATATAGAGGATCTAAAAAGTGGTCTAAATTTTAGCAGATCCTCTGGTTCTGATTTACTCATGGGGCAGGGGGAAAGGGAACAACCAGTGGGTTTGGGCTGGAGTTATGGGAGACGCCAGGCTCAGTTCCTGATGAGGGAAACTCATTTGGCCGCTATGGCAGTGCCGCTATGAGGTTCCAGTAATGGAGGACAAGCATTTAATTAATTTGAGTTAATGTGGTGTTATGAAGGACATCTCATTAAAGAAACCTGGATTTAATTTTTTAAAATTAGATTACATTTAGCTGATAAAGTTAACTCCATGGCTGTAATATACTTAGCCTTTGGTAATGCCTTTGACTTATTATAACACAACATTCTGATTAGTCGTATATGCTGTTAATAAGGTACACATCAAATGGATCAAAACCTGGCTAACTGACAGAAGTAGTCGTCAAGAACGAGTCATCTTCTAATGCTTGTTCTTTTTTCACAAGTGGAGTTACAAAGGAGTTGGTATTAAATCCAATGGTATTTTACTTCTCGGAAGTAATTTCTATGTCCCCATAAATCACAGAGATGTAGACCTTTGAGAGTTAGCAGGTCATCAAAATGATGGGAAGGTTGAGCAGCAAGATCTGTATCATTTGATCAGCCGAGCTTGTTAATATAAAATGTTTTTTAATATAGACAAGAGAGAGGTCATAAGTTTAAGAAGAAAGAATTCAGATGAAAGCTAGAGAGCACTAGGCTCATAATCTGGAAATAATTTAGACTTGAGAGTTTGCAAACAACTGAACATCTCTTCTATGAAGTGAAACTCTCTCAGAAACAGCTAATGAGATTTTTATATATACATCAGAACAAAGGCTTAATTACCTCAGGGAGAATGAATCAACTGCAAGGTAATGTCTTTTAAATCTCTCTATAGTGCTTGTGTGGCTGATGTCTGTGTAGAAAGTCACAGCTCTTCTTCTAATGTTAGCTCCATTTTGAAAGTGATGCAAAGAGCACTTTTTTTTCTTGCAAAATAAGAGGGCCTACACACTCAATTATCCAAGAATAATAATTCTGATAAATAAATAGGGGCAATCCTTTAAAGAGTATCTTGTGTTTAACTTCAATAAGATTGAAACAACCTAACCAGTGGACAGGTCCTGTTGGGGGCTACTCGGCCACTTAAACACAAAGCCCCCGCATGTTTAGTAAGGTGAAGCCTGACAAACCTGAGTAGATACTGAGGTACATAGATAAGACATAAACCGTAAAGAAAGGAAATAGTGAGTTCCACTTCTTTCCAAAACCACTTTTTTAAGTCAGTCAAGTGTGAAAAATGTGTGGCTGAGCAAACCAGCAGCCAACCTTTCCTAAACTTTACCCTAAACTCAGAGAAGTTGGCAGCCCTTCTTGGTCACTCATGTGCCATCGTCTTTGAACAACACATTGTGGTCTTCTGGCTTCCCCCTGGTCCTCTGTCCAGCTCTTGGGGCGTGAGCCGCATCTTCTTGCCTTGTATTTGTGGAGGCCTGTCAAATAGTAAGAATGGCTGCTCCTATAACTCACTTATGGGGTTCCAGCACTGAGCTCATGTGGTAACTCTTTTTTATTGGTCAGAAGTGGCAAATAAAGTCCATATTTCTATTTATATTTCTTAAGCTTACTGAGTCCAGTGAAAGAGATTTACCTCTTTTGTGTGTAGGCAGCTCCAGAGGGATGTGAAGGGTATAATATGCTACTGAAAAGGTAATTGCAGGATGAATCAGAGTATTTAAAACACTCTATATTCCCCGCAGAGCTAGGATCTATGGCCTGTAGGCTTCCTGGTCTGTCTGTTGGAGCTGCTCATATCCCTGTTGCAGAGATTTGCAAGACAAGAAACAAGCTTTCAGAATCTTCCCACTACTGCTTGGATGTGGCATTAACCTCTGGGGTATGATTTAAGGCAGCGTGACTATGTAGATCTTGTTCTGCTGTCCTGTCCTTGGGGATGCGATTGCTTGTCTGGAAGCTGTTGTCCTGCAAGTACTGCCTCTGCATGTTGCTCTGTTTTCCTGTGTGCCTTCATCTTCCTTTAGGGAGAAGGAGCTGTGGTTGGTGGGTAACAAATCTTCTATACCCAGAGAACAGTTGATGCCATTTTGGTGCAAGAACATGACTCTACCTCCCGGCAGATATGGCTATGCTATGCAGTTTCGCATCTTGACATAAGCAGTTTCGAACCCTAAGTATTTGTGCAGCATCAGGACAAAACTTATTCTTTCATTTTTTTGACAGATCCAAAAATTCTACTGGAATTCTTGTTTTCTTTGCTGCTAGTGAAGGCTCCGCAATGCGGAAGCGTCCTCGGAGTTTTAGGCATGCAGTGAAACATTAGGCTCGTTTATAGTTGGTTGGTGTCATACTTAGGGTTTTATCTCTTTCTAATAAAAGCAATAGATCTGCAGAAGCTGATGAGCACTGAGCTGGGCAATTTTCTGTGTGCCACGAGCAGGCAAGTGGATTTGTCAGGCCTTGCGTGACAGCTTGAATTGTTGAAAGTTCTGTTGAGGGTGTACTTTCCCTTCGCCTTCACCTGAATGATGGTTTGTACTCTGCAGTGTGGATGATGGGAACCCCAATCAGTGTTATGGATTTCTTCTGGAGACTGCAGGAGCTTGAGAGCTGTTGGAATCGTCTCTGCTGAATGCGTTTTATTTTCTTCCCCATGCCTTGCAATGGTATTTGTTTTGAAAGTTGCATATTGTCTTTTTAGGAGTCTAAATGAGTTAATATGTTTTTACAGCTTCATTCTCATGATTTCAGCTTTGCTTGCATGAGGAGGAAACTGCATTTATTGGAGCTTACAGGACAGCATGTTGGGGAGCGTAGCCTCTTCTGTCACTGAAAATGCTTTCTGGCTCTGTTGCGTTAGATTGACTTGAATTTAGGTTTCTAGCCCATTGGGACAAAAGATTCTTGGAGACTCAACAGATTAATCTGGACACTTTTAGCCATATAATGTTAAAATGTTGATACATGTTTTCTTTACTTGGAGTCTTTTTCAAAGACTTATAAGTCCTCTCTAGATTTTTATAACGGATAGTTCATAGCCCCAAGAGTAGATCCTTGGAGTCATCTGTCTCGGGCCTGGCTCTCGGAAGAGTAGTTCCACTGGATTGAAGAGGCAAGTGTTTGAAATTCAGGAGACTATAAAATTGATTCTTCCATAAAGAAGTAATTTGTGGTAAATGGTGTAGTCCTCTGGGCAGCTATTCACTTATTTTATATGACCAAGACCCTTGAAACATGGTCAGAAAGATTAGAGGAGGACATCTCTGATCTGTCATTTATCTGCACAAGCCAGGACAACTTTTTGTTTGACGATACAGTATCTGGGAGCAGGCCCTTCTAAACACACCATTTTACTCTAGGGTAGGGAAAATGCAATTTGAAGAAGAGCATGGATAGTGTTTTTGAGTTAACTGGATGATTCTGAAATACATAACCAGGTTTTTCTCTTTCGTTGTGTATTCTCTACTAGGGAAGCAGCAATGTGCTGCATTACTTCGGAAAGCACATGAGAGATCCAGGTGAAGTTGCGTAGTTCTGTGTTCTGGGAAGTAGAACAGTCTTGCATGAACTCGTCCAAAAAAGTATACCTCTGAGAAAATGTTAGTCACCTCTCCCTTCGTGCATTACTCCGGTGCTCTAGGCTCACTCAGCATGAAAGCAAGTAGGCAGCTGGCATTTGGGTGCTGTGGCCTTGCTTTGGTAGAAAGTTTCTGCCAACAGAGAAGGAAATTGTAGCACTTGCTGGCCAAAGTGCCATCTTAAGGCAAAAGCTAGCATTTAAATACAGGAAATTCAATTGAAAGTAAGACAAGTTGTTGCTTTCATCTGTACATCTCTGCTTGGCTTCTGTCATAATGTTATTTCTGATATTGGCCTTATTACTGTCCTTCCCCAGCACTTATAACACCTAGATATTACTTGAATATTTCTTCTCATTTAGTATTACTGAGCAAGTCCTTAAACATATTTGTCCTTGGCCTCCTACTGGGAGGCACCGTAAGAGAACAGTAGGAGCAGTAACAGGGTTGGGAGGACAGGTGATGTGGGGACAGACCCTCTCACTTGTCTGCTTGTCACTTGTGTTGGCACTACAAGACACATGACATGGTGGGACAGCAATTGCTTGCCATACGTAGTAGATTTGAGGTTTTTTTCCTTTTCAAGGTAGATCTGCTGTAATTTTTTCAAAAGTAAGGGTGTTCTCAATAAACCTTGATAAAGCACGTTGCCACATCAGCATTTATTCTTGACATCTGTTAAGTGTGAATACTTAAATATTCAAAATGACCTTTCCAGACATGCTCTCCCGAGGAGATATCATTCATATACTCTTCATAATAAGCTGTTGTTCTTCATATTTAATCAGAATATAAATGGGCAGTGCAGTTTAAGGTAGTAAAATATATTCCCAGCCCCCAAGGTTTTGTTCTCTAAGCAGGAGTAGATAGAAAGGGAAGCGACAGGAGAGGATTTATATAAATCAAAATATGCAGCGGCTTAAGTCTTGTGCAGATATTTCAATATTTGTATGTTCAGGACTTGATCATAGGCGCGTGTTTTGTGAAAGCATCTTTACTATCAGAGTTTGTTAAATGCTAAATAGGTTATAGAGAAAACTTGAAATAAAGCAAAATATCAGCAATTTCATTTATCTATCCGGACAGTAGAAATAAGCTTATGAAAATTACATTTGGCATATCTGAGTCAGCAGAAGTAACATAATACACCTTTCTGAATATTTGTAAAGTACAATTTATTGGGTAAATTAAACAGGCTTCTGCTGGAACCTATTAGTTTCCTCATGCCAGATTCAGATCACTGAAATGAGTGAAACCCTAAGACTGAAAATTTTTTGTTATATAACTACTTGGAACATGCAGAGTTTAGAAACATGTTTAATAAATGTAATTTATCACATTTTAGGTTGTCTCAGCACAAAAAAATAATCTATGCCATTTTAAAGGTTGGATTGCTACAGGATATTGAGTGTTCCTAACCAGCTATCTGTGCTCTGTGTGATTCAGAAAGAAATAATTTGTTCCATATTTGCATTAAAAACTGACTTTCTATAGTTAAGAACAGTTAAACCTCCATCGCTTTTGTATTTCTCAGTCGCCTATTAATGCTGGTAATGGGGAGTTGCCTGCAGTTGTCATGCTGTGTTCACCTACCACCCTCCCCTCCCAGAGGGAGGTAAAGGGGTGCCCTAAATAAATGAAAATTGATGGCTGCTGCAATAATTAAAGCTTCTTTTCGCTTAAGCCGTGTCTTAAAACTAGTAAAGGAAAGAAGTAGGACACTGCACAAATGTCACCTTATATTTTTTCCTTAGCTGGCAGGTCTTTAGGAGCCTCGTGTTTTGAGTTGAAGAAGTTCGAAGACATACAAGTTTAATAGGAAGGATAAAGTATTTCTCTTTATTATGGTCAGTTACCGCTAATCTCCTTTTAGAGTTTTAACAGGGATTTATAGGGATTCATTTGCAGTTTAGGTTTGGAGATAATTAAGTACCTTTCTGCTGCAAAGAAGAAATGGAGAGAGAATTGGCTCAAAGCTAAAACAAGATTCTCGAACTAGCGCATATATTAAACTTCCTTTTATTTGGTTGTCACCCCAATAGGAATGATTAGCGGGTTGTAAAGAAAGAAAATGTATTGCATTACATCTATTAAAGCATGTTTTATATGTAACAGTAATTAAAATATAATTGAAATCATGAGTTCTTCTAATTATTGGCTTTACATAATGCATAGTTAAAGACTGAGCATCTATAAAGTGTTCCTTTTACACACCCAGAAATGGTTTGCTGGCAGCATTTTAATTAAAGATGGATTAGTTAAAACGCAGTTTAATCATTCTGTCATCAAAGGATTTAGACCTCATTAATTAGCTGTTGATAAATAGGTTTAAACTACAAAAAAATTAATTTAAAATATGCCAGTTGAGATCTAGAATTATTGGAGCTGGAGATGGAGCAGTGAGTATAAGAAAAATTCTTGCCATCTCTTTCTATAATATTAGATTAAGTACAAAATGTAGAGCAGTACAGAACTTAGTTCTGCCTTGCTACTCATGGACATGACTCCAAGTGGAGTTCAGAGTTGGTGAAGAGATAATACAAAGACCCTTCATGATGATTATTGCTTTGCGGTGTGGCAGTGGCATCTGTTTTCCATTGATTTATTTGCTGACGATTGAAAACTCATTTAAAAATCCTTCTGCTGTAGAAAACGGATGAAAATAAATCCTGGATTCCAGGTTTTATAGCTGGCACAGTGCTGTGGAGGAGCTGTGGAGAAGGTCCCGCTGCTCTGTGAGCTACCCAGGTCCAGTGGATGGAGGGTTCCAGGCTGACGGGCAGGCTGGAGCATGAAGCAGTCTGCGGAAGGTGTAGAAGAAAGATGAGTTCCCACCTTACAGCAGGTGCTCTGTGACTGTGTGTTCCCTGGTGCCCACATCAAGCCACCTAGCAGCTAAACACCAACTGCTTTGCTCACTGTGGCAGTGGGCACCAGAACTGCACCCAGTTCTGTTTCTCAACTTGCAACGGTCTAATCGCAGCTAGAGTCTCAGGAATGGCAATTTCTTGTACTATTTATGCTTTTTCTGTCAGGTACTTCATGGGGTTCTTTGACTCACGAGAGCTCTGCTGCAATCCTTTGGGCAAACCTTCTTTGTATTCCCCGTCCCAACCCCGTGGCAGAGGGAGCAGCTCAGGGAGCGGCACGTTCCTCTGCTGGTGGAGCATGCGCTTGCTGCTGACTGAGCTTCTGCCTATCAAAAAACCAGAAAGTGAGGTAGACCTCAGCTTGCAGGTTTGGCAGAACCAACGCAAACCTGCTAAGATTGTAATGTTATGACTGTCTTAATCAGCTCAATTGCTATGAAACAGTCACTATAAGGATTTGAATAATTCAGTAGTCACAATATTTGAATCTCTAAGTCAGTAGGGTTTTGTGCAGATGAATCAAAAAATTCTGACAAATAGATTAATTTTCCAACCAAAATTAAAAATTTTTAATTTTATTTTGAGAAAATAATAATAAAACCCTTTCTTAAAAAGGCTTCTTGCATGTCATTTTAAAGATGGGCTTGTTGAAAAGGTGTATTTACAGAGCACCCTAGCAACTCTCTTTCCTCTAGGGTACCTGTTCAGTCACCTTGCCAAGCTTCTGGAAAATCAGCAGCTGAGGATGAGGTTGTGGACTTCAATAATTCTTGTTTGTGTTTGAACGTTAGGAGTGAAAGGGGTTAGCTGAACTCTGTGAAAATGCATAATTTGATGAATTTCAGACTGAGGTAGAGAAATGTCACGCCTGTGTAGAATTGGGTTAAAGATAAATCAAGTGAGAGTGAGTATATGCACCACTTTAAAACTGTATCTGTTAGAGCTTACCCTTTCCTCATACTGAGGTAAAAAGTAGATTTAAGCTCAAACAGAGCTGTTAGAAGAAACTTAGATTAATCTGTCTGGGAGGGAGAAGGGGAGGTAATTCTCTAGGCGTTCCTAGTGTGCTGTGGTATCACAGAGGCACGTTGTTTCTTTATTCTTTGTCCCAAGAATTATTCAAAGTTTTTAGGTTTGCAAAATGATGGAGGAAAACTTGCTTCATGGGGAATAGTTAACAGTGGTAATAGAAGGACAGCAGTGAAATTAAAAACCAGAAAGAAAATGTATGTGTGTGTGAGGTAGGAAAATGCAGTTCCAGATTCTCTAAATTCACCAGACCATGTGGTTTAGCTGAAAAGATGAACTATCTGCTAATGTCATATTATCTCTTCAGTTATTCTTTACATAAAGCAGGTAATTCATAACTACCAATTATGCAATTAAAATGCTAATTACCCCTCACCTAAGCTCTCTGTTCCTGAACTGAGATTATCAATTACCTTCAATCATTGCAATTCATAAATGGCATATGTGACAGTGCTGAGGTTTGCAATATTTATAGTCTTCCCGCTTCATGTGTCTCTGGTGTCCAGGTGGCATTAGTGGCTGGAGAAATGGCCTTGGCTTGGTGGACTTTGTTTCTAAAGGTATGACGTTCCTTCTGATCGTATTGTCTTGTATTCTAAAGATATAGCTGCGTTTTGGGGTAATTTTACCCTCAGTTTGTGCCCTCAGCTCTGCCTTGTCGTCTGTTTTAGTAGAGAAGTAGCATATTTAGAAATAGCAACATGAATATTTGATTACAGAGGTGAGGCCAATCGCTTCTATGCTGCTTCTACACAGCTTTTTCTTATTTCATAATAGATGTTCTGCACTGTAGCTACATTAATATGCTGCCAGTTTCAAGTGTCATGTCTGCTTGTTAAAGTTACAGTTCCATCCCTGCTAGGGAGAACTACTCCAATAACTTTTCTCTTCTAAGGATCTATTATTATCTAGAGTTCCCTGCATATAAATAAAAATAACTTAGTTAAAGAAAACACACCCAAAATGAGAACAGTGTACACATTGTAGGATTGTTACAGACATCTCCTCTTTCCTATGCACATTGTTCTTCTAGCCTAGTTTGATTCTAAATAGAAGTACTTTAGACACTATGGACAAATTATACATAGAGTGTATAATATAGCTTAACAATTAATAACATAGCTTAACAGTTTTGTAGTGTTTGGGTTTTATAGCTTTCTCATGTGAAGGTATTTATGTGTCTAAATGATCAAAACAGTGACTTTAAGTCCTGGTGTAGAGAGATCAGCTTTGTAAAGCTTGACTTATTGTGAATTCTTTTTAAAAAAACTTTGGATTTTAGCCTCCTTCCTGGCTACACTTGATATTCACACTGTACAAAAGCATAAGGGCATGTCCTAGTTGTAATTAAAAAGCGTATTCACTTAAAAAAAAAGAAGAAGCTACAGAAAACCCTCCTTGTTCTGTACAGAATTCCCTTAAGCTGCGGTGGTTTCCAATTTATAGCTTGGAACCACCTGCTTACATTTCAAGGCAAGTCTCAAGGGCCGTGTTCAAAGAATACTGGTTTTGAAGTGTGAAAAGGTTTCTTTTTATTAGGAAGCAACTTTCTCAGAGGCGCACTGAGGAAATTATTGTGGATCTGAAACGTCCTCAAACCTGTGAGTGTAAAAATTTGTTCGCATCGATATATTTTCAATATGAACAGCTTAATGAGATATTGACCCATGAATGTCCTTGAGTCTTGCATACATTGCATGCCTCACAAGGCAAGTTGTGGTTTTGGCAGCAGATCCCTCTGATACATAGCTGGAAAATCTGGTTCCTAAACTACCAGTATCTAGTAAACGTTCTTGTCGTGGCTCTATTGTCCGGGAATAATGAAGAGTGTTATTCAGTGGGTTTGGTCCTCCTCCTTTGGAAACTCTGGAATGAGTAATTGTTCCTCTATCCCAAAGTGATATGCGCTCGTTCTGCGGTGCTGAGGTGTGGGACTGAGCAAAGGGAACATCAGAAGATGCCACTGCAGAATGTATTGGGCAGTGTTAAAGACGCTGAAGTTAGTAATAGTTTATTTTTGTTGGATATTCTTGCCGCTTTTTGTTCCCTCTCTTTCTTTTCTCCGTAATTACAGTGTTTTCTGTAATTAGCTTTTACCTGTTTTGTAAGACAGAGGCCAAAATACCCAATTGGATTTTTATCTAGAAATTAAACTATTTTGATCTAGAAATGTCTTGGTTTGGGGGATGAATAAATGAGAAATACAAAATGTGGTTTTCTTGTAAATATTTGTTATAACTCAAGAAGAGCTGATGGCAAGAATTCAAATTAGAATTTACTTGTTTACTTATTTGGGGAAATAAAAATCACCCTCTGCTGAGTGTGTATGGATGTGTTGTATTCCAGTGATGGGAAGATCTGAAAATAAGCAAGGGAAGTCATTGTGGATAGTTTCTGTTTCTCCTTTTTCAAGTGCCTTTATTCTGTAAATCCACTTAAGAAAACTGTTGACGTTGAACTTCTTTATTTAATTCCGTGTATATCCATAGCACAGATCTCTTTGTCAGTGTGCACTGGATACCAGTAGAAACTGGGCTAAGATGATTGTAAGACACTAGCATCATTGTTGGAGCGGCTCTTGTAATTTGTCAGAAAGATGAATCCGTAGCAGACTGTACTTTAATGGCTTTTTTAGGCTGTTTTGAAGTTGAGATTTTTAAGCGTTCTGGGGCCTTGTTTGGGTATATGCAGTGCTCCATAAGACCTCAAAAATAGCAGAGAAATGTTTTTTCTACTATTTGTAGTGATGAAGGACCTGAAAGCGCAGTTTTGTTTTTTCTCAGGTTGGTGTGGTCAATAAGGTGGTCAGGACTTGGAGCAGTGGGGATAATCCTACCTTGTGCCTCAGCAGATTTGCAAGGCTGGGGGCAAGTACACTTGTGTCGGATTTATTTGAGTTGATGGCAGCTCTTTTTTTGTTAATGGAAAAACCAGTGAGGTATTAAAAATGACCTTCATTCTCTCCATAATCAGTTTAAAAAGTTGACGTTTTGGGCACAATATGAAAACACCAAACCCAAGATGTACCTCTACGTTTAAACAACAATAAAGTTGTTTCAAAAGCAATGCAACCGTCGAGTCAGTCCAAACAGAGCTCTGTGTGTTTGAAAGGTAGCATCCAAGATGCAAATCCACCCCTGGCTGGTCTGTATACACTGCCAAGGTAGAGCGTGAATGATAAGTAATACTTACACCTCCAGGGAAATACTGCATAAAACATGATGGGAGGCTTTGAAACCCATGAAAGAAGAAGAGAAAGAAGTGTTTGACACTTGTATCTGTGTTGGTTGCATTAAAAGCTCACAGCAAAGCAGATGACACCAACATAAAACTGCCTAAACACACGTATCCTCCAGTCAAAAAGTGCAGGCAAAGTTCGAGATGCGCTGTTTGTGACACGTGGAATGCTGGAAGAAGTCAGATTCTATCCAGCTATTTCAGACGTTATACTTTTGTATCACAATTTTGGATAAAAGTTCTTGCACTATGCAGACATTGAATTGCTGATGTGAAGTAGTGGCAGAATCTGCATTAACTTCAGCAGAACCAGGGTTTTAACTATAAAGTACCAGCAGCTTCTTTAATTTTATATGTACATTTTTCAGCCTAGAAAAGCCAGCATTTTCCATTAAAGGGATATACTATTCCTCACTTACCTAAGACATGTTATACGAGGATGTTGCCTGTCTGTGATAGAACTGTTGGATGTTTTTTTCAACCGCGTGAACATCCTTCTAATGAGTTGTAGCGCAAAAAATTGACATGAGTAGTTTTACTGGTGGCACACTGATTACCTGGCAAAGTTGTGCTTCCTTCAGCTCAGTCACATAAACAACCACTTCTTACTCTTAAAAGAAGGTCCATAATATTTGATAAAACCATCAGGTTCCTTTTTTTTTTGAAAGCAGAAACAAAGTTCAGGCAACAGCTGGATTATATGAAGCGTGTCTTAATTTATTTGGCACTTTTTACTGCTAATCGGGGAGTACGGCAAAGGTGAACACTATTACTCGGCTGCACAGTTTCATATAAATTGCAACCATGAATATGTGATCGGTTGTCATATGGAAAAATAAACCCTGCTATTCCTGCATCACTGATGATGGAAAGATGTTTACAACCTTCATTATTTCATTTTTAAAGCTCTTTAGAAGGTTACTGAAAGTTGCTGTCTAGAGGAGATAGTTTATTCAATCATTTAAAGTGAAGGGTCTATAAAATACACTGAAAGTTGTTCCCTAAGATGTAACTATAGATGTATAACAGTGTGATATGTTATTGTATAAAAGGTTTGTGTGTAGCGTCATGTCTTACAGAGTAAACCCTGCCTGCAAGCGTGCTAGGGACAAGCAGGCCTTTAACTTTGTTTCTGTATGAAACGTTGTTCAGTAAAAATATGTCCGCATCACAGCAAATGACAGCTTGGGGGATAAATCTTATTGGCTCCGTTTAGAGATCTCTGCTGTGCTCTCCCCATGCCAGAGTTCCTCCTTAGCTCCTCTGTCGTTTGACCTACTCTTTGCCATTTCTGGTTGCGGGGGCGACACAAAATTAGTATTTCTACCTCGTAAAACTACAGCGTTTTCAGAAGAAAAGAGATCTTGCAAAATGTATCTCCCTGCTAACAGCAGGCTTTAAACCCCTGCTTGCAGGTTTTCTTTTCCCTTTTGTGAGTAATTTGTATGTTTTGGTTTGTTTCTCTATAAATACTGTCATTTTGTATAATTTTAAAATCTGGTTTGGATTTACAAGCATGTAATGTCTTTAATATCTTTCAAAGAATTTGAATTGTGTTCCGTGGTTGCTGCTGCAGAGGGACAAAATCACAACATCTCTATTCTTTGAATAGCACCATTATCGCTCTGTCTTAATGAAATGATTTCAGTATTACAACAAATGAGGTTTTGAAATTCACTCAGTATTAAAGGGAATTGGATTGTAATTAGAGCATATTTCAGAAAGAATAAAAGGATCCATGATATGTGCTTAGCTCTTCAAGCACCTAATCCTGTATTAATTGTGCTTTGGGCACATCTGCCCTCATGTGAAGGGGACTTTGACAGTGAAGATGAAAATGTTTTAATGCTTTTAAGGCCAAACAGCTCCTCCAGCAGGACGACATCGCAAGAGGAGCGTTGTCGGAGAGCACGGGGTTGCTCTCCTTTCCCTTCCCTCTCCCTCACACACAAAAAAAGCAGTTTAATGATGTAATGTTGAGTTGTTGAGGACTCACCCTAATATTACCACGTTATCTTCTTGCTGTTGGGATTGAGTCGGTATCAATCTTTTTCTGGATTTGGGCAGGGGGAGATCATAGATGTATTTAGGTGCCACCACCCGAAATTGGATAGTCGTGTGGTTTGTATGTGTCTGTTGTGCCACAGACAAGAAAACACGTGTCCATCCATTCCAGCGTGGGCTGTGACACCAGCAGAAAGTGCTTGGCTTAATGAAACAGGATAGTGCTGTGGGCTTGTCTGGAGAGGAGTGCGTACAGTGTAGTTGGATGTGATTAAGGCTTCACACATATGTCAGGATATCCAGTTCAGCTTTCAGCAGAGGGTGAGGTGGTAAAAACCAGAGAACTTGTGCTGAAATTATTGTGAAGAGGAGCTTTGCTCTGTCTGGCGAGCTCCTTCCCTGGGAAGGGTTGGTTAGACTTCACTTTTGCTGAACCTACAGACTGAAGGCAGAAGGGTTGAAGTTAAGGAACTTGAATAAGATTGTACATCCAAAATGGTTTTCTCAGCTCCACTTCAGCGTTTAACTGTTTCCACCCTGTTTGTTTTATGATCAGGTGACCTTTTGTCAACAATAATTTGCCTTTCTATGTTGAGTTGTTCAGGAAAGCAATTTCCCATTTGAAGTTACCGAGCTGCACTTGAGCCCCTCTGCTGCAGAGTTGCTTAATGGGCTTCGTGGGCATCGCGTGATGCTCCGCAGGGCGGCTGAGCTGGGGATGTGGGGGAATTTGAGCGCTCAGCTGAGCAGAAATGGGTAGAGGGCCTCGCTGGGGAGACGGGGATTTGCACCAGTACAGCTGTACTCAAGCAAGACTTGCTTTTCTCACTGTCATTTGGTGGTTCTGAATATATTATTAATCACCACCTTCCTTCTTTTGCAGCCTGTTCCAGCACTACTGCTACGCTCGAGGTGGCATGCGCCACACTTCCTACACTTGCATCTGTGGCAGGTAAGGCGAGGGTTTCTTCTCAACTATTGCAGTCCTTATGGTCATTTTCCCACTGGGTATTTGTAAAAGTGTTCCGTTTAGGCACATGTTGTGTTTGCAAGCGCCACCAGAGTGAGTTTTGAGCCATTACCCCTGGAAAAGCCACAGAAAGGTGGCTGGCGCTGTGTCTTAAAGAAATAACTCAGTTACAGATTCTGCTGCACTCAAGAGATTCCCCAGTGACTGCTGCTACTGCCAAGATCATGTTTATGCTCACATCTGTGCTGCAATTGGCTTTTTTATTAAATAGCATTATGGAGAAGGGATTTAGAGCTATTTTCTGTTGCTCAAAAATAACTCTCTTTGAAATACACCTTAAGCATCTCATATCATTCTCAGAGTTCTTTGCCTCAAAGGTTAGGGTGTGATTAAACTAATCTTTCTGGAATTGCGAAATGTTTTTTTCTCTCTTTTTCTTGCTGAACAGCCAGTGTTGAAGGTGTTGTATTTGGGAAGGTGTTATAAAAGCTCTCCCTGCATTTGAAGAAATGCATATTTTTAGTTTGCAGAATTTCGGTGCAGGATAGTGCAGGATACATGTTTAAGGACAGCTGTGCGCTTTGTGCAGAGATTAATTTTATTTAGCCAGTGGAATTAATCTAATCAATGATTTGTGACAGTTAGGTATGTATGCTGGTATTTGTCCACTTGTAGATCTGCTGCTGCTCACAAACATTTACCCTGCACTGAAGTAACATACACTTACAAAAAATAACTTTTACATTAGTGACAACAATATTTTATTACTTTAGAAGCAATAAGGACAATTAGCATCTTCGTTTCTTTCTGCTGTTTACTCAAACTTTGCTTATTTGTAAATACAATTTTCCAATTTATATGCAAAATTGCAGTAGTAGCATGAGTGTTTTTATGGCAAATTGTGCATCTAAATTGTCTGAAAAGTTTCCTGTTTTAAGCTGCATTGTGTGACTTGAGAATTAACATCCCATAGAAACGAGACTCCATCTCTGTGGTGTTGTCGCAGGCTGTGATGGTAAAATCAGGTTGTCTCTGTGTAGGGTTTTTCAAAGCCCTACAGACTTCACATTCACTTGCAGGAAATCACAACCCAGGATCTGGTTGAGAATTAGAAAGTCATAGAATCACAGAATGGTTTGTTCTGCAAGCGATCTTAAAGCCCATCCAGTTCCAACCCCCTGCTATGGGCAAGGACACTTCCCACCAGAACCAGGCTGCCCCAGAACATCAGTGGCTTGGCAAAACCTATAGAAACACCTGCTGTGTGCTTGTATAGTGGGTCCTTGGGATCCTGTGGGGATGGGCTAAACTCTCCACAGGACTGAAAAACCCAGGGCTTTCACTGGATGACACAGGGAACCCAGGAGGAAGAAAGTCCCAACAGTAGTTCAGAAGTGGGTGATGACAGGAGCTTCCTGGCTGTCCCATCCCACCATGCTGGAGGGGCTCAGCCAGGGAGCAGTGTTTGTGCTGCCTCTGCACCACTGGAGGATTTCAAACATGGAGAAGGGATGCCCTGGAAAGGCCAGGTCCTAACAATATCATGCCTCACTGTGGGAGCTGGCATTGTGTCCTACCAGTACAATTAAAAGTGCAGGCAAACATGATTTTAAAAAAAATTATAATTATATAATACAGGATACAAAGGCCTTTGTCCATTGTTTGCTGTGTTCTGACCATGAGCGATGAAGTAAGAATGAGTAATACTAATAGTTTTAAGCTAGGTCCTAATAAAATGAGTGTAACCAGGCCTATTAGATGAACTCAATTAAGATAATAAATGCAAAAATAATAGGCACTTTTTATTACTATGAAAATGTCATGCATTGTAAAAATTACATTTAACTACACTTGTAGTTAAAAATAGCTTTTGCAATTAGGATATTTGAATAGTAATGTTTTATTCCATTCATGCTGAGTTTTGGTGTTTTCCTGACACTTAAAACTGTGATATTTTGACAGGATCTTTCCTTTCTTCAGTACATGCCTAATAATAATTTCTAGAGAAGAGAATCATGCTTTTAAATGAAAAGCAAGTTTGTTATTCAGATTTTAGAAAAGATGCTCACTAAGCTGGCAATCAAGAGGAATAAGAGGAATCAATACTGTATTTCAGTACAGGAATAAATCACTTGGCACACAGTGAGTGTGTGTGTTTGTGGCTGTTCTGTCCAGCATTGCACTCCTCAGGAGATGATAAATGAATATTTGGTGGGACCAAATATGCCTTATGTGTTCATTTGAGTGCATTCGCTCTCCAATCAGTT
The DNA here is from genome assembly GCF_032191515.1 of Phaenicophaeus curvirostris. Classification (NCBI taxonomy): domain Eukaryota; kingdom Metazoa; phylum Chordata; class Aves; order Cuculiformes; family Cuculidae; genus Phaenicophaeus; species Phaenicophaeus curvirostris. The sequence continues at coordinate 19,289,964 of NC_091405.1, forward strand.
GAGAATAATAACACAGCTATATTAGGATTACGGGTCGTCACGTAGCGAGGTTAGGCCTGTAGGTAGTGATACTTTCAAGCACTGTCAGCGTGTAAGTGGTTTGAAGTGCAAACAGGCGTCAGGTAAGTGCGATTGAATGGGAACGGTAGTATTTGATAAATGTACTTGGCTATATTTAGCACTAATCTACAAAGCATTGGCTTCTGAGGGGTGTTCAAATGCAAGTGAATTATTCATTGCGATATCTTGGTGTAGCAAGTAGCCGCTTTTACGACGGGGGAAAATGGAGGTTAAGTTATGTGCACAGTGCATCCGGTGACCCTGTGCTGGATGGCATCCACTGGTAACCAGGCGCGGAGTTTCCAGCTGGAGTTGGGTGGAGGTGTAGGCGTCGGTGTCTCTGCAACCACCACAGAAGCCACGGTCAGCTGCTACTTGATACTGTGGTGTAAGATCACAGAATGGTTTGGGTCAGAAGGGACCAAGATCATCTAATTCCATCCCCCATGCCATGGGCAGAGACACCTCCCACCGGACCAGATCTTCTTGACAGGAGCCTCCAAGCAGATGGCAACTCTCAGCAGATGATACTAGAGATTTCATTATTTAAATCACAATGGAAATATTTGCTGGTTTAGCTAATGGTCAGTGGGTTTTCTTTACATGTTCTTGATGCAGAGCTAATAGCTGCATAGATTGTAAATTTTGATGCTTGGTTTAGCCCAGTTCTTAAAATACTGCTGACATTCCTCCTCTTTCTTCTAAACATTTGTTTTCAGGGTGTTTTCTGATCTAAACTGTATTTTAGGGCATCTTTCCTTTCATAGTAATCTGAATCTCTTCCTACTGTTCGCACTCTCAGTGGTGTTAATTTGCAGCTTTTCTGCCTCTTTGTGCAAGTCTTTCTGTAACAAACACTGGCACTAGTTAGAGGCAAACTATTAAAGGAATAAAAATTGGTGCAGAGCAATCTCTTGGAGAATTTTTCAGGTTGGCTGCCTGAAGGCATGGATCACTTCCATGGCCTACTCCACACTCACTCTAACAGATCTGTGTCTTTCCTGAATTTATCTTGGGACGATGGGAAAGACACTTCCTAAGAAGAGGATTGGACTTGCACCTCTGACAGGCACAGACTGGAGGTGTCTCCACATCAGTGTTTCAGTTTGCCCAGCAGTACATGGCTGGAGCGACATCTCCCCCTGGTCCCCAGCTGTGAGGCTTTGCTCAGAGCCAAGGATCACTCCAGGAGTGCAAGTACTGGATTTCTTTTGGGTGAAAAACAGCTGAGAGAGCTTTTAGGAGCAGGTCTGCTGCACCTTGATTGCTGATGGATGTTCAGCCCAGGGAGCTGCTCAGACCTGGTCCCAGGTGAGCAGACCTCCTCACCCCAACCACTCCAGACCAACAAAAAACCTGAAATGCATACGATGTGTATATCTGGTCCTCAGCACCAACTGCTCTCTGTAGTACGATCCCATTTACGTGACAGAGCCAAGATGTGCGTGGCAGATAAGGAGTCTCAAATGCCAGGGAAGACTGTGTGCTGCTCGCTGCTTCACCACCGGAGCTGAAAACCAGATTTTCCACGCATCTCCTGTAACAGTTGGTGCCAAACCTTACAGAAATATTTTGTAAACGAAAACTTTAACATTAAAAATGTGCAAAAGTAGTTCCCCGTCCTTGTATTTGCAATGTCTATTGTTGAAGGCATTTGTGCAGGGCTTGTATTTGAGTGTATGGCTTGTTTACGCAGCCGGTGTGTTCTGTGACAGCTAGGGTGGCAGCGTATGATGATAAGTAAAGGAGCCATCTGCAATCTATTAGCGTGGAGTCATGCCCCCAAGCTTCATGCTAATTTCTTAAAAGTTGATCATAAATATATTCATGTGCTGTTTGCTTCTCCTGCCTTATCCACATTTTTATAGGGAGATAAGGAATAGCATCTGCCACTAAAATCCTGGCAAACTGCTTTGGAGTGCGTGTTTATGCAGGCCAGGTGTTGGGGTTTTGTGTTTTGCCTTGAACACCAAGCATGTGGGTTCACAAACAGCATCATGTGTGGCACCAAGGTCATTCCAGCTGCTGCTGAGTGCTGCCTCCGCGGAACCACAGCCCCCCACCTGGGAAAGAGTTCTCCAGTCAGGAAACGATGCTGCTTGCCCTCGTCATGCTGATGGTCCAGCACAGAGGTAGGAGCAGTCTCCGCTGCTGTTACCTGCACGGGAAAGGTGGCGGTGGAGGCTGGAAACACGATTCCTGCTGTACGAGGTGCCTGGCACAGAGGGCCCTTTTCTTTTTTGCATTCCATTGCCCCGTTATAGATTTTGTTTTCAGACTAAGCAAACTAAGTTTGAAAGTATCCTTGCGTGGAAAACTGGAATTGTGGCCAGAAGTAACTGTTCCACTAGTGTTCAGGAGCCAGGACATCTCAGATAGAAGCTCACATCTGTCTTCATCTTGTGTGCAGGCTTTATGGAACCAGTTCTAGTTATATTCACAATTACATAGGTTCCCAGTCTAGGCAGTAAAAAGCAGCCAGGGAGTAGCCGGTTGTAAAACTCTGCTTAAGCCATTGGGCCAGCATCACAAAACAAATTTGTTGCAGCCTTAATTCTGATTTAAGAACTTTATTTTTTCTCTTTGGAGTGTGTATAATTTTAAGAAAAGTGCTTTGTATTGGAAACAATTTTCATGATTCTGAAATATTGTCCTTCACTCTCTTATTACATAGTGATTCCTAAATACTAAGAAGTACTTAACAATCAAAACTTGTTGCTTTCAAAATGTTAACGTGATCCAGCCCTTTAGAGAGCCTTCAGAAACCTAATGTGGCATCTACTTTCTACCCATAATCATTGCTCATGGAGTTATTACGTTTGGATGACCAATGAACTGTTAAACACCTAATGGATCACACATACTTAATGTGTTTTGAAGGTGATGTCTTTTTGGGTACAGTGCAGGTGTGCTGTTTGTGTAATTGCGTATATCAGAAGACTAATACGGGAGGTGTTCAGATGGCACGTTTACTCCAGATACAACGAAACCTTCATTGAAATTGAGCCGTAGATTCCTTTCACCTAAGATATGAAGCTGTTCCATCAGTAGACAAGAGAGCATGTCAAGGCCAAATATGGGTCACCACGTGGATTGTGGAGCTTTGGAAGTGCAGACCACGGGTCCATCTTTCTCTGGAGATTTTTTTTTCCTGTGAATCAGCAGTTTAGTCTGAAAGGTTTCCAGAAATAGGAATCTTTTCTTTGTAACATGATTTTTAATAAGACTAGAGTGACAGTCCTTGTGCCTGTTGTTGCTGCTGGTGTGGTCGCTGTGAATGCTCCCGAGCAGCGTGCGCTGTCTCTGCTCCAGCAGGGATCACGCATAGCCGTGCCAGAGGTGGACAGCTGAAATTTTCCAGTCCCAGTGACTTACAGAGCATTTCAAACATGTCAGATTTTACTGCAGTCAAAGTTAGGTTTTGATGCCTTAGAATATTTAACCTCAGATAGGGGAACATATCACTTAGTAATTAAAAGAATTCCAGAAGGTAATAAATAGGTATACGCTGAAAAATTACTCTTGCATAATTGCTTCCTTAACACTGTTATAGATGAGGGAAATATTTATATGAGCTGTGCCAAGTTCTTTCTGCAGAAAGGTCATCTCTTACAGCTGGAAGAGGAAAATGCCCATTCCATACCCATTTCTGCTGAGCAAGCTGCAGGGTTTGCTCCTGCAGTCCACACCAGGGCAGGGCCTGTGGCAGTTCTCATGGACTGCAAAATTTTAGACTTGGTGTAGGAATGCCCTGATGTTTATAATGTTTGATGGTTTTGATGTTCTTTCTCATATTGTGTGTTAATGCTGCTTCTTCCATTAATTTTGTGTATTTCCTTTTCTCCTGTCAGTGGGGAAAACTCGTCTGTTCTGCACTACGGCCACGCTGGAGCCCCAAATGATAAGACTATTGAAGACGGAGACTTGTGGTAAGTAAAGGATTAGGGTTCGTTTGATATTTGTGTTACGCTACTGCTGTTTCCATACATGCATTGTATGTACTCTTGGACTTAATTAGTAAAATGATGGCTGCATAATAATTGAAGTCTAAGTCTTTTTAGACTAGCATCTGATCTTGTGTGCCAAACTAGTCTGGTTTCTCCCAAAGGTCCTGCGTACCTTGAAAGGGAAAAGAGGTTTTTTTCAAACACTTCTGTGCCAAAGGCCCTTACAGTTCAGGTTAAGAAGTGGCTGTATTCTGTGTACAAGGGCAGCAAAAATTGGCACCTGGATTTGGTCTTGAACCTCAGATCCAAACCTCAGCTGTGATGGCAGGGTGGAGAGTTGAGAACGTGTCAACTGCTTTTAAAGAATTGCTTCAAGTTGCAATATGGGTGAGATCTTCCAATGCTTACGTGCAGCCAGACACCCAGCCTGAAAGTAGTAGACTTTTGAATGTGTGAGGGGTTCAAACTCATCTCGGTTCAGGTTAGGGCAGGGCGCTTCTGGTTCTGTATTGTACATTCAGTATTTCTGAAAAGATTTTGCTTACAGTTTAGCATTGCTTGATACAGTTGTAAACACCATAAATTACATGTCTACATGCTTTATAATATCGCTGCAGGTAAAAGCAGGGGGAATGAAAGCACCAAATATGTTGTTAGAAATGGAAAGACGAACCTAGTAGTGTGGTGTGTAGCATATCAGAATACAGCTTTTGTTCTTCGCCTCCTAAGACTCTGGTCAAAAAGCCAGCATTTAACAAAGTAAAGAACTCATTCTGGAGGAGTTAATCACTGACATTCCATGGAGGATGTTTATTGAATCCTTCTGTAGGACATGCAAAAAGGGCGCAGGTATGTATTTTCACAGTTGAATGCGAAGATGGGGAGGAAAGTGAATTAGTATTATCATAGTTAAGCTGAAAAGCCGTTACGGAAAACAAATTCAATTTCGGAAGTAACAAAATATGCCTTGTTGTCTAATGATCTGGCCACATCTGCAGGTGCTGCAGGGTGAACTTACTGAATTAGAGCAGGTCTAGAGGAGGCCACGGAGATGATGAGAGGGCTGGAGCACCTCTGCTGTGAGGACAGGCTGAGAGAGTTGGGGTTGTTCAGTCTGGAGGAGAGAAGGCTGCGGGGAGACCTGAGAGAAGGCTGCGGGGAGACCTTAGAGCAGCTTCCAGCACTGAAAGGGGCTCCAGGAAAGCTGGGGAGGGGCTCTTGATCAGGGAGTGCAGGTATAGGATGAGGGGCAAAGGTTTTCAGTTGAAAGGGGACATTTAGATTAGGTCTTAGGGAGAAATGTTTTGCTGTGAGGGTGCTAAGGCCCTGGCCCAGGTTGCCCAGAGCAGTGGTGGCTGCCCCATCCCTGGAGGGGTTCAAAGCCAGGTTGGATGGAGCTTGGAGCCCCTGATCCAGTGGGAGGTGTCTAAATAGCTTTGACTTATTATCTTGTTGTCTTTGTCTAGATCATAGGCCATGATGGATTTTTAATCAGGCGGGACACACCAACACGACACTGTATTGGCTTTGGCAAAAAAAAGGAATTTCATTTATGTAAAAGACACTCATTCTTCACACTTAAAAATAGTGATTTGGAAAAAATCTTGAGCTAGGGTCCTTCAGCAGCACAAATCGTGGCACGGCACTGTCTGGGGCGTTACTGTCTGCTTTTACAGATTTCTAAACCAGGTGTGGATGAATACAGAACGGGATAGGAAAATGACAGGATGCTGATTTGTATCTCTGTTAGACTTTGTGTATCTGGCTCTCAATTAAGCTTTTTAATAGCTACTGGGAGCCCTCTGTTGGATGATTTTAGGAAGTCCTGAACATAAGGGAAAAATGGCTTTACTTTTGGTTTGAGTGTTTTAAGGGTTATTTCTGCTTTTGCCAGTAGTTTAGTATAAATCTAATTTAACGATTCCTATACTTGCGTGTAATAGAATTGGAAGATTGGGTACTTGGTATGATTTTTATTAAATTATTTAATAGAATTTCTTGTCTTTTCTTAACATAATTTAGAGGTTATGAATAACATCCATGGGTTTTGCAGCACTGTGCTGTTCAGGTTTTTTATGTACGAAGCAGTGCAGTGCAATGGGTGTCAGTAAATAAGTCAACAAAGCACCTGAATATTAGAGAAAACACATTTGGAAGATTAATGCTTTGTTTGTTTGAAACGCTCAAGTGCTTGCATTGTTTGCTTTTTTAAAAATGTAAGTTCTGAGGATTTGGTACAGCTTCTGTACTGAACGATCTCAGTGCAAGAAAAGGGCTGTAAATAGAATTCCTGACCCCTGTTAGCATGGGCTGTCTTGCTAAGCAGGGCTGTCATTTTCAGCCTGCTAAATATTAAGAACAACATAGCTAATTTACACAAAGCGTTATGATTGACATAAAAGAAATCAATATTTTAGGGAAGTTTAGGTATTAAGTAGATGTGTGCTTTTAACTGATATTGATATTAAAGGTAAATATTGCAGTAACAGCAAGACTGCTTTATGTGAATAATTCCTGTACTGTAACACCCATGTGGTGAACGTGTAAATATTGTGATTGATGTGGTCTAAACCAAACAGTATTCCTAAGCAAGAGGCTGTTGTCTCCATGGTCAAAAAGGTCACTCAGGTGAGTGGGTAGGCTGACCACCCTTAGGAATTGCAATTCTAGGCACTTGACCCTTTCACTCGGTGTTACCTCTAAGTTAAATCTTCTACCAGGAACGCTGCAAATCACAGCCTGCAGTGATGATGTACAGCCAGGCTGCTGAACAAATACTGATTTTTCTTCTGTCACCTTAAGCCCGTGACAGCTTGGATTGAAACTGAACCCTAGGCTGAGGTTTACTGCATCATCCCCAGGAATTGCATTACTCATCATGTGCCAAGACACCTGCTGGTTCTGCAGTGCCGCTGTAACTGCGTTTTGTGTTATGAAAAGGGGAGTCCTAAGGGAAAGGGCTTGTAGTTTGCAGTCTTCTGCCCCGTAACATGAGAACCTCCATCAAGGCCAGAGCCACAACATAACCAAGCCAGATTTTGCAGGGGTTTTTGAGCCACCTTCCCCAGCCTCCCAGGCCAGTTTGGATAACCAAAGCTCTTAGTTTGGTGGGGAGTAGAATGAAATTAAAGTTTGCTACTCCAGAAGAAAACTATCCAAATAAGTTCAAGGAGCAGTGATCCAACTTCCTGCTATGCATAAACTCAGAGCAAATCAGCACCCGAGGCTCTTGTCCACAGAACAGCTTCCCCTGCATTACTTGTTCACCTGGGCATGTGTCTCATGATCCTTGCGATCTCTTCTTTTGCAGCTATTTTGCTTTTGTTCGCACTGGGGAAAGAGACTGGTTCAGTGGTTAGAGGGCCCTTGTGGGAGACAGAAACCTCTGGTTTCAGCTCTCCTCAGATTGATCTCTGACTTGGGCTGGAAGCTACAACTTGACCCTGGGAAATAGCATCCATGAAAAGTTCAGTCGAGGCTGATGTGTTTCTGTGATACGAGTTGGTCTCAACAAACTGACATCTGCCTTCTACTATGAAAGCATCTGCTTTCTTAAAAGTTAGGGAAACAAATCCCCTTGGGTCCTCCTTCCCATCTTCTGCCCTTGCCCTACCAGGGCTGTCAGGGAAGGAGAAAACTGCCCATCAAAATAGAGAAGGTGCAGCAGCAGATGCCTGTGGCACGGCAAACGTCTTTTCTTACCTTTGTGGGTTTGTTGTAGGAACCATTGGAGGTGCTGAACCCAAAGTGTGTGCTTTACATTTTGATTTTGAGAAGGTATTCAGGAAAATGAGTTTGTTGCATTCGATTTGCTGCCTAGCGGTTCACACAGGCTGCTTTTGTGGATTCCCAGCATCGCTGTGCACCGGAGGCACGTTGGGAGTTGATTGTTTTATTGCAGTGGATCAGCAGGGCTCCTGCTATGTTTGACAAGTAGAAAATGCTTCTATGATCTTAAAATAAAGACTGATTCTTCATGATGAGGCTCACACTTAAATAATAGGAATGCGAGGTAGTAAACCTGACCCTGGATGTCACTGAAATAGAGATGATTATTATCTGAGAGAGGGTTTTGCAGGCATCACAAGTTACAGGTCTCGGTCTTTCTAAGGCATCTGACAAATGTGTCTCAGTGAAAGTTCAGCGCTTGCTGAGCACCGTTTATTGGCAGGGTCACTGACCCCCAAGCACTCAATGACATTTTTGGGAGTTAGTTGATCCATTCTGGCTTTGCAAAATACTGAAAGCCACCGTCTATTCTGCTGAAGTGCTCAGCACTTTTAACATCTTGAAATATCCTCCAAAGTCACGATGTTAGCAAAGCCATGCTGGATGCATAGCACGGTCTCCTTTGCTCACACACGGGAAGGTCCTGGCCAGTGGCTGGGCTCTCTCTGCATCCCAAGGAAGTTGGTGCATCCGCCTGCGGGTCCAGGGCAACTAACGGGGGATGCTGGTCCTCCCTGGAGCGATGGCCAGGGTGCAATTTCTGAAGAGGGATTGGGTGAAAGCATAAATAAGGGGAGAGCTGCAACAACTGCTTGTGAAGTGCAGCAATGCTCAGAGAGAGGGGCCGTTGACCTTGTATTCACAGTGGGCCTATCTATTATTTATAAAATAAAACTAACTTCAGAAGTCTGCATGGAAGCAGGCTGGATCATCAGATGATGTCTTTCATTTTCACACCCTCAGATTTAAATGAAAGCATTGAGAAGAGTGCAGTATCCTTGGAGAAGGAGGATATTCCCTGCTGCAGCAGCTCACAGCTACCTGCTGGGGCTGGCAGTAAACCAAGTTGTACCTGAAAATGCTTTTATTGCTTTCAGGTACCAGAATTTAAGCGGCAGGGAAGTTTGTTAATGGTGCAAAGTCAAACCTGTCCGATCATAAAAGTGCAGTCTTAGTAACTCCAGATTACATATCTTGGCTATGTTAACAGGTGTTGTTGTTTGCTGAGTTTAATATTAGAGTTAGGGACTTGAGAAGCAGTCTAGTATTCCAAAAAGACTTTATCAGAATGATTTAACTCTGAGGAGTATTTTTGTTTCTATGTCTTTCTTAATCCTCATTTAAATTTAAGGCATCAGAATAATATTGACAGCAGGGGGCACTAAAATCAGTGCTGGCTTGAAGGAGATGATGCTTGGCTTGTGTTTCAGTTCTGGTAACGTGCTGCACTTGCAAAGACACAGCAGCCTTCCAGGAGCTGCCTTTATGTGCTGACATGCGTTCTGCTCAAGTTGTGTAAGCTTGGGTTTGCTTCCTTCTGTCTGGCACTTGTATATACCTTTAAATTCTCTATTATTATAACTTCTGGTGCTGTCCAGAGATCCTGTTCAACTTTTACTGCTGTTCCTTTTGTCGTTTTGGAAGCTTTGTACATCATAGGGAGTTTTTCTTGACTGCAAGTATGGGTCATTGCGGAAGGTTCTGGGTGAGAGAGAGGGAAGATGCTCAGTGCTTGGGGATTTTTATTTATTAATTACTCAACAGAGAGGAAGGGCAGTTTTCAGGCTTCTTGGAGTTGTTGGTCACTCTGAGGTGTGTGAATAATACTGCAAAAGAAAGTTACTTATTGCAAGGACTGGTCAGATTCAGTAGTTCATGGTTATTCATGAAAGTCAAGCCTCTTGTTAGGTAAACTAGAAGTTACTTTGCTAATTTTACTTCTCTGATCTGAAATAATAATATATGGTTTTCTCCAATCAAAATATTTGCCATTGTCCTGGCTGTGTATACTCTGTGCGTTTATCTCTTCTATGTACACTCAATATGCGTGTGCAGTGCACATATTGCATTGACACTGTATCAGCATATTTATCTTAATATTATATGGTATTTTTTGTAGAAAGTGCAGTATTCTCTCTTGTGCAGGAATGAGTAAGTGTGTAATATAAAAAGACTTTTTATGAGTACTGAGCAGCTATCATTTATTTTGGGGAAGTGCTGAGAAGACTTTCAAGATGCCAGCTAAAAGACTTAGGTGAGCTTGAAAAAAGTTCACTGCAAAAGATGATTGCAGTGTGCTGTGACTCTTTTCCAAACTCTGTTTTGGAATTTACACTGTTCTATCAAGTTCTGCGACGCTATTGCCAACCTATAAGCCAAAATTCATTTGTCCAGGTGGGGGCAATGTTGCATTAAAAAGCAGGAACTGACCAAGCTTTTTGCATCAGATAATAGAAATCCTCCCTTTTCCACCCCAAGTACTTCATTGCCTGCTATTAAAACAATTTATCCTACGGAACAAAATATTGTGTTTATTACTTCTTGAAAGTACTGCTTTTAAGATCCCAGGATATTAATGTGTCAGATGTAAATGCTCGACTATTTTGTGTGGGTGAGACCAGTATTTTTGTTTGGCCTTGTGCATTTTTCATGCATTTTGAAGTTTGGTGCTGTAATAATATGCAAAAATGATGGTTAGCTTTAACCTTCCAGTCTACAGTTTTGAAACAACTTATTGTTAGTTATGGTTTTGTTTCTAATAATAATCCAAAGTACATTGCTACTACTTACTGGCTGATTGCAAAATCAACTGGCTATCCATTTCTTAAATAATTCCTTTGGCTCAATTCCTTTGGTTTGATTAATATTTACTATTTTCATCAAGTGTAGGTATTTTACTTTTTCTTATACCTATAATTTTATGCTAATCTTGAAAAATTGAATTTGATTAAAAAGAGAAAAATATATTTGCTAGAATTAACAATAATTTTGCTCTAATTGAAGATGCATTCTGTTAGTAGTGATTAATTCAGGCTATGAGGTTGCCTGCTGCCAGAAATTTATAACCCTTTTAACCCAAGCAGGGGTTGCTAAGTATTAATAACATGTTTGCTGTAACAAATTTTAGCTTTTCTTTAAGTGCTGTGTTATGGTCTGCCTCTTAATTTTATGCTTTTTATAGTGTATGTGAAATGTCTTCTTAATTGTCACCTGTAGATGAGTTTTATCTGCTGTAGTCCAAAAAAAAACGAGAGCTTGAAGTTGCTTAGGCTGCTGTTGGACTGATTTGGGTGTTTGTCTCTTCGAGGAAAACAAGCAGAGTAAAACCTTGGGGTTTTTAATAGCAGCTGATTTACCATTGGTCATTTATAAATGCCATTTATTGCAATCCAGTTTTTATGGTGGTCTTTGTTAGTACAGGCACACGAGAAGTATAGAAGTACTTTTGATGGATGTTGCTTACCTTGGATGGATTTCAGTAGCAAAATCTTTCTCCTTGCCCTTGCTGTGGGGAACTCAATTGCAAAGGCCAAAACACAGTTTTGGAGGGAGTCTGCCTGGCTTTTAAAACACTCAGAAGGGAGGGACAGTCAGTCTCCAGCGCACCCTCTGTGTATCCCCCCCAGCCAGATGTTCAAGGTAGTGTTGTGGATTCTCTTGTGTCTCTTCCGAGAACCGCTTGTTCCCCATGGTGGAGGCAGGATCTTACAAAGCCAGGGCCTCAGGAGGAGTCCTTGGAGTGTTGTTGTGCTCCACGTCTGGGCTGAGCCCATTCAGGACAAGAACATTTCTGGTTTCAATTGTACTTTGCCATACATACTTTTGACTTGAGGTGCTGCCATGACGAGTAGGTATTTCTTCTGAATAGGAACTAAATGTTCTTACTGGCAAAATAGCATGCTTGGCTAGGCAATGGGCAGCCTCCTTTTCTGAAATACTAGCTGCTGCCTTCGTTACTGTGCACTTGGCTTGAATGCTTGGACCAGTCTATGGAAAGGCTAACAACTGTCTTGTCTGTCTAAATAACGAAACAAACCTGCACCATCGGACACTGGCCCCGTTTTCACGATGGAAAAACTTGGAAGTGTTTACTGACATGGACGTGTGTGTGTGAGTGCACACATACACACATAAGAAAATTTGACAGTATTTACAGTAAAAAATCAATCAGGAAGGTCTGACACTTCACCTACTCCTGTGATCCCTGGTGGTTGTTTGTCCAGGCTGGGGAACACAGGTCAGTGTACAAAACAACTGCTGAAAGCAAAGGCTCTTAAGTCCAAATGCTAGCAGCTAAGAACATTGGCCCACCTTCAGGAGATACCTTCCACTTCTCAGTACTCATCCAGAAATGGTTTAATAAACTGCAAGATTTTAGTACCTTGAAAACACAGCTGTGTTCTTGTTGCCTGGTGCTGGCATCTCCTGTTCCAGGGAGAAGCTAATGAGGATCACTCTTCTCAGTTTGATTGGGAAGTACCCTGCTCCCTGTACAGGTTTCTCCTTGCACCCTCCCTTCTCTTCCCTGCTGCTCTGATATCCTTGCTCTCGGTTTGAGCAAGTCAGCTGGAGCCATGACTGCCCCGATACCTTCTTTCCGACGGGGAGGCTCCGAACTGCTAGGAACTGGCCAGAACTTGGGGTTTGCCACCATCTCTGTTAGGCTGACTTTTCAGCAGAGAATTGTTTGTGCTAAAGAGAGTGCTGTTGCTTATTAAATATGCCAATTAAAAAGAGCGCAAGCTCGCTCTATACCATATCGGATTGAAGCTGGTTGCAGCAGGGCACCTCTTAAAAAAAGGACAACCTCCTTCCATGCATGGTAGATCTTTACACTGTGTTGTTGGGATTTGTGGTGTTATCTTATGCAGTGTTGCTTTTTAAATTGATAACTCTTGGCTAGTCAGAATGCAAGAGGATGAAAAAGTGCGTGTCACTTAACTCTCCATTTTTTTACTTGTCATATCATTTACTATAATTCATTCTTGTGGTCTGCTGTTAAACCGCCCTGTTTCCAAACCACTTGGCGTGTTTCCAGGGATGTATCTCATAGAAATGCTCATACCTAGTCCCCTTAAGCTTGAAATTGCCTTAGAGGTGTTTAAGCAAACAAATGGTCAGGTTTTGTTGGTGCATGAGTACAGTGAGATTTCATTGCTGCGTGAAGTGCTCTGTTGTCTCTGAACTCGGAGCAGAGAATGGCAAGATCACACAGAATAAAATCTCCAGCTGGAGATGACTTGTTCTTGCTGCAATATGAGGAGGAAAAGGTTGTGGGTACCTTTATTGCTGTTGTCCTAGGACTGGGCTGGCAGCAGTTCATCTGTGTGGTTACTCATAGTTATGTTGGTTAATAATGGCTCAAAACTCTAAAACCTCAGTAAACGTCGCTGAGTAAAGTGCATCACTGTCCATACCTTTAACCTGAGGTACGAGGAGGGCACGGTGAGATATGGCAATAGCAGTTTTCTAATTGCTGGTCTTGCAAACCCACTCGGGGAAAGGGAAGGTTTTATCCTGAGAAGCTGGGGAGGATGTGGGCTGTGACACTGAGTACAACCCCGTGCCAGAGTGCGTGGCAGCAGGAGGAAATCCAGCAGGGTGTCGCCATGGTCCTCGCTCTGTGATGTTAACAACTGCAGAAGAATACTTTGATTTTGTAGCTTTTGTGAGGAGATGCAGTTCCGAGTGTACAGATCTGTGGAGCAGGAAGGTCACAGCTTAATGTGTTGGCTCATGGGAGCAGCTCTAGGCTTCTCAAGAAATGCCTGTGAGAGCTTGTCTTCGGGTTGGGTTGGTGGTTGGACCATAAAGATCCATACTCATGGCTCCAATATCCCAAATAAAGCATTGCTTCCTATTGTGATATTGACCATAATTTGCCTCATTACCTGACAGTTTCAGATTATTTGTCAATAAAAGTGTCAGTGAGCCTATAAAAGTAAAACGCATGCTTAGAGGAAGATGAGGCTTTATTTTTGAAAAGATGGTATGCAGTGACTTTATGAAGGAAAGAACCACGGTGGTTTACAGTGCGCAGCTTTCAAACCTGCACTGTTGGACAGGGTGTTCTGTGATGCTTCACAGTCAGAGGTTAAGAAAGCTAAAATCGATATCAAAATGTCTATTACTTTTATGGCTCGAAAGCCAAAAATGTAACTATAGATTTGCGTTTTGTGGTGCCATTATTCTGTGAAAGTAACACAGCCACAGCTTATTCGTCTGTGTGGTTTCAGAGGGACAGGAGGGGAGAAGAGCTTTTGCTCATCGTGTCGTGTTTCAGTTGCAGCACAGACTTACAAACCTGTAGTCACTTTAAATCAACAGGACTTGAAAATACCTTCTCCAGATTCCCGTCCTGGGTTCCTGCACAGGGTGCAGAGCCCTGTCGCTGTCAGAGGTGTTGGGAAGGGCTGAGAAGCTCCTTTAAGGAGAGGCAGGTCCGGGCAATCCTTTCTGCAAGGCTGTGGCGTGGGACATGTGTTGCTGCTTTTTTTCAGATTGATACCAGTTTGTGTACAAAATGATTTTCAGCTGTAGTGTCAGCCCATTTCCAGGTGGAAGGAACGAAATGCTCTCAGGCATTTTTGAAGGTGACTTCTAAAAGATATGCAGAAGCCCACTTTTTCTTTGGTGCTGTTGGCTAACCTATTAAAGATAGGTCAGCAAATCCTTCTGTCAGTAGAGCAACTGACAGGTTATCTGATTTGTCTCATACTTTACATTGTTCAGTTTTAGTTAATAGCATTTACAGTATTTTGCAATGTGTTTGGGAGGAAGGATTCTGTATATACACAGAGCTGAAGCCTCCCTTTAGGGAGCTGTGCCCATGCTTCCAAGAAAGTGTTTGGAATATTTTTGATATGCATCTTGTGGTAAAGCTTCCTATTCGCTCTAGAAAACAAATCAAAACAGTAACATGGAATTTTTAGAGAACACGTAGGTCCTCCTACTGTTAAATCTGCTTTATGCACCGTGCACTTTTTACTCTGAAATGAAGCCAGGGAGGTTTTCCTTGCTTTTGTGCCCAATAAAGTGATGCAAAACAAGATTAGCTTCTCTCTCGGAAGGTTTGAAGGAGATTGAGCTGTGCAATGAAAGACTTCATCAGCTTCAGGCTGCATCAGTGAGCACTTTGACACAGAGCTGCGTGCAAGTCTCTGCTCAGCAGCTCTCCTGCTCTGGCCTCCTTCCCATTGGAGACACCCCGGAAACCCGACAACCTCAGGCACATCATCTCTGGATTCATGGAAATCAGCAATTAGCAGTTGCATCCTTGCTGAAAACGGGGTGGGAAAGGGTTGTTCTGGAATGAAATTTTTCTTCATTCAATAGAAAACTGAATTCGCAATTAAGTTTTGTAATAGACAACAGATACAGTCTGCTAAATGTGCAGCGCTTACATTTGCCTTTCGGATAAATAAATGGAGTTTGGAGGTACTTTGTTATATTATTCCATATGTTAGTCTACTTTGAACAGTTCTTAAAAGGTATGCCATCAATCGAGATGCCTGTAATTCCTGTTTTCATTTGTGTGTTTAATTTGTTTAGATTGTTGCTGCATTTGATAACAGTCCAGCTGATGTGAACCAGTTGTTTCTGTACACGACCCTTGCAAGTCTATGTTATCAGGCAGACAATCTGTACATACACTTGAAAATGTGCTAAAATAAATCAGTAATATTTCTACCTTGTAATTTCAGGGTAAAAATAATGTGTTTTTTCTAAGTAACCTGCTTTTAGACACTTACCCTGGTTAGTCAACAGGAGAGGATAGTAGCTCACATGCATTCTATTGGGCTGAAATGTGCTTCACCACTTATTTTGCCTGGCAAGCAAAGATGTGAAACTGGGATCTTCTCAAGCTCCCATTATTTCCTCAGGATAACTACAATATTTGGGTTATTTCCATGTCTTGGGCAACATTTTAACTAATGGATGTGTTCCCAACTGAAGTTAAGTGGAAGAGAGTTCCCAGTAAGAGCCAAAATCTCTCCCAAACGTACGGTTTGGGTTGGATGCTTTTTCAGTGGAGCGTACAGGCTGGATGGTGGGGAGTTGCTCGGAGGTGGAATTTGAAAGATCATCTTCCCTCATGTCTCCTCTTGTTTGGAAGCCAAGAAACCTGAACAAATGATGCTTCCTAGCTCGTGAGCCTAGTTTTGCTGTACCATCCGCTTGGTGATGGGTTTTTTCCATTACTTAGTGCTCCAGTAATTCAGAAAACTATTTAACAACCACCAAGTGATGAATGGGTTTGAGAAAGTGCTGATAAGTGTAAGGTTAAAGAAACAGCTAAAATTTTGCCTGCGGTAAGTTCAGAATAACTTTTCTCTGGGTGAAATATGGGAAGCGTAGCAACCTTAAGTAGACATGGACAGGGAGTTTGGAAGCTGTTGGTCACAGCTTCACTGTCACCATGCTGAACAGGCACTTGTGAAGGGAGCAGAGGGAGGCCACAAGACTGCTGCAAATCCCACAAGGCTCCAGCAGCCTTCATTTGTGATTTTGAAAGGATTCAGCATGGGATAGATTGAAAGATTTATAACTAATGTGAAATGTGTATCTTGTTGGCACATTAGAGCATGTAGCAGCCTTTTACATGACTCTTGGTGGCTGCAAGTAGTTTTCTGTATCCTTAAATTTTCTGTGTGTAGCAGTAGCTATTTTTAGAAGCGAGTCTAACCATAAAATCAAAGCTTAGAGAGTGTCGACGGAGTTTCTGATTCTGAGGTTTGGCTGAGCTGGTTTACAGTTGCTGTGTTGGTGTCAGATCATGTATTTTGTACTCTGTGGGTCTGACATTTGCTATCTACTTTTTGTCTTTTTGTTCAATTAGCAACTTTCTGGTTTAACACACCATATTTCATATTTAAGTGAATGTATATAGTGTTTGTATTAGCTTTGCTTGCACATCTGTAACTTTTCCATTCTCTCCACCATTCTCCTAAGGCGTTTGCTCCTGTAACTTTAAGCCTTGTGCAGCTCTGCTGCTGTCAACCCTCAGCTTCCTTCCTGAAGTTCCAGTCCTGCAAGTCTCTCTGCAGGTGAACCCTGCCCAGTTTGGGGAGGCTGGCGATGACTTCAGCAGGGCTTGCGCTCAGTGCAAAGATTTGTTCATGGAGGAAAATGTAGGGTGGATTTTAAAATTTCTTGGAGTGAATCTTCATCTGTGTGTGTTTGTCTGTGTGTGCCGTGCAGCAAGAATCCCAGCCCTGCTGAAATCATAGAATCACAGAATGGTTTGGGTTGGAAGGGACCTCGAAGCCCATCCAGTTCCAGCCCCTGCCATGGGCAGGGACACCTTCCACCAGACCAGGTGCTCAAGGCCCATCCAACCTGGCCTTGAACTTTATCATAATTGCCTTCATTTACTTACTGTCCATTGCTTTCAGGGGCAGTTAGGTTGGAAATGGTGAACATTTACAGCTGAGTATGGTAGCACTTTTTGCGGTAGCTTATGTTTATCTTGACCTAGTCATGTATGGGGACAGAGCTGTGCTGCCTTGTTTCCCTAATTACTGCTGTAATTAGGACTGGATGGCAGAGAGGGTGCCCCACTGGGCCGTCCTTCCTTCTGCTTGTGTTGTCTGACTGATCCTGCTGTGAAGCAGACGCAAGAGGAATAGAACTCCAAGGTTTTCAAGCAAAGAAAATTGCATTTCCCATGATGATAACAGTCTCATACAGTTGTTTGAGGTGCTTGTAAGAAGTCTTATGTTAGCAAATTTCAGCTCTGCTTCATTACCTGAAGAAATCAGGAGGTCACACAAGTACTGTGTGTCAAGACCAAAGTCTTATATGTAAGACGTGCCTTCTTGTGATCAATATATGATGAACTAGGGGGTTGTTTGCTCAAGTATGGTTTGGTCCAAATGGTTGTTTGGTTATTTGCTAATTTTTGAGCCTGCTGAAACCAGTTCTGTACTTTATCTGGTAGGCTCAAGAAGCACAGCATTGCAGATGTCTAACCTGGTTCTCACAAGGGCGTAGAGACCCACTTGCTGTTCTTGTAGATCCATTTCTGGCAGCTAAACAATCAGTGGTGAATCTTTGTTTCATGTATAGAATGAATAATCTTCTCACAGTGTAAACTGAGGGGTTGGAGAGGAGAGAGGAGGTCCCATGTAAGAAAGTACTTGGTGGTTTTCTTTCTTCCACTTCTGATGCAGAAAACTGTCCTAAACGTTCTTTTCTGGTTGGATCTCCTCATAATGCTTGTTTCTTTAAGCTCTGTTAGGCAAGTTTGTCTTAAAGTTTATATTGTGAGCAGTGGCAGTCAACTTCTATTGGGGACATTTTATTTAAACCATCAGATGCATTTTGACACTTAGATACAAAAGGCCGTAATTTAATTACATGTCTCTGTTAAGTTTTGAGGTTAGACCCTTAATGCAGTGCTAGAATTTCTCAGGAAAGAATAAAAGGACAAGTATTTTTTCCTTATGAGAAGAGGTTCTAGAAACTAGAGCTGAAGAGCTTGGAGTGGATTCCTCATGTGCTTTTTGTCTTCCTCCATGCCTTCTCTCAGCATTTTCATCCAGGACCAGCACAGGCTGTTACGGTGTCTGTTTAAGCCGTATGTAATGGAGATGTCCTCCTGCTAGGAGATTCCAAAGGACTGTTGTCTCATTTTACTTAAAACCAGCGTTCAAATGGTGCTTACATGGCCAGCTACCGAAGTGCAGCTCATCTTAAGTGCAGAACAAGATAAACGTTTTCCATTCTACTACTTCTTTGGAATGAAATTTTCATTTCTTCCCTCTCTGTTTCCTTTTTAGCCTGTTCGATATGGGAGGAGAGTATTACTGCTATGGCTCTGACATCACCTGCACCTTCCCTGCCAATGGAAAGTTCACCCCTGACCAGAGGGCTATCTACGAAGCGGTGCTGAAGTCATCGCGGGCTGTGATGAAAGCAGTCAAGCCAGGTAAAGATCGTTGATGTCTGCAGGAACTGGTGAGCTTGATGGCAGCGTTCAGAATGAGGTGACAAACTTAATCTCCATGTTTAAACATCTCCCAATGGAGGATAGAGGTGGGACACACAACACTTTCCATACAACACTTTTAAAGAAACGGCACATAAACAATTATTAATAGATAATTTTAATCTGCCACTTCTTATTTTTCTAATTCCTTTAATCTAGTGGTGACAATTGTTACTCTGGTGTGTGTTTACACTGGCAGCTGCTTTTTCAGGAGGCTTATGCCAGAGGCTGAAGTCACGGTTTGAGGGAGCACGTGTGTTGTGCTTCAGTTTGTTTCAAGCATTTACTCTATTTTACGTGTAAGCTCAATAGAAATCTGCTGTTGAAAAAAGAGGATGGAGTGTGCAGCTTCGGGAAGGATGCTCAACTAGCCTTGAAAAGCTTTAGAAAGCACTGGCTATTGGGCACTTCACTGTATGCCTTTAAATTGCAGGCAAACTAATTCATCAAGAATACATTTTTGTACTTGAAACAACTGCCTGCCTTGATGAAAATCTTATTTTTCTCCAGTTCTGCTTTCAGGGCAGCAAATAAATGCTTTTAGAGCTAAGCTGCTGTGATTTGGAGTATTACGCTGGCGAAGGTACTTGAGCGTTTCTCAGCATTACTAATAGAACAGCTTTGAGAAAAATGTACTTAATGCACAAAGCACACTTATCCTTTAAATTTACTGTATTAACTTTCAGTCATCAGGCCTTGAGTGCAGGGGCTTTCTGGATTGCCAGTCAGAACATACGTAATTTTCCTGTTAGACGAGCTGGCAGCAGCTCTGTTCATTTGAACAGCTTGGAAGGGAGCAATAACACTTGAGGCTTATCTGCAAAACGAGACGGGGTGTTTGGCCGTTTCAATAGCAGTGTGTGTACTCCATAATCTGCTGTTTCTCCCATACAGAATCTTGTTCTTGTTTCTTTTCGTAGTTCGCTTTGCGTTTCATTGTTGGCTTTAATTGTTTCATGTAAAGTTTTTGGCAGTGTCTTATGCTAATAGGCTGTAGACCATCATCAGAACTCGAGCTAATTTGCCGCTGTACTTGTGGTGTAGAGAATTCCTCCATCTACTGAACACTTTATTTACGGCATCAGAGAATAAGGACAGGCACCTCGATGGGGTGCACACAAACTGAAGGTGTTACTGCTTCCAAGACACTTTCTGTGGGAGAGGCTGCAGCCTCCTTCATCTTGTTGAACAAACCAGATTTGTTAGCTCATTGACAGAAGCACCAGGATCCGCTCCTGGGTGCTGTCACAGCGGGGAGCTGGATGGAATGACATGAATTCACCTCTTAAGTGTCTCTTCTCCCTCATAGAAGAGTTAATGCTTTAGGTCTCTGAAAAAGGAGGCAGGAAAGCTTACGGGCCTAGAGGCACTAAATGTAAAACATCATGGCTTGGTCAGATCGTCTGAATTCCGGAGCCCTTGTCCATTTTGCTATTAGTTTAGTTTGTCTTCATTTCCCAGAGTTCCTAAGAACAAAGGCAGCCCAGCCTCGGCTCACGGGGCCGGCAGCGCAGCGAGCGTCTGCGCAGCAGAGTCAGCACCTGTAGGAAATGGTGTTTCTGTCCCACTGCAGAATCGAGGTCTTAATTCCACCTTGTCGCAGAGGGTCACAGGAGACATCTAGTTGTTGTCTTGAGAAGGTTAATGATTCCTGGAGTCTCTCTCGTTGCAAGATAGGGAGCGAGTACTTCAGGGAGCGTCACTATCCAAACACTGGGTTACATCACTGTGTTTATGGAAGGCCGTGCGTTTGCAGGCAGCCTTAAACGTTCCATATAGATGTATGTAGTTCAGAGATTTGAATTTTCTCTTTCAATCTGGCTGTCATGTGAACCTAATTGACTCTTGCATGTTACTTTCTGGGAGATCACAGACCTCCTAATACATTTTTTTATACTTCTGTGTACAAACAGTTGTCATAATTTTAAAAATACTCCAAAATGTTGTATTTTATTGTAGAAAAACACTCATCTGAGTGCATCCTGTGCATGGTCCAAACAAGCAAACAGCTCTGATTATGTATATGAGTCTCCCTACCTTCCAACTGAAAGAACAGGATTCTTTCTGCGAGCCAAATAATATATTCTGAAAGTTAAGAAATGCTCTCTGTGGGATTATAGCCCAAGTTCAGTGCAGTCGTTACAACTCCTGCCACAAACCAAATCTGTTTAGAATAAATAGGGAGAAAGATGTATTCAGTCTTGCACAAGCAGCAGTTTTGAAACTAAGGGACATGGATCTCACATGAAGACAGTGATGCTTGTTGCTGAAGCAGAAGAGTCAGAAAGGCGTGCTTGTGTGGCAGTGGGAGAATTGTCTCTTCCCTACAAAGTCAGGCTCGTGATCCAAAATGTCAGAGAGGAATGCTGCATTTGTGCTTAGGGGATATTCTTACTGCTTCAAGTCCATCTGGGTTAAGTTACTTTTCCACAGAACTAACATGCAGGGACGGATGTGGAGAATATTGACACTTCCATTCACTTTGGTGGCTGAGAACAGTGATTTGAGAAACAATTTGCCTTTACATAGATGTTCTGCATAAAAAGAATAGTTAAAAGACAAGGAAATTGTAAAGCCGAGTGTGCCACAGAGTATTCCCGAAGTTAGTGTCCTGATTTGTCACACCTCTGCATTGGTTTTAATCTCATTAGATTTACTGAAGTGGTTGAGGCACAATAGGCGCCCTCCTGGAGCACATCTCCTGGTTAACTTTCATCTGAAATGAATTCAGCTCATACACTTGGACACTCCACAGTGTAAACCAAAACACAGTAAGTGAGGGCAACCAAGAGATTTCACCTTTAAGGATGATTGGAATTAAAATCTTCTCGTAGATATATCCCAGTGTTTCTCCCTCTGCAGTCTTTGTGCAGTGCATGTAATAGGAAGGGCTGAGCTAATGAGCAGCTAATCAGTAATTTATTTTAACCTTTTGTTCCCTGCATGGCCCAGAGCTGTTTATTGCTTACTGTTCAGAACCTGCTCTGAATCCAGAGCTATTAACATCCTCACCAGTTTTGCTCAGAGTGCTTCTCTTAACAGTGAGGTTAGTGCTGGGCAGGCAGTAAGGTCGCTTGCACTTCGTTTTAGCGAAGCGGAAGCGTGCAGGAGTTCCCCTTCTGCGGGCAGTGGCAGACGGGCTGGAGAAGCTGGTGTAAAAGCTATTGACTCATTCAGGATTGCAAGATTGAAATTCATCAGCCTGGAGAGTTTTTTGAAAGGAGTTGAACTTGCTTTTGCTCAAACCCCAGCTGCTTTGACCTCTGCTGCAGCTGTCAGTGCCCAGCCTTGCTGCAAATCAGCCTCCAGACTGTCAAGCCAGGCACTGGGAAAATGAAAGAAAATGATTAATGAACAAATGTTAAATAAATAAATAAGGATAAAAAAATAGTGTTTGAAGTGAGTTTCCTGGGGAGTCCGAGTCTGAGGCAAGAACAGGCGCTAGAATTCCCAGTGGCAACATTCAGGTGGGTTTGCCATGCTGGCTTTTTTCTAAAGTTTCTTTTCCTGCACGCTTTCAGCTTTTGCAAAAGGTGGAAGGCGAGTTATATGAGGAACAGGTATCTTCAATGATCTAGCAGAAGCTGTGCTTGCCATGGAGTTAAGAGTCTGCTGGAAGTAAGCTAGCCTTAGAACCGAATAAATGTGGGGCTTCCTGTGCATTTGCACCTTATGGTTGGTGGGAAGCTGTGGTTGGTCTGATGGAAGCTGCTCCGCTGGGCTGAGGCTCTCTGCCAGGTGGATTCTCCTGTCTGTAGGAATGCAATGAGTGGATGTTATGGGTCTTCTGTCTTTCATCTGGCTGCCTACGTTACGAAACACAGCACTGGGTCTGTTCCTCTGGTAGGTGTCATTGGATGTCTCTGGAAGGTTTAGAAAGTTGTATTGCAGGAGTGAAGAAGGCAGAAGCGTCAAAAAGGCATTGCTGTTGCTGAAATTCCATGTAAAAGAGGAGATGATCATGTAACTAAAGGACTGGGCTGTAACATGTCAACACTGAAGGTCCAAGTAGAGCTTGCACAGCCAGCATCAAATGATATTGCCTAACTCTGGAGTCCTTGATGCTTTAGCACATGACTGTACATTTATACCACGTCCTGCCTTTTGAATGATTTCTGCTATTTATTATTTGGATTATTGTCTTGAACATTTAGAGAATATTAATTAGGATTCTATAAATTTCATTCCTAGTTCATGAGGACAGCTTGGTTTCTACATGTAGAAAGCTTCTATGTACAGTTTCCATTTATGGAAACATGAAGTTTCTCAAATGTATTAAATCTGCTACTGTGTTGAGAAGAAATAAAAAGGAAGCATGCTTATCTTCAGGCTTTGCAATTAAAGCTATTTTGGATTAATCCACTAGATCATAAACAGAGTCTTTAAGATTAATGAGCTAAATATTGGAGCAATCACATACTTTCCATTTTCATCCCTTTGCAATTGCACACTGAGACCTCTGGACATTCCTCCCCGTCTTCTCTGTAGAGTAATGGAAAGTCACTGGAGAAGGGGAAGGACGGGAGCTCGTTGTGCTTAGCGTTCTTGGTACCACTGCAAAACTTGTGTACATTTGAAAAAACAAACAGAAAAACTTTTCCATCTCTCAGTTATACACATTAGCTTTTGAGGAGAGAGGGAGAAAAAACTAAAACACCTCAATCTGTAAGGTCTGTTGCCTAAATTCCAGTGTAAAAAGAAGATCTCTTTGTCTAGCAAACTGCTCCCAAGGAACAGTTGAGTAAGGCCAGATTGGCAGCCACTCAATTCCCTATCTCTGCATTTATATAATTTAAAAAGCTTGTATATCCAAAATCCCCATTGAACTGAAATTGCATTCAGACATTAGCTGTACTGCTGGGAATATTTCCTGATTGATGTTTGTTTGTTTCAATGAAATTAAAATGAAAAAATAGTTCCAAATAAGCACAGAAGTTGTTGTTCACCAAGTCAATTTATGTGCAGCGTGAAAGCTTTCCTTCTCGGGATGCAGACATTACTGTAGCATCTCCTACACGGTTTGTATCTCTGTCGTTTTTCATTTTGGAGCTCATGCTCAGGGCTTTATTTATATCCCCAAGTCCTTCGCTTTTCTGACAAATGCTGTTCAGGAACATCTTGAAAGAAGTCTCCATCCCAAGACTGATAATGGAAGGTGGAGGTTTCTCCACGGTGGGGCTGGAAGATTCCTTGCCCATTTATAGGTTTCCTAGGATTCCAAGTTTCCTGTGCAAACATGAGGTCTTTAAGCTCTTAAGTCCTTTCTTCTAGGATCAAAGATCAGCCGTTGCAGTTTTGGTTGATGCCAGGATTGCCATATAATCTTCTAGCAAGAAAGTACAGTCAAGTACACTTCAAAACCAAGTACAGTCAGAAACATTCCAGGCAAAGATGTAAACCTACGTATCAAGCAAATAAAACATGCTTTTATTAATCATGTAGGTGTCAGCTGATGCAGGAGCCTACCAGGAGTGGGTCCTCTTCTGCTGTAGGTGCTGAATAAATGCAGAGCAGGAAGTAGTTCCCAAAAGACTAAGGTCTCCTGAGGTAAAGAGACCAAGGGGAGAGGGTTGGAGCAAACCAGTGAGTGCAGGCCAGCAGCTGCCTGGTTTGGACTGCAGAAAGTTCTCTGTAGCTGATGGTCCCTCCTCTGTCCCTGCTCCAGCTGCCTCACCAGGTCGAGCCTTGTGTTCTGCAGTTGAGGTGTCTGAAGGTATTTCTCTCAAGTTAGCAGTAACCTTTCCACTATGTAATTTCTTTCTTGCGTTCAGTAATTTAGGGTCAAACTGTGTGAGGTGCAGAACTGTTTAAAGACACTTTTGTCAGTCTAACTCTGAGGCCTTCCTTTAAAGACCAGGAGAAAAGGTCCTTGGAGGGAGCCTACTTGGATGAAACGCAACAACTCCAGTGTACCCCCTGCCATACACGACCTTAGCGCTGGGCTCAGGATGTTAGTGTTTAAGGTGCTGCTGCAGTTGTGCATTGGCCAGGCCTCTTTCTAGAATCCCCATGGTGGCAGAGAATCAGCGAAAGCCTTGTGAACTTGTAGGTGCAGCATGCTAAGCAAAGGTAATCCCACCTGGTTTTGATTTTTGTCTTCTGGGCAGCTCTAACTGCACAAGCGTTGAGCTGCTGTGTGAAACCCTATGCTTGCTTTTTGTTCCATCCTCCTGATTTCTTCAATTTTCTTTCACCGATGTAGCTTCCTAACCACTTTGCAATGGAGGGACCTGCCTTAGCTAGCTTCCCCATGTACATCCTTCCAAGGAATGTTGTCAATTAGAAGGACAAACCAAAGCAGATGCTTTGTTTTCCCTTATTTTCCCTCCTCCCTGTCTGCCCACTGCTAAAGGATTCAAGTAATAAAGCTCATGGAGGCAGAATAAGCCCAGGAACTCCTGAGGGTGACTGGTCTGTAGTTTTATACAGCAGAACATAAACTTTCTTCGGTTTGTACTCCCAAAAACATTTTAGTATCTAAATATTGAGGCACAATTCTTTCTATGAGACTGTCAGAAGGAGGCAGGTTCAGTGAACAAGTACTGGTTTCATAAGTAACCTATTTAATGCAAAAGAAAATGCTGTGATTTGAATTCAAAGTAGCAGTATGATTCCCTCGTCTATGTTCTAATAACATCTCTAACAAGGAAAGAATAGTAGAGATTTAACTCGAGTAGGACCAGGGATTAGCATAACCCAAATAATTAAAGAACTGTTTAATTAGAAACTAATAGCTGGGGTATTTGACAGAGCAGACCCTATTACTGGCAGTTGTTTCTGTTGTTAAGATGAACAGAGTTTTGCTTAGGAACATATGCAAATTCTAAAATTGCTACTTCACAGATTACCACTTCTTTTTGTCCATGACAGTTTTGGAACTTCATTAGAATTCAAATTTGGGGTTGCTTGCTGCTATTTTGAATACTGCTTTAGAGTAATTGTGTCTGTATTCAGCTAGGATTAACATTTGTTATACCTAAAGAAAATAATTGTAACTGTTATTAATATTTATTCCTTCCAAGTTAAGTACAAGGTTCTCACTCACATGCAGTGGGTGTTTTTTAGCATGCAAGTCATTGGAGCTTTAGTTCATGTAGTTGTACTTGGTAGGACACCATGTGGGCACACTTATCTGTGGTGCTGTACAAAAACAGTAGCTAATTTTGATGAATTTAGGAAAAGAATCACAGAATCACAGAATAACCAGGTCGGAAGAGACCCACCGGATCATCAAGTCCAACCGTTCCTATCAAACACTAAAGCATATCCCTCAGCGCCTCATCCACCCGTGCCTTAAACACCTCCAGGGAAGGTGAATCAACCCCCTCCCTGGGCAGCCTCTGCCAGTGCCCAATAACCCTTTCTGTAAAGAATTTTTTCCTAACATCTAGCCTAAACCTCCCCTGGCGGAGCTTGAGGCCATTGCCCCTTGTCCTGTCCCCTGTCACTTGGAAGAAGATGGAAGAAAATGACTGGACTGTAAACTGGACCCGTTGACAAGAGCACAACAGGGAAGGGTGTGGGAGCAGAGTCCATTTTACAGTTTGTATAATTTCAGAATACCCATATGAATTATTCCCATTCAGACTGTCATATTTTAGGCAAAGCGCTGCTGATCGTTATTAATCTGCTGTGATATCTGAAGCAAAACACTTATTCTCAGAAATCAAACATTTATGACAGAAGCTGGAGATTTTATACCAACTCCTGTGAAGAACAAATGCTTTCAGGGCATGTCGTAACTGGTACTTGATACTCACAGTCCTGCTGAACGATACCACAGTGTTATTTTTTCCCCTCTTGCAGTTAAGAATGTGTTATTGTGTTAAAGACAGATTGGAAAGTAAATCTTGTCAATATATGTTTTAAAAAGCTATTTGTAGTCTGCTCTCTCTGCTCTCTACTGAATAGAGCTGGCTGGATTTTTCTTGCCAGCATTAATGTTCATAAATAAGTTTCCCTTTGACCACCAGCTCTCAGAGACTGGCTCAGGGAAGGCAGTGGAGTTTTCTGTGGGAAGCTAATTCGGTTTTTGTCAGTGTAAATGGTTGAAGAATAAGCCACCACTTAGGAAATAAAAGCTGAAGGAACTAAAGGATGCATAGACAATGCTGACAATCGTGTTGCAATCCTTGATTCTCGCAAGACACGATTAAATAAAAAAGGTGGCATTGATTTATGGAGCTCTCATTGCTGGACACGTAACCTATTCCTGCCCAGAATGGCAGTAACCGGTGACAAGAGGTGAAAAAAGACAAAGTCAATATGTTCTGTCAAATTCAGCAGATTCTGCAGTCCCTCTGTGCAAGCAGGGATCTGTTGAAATGCAGGATTCCAGACTGTGAGCTCACTGCAAACCTTCTGGGAGCTGCTCTTCCCGACTCGTGCCCAGCGCGCAGGAGCTGACCCATGCATACAGTGACCACTGTGCCGCTCGGACGACCGAAATAGCTCTGAGCTGGTTCCAAGTGTATAAGCTTTTAAAACAGTTGGGACTGCTGCCCCAAAGTCCCGCTGGTGGGGAGGTCTCTGAGCAGCCCTTCTGGGATGGCGTCTGCAGGAGATTCAGGGGCAAACCTGCACCTTCCCAGCCTATGTCCACTGCTTGCAGTGGTTCTTCAGAGGTGCTGCTTGACAGAGCAAATACATTTAGGTGTCTTTACAGACTTAGAGCCTAAAGTGGCTGCAGTTTTTTAGTTTAAGGCTATTAAAAAATCTTTTTCCTAATTGCAGCAGGTTGTGATATTGTAATGTTGTACAATTCTGCACTTAGCAGTGAGTCCGGGGGAAACAACCAGGTTTTAGATGGTCTGATGTGCAGGGATTTTCTCCCAGCTCAGTATTCAGGAAATGCACTCATTCTACATTGTAATTTGAGTTGAAGTACAAAGTTCAGAGCCCTTCAATCTTGACACTGTATCAGCTGTAGCTGTCAGAGTGCAAACCTCCTAGACATAGATTACACTGTTTGCTCTGAATCTTATCTAAACAGAGTCTTTTCTAAGCTTCAAATATTGATAAGTTTCCACACCGCAATCACTCCCCTCAAGCACTTCCCTACTTCCCCTGATCTTTTTTTCTCCTCATCTTTTCGATGTACACCTATTTGGAAGGAATGTGCAGTGAAATCCTTAGTGTCTGCCAGCGCTGCTCAATCCCACTGTGAGATCTTTCCAGACATGGAAAAAAACCTCCTCTTGCTCCACACGTGCATCTGTTCAAATTGCTTTTTTTAAGGTTTCAGCATGGCAGACTTATCGTGATGTTGTCTCTGGTGTTGCAGGGTCTGTAATGGGGAGGATGGGTTTACCACTAAAACTAATGATACAAAAGGAATATCACCATGCAGCTCAACAGCACAACGCTATTCAGCCTTTTCAAGAAGAGTTCTGAATTTCAGAGGCGATGTGGGGTCATCCCTTCAGAAACTCCTGCTCCTTTCAGGCAGGCTGCCTAGGAGGGCGGTGGAGTCCCCGTCCCCGGAGCTGTTTAAAACACTGGTAGATGAGGTGCTCGGGGATCTGGTTTAGTAGAGGACAGGTACAGTTGGACTTGATGATCTCAAAGGTCTTTTCCAACCAAACGATTCTATGATTCTATGATCTTACTGGGGGATGGCGGGATGGTTTTTGAAGGAGGCTGTCCCAGTTTTGCATAGTTACCTACACAGCATGTGAAGCTTTGAACAGCCTCACCGGTGTTCGAGTACAGTGTTTTGGTTTCTCACTCTCTGGTTCCTCGCCCTGTAGCAGAGCTGTCTCACCTGCTGCCACAAGAAACCAAGCTCAAAAACTGAGCAGCTACTGGGTGTTTCATCTAGCGGGCCAAAAGGAAAATCAGAAATACAACAGATTTCCTAGTGAAGAGGAAAGAAATAATGAGATTTAGTATTTAAATGATGGTTTTGTTTGGTTTTTAAACTGGGCTTGATTGGAAATTTTAAGGAGCTATTGTTTTATGTCTGATATGCTCCCTGTGTGTTGGCAGATTTTAATCTGTTCCAGTGGTTTGCTGGCAGGGCAGGGATTGCATGTTATGTCTGCATTGCAGTGACACTGCCAGGGGACATCGGGCCTTTTGCCCTTCTCTGTGGACACTCACAAATTAAATGGAACTTAACCTTAGCACAATTTGGGGAGAAGTTACTACAACCTTGCCATACTCGTGTTTTTTTAGTAAGATTGTGACATCTGTGCTGACAAAAACCACCCACCCTACAGCAACAAAAAACTGCTAAATCATTTGTGGTTTAATCGTTGTCACATTACAACCACAAAGTACCCTAAGTAGCGGCCAAAAAAATCCTGTTAGGCCTTTTCAGAGCACTTTCCAACCAAAGAGGCTAAAACACTGCACAGTAATTCCAAATGATTTTGTGTGCTGTTTCTGCTTTATGTTCTCTGGTAGCTTCTAATAAAACATCAGAAAATAAGCGCTGGAATGAGAATATCAGTGAGTTAACGACAACTGAGGAGCAGTTTATAGTGTGATGCGTTATAACAACTCATCTTTTTAATTCTACCTTTCAAAAAGTTATGGTACATTCATTAAAAGATAGGGATGCTGTCGCTATTTGGTTTCTCTAGAAGCATTTCTTTGCTTGAAACAAAACTCTTCCCTATCAACACTGTGATCAAAGAGATCCCAGATTATTGTGGAGATCCTTATATGATGTCTCTGAGTCCCTAAAACATATTTTATCTGGTATTTAATGGTTTTGGCAAATAGATAATTAGAGAGGAAATATTTTCAAGGCAGTAAAACAAAACCCATTTTATCTTTTTATTTTCTGTCATACTGGTATGTAAGAATATCAGATAACATTAAGATTGATGGAAATGAGTGTTAGAAAGAACCTTGTAGTTATCTCAATGCCTTAAGTTTGCCATTTTTAAACGCCTCACACATCTGTAGACCTTGTCTATACTGTTAGCATGGTATTTGGAAACTCTGTATTTAACGTATTAGTTAATTAATCCATGTTCTGTCACATTTAATTATCGGACATAGCCACTGTCTGGTCATTTCTCGGTAGTTCCCTCTGTATCTCAAGGGATCTCAAAAGCTTTTGTTGCTGTAAAAGGTGCTTTTTGTCCTGGCCTCTCGCCCGAGCACGCGCTGCATGGCAGGTAGCGAATTGCAGCCTAATGAGCCCTGGTAACTGAGCTTGCCTGGGGAGCCAGTGCTGGTTCAGTGACCTGTGTTACCCAGTATCTCTTTTGGCAGAGAATTAAGAATGGAGCAGACACATCATCAGCAGATTTTCCTGAGTGCAGACTTTTTTTGGTGTAAGCTGTCAAAGTCCAAGGACCCTCCAATCTGGCCTCCTAAACCTCATCTGTCAGTGGAGTATAGTTGGTTTATAAATTGGCTTAAAGATAATAATGGAACTAACCTTTTAGTCTGCAACTAAAAACTGTGTCTGCAACTGTGATAAACTTCTCCAAAGATTAAAAATCATAGTCCTGGGTAGTGGTTCAGTGCAAGATCCTGGTGGGTGATTGGTGGTGGGAGGTGAGCGCGGGCTGGTGTAAAACAGACAGCCCCTGCAGGAACTCAGAGAGCTGATGTGAGAGCTGCTTGTGTGGAACTTGTTTAGTTGTGGGCTTTAGTTGTTTTTTAACTGCTTTGTCTCGTTGCAAGAATTTTAACGTGGGGTTTGAGCTCTCCACCCCACCACGGTCAATGCGAAAAACCAAAGTCCCCAAACGTCAAGCAACCGTCATGAATTTGGGATTCCTTGTACAAAATGTTGCTCATTCAGTTTTGTTTAGTCGGTTGTTGTACTTAACACCTGCAGACGCTGCCCTGTGGTGGTTCTGGGCTCTATCCAAAATGCTGCCCCAGTTCCAGGAGAGAGCCCGGAGCTGCAGGCTTTCCATCCAGCGTCATGATTTATTTTGCAATGGAACTTTTTGCTGTCCTCATCCTCTAATGAAGTTGATAAGGTGGATCAGAACCAGCACAGATAGAGAACAGAGAGCTCTGGAGGGGGAAAATAGTCATGTTTTTTTCTCAAAGAGAGAAAAAGATAAGGCTAGAGGGGAGGTGAGAAGGGGCGCTAATGGGTTTACTCAGGGTTTGCAGCCACAGCGGTCGGTTCAGTCAGGGCAGTGATGTTGTGTATCAAACTGTATCAAACCTCTGCCGACAAATGGATGCATGACTTTGGTAGTTCCATTTCTGATCAGTTTAATCCTTGGATCTTTTCCTTAGTCTGATAAAGTTCGCTGTATCTCTGTAGTGGCTTTGGACTGGGACAATACCAGCACAGCTGTAGAGGGGAGCTGGATTACAAACAGCAGGCACCTTGTCTTCAGTTCTGCTCTCAGGCACCTCATCTGAAGCTGATTCAGAGCATCTGGAATATGATTGTGTTTTGCCTTACAGCAACGGAATTATGACCTTCATTTATATCAAAAGAGCATGAGGCTTCAACTAGTTGACCAGGGTCAGACGTTGCACATGGCTTTGTAGTCATGGGAATGAAAACAGAAGACTCATAGTCATACTCAGCTAAGAAATCATGAGAGAGATCTTAAAAGAACATCTAGTGTCCCCAGAAAGAATACTAAAGACTTTTAGAGCAGTTACAGTGGACTGCAAAGGGCAGAAGCTGAACTGGGAGTTACAGACAGAAATTCTGCATTCCCAGAACTACAAAAAAAGCAAGAAACCAGCTGTGATTCAATAGTGTTTCCAGTTTGGTATCACTAATGTCAGGGCAATAGATTGCAATGATTTCAATTCATCATGCCATAGACTGGAGCTTGTTACGGGAGCTGTGAAGCATGGGTGAATCTAGAGAAGTGAAAATTGCAATACAGTCAGTGTTTCAAAGAATAAATTCTGTTAAAGTTCAGCTATGTTGAATGCAGTTGTCCAAGCCCAACTGGTCATAGTTTTATTAATTCTTACTGAAGGAAAATCTGAATTCCTTTCTAAGGGAGAGAAAACACAAAAGTAGCACATTTTCAATAGCAAGACTGCCCATTTTGTGGATGAGCATCATGTACTTGGGCACTATTGGCTTTTGTGAGGAGAGAGCAGCCGAGAGTTTGTCCAGTGCATTGTGCCACACACCTCTGTCTTGGGTGAGAAAGGTGCTTTTTCAGCTGTATCCATGCAACAGGCTAAAAGTTTTGATCTCTGGGTGATCTAGTGGGGAACGGGGGGCTGCCCATTAACTTACATGCAGGGATGACTCCCAGTCAGCGTAATGGGAGCACAAAGGTGCATCAGTTTGTGTGTGGACCCTGTGCAAGATGCAGCAGCCACTTGCTCTGCAGTTTTTTTCTGACCTTTATATCAGAGCTGTGTAAGACAACCGAGTTTTATTTAAGTACTCCCCTAAGATGATTGTATTTCAGCCTTTGAAGCCTCGGTACTTTCAGCAAAAAGTGCTAATGTAATTACAATATGACATTCATCTTCACAACACCCTAGAGCTGCGTGTTTACACGGATTAAAGCAAATGGAACTTGATGGGGTTTTGGTCTTAAAAATTGCTCTTTTTATTTATTTAATCATGCCAAAATTGAACAAGGAAAATATTCTTCTACTGTACCTTAGCCCTAGTTGTCTTGACTCTGCAACCGCTCTGTTGATGATGACTCAAAGCCATGGTGAACTAATTAAGACAGTGTTACTAACAAAAGAGCTGCTTTCTTCCTCCCTCCTCCCCCCAGCAGTTTGTCAAACAAAATTGCATCCTATACCAAAATAATAGAAATCTAATGTATCCTGGCACTCTGTCTCTGGTCAACCAACAGGATTTTGTAATGCTGTTTCGGTACGTGTATTAGAGGGCTTGTGTTATACACAGCCCATTAACACAAGGGAATCATTAATTTCTGGAGAATGTCTTTCCCAGAAAGATGTGGGCTTTAAATCTCCTACGTACAGAGAAAAGCACCGTCCATCCCAGATGTTCTCAGTGGATATGATCGTTATCGAAAATGACAGGAGAGCAAGATTTTGTGCTCTGTGTTTTAAATAACTGCATTTTGTAGTTACATTCATTTAGAAAACTCACTGCATAACCATGCTTAGATACAGCATCTCAACAGCTTTTCATGTGGATCTGGATTACAAGGTGCTGCTCTTTCTCTTGTTTGTAGTTTTCTATATTTCATGTGCATGCTAAGATAATTTTGCCTCGTTTCAAGTATTGTTGTGCAACGCAGTTGCTCTTTTCCACCTTTGTTTCTATATAAACAAAGGGCACATGTGTTACATCTGCCTTTTGAGAGTCGTCTTTAAAAACTTTTAGCAATAGTTAACTTAGCTGCTTGTTTCTGCTCTCCAAGGGGTCGCCTGGCCTGATATGCACCGTCTGGCTGACAGAGTCCATCTGGAGGAGCTGACTCAAATTGGCATTCTGAAAGGCAATGTAGATGACATGGTGAAGGTTCATCTGGGTGCAATATTTATGCCACACGGACTTGGACATCTACTTGGAATCGACGTGCACGACGTTGGAGGCTACCCAGAGGTTTGTGTTAGTCCATTCTCAACTGCCTTGCAGATTAACCCCTCTCAATTCAATCAGCATTTCTCTTTGATTATGCATGATTAGCCAGTTGCAGGTTCTCGGAGGTGGAGCAGATGTGCATTTAAGTGTGCCTTTTTCTGGATGTGATATTTTATGCAGTTTACTTTAAGGGACTTTATTAGTTCTTTAAAACATAAATTGCTTAGGGGGAGAAGTCAACAGATGCTGCCCTTTGGTCATTCTTAATCTGTTCAGTTTATACATGTATTGTGTTGTTCCTCTGTGGGTCACTGCTGTGACATTGGTCACTCAAGCACGTGCTGTGCTGTGACAGAGAGCACCTCAGTCTACCTGAGACTCGTAGTGGGGAGACTCACTTGCTCCATTCCAGATGTGAGACAGCTGTGGGAGCACACTACCATATCTGGGTGAGTAAGTCCTCGTGGCTGTGTCATATGGAGACAACCTGGCTCATATCCCTGTCTTGAAATTTGATCTCCAGGGTTTACATGGGCACCAAGGTAGGCACCTGGAGTGAGGATAGAAATTTAAAAACATCCATCAAGTCTTCCAAATGTGAAAGCATAACTTGTTGTAGTCTGAGCACTCATGGATACCCTATCCCTGGAGGTGTTCAAGGCCAGCTTGGATGATGCTTTGAGCAACCTGGTCCAGTGGGAGGTGTCCCTGCCCATGGCAGGGGTGGGATTGGATGGGATTTTTTTTCACCCAAACCATTTCATGTTTCTGTAAGTACCTTTTTGCGTGGATAACATGATGGTTCATGACTGTGGTCTGAAAGCAGCGTGGGTAAAATAATGTAACCAATGAGATGTTTGCTATGATTCTAAAACAAAATCTCTAAGGGGACTTAAGCTTAAGGTTTGAATAAAGAAAGGAAATTTACAGCAGCTTCGGAAAGATTTCTGAAGGGTTTTCTGTGGTTTGGTTATATGAGGTTGACTCTTGAAGGGTTTTCAATAATATGATGTGAAAATGGATCATTTGCTTTCTCTCTTATGTGAGTCGTTCTTTTACAAGAACCTGAAAAAGAAACTAAGAATGTTTCTAGCTAAGTTTAAATGTGTTTTGGAGCTTGTTTGTGCTGAATGTACACGCTGTGTGACAGCTGCTATTGCTGGTTTGCTTTGCCGACAGGGAAGAAACAGTATGTAGTATTTGAGGGTACTCGTTATGTTCACAATGTAATTATTGTTGAGACAAAATATAGCGATGACAACATATTGGCATCAGCTACTGAATTGTCCATGTAAAAATGAAACAACAATCAAAAGCAAACCCTGTTCCGATATTAAGGTTTCTCCACTAGCTAATACAGAAAGGATGGCTGTTGCCCCTCTGTCTCTTCCAAGTACAATTTCGCCGTGCACAGAGGCATTCAGCAAACAACAAGGGATGTAATTACTTGGAGAATTCATGGACTTCAAAATCCAGGACCCTGGTGTTACCTGCCTTTGCTGAGATTGGTTTTGCTTGGGTTGTGAAGAACCTTGTGTGAGCTGAAGCTCACGTTCAGGACTTCGTAGGGTAGAGAGAGAACTAAATTTTCAGAACAAGTGAGAAGAATTGTGAGAGTGTAAAGCACCAGGCTGGGGTTTTATTTAGAAATGGCGTGCTTTGAAGGTTGGAGAAAGTACCTTAGGTTCAAGGGAGATTTCTACAACTGTTTGCTGGGAGTACAGAGCAGCGGACCCTCTACACCTTCTGTCTCGGCAGGTTTCAATAGTGTGGCCTCTGAACTACAACGTCGGTATTTGAAACTAATTTATAACTTATCTGATCTATTATATAATTTAAAGATTGTTTTTCTGAAAACAGACCAACCCATCCACAGTTTTTAAAGAGCAACCTGTTATAGAAAGAACGGGTTTAGGGACTGTATGGTCAAATAAGCTGGGCTCCCCACTTTCATACTTAATGTGTAAAAATGCCGGAACATATAGAGAATTAAATACCTGCAAAGATTAGAATTAGTTGCTTGTATAGATGTGCAACTGCATTCTTACATTAAGAAAGTTTGCAGGGCTAATTTACTTTCAAAATCCAATGCTAAATAGTGAATTACCTGAATATGGGGGAAGCATGTATGTCAGCTCACAAACAAACAGCTCAGTCCTGTGTTTGCACCTAAACATGCATAGAGATAGAGGGGAGGTGTCAGCTGAGTTAAAAAAAATTGGGGTTCTGCAGAAGGGCAGCCCCTTTAAACTGTTTCTGGGGCATTAATTCTGCCTCTGTTAGACCCATCACTTCTCTCTGACCCAAGCCACGGGGTTCCCTGTGCTGGGTCATTTGTGTTTGGGTGTGGGAGCACCTGACGGTGGCAAATCCGCAGCAAAAGCCTGTCAGTGGGGTGAACTTTATTAAGCTGCCCCAGGCTCAGCTCTCCTGGGAGGCTGGTCCCCGAGCCACGGGGCTGCGGAGCCGGGACGGCTCGGGGAGGCTTGGGGCAATGTGGTTTTTCCCAGGTAGATTGAAACGTGAGCTGCTGGGCACCGCTCCCCGGAGTCAGAGTTGTGTCTGTATTAAATGCGAGAGGGCTTGTGGTCTGCATCTCCTTATTTCATGAGAAAACACATTTTGAAGACATCCAGTACACTGCAGAGTGATTTTTGGTGCGCTTTAAATGTTTCCCAGCTAGCGAGGTTTTCACAAGGAATTTCAGACAGCCCTGTGTGTGTTTGTTGTGCACGGAGCCCATCCCTGTAGTATCATGCTCCTTTTTTGAGCTGGTTGAGAAGCAAGTTATTTGCTTTTGGCTGAGGGAATTTCTGGGAGTATTACAAAGGATTTTTTAAAAATCAAAACTTTCCAAGTGGATATTATTCCATTATTTTTCCTCAAGTGTAAACAGTTACATTTGGAATAATACAATAAGTTTTCATTTCCTAATTTTTATCCGTCACAGAGTTTTGTGCGTTCCAAAAAAACTATTTCCAGACATTGTTAGCTTAGATTAGTTATTCATTAGTAGCCAAAGATTTCTTTTTTCAAAATTGGCAATAATAAGTTTTCATCTTTTCCAGTAAAGCTGCTTTCACATGCAGCACCAAACAAGCATTTTCTGCCTCTTTGACAAGCACTGTAAAGAGCTTGCACATTTTCTGCAAAGGATACTCTGGAATATTGGAAAAATATAACATTTCCCTTCTTTTTTTTTTCCAAAATAAAGAATAATAGGTTTTGACCAGCAATAAACACAACTTAGCAACTGTGTTTAAGGCAAGATATTTAAAAGGCAGTAACC
Organism: Phaenicophaeus curvirostris; assembly: GCF_032191515.1. NCBI lineage: Eukaryota > Metazoa > Chordata > Aves > Cuculiformes > Cuculidae > Phaenicophaeus > Phaenicophaeus curvirostris. The sequence goes on from NC_091405.1 coordinate 19,326,452, forward strand.
ACCAGTATTTCCCCTTGAAGCACGTAAGTAAGTGTCCTGATTTTCAGAAGTACTTGGCAGTCACAAGCTCCTTCGGGAATCGGGTCTCCTGCAGTGCACCATGGTGTTCCTTGCAGGGAAACCAAGCGTCGAACACTTCTTTGAAAATCTATCTTCTTCTTCTAACGACAGCTTGAGCAGCTCTGCAAATCCAGCCCCAGTGGTACCAATCACTTCAGAAAATCTGGCCCTCAGTCAGACAGAGCCAGCTTCAAAGGGGGAAAACTCCGCTGGGCTTAGTTTCAGCTCTAAAATTTAATCATGGAGATGGTTTTCCCACAGTCCTTCATTTGTTTCTGGGCAAATTCGATATGGGATATAAATGAGGGTTTGTTCCTGTTACAGTGGGGAAGATGTGGTAGGTGATCCCAAATTTTAAGACCCAGAGGTAGCTGGGGCTGCAGTGTTCATTTAAATCTACGTTCTGCGTCTCTAGATGCTCGAGTTGATTCAATTTCATGTTATATTAATTGACTGTAAGGCTCTAAAGGATGCTAAGTACATTTGATGGCTTTCCATAATAGTAAGCCAGTTAATTGAAGTTAGGTTAATAACTACTGTGATTTTAACATCTTGTGAATTGAGTTTCATTTTGATTTGTCTTTTAAAATTACAAAATCTACCTTAGTTTAAAGTTCTAATTCAAGTCTCTATTCTCATAAAAAGCTGATCCCGTCATTGCTGTTCTGCATCAGCAAATTAAGGGTAGAGGCTTGGTTTCATTCTGGAATTATCCTTGTCCTTCCCTTACTGAGCACGCCTGGGAAACATCTCTGCTGCTCGGAGAGGTGCTCAGCCTGCATCTGGCTCTAACACTGAGCTCACTCCCAGATCCCAGGTGACTGTCTGGGGGTTCAGGTCACCAAACCCACTAGAGAAAACAGGAATAATCTTGTTCCTTTGCTTTTTCTGGCCAAAATTATTTTCCTTATGTATCCCACTTCATGCTGAAGCAAGAGATTGGATTTTTCTTTGTGGTTAGCGTCATAAATGATGCATTAATGTTTTTTTCCTTTAAGAAGCAGAGGATGAGGTGAATTTACTGAGGAGCCCCAGCGATGCGAATGGCTTCACTTGGACCTGCAGACAGGGAGCAGCCTCGGGGGGGGGGCGGTTATGGGATCAAAGAGTACAAAGGCCTTTCACCCGTTCTAGCTCAAGGTTTTGTTCCTGGAAGTGATCGTACACCATGAGAAAAGATTAGGAGGAAAAAACTGCTTGCTTCTGCTTTACGGGTCCCTTGGAATCACTTTGGTTTTGATTCTTTGAATTCCTGCATCCAGGGCCGTATGGTTATGTGGCAGAGTTGCAGGCAAGAACAACAGCGGTGAAGATTTTCAATTCTATAGCATTTCCATGCAGAGCAGCTCTGAGTCTAGAATCACAGACTGGTTTGAGTTGGAAGGTACCTCAAAGCCTATCCAACCTGGCCCTGAACCCCTCCAGGCACGGGGCAGCCACCCCTGCTCTGGGCAGCCTGGGCCGGGGCCTCCCCACTATCATTGTGAAGAATTTCTTCCTAATGTCTGATCTAAATCTCCCCTCTTTCAGCTTAAAGCCATTCCCTCTTATCCTATCACTCCATGTCCTTGTAAAAAGTCCCTCCCCAGTTTTCCTGGAGCCCCTTTCAGTGCTGGAAGCTGCTCTAAGGTCTCCCCAGAGCCTTCTCTTCTGCAGGCTGAGCAACCCCAACTCTCTCAGCCTGTTCTCATAGCAGAGGTGCTCCAGCCCTCGGATCATCTTTGTGGCCCCTCTGTATGCATATTTGCATGCTTCCTAATCCCAACTTATTCCAAAAATAGATCTGTATTTTATATTCCTGCACACTTAATTTGAACTTTTATTTTGCTTACATAGTAATGAAATCAGTTTACATAATAATTCTCTCATTCCCTTGACAGTCCTTACTGCCTAGACATGCTGGGGTTTGTTACCTTACATGAACCATTAATTGGAATCTGATGTTCTTGGCAGGAGTACAGTCGCAAATGACAGTGTCGTACATCTGTGCTTGCTGTGGGGGGAGTGTCTCAGTTTTAAAATGTGAGCAGAACCTCCAAATAAGATCGATCTCAGAAAACAATCTTGAGTATAATCTGTTGTTGCAGTGTACAGGAAAACAAACACTTCTTCAAAAAGTAGTTTTCCCAGAATATCACTGGGATTCTGTTTTTTCATCATAGAACCATAGAATGGTTTGGGTTGGAAGGGACCTCAAAGCCTATACAGTCCCCCCTGCCCGGGCAGGGACACCTCCCACTGGATCAGGGGCTCCCAGCCCCATCCAACCTGACCTGGAACACCTCCAGGGATGGGGCAGCCACCCCTGCTCTGGGCAGCCTGGGCCAGGGCCTCCCCACCCTCACAGCAGAACATTTATTCCTAAAATCTCATCTCAATCTCTCCTCTTTCAGCTTAAAACCATTCCCCCTTGTCCTGTCCCTGCATTCCCTGATCCAGAGCCCCTCCCCAGCTTTCCTGGAGCCCCTTTCAGTACTGGAAGTTGCTCTAAGGTCTCCCCGGAGGCTTCTCTTCTCCAGGCTAAACAAACCTAGGAATAAATATTTTGTAGATTATTCTCCTCGTGTTGTTGTCCTTCAGCCTCACAGCAAGTTGGAGTGGGGCTGTCCCTCACTCAGGGTTTGCGTGGCTGTGCACATGCAATAGCCAGAACCTGTCTCTCTCTTCATCCTTTTCACATGTTTCTTGGTGAACATATTGCTGGCACCTGTGAAAAGGCACCATAGTCTTCCTCGCTGCAAGGTGATCACTGGTGTCCTGCTTGCTGGTTTCGACAAGCCGAGCAGTGCTCCTCTTTCTCCGAACGCCCATTAGAAATGTTTTCATGGAAGAGCTGTAGCTCCTGCTGTTTACAGTGACTTTAGTGCCTGCAAAAGCCAAAGACCTGCAGATAAAACCAAGAGCCAATACACCTTAGAGCTGAGGTAGGATGGGGAAAATAAGAAAAAGAGTTTGTGGATTCCTTCTAGAGAAGTTGAAACGTCACTTTGGGGCGAGCAGTGATGCTCAGGTGCCTTGGGAGCCCTCCCAGCGTTGCTGAGAGCCTGGAGAGCCTGCGCTGTGGAAGGAGGTTTCCAAATGTGAATTCCCAGGTCTTGCTCTGAAATTGTAAATGTGCTGCTAGCTTCTTGAAGGAAGCACTAAAAGTAGAATCAGCCTGCAAGCAGTCCAGACAAATTATCTAAGGGTTGCTTTAACGCTGGTACAGAAGTAAATGAAGTGGGCATCAAGGGTTGATCATCACACCTGGTGTTAAACCTTATTTGTTTAAAGAAATGGCAAAAAAATGCAGGTGCCGTGCCAGGGCTGCCTTCAGAGGATGTTTGCCATTGTTTTCCTCACTGCGTATTCATCTTTCTCACATCTGTCTTGGATTGACTGCCCAAGAAAAGGCATTTACAAGTAGAAGTGAAGAGAAGTGTACTTAAAAGCCAAATACGGGTTGTTTGTTGTGAAGCAACCGATAGATAATTGGCAAGACACCAAAAGGTCCAGACACTAATCTAATTGTTTACAGCTCATGGAGAGATTAATCCACAAGATTGGATGTCCTTATTTCCTTTACGCATTACAATGAATGTGTGAGATGCCAAACCCCATGGGGCAGCAGCGGAAAGAAAAATGGCTCCATTTCAGTGCAGTTGTTGTTTCAAGCTTAGAAATATATTGATTCGCTTTGGATTTTGATAAGAACATAAATACAGAGTGTTTTGCTTAATATCAGAGTATTCTTGTTTCCTAGCCCCAGTAATACAAAATCGTGCTTTCTTATTTTAGTGTAATATAATGCTCTGTAAAATTCAAACCAAATATATGAAATAAAATATGTCGAATACACAGTGAAAACGGTCAGGATGCTCCCAGTGGCTTGCGAGGGCGTCGAGAACGGCAAATGCTCTGCAGCACTGAGAGGTGTGCAAAGCCACCCGCAATGGCCAGGCAGGCTGGCTTGGAAATCTCGGCTGCTCAGAGGCGCTGGGCATTGGAACAGAATAAAGTCAGGAAGGGGAAAAAAGCAACCCTGGAATTGCTTGAGTGACCAGTGAGAATAAAATGAACACAGCTGAGTGGCTGTTGCAAGCGGATTTTCTGTGGAATACTCTTTCTGTGGAAGGTATTTTCCATGATTAGGGTGGGGAGGCCCTGACTCAGGTTGCCCAGAGCAGGGGTGGCTGCCCCATCCCTGGAGGGGTTCAAAGCCAGGCTGGATGGGGCTTGGAGCCCCTGATCCAGTGGGAGGTGTCTCTGCCTATGGCAGGGGTGGGACTGGATGGTCTTTGAGGTCCCTTCCAACCCAAACCATTCTATGATTCTAAAAGTAGAGCAGACAGTGCAGTGGGGCCCTATCCCCTTGGAAGAAGGAGTGATTTGGTAAGATGAAAATGTAGCTGATGTGCAGGGTGTGTTTCTACCACCGCCGCCCCTCTGCCATGGGTGGCAGAAGGACAGGATGGCGGCCGCGATGCCGGGCACAGAGGGTGGTGCTGGGGAGCACACTTTGTCCTGGAGAAGGAGGATGTTTCATCCTTGTGATACCAGTCCTGCTGCTGGTGATGCTGAAAGGAGTTGCCCGTTCTGCCAGTAAGTAAAATTACGGTGCCTTTGGCCAAAACCGAGTTTGGAGAAAGCTACCTTTAACCAGATAAATAATGCCTTGGTCTGGCAGACCTGTTAACCTCTGACTCGCTGGCTGAAGCAGAAGAGCTCTCATGAGCAAAGTGTGTGCGCGTGTTTGCAAGTGTGCGCCTGGGAGCTGTTTACTGGCCATCACCCTATTTTGTTGTTGAAGTTTTTGCTACAGTTGCAAAGAATTTTCAAAAAGCTAATGGGAATGAGATATATTTGTTCCAATGTTGCAATACCTGGCACGTTTTGGGGAAGAAAATTAATATCCTGAACTAGTCTTTGCAGTGTTTCTAATTCCTTGACTAAGCACGTCCTCATATATCATTCTGCTTTACTAGCTTTTGGGAAGAAGAGAATGTTTTGCTAGTCAGGACTTGTTTTGACTTAGTTTTTAATAATATCAGTCAGCGTGATGTTGCCTGAAAGTCTGAATCTGACAAAAGTTTAGTTTTAAATGGGCTGCTTTTATGAGGTCATGTGTAGACTCATTGCTCCTGAATCAAGATTATAAATGTGTAATTTTAATAACATTAGGTGAGAAGAAGCATTTGCATATCCTTGGAGAGATTGTTCTCTGCTGCATAGTTCAGCTGTTTCAGCCGTGACGTGGAGCAGGCACTTCAAGATTAGCTTAAAATATTGTATTTTGCAGGAGATTATAGAAAGAAATAGGGCAAGGAATTATTGTTTTCTCCCAAGGTAAAGAGTAACAGTACCAAGCACATCCAACACCAGGATCTCAGCGGTGCAAAAAGCAGTTTGGGTGTTGAGTTGAAAGTTGGTCATCGCTCTGAAAGCTGAACAAGGAACTGATGAGAGAGAGGCGATTGTACCGCTTCAGTCCTCTGCTGCCCGATTATTTTGTGGTTTGGGTGCCTTGTGGAGCAGTCAGCAGAGGAAGGCCTGGATAAAAGCTCAGCCAGGGATCCCTTTCTCTGACCCGGTGTCTGTTCCGCAGGGCGTGGAGCGCATTGACCTGCCGGGGCTGAGGAGCCTGCGCACCGCGCGCCGCCTGGAGCAGGGGATGGTGCTGACCATCGAGCCGGGCATCTACTTCATCGACCACCTCTTGGACCAAGCCCTCCGGGATCCTGCTCAGTCCTGTTTCATCAACAACGACGTCCTGCAGCGTTTTAGAGGATTTGGTGGGGTGAGTAACTCTTGACTGAGTGTTTTTCTGGAACTGGTTTTCTGTTTGTTCACCCTTACTTGAGAGGACATCTTTTGGAAGCTGTAACGTATTCACACAGGGCTGTTCCTGAAGCTGCATCTCAGGCCTTTTGACTCTGCAGACAAACAGGGGGGTTGTGTTACTTTCAGGCATGGTTTTATATGTGCAGTATCAGATTAACGATAGACCCGTGTTTTTCCAATGACTGAGATGCCCTCTCAGCACTGTGCGGTGATTTTCCAGGTAAGTGTTTTGTCTCACATGTGAAATGTGTGTGTTATGAAATAAGAGACTGAGATCCATACCCCAGAATTAGCTTCCCTGATGGCAGCACAGTCCAGTGCTCCCTCCCAGGGTGGAGGAGCCTGATGCTGTTTAAGTTGGAGAGGCAGTAGAGAAAACCAGCAATAATTGCTTACCGGATTATTGCTGGAACGGCATGAAACTTGTGAATGCAAAGGCTTCCCTGTTTTCCAAAGGAATGACTGATGGCCTTCAGGAGCACCCGTGCTCGAGGTACCGCGCAGCGGGCTCGGGCAACAGCATGGGCTCAGGAGGGCTGGCGGCTGGGCCTGTCTGGGGGTCTTGTTTGTCCATGCTCTCTGGGGCACATTCCCCGTTCAAAGCCACCACCCTTGCAGAGCGTTTAGCAGTTGCTGTGGCTTCCAGTAGGTTTTCATTTTAGCGAGACGAATATTTGAAGGGTGCTGCATTGTTCTCTGAGCTTCCGTATCCATGCGCAGAGAAGACAGAGCAGGCAGCTGCCGTGCCCCGTCCTCCTCATGGCTTTTCTCCTAAGTCTCAACAACGCAAACAATCGCTGGCAACGGCGGTGATTTTCTGGTATGAAAAGTCACTCATTAGGAATTGTCTGCTGCTGCCATCGACTAATTTATCACTGAGCGTCAGCCATGAGAGGGTAATTACTGTAATGCTTTTGGTTTGAGCTGGCTTTGAATCACCTGCCCTCACGGAAGAGCTGTGGGTGCTGTCACCAGCCGTGTGAGCCTGCCAGGCTCCCGGGCAGCCACCACGAAGCCTCCCTGTACGATGTGTGCGCAGCCTTATCGAGAGACACCGGACTTTACCCTCGCTGGTATTTAATTCGCTGCTGAGGTTTGGGATGTTATCTGTCTCTGTGTTGTTCGTTTACCAAGACTTGCCAGCAACTGTGAATGGCAGGCAGCTAACTCTGCATTTTCTACCTGTGAGCACGTTGTGTGTGGCACCGCACGCTGACGCAGATGGTAAAGAACACTGTGCTGCACTTGCGTAGCTTGACACCACAACAGAAACAGGTTTAACTGTCTTTACTTCCCTTGTACGGACTTTGTAGGAGTTGGCAGGGGGGTTGGAACTGGATGAGCTTTAATGTCCCTTCCAACCCAAACCATTCCTGTGCTTCTCAAGCGGTTGAATTGGTTCCTGATAAGCTTTCTCTGGAACTGCTCAGCAAAGCCGGTGGTTTTGCATGCGTTGCTGTGGATGCCCACGCTGCAGCCTGAGGCAAGCACGTGCTCACCTGCTGCCCTGTTTGTGTGGAGCAGGAGGGACAGCTCAGGATCTTCACCTTGGTAAGAAGTTGCTGCATCAGGCCCTTTTGTTCCAGAGATTTCAAGCAAAGTCGAACTTTCTCCCCTGTTTTTTGTTTAGCTTCCTGTAATGATGACTTGTAAGGAGAGCTGGCCAACAAACGTCGCTGAAAAGGGGAGCTGCCCAAAAAGGATTGAGCAAAAACCTAAATCTCCGATCCCCCTGTGAACAATACATTTTACTTAGAGAGAAAAAATAATAATACACACGTACCCTGAGCCAGATGTTGTCACTTGATTTTGTCCAGGAGAAGAATGGAAATCAAATCTGAGGCTGAAGTACACCCGAGTATTTATGAATTCTACACAAAAGCTGGATTATAATGCAATCAAAATCAATTTTTCCATCTTTATAATTCTGAGTTGATTCTGCATAAATAGGTGCTGTGATTTGTGCTGTGTAGTGTGCTTAGTTCTCTGCATGCTGGTTCATTCTTGTTTATCCAGAATGAGTGAGAATTTGTCTCAAAAGTGTGTCAGGAAACTTTCTCCCTATGTGATTGAAAACGATCTTCTGAAGCCCAGTGTTTTTTACTGACAAATATTAATAGTACAGGGGTTAGAAGTGGTGCGAATTCTAGCTTAAGAGCTCGCTACAGCCAGTCCCATTTTCCTTTAAGCTCAAAAGAAAAATACAAAAGGCAATAAGTAGTCCATTTCCCTCTGCAGAGCTCAGCACTAATTAAAATGTTCTTAATTTGGTTTAGTTCAATTCACTTCAGAAATGAACTTACATTAACCAAAGTAACACCACTGTAATTCTGAGTAAGACTGTCTGCGCAGGGGATTTGTGGATTTTAATGAATTCACCTTGAATTCGTGTCTTTCTTGGGCTTTGGCTAATCTTCTGGCCTGTGACAAGTCTCTGCACTGCGAAGAGAAGCTCTCTTGCCGTGCCAAAAAGGGCAAGACTGTGGCTGTCTATTGTAGTTCAGGCTGCCTGGCGTTGGCCATGAAGAGGCTGTAAAAGATGCGAGAGCAGGAAAGAACGAGAAACAAGAGGTTTTCCTTCTCCCGCTCTGCTCTGCTGCCGGCACCAGCACGGCTCCTGCGCTCGGGATGGGTCCGTCAGCAGCTCAGCCCTCCTGCGTCTCTGCCGCGCGGACGCCCCGGCGTCAGGGCTCTTGCGACACTGCCAGTCGGGCTTTTACCCGACGAGCTGCTGCGGGTGAAGCACAGATCCCGCTGGAGGGAGGCGAGATGGTTCACGGGGGGGTCTGCGTCTGAGAGCACGGGCTGCCCCGTCTCAAGCCCTGAACTCTTTCCTTGGTGGCTGCTGAGCTCAGTCCTTCCCAAGCTTCCTCGGCCAGTTCCGGGAAGCCACTCGCTCGTGTTCTTCGGTTCTCCATCTGCAAAGCGAAGGTCCGGTTTGCCGAGGCCGTAGATTCCGTGGGGCGCGGGCTGCCGCTGGCGCCGTGCCCGGCCCAGGGCACCTCTGCTCTGCCTGGACTCTGCCCACGCCACGCTCGTAAATAAACAGGGATGTGCAAACAGAGGGCTGGGGGTAGGGTTGTAAATATGGCTCAGGAAAAGCAGCCGATTCCTCAGGGAAAGGGAAACGCCGACTCCAAAGGCTGCCCTTTAGGGTTTGACATTCCCATTCTTCATAAGCTGATCCCTGATTCATGCAGTGCATATGATGTTTTCTCAAAGACCCAGTAAAACCATTCAATCTGGTTTTTTGGCCTTAAATATTCAGTCTCTGCTCGGGCTTTATTTTTTCCCTAGGATTTGTAGAACTAGCGTTAGACCTAATGTGGGATAACTCTGCAACTTAGAGAAAATGCTGGAAGACAGCTAAATGTTAAACATTGCTTGCTTTCATTGACATATTTTTCTCATTTACAAAGCCCAGGACCCTGAAGATCTGCTATTATTACAGTGTTTTCAAAACAACAGATCTTCACTTACTCGGGAACAAATGTTAAACCAAATAAAAGCAGGATATTTAATTGCTTCTACGTCTGGTTCCCAGAGCCGTGCAGTTGTCTCTGCCCCAATTTCTACTCTTCAGAAGGCTGAGCTCTGTTTCTGGGTTTATGGTGGAGATGTGTTGTGGAATGAAATAGTTTACTGGGCAATAAATATTATGCTCATCTGGTTTTTAACGTTTGATATCATGCAGCAGTGATAATGCTACACAGTATTTAAACAAGTTTTCACAGAAAAGCAGTTGTCATAATGAAATATAGAGCTTCCTTTAAGTTCTTATAGGAGAAGGGAAACTTGTAGGCAACCCAAAACGAGTGACTAGTGCTTATAAACCTTCTTTAACCCTTTTCTCTTAAGTTACCTAATTAACATAATTAGATTAAAATAAGAGTTCTTTCTAACCTGTATTTAGCTCATAGGTTATTGCTGCTTTTTTAGCCTGGATGAAGGGACTATGTGCCTGAAGCTTCTCTTTCCAACCCTATCAGTTGATCTAATAAAATGCGTAGCCTCGCCCTACTAATCTTGATCCTCATTTATAAAATGTTCATATGTGGACTTTTAAAGTAAAGCGTGCCTGACGTGAGGAGTTGCTTGTGAGTAAGAGGGAAGGCTGGCAGCATGGGATAAGAGTCACTGCAGCACAGAGCCTGTTTGCCACGATAGGAAAGGTCTTGACATTGGTTCTTTGTGCAGCGTGGTAACAGGGGCGTCCCGTCCCCAGCCCTGCAGCATTCCTGCCTGCCCCTGGGTTTGGAGTATGGGTAGCTCTGGGTCCTAACCAGCCCCCCTCAAATACAGAGGTCAAACCCTGCTCATGGTAAGTTTGCTCTATCAGAAATTATTGGTGAGTTGATGGCTGAGTGGAAAGAAGTCCCTGTGGCTCCATCCATCTGCCTCTGTGGGGTTCCAGCTATAAAAAGACACATGGATCCTTCAGCCAGACAGGCGTGTGTGCTAATTCTCTTTGTGGGGAAGGATGCGTGACCCACGTCCTGTTATCTTTTCTCACTACTCTAAGATCTTGCAGCGATACAATTGCTGCTTTCCACAGCCATAATCAACCAAATGGTCAATAGATTCATGTCTCCGAAGGGTTTTTTTAATCACATCTGGGATCTGTCATCATGCAGATCTGGACTGTTTAATTGGCCAAAATTGTTTCTTGATTCTCAAAACCTTTTTATATATGTCATCATCCAAAAGAAATGAATGAGTGCTACAACCCCCTTCCCTTGGAAGATAACACGGGAGGCTCTGGGGAGCAAGACTGTATTAGTAAGTCAGGACAAAGTGCGAGGCTGGATACAAAGCTGACAGCAGCCCTGGTGTTTAACTGCTGTGCTGTCCCTGGCTGTGCCCGCACGGCCCTGCTTGGGGACAGAGCTGGGTCCCTTGAGTTGTGCCACGTGACGGTCTGCTGCTGGCATTAGGTGGTTGTGCAATCAGGTCTATCTAGACAGATCATACCACTGCTCTTGATAAGAAAAAGGCATTTTAGGGACAGTCCTGGCATTCCTAGCCACTTCACCCTTGCAGGAGTGCTTTTTGAAGCACGCCATTTCACACCAAGAAAACAAAGCCTCCTCTGGGGTGTTTGCTGAGTGCTCTGAAAGCTGCTGGTGTAGCAAACTTCACACCTCGGCTTGCTGTTCCTTTAAGCTGTATCTGATTCCAAACCATTCTGTAGCCCTGAAACAAGCAGCACTGTTGAACAAAGAGCCTGCAAACAGGGACAGCTCTGAGAGCAAGTTTCATAACCCACTGGGAAAGGCAGCCCCGAGGCAGCGAGCCCTGCCAGGCAGATCCAGCATCTTTTGTCCATTTGGACAGAGGACGAGACCAGATGCCGAGCTCTCCTGTAGGGAAGGTTTTGCAGGTCCTATGGAGCTGCTTCTTGCTGCTGCTGAGTTTAAGCTCAGGGTGAAGCACGGAGGGTATGAAGGAAAAGATCAAATGCAAAGATTTCCTCCCCCTCGAGAACCTGTGCTCCTCTGCACTTGCGTTGCTTTTAAGGTTCTACAAAGGGATCTGGACAGCCTGGATTGATGGGCCAAGGTTCTGCATCTGGACAGGCTGGATCCATGGCAGAGGTTGGACTCAGTCATCTTTAAGATCTTTTCCAATGTAAATGACTCTGTGATTCTCAAAAAGTAATATACATTGAGACTGGCAAGTCTGTATTCTCTGCTGCAGCAAGCACCCATTTCAGGTTAGATTCATCCAGGCAGAGGAACGGTTAAGTCCTGGAGAAAGAGCTGGAGTGCAGCATTGGCAAACACCTTGTCCCACCTCTTAGCGTGGCTTTCATCTCTTCTGCTTCCAAGTCAGTCCATCCTCTCAAAGACTGCCCAGGTATTGGTGAAAGCAGGAGCCATGCAGCTGGAAAACACCAACCTTTTTCCACTCGCCCCCCTTTTCTTACTGGCTAAGCAGATTCATTGTGGCCGATATTTCTCTGTAGCAGACGCACTGGGGAATTTCAGCTCAAGCAGGTGAAGTTTTGTGAAGCTGGAGCAGCTCTGGAAGAGTCTCTCTCCATAGACAAGGTTCAGCTTTTGCGCTGAGTTTTCCTTTCCCCATCAATGCTGTGCCCGCTCCATTTGCACTGCTGTGCTTGCCACTGTGGTGCTTTGGCTCTTTCCATGTCACCAGATCTGTCATAGAATCATGGAATGGTTTGGGTTGGAAGGGTCCTTAAAGATCCCCCAGTCCCAACCCCAATGCCATGGGCTGGGACACCTCCTGCTGGGTCAGGCTGCTCAAAACCTCATCCCGCCCTGTCCCCTGGGTTCTGGCACTGCTGCTGTGCCCGGACCCGAGAGCCACCAGGACAGATACTGGGGCTGCTGAGGCAGGGGAGATGATTCACCTTTAGATGCAATGTGACCATCTTGCTGAATCCTTGGCTTATTTTTTGCTCAGCTTTGGCCAAATCCAAAGCAATGAATCAGAAAAAACCCACCCTGGCAAAATCTGTTCAAGCACAGAGAGTCGTTGGATGTGCTGCTGATCTCCCCTTCTGCAGGGAGGCACCAGCCCTTCGGGCACACTGAGTATAAAGAGCCTCGCGGTGTTCAAATTCACAGCTGTCCAAATCAAATGTGTGAACTCCATGGAGTTTGTTTATTTAATTCTGCTTTATAATACACTTAACTTGATACCAAGTATAAGAAATAATCTGGCAAAGACATCATTAAACAGTTTAATAAGGACTGGATGACTCATTTTGTTTGAACAAATGGATTATTTTGCAATCAGAAGTACAAATGTTAACCAGCTTTATTTTTAGCTGAAAATGTCAAGAGGTCAGAAACAATTAAAGCAACTGTAAGGTAGGAGTCCCCCGAGTTTGTGTTCTCTTGGATTTACACCTTACTAAAATTGCTTTTATTGCAGCTGAGCGACTTACTGACATTTTTCTGATAAGATAACGGGAAATGACTGCGTAGGCATATTTACTGGTAAGAAGAGATTAGAGTCAAACAGATACGGAGCCTACTTTTTATTTTAACAGAACAAGAGCTGGAAAACTGAGAGAATCTGCTTCTTTTTTCTTTGCTTGATTTGAAATGTAGTGATTGTGTTTGAAAAGGAACGTCTGATCTGCTTAGGGCTTCCTCCTCCGCTCAAAATGCAATGTTTGTGAGTATCAGCTACGAAATATTTTGTTGCAGTTTCTCCTTTGCAGGTTTATTGTGTTTAGAGAGTGTGATGGTTAAGTGCAAAGCACAGCTGAGTGCAGCTCAGCGACAGGAGAACAGACATCAGGAGGCACTGTTTGAGCTGTCCCTAGCAAGCCACGCTGGAGGCAAAGCCAGGGGAGAGCATTCCTTTTGCTCCTGATGTCAGGAAGTTGGGATTTATTGGCCCTGTGTAATTCTGCAGCGTGAGCTCACCGAGGCAGCATCTCGCTCAGCCTGTCTGTGAGTACGTGAGGCAGCAGAGGCTCCTCCAGAGCCACCTGCGGGGCCGTGGAGCCCGAGTGGGACGGGATGCCCAGGGCTCCGTGCCGCGTGCTGGTGGTGACGGGCAAGTCCGGTGCTTGCGATCTGTCGCTCTGCCTGGTGCATCCGCGCCGCAGCCTGAACCACGCCTTGTGCCTTCACTGCTTGTGCCTGATGTGCTTCCCATCCTCAGCTGGAATAGCCTGGTAACTGCGTGTTCTTTCTAACAGGTCCGGATCGAGGATGACATCGCAGTGACCGCCACGGGAATGGAGCTGCTAACGTGCGTCCCACGCACTGTTGAAGAAATAGAGGCTTTCATGGCAGAAGGCCAAAGCGGTGCCAAGACCTTCGACTGCCTCTCCAGCCAAAAGCAGTAAACTCGGGGGTGATACTTGCCGTCTCACACTAATCAGTCATCACTCTGATTTAATACTGCAGCATATAAAATAAAATGCATCAAATTCTTAGTAACAAGAGAGGCGGACGGGCTATTAGCTGGAGTGATGCAGCCATTAAAAATGCAGGTAGAAGGCTCTGCTGCTTGATACCCAGGTAATTCAAGGGCCACTGCTTGCCAAATGCCACCTGAATAACCTTGCTGGTTATCCGTGGGGCTTACATCTCTGTCACAGCTCAGCTCAGACATGTCTTGCAATTAAATCTGAATTTGTAAGACTGGGACTCTTTAAATCGAAATGCTGTCAGCATTTCTAATGATCTAAGTCCTCTCTTAAACTTCACCATGAGTATTGCAAAAAACAGAAGAGATATCAGCTGCTCTCAGTGGCTATAACAACACAAATTTTTCTTATGGATCTTATTTCAATGTCAATGGTGGAAGCAGAATGAAATTTGTATTAAAATTCACCCTTAGCATCATTTATGCTCACAACTGTGTTCGTTAGTCTCTTCCGCTCCCCTTCCTATTTGTTTATCTGACCTTTCTTCCAATTTGTGCTCTGGAAACTTTGACCCTTCATTAGCCAGGTTTTTCTGCTCTGGGTAGCGCGTGCTGGTCCTTCACGGACAGCCCAGTGATGGATCCATCTAATTGTTCCTTAAAGACGTAGATTGCTGTGGTGTTCATGAGCCTTGGAAATGGTAGGAAGGAGCATCCTTGCTGCAGGGATCAGGGTCATTCAGCAGCAGATGCTGTGCAGAATGACAGGTATTTTAACTGTCCAGTGTTAGCTGATTCAAAATGAAATCGTATCAATTTTATTTGGATACGAACAGATTAATAATGATCATAAAATGCTCTTCCATTCATGCAAGTTTTAAATTGCTCAGAAAAGCCTCTCTTTTACTATAGGTGTTCACTGGCCTGCAGGAGAATAAATGCATTTCTTGCATCATAAAATAGCACTGGTTGCTGTAACTACAGACAAATAATCTTGCTGGCTTTGTGAACACCTCCAAACTCCTGTTTGGTCTTCAGGCTCCACTGCAGTTTGGCTGCAAAGCCACTTCAGAACACTCCTCAGCCCTGCCGGCGGGAACTGGAGTCACAGCAGGATGCCCAGGCCTTTCTGGCTCTTCCCACATGCCAGGTGCTGATTTTCCCACTGTGAAGGGATCAGCTGACATCTCAGCATCTGGGTTCTGTCACTCACATCGTGGAGCTGGCCTGCAGGTGACAGAACCAGCTCTGAGCTGCTGGGCGCCCATAAGTGCCTGTTGTACATGGGGTGTACGACACAAGCGCTTAGATGAGTCAGGAACTCCTGCGCTGCTTTGTGCCCCTGACCTGGGACTGGGCTTATGTCTGGAATAATTTCCTTAAAAATTGTCAAATGTGTTGCTCTACAGGAGCTCTTTTTGCTAATTGGGTTGATCTGTGTGAGGAGAACCTGGTTTTTACTCAGATGGCTCGGTGACCCATTGCTAAATAGGAAACCGCATACTGGAGTCTGAAGAAATGCATTGTGAAATAATCCAGGGGACTTCACCCTAGTGTTTAATGTCACTTTATTAACAAAGGAGCCTATTTTCATTTTTTAAAGGTTGCTTGGTGCTGGTTTGTCAGAGGTAAGTGTGGGAGATATCAACTGTGAAAGGGACAGGTTTGTTCAGGACGTTCAGCAGTTCGTAGGTGCAGCCGTGCGGATAGTTCACTCTGCAGTGACCGCAATCTCGTGGCTCTGAAGGGTCCCACTTGTGCAGAGGGCACCAGGCTTCGGTAGCTCTGCAGGTATGAGAACACAGGAACGATGTTGGCGCCGCTCCAGATTTGTCTCACCCTAAAACTCCAGAGGTTTCTTTAATGCGAGATGATGTTCGTGGCCTCAGCGCTGTTCCCACTGCGTCCAAGTGCATTCCCGTGGCACGCTCTGAACGCAGCCGTGGGATCGCTCACGGCTCCGGGCACTCCGAAACCTGCCCTTGCTTGGGCTCAGTTACTATTTTAAAGCAACACTTCACAGATTCTTTTTTTTTTAAATAGGAGCACTTTGGCACTGTTTCAGCTGAGCCATAACCAGTGTTGTTAAGAGGCCTTTCCCGCCTGTGATTCATCTTGGCAATCAGCGGGCTGCGCTGCTGCAGAACAGGTCGAGCGATGCGGCGCCTGCTGCGCGAGGCAGAACTGGTTCTGCTTGGACTTGTACTGCGCACAGACCCTCCCGCGGGTTTGGGGGAGAGCGAGCGCTCACACCTCCGGCTTCGCTCTTCTGCACACCCGGGCGGCAGACGCAGGGCGGTCTGGGTCTCCCGTTTTCCTTCATAATCAGTCCCACGACTGTGAATTCTGTCCTCCCTTCAGAGGCCTGTTCTGCAATCGTGATCATTTTTACCTGCTTAAAAAGTGAATTAGAACTTCTGTCTACATTAGCACAGTATCGAGGGGGAAATGAGCCTTTCAAAAAAAGGCAAAGCGATATTTAATGCACTTGAGATGTATTATTGAGAGCAAATATGGGTTACAACAAACTTTCTTTTTGACTACATCAGGGTATTTTAGGCTGTTGGTGATCGTGTTTTCCCAAATGCCTTTTCCCCTTGGTGCAAACTCGGAGTTGCACGAAAATAACAGAAACAGTGCATTATGTTAAACAAGATGGTGTGTTTATAAAGGCCTGAGCACTTCTGAGCTGATCCGGTTTAATTGCAGCTGACCCCTAGGGCTGGATGCACTGCGGGTTTAGTGATGCTGCTGCAACTTGGGGGTATCGTTACCGTGGTCGAGCCTCCTTGAGCTCCTGGAGGTTGCCTCCCACGGCAGGGAGTTGGAACTGAATAAGCTTTAAGGTCCCCTCCAACCCAAACCATTCTGTGATTCTGTGGTAGTGAGAAAATGGGAATGAGGCTTCCTGGTGAAACATGTAGTGTTGTAACGTTCCTTGTAGTGATGGGCACCACATGCTATCACAGACCAGAGCTGGTGTCAAGAAAAAGGGCTCAAAATTAAAACCTAAGGTGGAGTGATGCTCCAGTTCTCTTGTGTAAATGTGTATTTATTGCAGCCCTTCCTTCCGGAGAAGAGCGACTCGTCCCAGTCACCACCTGTGCCAAACAGCGGGGGTGAGACCGCAGTGTTTTGCTGTCACCCAGCCGAGGCTGCTGCCCCGTGGAGCGCAGAGGAAAGCTTTGCCTCTGCCCTTGCTCCAGTTATTCTGGCACAAGGGGGCTTGGAATGACAGTGTCTTTCTTGCAGCCACACTCACACTGAGAGCTGACAATATGTTATAATCTTGGGTCCATGGCTTCACATATTGAGGTGAAGCGCTGCACGCAGCCTACATCCTTCCCTGAGCAAACGGCAGGCGTGGAGCCTGCCAAGCCAGGGATGGTGGTGTGCAAACAAAGGAGTAATTGTAACTCAGTGGGTTTGTTTTAAACAAGGAAGTGGAGATGGAGCCGTCAGGAGTGACAGGTGGAGAAGTCACCCTCCAGAGCATCGGGAAGAGGAGCACTCCCTCTCAGATTTAAGAAATCATTTTCACCAAAACATACCCCAGATTTAGGGTCGCTGTTCTGGTTACGGGCGAGGAGCTCACAGCAGCCTGTCAACCCACTGCAGCCCACGGCGTCTCAGTTCACAGAGCAGGGAAATGGGGAAGAGACCAGCTCTGGCCTTGGCACCTGCACAGTTAACAAACTGGATGCTTTTTCCTTGTAGAGTTTGCCATTCTGTTCTGCCTACCCTTAATCACACTACATTTTCAGTCTTAACTTTCATTTTTTTGTTGTTAGATCAGCAATTCAGCCAAAACTGTAATGATTTTCTGATTCTTTCCATTAAGTAAAAGCCCAAGGGGAGGACAGGACTGGAGACTGTGGCACTGATTTCTCAAAGACCGCTGCTCAAGGTGACACTTTCACATATAATGGAAATACCAAAGGGACAGGAGAAACGAGGCCAGCACTAGAAGCAAAAGGTTTTTATTAGCTTCTGCTATTTCAACCCTACCTACTTAAGCTGCAGCTAGAGCCAAAAAATCATATCTTTGGAAAAAGACAATCCATAAAAGGTTCTCGCATGTAATTACCTTTGTATTAAAAGTTTAAATTCAGAAAGAACTTTTCAAGGTGTTATTTTCTAACAGCATCTTCATAGAGATAATATCCAAGTCCTCTTCCTACATACAGATACGAGGCAAACAAGCTTCCTACAAAATAACCTATGGAAAAAGGTAGTGTAGGCAGGAAATGAAAACAGTGTGATAATCCACTAGCCAGACACACAGGTTAAATGTAACACAGCCATCCTGTCAATGAAATATTTTAAAATGAAAATAAATTAATGTTACATCAAAGTTCCTGCTTTACTTTTACTGCTGAAATCCTCAGTTTGGTACATACCACTATGTTATAGATCATGGCAAAGACTGAGCACTAGCATTAAAAAAGTTGCTATAGAAAAACTGTTATGAAAATAAAGCCAGACTGAAGATAGTCCTCTGCACAGCTGTACGACGGCTACAGAAATCCCAGCGTTATTCACTAGGGGCATTTCTTTTTAAAAGCGCTGTGAATTTCTGCGAGATCTTGGTTGCAAATCTGAACAGCCAGGAAAATGAAGACAAACGTCAAGATGCAGTGATCCAGACGTCCTGGCTGAGGAGATGCTGTCTCACCCCTTCCACTGCTTAGTCAAGATCCACGTATTCTCCCCGATGCCTGCAGCCCGGCAAGAATGTGACTGTGCAGAGCGTGGGTTTGGCAGCATTTTGACATTTTCTGAAAACTAAACTCCTGTTCTCATAAGGCCCCAGTCCCTACGTAAGCAACGTGAGCGCAGGCGTAAAAGGCTTTGTCCATGTGCTGCTTAACGTGCTGTACGCGACGCTGCAGACTCGTTTGCCATTTGGAGCCAACTGCCCGTATGTATCGTCAGAGCATATCGCTATTTTCTAGGAAACATCAATAAGCATCCCCGCTCCCTATTCCTACACCTTCCACATTAGGTCTTTCTTGTCCAGTTATAGGTAAGAGATGCTCTACAGACTTGCTCTACAGAGTTACAGTCACCTACCAGGCAGGAAAGCAAATGCCCTCCACAGCCTCTGCAGTTTTGTAATACGTAATGGAGAAAACAAAGGGCTGAAGTACACGAAAAGGTATTTAAAAGCCATTGTGTCCAATTATGAGTTTCTGATACTACAGTGAATCATCCTGCTGGATTCCACCAATTGTGCAAGCTGTAAGAAGGTAAGTGAATGTTTCTGTGAAAAGGCTATTTCCCTATTCTAGGCCCCTTGTTGACTATGAATTTAGGTCAGCACTTACTAGATGTATCTTTTAGAGGAGAGAAATATTTAAAACAAATACCCTAAGCAGTTTCTGGTTTAATTGTATCAAATCCTCAGTGTTAAACCTAAAAAGAAGAAAATCTCCACAAAACGATAGATCAGAGTTTTTGCTTGGCTACTGCACGGGTGTTGCAGACAAGCTGCGCCTCCAGAGTTCGTGTCGTAAAGCTGCAACAGTGTCTACTGCCCATTGTTTTCTGGGTTTGTGGTGGTGGTTTCAGTGCCAACAGGTTGCACGTTGTCTGCGAGATTGTGCGCGTGCTCGAGGAACAAGTCTTTCAGTACGCTCAGCTCCTTGGTCAGGAGCTTGATTTTTGCCTCTAAACGTTCGTTTTCTTCCTTGAGCTGGTTGACCCTTTGCAGCGTGTCTTGTGCCTTCTGCTTGCTTTTTAACCGGCTCTTCTTCACTGCCATGTTGTTTCGCTCCCTGCGCTGACGATACTCATCACTGTTTCTATCCACAAAGGAATTTTTCTTTCCCTGTTTGCTCGGAGGTGCAGCTTTGCCTCCGCCACCAGGACTAACCGGCACCAGCTGGGGAACCTGCTGCAAACCACTGGTGTGTGCTTGGCTGTGAATCACGCTTACTCCGTTGGCTTCGGTAGCACTGTTCTGTTGGGATGTCTTGCTCATTTGGACAGGCTCTTCTTGGACACCACAGACTTTATTAGGAGACTGAAAGCTGTTACGTTTCTACAAGGTGTTTCCAACAGGTCTTCACATGGATTAAGGGCAAGATGAACCTGGTAGGGAAAGAAAAAGCTATTAAAGGTTCTGGGTTTAGATACAACCTCGCACATCCCTGGCTTTACCAAAAGGTATCGATGGTACAGCTGGCAATGACACATCACAGCAGTGCTGAAGGGGACACACTGCCAACCACATTTCAGAAGCCTCTCGAACGTATTTGGATTGGAAGGGACTGTTACTGGGTCATCTAGTCAAGCTGTTTGCATTGTTCATGGCTTTACTCAGTTATTCCAAGGCCATCCCTGATGGACGAGCGTCTAGCCTAGCCTCGAATATCTCCAGTTTCACAACCTCTGTCTTGGCAACAGGTTCCACTGTCTAACTTTTCCTCCAGTTATATAATTTTCTTAATTTTCAGACTAGAGTTTTCCTTCTGCAGCTTAAACCTATTAACAGCCTGACTCTTGACCAACAGGAGTACTTGATCCTTGTCCTTCTTCAGACCATCCCTCTGGGTGTTCACAGAGGCAAATTCCTTCCTGGTCTCTTTTCTCTGGAGCGAGGGTGCTCAACCTGCCCACCTTTCCTCAGTGATCTCAGAGCACTTGCTTTTGAAGGTGATGTCCAAACTGATGACTGTTTTAAGTTATCACTAGTACTGAGTGGAGAAAAAATGCTCTATGGAAAAAGGCAGCGTGCTGCGAAGTGTGATTGAGTGACATTAAAGGAGCCTCTTCAGCCACCAGCAGGGTAAGATGCGTTTAGCCTGCAGCGGTGCCGCAATGAGGTGGGACAGGAGTGCAGGGAACAGCAACAGACAACCCCTGCACAGCCCCAGAGATGGAGGAGTGGATGTGGTGTGGTGTTTGTACACAAGCTGTGTGTCACTGGGTTCATCAGCTGTTTACTGCTCCTGTGTGTTTGTTTTTCTCGGCAGACTGAGCTGCTGTTTTATCTTCTGCTAGGATGCAGTTAAAATTCCACTGTCAAGATCAATTGCAAATTTGCTTCTATAATGAGGGAGCTGGAACAAGATGCAGCTGCACAGCATGGTTCAGTAAAAGTAATGGAAAAGCCCAGTAAATTTGGCTTGAATGTTATTCAAAACTAACATTCTCTGTCACCGGCAAGTCCCCTTGCTGAAAACAAGTGAAGATGTGTGGGTACACCCACACCCCTCCTACCAAGAGATCTTTTCATTTTCGTATTTCAGGGTAGAAAGAGACCATCGTCTCCTTTTGACACCTGTACAGCTAAATCTATAGACATACATGCCTAACCTTTCTATTTAGCATTTTCCCCATTACAACTCTTGAAGCAGCTTCTGCAAACCACACTGAAGTCCTGGATTCTGACTGAAGCAGCCCTGTGGTGCAGCAGCTCAACGGGACATGCAGCTGACGAGATGGTCCTGCGCACACATACCAGACTGACAGGGCCAGTTGCAGTAGCTGTGCATGTGCGATTACACAGACATTTTTAGTGCAGATCCAAGTCTGTGCTTCTCTTGGAGCATCTACTGGCTTTGTCTCAGCTTTGTTTTTAAACGCAGGATTTCTGTACCTCTCAAAGAGTATACAGCTCTGTGAGATCACCTCTGACAACCTGATTTTTCAACTGACTTTTGGCATCTTCAAAGTCAGACAGAATGCTCTCCTGTCCCCTCTATTTCAACACATTTCAGTGCTTGCTAACTTTGTCTGGACAGCCCAATTAAGTAACCCAGACCATTTTCACCATCAGCCTTTTGTGCTTCATGGGATGCTGCGGAGGAAGGGGCGGCTCCTGCCCCCGGAGGCTCCCCACCCCACCTGTAACAAGTTTCTTCACTTTGCTATTTCTCTCCATGCTATAGAAACTTTAACATTGCCTTAACAGATCTCTATCAAATTCTCCTGTAATTCAAAGGGAAAATTATTTGGTCTATTAAATTAATTTTAATGGGATACTTTAGTTGGGCAGTAGACAATATGAGCAGAGATGAACCAGTGTCACACCCCTCAAGCAAGCGTTCCAGCCCTGCTAGAACAGATCTCCCTCAGTTCCTTCCCACTGGAACTGATCCATTTTGTATTGAATCACTATTTCTTGAGTGAGACACGCTCTTCTCTGGCCTGATGATCACAACTCTTACCTGGGAGAGATAACACCTGGATTCCTGTGCTGCTCCAGCCAATACTGATGCGAAGCAAGCAGCACTAACTGTACCCTATCACAGACAATGCGAGAGCAGACAGGGCTGAGGCTTGAACCCTCATTTTCTCCCTAGTTATTTGGAGGCCAGATCCCTATTATCAATTATCAGTCCTTCAACAGAACAAGAAGGAAGGACATCCTGGATAGCAACAGGTGCTGTGGGGCATCCTTCAGGAAATACTGCAAGATGTAAAGGCAGCAGGTATTACAGCACAGGGAAGGGGTTCTCGGGAAGGGTGAGGTGAAGGACACAGCGACTGGGAGAGGCTACGAGGGTAAGGAGGCAGACGGCTCTCGGAGTTCGTTTCTCAGACACCGTGCCACACAAACACAGCTGCTCTGCTCCTCTCCGCAAACAGGTTGGTTTGCTCTGAATGGGCAACAGCCCCAGCACTGCAGGAGGCAGCTCCTCGGGGAGGCAACTGAGTTTCTGAGCATCTTGTTCCAATAAAGCTGCTCGTTAGCTCGAGCTCAGCAGCAGCCCTAGGCTGGTCCCACCCAGCACATGGTAGTGTTTCCAGTGGCCAGTCAGAACCGCCTTGATCTCTCCCTGGGCCACCAACTGGCCACCCACTGCAGCATCACAGCTGGTAACTCAGAGGTGTCCTCAGAGGCAGAGATGGTCCTTAGTGCCTGACAGCGCTCCTCGGGGACCACAGAAACTCCCAGGACTACATTACCTTTGCTTTCAAGCAAAAAGAATTCAACAAATTAACCTTAAACTTCCAAATGTTTGTTTTTGGGGAAAACAAAAAACAAAACCAACAAAAGATGTGGTTTAATTCGTTAGTTAAATCAGTGGGTTTTTTAACTTAGCAGCAAAAAACAGAAAGCACTTCTCTCTGCTCCCGAGATGGGGCTGTGTTGGATCTGAGCAGCAGTCAGGATGACTTTATTGCATAGATTCACTCAGCTGCCTTTGTCTAATGCAAAGTCAGCCCCAACCTGCATAGCAATAGCTGTCCTCCCTTCTCTTTGGCTTCAGCAGGAATGCCCCGGTAGGACCTAAAACCAGATAACCCTGTACAAAGAACACCACTATAAAACTCCCCACATACGTTTTCTGAATACTGGGAGGGCTGCGTGTTCCCACAAGCAAGTCTGTAAGAGCTGAGGGTAGCGCTCGGATACTGCTAGGCAACAACTTTTCAGCTCTAACCTATCAACTGTTACCACAGCTGACATCACCTTCCCATATTTTTTTCACGATCTCTGTTTTTTCCATATGCCTTACAAGAAAAATGCACTCCAACATCCTTTAAAAAAGGTGCTCAGAACATCTAATGTGTTTTAATTGCAGGCCAGCAGTGTGGATGACAGAATCACCAACAATCCCAGATGCCAAGAGGCATCAGTCTGATTCTGTTTTGGAATATAACAAAGGCAGCTGTTTCTAAAGAGGAACAAACTCCTTAAATCATAGAATCGTAGAATGTTTCGGACTGGAATGGACCATGAAGCCCATCCAGCCCAAGCACCCTGTAGGGAGCAGGAACATCTTCAACTCCATCAGGTGGCTCAGAGCTCCATCCGATTTGACCTCGAATGTTTCCAGGGATGGGCCTTCTACCACCTCTCCAGGCAACCTGGGCTAGTGTTTCAACACCCTCAGAGTGAATTTTTTTTTTCTAATATTGAATCTAAACATCTCCTCTTTTAGTTTAAAACCATTCCCCCTTGTCCTATTGCTACAGGCCCTGTGAAAATGTTTTACCCCGTGAGGTTTAACAAGGCCTCGTCTAGATCTGCTCCAACAGTTCCATCTCCTTACACTGGGGATTCCAGAACTGGACACAGGACTCCAGGTGGGGTCTCACAAGAGCAGAACAGAGGGGGAGACTCCCCTCCCTCGCCCCGCCGGCCACGCTGCTTTGGATTCAGCCTGGGATACGGATGTGCTGGCAAAGATGAGTGTGGAGCTATAAGAACCTGCTGGGACCTTGAAGAACCTGTTGGAACGCTGGAATCTGTTGGAACACTGGGATTTCTTGGGACACCGGGGTCTGTCAGGATGCTGGGATCTGTTGGAAGGCTGGGAGCTGTCTGAACACTGAGATTTTTTGGGGCGCTGGGATGCGCTGGGACAGCGATCTGTCAAGGCACGGATCTGTTGGGACACTGGGATTTCTCAGGATGCTGGGACTTGTTGGGATGCCGGCATCTGTTAGGGCGCAGGAACGTGTCAGAACTCTGGGATTTCTCAGGACGCCGGGAGCTGCGGGAACACGGGGATCTGTTGGGCCGCTGGGACCTGTCGGGACAGGGACGTGCCGGGACGCGGATCTTCCGGGCCGCCGGGCCGTGACGGAGGAGGCCTCAGCGCCGCGGCCGGTCCCGCGGGCGGGTGTGCCCGGCAGCGCCCGCCCCGCCCCGTGACCCCGCCGGGTTGGGCCGGGGGTGGGGGGGGGGGGCCGGGCCCGCCGATCGCCTTGCAGCCGGGGCGGCCCGGGCTCCGCTCCCGCCCCCCCATCCTCCCCCTTCCCCCCCCCCCCCCGCCCCGCTCCTACCTGCGGCGGCGGTTGGCGGCGCGCGGGGCGGGGGGGGGGGCCGGGCCGGGCCGGGCCTCGCTCGGTGCCGTGCGGCGCGCGGCGAGCGGCGATTGCGACACCCGCGCGCGGAGCCCGCCCCGCCCCGCGCCGCGCCGCCAACCGCCGCCGCCCTGACGCAACCGCCGCCGGGACGGGCAGCGCGCGCGGCCAATGGGAGCGCGGGAACGGGCGCGCGCGGCCAATGGGAGCGCGGGAAGGGGCGCGCGCGGCCAATGGGAGCGCGGGAAGGGGCGCGAGCAGCCAATGGGAGCGCGAGGAAGGCGGCGCGCGGCCAATGGGAGCGCGGGAAGGGGCAGCGCGAGCGGCCAATGGGAGCGCGAGGCGGGCGCAAGCGGCCAATAGCGCGGGAAGGGGCGGCGCGTGCCCAATATGAGCGCGAGGCGGGCGGCGCGCGCGCCTAAGGGGGGCGTGAGGGGCACCGAGGGGTGCTCTGTCCCCCCAGGGATCCTCTCCGCCCGTGCGGATGAGCGCTGTTCCCCGTGAGGTGAGCTTTATCCTCGTGGGGATCGCCTCTGTCTCCGTGCGATGCACTCTGTCCCTGGGATGAGCTCTGTGCCCGTGGGGCGCCTTCTGTGCCCCTGTAATGCGCTCCGTCCCCCTGGAGTGGAGCGTGGGATGAGCTCTGTCCCCGCTCTGTCCCCGTGGAATGAGCTCTGTCTCCGCGGGGATGGCCTCTGTCCCCGTGGGGATGAGCTCTCTCCCCTGGGGATGCCCTTTGTCCTCCTGGGATGAGCTCGGTCCCCGGGGATGAGCTCTGACGCCGTGAGGACACGGTCTGTGCCCGTGGGGATGCGCTCTCCCTTGGGCGAATGCTCTGTCCGTCCGAGATGCACTTTAGAATCACAGAACCACTCGGTTGGAAGAGACCCACTGAATCATCGAGTCCAACCATCCCCATCAATCACTAACCCATGTCCCTCAGCACCTCGTCCACCCGTCCCTTAAACCCCTCCAGGGAAGGTGACTCAACCCCCTCCCTGGGCAGCCTCTGCCAGGGACCAATGACCCTTTCCGTGAAAATTGTTTTCCTGATGTCCAGCCTAAACCTCCCCTGGCGGAGCTTGAGGCCATTCCCTCTCATCCTGTCCCCTGCCACCTGGGAGAAGAGCCCAGCTCCCTCCTCTCCACAACCTCCTTTCAGGTAGTTGTAGAGAGTGATAAGGTCTCCCTTCAGCCTCCTCTTCTCCAGGCTAAACAACATCCCTAGGGCTGCAGGGATGGGGCAGCCACCCCTGCTCTGGGCAACCCCAGGGCCTCCCCACCCTCACAGCAAAACATTTCTCCCTAAAATCTCATCTCAATCTCCCCTCTTTCAGCTGAAAACCGTTCCCCCTTATCTTATCCCTGCGCTCCCTGATCCGGAGCCCCTTTCAGTGCTGGAAGCTGCTCTAAGGTCTCCCCAGAACCTGTTCTTCTCCAGGCGTTTTTTTAAGTTTAATGCTTGCATTTTTACATTGTGCGTGTGTAGGATGTGTTTATAGTTCTTCACGTGGGAAATCCCTCAGTACAAAGGTGCACATATTATCAGTAGGCAGTTCTGAAAATCATTGGTTTATAAGGGAAGCAGGTTTTGGACACGTTTAGGTAAGCAGGCAGTGAGGACAGTGGGGAAAGTAGGTTTCGTTTAAATGCAGAAAGAAAAAGTACCAGTCTTTGCTACTCCAGTTTAGCACATAGACCTGTGCTGACATTCTGTGTTGAAACATTCTGTGTTGACAAAAGAAGCATGAAGAATCAGATTTGTAGGCACAGTTGTAGAGCTCAGCAGTGTAGGTATTGGTATTTATTGGTAATATTGGTAATGGTTGTTGGTATTTGCCTTTTTTGCGGCTGTCTGATATTGCATGGGGGGGGGGGGGGGGGCGGTATTTTAGTAGAGCCCTGTGGAAAATAAACCACATTTGCAGAAGAATCCTGAGGATTAGTCAGGGCAGTTTTACTCAGCTCATTACCACAAAGATACTTTTCCTCCTCAGTCATCAATTATTTGCTTTAACGTCTCTAATGTTTTTCTCTTTCTCAGCTGAAACTGTTACATTTTCTGTGACAATGACTCATCCATCTGTAGCTAGAGCAAAATTCCAGGTAAGCATTAAACATTATCCTTTCTTCACAATAGTTAAGTAAGCGTGTGCTCTTAGAGTGCTTTCCTAGGATTTTAGAGCACTTTATGGCCATTCATTCATTAATCCTCATCAAAGAAAGCTGAGGAAAATAAAATGTAGACCAACTTATTCTCATAGAGTCTGATTATTTTAAGCATTAAAGCTCAAACAGGAGTCCGTGTGCATAAGGCGCTTGGTTGGCGTTGTATCCTATTTTAGGGAAACTATCACATAGTGCGCTGTAGTGTTTGCAGGACATTTTTCTTTTCCCACAGCATTACAGTAAAAAAAATACAGAATATAATGGAAGCAATGGAAAAAGTAATCGCCAAAATCTCTGGGCAACTGCTCTTGAGACATGGCATTGAAATACACACTTTACCTGCTTATTTACAGGTTAGGTGAGCTGTGCAGTAGCTCTGGAGTCTGGTGTCACAAACAGGCTGGTCCCTGCTGGGATGGGGACCTTTTCACTCTGGTTCTGGGTGTGTTCCTATAGCAACGGTCTACCTATATGTCCATAGGGAATATGATAGAAACTCGTCTATTAATAGATGATTTGTCAGAGGTAGCCTTTTAGACGAGGTGAAGAGAAAGCAGAGGAAACATTGCTTGGTGGTGACCTCTGTTTCAGGATTGTACTTCTAATTCTAGCCCTGACTCGCTACAGCCTTGGAAAGTCACAGCGCTTTTGTTCTAGAAAAGACTGGGTAAAGAAAGGAGCCATTCTGTTCTAATAGCAAACATCCATTTTATTGTAACACTGCCTGGAGTTCATTTACAGGAAAAATCCAATGGCTTTGTTCTTTCTCTCTATGCAGCTAATAAGTCTCACAACTAAGTATTTCCAGTTTCTAGTTCTGCATCTTCCAGTACCACTTCCCTTTTTTTCACTTATCAAAATATTGAAGTTATCCAGATATCTTGAGTTACTCATACCGGTTCCTGAAAAGATATGAACTCAATTACATGGGCAGAATAAAGGGCAAGTTTCTCATATGGGGGGATGACAAAAAAAGTAGACAACTGCTCCCTCTCCTACATCTTCAGAGGGCTCTTGGGTGATGGCAAAAGGAATCAGGCTAACACAGAAGTGTTAGTGTCTGAGAAAGCTAATGTATTGATGCTCACTTTTACTAGCAACCCCAGGTGCCACTTATGTAGGTGTTCGTGCCACACTTCTCTCCAGCTACAGTTGTTCCCATTTCCCTTGCAGGTTTAGGTGGGGGATTGGTACTTCATAGGCAGAATCTGGTTTACTTTGAGATTTAATTCCTTAATTGCCATATTTGCATTTCATGCCATTATCAGAAACTTCTAGCTGGCACTGTTAGACTTAGCGAGTTGTGAAGGTGAAGGAGTGCTGTGCCCATTTCTGCGAGTTTTACTTTTTTGTATGTTATTCTGTTAGCAGGCTGGGTTCTTTAACAGGCAAATATCAGAGGCTTCACTTTATTAGCTACAAAATACGTGTTGACGATTTATGTTTTAGTGAAACTTTTACCCAGACAATGTTTATCACTCATGCTGCCAGGAATTTGTGCTTCAAGACAAACTAGCTCAGGTTCTCCAACACCTATGTTTTATTTCTTCTAAGAAATATCAGAATAAGGAATTGGAGGCTTTCTGGTAGGTTTTTGAGTTTGAAAATATCACGTGTGTCCTTGAAGAATGCCTGGGCTGGGAGGAGGCTCCAAGTATGTCACACTATCCCCAAGTGTCGAGATTTCTGGAACAGCATCCAACAAAACAAAGGAGTACCATGTATCTTTACAGGTGTTTTTTACAGGATTTTGCAGTTTTTATCAACCCGTGTTTGTGTTTGAGTGTTCTCTGGCTTTGCTCTGGTGTCTAGTGATCCACGTAAAATTGCTGTAGCCATTGCTGTGAATTTCCCTGGGGCTTGGCTTGAGCTGTAGGTGAACTTCGTCAATAATTGTACCAAACAATGCAATCTCGTATCTACAGTGTGAGGCAGGGATTTGTGTACTGATCAATACCAGGGTTTGCTGCCATGTGTATGTAAAATGCTAGGTGCGGTGAGGCTGCATAGCTAAAGATGAGTAAAAACAAAGTAGATAAATGGATTGAAAGGAAAATGCCGTGTATCGTGTGTGTATGTGTGCACATATAAAATCTGGTTCAAAAGAGACTCGTTAGAACTGAACAAGTCTGAGCGAGAATTAATGGCCCACACCTGGGAATAAGAGGCGAATTCTCAAGTATCCAGGTTTAGTAACTGCCACACCTGTCCTATATTCCCAAAAGCATAAATGAGGCCTGCAAGGATTTAGATAGCTTAGCTTCTGAATGCACAGTGCCATGGCTCTTTTCCAAGGCATCATCAGTCACCGCATGAAAATCCCCACCCATAATTACCAGGGCATATTTGTCACAGGGCATACTCTAGTGAAGAACTTTGCTTTATTCACATGATAGCAAGAAGAGTAAGTAGTTTTAGGGATGAATTTTATCCAGACTTGAAAGTGGTTCTTCAGAACAGAAGGCTAAAATAAATACCCTTCCAGAAAAGCAATGAAACCGGAGAGGCACAGCTCTGCTTCCTCTTCACTCTCACAGTGCTGGGAGAAGGAGGACACAAACTTCTTTCCTATCGATGGTTTTATTTTTCTCTGCAACCTGTGTGACCTTTGAAATGCCCTGAAAAGCTCAGTGAACAGCCTCTTGGAAAGAAAAAAGAAACTGAGGGCTTGTCACCTGGCAGGGGATCATCCACCTGATTGTTTACTCTGCCTGCGTCATCGAAGTGAGTGGAAAATGAGTTGGTTCTGCCTGGATGGCACAAAATATGTGGGAGGACAAATTAAGGTGGTCTACTGGTGATTACAGCCTGTCTGTCACTGACCTCCTGCTGCTGACATCGAGGAGAGCTTTGTGCTAGGTAATTCCTGACAGTGATGGTTCCGTCAGGGAAGGAGAGTCTTGCTCTTGTCCCAAACAGAAAACGAGTTCTTGCCTCAACAGTGCCATCTCCTTCCAGAAAGCTGATATCTCTGCATTTGGTAACTGCTTTTTCCGTTTCTGCCTCCTGAAGTGGAAGCAAATTCCAAAGAAACAGTGGGGCACAGTGCTCTGCTCTTTGACTCTGCATATCTCCCAACACACCATAGACTCCCAGAAGAAAAAAGCAATTACGCTCACACTTGCAGGCACCTAAATTTTGCTGTCATAGTGAATTCACCATACACAAGCCAGGGTTGGGTTTCTATCGAATATAAAAACTGCAGCAAAATTTATAGAAAGAAGTCAATTTGGTAGCTTGTCCTAGGGACAAAAGTGTTACTGGGAAGGGTTCACCTGGTTTCCTCTCCTCCCAGCAGTAACTGGATCAGATTTCTTGACAGTCAGGAGAAGCTTTACGCTCCCATTGCTAGCAAGTCCTTTCAGGTCATGTTTCTGCACCTCACTAGCCTTAAAAACCAACTCTCAGATCTCTGTACAGAGGAAACGCTCCTTGCTCTGAGTTTCTAAGCCATTGTGTGGGGTTTTCCTGCATCAAGTGTGATTTAGTTGGTCAGAAGTTCTTCCACAATTAAGACACCAACTGAAATTATCAGGAATTTTGCCCAAGAAAAGAATTTGGGATCAGCAGTATTATAACAAAGGTGTTACAAACAGGTTGCCCAGGGAGGAAGTGGAGGCCCTAATCCTGGAAACATTCAAGGTCAGGTGGGATGGGGCTCTGAGCAACCTGAGCCAGTTAAAGTTGTCCCCGTTCTGCAGGGAAGGGTTGGACTGGATGAGCTGTAAAGCATTCTATGATGAAGTTGATTTTGGTGACTTAGAGGGGAACAGTCTGTGTGCAAAAAAAAAGGAGAAAAAAAAGTAATGTGCAAAGGAAAAAGTTGATGTGAACACGGAACGCTGCAAAACAGATTGAACCTGCTCTCACAGACTCAGAGTGCTGTTTGTGCACTGGCAGTCGATGCAATACCAGCAGCCACTTGGCAGATACTGAGACTGACTCTGTGGCCTCCTCGAAGGCTCTTTCTCTGCATGCCCAATATTTGCTGAACATACACATTCTGAAGAGGACTTTACCAAGGTGTACACAATCACAGAAACCTTCAAAACACACAATGGATGTGGTTAAAGTCACAATCGTTTCTCCAGGTTTTTGAGGTCCTCCTCCAAGGAGTAGAGGTGTTGCTTTGAAGTCACCCACAGTCCCTGTGGAAGTGTGGTTTGGCAGTTGGAGAAAAGGACTTTGCTTACCAGGAAATGAAATTCTTCGAGGTATGTTGCTTATGTGTACCTTCACCTCACGTCCTCTTTTTCCTCTTGTGTAAAGCCCCTTTGACGTTAAGGGACTCGCCCAGGAGTGTAGCACGTGTACTGGTCTTTTCCTTCCTGTGAACTAAATGAGGACAGGATGAGTGCCTCCAGGTGCATGGATGCTCCCAGCAGGAACACACACACAGGCAGCCAGTCCCAGAGAATTCCAGCCCTGAGAGACTACCTTACCACTAACAAGCTAAGGTGGGATGTTGTGCTTTGCTGGTGCCATAAATAACTGGAAAGCCTTGGGCAGTTTCTTTCTGAGTGGTTTTAAATAGATTTCTGGAAAGATTTTCAGTAGTCTTAAAGTTTGATGCATGTCACATGTTCTGATACTCTACAACCAGATGGATTTTTTCTTAGCCTTGACCAAAATATGTAGATCCAAGGACTTAGTAGCAGTTCAGTGCTGGAAGGGAGATTTGCCTGAATAGCTCTGAGCCCACTGAACAAACAGGCAAGGGGCACGAGAGCGAAGTCTGGCTTTCTGTAGACTGTCAGAAGATCTGAGCTCTGCCTCCAGCATTTCCCACAGTTTGAACACTGAGCCTTTTCTTATCACAGGGACACAGATATTTAGGATTTTATTGTTTTTCATAGAATTCAGGTACCAGTTTTTGCATATGCAGTGGAATCAGAAGCTGAGCTGGCAGAGCTGTTTGTACAAGGGGCAGCAAGAGTTAGGGGACCCACAGTGTCTTGCACTTCCATAAAAGAGAAGGAAACAGGAGCCTCAGACTTTTATCAGCGAGCTGCTGAGCTAGGAAAGTGATGTTTATTTCAGTTTATTAATAAAGGAGAAGATTAATTCACAAGTGGACTGGACACTACCATAGATGCAAATGATCTCTTGATGACTTAAGTTAAATGTAAATGATCCACAAGCCCTGCACTTAGTTATATAAATACTTCTATCTACTAAGCCTTCCTGAAAGGCTCCAGTATGTTCATGCTGGTGTGGAACAGCTCTCTTTTTAATGGAAGATACCGACCTGCTATCGGCTGTACTGTCCTATCCAACCTGAATACCAGCTGTATTGGCTGTGGTGACTGTCAGCAATTGTCTTTCTGACCGAGAGCAGCAGGATTCTGTGCAGTTACACTTTTCTGTCCTTCTGTTTTGACAGCTGAGTGTCAGACTGCAGACAACCAGCACAGATACTTTCCTACATGGTATTGAAAAGGATTCTGCCTCCCTGTGCTATGGGTTCTATGGCATTCGGGGTTTTAAATCATCATCTTCCTCTTAAAATCATGCATTTTAATAAACAAAATCCAGTACTTTAGCACTCAACACTAAAATGTCTTGCATGAATTCTATATAGGATGGTGCAACTCTGAAAATTTGGAAATTTACCTGCTTTTAAAGAATAGAGGAGGGTTCGTTTTTTTTTAAATTAAATTTTACTTTGCCATGCTAAATTTCACTTTATGTTCTATGTACAATGTTTATGTCATAAATTTGACCCGTTTGTACTGCTCATATTCCCTGTGAACAGGACGTGGGGGTTTGTTGAGGAATGTGGTATTTATGCTGATATTAAGATATTGCCTGTAAATTGCATAAAATTAGCATAAAGCTTAATTGTTTAGGCCTGCAAGAATTATTCAGGGTGAATAATTTAGACTCAAAAAAACTTATTACCAGTTCTTATCTTTGCTTACAGCAACAGAAGGAAAATAATAGGTATTTTTGCAGTATGGGAACCCGGTTGCATAGCCAGTTCATTTTTTCGCTTAGAAACACAAGTAGTTTGCGAGGAGTTCTTGTGTGGAATGAGAAACCTCTCAGCCCTGGGCTCTTGCTGAATGACTGGCTTTGATCATACCGAGCTCCGCTATTAACTACATGGCCATATAAGTCTCCTGATGTTGTTGCTACCTCCTGGTTGAAGGGCAGTGCCTTTTTAGCCTTGCTTTACGAGGATTAGATACAAAACCATCTTGCAAACAGCCTAGCGTTGTCACTGCCTTTTTACTTTCTGTAACATTATTGCAAACAAAATATCATTTTTATGCTTCCATAAAACGAATTACAAAGATGATGGGTCCCATCAAAAGCAGTCCTCTGGGCTTATTCATAGGAATTCTGATAATATATATTTAAAGCATTCAGCAGCTCAACTGTCAGCTGCCTTTAAAAACTAAGGATGAGAAATAGTTTGTTTCAAGTATCACAGTTTGAGCTAGCAAGTCCTGTTTCCTCTAAAACCCTTTGTCCTTGTAACCTCCCAACTTTAGTTTCTAGGTGTTAATGGGACAGTGATCCTTTCAGGGAACACCTACTGATCATTAGACTCACCTGGTTTGTGATTCACTCTTACTGCCCTTAAGATAAAGACTTGTTTTACTTAAAGCATAAAACGTAAATGCAAAGGTCTTGTGAAGCTCCTTCGGCAGTGAGTGATGTCTCCTTATTTTTATGCTGAATGTCACCGTGTGTGCAGCCTCTCTTTCTACAAAGGCTTAGGAAGCCGAATAGGCGTTATCTCAGCAGGTAGCAGTGCTGGGTCCTTTTGCTGGAGGTTCTCGAGTGACCTTTGGAATTCCTGCAGGGAATCAAGTCCGAATCTGCCATCACTGCCGGTGGCCGTGGAAGAGCTGGTGCTGCCCCAGGATGCTGCATAGTCAGCCTTGAAGGGAAGTCACTGCAGCAGGGTCAACGTGCTGCAGCTGGGAACATCGGCACCACGTGCCAGGTTGTCAGTGGGAGCTGCCTCTTAAGTCTCATCCCTGGACAGTGGTTAGTCTTAGGAGAGTCAGGAAATTCTGCCCTATTATTATTATGCTGCATAAATTCTATGCCAGCTAAGGGGCTGCACCAGTTCCTACTCGGATCAGTAAGAGTCTTCAATTCAATAGACTAGGGATAGAATCTAGAAAAAAAAAATAAATCTGTATTTCCTATAGGCTCCCTTAAGGATATAATGGCAAAAATCAAAAAAGGAAAAGAATAACATTATCTTGGCAGTTATATAATGGAATAAATTTATTTCAAGATATAACTTAACTTTTCCATTAAAAAAAAGAAGATAAAAATAGCAAGGAAGTGTATGAAAAATAAAGTGTTTCATTTGTAGGGAAGTAGTTTTGCATGCTCATTGGTTGTGATATTACCACAGGACATAGGAGAGATTAAATTCTCTGCTTTGTTATTTATTTCTTGTGTGGCCTTGGCAAGTCATTCCATCTGTCGCCTCCCTAGCTGTGAAATAGAGAGTAACGACACTGCTCCACCTCCCAGGGGGATATAAGCGTGAATGAATTAAAGATTGTGAGCTATTCATGATGAGAGAAACCACCGAAGCTGGTAAGGTAGAAGACTGGAAAGTAAATTCAGGCGTGAAAGAAGGGAGGTTATTGTTTAGTCTGAGGTAAAAGACTAGAGAGAGAAGGGATGATTTGTGGATAGGCCAAAGGGATAATGGGTGCATACCAGTAGGAGAACTGTAAACATGATCGGGGAAGTCTTGAGGCAAAGGTGGTGGCCTAATACTGCAGAAGAAACGGTATGGTAAGAGGTGAACAGCACATCCTTTTGTTGTGGTATTTCAAGTGTTTGTTTTTGTAACAGAATTTAATCCTGTATCTGAAAAGCATTTGGAATATTCTGGGTGCTATGAATATGGTCAGTGAGAGAGGAACTGTGTGTGTAATGGCTTGTTACCATGCAAAAATTGTGAATGGATAAACCACTTAAAGCAGCACAGACTGATCGTACATGATTGCAGGTGACAAGTTGGAAACTGATTGGGTTATGAGCGCCATTTGCATGGAGGTGAGCAGTAATTAGGCAAATGGAAGTGAAAAGATGCCCCCAGTCAGCCGTCTTGGTAACTGCAGAGGAGTGAGCTCTTGGGAGAGGAGCCAGAAATCAGCAGAGCACAAGGACAGCAGGGATGGAGGACATGGTCATAGAGACCCTGAAGACACGGGGCACAGCACTATGCCCAGCTGAGGACAGTGTCCCCTTGTCACCCCAGGACAGCTGTGCTGTCCCTAGCGCCCATCCCTGCCCTGGCCCCGTCGGTGTCTTCTCAACGTCCCCCCCTTCTGCGGGCGGGAGAGAGGAGAGGTTGGGCCATGCCGGCATTCTCCCCAACAAGGTTTGCGTGCAGACAGGACGTCGTCGGTAGCAATAGAATAACAAGGTAGTAAAATAAATGTGTAACAGCTTTCTGATTCTTAACGGGGGGGCAGAAGGCGGTAGGCACATGACATGTTCTGAACGGTTGGATCGGGAAGCAGAGTGCTGCGCTGCCCACACAGCCTCAAAGCCAGCCTGGATCTCATAGCCAGGGAGCCCCTTCGCAGCCTGTGGTAGTCAAGGGTCTGAGAACAACACAGGAACCAAGGGGAAATGAAGACACTTCAGCATTCCTGTGCGATCAAAAGCTCTTAACAGTCACAAAATTCATTTATATAAAGTGGCTATTTCCATAATCCATAAAAACATAATCCACGATTATGTTTTGCTATTCAGTTTCCTTCCCTGCTAGCCGGCACCAGCACAGCTGACAATTATTGTACTTTTGGTGCTGTTTAGCATTGTCAAGCACTTCTCCAGTCCTCCCTTAGCTTCTTGGTGTCGAGATCTGCTTTGAGATGGAGAACAGCACCCTCAAGAGTTGACAGTGCTGCTTCAGGGATCCATAGCGTGCAACACATCCTTCCTCTCTCTTGTAGTTAAATTCACTCCCTGACACATAGAACTGAAGCAATGAGAACAAAAGTTTTCTCTTGACATTAGATGTGAAATACTTGGTAGCAGTCACTGTTGGTGTGAACATGGAAATACGCAGTTGTGCTCAAGTGAGGGATGATCAGCTTCTCAATGTTTTATTTGCCTTCAGAGAAGGAGGGGCAATAAAAAGACAAAGAATTGTCTTATTTGCCTGTGTCTGGGAACCTCGGTTTATACCATGTTAAAACAATTTGAACAGGAATTTATGTTTTTGTGTAAAAAGAGATTATTTAAAAGTTCTTAACTTAGATAAAAGGGGTCTATATAAAAAAAAATACCGAGCAAACCAGTCCTTAAATTGTGGGGACTTGTTCGTTAATTACAGTAATTAGGAATGGAATCTGATCCTAAACTTTCTGATTTACTTTGAATTTCTTTTAATATGTGGTTAGGCCTTAATTTCAGAATGATTATAAATTGTGAGAATGTTTTAAGACTACAGAGGCGTAGGTATTGTTATTAAATTACAAACTGAGTTATAGGCTTCTGCCCTTTCATGCAGCACTGACCTTTTATTTTAAATGTGTACGGCCTACTCCTGGTTTTGCCAGCTCCAGAGCTGGATGAGGCCCTTAGAAAGCTCCAAGTATAAACCACTCGCCAGCTACTATTCCAGATGATATTTCTCCAAGCAGGCAAAAAGTCCAGCTCTGGGTTTGCCCCTTTTCTTGGAATGGGTTCCCTTGAGTAGAACAAGCAGAATCCAAACAGTTGGGTGCAATCAGGGATGTTTTACTCTCCACTCTGAAGCCTCCAGAACTCGCTTCTGTCTCAGGCTTCAGGCTTTTCTCTGCATCGTGACTCTGTTCAGAGTTGTTCTCACTGGTGTGGGGCTGTTTAGACGGTGCTACGTGTCCCCGTGGGCCACTGAAAGCGCCCTGCGAGGCACTGCTGTGCCAAAGCCAGCTCCTACCTTTTTAGAAAACACTGACTGGAGATAAAAATAATTTAGGACTGATTTTTCTTCCTGTTGATAGCGGCAGGTAAAGAGTACATTCTAGAGTTGTAAATGAATGTGTTTCCCTGCTGTAATTAAAGAGTCCTTTCTCCCAAGAGGGTACTAGAGTGCAAAAGAGAACGGACTCTTTGCTTTTGCTCATGAAACAGGTTTGTGTGTGCGTTGTGTGATATGAAAGCATGATTCCTGACACAGTGTAATTTTATTTCCCGTTTAAAACTTTGTCAATTATTTTTAATTGCAAAGAATCTGTCAAGCCCTTTCTGAGCAGTGAATTTACTGTTGTGAGTTTCTGGTTTGCTAGAACACCCAGGACTAAGGCTTACAGGAATTCTTTTTCCCAGCCCTCGCTATGGTTGAATTTTTGTCTCTGCAAACCTTCCTGTAGCAATTTGAGGCCTGTGCCTGCTCCGATGGCCTTGACGCGTCCCTTCTCTTTGCCACTTTAAAAGGGACCGTGCGGACCAGCAGTGCGAGGTGCCGGGGGGGCTTCCTAAGGTGCAGTGGGGAGGCGACGCGTGAGCTCCACAGCGGGAGGGAATCCTCTGCGCCCTCACCCTCTGCAAACGGGGGCTGCTGGGGAGCCGGGTTCACCCCGGAGCTGCTGGAAGGACGTTCCCCGCTCTCCAGTGCCGCCGCCTGGGAATAGCCGTTCCTTTTCCCGGAGCCCGCGGGAGAGCAGGGAGGCCGGCAAGGCAGGCGGCGGCTCCAGGAGTGCACGCCCGGGTTCCCACCGCGTTATCCCGGGAAAAACCGGGAGCGTGTCGGCGCTGGGGCTGCCGATCGCGCGTGGTGGGAGAGCCCTGCTTAAATGTGCCCGCTCCGTCCCGGCAGGGCTGCTCCTCCGGGATCGGGCTGCTCCATCCCGGCTGCTCCTCCGGGATCGGGCTGCTCCTCCGGGATCGGGCTGCTCCGTCCCGGCTGCTCCTCCGGGATCGGGCTGCTCCATCCCGGCGGGGCTGCTCCTCCGGGATCGGGCTGCTCCTCCGGGATCGGGCTGCTCCATCCCAGCGGGGCTGCTCCTCCGGGATCGGGCTGCTCCGTCCCGGCTGCTCCGTCCCGGCTGCTCCGTCCCGGCGGCTCCTCCGGGACCGGGCTGCTCGCCCCGCTCGCTCGGCTGGTGGCCACGGCCGGTGAAGCGGCGAGGGCGAATATTCGCGAGTGCCGCCGAACTCTGAGAGCGGGGAGCAGCCGGGGGGGCGCGGGGCCGGGGAAACCTCCTCGCGCCGGTCAGCGCGGAGCCTCCTCGAGCCGCGGGGGACGGGGGAAGCGGGGAAGGAAAAGAGGGAAAGGGGGGAAAGAGGGAAGGGGGGAATAGGAAAAAAAAGGAAAGGAGGGAAGGGGGAAAAGAGGGAAGGAAAGAAGGAGGGAAGGAAGGAAGAAGGAGAGGAGGGCAGGAGGGCGGCCCTGCCCCGCGCGGCGGTCAAAGGTTCCCAGCAGGAGGCCGGGCACTAGAGGGCGATCCCCGGCCCCGCGGCGGGCGGGTATAAGTAGGGCTGGCGGGAGGCAGGCAGCCCACTAGGACGGGGCAGCGGGCGGCGAGCGGGGCCGGGCAGGGACGGGCGGGGGACAGGGAAGCAGCCTCCGGGGCTGCCGCCGCCCGGCCCGAACCCTGGATCGCGGGAGCCCTTCACCATGCCCGGCAGACTGTAGGTGCTTCATGGAGCAAGCCAACTTCTACGAGGTCGATTCCCGGCCCCCGATGAGCAGCGGGCAGCACCACCAGCTCCAGACTCCCCTTCCCGGCGGCGCCTACGGCTACAGAGAGGCTCCCTCGGCGGCGGCACCTGCCGCGGGCGGCGCCGAGCTCGGCGACATCTGCGACAACGAGAACTCCATCGACATCAGCGCCTACATCGACCCCGCCGCCTTCAACGACGAGTTCCTGGCCGACCTGTTCCAGCACAGCAAGCAGCAGGAGAAAGCCAAGGCGGCGCTGGCCGGGGATTTCGATTTCCACGGCATGCACGGGGCGGGCGCCGCCGCCTCGGCCCCGGGGCACCCCGCGCAGCCCCCGCCGCAGCCGCTCTTCGGCTGCGTGCCCGGCTACATGGACGGCAAGCTCGACCCCCTCTACGAGCGCATCGCCGCGCCGGGGCTGCGGCCGCTGGTCATCAAGCAGGAGCCCCGCGAGGACGAGGAGGCGGCGGTCAAGTCGGCCGCGCTGTCGGCGCTTTACCACGCTCCGCAGCAGCAGCATCACCACCACCACCACCCGTCCCACCTGCAGTACCAGATCGCGCACTGCGCGCAGACCGCCGTGCACCTCCAGCCCGGCCACCCCACGCCGCCCCCCACGCCCGTGCCCAGCCCGCACCACCCGCCGCCCGGCGGCCTCAAGCTGCTGCCGGCCGACCACCGCGGCAAAGCCAAGAAGGCGGTGGACAAGAACAGCAACGAGTACCGGGTGCGCCGCGAGAGGAACAACATCGCGGTGCGCAAGAGCCGGGACAAGGCGAAGCAGCGCAACGTGGAGACGCAGCAGAAGGTGCTGGAGCTCACCACCGACAACGAGCGGCTGCGCAAGCGGGTGGAGCAGCTCACCCGCGAGCTCGAGACTCTGCGCGGCATCTTCAGGCAGCTGCCCGAGAGCTCGCTGGTCAAGGCCATGGGCAGCTGCGCTTAGCCCGGCGGGGACGCTCCCCGCCCGCCCCCGGCGCCCTCGCCCCCGGCCCGGGCCGGGGAGCACGGTGGCTCCAGCCCTTTCCTTTTCTCTTGGTTGGGTTCGGTTTCGTTCCGTTCGTTTGGCTTTTTCGACGATTAACGACCGATGCGAGAAGCCGGGCAGCTGTAGTGTTGAGAGGTTTGTGCCTTAGGGATGACGCACGAATAAGCTGAGAGCGCGGTGGGTTTTTTTAAGGAGAGAGGCGAGGGGAAGGAGGAAACTCAAAAGCCCACGTGTCTACACAGGGTAAATAACAATAATAATAATAATAGTAATAAATCACGGACGGCCATCCAGATGTGCCTTAAAAGCTGGCTGCGGGAGCTCTGGGGCTCTCTGTTCCCTCCAGCCTGGCAGGGCGTGAGGCGAAAGGGGCGATGGACGTGTGGGTGTGCAGGATGGGATGTCTGACCCGCCGATGGCCTGCAGCGCGGCTGTGGGGAGACTGGCAAGGAGACGGGGGCTCGAGGCCGAGGCGTGCGGCGCCAGACGCCTGCAAGAGCTCCGAGGCACGGGGCAGCTGCCGGACTGCTGCCAGGACTGTCCCAGCCTGGCCGGGCGGCCTCCGCTGAGCCCTGTTCCTGCCCTGCTGGACACACGGACAGCCTGGGACTCGCGAGGGAGGGTGGCGAGCTCCCTCCATCAAAAGGAAGAGCAACAGTGTCTTGTACTGTATGTCACGACGTGGCGAAGCACAAATGAATAAATACCTATCGATGCGGGTATTTACTATGAACTTCCAGTGTATTTTGCTTTATTCCAGGACAGTCAGCTCGTTTCCACGTCCCTGTCTGCCCAAGCTGTGCCTCATGTAATGTGAAAGCCTTTCTGTGTATACTAGCTACACTTTATTTTTATTGCATTACTTTGATCTTTGCCATCACACGACTTTCTTATCTGGTGACAGAGACTATGCCCTTGTGCTGCAACGTTATTTTATTATTTGTGTGGGTGAGTGTGAGTGTGTGTTGGCTTCCTCGTGGTGCCCAGGGCTGGCCGCTGCCTCCCAACCCCAAGCAGGGCCACGGGGCTGCCGGACGCCCGCGCTGGGGCGAGGAGCCCGCAGCACCTTTGGACTCTGGAGCTTCTCCCGGGGTGAGAGAAAAACAAACAAACAAACAGGCCCCCTTCCAGGGAGCGCGGGTAGGCGTGCAGAGTGTTTCTTCCTTGTGTCGTAGCTGCAGAAGAATTCGTCTGGTTGGAAGAGTTGTGACGGGAGAGGAGGTCGAGGTGGAGAGGTGAAGCTGTTTGAAAGCCTGTGTCTGCGTGTGCGGGGTGCGTGTCTGGGTATGTATACATGTATGTATATGCACACACATCAGTGGGGTTTTTTAATTGGGGGGCGGGGGGAGAACTGCATATAAAGTTTGTCCAAAGTCCTGGTTACCTTCATAAATAAACAGCATATATTCTACCGTAACTGCCCCCTTTGCTGTGTGTTTCCAGTCCTTATTCCATAGCAGAAGGGTGGAAGCCATCCATTTTCTCCAGATGATGTGTCCCACTCTCCGCCGGCACCTGCATCCCCTGCCAGGCCTGCAGAGCAAACAGGAGCCCAGTTCCCTGGGTTTTGCCCCAAAGAGATAAATAAATACCTGGTTGCCTTTAAGAGAAGGGCAATTTCCTAACTGCTGGTGGTGCCAGCTGTGTGCCTGTGAGTCACCCCTTGCTGCACCCCTGCTCCGCCTGCCCAGGACTGCTGGAAGGAGGGATGAGAGGGATGAGGAAGGCAAGGGCTCAGACTTGGGGGGAGCAGGGGAGGCTCCGTCCCAGACCTGCAACCACCCAGAGCTACTGGTGCTGTCCCGCCCGTTCCTCAGAGAGTCACAGAAGCCAGGTTGGAAGGGACCTCCAGGATCACCTGGTCCAGGCTTTTTGGGTGATAAATCACTTAAATGAGATGGCCCAGCACTGTGTGAGCTGTAGAGGAGTCCACTGCTTCCCTGGGGAAATTATTCCAATGCTTAACTGTTCTCATGGGGAAAAATTTCCTTCTGGAGTCCAATAGTAATCTCCTCAGGAGCAATTTACACCCTCCTCTCCACCAGGGCTTCGCACCTGGCTGCCTCAAGCCTGTGAGGAAAAAGCTGCCCCTCATCTCATCGCCCTCAGCAGCACCTGCGTCTGCCTCGTCCCAGGGAGGGTGATCCAGCTGGGAATGCTGAACTCACCCAGCTGGCACATCAACAGGCATTAGACGCCCCACAGAGAGATTTGGAGCCACAAGTGCCTGAGCCAGAGGTGCCCAGGCTGTGTCCTCCCTCCCCAGGGCTCCCCAAGCACCGTGTGAGTCCCGCTTGGTGCCCTGGGCTGGCAGCCACCCTGCCACGAGATGTAGCTTGGGGCTGAGGGGCTTTGCCTCCTCCAGGTGGGGTTCATCCCTTTCTGCAAGGGTGAAGAAAGGTAAGGCTGCTTCTCCAAAATCCACGGGGATAGCTGGTCTGCGAGCACTCACTACTTGGGGTGGGTAAGAGGTAAGTGTGGCTCGTGGAATGGTTTGATTGGGAAGGGACCTTGAAGCCCATCCAGTTCCTCCCCCTCTGCTGTGGGCAGGGACACCTCCCACTGGATCAGGGACTCCAAGCCCCATCCAACCTGGCCTGGAACACCTCCAGGGATGGGGCAGCCACCCCTGCTCTGGGCAACCTGGGCCAGGGCCTCCCCACCCTCACAGCAAAACATTTCTTTGTACTAAATATCCCCTCTTTCAATTCAAACCGTTCCCCCTCCTCCTGTCCCTGCAGTCCCTGATAAAGAGCCCCTCTCAGCTTTCCCCTTTCAGTAACAGAAGGGTAAAGGTTTTTATTTCTCAGTTAGGTGTAAATGGGGGAATTTTGAGCTGGTAATTTTCCAAGGGAAGAGTTAAGTGCTAGTGGTGTCAGGCAAAAATAATGACTTTTACTTGTGCTTCCTTCCTCCCCCAGCCCTGCGGAGCTGCTCTTCTGTCAGGTATGATGTGCCTAACTGAGTAATGCCGTCTAACGTGTAAAGTGGGGAAATGCTGTTATCATTTGAGCAAAGATTATTGCAGGGTATATGTGGGAGGGACTGTAATCTAGTGGTTAGAGCATGGGAATACAGTCCTGGTCGTTTGAGTTATGTTCTGAGCTGTGACTCACTCTGTGTGTGTGTGTGTGTGTGTAGTTTCAGCAAATCATTTATGGCCTCAGACAAAGCAGATTTTTCCATTAATTTAAATGAACTGTAGATTAAACAAGTCTTCCTTCAGTGGCAGAAGAATCAACCATTCTGTGATTCAAAATTAAGATCACCGATCTACCACACAGGTGTTTCAATAGTTGTATAAACACAGCATGCCCTGGGATAGTATGAAAGGTAAATTATTGATAGCAGAATAGAGTTTAGAGACACTTGCCTTAAACGCGGTGCCAAAGCGAGCAGCGTCCCCTAGTCTCTAGCTGTGGGCTGAGCCTTCGACAAGGCCCCCAGCCACGTCCTGAACAAAGTTCTAGCAGCACAGCTCTCTTTGTAGCCTCTGTGCTTTCTGCAGCCCGTGTTTTGCTCTGGCAGCCCCTTTCCAGCCCTCCCAGCTGCAGCTCTGCGTTTTCTCTTCCCCTCAGCCCTTCCCCCGGCGCACAGCTGAGCCTCCAAGTCCCTAAGTCCTTGCCCAGGTGAAAAACGTTCTCAGGGCGGCAAGTTGAGGGCTGGTTGCCCGAGCAGTAGAGGCAAAGCGAGCCGCGCTGCAGCGCCTCGGTCACATTTGTGCCCCGTGCCCGGCCTGTTTCGGCATGTGGGCCCTGTACGCGCTGGGCGCTGTGAAGGACTTTTATGCACTACTCCAAGCAGCACAGGAGAGCTGGAAGGGACCTCTGGGGACCATCTCTCCCAGCACGCTGCTGTGAAATGGGCTGCCAGCCCTTGCTGGTGCTGCCGGAGGGGCTGGCAGGGGAGGCTGTGCTGCTGCGGGTGCCGGGGACGCACAGGTAAGCGTGGCGGGGCTGGCTTCGCAGTGCGGTTCCCCCACGCCTCCCCGCACACACGCAGCCCACACTGCGGCTGTTTATCCTGGCTCGGGCGAGGGCTCGAGCAGCCCCAGCTCTGGGCAGGGTGCTGTGGGTGTGTAGATCCTCAGCAGCATTTGTCTTCGCGACCGCGGGGTGGCTTTTTGAAAGGTTCCCACCAAGCCTGTTCCTTT
Organism: Phaenicophaeus curvirostris; assembly: GCF_032191515.1. Taxonomy (NCBI): domain Eukaryota; kingdom Metazoa; phylum Chordata; class Aves; order Cuculiformes; family Cuculidae; genus Phaenicophaeus; species Phaenicophaeus curvirostris. Next base: position 19,369,895 of record NC_091405.1, read on the forward strand.
TACCACCAGCCTCTGCCTGCCCTGCTCTGCAAGGGTGGCTGGGCAGCTCTTCCTTCTCCACCCTCGCCAGGCCCAGACGCAGGGCTGGGGACACGGAGGGGGTGAGACATGGGGGTGGGCAGCGACTGAAAGGCCGAGCGAGTCATGGCTTGTTGGGGAGGAAGGGAGCAGTTGTCTGTGAGCGCTGGGTACAGAGTTGAGAGGTTGCTCGCAGTCGCGGCGGAGTCCTGCAGCGGGTCAGGGGTGGCAAAGGAGCATCAGGATTGCTCAGTGATGGTATTTTTTTCCCCGATGCGACAGGCAAAATTGCCCCTGAGGAGTCGGCCTCATTGGCTTCTGTCAGAGGGTGGAGGGAAGGAACAGTTTTTGGAGCATTCGACATGAATTTCCGCACTGAAAGAGGTGGAAGATGCTGTTAGGAGAAAGCAAGTGCTTCTCAGTGCTTTGTCCTTACTGGGTGAATTGGATTTGACCCAGTTCCGTGGTGAAAAGAATGGCAAATGTCTGAGGAAAGGGTGGAGGAACAGGCCCACCACCCTCTCTTGGTGTCATAGATTAGGTGAAAAATAATGTTTTACATGCTGACCTATCTGCTTCTGGACGTCTCTCTCTTCCCCAGTAATGTAATCTTGTTTATACAAAGGAAATCACATACAAACGCACACCTTGCATGGAAATACCTGTGTTTCAGTTTGATTTGCTGTATCGTATCTGAGGTAACTGCTTTTTTAAGCCGAGACAGTACTTAGTAATGATAAGCATATCACAAGAAACTTCAGAAGAATCAGAATGTCTGCAGAGATACTTCCTTCCAGACCAGATTATATTGTTAATAATTTTTTTTTTATGGTTCTACTTACTATGTCAAACTTAGGCTGTGGATCCAAAGAGAGAAAGTCAGCCCTTATCCTGAAGAGTTTCCACCTTTCTCAGCCTGTGCTCACAGTTTACTGAGTACCTGTATATCCAGAGTAACTTGGCTCTGTGTAGGTAGCCTGAAACAAAAGTCAGCTCTCTGGAATACAGATACTTTTTTTTGTGTGTGTAATTTCCATTATCAGGTTTCTCTCCAAGCTGTCCTGGCGGGGCAAAGGCAGCGTGTTTACACTCCCTTGCCTGCCAAGTACTTCACTAGAGATGTCCACAAACTCCCTCTCTATGTGGGAGCAATGGGCTGATGTCTTGAGGACTACATGGGTGTACCTCTTTAATTGGAAGGGAATCCTCACAAAAGGGAATCTGATTCATTTACTCTAAATATTTAAGTGCAATTTTCTTAGTTTAACACCATCCTATTTTACTGCAGTATTGCATCTTGCCTCTGAAATTAATAGTTAACCGCGGAGAAAGACAGGTCTGGCAGAATGGAAATCAGGCATTATATTATCCCATGAGTCACATACGTGCAGAGAACCAAACAAGTGTCAGCCAATGGCTTTGAGCCCAAAATATGTCAAAGAGGAGATGTGTATCGCCATTTATATGAAGTAGATAGAAAGCTTGTTGCCGTTCCCATTAAACAGGTTGGAGCTCTGCCACTGACTTCGGTGGGAACAGGATTGGGCCCACGCGGTGGAAGCTGGCTCTGGTTACCTGGCCTGACTCTATTTTCTGTGCAGCAGGGAAACATACTTCAAGAGCAGTTCCTGGTCCACAGAGAGATATGAGACCTCCCCTAGTTTTCAGCATTTCCTCTTCCTTCAGTAGTTTGATGCCTCGTCTCCTCCTTCAAAATGCAAGGCTGTTCAGTAGCAGGCAGCGAGATGCTTTTCCGCATGCAGCTCCACTGAGTAGCGAGTGGTGGTGGAGAGGGATTAGCACAGCACCTTTTCTGAGCACCGTTTTGTGATTTCTAATTACTTGCATTTAAAATAAATAAAGGACTTAACCCCACTTCAGGCATTCAAACCACTTTCTCTAGCAAAATCCCATCGGATTCAGGGAAAGACTTGACTGAATAACTTGACTGAATAAATGCCTGAAAATGTGTTCAGAGCTTTTAAGAATAACAGGGAACTTTCATACCTCTATTTTCTCACTCTGGGTGTTCCCTCCACAGCTTCTAATGCATCTGGCTGTGGATCTGCCTCAAGAACCGAATAAATCTTAGGCTGCTGATATGTGTTGGATCCACCATGTGATTTGTACTGAGGTCCCTCGGGGAGAGGAGGCGATGCGAGCAAATACCAGTGAGTACACCCAAACCAGGAACTGTGAGACCAGGGCTGAATGCCAGACCTGCTGTGGGTCACCAAGTGTCACACATTCTAGCTTTTATTATAAATATGAGCTTAGAGTCATCTGTCACACACGCGTTTTACTTTCGTTGTGTTGTCATTTATACGTTAGGGTCTAATTTGCTTTGGTGGAACCGAGTTCAGTTTGGTGACTGAGAAAGTATATTCGCTAACTTTTAAAAAAGTGATTTTCACATTTTTTTTATTGACGTGCCAGTTCAGTTAAAACCCTGATGACAGAGTCAGGCTGAAATGAGTGTCTGTTGTTGATTCATAATTGTGCAAATTAGCATTTAGACTTCTCATAAAATAATATAAAATTCGGAGGGCGATGTGCCAGTGCTGCTTGCTTCATTCCAGTCAGCAACCCTCCTGTGTTTACTGGAACTCATGTTCAATATCAAAAGAATGGGATTGCCAGAGTTTTCATACCAAAAATTTCTTGACCTATCTTGTTATTGGCTAGAGAATTGGCTTATTCCAGTTGTTTCTGGAGGCAAAGGGGGTTGCTATTGATGGCCATAAAACTAGGATTTGATTCCCTAGACCACAGTTTTAAGAATAGCACTGTATTTTTTTGGCTTGCCAAACAAGGAATGTATGTAATAACTCTATTGGCAACATTTATTTGAAAAAGCCAATATATGATTACCACATGAAAGCATCAAGTTCTGATTTTAAGTGAACATGTAGGTAATGTAAATAAATAAAGCTCTAGGTATACTGCTTGGTGTTTGCATTGTGAGCAATAACATTTGCAAATATCACGTCAAGTATTCCAAGTTGATAAAACCCATTTAAAGGTGGCCTTTGCTAAGGTGATTTCCAAGTGGATATTTCCCCATGGCCCGTAACAATATATAGGTCACTATATAATATGTGAAATATGTCACTCACATTTTTAATTTAGCTCACATAATTTATTTTGTAATTTGATTACCAAGTGGTGCAGGAAATCTGATTTTTTTTAGCTATAAGTCATATAACTGTAACTTTTATTAGCTGATTTGTATATGGATGATTACCTCAGAATTTTAAACAGTGACAGATGTTTCTTGACACGATTGGTGTTCGTCATGACCGTTGTTGTTCAGTAGCTGGATATTCCTCAGCGTCACGTCAGTGACCTGGATTATCCCTGCGAGATCTCATGAGCCACCGGCTGAGAGAGAAAGCGTGTTTTCCCATACTCTTCAAATCAAGTAAAATTTGCTCTTCCCCTTTCGGTAGCCAGTAGGAGAAGGTATCAAGCAATGAGAACATTTGGGGCTCAGCTGAACGGTATATTTTTTGGTGTTTGCATTTTGTGCTTATAACTGAGAAATGGTTTTTAAAGGCTTGCATGCTACTGTGCCAGATGCCTGCTCCACACCCAGTACGGGTTACGGGTGCCTTTTCCCTGGTTTTGCTGGGCATTACTGGTGGAAGGACACCGAGTTGTGTCCACCTTTTCTTTCTTGGGTACAGAGAGAAAGTTTGCATAGTGCTGTGGCCGCTCTTCCCTTTTGCAAATGATAATGATGCAGCCAATGGTGACAGGAGCTCAGCTGGTGTCCGAGCTCTGCTTGTTCGCACTGCAGCAGGCACCGTGCTCCGCACTAACTGAGGGAGAGGGCTGAGCAAATGAGCACAGCAAGACTCTAACATGAGGCTGGCAATGCTGTCTCTGGTGCTGCCGTGTGCACCAAACGTGAACAATGAGCAGGGTTCCCTTCACCAGCACAGTGCTGCAGCTCAGGTCACTGCAGGCCGGCGGCGAGCAGCCACCGGTGAGTGGAAGTATAAACGAGGCCATGGGAGACACGGAGCGGTGTGTTCGGAAGGAAGGGTGATGCTGAGGGAAAGTAAGAGAAGCGAAAAGAAATAAAGGGTGCAGTCAGGATGCAGAAGTGAGGATACTCCAAGTTTGATTCTGCCAGTGGCAAAAGTTGAATGAAGTCTAACTGGACTAGGGGCAAATACTCAAGGAGATGAACCCAGGAGAAGGAAAGAGAGAGCCTGAGAGAGAATAAGCTGTCTGACGTCTCTTCTTGGAGGGCATGGCACTTGAAATGGTATCTAGCCAAATCCTGGACGTGTGTGTGTGTGTGCTGGGTGATGGCAGGCAGGGCGTAGGCGGGCTGAGGTGACTTTATTTTTTTTAGCTTTCATGCTATATAACATAATCTGTTTATTTGGAAAAGCATATTTTTGCCCCAGTCAGAGTCATTTCCCGTGAAAAGCAAAGTGCTCTTGCTGGAGGACTGCTGGGTTTTGTGAAATATGAGAACAACGAGAAAAGTTTCAGAAAATTTTGAAACTTAGGGGAACACTTCCCTGCATTTCTTCCATCACAAGTGTCCCTCCCAGTAATTCCAGTGGGATGGGAGAGCAGAGTAAGGGGACAATTCAATCTGGGGTTTGTGTACATCCTAGATAGCCTTTGGTGATGTACGATATGGAACATCTGCTCCCACTGCAGGAGGAAGCACAGGGGTACAAGTTAAATTGGCGAGCAGCTATCCTGGCACGTAACATGAAACTAGGAGATAAGCTTTTACGGAAGGTTTGCCAGTGAGACTGTGCTTGTCGTCACAGGGATTAAAATGCACAGGTTACCTTCTGCTATTGCCATTTTACAGCTGCAACCTTGCAACTGCGACTCCCAGTGACAGCGCCTGCACGGCCGTGTGCGCACGGTGCAGCGGATGAGTATGTGTTGTTGCTGCAGTTTGCAGGGAAATTATTCTTACGTGCTGAAAGTCTGGCACATTGCTGCACATCCAAGTTAAGCTGTTGTTTATGTGTACGTAGACTTTTCTGATTTGGACACACAACTGCAAGTTTTCAGGAAAATCTTGCTTTCAGATTAAATGCAGGTCAAAGGATCAAAAGATTTTGAAGCCAAATTATATTTTCTGGGGATCAAAATGTATAGGCTGTGCTAGAGTTCCTTTTAAAATGAGCTTTATAGATTTCATATGTGACTGCGTTAGTAGAGTCTATAATCTGTTGGCAGTTAGGACTTCTGGACCTTTGCAATTTCAGTAATTTTATGTGCTAATAAATGGCTCATAGGCAGCTCCCTCTTCTCAGCCAAAACAATAATGCTGACTGGAGAATCAGGAGACCTAAAACCCCAAAGAAAACACAAAAGGAGGAAAAGAAAATAAAAAGGAGAAGACTAATTTGAGAAGAACTTTCTATCAAGTTGTTCTCTCACTCCTTTGGCTTTGTGCTCTTGAGGTGGGTTTTCAATCTCACACTATGTTCGTGCTTTTTAATAAAAAAAGCATTAATTCTCAGGAGGTCAGGAAAACGTTGTTTGCCTTGAGAACTGCGATGGGATCATACGCTGGCGATAGTGCTGAGTGCCGTCCTGCACCCCAGAGCAGAGCTGGTGTGTATGAGTTGGCCAGTGCGGGTCTGCCTGCCCTGCCGCGTGCACCCAGGGGTTTTGAGCCTCCAGGAGGTTCAGGATTTGCTCCGTCCCTCTGCGTGGATGACAAGAGACACTGTGTGAGGGAAATCAGCCTAGTCCTTCCGAGGCTTGTTTGGAAGTGTGCTGGAGTCATGGCAGGCAGGGGCTGGAGGGGTGTGCCAGGCACCATCCAGAGGCACCGGAGAGGGGAACAAGCCCAGGCTACCTTAACTGCGAAAGGGTGACTCAGCTGTTTCTGCAAAGTTTTGAGTTTCAGCAGAATATTTTTTTCCGCTATGCTGACAGCTTTTCCACCCACGTATTGCATATGTGGCTTCATGCCACAGAGGTATTTTAGGATTATAAAGCCTAGTGTAAATTTTTAAAGTTACGTATGAAAAAAGGTGCCTTCTGGAGCTTAAAATGTGTGGATTGTGGAGAACACAGGGAATAGGGGGTGTCTCTGGAAAAACTCGGGGCTCAGGGGAGATATATCCCCATCTATTGTTTACTTGTTTTTATTTATTCTACCAGAACCTGGCCAATGACATTTTCTGTATCTCCGTAAATGGAATTACTCTGAAATCCCCCCAAAGTTTTGGCATTGTTTTTATGGTGGAGCAGAGTTAGTCGTTCATATACCTAGCATATACCATTATTTTCTTGATCTTATTAGTGTAAGTCATTCCCAAACAATCCTGCAGGGAGAATAAGGAGAGATATGTAGGGAATTAAGCCACATAATAAAAAAAAAAAGTTTCTTAATCTGTCAAAGGTATTGCAATATTTGGTGAGTTACTATACCCAGCTGAAGATTAAATTGGGCAGAGCATGCTTGTAATATTATTCCAGCACACTGAGCCATTACATGAGAATACATCCAGTCTGCTTTGGGCAAGACATTTGTCAGCTCTGTACACAAGACTTGTAACCCTTGTTGTCACTCTGTGACTGCTGCATGAATCAGGCATGGGAGGATGGATTGAGGAGGAGGAGGAGGACAGTTAGGCGCTGGGGTTGTGCTTGGTCATTTATGTCTTTAAGCAACCCAGCTGTGGAATCCGAAGGTTTCCTCTATTGTCTCAATTGTTTTTGTGCCACAAATGCTGATACAGCAGCAAAAGCCTCCATCAAGGGCCTCACCACATCATGGGACCAGAGAAGAAAACGAGCAGAAATGCAGGGCAGTAATATTCATGACCAGTAACCGCCACTCCACAGCAGATTGCTCTTGGAAAGCAGGTAGGGCTATGGCTTCTTTTGACTCCGTGTCAGCTGAAGGAGCAGTAATTCATTTGTCATGTGTGCAGCCCTCCTCAGCTTTCCTTGGTGTTTGCATTTTGGGGTTTGGGACTGTGTTTTGTTTTGGTCACTTATGAAGATACTTCCAAAGAAAAGATATAATACAAACTGACAGCATACGTTAAGCATAAAAGCATCACTGTCCTCTGGGAGCTGTCGGAGAAGAAAACACAGAGCCACTGAGATGCAACCCCACCAAGTGCCAGAAGTGACCGTTGGCAGGTCAGCAAATCTCTGTGGTCATTGCTGGACATATCGAAGAGAACCAAAGGGACAAGTGACTTCGAAATGGGTTCACCCTTTGTTTCACCCTCAGGCTGCAAACAGACCAGGAAATAAGCTCCCCCAACACCTTGCACTGGGTGCTGATCATATTTTTCCTGTGTCACAGCAGGGCAACTCGGTTCCTCCGTTGTCTCTTCCAGCAGTGTTAAAAGAAAGGGGAACAGTCCTGCTCCACAGTTGGAGCCCGGGCTTGGCACAGTTTATCACTCTAGGCTGAGTTTGGAGATTTGCGAGTCCAAAATTCAAAGTGAAACTCGGTGGATGTGAGTGCCATGGGAACCAGAGTGAGCAGGAGGCTTGCATGGATCCCCTTAGGGTTGGAGCTGCTGAGTTTCAGATGGTGCTAAAAAAAAAAAAAAAAGATAATACCGTGTCTCTGGAAGAAAAAAAACCTGTCTGTGTCTTGAGGCAACTGTGGGCACCCTCAGCCAGCACCTGATTCACTCGCGAGCGGTTACCCACGAGGCACTTGAGCTGGCAGACGCCTGTCCGAGGCGCCGTAGGCCCTAAGCGCTGTTTGCAGTTTAATCTATTTTTAATGTGGTGCCTTATTCCAAACTGCTGAGTTCTCACATTCCCGAGCTGTCATGGTAATAGGATTGTGCAGTCTTATTGGCTACAGTTTTCCACCCCAAGCACCAGAAGTTAGGCTCCTAAATCCATATTCAAATTCCTTAATGTGATTGACGAATCCCATGGGAGTCGGTCAGAGCTGGACGTGGTCTGCACCTTGGAATACGAGCCCAGGCATCGGGTGCGTCGGCAGAGCCCGCCTGAAGCACCCGGGGTTTTAGACACGGGGCGACCACATGAAGGGGTTGAGCCCAGACTAGGAGCGTGTATTCCCAAGGGTCAGGAGGGTTCAGGTGCAGGGTTCTTTGCTCAGCCCCTCTGTACCTGTTGTGAGGTGGAATTTCCTAGCATGGTGACTGTGTGAACTACTCTGCAACGCACGGGGTGCCTTGAAAGGGGGATTTAAAAGCAGCCATTCTCCTGCCTTGTGCAGCTGCCTTTTTATCCAGAATGGCTACCAATGTCAATATGAAAAAAGGAGGCAAGGTTAACGCAAGGAGGAATTCAGTCAGGGATTTGGAAATGGAGTGCGTTCCAAACCACAGCAAGTGTTGGGGAGCAGCAGCGCGCCCGTCCCTTTCATTGGCTCCCTGATTGTGTGGCTTCTCTACCTGTGATCTTGCGCTGCGTATTTTTACTCTACTACCTTCTTCTGCTATTTCTATTTGTAGCACCCTGCTAGGCTTGTATCCCAGCCAATCCAAAATTCTTCTGAAACTCCCTGTGCTAGCAGCAACATGAAAGCAGAACTCGGCAGTGGCTGCAGCAGCTCCGGTAGGGTTCAGCTAAAGTCAGGAGTGGTGTCAGTCACTTCAGCCTTTTGGCTTGAAATGGAAATGCCATCTGCCAAGAGAAACAGCTTGGAAAAATTGTGTTATGTTGCCTTTTTTTCATGACAATACTCTATGTGGAATTACCAGCCAGCATTTGAAGCGGATGCACTTTATTGCTTTGTTCTATATGGAAGGTTTGTTTTCTTGTTGTTATTATTATTGCAAGATAGCACATAAGGCCATGAAAGTACAATGCGCTTTCACCCTGATGAGGCAGAACCTAGTACCCTTTAGAGAGGGTTTTACTGCAGTGTGAAAGCATCAAGACATTTTTTTCCTGCTTTCTACAAAGGAGAGAAAACTTTTCAAAGTGTCCTGTCCCACCAGAAGACACAAATGTAGAAGATCCAGACAAATTCCTGTAGGACATGCCCATTCACTAGATGAAAGACCTATTAAGCTTTGGTGAACCGCATCCTTTCACCCAAAGAGCAGGGGTGAAATGGAAACCCCTCGTTCTACCTTTCCAGACCTGACTTAGACATTTGAGATGCTTCTCTCAGACAAGGCATGTTTGATGTCTAGAAGGCAGACTGAAAATGCAGGTGTTTCTGAAATCTTCTTCCACCCTTGCATCCATGCCATCCCATCAGAGCACAGACACCTCACTTGGGACTTCATGCTTGAGTCCTGCAAGGTCTCCGAGAGTCTTCTCCCCAAAGACAGTGCCAGCAATACCTTGGAAGTGAAAGAGCAGTGCTCCTTCCTTCTGGCTGCTGTCTGTCTTCTAAGTCACTCTCTTTTATTTTAGAGCATTCACTGAGGAAGTGGGAGACCTGAGTTCACTGCGTTCCTCAATCTGAGAGTGCTTGTCTCTCACTTCCCGTGAGACTGTCTAACTGCTTGTCGATCAGCTATTCCTGGTGAAGCTCTTCAGAGTGAAACCGTGTCTTCCACTAACAGGATGTTTGCTCTCCCCATCCTGCTGCTGGTGGGCAGCTTCTGCTTTAGAGTGAAGTGATCAGAGCTTCGTGGTGTGAGGAGCTTCAGGCTGCCTTTGGTGTTCTTGGAGCAGGTTTGCAAGACCCCATGTCTTGGGGTGTTCAGAGGAGCCTTGTCTCTGGATGCCTGTGGAGGGTAGTATCAAGTGCATCTCCTTGGAGATGCTGTTCTGGGCAGATGCGGAAGCAGAAAACTTGAGCGTGAATCAAGGAGAGACCATAGAATGCAGGTGGCTTTGTGAGTCTGAACTTCAGTGCCTGAGTTCAGTTAAAGTCTAGTTTTATGAATTTAAGCCCTTCATTGGTGTTGACTTTTTAAAACCCAACTCTGCATTTGGCCCCTTTATGTGGACAGATCCTGGCGGATCAGCCAGGATCTTTACTGCTGCTTTGATAAACACTTCCAAGGTTTATTAAACATGTTTTGTGGTGTTCTTTTGCGGAGATGGTATTTTGACAGTCATCACGTGAGAAACTAGAAGTTTGCCATCTGGCCTGGCAAGACTTTTTTCTCTTTACTATTAATTAAACTGAGGTTATTGCAAAATTTTATTATGATGGTTATGATTTGTCCTGTGATAATGCTGGGGCTAATATTTTGGCATGCAAAGCACCTTCCATGCTGGTGACGTTAGTGGGAGGTACAGCTGAGCAGCACCTCTTTGGGCTCCTCTATCAGCTCTAATAACAAAGTTTCAGGGCCAATTCCTGTTAGCCCTATTCAGGCACCTTACCCCAGAGCGAGTTCTTCTGGTTCTGAGGGGGTGGTTTCACAAGGAGGAAGATGTAGCTGGGGGGGAGGAAGGGGCAGCCGCTTGCCCACAGTGGTGTCATATAACATGCCCTGGCAGGAGATCTCACTGACCACAGCTTTGCCCTGCTTGGTGAGGCTCTGACCATCCATGGGAAAGTAGATCTGCAACAACAGATTGTTAGGGCACAATGAGAAAAGAAAGGAGGGAAGGCAGTAGAGCTAAAGCTGAAATCATCTGCAAAAAACCAGGTGCTGATGATGGCTGTGGGGAGGAAGAAGGAAATGAAGCTTTTCTGGTGATGGGACAGGAGTGGCTGTGGCCCGTCTGGGATGGATGAGTGCAGTATTTGGCAGCTTAACCTCTGTTTCCAATCCATGCTTAGACCCAGCTCAGGGACCTTGAATGTCAGAGGCTCTTGCTCATTCTTCAGTGGTTTCCAAACCGTGACTTTGCAAATACGCTGAGAGTGGTAGGTTTGAAGATGGTTGGATACGCAGCTGGGGAGAATTCTGCCTCCAGCACTAACTCCTGATATATTCACCTTATCCATCTGAGACTTGAATGCTTCACTGCTCAGAGTTAACTCAACAGCTTCACAAGAGATTCAGTAGTATTTCTTTTTACCCAAATACTCCAATGTGTACGCCCAATCCTCTGTACTGTGTGGCATAATGTACCTCAGAGGAGTCTGTAATTAATACAACTAATTGCCCCTTGCTACAAGGGCTCGTAGACATCACTGGTTAAGAATCTAGATGAAACTTTCACCTTGTTTACCAGCTGCCTGATGTTGTATTGTTCAGGGTGGATTTGGGTGATACCTGCAGGACAAATTAACTTATAGCCAAGATGAACACTGAAAGCTCCTTGGTGCCATTGTCATGATTGGCCACCACCGGAGCTTTAATACCAGTAGAGAGAAGTCAGGGAAATAATTAGGTAGGAGAAGTAGTCATCAGCTATTGCACTGGGGTCTCTTGTGGTTGTCAGAGTTTGCCTCCTCCACTCAAAAAGGTTTAATGTAAAGACTGACAGAGTAGTGGGACTCCCTAGTCTGTCAGGATGCGCAGGTTCTAGGCATGTTCCTGGTCTTCAGCTTCATTGCAGATCATGAGGAGTGGGATTTTCCAAAGCGCCCAAGGGACCATAGGTTATGGATCCAAAGGCACAAGACACCTAGGGCATATCAGATAGTCCCATTCTGAGTAGTGCAGCTACTGAAAGCCAGAACCTATCCTTGTGACTCCAGGTCCTAAACCTACTAGTGACTTCTCCTGCTCCAGATACGCGCGGTGGGCTGCTGCTTTTAACCTTGCAGCCTTGCCAGAGGCACCTGGCACTTCACCACACCAAAGGAACAGCCATTAATTGAAAGTCATCAAGCAAACAACCACTTCTGCTTGCTGTAGCTCTGTTTGTAGCTCTGAAGTGAGGCTGACAATTCTTGCTGGTCTCTCAGACCTTCTATTGAGTTTTGTTAATTAATATTTGTGAAGTACTTAGATGTTTTCAGCTTTAAGGTTATCCAGAGTCTTATTATTACCGATGGTATTATTAAGACTAATAATACTGCTAATAGCCTTAGTGAGCCTGGCAAAATTCAGTTTGACTAAAATCCTTGCTGCGGATGAAAAAAACCTAACTGTGGTGCTGTGAGGGGAGTACATGGCTCAGTTACCAGTAACTGCTGTTTACAAGGGGCAGGAAGAGTATATTTGCTCAAATGAAAAAAGGTCAAGGCAGAGGCCCATTTGCTGTGTGTTAATGAGTAATCTAAAGTACAACAGAACTGTACTGTAACGAATCAGCCTGGCTCAGCTTTTCTGCCATCACCATTATTTCCAGTCCTGTTCTGGACTAAAATGCCAGTTTGAAAGTAATCCACATTCTCATAGATTATTTGCAACATCTCCAAATCTATGGAGAGGATTTGTAACTGGGAAACAACAGCAAAAACAAAACAAAAATCCCTTTTTGTATTTTTGCTAGGGTTTGTCTCAGGACACTGTAGGCAACCAAGTCCGAAATATCAGATAGGACATTATTTATCTCCTGGGAAATTCTCCTTTAGGCTCAGACCTGCTCATCTTCCCTATGGAATTGTGCCAGTCCAGAGCTGTGGCCTAGCTGACTCGCTTACCACCACCCCACTAAGTTACTGGTGTGAATTACAAAACCACCTACGTCACCGCTGAACCTGGCCCACGGTTAAAATTCAAACGTGGATGCTAGAGATGATTCTTCTTCCAAGTGACTGAGCACATGTGCACATCATGGGTTGCAACCCCTGCCCTGTCATTGTCTTTGCTCTCCTGCAAAATATGGTCGTTTTCCAGGCAACGCTTGTGTTTAGCCACCAAGCAGAACTCTGGAAAAGGGCCCAACTCCGTCCTTCGTGGTTCCTCTGCTGGCTGCAGGTAGGACTCATTTAGAAAAGAGTTCGCAATTAATGAGCCAATTAAAGTGCTTATCAAAAAAAGCAATTCTTGTGCCAGCTGCCAGCTCACCACAGCTTCTCGCTTGTAACCCCTGGTGTTCATGTCCTTCAACTGTACCAGCCTGAGGCAGTTCAGATGTCACACATCCAGTCCTCGAAATAGAGAATGTGATGCAGACAGTGCGGCACCGTTGCCCTGCAGCCGCAGCACCAGTTTGTGAGGGTGTTTGGCCTTATTCCTTGCAGGAAGGCAGCAGAGGGGGCACACACGCGTGTGCATGAGGTCACCTTTGGAAACAGAAACCATGCAGATTGCAAACTACACTTCCTAGCTTCCTGAAAGGCAGTTTTGAAAGGCAATGATCCTTTAACAAATCAACAACCTCTGCTCCAGCAGCCCAAACTGCCTGTTAACCAGGGCAAGTGAAAGATGTTGGTGAGGAAAGATTTTCCCTGTGGAGCAGGATGTGTTTGGCTGTGAGCTCAGAGCATCTTTCCAGTGCCAGGGCCATATAGAGAGTTTGCTTGAGCTCTGTAGTCCTAGAGGGCACCAGGGCCCGTCAGCATCCAAGGCAGCCCCACACGAGTGGGGAAGTGGGGAATGGATTTCTTGTAGAAATATAGAATGGCTTTCTACAGAGCTGCCCCTCTGGCACCAACAGAAGGTGATGAGGCTAAGCAGCAGGTGCCAACGTGAGCAAACAGGAGAATATACAGTGAAAACACATCTGGGAGCTGTTGCGGGGTCTTTGTAGAGGGATGGAAAGAGGGTTCATGCAACTCAGTGCTCACGCACATCAAAAGGCAGCACCAGGGGCTCCTAGTTAACAGGAGAGGGATATTTTGGATGCTCCAGAGCTTTCGTGTTTGCCTTACTGTTCTGTATTATTGACAGAAGGGGAGGGGAGGAGGGGAGTGGAGGACACATGGGTGTCCTGGGGAAGCAGGCGTGGCTGGTGCTGCCCTGTGTGTCCATACCCACACGATGGGCTGCAGCCAGGTTCTTGGCAAGCAGTACAGTTCACAGAGATCCTTGAACTGATCTGGTGTGCGCGAGGTGTTCATCCCAGAACAGCAGTAATAGTGGAGCTGATGCTTACGTTAATAAAATCTGGCCAAGCTGGTTATCTGGACAAATATCTTCTAGCTGAAGCAAGGTTTAGAGGTTGGTAGCGTACGGTCACAGATCCCATGCCTGCACGGTGCTCTGCAGGAGCATATGGCCATGTCCTACATCACACGGCGAGGCAGGGGCAGCACTATGTGTTGGTAGCTGGCAGCCTTTGCAGGTTGGTGATGCCACATGCAGATGCACGTGTTGGTTACTCACTTTTGACAGTCGTATACACCCAGGGTGGAGGAGCTCTCTGCTCCTGTCCCTACTGCTGTGCTATTCCCTCTTGTTTTGCTTTGTTCTGGGTAAGTTCTGATGTTTCTGAGATGCTGAGTGAGTTGCAGGAGTCTTTAACAACACTGATGTGCCGCACTCTTCTTCTAAAGAGCAGTGAGGATTTACTTCTCCCCCTTACAGCAATGGGAACACTGGGGTACAGGGACATCAGGTGACTCTCCTGAAGCAGTGGGATTAGCTAGAAAGTGTTAAGTACTCCCTGAACCCCATCCCGAGCATTAGTCATCGCTGCCATATCACTCCTCAACGGCACCATGACAGTGAACTCCTGGACTGTACAGTCTTTTGCACACAGATGAGAGGTGTTTAATGAAAAGCAAACCCAGTGCAGCAAACACCACTGTGGAGACACATGCTCTGCTCTAACCCAGAGCCAAAATGCCAGGGAAAACACACAGGTGGTTCAGAAAATCATAGGTAGCCTATTATTGCAGAGGAGGAGGGGAGGAATAATCCTCAGGAGCTTTCCCCCTTGACCACCTGTTAGTTTTCCCCTGAAGCCATGACTGATTTGCATGGGGTGGCATACTAATGCCCTGCAAACCGTGCTGTGAATCGCAGCTCTGCGCTGCTGTGGCTGGACCAAGCCAGCTTTCCTGGTGGGAAATAGCATGGAGACACGCTGCCTCAGCTTCGTGGGCCCGGTGATCACCAGCCTCAGAGAAATTCTCCTGTTTTCCCATAAACACAGCACTTCGCTGCACCTATGGCAGAGGTGAGCCCTCTTGTATACCCACCTTCTGTATATTTTGTAGAGCCTGTAGCTCCTCTCATAAGAGAGCACTTGCTCATAAACTACCATGTTTGCACACATTTGGAGGTACTCGGACATATAGCTGTGCTTCAGGAGCCCAAAGATCTCCCCACGCAGGCTGTGCTACTTCAGGAGTCGGGTGCTAAGACTTCTCCTCGTCTGCTGTTCCCCTTGGTCCTTGCGTACACACGGGCAGCACAATAAAAATCCCTCCGTGGCAACGAGCACCAGCCCTGCGGTGTCCGTGGCCCTCCAGAGCTAATCGTGGTCTCGGGGCTGGACCCACCAGTGACTGTGATTCTGCTTCTGCTTTGTGGAGCTGTGGAGGAGCCCCTTGGGGCGGCAGCAGGGGTGCCCTGCAGCTCGCTTGGTGCTGCCCCTGCTTTTAGCTGGAGAGTCCCTGATGTTACCTGCGATAGCGAAGGCAAAGGAAATCCGAAGGTGAGCTGTGGCACTCGTGGTAAAAACCTGGTGGGGCTCGTTTTGGCTGAAGCACACAATTCAGAGGTGTTTTTCCAGCATTCTCTTTCTTTTATTCACCCTTCTGAGTGTCAGAAGGAGGTGTTGCCCCCAAATCGTGGGGCATGGGGACAATGTGAAGAGCTTTGCTCTTTGTCCTGGCACCTCAGACAGAAAGAAGCCTGAGAGAAAGTGAGAAGTGGCTTGGCCTGTGGCTCTCTCCTGGTGTTTTCTCTGTGTGTAGTGGGCACGCTGAGTGGTTTCCAAAGGAACTCTGAGCACTGCAGTAAAAGGGGAAATTCACTGTGGCACAGCGCCTGCAGCAAGTGACACTTAGAAACAACTTTTACTTTGCATTTGAGAGCAGAATATGGCATTATACAAAGCATTTTTTCAATGTATTTGCTCCAGGGCAGAATTATCGATTTCTACCATTGCAAATATAATCTGTGTGGTAAAAATGGAAAGCAACCAGACGGAGCTGCACAGTGTAACGAGTTTGGTTCCAAGGGAAGCTTGTCCATTTGGATGTTTCCTCAGAGGAATGTCATCAGTTTAGCATTTTGATGATAAAATAATTCTTCAGCTCATGAATATGTTTCTAGTATCTGTGAGCAATGCAAATAGAGATTGGAAGCATTTTGCTATTTAGTGATCTAAGGTCCTGGATGAGCCAAATGCACCAATGAGCCTCAGCAGGGAGGGAGCTGCTGTGCTGCTGGAGTAGGGGAGACTTTGCTCCTCTGTAGCGATAGCAGCAGTACAGATATTCCCGCTGGCTTTCCCTGAGCAGTTCCTGAAACTCCTTGTGGTGTGTGTGCCCCGACACCTCAGTGCCCCGGCTGTGTGACTGGGGCTGCTGTTGGCAATTATACATTTTTGAAGTTATACTCAAACTACTTTGATGTCTCACTATTCAGCGCTGTGTTTCTGGATTCCCAGTGTCCAGCTTCTGACTTTAGAGCCAGCAGTTTGCTCGAGGCACGTCTGGCACTTCCACACAAGGGCCAAAGCATTCACTGTGGTGGCCAACAGGGAAATTTTAAGCCTTAAATGCCAGTGCTGCGGTGACCCAGCCCCACAGCTCCCCTGGAAGCGAATGCAGACAGACTTTCTGTGACTGCAAACTGTCTAAGCAGGCAGGAGGTAAGGAACAGGGTCACTGTTCTCCTCGGGGTGTTTGTTCCCATCTACGCCCTTAAGCAGAGCACCCAAACCACGAGGCCGGGAGCTGGACGCTCCTCACGCCGACTCTGCTGAGGATCTGCTGCTCGGCAGCAACGCGCCCTTGAATCATTGGGCTGAGGAGCAAGTGCACGTGGGGGAGCACGGCTGCCTAACCTCCTCATTCGGGCATTCACATGCGAGCTGGAGATTCTGGACTCTGCTCCCAGGACTGTTTATGCATTTTACATGAAACAGTCACCAGGTAACATATAATCCCTGATCAAAGCCCTCAGGGGGTTCAGGCAAAGCAACGCCCAGTTTCTGGATCCTGATCAGACTTAGGTGTGAATTGGGCTGAGCTGCTTGGCCCTGTCAGGACTGGGGCAGCTCTGGGCATGCACAAAGGTGGAACTCCAGATAGCTGATGAGCTTGAAAATATTAAAAAAACAACAACTGGAGATCGAAGGGGCCAGATAGCACGAAGGACGTAGGAGCTGCAATGGGATAGATGTGCCAGCATTTCAATCCAACATCCAGATTTAGGGTAAAACATCAGGTGCTCCGGAAACAAAGTCCTCATACAGGGAAACAATTGTTCTCACACATTCCTGAAGTGAAAACTTATTTATATAACCATTTTATCTGTGGGGGTTTTTTTTGAAAAAAAGAAGTCCCATCCTGGCCACTGCATTTGCTTGGATTCGTTTCCACTGAGCCGCACAATGGTTGCTGCTGTATGAATAGCTTGTTATTCTTACCAAGCATGACAACTGCTGTAGCAAAATCAGGAGCAACCTGCTCTAATGTAAACTGATTTCAGATTGCCCCTGGCAGTCCCAGCTACCTCATCTAACCTCTTTTTTTTTTTGCCAGTCTTTTTTTCTTTTTTCCCTTTTGCACCCCTGAAGAGACGCACTCTATGCTTTCTTGTAAGGTTATTACGCTGGCTGTTGCATTGATGCCTGCGATCCATGGAGGCATTATCCTTGGGACGTTCCAAGGCCACTTGGACCCGTCGGCAAACGCAGACTCCAGCTGCCTGTCTACTCTATAGCGACTGATGGTCATGCCCAAGAATACCTTGGACAAAGCCCCGCAGAGGCGTGTCTGGCTCTTGATGGGGCTGTTGCATCTTTGATACCCCACCTGCATGTTGGCAGAGCGCTGCAAGGCTGGGTAAGTGCAAAGAGAGGCTCATACAGAGCAACGCTGCTGTCACACCGATAGATGCCACGTAGGGAGCGGTTGGGGGGGACTTGGCTGAGGGCAGGGAGTGCTGAGTCCAATTTGTCCATCACAGCTGCCAGATCAGTGTGTATGGTGGGTGTGATAGTAATTTCTATCTATAAATAAACACCACAACAGCATTTTAATGAGGTGTTTTCTTGTAGCACTTGTCCAGGCTGGTAGTGTTATGTTAAGGCTGGAGAAGTCTCTCCAAGCAAGCTTCTTGGCGAAACCTTCATAAACACGGTCTCACATGATTTGTTTGGATAAGAGGTTCTACTTGTTTGTTTCTGAAGACACTTGCAAATCCATTTGGGTTTTTGCTTTTGGGTTTTTGCTTTCATTTATTTTTTTTTCCCTTCTTGGCTCAGGTTTTGTGTTGATGTCACAGAACCTGATGCAGAGATACTCTCAGGGAGTGTAGTGATAGGATGAGGGATAACGGTTTTAAGCTGAAACAGAGGAGATTTAGATTAGACGTTGGGAAGAAAGTCTTTACGATGAGGGTGGGGAGGCCCTGGCCCAGGCTGCCCAGAGCAGGGGTGGCTGCCCCATCCCTGGAGGTGTTCAAGGCCAGGTTGGATGGGGCTGGGAGCCCCTGATCCACTGGGAATTGTCCCTGCCCATGGCAGGGGTGGGACTGGATGGGCTCTGAGGTCCTTTCCAGCCCAAACCATTCTATGATTCTATGCTAAGCTGCCACCACAAGAATGCATGAGAGCTGTACATATCCAAAATAAAGCCAAGAAATGGTCTTTCTCAGACTCGCTCTGAGGAGTTTTTTGCATATTTGACTCCTGCATGTTAATGGCAGGACCCCTTTTCTCCTCAATTTGAAGATCTGGGAGAAAAAAAATCAGTTGTTTCATTCTTAAACATGTGATATCTGAAGTAAAGGCTCTTGACTGTCTGGAATTGTGATGCATACTCAGAATTCATTCGTATTATAAATAAATAATCGGCAGGAGATGCTATAGAGATAACAGCTTCCATTCCTTCTGAGGAATCATTAACTCTAGCCAGGCCTCCTTGATCAACAGCTATTAAAAAAAAATACCCAAACCAACCCACAAAATAGTATTGGTTGGAAGGGACATCTGGAAGGCTGCCCTCCAGCTTATTCAAAGCAGAGCTAATTTCAACATCAGCTCAGGTTGCTCAGGCTTTGTCTGTCCTTTTTTGACATCTTCAGGGATGGGACTGTCCGCTAGCATAATGACCCGCAGGCTCGATTCAGTGTCCCACGCATTTGCTGAGGAACCGTTCTGCTGTCATCCAGGTTGCTGGCAGACTGGCCCTAGCATCGTCGCTTGAGGAATGGCAAGTGTTAGTGCCAATTAAATGTCTAGTTGTTGACCATTATAGTCCCTTGAGCTTCCTGGCTCAGCTGTGAGCTTTTTTCAACCAGGTTGTGCTGCGTCCATTCAGATAACACTACCCCAGTTTGGATCATATGGGAGACAATGTCAAAGGCTACATTAAAGTGACAAAGTGAGTGACATCCACTGCTTCCCCTGTCTCCCCTTTCCAGCCCATCATTCCAGCCCAGGTGACAACCACCTTGCCCAGGTGCGATTTGTCTGTAGTAGATCCAAGCTGGCTGTTCCTAGCCACCTTCCCATATCTGAACATGGCTTCGCTGTAGACTTGCTTCGTAATATTCCCAGAAAAAATATACTGCTATCTTATGTAAGACATCTTCATCTTTGCTAATACTTTGTCTAATCCCTTTCAGAAGTGGCCTGTTGATTACATGTGTTGAGTTTGTGAGATTTTCAGCCTAAGCCTGCAGTGTTGGATGAGGGAATTTTGGTAGGGAGTGGCTGAGCAGGTCAAACTCAGAAGCAACCGAACCCGGACACACCTATTTCTTTTCTGCTGGGAATTTCTTTCTTCCCAGCCTCGCCACCAAGGACAATCTTCCTGCCATTATTGCCATGGCCTTTGTGTTACTTGAGGGCAGGAGCTCTGAGGGAAGGAAATGGGAAAAGAGGAGGAATGAGACTGCTGTGTTAATGGACAGTAGAGTCCAGCAGCACTGGATCCTGGCAACTGGCAAGGATTCAGTTTGTCTGAGTTAAAAGAAAAATTCAGAAAGAAGAAAGGGTAAGGTCATCTGCATGGAGTCCGAGGGGCAGGCACGGTCGTTTCCAGAGAGCTTGAGTCGTTCAGTCAGCAGGGAGGGCCAGGCTCTCGCCAAAACACACATTGTGTTGGGCTGCGGAAGGCTGAGTTCCGTGGGGTCTGGAGTACGACTGAGGGTAAATCCTGCCATAGGAAGTAAGATTATAAATGGTTTGAAAGCCACCCGCTTGGGCTGTGGGGCCAGAGCGGGACAAATGCTGCTTTGCCAGGTTGATGTGCTCTCGGATTTATTAATATTAAATTTAGGATTTATTAATAGTTTGAGGTAGATCACAAGATTAAAATATGTGATTTTTAAAAGCCCTTAATCGTTAGCTGATTTAAAAAGTGATTCAGCAAGATTTGTTATAATTGAAACAGCAACTTGATTACAGATTCAAAAAAAGTGGCAAGGCTATACTTACTGCAAGGTCTCACAGGCTCGGATATATATGCAAAAATACGGAGGTTAACCTATGGCCAGAACGTCCCTCCTGTCAACATTAGTGAAATATGCTCTTCAAACGTGTCGTCCCTCTCAACAGGCACCTGCTGAGTCGTGAGGAGCCTGACTGACCATGCCAGTTTGAATCGCTTTGTTAATTAAGCATTATTCAAAATTGCACATTTTAATTTTTTAAGCTACCTCAATAAATTCTAAATTGCTGCTAGGTCAAAGCCTCATAAAACCCCCTCCGTGACAGGTTTCCTGGGTCCCAAGGTGAGTACACGTACCTGCACGCTGCAGTCCCTCGTGCACTCATGAAACCTGATTTGCTGGGTCACCCTCCGGCCTCGTTCGCAGTGACACAACATCATTTAAAGCTGTTTGCTTATTACAGAGATACTATCACAAGGCGTGGCGCCCCGATTGGAGTCTAGCAAGAAAGTAACACTCTTATTCACCCACCCACTCACCGCTGGGAGATGGTCTGAGGGTCTCTCCTTGGCTTCATGACGGAAAGTGGTTGATTCACCTCCGCCCAACGCTAATTACTTCTTGCTGCCCACTGGAAGTTCCCAGGTTGGCATCGAAGTGGTAAGACCAGAACTCACTGCTGAGATTGATTGCAAAGTAAAAGCTTGGCTTCTTGTTGTCTGTTTTATATTCAGCCTAGGAAGAGTTACTTAATAGACCGTATCATTTACTTGTGATTTTTTTTTAATGATCATTAAAATGCTCCTAATTGCTGTTACCCTGCCACGCTCCTACTTCTCCATTGTTATTTGCATGCAACCTTCCCATCAAACTAGAAAGTAGTTCTGGTACAAAGCTTTTATGGCATATTTAGGTTTTCCTTGGTCCTGGTTTTAATTCTTTTAGTCTAGATCCTCCTGTGTAAAAACCAGCTCCTTCTGGAGGGGCTTTGCACTTCTGGAAGCTTATTGTTTTATCCCTTCAGCTTGAGGAGAAAATGACTCCCTTGTCAGTGCAGCTCTCAGTGAATCAGGCTGGCCTGGCACATCTCCACACCCTCTTTGCTTAAGTTTATGTATTTTTATATCAGAAAGGTAATAAAATTGACAAAAGAGGCTTATTCAGACTTTACCTGTGCAGTTTACCACACAAGAAGATAAAACATCCGAGGCACTTCCTTTTATTTATGGCATCAGGACTGAGCCATGCCAGTGCCAGCACAAGGTAACTTTGCCTCCCTTCAGCTTTGGAAACCTCTTTTGCACCAGTGTCCCCCACCCAGCTTTCTGTTCACTCAGCATCCTCCATCTTCACAGGAGGTTGTTGGTGGAACATGGAAAACCTTCAAGAGAAGCGAGGCCAGGCCTGTAGGGCCCCAGGAGAAGGAGCAGGAGCTCCAGCCACAACACAGCCTGCAAGAGGTCCCACAGGAGCCCTTGTGGGTGGAACCAAGGGTTCCCTGGGGAGTTCAGGCATCTCCTCCTTTTCAGGTTGTGTGGAGCCCATCGTCCCAGGGGATGTTTCCCAACTCCTCACCAGGACCAGCTGTAGGCTCTACTGGGCTGAGTCCTGAGGTCCTGGAGTCCCTGGGCATCGCAGTGCTGAGCTCTTCCATGGAGCAAGCAGCAAACCCCAAGGTGCTTACCCAGCCAGGGGGCTTGCATCTATGGAGCAGATGTAGTATCCAAATGATCCTATAAACAGCTATGGAACAGGAGCTGCAGTGTCAGCTGCTGGCTGAGAGGAGCTAGCAAAGAAAGAGGTGTGGAAGGACACGGTAACATTTGCAAAGAGAAGGTGTGCTCGCATCTTCACTGTTCCTAGCTGGTGTACAAGAACACTCCCGGTACAGCGATACCTGGGGTCTGGACAAGGGAATAAATTGTCTTTCAATGCTTGGATCAGTGGAGGGGATGGAGCAGAAACAGCAGTGCAGGAAGGGAAAGTCAATACACTCAGTATTATTTGTTGATATACCAGCTTCACCACCTTTCCAAGCATGGTCAGCGCGACTTCAAGCCTGTGGGATGGGGGGTACCCAAATCCCTTTGGTAATGTTAACAAGCCTGTCCTCCTCACTTCAGGCACAACTGGAGGGAGCTGACCACCAGCATTTCTAACTGTCAATGTGCTCTGAAGTCCCTGCCTTTAGAAACCCCAGGATGGCATCGCCTCTTGCCCTTGAAAGGATGCAGAGAGTCTCCGTGCTTAAACCTGATGATGGGTGAAGCCAGAAAGCAGACTTTGGGAGCTCTGTGTTTGTCCAAGACTGCTTGCCTGAGCCTTGCCCTCAAGAGCCCAGTGCTGCAAGAAAGGTGAGGTGACCCTGGTTTGGCAGGTCAGACACCCACGCTCCTGAGCCCTCCCAGACTTAAGCAGTTTCTAACCTTTGTACTACTCCCTGCTGAACAGGGAGACAACTTTGCCTCCTCTTCTTGTGTCAGGAGGTCAATCTTTGCATGGCTGCCTTTTCTTTTAAATACGTATATTAAAAGGCATCATAAAATGCTGTAATAGGAGCGCAATTAATGACTCCTTGGAAGCACAAAACGATTACTGGCTCTCAGTGCAGTAAATAGAAAGCAGTGAGGTTCTGGAGTTCATTTCCAAACAGGTGAGTGGGAACTCTCCAACTGGGATGTGGTTAGTGTGTCTGCAGGTCTGGCTTCTCCTTTTCCTGAAGTGGAGGCGTGTGTTGAACTGAGGAGTGCAACATCCACATGGTGCCTCATCTACGATTTGCCAATATTTGTTGCTTTCTTCTCTTTAGCAATCAAACAGAAACTTTTCAGCTGGTACCTCTGGGTGACAAGGTTTGAGAAACAACCTTTTGGTCACTATTGCAGCGTGGTGAGAATGTTCTTGGGTGATATGGTATTCATTCATTCATTCTCCACATGAAAATGTGCATTAATTCTCTGGGTGTTAGTGCACACACTGCAAGTGAAATGCTCCAGATGGAGCTGCTCAGGCTTACAGGAACATATTTTCCAGTTACAGAAACCTTTATGGTTATGACTGCTTAAACGCTGTCAGTGGCCCAAGCTGCCTGGGCTGCCCTGGGAGCAGGACTGGGTCAGCAACGCCACGTTACGAAGAACAGCCCTGGCTGTACCACCACCATCGTGATGGCAGGTGGCCCTCTAGTTAGTTTATGGTAATATATTTAAATTTCAAAATGTGTATTGTATCTTAAACCACTCTAAAATCATAGGTAATGATATGTAACAGGCAAAGGTATCTCTTCCCAGTGAAGCCGTGTTGAGTCATTTTATATTACTACCGAAGGAACAAACTGAGTTTTAACAACAATAGTTGGCAGTATTTCTATTAAAAGGCATTAGCCAATAATTTCTAAAACTGCCCGTTAATTACAGCATTCAGCCCTTGCAGGCAGTTCTATTTTATGTAAGTGCAATCCAGTTTCCAGCCATCAGCTGAAGACTTGAGCCTTTTGTTGTAGCCAAACAAGACCATGCATCACCAAATTCCTTTCTGGGGTAGATCTGTTGTCATTGGGGTTTTGGTTTTCTGGTGTTGTTGTTTGTTTGTTTGCTTGCTTCCTTGTTTGTTTTAAATCCTGACACTGCCAGGTAACACTCAAAGCAGCCAGTTTACACGCCACTACCCGGGGGCAGCTTCTCTGGCTGGTGTGTGAAAGCCGGCCAGCTTCTCAGCTCAGACACGGCGCGATGCAGACACAGCTGGGCTCTTACAGCAACCAGCCTGGCTCCAGAGACCAGGTAACCTGCCATCCCTGCCACGGCTCTGACCTGACAGCAAACTGCTGGTGCAGAGGAGCACATCTCACACAGCGCCACATCTGCACCACAGTCACTGGTCTGCACTGGGGACCGCTGGCAGGCACCGTGCACAAAGCACTGAGTGGGCTCTGTGGGAACCAGGGCAAGCTGAAGAGCAGGAGGCTGTTTGGGGCACCCCGCTCCATCAGCCCGGGCAGCTGAGCTGTGTCGTGTATCCCTTAAATACAGACACCCCCCCGACCAGTGCAGTGGTGCGGTGGCTGCTGCTGGCCTGGTGCTGCTCCTCAGCTGCTCCCTGGAGGTGTCTGCTGGATTCACAGCATGTCTGGGGGACATCACGTCACCCAGCATCTTCCAGCTGCACAAATACATCCTAGATCACACAGAGCAGGAGCAGATAAGGATAAATCTCTCACAGGTAACTGTAACAGTGGCAGGAAAAAAGTGACATTTGTTTTGTCCTTAACCCCTTTGGCTGTCTGTAATTATTACTGCTGTTGTTAGTGCTTCTATTGCAATATCACCTGAGGCTGCCCGGTCAGCATTGAGCTCCATTGTACTCAGCACAAATGCACCCAAATCCTGCAAAAAACCTTAGAGTTCAGAACGTAAGTGGCTTAGGACGGTGGAGAAGAGGGATAAAACCAAATGGATACAATTAGTCTAGGCACGACTTAGTCATCCTCTTCTTGGCGTAATCATAAAATGGACAAAGGTAGCGCCAAATAACCTTAAATGCCCTTCTGGCCATAATTAATTATATTGCATAATAATGGTGTCAGTTTAAACATTGTTTAAAACCGATGCTTTGCTTGAAATTACTGTACAGCCACACTTGTATCTTGCACAACAGACTAACACACAGCAGTGTCTTGACTTCCATTTTCTGTTTCATTTTGTTTTCTGTGCGTAGGAAAAGCTCCTGACCAAAGAGGAGTCAGTGGTGCAGCGGTAAATAAAAGTGGGAAGATTCATCTCTCTGTGGTATGCACGGAGCAGGTAAGCACCAGAAGTGCCCGGAGTAGTAGTGGGTACAAAGGGAGCGCCCTGAGTGCCCTTTGCCTGCATTTACCCCTTACTACACCACTTGGAAGAGTTGCATAATTGATACAATTGAACCACATCAGTCCTTTATTTATAGAACATAATGAAATGGTTTTCAACATCCCCGATCATGCTGCACGGGTGATTGCTGTATGTGCACCCAAGAAGAATAAATAAAAACATTTCCCTCGGGGATTATGTCTCTTCATCTTCTGTAGCTGCATCCAGGACCTTGAGAGTTCTGCAAGGCGTGCAGCATGAACTCCTGCTCTGCTATTCCCCACGCTTCCTTCGGAGGAGAGCTACAGCGAGGCTGCTCCATAAGCTGGAGCTCCACATTTCCCACTGTCACAGTTGGATGGAGCTAAGGACGTGTGCGTACCAAAACTCACCACAGATGACTGGGCACAGTCCCCTGTGCTGTACTTCAGTTGGTCCTTGTTCAAGCTCATCACCTGCCTCTAACATAAATCTGCCTTACCTTGAAAGCACATGGGTTCCAGCTCAAAAATAAGGAGAGGCTGTGGCATTCAATACCTGCTTACAGGGGTGGAAAGGGTAGGGAGTCATGAGCAGCCCCCCGATAAAGCCAAATGACATAGATGGTCTGAGCCCAGTGTCTGAGCCACAGGCTCCCACATCAGCTTGTGCTTCTGCCAGCTGCTCAATTCTGAACCTGATGCTGCAACTGTGACTGTCATCCAAGGGAGACTCTGGTCTACAAAAGAAGCACAAGCATCAGGTGGCAGTGAGATGGGGTTACTGTAAAAGTTACATTAACAAAGCAAAGCACAGCTCTTACTTTACCATTTTCTTGTTGCTGTTATTGGGAAAATATGGATAATTTAGAAGTACTTCTCTTGCTGGATCATCTGTCCGTCTTCAGCTGCTGTTCTACTGTTCCTATTGCATCACTTCAATTTGGCCTTTACTTACGGTACTACACTGTTTTTACTTTGTAATTAGAACTACTAATTGCAAGCTTGCTTACTGCCTTCAGTTGCCTTTTCCAAAGCATTATTTGTAAAAAGATTGCAATTACTCTGTTCTTTTCAATTGCTCAGAGAGCATCTTCATAGATTCACATGAAACCAGGACTAGATTTTTAATTTACGCTATTCCTGAGGTTTGCACAGTGCTCACCTGGTGCATAGAAATGAACTGCACCAAAAATTGCATCTTTTCAGAAGCTGCGTAAGCTCTCTTCTCAAAAAATCCTTTTTTTCTGACTAAAAAAACCAAATCGAAACACTGTGGGAGTCCCACGCTAGCTGTTATATTAGATTTTAATTGGGGTTTTGACATGTAAAACTTGAGCGCACAGACACATTGCCATATTCTTTATAGGTTTTTGAACTGAAAAAAATCCATATAGCCTAGTGGTTCTGCAAGAAGGAGCTCGTCATTTCCATACACATGCTGCAAACTTAGAGACAATGCCCCCATTTTATCGTTTGTTATTTCAACTTTGCTGATGATTCAGAGGTGTTATTCCACTGAAAAACCGGAGTAAGGCAGCTATGAATCAGGCTCACTGGCTCTGCATCTCGCTATCTAAAATGAGGACCCACCTACATGTAAAATACTATCATACTGCAAGTCTCTCATAAACTGCAATCTGTTCTGGCTTGCCAGATCCTCATCGGAAAAGGATTGCATAGGCTCAAAATTAAAGCAGGTGCTGACTGCATTTTAGTCAATGGGAATGCTCGTGTGAACAAGATGAGCTGGTTTGGGCTTTTCTAATTAGAAATCACTCAAATCAAAAGTAGCAGAGCACGGGGTTACTCTTTTTGGTTGTTGTTGCTGATGTTTTCCTTACCTGGCTGCCAGGGATGGAGAAAGCAGCCCACAGCCTCGGTGCTGTGTGCGGGGATGCTCAGTGCACGGTAAGTTCGGGTTGCTCCCCAACATCAGCAGGCACCGAGACTCAGACAGCTCCAAGGAGGCACCTCTGAGCGCACGTTCCTGCAACAACGGGAGCAACATCGGACACTTCAGCTATTTTATGGGCAGCCACAAGCTCGGCTTCACCGTGTTACATAAAACACTCAATGGCAAATCATGCTAGAAAGTTTATGCAAGTGGAATACCCTTATAGAGTTTACTTCCTTCAGTGTCATCATCTCATAACTTATTAAACAGCCTCTATTCAAACTGCTAAATCACTTCCCCTCTCACCTATATGTCATTCCTGCTTTGCTCCCTTCCCAAAGTCAGTTTAAATGGCATCTCCTGGAAACCTGCGTTCACCCAGTGCCTGCGGATGAAGCCCTCTCCCCACGCGCAAAACCTCTCATAGCCCCTGTGCTTAAACTGACGAATACGTAAATGAATCCCAGTTAAATGCTGGTCAGGAGAGGTTTGGTAGGAAACACAGTCGGTGGTCTGTTGATTTGATGAACAACCATCAGAGAGGACCTGAACAATTCGCTGAGTGTAGAGTGTTATTGGGGAGGGGGGTGATTAAGGTGAGCTGCCATTATCACGTTAACGGTATAGGAGAGGGGCTCCTGAAGCTCCTTCCCTTCCGCCCCTTGCTAAGAGCATCACCTCAGGAAGCATCTCTGCTGCTGGCAGCACTCTGCAAGGCCTCGGGCAGGTTGCTTTGCCCAGCACGGCTCAGACCTACGCTCTGGAGCAGGGACCGAGTGTGTCAGGAGCAAACGGAGTCACAGCGGCTGCTGTCCTGAGGCTGACATCAACTCTGAGACATTGCCGCTGGGTTCCAGTGGGTTAGCACGAGCTTTTTCACCCATTAAAAGGCTTTGTCTATGGGCCTTCAAGCTGACATCAACCCAGGTGAATGCTGACAGTGCCTGCTGGTGTTCAGCTGGAAGGAACTGATGGCATTGGGCTGCGCTGACAACCGGGTGACACCATGGCAAGAGCACCAGTTTGCTGGTGATCCCAGCAGAGAGGAAGGGGGGCCGTAACTTGCCACCCCCCCGCCAAAGGCGCAGTCTCCGTGGCAAGCTCTGCCTGCAGCTGATGGGAGATCAGGGCCACGCTAATTGCACTGGGCGGCTTTCAGGAGCAGAGTGATGGCTTCATTCTGAAGGGTCACCGAGCCTCGACCAGCACTGAGCAATCATCACTGCCAAAGAGACACCAGGCGAACCCAGGAAAAGCACAACGTCGTGAGATAAAATAAGGAATGAGCCAAAAAGGCAGAATCTTACAATAACACTAATGTAAATGCCGGTCTGGTCAGAAATACCAGCCTAGTTTTTATCTTGTAGCAGGGAGATTGTTTTTGAGAACTTATGCAGAGTCAAATGAATTCATAAACCTCCGTACCAGGTGCAATCATTAGTCAGTAAATGAATTACACATAATTATCTGCTTTGTATTTAATTCACTTGGCTTCCAGTTTCTTGCACTTCGTACAGTGAAACTCTCTATCTCTCTCACACAAACACTCTCTCCATGGGCAAGGAGGTTTTGGAGGGCTGCCACCGTCATGAATCAGACTCCACGATTTGAATGATATTTATCTAAGCCTGCAAACAAAGAAGATGGCTATGTGTCCAATGAGAGAATAATTATTGTTATTATGTTTATAGAGCAACAAAGTCGGGAGTTAGGACCCCGGGGGAAAGGCGGCAGGAAGGGCGAGCTGGGCAGAGGCAGGCGGCAGGTTTCAGCGCCGGCGAGTGCCAAGGCCTCGCAGGGTTCCCTGCCCGACTCACCTCTGCAGCGGGCGCCCAGCGGCCAGGTGATGCCTGCCCCGCGAGGAAGCTCGCCAGGAGCCTCCAGACCCCCCTCCCGAGGGCTCTCACCGCGACACCGGGCTCACAAGGGTTTTGGCAGCGGCTGAAGGGCGTTGAGGACGGCACAAAGCACCCCAGATGGCTGCTGCGAAGCTGAGGATCGGGACGCGCTGCTCTGCAGGTGAGCTGGTCCCGGCTGCACTGGGTAGCAGCGCAGACCAGGCAGCCTCCTGCTTGCAGCTGACAGTGGGTGATTTTTGCTTATACAGAAGGCAGCTGTCCACTTAGACTCACAAGTACTTTAACTAAACTACAAAGAAGGGGAAAAAAAGTCCATAAGTAAAAAGCTGGCTTTCCAAGTAAAGCTACTGCCACAGCAGGTCACTTAGAAGTCAAAATGTCCCTTGAAATGACATTTTGGCTCACTCTGCTCCACAACTTCAGTCCGAGTTCAGACAGAGGAGCCCTGGAAGAGCTTAGGACGCTGTGACAGTGGCAGTGCTGTGCGGGACCCGGGCTCGCTCCTGCCAGCCAAGTGCTCTGTGTACTCAGAGGGCAGTGACAAAGGAGGCTCTGCCCACCCTTTAGGATGGTCTGCAGCGGGCAACAAGTTTGAGATAACCCATAATCTGAAACTTGTATTTCTAAAATACATCTAAAGCCCCATCCTGGCCAGGATCGCAGGAGTCCCCTGAATTTGGAGGGCACCGCCAGGGAGGGGGCCACAAACTGCTGATGTGTGGCTGTTATTGAGGCACAATCCTGCCCCAAACACGCTCACGCTTCTCATGGGGCTCAGAGCCTCCCACGTTCACAGCAGCTTCTGGTGCACCTGTACAACAGGATAACAACGAGCAGCTTTTCATCAGCTTGGTCCCACCAAGCAACGGCCCCGGCCACAGCAGTTGTGGCTCAGGAGGCTTTGGAGAGGGATGCCAGGGGATGCTTTGGTTTGCAGTTCAAGGACACAGCCAGCTGTGGGAAAGGCAAGTGGCGTTCCTGTTGAGAAAGTTGGGAAAAGTGTCACTTACTTCCACTAACTCAGCTTTAGGAGCCACGTTGCAACTGTCTCTAATGATCTTTAGGTTAACAACATACAGCCATACAACATACACTGTTCTTATTCTCCCAAGACCAGCGTGAAAGACTTCAAAAGTTTATCCTTCTTATTGGAAGGAAGGAAACCTGCATAATTATCAATGGCCAAAAAAATACCACTGAAAATGCAAGGTAAATAACTTGATGGCACTTCTACTCAACTCATCATTTAGAAACAAGTTTTATCTCGCTAGCTGTTTAAATGCATGATTAAATCCATGTTAATATCTTAGGAAGAAACATGGAAAGGCTTTGACTATGGAAGAATTTTCAGCACAATGATAGGCAATGAGACTTTGGATCCCAAAGCATCCCTTTGGGGGTGTACTTTGCAAGTACTGGCTTTTTTAAGCTGTAGTAAATCTTCCTTACTTAATTCTACTTTCAGAACAACTTCAATTTGTTGGAGAAGGCTGATAGAAAACACCTATATGCCAACATTAACAGCCCAGGGAAAAACATGGCTTTGTATGAGAGCGATCACAAATACTGCTGAGACAATGCTGGCCACAAGAGGAGAAAACGTGGTTTTTATGGAATTAGTGAAGACTGGGAGTCCTGGATCAGGGCTTTCTGAATCTCCAAAACTGGCACAGAGCCTTGGCAAAGCCAACCCACCCGCAGTGCCTCGGCCTGCCCGGCTGGAGCAGCGATGGGGCACCAGCTGCCTCCCCCAGCCTGGGAGAACCAGAGGATGCTGCTCTGCTTACCTGAGCGCACCACAACCTCCTAACCCTTATTTACCATTGAAAATTGTTTCTTCTGCTGAAGATGATTACTTTAGAATGGAAACAGACCCCAAACAGGTTTGTTGATTTATCTATACGTTTGTTTATCAGTTGGTGTAATAAGTGTATTTCTGTTCCCCACAAGGCGCGGTCTACAAGGCATTTTAAGATGCTTGAGAGGAGGAAGCCAGCAAAGCCGTACAGTGCAGTCCTAGGCAGGTAGAGAAACACCTGAGCACTAGACATCACGAATTATCATGCACACAGCAGTTTCCACATCTCCCTCTCTTGCTCCCTGATACGCAGAGGTTTTGTATTCTTATTAGCGGAAAAAACACCTAACTAATAGCCAAACTCATATGAAAAGCACTTCCCTGTTTACAGTCCCTGAGAAACACCACCATGAACCATGGGCCCAACGAGAACCTGCCAAACGCTCCTCTTCGAGCTGGCTGACAGAAAACAGTCAGAAGAAGAGGGCTATAAATTGCTGCTTCATTATAAATCACTGCGCTTGGCACGCCGGCTCCAGCACTCCTCGGGGCTGTTGCTGGACATCACGAGCCTTTAATTTGTAATCTTTTTCATATTGCAACCCGGATGGCAGCCGGCTTTGCACACCTGAGCGCGGTCACAGTGTCACAGGTACCACCCGACCACAGAGCTGTCACGCTCCTCACCATCAGACCCAAGGAGGTTGCTGAAAAATGTTGTTTGTTCTCCAGGTGCCTGGTCTCACTGGGAGCGCATGGCAAGGCTCCGGCGCTGTGCCGTGCAGCACGGCTGTAGAGCCGGCACGTAGCCAAACATCGCAGAGCGTGGGCAAAGCAAGTTCAGGGCTGTCTGCACCTGTCTGGGGAGATGGATTTTTTCAGCACAGCACAAGAACTTTGAGAGTCCTTTCCCATCCCAAACACAGCCTGTTTCAGTGCAAGATCAGTATGGGAAAAGAGACTGCAAATTCAGAAAGAGGAATTTTTCCCTAGTTTACAAACTGCTTAGTGTTCATGAAATTTTAAACTGGAGTCAATAACAAAAGAGCAGAGATTCAGCCAGAGAGATCTGAGCAAGCCTTACAGTTACTGGGCTTCTTGAATTATAGCAGTGAAGTCAGCTTAGTATCTTGCAGAACGATTAACAGCCTGTGCTTCTGGGGCTTATACTAATTTTTGGTGAAGCTACTCAAGTAATTCAGAATAGGAATATTGTTTACCAGCCCCGGCACGATCACAGCACTGGGCCATGCTCACATGGGCTTCAGAAGGAGAAGGGGACAGGGAGAAGGAATGGAAAGAACCACATCCTCCTCTGGATCACAAATCATGCCTGTTTGTACCTGAAAGACCATAAATTTATCTATTTGCAGAGTACTGGCACATCGCCTGGGAACTTCCTTTCAGAGATGTAGTCCTCCTGCACTGCACCTCTTGGTGTCAACGGTGGCATCTTTAGCATGCAAAGGAAAGCTTTAAGGTCACGTCAGTGCCAAAAACGAAAAATCCCTGATTAATCTGAGGGCAGATTCAGCATCACCTTCCCGGGGGCTGTCAGGGTATGTTCTGTGGTGATCTTGCTCCCAGCTTTGATGTTATTCCATTTTGTCTTGTTGCACAAGCCTTGCTCTAGGATGAATGTATGAATTCGTATTTCAGTGGTGTGAAGCAATCTAGCCCTGACCTTTCTGTGGTTCCTTACACACACCTAAAGAGTCATCTGAAGCAAAGGAGACTTTGGCTCTAAAAGCTAATGGCAGGACAGGTCCTGTCCTTTATGTCCTGGGCAGTTGTGCTCTGTGTGTCCATGACTCCCAGACCTTCCTAGCAACCTCCTGTCTGATGGAGAAGAGACTCATAACCTGGGCTCCCACGCACAGCTTGGTGGTGCGACCCAGCTTTGTAAATTCATGACAATGAGTCCCTCCGGCACAACTGAAGGGCGCAGCTGTGAAATACAACCTTTTCTGAAGAACCCATTCCCGGCCCTGTCTCCGGCCACCCCATGCCAAGGGAATGAACTAACCCCATTTACAATTGTTTTGCTCGGCATATGGGTCCCAGATAGGGAGAAATAGCCAAAAGGAGGCAAATTTAACTCAATGTGGGTAAGTTCCTCCTGCACAGGGTGTGGGTATAGACTGGTGAGCTAGTCTCTACAACAGGGAAAGGATGAAGAGAGTAGAAAAATTGAGCTGGGAGGGTGGGGCAGAGGAAGATTTTGTGTGTGCCTGGGAAGGAAACAAAGGGACAAGGGGAAGGAATTAAAAGAACCACATCCTTCTCTGCATCATAGCCCTGCAGTTGAAGTTACTCCCTCACACTGGACCAACCCATAGTGCCCTACTTCTAACATTGCTCCCCTGTGACTGCTGTGGTGAAGTTCCATCCCATTAGATGTGTCTCTACCAGGGACCACTAGGGCAGCAATGCTCTTAGCATGTTAGATCAGGCCTCCCTTCTTCTTTCTGATGACATTTTGATGTGTCCCTCACCCTTGCTGGCCTATCCCAAGCCAGATATATCTGTATATCCCAAGATATATCTATACAATGTAGATGCAACCCTATGAGATATAATCAGGCTTTACTTTGCTTCAATAAACTTTTGATTATGGTCAAGGTTTCCATCTGAACATTTGAGGTTCCCTGTTTGGTAGGTGAACTATAAATGTCCAGCTTCCCTGTCTCCAGAGAGCAGAGGAGCTTTATCCCTTCCTTGTAGCAGCTGTGAGAGTGTTGGGTTGCCATTCAGCAGGAGATTAAAACAACCTCATCACCATCATCGTCTCAGCTCTGCAAGGGCTACAGCTGAGGTCACACCGTAACAAAGAGCACTACTACCTGGAGAGCTTCTGCTGCTGGGAACAAGGCAAGTACAAGGGGACAGGTTACAGACTTGGAAGTGTACAGAGTCCTTCAGGATTTATTTGTTCACTCCAGAGAGAAAGTGAGTCATGAGAAACCTTAAGGTGGAGCACTCAAAACAAGGAGTGTAGAAACGATTAGCCAGGCAAGGTCAGCACTAGTCCTTCAAGTCTGAGCATGCCCCGTTGTCGATGGCACATAAATCATGGTAGCTGGATGCCTGCGGTGGCAGGAGAACAGCTATCACACTTCTGGTCTCTGACACATCCCTGACTCACATAATATCATCAATGAGGCTCATCTCATTTTTTGTAAAAAAAAGGTAGTTAAGGTTATGGGAGCAAAGGGGTAAAACATGGAACTCGATCAATAGACCCAGTTTGAAGCTCCACACTTGACAGAAGCCAAGCTTTTGTGTTTTTTCAGAGCCAAACCAACATCCCCCCTTTACTACAGCCAAGTTCAGGGATGGGAGATAGATCTGAATTCCACTTGCACTCGTGCAGATGCAATTAATCATCTTGTCAGATAAAACACGATTGCAGAACATTTGCATGCTGATGCAAACAAACGAAAGTACGCTGCCTGTTTTCTTCACATCACAGGGTGAGTTTAGAGCACTTGTAGATAGGAAAGAAATAATTTCTCCGGTGAGCAGGAATGACCAGTGATTCACTTGGAGTTATCCAACGAGAACACTGAGGGGCTTATTTTCCTAAGATAAACTCTTCTACACCGTTAAAGAAAATATTCTGTGGATAACACACTAATTGCCTGCAGGCACAGTGGTGTTGGGCTGATGGTGTAGAGCAACAGAAGCTTCTGTGGAGTGTGGAAGTATATAAACGTGTACCTTTATCTGGTCTTGTGTTAAAATGTACGCAAGTCATTTCACAGACATCTGCATCGGAAAGGACAAGCTGCAAAGCTTGAGTGAGAAAGCACTTTTTTCAGCATATTTCTATTTAGAAATTCAAGAGCACAATCCTATCACAACCCAACAAGTAGAAGGAATGTCAGGACCAGATATACAGATACACGCATACGTACACAGAACAGAGAACACAGTCCTCAGTTTGCCTTTCCTCAAGAAGCTTCTCTTGTGCATTTTTATTTTACCTACCAGGCAAAGACACTCTGATCCCTACATCCAAACAGACAACTGGCTGAAAGAAAAGGAGCCATGAGACCACAAAGAAGCAAAGCTAAGGCCAGGTGTTTTCAGTGAGCTGTGGTGGATGGGGGGGTCCCGGCCCAGCTAGAACTGGCCAAGAAAAGAGGTCAACTTCTCACCTGCCAGATAACTTAATTAACACCTGAGGTTTTCTGGTTTGCAGACTTATTTATCTTATTGCTTCCTGAACAACAACAATAATAGAAATGGTCTTTGAAAAAATAATTAAAAATGTACCTTTTCAGTGTGCTTTTCAGCAGGCTTTTCAACGCCTGTCATTGAACAAACAACAAGGGGTGAAATCGGGAGATAGAATTTGCTTTGTTTGCATGTGTGGGGAGTGGCAGAAGGAAGCAGCCCCACTGAACGGCTGCGATACTGTCTTCAAGCTGTAAGATCCTTTTCTAAGCCATTTCAATGACTGGTACATGCTGGCTTTGCCTCATCCTTCTCTCCCTCCTACGTCTACCCGGTTACTCACTTGTGCTGCAATCGTTAGGAGAAGGGGCCAAAATGTAACTGCCTTATTTAGATAGTTAGACTTCTGAAAAGCATAAACCTGACCTCATTTGTTGGTGCTGCCTGTGCCCAAGGCCCATGTATGTACATTTTGCCTAGGACAGTATTTTTCTTGTGCATTTCTACAGGCACATGGGTGTGCAGTTTACTCCTGCAAAACTAAAGCAATGAAATGCAGCCTCTTACCTGCTTTCTTCTTTGGGAGATGCTCCGGAGGGCTGTGATTTTCAAGGCAGCCGGCAGTGAAATTGTGTCTGCATCCTTTTCTGTGAAACAGAAGACTGAGACAAGATAGAATAAGAGTTACAAATTAATCAGAGGTTTGGCAGCCGCCTTGCATCACAGAAAAATGTCTTGATCCACATACATTGAAATGAATAAATAACCAACTTAGCTACTTAAGCATTCTCTGTCAGTCTGGTCCTCACACTTTTGCACAGCGTGTGGATGCTTTCACGCAGAGCAGACCAGCATGGCTGAGAGAAAACTGATGACTTACAGTGCTTTGCATTGAACTATACTGAAAAATTATGTTTAAACCTGCAAACTCAGAATTGCTCTGCCTCCACCACACAGGAACATTGCTCTGACATGGCTGACTGGGAGCACAAACAACTATTCAGAGAAATTCATAACAAAAACCATATATTTATTCCTTTCAAAGGACAGGAGGAATAATCCCCAAAGCTGACCAAGCTATTTCCTTCTGTCCCCCTTGTTATTTTCTAGCATCTCTGGGTCTGAGTCAAAACCACAGCTGTCCACCCAAGCCTTCCCACTGACTTCTGTGGGGCTTGGATGGGGCTCGCTTGTTATCAGGCTTTGGTGCTGACCTTAGTCTGCCGTCTCATCTCCCGGGAACAGAGAACAGCAGAGCCCAAACAACATTAGAAAAGAATTCAGGTTAAAGCTGCCTGAGACAGGTTCCCATATGTGTTTTGAGACAACTGGTAGTGAGGCACAGCTTCAAAATCCAAATAAAGTAGCGATGTCTCGGCATGATATTCCAGCACATGTTTGAAGAGCACCAAACACCATGAAACTGGAGGCTTTGGGCAGTGCCACTGATTCAATGATAAGAAAATTAAAATAGACCTGTGACTGCATGTGAAATTTGACCATATTTCGTGTTCTCTCGAGTTTGCTGGTATGCGTTACTGCTTTTTTTTTTTTTTTTCTGGGAAAATAAGAAATAAGGACAAACCTTAAAGATGTAGCTTTCTGCCCGGCCCCGTGGTGCTTTAGGCAGCCATCTGCAAGTGGCCCAAGCATAAACCTTCTGTTATCCAGAACGACACAGAGGGCATCGCTGTCATTCCCAGGTTTTCTGGCAAAGCCTCAGCAAACTATTGCCATGAGTTTGGGTCCTGCTCAGAACAAATCCTCTAAACATTGCTCCCTGTAGACCGGCAGCCTTCGCTTCTCACATCATCCGTGCTCTCTCCTATTCTGTACAAAAAATGTGAAGCACAAAGAAGGAAAATTCAGTGAGCATTGCATTTATCCAGTAAGACTTGGCATACGAGATGGATTAGCACACGGCACCCAGGACAACACCAAAACACAGCTCTGCTTAAACATGGTGGGTTTTGACTAAAGAAGTAAAACCAGGAACTAGTAAAAATTAGAGGAATAAGGTACAGTTTAATAACCGCAATAAATAGCTACTAACCATGCAGTAGTGCAGGGGTTTCCATAAAACCATGAACTCTGAGAGGCTGCGAGGAACATCCAGTCCTACCTTCTCAGGTGGGAGAGCAGGAGGAAAGAAGGGATATTCCTCGATACATCCCTTTACTAACACCCAGAGAGGAAATGTCATACGATGATGATAAACCACAGCAAACACGAGAAGCCACCCCTCTGTCACAACGTGCAAACCTGCATTCATAAAGCAGGATACACCCAGCACAGAGAACCCCAAAACTTCTGCGTTTTAGGAGATCAACCACTCACTTTGTGGACATGCTCTGCCTTTGGGGTTTCTCTGCTGCTCCTGAAGGGCTCTGACTGCTTCAGGGAAAAAGGAGAATTTAAAAAAAAATACTCTTCTAGGCTAGTGCATTATTACAGGTGACAATTTTCACCATCCTTTTTAAAGGGGTGGTTCAGTGGCCCTTTGAGCGTTTGAGTGTATTTTATTTTTACTGTTTAGATGAAACCATGGATTTGAAAAACAATGTTTGTGAAGACCCCTATGTCTTTAAAAGAGAAGATCTGGCATACCTGTCTTCCCTTTGTGATTTCGATTTCTCAGCTCTGAACCCCATGCAGCAGGGGAGCCGTCATTTGGCAGTGGTGCAAAGCGTGGCACAGGGACATTTTCCTTCGCACCATTCCTTGTCACACAGAATTTTGCTGATATGCAGGTAAACTTTTAATGAAACTGCAGTTGGATAAGATTCTAAGAAATAAAGTTGCTTGACAGCGTGGCTCCATGAATGAAGAACTGATACCAACACCTGATTGCCATAAGCGGCCGCAGGTATCACTGCAAGGCAGGAGAACGAACACGGAGGGCTCGGCTCCCTGTAACAGCGACATGAACGCACTGGCTGAGGTTTTAGTTTAAAGAGCAATAAACCCTTTGCCCAACCCCAAAATATACGTTACCACTGATTCCCACTCCTGCCTATCGATCACTAATCTACCGTGTTTCTTATCCTCATTCCTGGTTTGGCTGTTTTCTGTGTTGGTCAGTAAACTCCAATGTGCTCAACACCTGCTCAAGGACTTTTCCTCTCCAATCCGACTATCATTTTGTACTACAACGTTTCAGCAGCACTTAATGCTGTGATGAGAAATAATGCATTGACTGCAACTTATATTGCTTGTGTTCTTCTTCATTGCAACAATGAGTCATTATTCAGAGTATGTTTATGTAATATCATAAATACCAATCTCTGGTATTTATGCAGCGTAGTATTTACTTGGGCAAGTTGCCACATGCACCAAAGAAGTAAACAAAGAGCCATTCTTTGGAGGGTTAAAAAAAAGTCTTAAAATGAATCCAATTTTCCTTCATAAGGCACTCCTTGTTATTTTACCTAAAGTGGCTCTTTAAGATATACAGTATGATAAAACACACAATTCCTGGGAGACGTAATTATGGTTCCTAAGAGACTGGTGAATAAACAATCAGGAATAGAGTGTTTGTTTTCCCTAGGTTTTTCTTAACTATAAATGGAAGGCATTAAAAAAATGGGGAGGAATGCGTTGGGTTGATAAATGGTAAGAAAAGTTGAGGAGCGCACTTCACTGAACACACAGGGTTTCTGCCTAAAAGCAGGGTTATTTTATTGGATTGCAAATAACCTTATTTTGCAAATGCATTTGTGGTGAGTGTAAATACCACCGTGGACTCTCTGTATTATTTACTGTACTGTGCACATCAATGGCACAACGTGTGTTCTGAAGTAAAGAGCTTGCCTTGTCTCACATTACCTTTAAGCATTAACACAAACAACTTCCTTCGAATCAAGGTGACAAAATCTTCTGCACTGTACGAAATGTTCTGTCTGACACAAATTCCTAGGGAACAGCAGGGGGTCTCTGTACGGAACAGTGCTGAGCCACTGCAAATACTTTTCTAGCAAATCAGGGACACTGCAGTCAACCCTTTCATGTGGCCACTGAACCCCTGGAAGACAGCTAAAGCTAAGCTGCATCAACAGAGGAAGAAAAGTTTTGCATCCAGTGTATATCCAAATGCAATTGGACTGGGGGCAGTGTTAAATAACATTGGTCCCCATAATATCATTCAAGTGATCCATCAGCTAAACCCAGAGGATCCCAAAGCCACCATTCACCTCTCTGCATCAGTTGCCTCTTCTGTAAATCAGATGGATGAAACCAAGCTATTCACACTATTTGATAGTTTGCATCCTCAACTTACTGCCACCAGTAAAATTTAATCAAATTATGGACTTTGTAGGACCCTCGCCGAGGCACAGCTTCAAATTGCAGGCCTGGGCCTGCACCAGCCCCTGCCACTGCAGGTTTTTAACCTCATGGATATAATGATGAGGTCTTACTAGTTCAGCAGAAGCAAACCTAGAGTTCGCGTGTCAGAGAAATAGATCACACTGCTGCAGTTAACATGCATTTATGATCTCATCGCCCATAAAAAATAAGGCAAGAAAGCAAAAGTCATGATAAAAAGTATTTTGTATCAGATCTGAAGTAAATGCTGATGCCGTTACAGGCAGAAAAGCACACAGACCGTGAGTTATCACCTAAGTGATGGGAGATACTTTGTCTCTTTCCATCCTGCGTATACAGATCTGCAAAAA
This sequence comes from Phaenicophaeus curvirostris, assembly GCF_032191515.1. Lineage (NCBI taxonomy): Eukaryota > Metazoa > Chordata > Aves > Cuculiformes > Cuculidae > Phaenicophaeus > Phaenicophaeus curvirostris. The sequence continues at coordinate 19,409,411 of NC_091405.1, forward strand.
TGGCTGCAAGAAAAATATACGCACAGGTTGAATCTAGTCAAGCTAGTACTTGATCCTGTCCCAAGGATTTATTAGAGAAGTGAATAAACATGCTTGTTGTGGTAATTAACCCCATGTAAATCACAAATCCTACCTTTATAGGTTTTTGTTCATGCTGCTGTCATTAAGGGCCACTCAGTGTTTCCAAACGGGAGGCAGGTCTGAGGTTAAACCTCAGCAAATGAAGGTGGAAGACACACGAAATGGGGGAGTCTAACATCATCAAGACCAACTGTCATTTAGCACCATTAGTAATGAAATTCTATATTTAATAGGAATAGCCTTCTCTCCTGTAACAAAACCCTCAAATTAATTAGCAGCAGAGTGGTGCCTTCGAAGAAAATCTGAATTGATGTCATAACACTACCTGAATGGATACTTCAGCTTCTTGCTAGACCTCTTGGTTATATCTGCTATATTGGGTAGGCAAATGATTAAGGTTTAGTAATAGCAACAAGGAGTGAGATAGTTTGTACGCACATACATCTGACCACCTTGGTAAGGAGTGGTCCATCAAAGATGCTTTTCAGTTCAGGACACTTCCTTCTAGAGTGAGTTTAATCAGCAAATAATCTGCAGCCACCCAGTTAGGAGCGTGGCTGGAGAATCAAAAATATAAGCTCTTCAGAGGTCAATACTGCTTGTGAGACAGCTACTCTTTTCCTCTCGTGCTATGAACCCATCTTGTCTTCTGGCGACACTCAAGAAAAAATGATCACCCAACAAAGACAGCACAGCACAGCAAAATTGAAAACACATTTAGCAATTTGCATACCTTGCGTGCCATAGAACACCCCCAAATCCTGGTGGAAATGTGCATAATGTGCCAGACATCTTGAACCCAGGAACTCCCCTCCCCATAATCCCTCGGGACCAAAAAGTTTCTGATTGTACTCCAGCTTCCCCATAAAAGCTTCATTGTTACTGCAGCCCAGCCTTTACCAGGAGCCATGGCATTGGGCCACAGCCTCCAGGGACACTCTCAAGCTGCACAAAACAAGTTTTTCCAAACAGTTTAAGTATTTCCCAGCCCAGACTCTCACATTCTAGTTGTTTGTGCAGGGACAGTAACCCACCAAGCCCTGCCTAAAATACTGGTTGTTTAAACTCCACAGAGACATTTTTTACTAACATTCCTTACTGCCGTAACCTCTTGACCATTTAAAACTACTATTAACGGGCAGACTCCATAGGCCTAATGTCAAGGAGTCATCCCTGCTGCAAGAAAGCAGCAATCAGACAGCAGATCCATAATTGCTGCGTCCCCTGGACCGCTACTTCAGCCTGCAATTTCTCAGTTCGACTGGACTTTGCAGCACACCACGAGATAATGCAGCATCAGCCGAACGGCTCTTAGTGGTGATCACGTTTTTTGATGAAAACGCGAGGATTGGCCCAAGCGGAGCTGACAGTGGCACTGGAGGAGCCGTTTCTCTGGAGGGGCTTGGGCCACCCTACGAGCAGCAGTACCAGTGCTCAGCTCCCCTGTTTGGTGCCCGGAGCACCTCAGCCACAGGGACAGGTTTCCCCAGCCAGACTGGAGAGGGGATGCATCCAAGTTCCTGCACTTTGATTTTGCCCTTTTTTCTAATCAGCCCCCAGTGGGCAGGGGCCATTGTAAAATTGATTGTGGTACTTAAATTTCTACCCTGGGGGCTAGAGGAGGACCTGGTGTTTGTGTCAAAAGCTCAGACAAGGATCTTACAGAACGGTTTGGATTGGAAGGGACCCTAAAGGCCACCCAGATCCACCCCCCTGCCATGGGCAGAGACACCTCCCAGTGGACCAGGTTGCTCAAAGCCCCATCCAACCTGCCCTTGAACACCTCCAGGGTGTTCACTTGATGGCAGCAGGTAGAAGCTGGGGACGAGGGATGTCACTGGGACACTCTGCAGTTGCCGTGAGAGTCTCTGAAGGAGCCCATCTTGCACACTGCTCGTTTGCAAGGGGACACCACAGCCAAAAGCTCCATGACGGTGTCTCAGGCTCCCCTGGCCCATGAAAAGCAAGAGTCTCCTCTCCAGCAGGTTTCTGCCCGCCTCTTCAACGTGCTCTACACAAACACTGATCCACCCTGACCTCTCTGCTCTCAAGCAAAGGGCTGGCAGCCTGAAAGACGCTGCCTTTGAGGATTCGAAGAGAGAGTTTCTGCAGAGACAGCAGCAGCCTGCTCAGTGCTCACGCACCCCGGCCAGCCCCAGGGGAGCAACAGAGCTGCAGCTCCCTTCCCAGCCACACAGCAGCTCACCAGCCCCTCTTAAACCAGAGCAGACCCCCAAGTATCCCACACTTTCCCCTCCGTTTTAGTCCTAATCAAGCTAATCATGGCACTTATGCTAAATTAGTATTAATTAATGAAATGCTAATAACAAAAAGGGCTGAATAACTCACCGCTTCTGCTCATAATGGACTTGTCGCTCGGCACTTCAGAGGCATTGGCACCTCTGCCCTGTGCTGAGAAGGTCGAAGCCATTTCAAATCACGAGCACAGGTCACAGGGACACTCCAGCCACACCACCTCAGCTTCCTCAAGCATCTCACGGGGGAAAAATAACACCAGTTTGAGTCACCACTTAGCGCCATGGAGCATTCGGTGGTTTTTAATAAGGGGCCCTTCAAAAGGCGGCTTGTAGATGGCCTGCTCTGCAAAGACGAGAGAACAAACAGAATTGGAGTTTAAGAGGAATTTCTGGAGTGCTTGGCACCAGCCCTGGCCTCTGCCAGGAGTCCAGGCGGGCCCTTAATGAGCTGCTGCGGGCTGTTGAGTGCCAAGTGGGCACAGGTCTTTTCCAGGTACCTAAATACACAGTGTTATTTGAGGAAACAAAAGGCTTTAAAATGTGCTCATGAATTCAATCGGGGGTGCTTGTGTTTGAACAGCCTTAGTCCATCCAACCTTTATTCCCTTGGACCTGGAGGGGCTTTGAGCAGGGACGTAGACACTATGAACAGCCTGGTGCTCTCTATGCGTGCTGCCAAGCTTTTCGTTTTGTGGCAGTGTCCTCTCTGACGGGGCCACTGCAGAATGCAAGAGCACAACGCAGCATCATCTAGTACCTCAGCAAGGCCCTTTGGCTCAGTTTAGTCTAATGTGCTAACACACGCACCATAATTACAGGGCTTGTGTTTAGGCACATCTCAAGAGTTCCTTGTACATGTAAGAGGAGAAGATAATTCAGCCTGAGCCCATCACAGAAGACCAGCTCTAAACTGTTCAGGGCCAGGCACAGAGTCCTTCACACAGATGGGAATAGCCCCAAAAGCCTTTGGAAATCCGGGGCAGATCAAACCTGGCATCTGGCAAGATTCTGCTTTTGCACCTTGCCCTTCCCTCTTTGCAGCCTCACTGGTGGCTGCTGGTGAGGCAGGAGGAGAGATGCAGGCAAGCTTCCTCACGAGGGTGCCCGATGCCGTTCCAGTTTTTGGTCACCCTTCCTTGCTTTGCCCCCGTTGGGGACAACCTGGCCAGCTCGCAGGTGCCAGCCTGGAAAGGACAGGCTCAGAAAGACACCCCCAGTCTGCCAGCGCGGTGAAGACTCAGCTATTTACAAAAGGCTTCTTGCTAGTAGAGCTACACTGTGTAGAGGTGTGCTACCTTTCTCTTTGCTGACCATCATAGCTACGGCTGCAAAAATTTAAATGGAGACCAAGCCCAGGTATGGGAGTTGATCCTTTGCCTTGTGTTGTCTAATAAGCTCTATCTTGCATTCCTCATCTCACAGATTGAGCCTTGTAAAAGCTCATTGGTTCCTGTACAAACCCTCAGCCAGGTAACGTGTAGCTCTGCAGAGAGGGCAGTGAATTCCTGGCCTTCAAGCGGAGCTGTTGCATGGGGGTACAACACGACAGTAACAGCTCTGCAGTGGTTGGTCTTCGGGGAAACAGGTGAGTTGCAGCACCACCAAGAAGGTCGGTGCCTTTTTCCTGGTGCTTTTACAGAGTCTTTGACAATTGTTCAAGACATTCAATTTATGAATTCCTCAAAAAGCGGGTTTTCACTTCCCAGAGGACTGAAACACTGTCAAGTGCAAGCCCTGCTGAGGCCGATCTCCACGCACCCAAGGAACGATCGCTGCCACAGCTCTGAGCTGGCACGAGCCCTTCCACCGAAGCGCAGCATTTATGATTGCTCTCACTGAAGATATACTCAGCCTTTTATCTGACCTTCTTTGATCTTTTCCACAACCTCTAGCAGGTCTTCAGTGTATTCAGTTCTTTATATTAAAGCAATCAACCCCACATGCAACCAATTAGGCTTAGACATAGTTTGGTGACCATAATGTTGTACAGGCGTTCTACCAAGTTTTCAACAAGAGAGGGTGGCTCCTACATCTCACTTTCTAGCAGGGAGAATGCTGACTGCAGTTCAGAAATATCCCAAGGAGGAAAACATATTGCAGAACTAAGCTCTGAGCCCAAACATCCTACTTGCAGGCAACATGCTGACTTTGTGTACATACGACAGGGACCAAAACGCAGCTCCTGCTCGTCAGGCACAGCATTCAGGGCAAGAATCTCACCAGACCTGCACGACCAGGTTTGTCATCCAATAACCTCATCACTTGCCACTGTCGTTGCTTGTGACACACACCAAATATGTTTCACTCATCAGATTTAGAGCAGCACCCGTGAAGTCTTTTAGCTCCATTCATTTTGTCCAGGCTCCCGAGGAGGGCGAGCAGTACAGGTGGGCATTCGCCTCCACTGCCTTTGCACTGAACAATGCGCTGCAATCCTCATTGCTTCTCTCTCCATTGCTGCTGTCCTGATGCAATGCAGTATGGCCAGTGTTTATTGTATTATCTAAAGCTCCTCTTGGATGGTCTTCAGTTAGAGAAGAAGAGAAGTTAGAGAAGTCTATTCAGGGTGTCAAATAGTTCGAACTTGGACATGGATAAAAAAAAATGAAACTCCCTTCTGTTCAGCTAACCCTGGAAAAGCACAAGTCTCCCAAAAGTCAGCAGCAGCACTGAAAGCACATCCCTCCCCCATCTCTTTTGAGCTCTGAAATACAGGCTATTGACACTACTATCTATTAAAGAGTCCTAGAGTCGGTTCACTATGGACTTAGCTCCGTAAGTGACAGTTTTCCTCATCTGTGTCATTTCCTCTCAGTGGAAGGAGCCAACGTTGATGCCAGTTGCTGGGTTGGTTGTTTGCTCTCCTACCAGGGAGAGGATGTCTTGCGTAGGGGGGCTTGGTGGCAGCAAGAGCAACCTCAAGGTGATCCTCTCACACTTTGAGAGCTCTCTTACAGCTCATGGCTTGGGCACTAGGCTGTTCGTAGAGGTTTTTGCGTTACACCAAAAGGTCTGGATAACACGGCAACAGGAACTTTAATGAACTTCAGATGGAAAATTATTCAATGGAGTAGCTTTCCTTCAAAAATGTCATTCTGTCACAATCAAAATGCGTTGTGAAACTATTCTTTTTACCAACCTTTTTTGAAGGAGAAATGTCAATGAAATTTTGGAATAAAACGTTTAGATTTTTGATTTTATGTAATATACACACTTTTTAAAGTTGTAATGATCTAAATAAGCCCAAACTATTTATTTTTGTAGAATTTTCCTTTGTGGATAATTTCAACATTTTGAGGTTTTGTTCTGAATTGGAATGAAAACAAATTTCAAAATCTCAAAATGGTCTGTGAAACATAATTTCCATTCTCTGGCCAGCTCAAGTTTCAGGCTGGAGCTCCCCTGCAGGGAATCCCTTTAGGAAAAAAGTCTCTGAATGAAGTTACTGGTGCAAACATACAGTTTTAAAGATTTGTCTATTTGTCCAAGTAGACATTTGCATCACTGGAAGCTCCTCCAAGCCCCTATACAAGAAGCCTCCTCAAGTTCCTGAAAGACTGATTTCTGAAAGGCATTGGTAACGTTGGACAGTTGATGATGGTCATTTCCTGCTTTTGATATTCATCATTCACTTATAGTTGCTACTTATTTGCCAGAGACCACAGTTTTGGTACCATAACTAGTTTTACTTGGACTGCTTTTAAAAGTTTAAATAAGAGATTCCAAGCTTTATATTACATTTTCAAGGTAGGCACTGCCTGTTCAGATGAAAATATTCAACAGAAGAGAATTTATATTCTAGAATATTTAGATGGATTTAAATATTTACTGCCTCAGCAAATAATTCTGCCTCAAAAAAAAAATCACAAATTACAAACAAGACTTGCACTTTCACATATAAAGAACAAAAACAAATTAATTATTAGGGACGCTGATGGAACCTACTGTAAGCACTGTTTTCAAGGGAGTTACTTTGGATTTACAGTGACACAAATGACATCATAGACCAATCTGTTCACAGCTGCTTTATGCATCACAAAGGTACGAAGAGCCTTAATACTTAAATTAATTAACAGAAATAGATTATAAGTTAATCACACGCTCTATTTAAAAAAAAAAAATCTGCATGCCATCGGGTTTTTATCTGCCTCTTTCTAGCTGTGTTTTACTGGAAGGCAGTTGCTGATGTGCAGCGGAGAGCGTCTCTGTGCCTCCAGAAAGCAAAGGCTTTGTGTCAAGGTGAAAGCTGAACTAAACACACAGTTTGGAGTCAAAGTTTGTTTATAACTCCTGACTCTGCTGGGTCAGTTATGTGGCAGTTTCACTAAACAAACAAGTAAAAAGCAGGTCAATGTCCAAATACTGGAGTGCAGCTTATTTAAACTGCTTCCATAGCTGTTGGAGGAGTAAAGCTCTAAGTGAAACAAACTGCCTCTGCAATTAATAAAAGTGGATGAAACACAGTGGATCAAACTGATGCCCAGGTATGACTGAGCTGTCCTTGTCTGGCACTGAGATGCCTTTGACCAACTATCTCAGCACAACGCTGGAAGTTATTGAAAGCACATTTGGCACGGGGTGCGTTTGTTGCAGAATCAGCAACATAAATCTCTCAATCTGCTGTCTTGAGCTGCTGCATTGTGTGTGTTAAATCATCACAACAGGAACCACTCTCTGAAGGGCTAGAGAGTGGGAAACAAATGAAAACTGCATGGTAAATCTGTCAAGGAATGACACAGCGGAGCACAGCCAGTTGAATCTGTACCATATCTATCCCTTTCCCATGATTCAGTTCAGCGAGGTATTTTCTGGAACCATTCCCCTACTGCATTAGCTGTTACCTTGTACATACGAACCACCTCCTTTACCACACTGCCCCTGTACCTCACACCCCTTACACAGCTGTCTCTAGAAACCCTGTGAGGTACACAAGTGCCATTATCCCGCGTTTTATACAGACAACTGAGGCCCACAGGTAGGGAGCTGCTAAAACGCAGGCAGCTAAACACCAGCCCTGTCTTCAGCTGAGTCTTCCCCTCTGTGTTTCCTTCCTGAAAGGCTGAATGATTGCCTGGGACTGGAGAAAACATTTCCATCCACTGGTCTTTTCAATCTGCGTACTCCTTGCTGAACATACAAATATAAAAATGAGCCATCACTTATCTGATGCATCTCAACATGCACCTATCAGTTCATAAATCTGTTATCAGTCCGTATGATGTAACCACAGCCTTCTGACTTAATACCCCATCTTTCTTTCTGTGCTAGAATGCATGTAAAAAATGCCCATCTGATTAGATACCCAATTTTAATGATAAACAATCCCTATATAAATTTACTCCCTCCTTGCCTTGTATTGTCCAAGAGACATGTTAGCCTGCTTCCTGCGCGGAGGCTGACTCTGCAGTCCGGACACCACCACCAGGTAGACGCACTAACACAGCTCAGTTCCCTCTTGGAAGGGGAGCTGACACTGTTGGAAGTGGAGAGGAAAGGCTCTAGCAGAAAGCCACCTCCCAGCTAGGAAGGACCCATTGGTAGGTCTCATGTACTTGATAGCAATTCACTGGTTTGATAACAGCAAAATGACCAGAGTCTCAGCTTGGTGTCACTCAAGACTAGTGTCTCGGTCACTTTCCTCAGTGTAAAACTTCAGTACAGCCATTTTAGAATAATTCATTGATTTTTACTCACATATTAAGGCTCTCCTCTTTCTGCCATGCCTCTGCTCCCGCGTTTGGAAAAGTTCCCCTTAGATGTCCTGGTTGTTCTCTCACATTTTTGCTCTCTGTTTCTTTTAGAGTGGACTGCCAGCAGCACTCTGCTTGGTCTCGCTCTGCTCTGCCCACAGCACGGGCTGCCTTTGACACAGCAAGTGTAAACCAGGGTCCATTTGCCTTGGAACACTCCAAACTGAAAGAAAAATAAAGATTTACAAAATTAAAGCAACCTTACTCATGCAGATTCATTCTAAGGGAAGTGGGCAAGAGAATTGGTCCCAGGCAGATGGCAATACAGGAATCCCAGGATTCCTAGACAAAACCTGTCTAAATGAGTTTGTGGTCAACACTTGAAACAGGCAATTGGCTCTCCCATCAGCTCTCCCAACAGCCTGGCCATGGCAGAGCTCCATGGGCTGGCGTGGAGAGCTCCTCCGCGGCTTCTGCTGGCGCTCTGACATGTGAAGGTGCGGTAACACATTAACTGTGCACCACAAGACAGAAACCACTGCTGCTTTTGAGTCTACCTCAAATGCTTTTTTTCTACTCAGCACGTAAACATGTGAGCAAACAGGGAGAATGGTTTAAAAAGCAGCAAGCATGATTAAAATACTGAAAGGAGAAGATATTGTTCAGCTGAGGATAAGCAAGAGGGAGGCAACTATCCAGCTTGGAGGGACAAGGGATTTGTTCAGGGAGCCACAGAAATATTTGTCTTGAAGCCATGGGAGAAAATTAAGAAAAATATGCTTTATAACAAATATCAAGATGATCTTGTATCACTAAGATCTTGCAGGCTGGGAAATATTTCCTTCAGGGAAGCTCTGGACTTCAAAGTTTAACAGAGATTTTCTAATAGCTAAAGAATAAATACATGCATGCAGTAATTAAAATAGCATTAGATTCCCATGCAGAATTAATAAATGAAATAGCAATAGCACTTTCAGAGCAGTGAGTATTATACAGGACTAAAAACCTGGAGAGACAAAGCTAAGTGGCTGTCCCATAGGCTCTGACCTGAGATCAGAGAGCTACGGTCTCTGATCCAAGACCCTGTCAGCAAGAAATAATGTGAGGAATTAAATGGGTCACTATAAAACCAATAAGGAAATAGAAGGAAAAAAAATCTATGATACAAAATCAATAGGCTGATCACTTTCTGTCATCCAGCTCCTTTTATGATGTGGAAGAGCTGGTTTGCAGCACTGCAGTGCAAGAAAAGCCTACTGCATGCTTTCTTCCACCTTTCCAAGCAGATGATCACAAATACACATTCTACTTAACAATCAACAATTCTATTTTATTAGTAGTGGCAGCAGCAGCAATGGTTGTGGTGTTACAGTAGCTCTAAGAGTCACACACTGTACGCCCTGCTGCACGTTGCACTCCACCAGCACACAGTAACAGATGGAAGAATTTAAAACTTTGATCTTATTTGTTTGTAAAATTTTGATTTGATTTAACATTTGCTCTGTTCCAGCAAAGATTTATTTGTGTGCTTTTCCTTACCACTGTGAGGAACGTGACTACTCACAATGTGGAAAGCAAAGCACATGCAGGACAAAAATCAGAAACAAGCAAGAAAGGGAGGGGAGATGGAGAATATTAGCATCCCTGAAGACTTTATTTGCCTTTGACTCTTTGTAATGTGAAGCTTTGTTTACTGCCAAGCCCCTCCACGCTCAGAAGACCCAGGGCACACTTAGATTGCCTTAAAACTTCAGAAATATAAATATGGCAACATGGTTTGTCTTCTTGTTTGGCATTTGGCTTCTAAGCCTTGAAGTGCATTTTGGATCACACTGTCAGGCTTTTCCCTGCAACGGGAAGAATCAGAAATTTATTGTTTAAAAAAAAAAAAATAATGAAAAGTGAGAGAGTCATGTGATTGTGTGCTTCCAGGAGCTGAGCCTTGGAGAAAAGGCCCACCCCAGACTCACAATAAAATCACAAGAATTGAAACCACCAGACTTAAGAAGCTCATCCAAGGTTTCTGCTGTGCATATGGAAAACCAGGGTGTTGTCAGGACCAGTTAGCTGATGCTATAAAGCACTCAGAAGAACAACGTTAGTTATTATTTAGGAGGAAACCAAAGTGTAAACTGTTTTAGATATAAATCTGCCCTTTAGAAGAGCAATGTTAAAAATGCGAGATTGAGCTCTGGCTTACTAAAGGGTAGTAAAGAGGTTTTAAACACAACCATAACTCATGCTGCATGAAAATGACTCAGCAGTGCCTTGACCAAGCTGGAAACGGGACCTCTGGAAGTGATTAGGGGTGGACTGTCTCCCATCATGCCTTCCCCCACTAATCTGCTGGGGCTGGTAGACGCACAGAGCAGCCCAGGGAAAGGAGGTAACCCCAGAGCCAAGCGGGGAGACAGAGACTCTGCACCGCCGGGGTCAGCCTGCCTTCAACCCAGGAGCAGAGCAAAGGACGGTGGCAGCAGCTCAGCTAGCAACACCTCACAAAGGAGCAGAGAAGGATGCTGTGAAATAGATGGTGTGGCCATCCTTGTACCTGTATCACAGCGATTTCAGGGGTTTCAGACCTGCTGTAGGCTGGCCAGAGGGACTGAACCCCCCAGCTAGCAGTCGGAGCCCGTTTGGTGTGCTGCCCGTTGGCTTTCAGGCAGAGCAATCCCGTTGGCGGCACCGAGACCACGCTGCAGCGCAAGCAGAATCGGGTGAGTGGGGACAATGAGGAGGTTTCCTTCAAATGTGGCTCCTGAGCAGAACCAACCCACTGCCACGAGTTCACCCACAGCTCCGCGCAGGAGACATCAGCTCAAAGAGCAGAACTGAGCCTCTGCTAAAGATAGTTTGGACCAAGTATTTTTCAACTTTATCCGCTTGTGGGTTCATAAAAATATCAGCAATGGGGGGGAGGACTTGGTGACAGCAAATGCAAGCCTGTCGACAAAAGGATTGCTTTTCCTCTGCACCTTTTGCAGGCTCTTCAGACGTCCCTCCCTTCCCCAGACATCTCCAGCTAAGAATCACTGGTTTCAGTCTTTTGGACCAGATCTGAGAGCAGCAGAGCTCTGTTGAGTTTGGTGGAAGAAGAATAATTCACACATGTTGAAACGTTCATCCCCTGGCTTTAGCTGCTTTAGAGTTGGACTTGTCTTACACGCTACATAACTGCTTGGAGCCCGCCGGCCCGTTCCCCCTTCAGATGCGAGGCGAAGGGAGTGCTGCTACTTTGTCAGGAGAGAACTTAAAACAAACAAGCCGCCACCAACTGCAGTCCGTGTATATGGTTATGAATTTAAATTGCAAACAGGAGGCTACTTGGCTTAGCGTGGTAAGCATTGTCTGGCAGCAGATGGGCTCCTCTGATCTCCCTGAGCCTTGGATTGCTGCTGTGAGATTGTGTCACAACTAGCCATTAATTATTTCATCAAAAGCTTATTTTTCTCATTTCCTCATCATTATTTCCACCTAGTTTCTTATAAATTGAATCCAGCTATTGGCAGGGCTTGTTTCTCCCTTAAGCAGGGTCCGGGCTTTGCAGAGAAAAACATTGACCTTAGACAAAATGTACCATTGATAGATGCAGTTCAAGTGCATGTGTGTGCATACATCAAGCAAGAAATCACTGTATATGTGTATAAACACTCCCTGGGCTCTCCTTGCACTCTGGAAAGAGATTTGCTTTGTTCCTACCTGTTAATAGACAGAAATATTGTCATTATTACCGTGGGAATAAATAAACAAGGAAAAAGAGAAAGGAAAAGATGAGTGGAACTATGAGAAGATTCTAACAGTACCTTCACCTCCTTGGGAAACACTTATTTTTTAAAAGCACCACAGTTTTCTTGGAAAAATGAAGACCTTGCTGGTAATGCCAGCCCTGATAGGCAGGACAGCACTAGTCATGAGAGATAATTGCCACCTCAATAGTCCCGAGTACCTGGCCAAAGAAGTGAGGGAGGTGTGAGGCAGCCAAAGGGTCCCAAGAGGAGGCTTAGGAAGCTCTCCTATCACCAGCCTCCGAGACGCTAGCAAGGAGAGAGGAACAACAGGATCTATCAATCCTTCCATCCTTTCAGGGCACTGAAACAGCCTCACAAGCACATTGTGGGTGGCAGCCTGAAGCATGGAGGCTACCAGGCTGCAGTGGGCCAGAGGTGTGGGAATGTCCCAGGAGAGGTTCCCCAGGCAGCCCCAGCAACCCAGCAGCCTGGGCGCTGAACCAAAACAGCAACAGAAGCTGCTGCCACCCTTCCAGAGCCCAGAGCTGGAGCAGCCTGGCTGCAGGGAACAGGGATGCTAGCAGCGATCTGCTGTACCTATGTCAGAGTCATCTTGGTGAAGAGCCCTGTTGTTTTTGGGAAACACAGAGCCTTCTCCTTGCAATACGTTCCGCATGTTGTGCGCAAAGCAATGAGGAATGTCAGCAAGATCCCTTCTGACTCAGCAACGGCGCCGTGATAAGCGCGGTTTGTCCTGCAGCGTGTGCTAAAGAACGCAAGACTTACCACAAGGGCTCCAACTCTTTCACAACACGAGAGCACAAGAACATAAGAGCAGCCACACTGGGCCAGGCCAAAGGTCCATCCAGCTCCTGTCTCCAACAGTGGGCAAAAGCAAAATGCCTGGGGAAAAGTATGAGCACAGGGTAAGCACATACAATATTTCCCCTGAGTGCTCTCCATCTCCCAGCTGCCAACCATCTCCAGATTAGAATTTCTGCAGCCAAGTGAGTTTTCATATACTTAGAGCCCTGGAAGCTGCCCTGGGTTTCATCCTTCAACAGTCCTTGTGCTTCCCCCAGGCCTTGTGCTCTCTCAAGATTTATTCTTCCTGATCTCTTATTTAATTGCCCTCCAGATACTCTTCTTCATGGTGGATGCACGCCCCTCTGTACCATTCACCTGAACTTTCCACCCTTAGTCTTACACGCTCCTCCTTTCTTCTTCATCCTTCTAACTTCACCACAACTGATGAAGTAGATGCCTAAAGCTCAAAGTCACCTACAGGGATTGTCCACCACTTGAAAGTTGACTCTTCCATGCCACAAACTCCCAAAAAGCTTTGGTCCCAGGATACACATATTGTTCCACGGTTCCCTGCCCTCACCAGTTCTTTTTGACTCTTCATTTTTGTGGTTCTCTGTCCAAGGCTGGTGTCTCTCTCTGAGGTTTACCTGTGCTCCCCCCTAAATCTCTGAGGATTACTGGAATTTCCCCAATGTCTTCTGGCTTATTTGCAGCATGACTGTTGATGAGAAGGGATGGATTAATTTTCTGCTGTTGTCACCTTACGTAACCAAGGTTTGGCCATGGACAATGTGACACTCCTGAACTAAGTAGATTAAATGTACATCAGTTTTCTGCAAAGTATGAAAAAGACAAAAGCCTTAGGTCTTTCTGGAAATCCCCATGCAATTCTTTTGGTTCCTAAGAAAGACCCATTAAACTGTCTTGAAGCCCCTACTGGCAAAGACGCCATTCCGAGGGTCCAGTCTTAGTAATTCAGAACTAACTGAGGAGAGACGTCCTTGAGATCTGCATCACGTGGCTCATTCCCAGAAGCACCAAGTCATTTCCAGGGCTATGACAGCCTGGGGAGGAGTCTGTGTAAGAGATGACAGCTGTCCTTTTTGGGAAGGCGGTGTCCGTACTTCATCCTGGACTTCCCCAGTGATGAGTCACCTCTCCAAGAAAGCTGTTCCCATGAGTGCAGTGGGTTCAAAGAACAGCTCTTGCACCCATGGCAATGAGTCAAGCCTCTGCTCTCTATGCTTTCTGTTGGATTGTCAACAACATTGACGTGCAGAACCCACTGCTGCTCTGCTTGGGGAACAAAACTACTGGAGATTGCTTACTACGGCTACAAGCTTAAAAATGGCACTTACTTTCTTCTGGGGAAGATGAACTATTCTGGCAAATCAAAGGAAGGCTGATATTCCTCTCATCCCTCATTCATGGTGTAAAGGGAGAAGGTCAGGGAAGGTAATAAGATTTTTCTCACTCTCTCCTCACCTGGTAACCAAAGTGAAGGACTGAGCCTCATGGGAATCCAGGCAATTTTTTTTCACTATCTGCATATTCCACAGATACTCATTAGAAACAGTTAACTCCTTGTCTCACTTCTAATCCTTAAGGTCAAAGTCTGCTGCTCAGAGAAATAGTACAATCTGGACAGGGTTCACGTAAGTACCTCCACATTCTCCTGTGCTGACACTAACGTGTAGAGATGGTGTCTACATCAGTCTCTGGCTCCTCACAGCCAACATGTATCATTTCAAGAGGTGTTCTTGTAAGCTCCTGAGTGGTGCCCTGCCAGAAGAGATCTTAATTTAGAAAAGCAAATAGTGAGGCAAGCTTCATCTTGCTGCACATGTAAAGAAAAGAGAGGATGCAGAAGAGTGCGTAGATTAACCTTTGGGTGCTCATCACAAGGACTTGGCACAGGAGCCATCACAGAACTTCTGGAGCATCAAACCTCTGCCAAGCCAGCTATTGTTCACATCTGCAAATGGCACTGGGAGAATTCATATGTATTCTAACCCCATGGCACACCAGGACTTCAAAAGCCATCCTGAACAGATGATCAGCTGCAAACTGGTCCAAAGCTGGAATCAGCTCCTCCACCAGAAGGAGCACACAAAGCACAGAGGAAAACTATTATCAACGTAAACAGAGTCTTATTTTTGGCTTTGCCAGTTGTTGCCTATTTGTGTTGGGTGCGAAGTCGTTGTCCTGCAACTAACGGCAGGCGCATGCACGCATGACATTATCAAAGCAGAAGGAGATGTTGTCATGCTCCACTGGAATTAGAAGTCTTGCCAGGAAGAGGGAAGAATATTTATAAATAAGGTGTTGCTACATCCCCCTGTCTCTACAGAGCACGAAAACGTTTTAAGAATTCTTACTTAACATTTTATCAGTGTATAAACAAAAGGAGATTACTTTATAGCTAAGATTTATCTGTGTAAAAAGTTGGAATAAAAAAGGATCCTTAAAACCCAGCTATGAATGAATATGTAAATCAGCCATTGGTTGGCAAAGTTTCACTAAGATCAGGGGAAAAATGTTATTACAGCATTGCCTTCCACCCACACTTTTCTTCTACTTATTCCTTTAAATCATTCATGCGTTTAAAATTATATCTAATATTTTTAATATTTTTTATATAGAAACTGAGTTCTTAGGGACAAGGACAACTTTTTTTTTTTTTCCCCTCCCAACATCCAACACGTCAAGGCTGCGCCCTGGCCAATAGCCAAGACAGCTGTTCCCATATAAGTATTAATGCTACACCTCAGCATGCACCCTCTGATAACTATCGGGGTTGTAATTCACACAACACATCTCACCAAGAGCTTTTGCTGCACACCACTCCGAGGCTCTAACAAGCTTTGAGCAGATGACAAAACAGCCTGGCAAGCTGGCAGCAACAGCAACAATGGACATTTTTGCAGCAAACCCAGAGATTTATACCATGCCTTCTAGAGCAGCAATACATTACGGGAACGCTACATAGCTGCATAATTGCACGCTGCATGATGCCAGCTACCCCACACAGCCCACTGCGCTGGAATATGTGCACTGATCACCTCAGGTAGGCTGGGCTCCATTTAAAACACATTAGTACTAATCATAGCATCTTCTCACACTTCCTACGCAAGAATAAGCACCAAGAGGAATGCATCTCTCTCCCCTCCCCTCCGCACACATGTGGAGGCTCCACAGCAGCATCATGACCCACTCACAGAGGATCTGAGTCCCAGCATGACACAGGATATCTCCTTATGGAGGTAGCATCACTTTACACAGTGTATGGGTTTAATTTTCAACAATCTGGCTGGTTTAACAGTAATAAATCCCTTAAGGACTTTATACTGAAACATTCACACCCCTAGACCAGCCTAGCTATGACAAGCTGTCATTACAGCCTCAATGCCAGCAGCTCATCTCAGAAGTCTCTTTGGTCACAGACACTTTTCTCCCATTGCCCACCCTCCTGCTGTTCCCATCAAACGCACTTTGACATTTCTGAGCTCAGAGCTCTCAGCTGCCACCAAAGAACAAACATGACAACACTGGCAGAGCCTCTGCCACATTTCGATCTGAAACCTCAACGCCAGCAGGAGACCACAGGTGCCTCGCTCCCCCAGCACCAACCCACGAGGCCGAGCTGGAGGCATCTCTGCAGCTTCTCTCAGTGTTAGCAAACTGAGCTCTGGGTTTTTCATATTAAAGAGCAACTGGACCCCTCCTTCCCTCTTGCATGTGCATCTTGTGGGCTCTAACAGCAGCTGCACACGTTGGGTGGCGAGTGTGAGGGAGATATAAATTAGTAAAAAGTTAGAACTCCTCTACAAAAGTCACACAGAAACCTGAAAGCTAAAGGGACCTCACGGTGCCAATGCTGTTTCTTAGATAACTCATTTGAAAGGAAAAGGGGAATAATATATTTAAACTGAGGCAGAATTACACAATTAGGAGGGGCTGGGATACTACCCAGTTGACAGTCAGTGATAGAAGAGAGCCTAAGCCATGCATCAAGAGAGGAATGGGACACATTTTTGGAAATGGAGCAAACTGAGGCATAAAGCCATTGGCCAAGGTTAAATGAGCTGGAAAAGAAAGTGATTTATATGTCCTGGGCCTACATTGCTCGCATGTTCATTTCTTATTAATGAGATTAAATGCAATGGCTTTGGAAGTGTGAAGCTGCGATTGCTCTGAAACTCTCAATCAATGGGATAAATCCAGATTGCCTTCCCCAAGCCAGTACAGAAAGGCTGGACTTAAACCATTTTGGCAAAAATCAGTATTCAGCCTTTGATAACAACACAACATGACACAACACAACACCGTTTAGCTTAAACAAAGGTAGCAGATTTGAGCTCTTGAGAACACATTGCTCTTACCAGAGCAGGGGTATTCTCTCTTTCCCTACCATTAAATATTTTTCTGATGCAACATTCAGTGGCAACCAAAGTACATATGCGCGCAAATGCAAGCTGAGATTTTACAGCTCCCACTGGTTCAGCATCTCTGAAAAGACAGAGTGTGCATATGGACAATCTCAATGGGAAATAAGGAGGAGGCATCCTGGAAAGGAGACCAGCTCTTCCCTGGCTCATGTATAACTGTGTCCATTCAAGCACGTGTATCATATCCACCACCACCACCTACTTCATTGAAATCCTTGAACCAAGGGGAGGGAGGAGGAGTATGGGGGGTGTCTTCCCTTTAGGCCTGGTAACGGGAACAAAAAGTTACGTCAGGCTTTCTCAGAAGCTAATCTGTGGCTTTCAGGCCAACATGGGCTGTTGCCAACGACAATTTGATTTCTGCATCAGCAGGTCACAGAGACCAGGTTGGGGCAGGGGGAGTGGATTTATCAGCCCAATGAGACAAGGCTGAGCTCTCTGTCCATTGCTGCCTCCTCCTTTGGTTGGCATCTCCCTATCCTGACGTTCTCCCTGCTGGGTGAGCTGCTCTGCACAACCAGGGGAAATCAATGTAGGAGCTATTGTGTCAGCAGGCAGCATTAGACAAGAGGCGCCCACTGAGTCAAAATGTAGTGTAGGATGGAAAATCTGCATCTTGGCTCTCAGAGGCAAAAAAGAGGAGAGAGTTGAGAGTTGCACAGGATGAATCACATCCTGTGCCTGGCTATGCTGCAGGCACACTGGGGCAGGAGGTCCAGCTGCGGCTGCCAGTTAGCTCTGGGGCAATCTAAGGACAACTTAGCCCTCAGAATTGCACAGCATAATCTTTCCCAGCCTCTCCCCAAAATCTGAGAGAGTTTGGCCCGATTTGTCCTGATTGGATTTGGGATGGAGCCCAGAAGGTATGAGGGTTTCAGCAGAAGATGGCTGGGACCAAAGCTGCTTGAACAACCCTAAAGCCAAGCTGATAAAGGAACTTTTACAACACAGTCCCCATTTTATAAATGAAGCAAGAGATAAGAGGAGATAAGAAATTAGAGGAGATAAATTAGAGGAGGTAACCCCTCTACCACCCTCCACCAGTCCATGATACTGATCACACCAGCCTCCAACTGGCTTTAGCCCAAGTCGCTCAGACCCTGCAGGGCTGAGGCCTAAGATGAACTACCTGGGGAACATCATGAATATAGATCTCCTGGTTGTGGTCACGATTCCCAAATCACAAACACAGCTTCTCTCCCAGTGAAACACTGAGCATATAATAGCAGCTTTAAATAAAACTCTTATAATAAAACATGTAAGTAAACGAGTTTGCAATCGGAGATTGTGACTGGAGAGAGGAAAGCCAGAACCTACAGTGCCTTGAAAACACACTGATAGGTAATGGTTAAGGAAATCTCATACGCAGACTCAGAAGCAAAAATTGCTGCCACCACCCCAGGTTTAGACTCTGATGATAACAATGTAAAATTAAAACTGCATTAGCAGAGTCGCTTGAGTGTAACATAAATATCAGTTCAAGAAACAGCAGATAATAGCACACTAACAGCAAACTGATCGATTCTTATCTTCATGACCTTGATACATGTGGATGCTCCAGCTATGCAAGTGGTACATGGGCTGCAGTCCCAGCTGGCGAGGGCTGTAGCACCTGACTGAAGAAACTCTGCAGTTCCTGACTTGTTCTTACTTTTCATGCATCTTGGAACACCTACACATAATAAGGTGCATTTCCCTCTCTATCTTAAACAAAACCCAACCAGCAACAGACACAAAGTGGCTGCTGGCCAGGACTCTCTTCAAAACATCTGCTCTGCAGCTCAACCAGGCTCTGTGCCCTGTGAAACCAGATTTTAATGAAGAAGGAAAGGAAAGGAAGAGGAAGCAAAATCACCTGTGGCTTTGCTTCTGAAGAAGTGGAAGGTTACATTAGGCTTGGTTTAGCCTGGCTTTGAGCACAGGTGTTAACTAAAGAACATGTGTTGCTTTTCCTCTTTGCAGCCTAGAGACTGAGGGCAGGGCACGCGTGGTCTGATAGGAGGGAGTCTACTGCAAGTCAAGTAAGTTCATGCAGTACAAAATCCTCTTTTGAAATGATACACTACGCAGTGTAAATACATTACAGACTGTCATTTTTCCTACAGGTACAGCTGAGTCAAGCTGTAACCAATTTGAAAATGTCAGGAATTAGCACGCTGAAGGCATCAACTGCCAAACATTTCAGAACTTACTCTGAGTTTCACTAAATCTTAGCACTAAATCCTCTTATATAACCTAAAGAACAGATCTGTCTTTGTTTTTAGAACGTGCTGTGTGTTGTCTGCTGGCTCCCAGCTGCTGCTATCTGCCTGCTGTGGTCAGTAACTGTAAGTGTGGGGGCCATTTTGAAACCAAAAGAGATTAAAGACAAGAAGAGGAAGTCCAACAACTTGAAGATGCTATCATCAATCCACAGCTGGCCAGGAACAGGAAGCAAGCAGAGATGGCATACATAACATACAGCCTCCATGGCTGAAAGACAAACACAAAATTAAAGGCTGTAGAAATGGTGGAGATTATTTCTCTACAGGCATCGTTATTGCGTTGGGCTGGTCATCTGCGAATGAGGAACATGCGCTCAGAGTGTGGTCTCTCTCCTGGTGCAGAACGAGGCACGGTTTGTCTGACAGCACAAATGCTTTTATAGCTGGTTTAGAAAGGGAGCAGGGCAAAAAGCAGAATGAAGAATGATCTGCAGGGGGACTTGAGGACCAGACATCATTCCCATGAATGTCAGAGCTTTGTATGGACCTCAGCAGAAGGGCATTCAGGTCCCGAACGGTTTCATCGCCAGCTTAATTATAGAAGCTGAAATGCAAAACAAGACACAGCCTCTCACACACAGCTTGCAAGGAAACATAATGTTATCATCACCTCAGAAGCCTGCGTGCAATGGAAAAGTTGCCATTAGGAGAAAGGCCATTTCAGGCCAGGCATTAAAGAACCAGATGTGGGAAGGCACAGCAGTCCCTGAGAGCAGCCTGGAGAGGCAGCTGTGCTGGATACACTGAACCAGAAAGCAGTGGCTGCGGCAGAGCTGCTCTGCTCCCTCCCAGCACTCGCTCCAAGGTGAGTCCTCTGCTCAGGATTCGCGTGTGCAGGTGTGTGGTACCCACCCGGGGTGGCAGACCAGTGCTTTTGCTGTGGCCACGCCTGCTGCAGCTGCCTGGAGAAAGGGGACCCACAAAGAGTCTCCAATGTTTTTCAACTCCTTGTGGCCCCCGAAGGCTGGTGTAAACGAGGAGAACTCTCAAGACTGGGAAGAGCAGAGCACTCAGACTAGTGCCAGGCACAGGACAGGGAAAGGAGAGCATTACAGCTTGACTTGCCGCCGGTGGAGTTTGGCCAGCTCCAGGGACCTGACCCACAGCTCATTAAACACTTTACAGTGCGATCTGAATCTCTTTTTGTGTTTGGTTAATGCTGTGAGGTAAATGGTACCTGTAGTACATTTGCATGTGGAGCTTGCATCAGGTTGGATTAAGGTATAGAAAGCTTCTTAAGCACAAAAGTGCCCATTGTGGGAGTGCTGTCATTAATGACACTGTGCTCATTCAGGGCAGAGTTCAGCCACAGCCTGCCCAGCGTCACCGTAGAGAAAGCAAAGTGGGCACATGCAGCCTAAGTGCTAATACTCAATATCTGCACCAGTGAGGTAATTACAGTAATCCCTTAATTACTGGCACTGGGAGAGTTTGAGGAAAACCTGCCTGGCAAACAATCTTGCCCTATAAAAAGAAAAGTACACAGGCCTGGCAAAAGCTGAAAATATTTAAGTGAATGGTTCTATCAGCATGAGCGAAAGATAACCAAAAGGGGAGACCAGAGAGAAGAAAATGTAGAATCCACGTTTTACAAATGACTTTCTTGGTTTTGCTGCTTGCTTCCCATAGCCCTTTCCTGTAGAAACACAGGATCCATTTCACAGACCTCACTGAGGTCCCTCAGTGCCCCAGCTCTTCCCCAGTAATGCTCCTCCTAGGAGAACAAGAACATGGCAAAGCACAGGGGGAATGCCCCAAAACTCACACGAGCTGGATCACAGCCCCTTGCTGTAACCTCTAGCTCCTATTGGTTTCTACACAGCAAACTCTGAGCAGACAACAAGTGCTGTGCTGTCCTGACTGGCATTAGGTGCTCACAGGAAGCCCAGAAAGACTAGATAAAAACCAAAAGGAAATGAACAGCACCAGATGCAATGAATTTCACCAAGGAGTAGCCTGTGCAAGAGCAGCAAGCCCCGAGTGAGGGGCTGTGTGTGGCTCTGCTGCCTCAAAAGCAAAGCAGGGAGAGTGGGGACTGTGAGTCACGGCTCGTTTCCTCTTCTCTCCCCGCTCCACCGTGGAGTAACTGGTGCTGGCAGTGGCAGCCACCCTCACTGGGGCACTCTGGCTCAGCCTGGCACCCCTGCTCGGGGCTGCAAAGGAGCCACGTGGCGCTGGGGTACCGGCCTGGCACGGGGCAGGGGAGCTGCTCCATGAGAATCCTCTCCCCCCTGTTTGGCTTGGGGAACTCAGGGATGTCCTGGGTGTCACGTAGAGCAAGTGGTGACACTGGCCTGTAAGTACATGAGTCACACTCCAGGCAAACTCTCAGGATTTGGCTTGGTCAGAGGAGAGAAAGCGTCTCAGATCCATCCCCAAGACATGAATCTGCTTGGAAAGACTTAAAAAATGGGGGATTCTCCAACAATTTAGTGTCTAGGACACTGGGGTGCTTTGGCTGCATTGAAGTTTCCCTTCAGTTTGTAAAGCAGATGGCAGCAGACTTGAACTCCAAGAGGACTCGGGTCTGTGTGCTCCAAATGTGGCAATGGGGAACATACCATGCTGAACTGCATGGAAAACAGACGCTCGGCTCCGCGACTGGTGCATTCAGGCTTGTTTACTAATAACAACTCACAAATGTAGCCTAGCACAGGCTGTACTCAACTACAAACCACTGCAAAACTACTAACACAATTTTGTTAGAATAAAATACATCAAGCAAAGCGCTGAACAAACCCGGTCGTACCAATCTTTCCTCGACAGGATGGCACTCACTCTGTATTTTCCTACTCTTTGGCTCCTTTCAAACACATGCACAAATTTTACCCTGCTTAATATCAACTCATCCAAAAATTGACAGGCAGTTTGGCCTTTGTTTTAATTGTTAGAGGCACAGACAAGACTGCATTGGGGTCAAGGTATGTGTTTAATAGATCAGATGAGTATGAAACCACACTAATTGGGAGACCTGCACAGTAATACCTAGGGATATGATAAAGCTTAAGCAGAATAAGAGTTTTAAGAAGCACGACCAAAGTATAAACCACCACTGCTACAGTACAAACCATCTATACAGGCTTCCACTTCAAATAACTAGACCAATTATAATATCCAGGGAGTGTGTTTGTCAGACAGGAGATACTGGGGGAGATGGAAGAGAACACAAACCTGGTAGGAAGCTCCGTATTAATTAAACAAAACTGAGCTTGGCATCCTTTGTGACTTACGTTCTGAGAGCAGAATTGCATGCAATGTTTTGCTGCAAATTGCCTCGTTCTGTGACTGTAAAAAATGAAAATAAACACTTGAAGAATTGCTCTCATACTCGCTCCTACAATAGCAAATATCAGGCCATGTTTATCACCTCTACCAACTTCAGTAAAGATACCCCCAGACTAAATCTGGCCGCTGACCTTTGCGCCTCTTTAAATTTGGAGCAAATGTTATTAGTTGTAAAGACTACAAACTAAGCCAGACAGGGCAGGCACGTGCTGTGCAAGCTTCCCCACAAAAGTTCTGCTGATACAACACAATCCCGACCTGCAAAACCTCTACTGGTCTTAGAGTCTGCCTTTCTTAAAGAGAAACCGTTACCAGTGTGACACTAGAGCCAACTGCTCTGCGACAATGAGCACATCTCTCCTAGTAATTAGTCCAAACATACTTCATGGGCAATTCAAAGCAGCCTTAAATTCTGTTGTGAGTTTAAAAAGAAAATAAAACTTAATTAAAACTTAATTACTGCAAGGTAAAAAGCCCCCCATCTTTCCCCACCACAAGCCTGATTTTCAGGCTTCACATAAGATCTCTTCAAATCCAGGCAAACCTACCAAAAACTGAGCAAGCCCCACCTGGCTAGCAGTTTTCTGGAATGCTCCAGTGAGCTGGTAAAGGAGATAAGATAAAGGTAAAAGATTTTCCTGAAGGCTCATTAAAAGTGTGTCTGCCATGAAGGAGATGTACATCATTCCATGCAGGACGACGCAGGCAAAACTGCTGGAATAGATTGTGCCACTCTTTGTCCCCTTGCTGTATGCTCGGTCTCTGACTTGCCTTCAAGCTTAATAATAAGTGATTCTATATAATGGGTCGACTACAGAATTGCATATATGTTTTGCTTAATTGCCCATTGCATGCTGTGGTTGGTCACACAATAACAATGAATCTATTATAATTAAATCTGGGATTTATTAATTGATTCCATTTACACATACTGTCATTTTCTATAGGAGCTGCGGGAATTTGTTGTCTGCTGCGAAGCATACTAGAAGTCCTGGGGACTGTTTGAAGTCATACAAGACAAGAGATTTACCTGTGGAGGGATTCCTAGCGAAGATTAGGTAATTAATTGTGTGTATAAATAAAGGCTCAAGTGCGCATTGTATTTATTAGGTTTGTTTGGCTTTTTAATGTCAAAAATTAACTTGTTTACTGCCTAACTATAGATAGGTTTGTGTGGAGATGTTTATAATGAAATTCAGCAGCAAGGGAGCAATATAAAAACCAAGGAACTGGAACCGATCTCAGGAATAGTTGTTCAGTATTGTCCTAATAATTATGCTGGCAGTTGCATTTGCATGAAACCATGCTTTTTCTGTAGTACTCAATTAAGGTTATTCAGTTGCCTTGATGTGTTTAGAAACAAAACCACTGGCATCCAAATAAGGCTAATAACAAAAATGCAATATGATGTTTCCCATTTCCAGCAAAGGGCAAGGGAACAGATGTTCCTTATGTTACCATGTTTCACCAGCACAGGGGGGAGCTGAGAAAGTTTGCAATTCATAGTGACAGTGCCATTAAACTAATGTAGTGCAGAATGTGCGCGATGGAAGCATGCAGCTCCCAACAATCTGTTTGTGCACAGAGGAAATGATGGGGAACACTAGAATTGACCTTTCAGGTTAGAAATAAGAAAAACAAACCAACAAAAAAGTTCATCTGGCCTCTCTTCGCATATTGCACAGAGCAGTCAGGTACCAGATGGGGCTGCCGATGGCACTCCAGACTCTTTTTGTTGTCTGGATATCCAGCCTGCGTTATAAGCATTCGGGATACAAAGGGAATGGTTGCTTTGCCCTTGACTTACACGTGGGAGAGGCTCTGCTCCTGAAGCTATGAGAGCAACGCAACTAAAGAGGACAGTCAGGAGCATCCAACAGCTGCCTCAGGCCATGAAACGACCTCTTGATCTCTCTGCAAGCAACATATCTGCCGGTCCATGCCAGAACTTGGCATCACACAGTGCGGGATGGACCGACACAAGGTGGCAGTGCTCTCAGAAAATTGCCAGCTTCTCCTCTGGGATCCTCCAGAGCCAGAGTGGTGGCTGGTTCTTGCCTCATTGGCTCGGCACAGCCTGTCATGGCCACAGTACGGCCAGGCCCTACGCCTCGTGTGCTCTGCTTGGAGCACGGATGCACCACACGGCAAGGCTGGTGGTGGCACAAGGGAACGACAAATCTTCACTGGGATGCTACTGTTCCCTTGGCCCACGGCTGCGGGAACGTCCATGGGGACCCAACCAACAGGGCGGAGAGACCGCGCAGACCGGGGAAGCAGCCTTTACATTTCAAAACTTCGTTCCCTTCTAGAGACCTCCTGCTGGCGGATATTTGTGACAGGTCTGTCACGTGCAGGGACACGGCTGAAAGCCGCAGAGCTCCTGATTTGGACCTTGCACACCCTGTCCCAGCCCGACGAAACACAGCGTGTGTGGGGAAGCTGTGGTGCTGGGGCACCGGCACGGCTGCAGACACAAGCAGGTGGAGCACAGGGTTACAACTGACCCCACGACCCAGGGCCTCCTGCACTCCCCAGGAGCACCTCAGTCCTTTTGGAACCATCCTCCAGCCCTCCATGGCTGAGCAGAGGGAGCCTCTCCCACTGGAAATTCCCAGAATGAGCTGAGCAAACCACTGAGCAAACATGTTCCCCAAGGGAGATCTCTCCTGAACCCAACTCATCCTGACATCCCAGGGACCTAAACCCAAGAGCAAAATATCATAACGCACTAAGTTAGCACATTCTGGGGAGGGGGAACAAGGAACCACAGACGGCATCCAGTCCCTGCGAAGCCTCTGCCGGCGCTCGGTTAATAGTTGAGGCGCCGTCGCTGGGGCAGGCTGGGCGCTGGGGTGGGAAGCTGCTGGAAGATGGACAATATCAAGCAAAGGGTAGATCCCCAGTGAAGCAGATGAGATCAGGGCCACCAGCAGAGAAGGAGACACACAGAAACCAGCAGCCGCCAAAGTAAAGCATCAAATGGATCCAACATTGGTTTAATTTCTGAGCAAATTCCTTGGGAAGGCTGCGAGCACCCACGTTGCCCAAGCAAGCAGGTTGTGCTCCAGCCTGCTCCTGAGCACACGCTGCCAGCTCCGAGGGGTGCTGAGCACCTCCCCAGTGACAGCAGGTCCTCAGCTCTCTGCAGGATCAGACCCTTTGACAGATCAGGAGTATTTTCAATGACCTTCCTCCAAATGTGTCTTGTCTCAGCTCACACTGCCAAAGTAAATAAATAAATAGGCTAACAAGCAGAAATGCCTTTACCGGACATTATTCTGGGCTGATTGGTTGTGAAACTTTACTCAAAACCCCAAAACCACAAAAACTGCCAGTTTTCCAAGCCCTGTGTTTTTCATAGCTCTCATAGCTTTCTGAATAGTTTGCATTATTTCAAACATAAAATAAATATACATTTAAACTAGTTGGATTATTGACACAGGAGGAGAAAAAAAAAAAAAGCCCTCAACTCCTTGTTCTGTTTCTTTTCCCATGAAGTGAAATAAGAATTAACACCACTGAGTTACGCCTTGGGTTTTCACATTTACAGATGTAAATGCTGACAACAGGCAGAGTGCCTGCAAATGCATTCAGGCAAAGTTCATTGAATACTTTGAATGAGAAACAAA
The DNA here is from genome assembly GCF_032191515.1 of Phaenicophaeus curvirostris. Lineage (NCBI taxonomy): Eukaryota > Metazoa > Chordata > Aves > Cuculiformes > Cuculidae > Phaenicophaeus > Phaenicophaeus curvirostris. The sequence continues at coordinate 19,435,604 of NC_091405.1, forward strand.
TCAAAATTCACCATTTACGTCTCTGTGTCATTTACTCAGAGAACGCCTATCGTAATAGAATCATAGAATGGTTTGGGTTGGAAGGGACCTTAAAGATCATCCAATCCCACCCGTGCCCTGGGCAGGGACACCTCCCACTGCATCAGGGGCTCCAAGCCCCATCCAACCTGGCCTCGAACCCCTCCAGGGATGGGGCAGCCACAACTCCCCTGGGCAGTGACCCCAGACTCTTGCACAGGTTTGATTATTGTGTTATATACCACGTTCTCTAACGTTAGCACACCACCTCACTTCAGCCAAGCTCAGTGGCTGCTGATACCCCTGGTTTGTAGACGGGGATGTACGACAACATGTTCGTGAGCATGGTGAGGAGTCTCAACCATCAACTCTCTGTTCTCATACTGTTCATGAATGGTATTTAGTGGCCACAGAGCTCACTTCTAAGGACAGAGGTGTGCAGTGACACCAGGACGAGGCACGGTTTTGTGTGGAGCACAAAGTGCTGGTGCCCACATCCATCCCTGGCACGACCGTTCATCCAAGCTGCACACTCAGCCCCTGCCCGGGGCCACTCACAGCCACAATGCCTTAGGGAAAAAAGAGCTTGTGTGAGCTGCTGGTTCCCTACTGGAAAATCAAGCACAGAAGGCAACTTCTCCATTATTCCTTCAGAAACGCTGTTGTATTTCACATGGTCATAATTCCATAAATTCAACACAGTGCCAAACAATCACAAAAGGCTACTTGAGGACAGGAGGACAGATGTCTGGGAAGGAAAACCAGTCTGTTATATTTGGAGATCCTGCTGTAATGAGCAACCTTATACAGTTATTCAAATACAAATGTCTGGGTAGCTAAGGTGTCATATGTGATTAAATCTCTGCAACAAATTAAATTAATATTGTTACTTCAAGAACACAAATTAATTAAAAAGTTACAAAATGAAGGTATGGAAATCCTCGTCTAGAACCTGTATAGACAGTTTCCCTTTTCGCACAATAGCTGGATTAATTAGTGGAGTTGTAAGAGAATGAGAATCCTCATCAAGTGAGGTGTTAGAAACTTCACTGAGTAACTTGCTCTCTGTACTCTTTATGCATGAGTGTGATATGAGGAGATGTTCATAACAGAATATGAATAGTATTGTGTCCGCACTTCTTAAACTAATTAACTTTGAGATTAAAGAGTTTTGCAGAAAAAGAAAATCAGTTGAACTTCCAGCATTTTCTCTCTTCTTTAGTTAGCATTTCTGCTTCTTTTCTAGTTATGGGCAATGTAAATTATTGATTTTTTTTCCAACTTCATATTTGTTTCTAACTCATTTTATCCATGCACCTGAACAATTCTCTTAAGAGATGGCAAATCAACGATATTTGGGTGATTGCTTAAAATCAGGAACGTACTTTGGTGCTATCTGGACAGGGAAGTGCTTTCGTGAACTGGGATCTTGCTCCCAGTTTCAGTTCTAGTGAAAAAAATTGCTTTCTTTAAAGCAGCAATAATTGAACTATGGAAAGAAAGTAAACGCAAACAACTTCAGTTAAGCTTCACTTGCTGCTTTTTAAACAGCAACAAAAGCAAATACCTTTCAATTTCAGTTATGCTCTGGGTCTAGAGCTGCGCGAGTCTCCACACAAAGCTCTGTCCTTTCTCGGGGCTGCACAGGGTCAGGCGGGACCCTGGCACACCGGCTCCTCTGTGGGAACGGAGCCCAGAGATGCCAAGCGGAGTCACTGAAACCAACAGCGCTCCGCACAGGTGCCTCTTTCTATTTTAACTGCCTCACACCAGGGCCTTAAATAGTCTTCTAAATCAAGTGAAACTGCAACAGACGGAGGAGCCCGGGCTGCTTTCCACTGAGGAGCCAAATGCCTTCAGGACTGCCTGGGTTTCATACAGAGCGTGCAACCAAAAGTCTTTTATTTATTTCTTTGTTCTTCTGAGCAGAGGGAGGGAGAGATGCCATTTTTTCTTTTTATGCTGCTGCAACATAGTCACCTATTAAAGTTATGGTTGCGCTCATTCCTGGAATTTGTAATGGATGGTAATTGCGCCTGTAATAGTAAAATTGCTCTCAGCTAGGCTTTAGCTTTGCTGTGATACATTCCCTACTGTCACCAAAACCCTGGGATAATAAAGAGGCTGAGCTGCTTTTATCACAGACAATAAAATCTGAATACACCATATTGACGAGAAACAAAGTGGAACACTTCCCATCGGACTATTGAAATGTAATACATACGGGTTCACGAAAAAACAAAGTACTTTGTGATTAATTTGAACATTAATTAAACCCTCTATGAAGATACATCTATATAGCGCTGGACATTAATGCTAGCTCCCTGCATCTCTCTGATGCCATTGAGAAACTACAGCAGCTCAACAGCTCTGGAAAACATCACATGCCTTAAAAAGAGATCTGCACTGCATTAGTAAGTGTCATGATGCTTTAAGTAAATCAACAGCTCCAGAACCATCCCCGATTAACAGCCTGGTAGCCCCGCGTTCACCAAATATGTAGAAGGCATACAGAGGCATTGTTCCTAAATACGATCCAGTCCTTATTTCTAGAAATGAGATTATTCATTTCTGCCTCTTTACAGCAACTATGCTGACATTAATCGCCATTTCAGCTGCAAAGTTTTTGGACCCAGAATTTGAGTTGACCACAAAATGGAAGCCTGGCTAATTCTAGGCTGCAAATTCAAGCTGTGATATCTTTCCTGATGTGACCTAATGGTATTTAATTGGCCTTTTACACAAAGTGGAATAAGAGTGTGGGTGAGCTATAATCTAACTGTATTTTTTTTAAATATTTTGGTGTCTTCATCAAATGTTGGGTGCAACCACCAACACATGATACTACAGCCGACAAACAGTAGGAAGTAATAGTTCCCAAGTGCTAATACATTCAAGCAGAACTGGCTGCTCGAAAGGTGAAATGCAGCAGTGGGATAATAACTTAGTCATCCTCCCAGAAAAAAATAACTAAAAATAAGATTTGGCACTGCATCCGCCTGTGTTGGGCTTAGCAATTGCAAGAGGACTCCATACTGCCCTCCACCTCACCTGGAGTTTGTAGCATTCCTTGTACTCTCACTGTAATGTGTCAATGCTCTTCTCTCCCCAGGTCATTTCAAGTATGAATATGCCATACACAGTTCTCATCTAAGCCTATTACAGTGGGCTATAATAGTAACAATTGTGAAATGGCTTTAAAATAATGATGAATTGGGCATGTGACACGTGAATGTGTGCTGCTTCAACAGTGAGTGCCCTGTGGACACTGTGTGTCTCTCTGAGGCGATTTTTACTCATAATCCATTATTATTCTTTTCAGCAGGGAGACCTCTTCTGCTAAGCCATGGTCCCTCTCATCCCAGCCCGCTGTTCTTCTGTATTTTATGGCAGTTCTGTTTCCAGCCGCTTCTACCTCATATTCAAAGCTAGGAAGGACCCCAGTCCAGGTCTAGTGCTGTTACTTGGTGGCTATGTCAAAGCTCCCTATCATGGCATGTCTCAACAGCAGAACATACACATTGCAACAGCACGGAGCTGTGGCTTATGGCCAATCAACTGTTACGATTACGCTACTGTGCAGAGCTGCTTTTGTGTTTCTCAGTGAGGAAACCTTTCAGAGGCCCTAAACTATGTTTCATAACCTTTTCTGGTTTTGTATGTCAGACTCATCTCACTCACTTGCATCTTCCCCTGCACAAGTTCCCCTTGGGAGTCTCTGGGAGATGCTGATGTGGGTAGCAGAAACATGTGCCCTTCATTAATACGGACTGTTCATCGAGGGCACGTGGAGGGCACAGCGTTCGGGACACCGATGGGACTTGGGTGCTTCGTTTCTTTTCATTCAAAGGAATCAGCTCAAAGCCCTCTCAGAATGCCTGCCCAGCCTCCCAGATTTCTTTATAAGGACCACACGGGCAGAATGTACAAACCAGCTTGGGTTGAGCCAACGACAGGCTCCTTTCAAAAGCCACTTGTTGAGTGCTAAGGTTCTGCCTTCAGCTTCTCAGAAACCCTGAAATATGATAATCTATGTACAGCATTACATAATTCATTTTAAAAGTGTGTAGAAAATTGTTCATAAGCAATTGAATCCTTAAAAAATTACCTCCACTTACACTGGTGCTCCATCAGCAAAAATCCAGTAATAACAGACCTCTAAAATGGAAAAAGCTGAGAAAAGGAATCGGCACTGGTAAAGCAAGAAGAAACTGAAAAGCCATCTTTCACACAGGCCTTATCTATTTACCACCTGGATATATTAAAAATCCCTCATCATCTTCTTCACTCTTGCTATTACCACTGAGAAATTTGGTACAAGGATCTAGAATACGATGTCACCCAATGAATAGCACATCACCATGGTATGTACTGATGTAATGTGAACGTGCCTATGTTTTATAGCTGAAATACTAGAGAGATAAACGTGGCCCTCACTTCTGCTCAAGCCCAGCACGCTGCTTGTCTTCACCAACCAGGCATGGAGCAGGTATTCAAAAGTCCTCATCTGCTGTGCACGCAGTAGCCTATAATCATACTAATAGTGTAAGGCAGTGCTCCATGGCTGCCAAAGACCAATTAAAAAACTGGAAATATTACTTTTTTTTTTTCCCCTCCCCAGATCAAGCCCAAGGCAAAATGTGTTTCTTTGCCAGATACTTTCAGCTCTCTGTGGATCAGCTTCCCAGACGGGGGTAACCAGATGCTTTATACGTGTTTCTAAACTGCCATTAAAGGTGTGGCCTCTGGTTTTTAGGTTTTCAACCTGCCAAATAGCTTCCAAACTTGACTGTTGACCACTGCTGAGCGGCAAAGGAAAAGTCTGTCAGGTACCTTCCAGGTTTCGTTTCCATTCGGGTCCCTTGTTGCTCTTGCTGGCAGAGTCTGCCAGTTACCCAGCTCCGTGCTCGGGTGCAGCCCCCATCTCAGAGCTGAACCCACCTTCTGTCCCAAAAGGAGAACTCCAACACCTCAAAGCGAAGACTGTTGTCACAGTCACCTTCAAACACAGTGCCACGCGGTGCTCCGAAATGCATTTCACTACCAAACAGCAGGGAAACTCGGTGCCTTGAAATGAAATACAGGTTGAGCTGTAAATGCTTCCTCTCTGCATCACACCACAACAATAAAAGGTCGGAAATATGTAGGAGCCACTGAGGCACATACATTATTTATACAAAAGGATGCCCTCAGCAACACTGGGAGTTCCCTGCAAGCTAGGGACAAGGTGGAAGGTGAAAGAGTTAGCAGTCTTATGAAAGAAAGCTCAAGGAGATAAGATCTCCTGCAACGTGTGGGCCAAAGCCATGGGTAGGAAGCGGGGGCACACAATGTCGTGGGGCAGCTGGCTTTGAGCAATAGTCTGATCCTGCTTTGAGCCACTGGTGCTGAGCAGGAACCACACAGTGTGCTTCAATGTGCCGTGTGACAGAGTCCTGCAGATGCCTCTGGCCTTTTGGAGCAGCCACCAGGGCTCTCCTTGTCCACTGGGACTTCACCACTCACTCCACTAGGACCTGGAAGAAGTTCCTCCCACAGCTTCAGACTCCAGTTGCTTATTTGTTATTTATTATTGTTTTTATTATGGTAGCCTCAAACGGCCCAAACATACAAGGGTACCACAGGGTTCAGCCTTGATGAGAAGCAGATGAGGAGCCAGACCCTGCTTCCAGTAATAAAATGCAGAAAGCTGATGTAGCAATACAACAAGGCTTTTGTGTGGTTTCCTTCTCACTGCCCCTGTCTCTTGCTTCCTAGGGGATGTAGGAGACAGTCCTGGTGCTACTTTGCAATAATCCTACTAAAGTGGAGCTATTTTTGAGGCAGCAGACACCGAAGGCAGCTCCTTTGGCCAGAGCCAGGTCCTAACAGCCCTATCCCGTGCCGCGCAACTTCGTGCTACCAACAGGTCCTGGGATGTCCCTGTGGTTACTGCTCACACACGTATAAAATGAGAGGCATAAAGATCCAGCTCCAATCATCTTTTAGCCACAACAGTCTGGTTTGTGCCAGGTTTTAAACGTCACACTTCAGCCAGTTTGGAGGGAGGGAGGATATTTACTAGAGCCCTGTTCACAACGGAGCTTGTTCACAACAAGGTGGTTCGTTTTACAGTGGGGAGCATGTAAAAGTTCCTCTCCTCACACAGGGGTGGCTGCAGAGCTCTTGCTCAACCACAGCAGAGAGTGCTGTCCCCCCTGCACAACGGAGGCCGGACTCGAGGACTTCCAGCAAGCAGAACTACACAGTTCAGGAAAATAGGAGCCAGCTAAAAGCAAGGATTGTAATGGAAAACATTTTGCAACCCTAACTCTTGCTGTTTCTAGAGAGATAAGCAGAGGATAGCCAAACTGACATCCAGCTAAAACATCTGGACTAATTCTTCTGCAAAACGTCCCACAGAAGTTTTATTAAAAGCACAGCCAGCGCCCTCCGTGGCCCAGGGTGACACGAAAGCAGCGTGGGGCATTGACTCAGGCCACCTACAGAACCAGTAATGCTGCTTCCCCAGCGTTTACATTACACCACGAGGTTTCCCCTTCAAATTCAGATCAGAGCCAGCCCTATTTAGCTGGTTAATTCTAGCGAGATGATATCAGAGGAGGTCTGACTTAATGCTGATTTTAATAACATATCAAACTCCCTTTTATTTTTATTTTGGACCAAAGCAGAGACTGTCCTAAGCAATAATTTTTTTTTAAAAAAACTACCAGTGTTAATAACATAAATACAGAAGTGACAAATACATTTGTAATTGCACAGCTAGTTTGTGGTATTGGCATAGCAGAAAATGTTTCAAGCCTATAATACTGTCAGTAAGAATTACTTTAGGTAACAGCTTGGGATCAGTTACTTCCTCTAAAATTGGAATTGCTGAAATTACACCAATTACCCGAGCTCTCTGGGAACAGTACACTCACATACCACTTGTCCCCTGTGCTGCTGGGAAATATTTTAACTAATAGCAAATTAAGGACTATCCATAACTGGCTATCGTTATTTCAGAGAGAGCTTTTCATCTAAATCTGATTAAAAGACCATATTTGTTTCCCACGTTTAGAGAATACAGCAGATGTGGATCTGAATGCCGTTATGTTTGCTAATAGATGCAGGACACATGGTAGTGTGGTATTAATAAAGGTTTGGGCCAAGATTTTCAAAAATAGGAGTCTAATTTGAAGATTCCACCATCCATATTTAGTGTTGGAAATGAAGAACCTCTTTTTCACAGAGCTCCAGCAGCTCCTATTGAAATCAGTGGGTGTCAGAGCTTTTGGAAGTTGAGCCACTAATTCAAGAATCCCAAGGGGGAGTTAAGAGCCAAATTTTCATCTCCTCGTGTCTGAAAATCTGGGAATAAGATTCTGCGTGTAGCAAAATTCCCATTCACTTCAATGGAGCCAGGACTTTTCTCTGATCTGGAGGTGGTTTTGAGAAAACCAGGTTACCCTGAGACGCACAACCAGAAGCGAATGATGCAGGTCATTCCAGCACAACAAAAGCATGAGGTCATCCCGGAGATGCCAGGCATTTTATGGAATAACTACTGCTATTTTAGATATTTTTTTTTCACTGCTCTAACAGGCTTGTTTGCATATTTATTGCTTTTCATTTTCTTATGTTCTGAGCATTCTTATAGACATGGAAGTAAAAGACAATTTTCCCCAGTGGGACACACTCAGAATCAATGCTGTGCATGTGATCTAATGGGAAAATGCAGTCTACTCCAGAGACCTCTCATAGCTCATCAGCTTCAAAGGCTCCATCGTATTGTGGGCACTTTCAGGGGTTGGGAATGCAGTTCGTGTGGTCTCGGAGCGTAATCCATTTTTCCTCTAATTACTATCAGTGAATTGCTCCCTAAATACCTTTCTAGAAAGCATTTCTGCATCTACCCCGGGCATGAAGAGGGACTTGTCGATGGAAGGAGAGCAGGAGGAGAGAGATGCAAAACCCAGAGCTGGCCTCTGCCTTTCGCTCAGCCCCTCCTCACGGTGCCCACGGGACACCCCTGAGCTTCAGGGCTGCTTCCAGAGCAGCGCTGCCTGTGAAACTCTGGGAGACCGGGGCAGATTCACTCCCTGCCTATGTCATCAAAACCAGAGCTACACCCAGTGAGGCCAGCAGCCAGCCCTCCGGCTCCAGCTGGGGTGAATCATGCCAGCGTGGAACCTGATTCTTCAGGGGAGATAACATTGTAGCTCCAATTCTTAATAAACAAGGCTGGGCTTGAGCTTCCTCTGGGTAAAACCACACAGGGCCTCTTTCAGTTTCAGGAGGTGAGAACCAAAATGATACTCCGCCTCCAACCAAAAAGCTCGCTTTTATCAATTTCCAGGATTTTCCCAGCGCCAATGTTGTGGTTCTCATTTTTCCACAAAAACATTGCTAATAATGGAGCCATCTCTTGAGAAGTTCCAGGATTTATAGCAACTGGCAGCGTGTTCAATACGTAATTGTTTTTTTGGAACAATCAGAATCTTATTAGTTGCCAGTCTTCCCCACCAAGATAAATCTAAAGGAAATCAATCTGCTGACACCTCCCTTCCAACCTTGACATTCAGCAGCTGCACCGAGCGAATACTTTGAGGGCGTGAAACCCTACGGCTTCCAGTTAGGAATTAAACGGTTAATCGCTAGCGGTGAACAAACACCATTCACAAGCATCAGCCCTGACTTTGTCCAATTAGTATTAAAGGAAGATACTGAAGCAACTTTGTCAACAAGTTCAAGCAAAGATTTCATTGAATTATCTGGATGGGTAACAAACATCAGAACGTCATCAGCGGAGAGAGAGTCATTTTATGCTGCTTCTAATAAGAAATATGTTGTATCCCTTGAACTTCTTCCCTGGGTCCTATGGTGATAGCATGAGGTTTCAAATCATAAATTATCTGCACTTTGGGACTGGTCAAGGTTTTGAGTTATCTGGCGCAGTTTACAAAGCATCTCTGCTCAGTGTTAGCTGGATTTATTTCTTCTAGTGAAAATTCAACTGCTCTGGCTGGGTATCAAACACTGAATAAATATTCCTATTCTTAAAATGCTAATCTTTGGGAGAAAAAAAACCCTGCAATCAAAAATCCTGTTTAGCCAATAATGTTAGATTACTGATGACACTGTCAGCAACTGCTATTGGTGACAAACTATTATTTTGGCAGAACAAACACACTCGAACGCAGAGCCGATACGAGCACTGCAACCATCTGCCTGTCTACAGACACACACAAACGCGTGAATTGAAAACACAGCTCCAGAGGTTAGATGCGACCACAACTCTTGGAGGGGTTTGTCCGGAGAGCTAGTCATGCCCAAAGCCCGTCCCTGTACGTGCCACGCAGCGTGTGCTCAGCGCGCATCAACCCCAAACGTGGTCAGGGAGCAAATAGCTGTGGGGCCCGTGCAGCTCACCTGGAGAGTCAAGTAGCATCTTGTAGGGGCACACTCTACAGATCACTTAAGAGATTTACAGGTGAGTCAGAATGAGGGTTAACCTATCCCAAATGGCCAAATCCACAGCCCTGAATGGTTACATCCAACCCGGTCCCGCAGAGACTCCACAGAACCCTTTCCCGCGGTTACTGCTTAGGACTATCTAGCCAATTTGTAACCTCTTTTCAGCTGTGCAATTATACAATGAATACACAACATCTGGTTCCTGTTATGTTTGAAACACGCCTCATCAGTGTTTGAATGAGAGGATATGCTAGTGAGCAGCTCGGGGAGGACGGCTGATGCAGCAGTGGAGAGCATCGCCTTTCCACTGCGCTCTGGCAGCATGGCAAGCATTCTAGCTGGAGAGATTGTGGTCATAATGGTATGCAGTTGGCATTTTCTGGTTGGAATTTATTGATATAACTCGCTAAAGAGAAGACTATGTGAGAGAGGGCCCCCTCCTTACACTGGAATGTTTCACAAGCAGGAAATACCACCTCCTCAGCCAACCTGGATCCCTGCTACCGCTGGAGAGCAGGAGGTGGTGCAGCTAGCGAAGCTGGCAGCACTTTGCAAAGTGACTGAGGCTTGGTGGTGAGAAGGATAAAGTGGCCTTATTTTGAATTATATTTGCTATCCTGAGCCGAGTTTGGCTCTATTTCCCCCCACCCTGAGCTAAGTTAAAGCTACAACTCCCTGTAGGTACTCCAGAAGGAGATACTGCAAGAGCTGTTGAAACTAAGACAACCAAAAAATCCAAAACAGGTATAAAATATCCAAAGGAAAGTTTCTAGTAGTGAGAAGATGAGAACCAGACCAGGATGCTAGTAAGACAAGAGGAAAGAAAAAACGTGAGGAGGATTAGAAGATACAGTTCCCTGCAGAAGCCGGAAATGAGACTTGAAGAGTTTTCCCACCAATATATCCTAGAGATGGGAAACAGAGGCATTGCCCAGACATGGCTCAGAAGGATGATTCCAGCTCTCTGGCTGCCTGATTACAAACAACTACAGCTCTGAACCCCAGATCTGTGAATTTAGGGTGATGATCTGGAGTCTGAACTGGGCACTTGTACACATTCTTCACAGCCCAGGGATGAGAAGCCCTTGTTAAGGTATCCAATTCTGGAAATATAGGCCCCTACATTGGTATAATAAAACTTCAAGTATGATCTGCCACTTGTGGTGATGCTACTCCCAAACTCTCCCCTTCCCAGAGCTGCTCAGTCTTCAACCTGTACCCATTAGCCCAAGTTCATAATATGACTACTAATACTGAAAATTATTTTTATCATCCTTCAGACACAATAATTACTTCCCATTTATAGATTTTCATCTTTTTTTTCTCCAACAAAAAAAAATACATTTTCTACAAAGACAGAAATTTTCTCACAACAGTTTAAATAAACAGCAGTTTTCCACATGAAAACTATAGGCAGGCACATCCTGAAGTTCTTAAATGGCAGAAGAAATCTAACGTGGTTTTCTTATCTTGCTAAAACCACGAAGCCATCTTTTCTTTTGCCACCTTTTATTTACACAATTCAGCATTAGAACCTGGATTTTGAACACTTGAAAACTTAATTGAGTTTCCTCAGCAGAGATGAAATCACTGAAACGCTCTGTTCATTGCATAAATAATGTTGGAGCAAATCAATCCTGAACTAAGCACCAGTGACTATTGTTAAGGTTTAGACAGATCTTTCACAAAGTGTCACACTTCAGGAATTAGTAGTTAAAAGCACTGTTTATATTTCAAGACAAAATACAGAGCAGGAATTAATCTCCATCCATATTCTTATCCATTTAAGTGAGTGATGACAGGCACTATATAAACATCAACATGTGCGATAAACCGAGTTAGTTTTAATGCAGTGATCCGACTGAAGCAGTAATTGTGCTGAAAGGTATTTTGAGACTCAAACACAGCCAGTTGCCTGACTGGAACAAGTCTCACTTGACATTTGATGACTCCAGTTTGCTCCTAGCCAGTCACACGTGCTGCTCAGCGATGAGCACAAGCAGCCGTTTGAGCGATGCCACCCAGCCAAGGTCCAGGCGTCTGCCGCCCTAAGACATCGTGAGCTATGACTCCTTACCCAAAGGAGCTTTGATTTGGCAGATTGCACTCCCGTGGCAGCTAAATCCCACTTGTGAATGAAAACGTTCACCAAGTTCCTCTTGTGTCAGGTATTTTTCCCTCCATTACATGTCCCATGCTAATTATAGAATTATCTGAAGGGCTTTCTAAGTGATAATGACTGTAAAACACGGTTCAGTGTTGCAATTACGTTTCCTCTTTCCATCCTGTGAGGCTAAAGATTAACTGATTTCATCCTAACATGCCAGTTTTTTGATAACTTCATAATGTTTCCTAATCTCTGACCTACTTCCAACTGATGAGTTAACTAATGTAAAATAGGTAACACCAAATCGTCTTGATGAATGTCAGCAACAGCAGTAAGTGAGAAAGGCAGAGGAATAGTATACAGAAACAGCTCAGTTTTACTGTGATCCATACAGATACCAGACTAAGTTCTGGAATAGTTTTGATTATAGGAATACTTTACATCACTTATTTCAGGACTCCAAACATATTGCCATGTTTTACTATTTCAAAACTTCCATGCAAACATTTTTGGAATTAAATGTTTCATTTTCATTTGAAAATGCTTTACCAAGGGGAAAACAGTTACATAAGAAACATTCTAAAATGCAAAGGGTCAATATCTAAATGAAATCCAAATGCTTTTTCTTTGACAATTTGCAAAACATATCCACATTTAGGCTGTCTCAGATTTAGACACTTGCTGCCAGCATTTTTATGTTTTCAGAATGAGAATATTGTTTCTTGGCAGGAAGGTGGCATTTGGATTTTAGGAGCCAATGATGCACACAAGCCAGCTGTGGGATGCCCTGCACACTCGTTTCATTACTAAATTCTGCCTCTCGGACTCTTCCCATAACCACTGAGCAGGCAGTATCCAATAAAGAGCATTTTCTTCTGTTTTTCCTCCTTGGAACTGTTGAGAACCCAAGGAAGGAAGCAGTCTAGCTCCCTTCCCCTGGCTGCTGCGGGGCCATAGGCAGAGGAGCCCCGCGGAAGCTCCCCATGCCGGGCTGCTCTACAAGTCTGCTGCCCTCCCAGAGCACCAGACTGACCACACGTTGTGGATGCTCACTCTGAGAATGTGTGTTTTGGCCCAATTCTTCTCATGGATTTTGTCTCAATTCCAGGCAAATTAGACAGCCCCACTGTGCCTGCATTGATTACCCCATTGTTCTGCACAGCGGCAGTCAGTCTGATGCCTCAGGGAAACGTTAGAAATGTGGTGCCAGTCCTGTAAGCCGTGCAGAGCACGAAAAGTAAATCTGACCTGTCTCAAAAGAATTGGACTTAGCGCAAAGTAGCTGGTGCATGTGTTTATATTTCTACCCCTGGATTATTTGGGTCCATCCCTCAGAGTGTGAGGTGTGGAGCAGGGATGCAGACCCAGAGCCAAGAGAGATGACCTCTAGAGGATGCAGCTGAAAAAGTAAAAGGGTTCAAGGAATGAAACCAGACAACCATGGATGGTGGTGGCCAATTAAGTGAAAAGGAGGACAAAAAAAACCTGTATTGCAAGCCCTGTACTGAGAAGGGACATACATTCTCAGCAGACCAACAATAGCATTGCCTTGCACTGCAGCATCCAGTCAGCCTGTCCCCAATAAAATGGGACCCAATATCCAACAGCTCCTCGTGCCTGCATTTTGTAGTATTGACTAAACTAGCTTTGACAAACATTCATTAATCCCATAACTGCCTTCATGACAGATCAGAGCATGCCCTGATTTGACTTACATTTGCTGTTGAAGATCACACACTGAGTCAGACACAAGAGGAATCCAGGAATCCCGCCTCTGTCTCCTGCATTACCCACCCAGGACTCTAGCTGGCAACTGATTTCATCAATCATTTCAGTAGTTAGGGGGTGCCAGTCACCAGGATCCAGAGGCACAGTTACCTCAGTGCTCAAGGAAACGGGAAGAACTACATTCCCTGCACATGGCTGTGGTTAACTGCACACACATAGACTTTGTAAAGAAACTCCTCAACAGACTGCAACTTCAGTCCTTAACAAAGGAGAAAGCCAGCTCTCTACTGCACGAGGCAGGGCTTGTTTCCTTGGTAAAATCTGCAGAGGTAACCCAGTCCGTTTAGAGAGCAGTCTGCCTTTTCCTGCCTTGCTGAATACGGGATGGCCCAGGTAGGAGCCCTCCCAGATAAACCGCATTGGGTGCAAATTAAAGACTGTAATTTTATTCAGATACACCGAGACCTTGAAACAAGGTAATTTTCATTATACCATTTACCATCTGCTCTGTGTTTGACCTTGTAACCTAAGCAATTTTCTCTTCATATAATTGTGTGTGTGTGGCACTACATACACTCCTGAATGACTGCACAGGATTGCAAGATTCAATCATGCATCTTGATTATTGACAAGGCTCCTAACTTCTGGAGTGCTCTACATAGTCATGTTGATTTTCTAAACCCCAAGATTTAGGTATTTTGCACAATCAAGCATTTGATGACCTCCTGCAAGCAAAGATTTTATCTGCTGTCTACTCTCTGTGTTTGCAAAAGCTTAAGGACAAATTCCATCTTGCAGAATATGTAAAATTGCTTTCTGTCACCTAAAATAAATAGCGGTTCTGCTAGACAGATGTGAAGAACAGACTACCAGTTGGACATTGTGGGATGAATACCAATGCATCATTCTTTTTAATTGATTAAGTAGATAAGGAGAGTTAGGGATAGTTTTATAACAAATGGTAAGGTTCTTTCTCTCTCGTATGTCTATGCTATAGGAAGCAATAGACCACAGAAAATTGCTCCCCCCTTTGATTCTACTGCAGATCTGGCCACAGGAAATGTTGCACATTTGGATCAAGCAGGATAAACAGCAAGGGCTTCCTCTTTTGTGAAATCATCTTTAAGCAGCACCCCTCCCCAGGAAAATAGGTTTTCCACTTTACATAATGTTGCAGCAGCAGTGGTTTTTTCCTAAGTTTTTTCTGGGTAGGTTATGAACTTTACGGCTCTGACCACAGATCAGTTATTTATCATAACAGGAAAGATGAGACCAAAGATATTTCCTAACCTTCTCCTCTGCAGATCAGAGAGAAGCAAGCCAACAAACATCAACGCTTCATATTCAACTGACAAAGATTATACAGAAATATTCATGTCTCTTCCATTAATTTTTGGTTGAATTCATCTGTAATTTTAAACAACAAGGAGCAAATCGATACACACAGTGTCACGCAGATCTCACCTCCAGTGCAGTAGGATCAGTCTCTCAAAAAGTAGACATGCAGGTACAAAGAGAATAATTTTGCTTCAAAACAAACTAAAAAAAAGGTGATAGAGAAAAATCTCATTCCTAGAGAAGACTCCTCCATTTGGTATTTATTATAGGTGTTCCTATGTATCCTGGCAGCATGTTAACTACATAAAAACGTCTTCAAAATATTCCTGGGAACAAAAAGCTTTTCCTCATCTAATGCATTTGCCCCTCAGCGTCAGGGAGCCTGAAAACCCTCAGCTCTAGCGGCAGATCTAGCATATTTTTTATGTTACAGGAGAAAAATAACTGTAGGAAAGTGTGTTCCTACTTTAAAGCACCATATGACAAGACGCACATAGCTGGGATTGCTCAAGTTGCTGTACCACAAACCTAAAGAGCAGAGTATTTCATACAGGACCAGATTGCAGCACTTAACCACAGGCCTGCAGCGTGCCGGTGCAGAGCGTGCTCTTGGAGGGGGAGGTGGGACAGGGACCAGCCACTGCAAAGGGCATTAGGAGCACACCAACAAGCACGCTTACGAGGTTTTAAGAAATGAGGGATTAGACAAAAGAGCCTAAACCTTTCCTCCTGCTACCTTGAAGCATTGCTAAGCCCCTCTTCAAACACTCCTATTGTCACACACATCAGCTGCCCCAGTTCCTGATGAACAGCTGGAGCCAGCACCTTCACTCCGCACTTGTCAGCGCAAGTGGCAGCTCCTCTCTCTCCTGCCCTCTGTCTTGGCAGCTGCATTTTGCTACCACTTCTGAAGGCTTTGACACCTACTCTCAACTGGGTCTTCCAGCTGGCACTGTCACAGTGTCCTCCACAGGCTCATCTGAGCTTGTGCTTTATCAGGTTGTTTCTGGCATGTTCCTCTAGGATGCTGGTCACCCCAAAATTAACAGAAAAGGGAAACTCTACCGCAGTCCTTCACAGCTCAGGAGGTTGCCTTGGGAAGATCTTTCCTGCTTGACTTAGGTGAGACAAATGCATCTAGGCAAACAGTAGTGTTGAATGTCGCTGTTACAGTAGAAAGATCCATCTGACCAAAAGGATGTTTGAAGTCATGAGGCTCTACCAAACTTTGAATCAGATTCCAAATGAATTATTTTTGTTTCCTTTTGACATCAGTTGGACACTTCCTAGTTCACATGAGCCTGAACACTCCAACAGGACTCAGCACGTTGGAACTGCACACCATACAAAGAAATCCTGCAAGCCTGAATTTGCTGAGGCTTGCCTCAAACAGAAACGTGGGTGATCTCCAGCTTATGGGGCGTAAACCACAGACTGCTGGCTGTAAAGCACATACTGCCATTTCTCCATCCCTGTGTGTTAGCCAACACGCCTCAGAACAGAGGTATCAAAACACTCCCTTAACTTTAACTCAATTCAACGCAATGCCCAACTCAAGAAAAGATTCCCAACTGTTTCTTTGCTGGAATCATCAAGGGGATACATGCAATTAGCGATTCAGAAAAACACCAAGTACCTCCCAGCAGAATCACTAGTGTATCTCAAGTTAAGATTAGCACTTCCAGATTGAGAAATATGGTCTTTATCAGCCTGCCACTAAACTTTGTGCCTTGTTGCTGCAGCTGAAGCTGGTCATAAAAGCTGTGGCCATCCTGCCATGCTTAGAAAATACTTTGTAATTAAAATAGATGGACGGATAGGTGGGTAGACAGATGAGTAGCAATTGCATTTAAACTAACTTCTTCCTCAAATTACTGAATTTCCTCTAAGTCTGCAAGTCTGGCTGCAATGCAAATATCTGAAATCTACCCAGTTTAATTCTTTAAAATGAATTCTATTTTGTTTCATAAAGGAAATTTGACTGTTGCCCTTTTTTAATCAAGACCCTTCTGTTTAAGCAAAGATGTCATTTATAACAAATACAGTATTGGTGGAAGAAAGACAAATCTATTGTCTGAGAAGAACAAGCTATTTAAATTCCACAATGATGGAGAAATTGCAGGGAAAGAGGTGGCTGAGAGGCTTTGTGAGTCGCACAATGCCTCAAGCAGTGCAACAAGTCTAGAAAATAATAGTGATCTGCTCAGGGGCTGTGTCTGATTCAAACAATGATGACGACTCTTCCAGTCTCATTTGAGTACTGCTGCTCTTATGGAAACTTTCCCTGTCTTCATCAGCTTGATTATGTGCCTCTACGACACTAATGAAACACAGCCGATACTTTGGGGCTCAGCCTCTTTTGAAGGCATATACTTCCTTTGTAAGCTCTTTGGTCAAGTTTAAAATCTTGTTTCCAGAGGCTGACTGGACAGCATGAAGGGAGTCTTGAGGATTAACTGAGAAACAGATGACAACAGCAAAGGCTGTTAAATTACTGGTGCTTCTATCATTTATATTGTTCTAAATTATGGCCTTAAATTTTTGAGAAGCAAACACATGTGGACAAAAAGAAAATAAATATAAGTAAAATAAATTCAGATTCCCCCCTCTGATCTCTTGAGTACCTGTTGTCTGCTTTGCTGGGATTAAGCTCTATGGAATAGGAATATTCTTCCCTCTCATGAAGTAAATATGCTACAGGTGCTTATAAAGGCTCTGAGTAAAAAGCATTTCTTCCCATGGTTTGGAGCACTGTTAGGTACTTGATCATTTAAATTGCTTTTGCAAACAAGGCTCACGCTTACAAAGATTAGATCCACAAAAGACCATTGTAGTGCCAACTTTTAGGGGATCAACAATCCAGCAGAACCTGTGGCCCTGAGTACAGCTCCCTGTACGCCTCTAGAGACACAGACGCCAAGGAACGACAAGTGTGCAGGGAAGACAAAAATCTAAATTAGCCTATAGCAAATGCCAAGAAGGATGAATCTTTGACACTAACCATATTGTGTCCTTTCCTGCGGACTGCAAAGGAGCAGTGCCCACTACCCACATCCTTGCCTGCAGGCTGGTTCTGCAATGACACCGACCCTTTCTGCCAAACCTGGCAGAGGCAGCACCTGTTTTTCCCTTCACTAGCTCAGCGGTTACAACATTTATCCGAGATGTGGGATGTTGGAGCCACTTCCTTCCTCTTCCTGAAGGGAGTTGTCCCTGTGGGTGCATGCATCATCCAGTCCTCAGGTAACAGAGGGAGCCTGGGAGAGCCCTCTGCGAGCTCAGGAGCAGAGCTGGTGGTCTTGAGTGGGGACATACTCCAGAAGAGACACTGCCAGGGCCAGCCAGCTCACTCTGCGCCTTTCCTCTGGGGTGTCCTTGCAGCTAAGAGCTTCAGAAGCAACAGCAGTGCCTGTGCCAGGTAACACAGCAATTCTGGGGGACTCGTTACAGCTCTCACCCTTTGCTACTTAAAACAAGGATACTTACAGCTCCCAATACACCCTCCTGGCTGAAACAGCAGTGAGATGGTGGTGCCACAGGTAGATCATGGACATGGGATGGGATGGGAAGGAATATACAGAGCAGAGGGGTAGCTCTGTGCTGTAGGGACAACTCATTTCTGACTCTTAATGAGGGTGAAAATTCTCTTTCAGCATTTTTACAATTATTAGGCCTCTAGGAGTTTTTACTGGAAATCACTGACAAGCTCCTGTCAAGTACAGATAACTCAATGTTCAATGGCAGAATTTGGCTGACAGTTTTATTACACTCCTGAGCCAAACCATCAACTGCATTTAAGGCCAGATGACTCTCCTGTTGTACATCCATATAGGCTTTACAGTACAGCTGTAAACAATACCGAAATCCTCTACAGGAAATTAGATTTGCAGATTTCAGCTTTCAGAGATTGGGCAAATTAATTTGATTATTTAGTGCTGCTCTGTCACTAAGGCACTCTGCACTGTGCATTCCCCGGGACTCACCCAAAGCAAGGCACACAATGTGAGATTCAAAGTCCCATTGTCACCCTAATTTTAATTTTACTCACTTTGAAACCTACTTCTAGCAACTCACCAGACATTTGGTTATGGTTTTCATGACCTCTACCGCCAAGAAAATACACTTATTCACCAGCCTAATCATACAAATCAATGACAGAAAGGGCACGAACACTGCCACAAATTTCTTCTCAGTAGAACTATATGCTGTGAGCGTTTTTATTGGTAGCACTCCTTCACCAGACAAAGCTGTTCCTATAATTCCAATTAAAGAACTCCTCCTTTCCCAGAATTCTGAAGCGTTTTTTCTGTTTCAATCCATTTCTTATTTGAGCTCTAATGAGCTACAAGGTGCAACCCAGCAGCCTCTCCAAGGCCTGCTGGCTGTCCAGCTTTGTTACTTCATGCAAAGGACTTTCTTTTTTTTTCTTAACTTTATGAGCCTGGGTAGGTGCGTAAAAAGAAAGAGCAACATGGATGAGGATCGAAAGTAAAACTCAGACATGCTTTTCAAAAACCTGTTTTCACGCAATCTCAACTACCAGTGACGGCATACGTACAGCAGCAGTAGATATCCTGTCTTGTACTTTTACACCACATTCATCTACACACAAAGGTCAGTTAAACCAGCTAAAGCTTCAGTTTAATAGTGGAATGTTTAGCAAAGGCCCTTTCTGATCAGGCCCATGAGCTGGTTTAGGCTGACCTCAGAAGAGTCTGCTTCAAAGCCTGCTGCTGCAGGCAGCCTTTTGTACAAAATTAACAATTAAAGTACATTTCATTTCCAGATCAGTTCCAACTGTGAATTCTTTATCTTCCACTTGCTTTTACAAAATTCCTGTATTTCCTAGATAAAGTGAGCCCCACACGACAGGAGTCTGTCTCCCCCCTCTACTGTAAATGGGCCAGTTGGCCTTCGCCACTGCGGTAAAACGACAATGAAGATCTGAAGATTATCTTGGAGACAAAGAAGTCTTCTGCTAGACTTGGCTTTGAGCTGTCCTTCACTGACCACCTGCATCCCCGGGACATTACATGAGAAAAGCAAAACAGCGAGTTAAGACCCAAATGGGGTTTCAGTTAGTGAGCAGCATTAGAAGGCAGCGAGGCAGCAAGGACAGACCAGAGGGGGAATACTGATCTCAAAGCACTTAAATCGTATGTTATTCCATACAGATTTTAACAATGTACATTTACAGTTTGAGTGAGGTACTGGTTGCTGCACAACAAAGAAATAAGCCAAATGAGACACGGAGTTTAATTCTATATTCTAAAACTGCGATGCAGATTTATCCCAAAGTGAGAGCCAGTCCACAGGTCAGACCAACGAACAGTAAAGAGAACAAAAGCCAACAAAGTCACTAATAACAACCTGCGGCACATTGAAAGAGATGTCACATAGTGCTTATGTGCTTGTGAAGTAGTTTTCCAGCTTGAACAGCTAATTAACACCACTGATGTACTCAATACAAAGTTTACCAAGCACATTCAGACCACCAAAACTCCAAAATAGTTAAAAACGCTACTGTTGAACTGCTTCCCTGCCCAAAGTGAGTGCGATCTACCTACTTTCTCATATCACCACTGCCTTATGTATTTGAGGAGCAGTTCCAGAAGAATGACTATTTCCATTTTTTAAAAAAACCTTATTTTAACTGGAAATGGATTGTCCTTGGGTCCTGAAAGATCTGTGTCATTTTGGATGCAACCTTAAGAAATAAATGCTAAACTACCTCCAACTTAGGGAAAATGGAAAACAAGTGCACAGGAAAAGATACCATAAAGAAAACTTGGTAAACCTTGAAACTCTCTACAAGTGTAACTAGTCCTTGCTAGTTTGCACTGCTTCTCGGGTAGCAATGCAATTTCAGTGTTCCTATGCTGCCAGTCCTGTGAACTCGCCCCCCCATCAACGGCTGCTGGCGTGATCACAGCGTTCTTTTCAGCACAGCAGGCAGGAGGAAGACAGGCGCGTAGCCAGCAGAAAAGGTCTGATGGAAGGATTTAGATTTTAAAACAGTGGTACATGCTGTTTTAAAAGCTGAAAGGGAGAGCAGAGAAGATTTAAGAATGGTGGGAAAAGGAGAGAAAGAAAATTACTGGCCTTCTGTCGGTGTTCTTGGGAATACTTCACTTGTTCTACGTAACTAATGTGCAGCCCAAGGTAAGGACTGAAGGAAAAGCTATTCTCGCTCCATCAGTGAGATTGCATCATCGCCTTGAAAACAGACTAGAATTCCTTCCCAGGAAACATGCACTGGGATTTATTAATTCTCTCCCAAACTCAGCTTATGATGAAGTTTACACGGGTCGAACTGGCAAGAACATAATTTCTCTTCTTTGAGAGCACAGGAGAGCTGTAAAGTGGGGATTCGTATGGAAAATTCAGCTGTGGTGGAACATGTGAAATTGTGCATATCCACTGTCCCTGTGAGGACTGAAAGCAGCCAAAGACTGGCAGGCAGTGAAGACAAAGTAGAGCAATTTCACACCCTGCGTCATCCCGAGAACGCCAGCATCCCACAGAGCAGCCTGTGGAAATGGCTGTACAGGAAGTTTGGCTTCAACCAAGTGATGCCCATGTGAAAGGAGTAACACATCCTCAGAGCTGCATCATGCGATGGGAGCGCTTCTGGAGCCAGCCTGCTTCTTCCTCTCCGGGGCCAGAGATAGTCCCAGCGCCTGCCCTCAGCCCTACCCAATCACACACTTTGCCGCAGCCCTTCCCAGGCTGCCTGGACCACGAGGATCCACAGAACCAGGGGCACTTGGTACCACACCCTGCTGCTGATGGGAAGAAAGACCCTCTGTGCTTTTGCAGCATTGCAGGCACGGAGATCATTTCAGAGAGGAGCCGAGGCACTTGCCTACTGCTTCGCCGCGCCATATACTGGGGTTTTATTTTCTTCTCTTCGGCTGACTTGGGCCAGGGTCAGCCAAAGTACAGCCTGCAGCTGCTCCCTCCTTTGATTATTGATGAGGATTAGGATTTATTTTTCATATACAGTTCTGTAGGTGTGCAAGACATTTCACACAAATATACAAGGACGGGGCTCTGAAGAGTTTATACAGCCCAAACGAGTTGCAGCACAGCCAGCAAAGACACACATACGATTAAAGGCTTATTGATGTAAGCTCCATGTGTGGCTTGTGAGGCAGACAAAATGTAGTTTGCTTTGTGTCTCATCTTCTGAAGGCAAAGGGTTGTTCTTATGTGTGACACTTTAACCTTTTGTCATAGAAATCTGCTGTTTTGAAGTCTAGCTCACAGGGCTCCCATATTCAAGCTTGGTGAGGTGGTTTGTTTCAAAAATAGCTTGTGAAAAGGTTTAATACAGATTAACACTCAAGAAATAAAGAGTAGTGGGTAAAGGCCAGAAGATGGCCCTTTGCTCTTGCTCCAGAATAAAGCCTGTGTTTCTCGAGCTTTGCCTCCAGGGCATAGGAACTAGCTACAAGGATGTGGGACTACTCCCCCCAAGCTTACTAAGTGCTTCACCACTCTTTCGGTAAAGAGATTTTTTTCTAATATCCAATCTAAACCTCCCTTGGTGCAACTTGAGGCCATTTCTTCTCATCCTACCCCTTGTTGCTTGGGAGAAGTGACCACCACCAACCTCACTACAACCTCCTTTCAGGTAATTGTATAGAGCAATAAGGTCTTCCCTCAGACTGTCCCACAGTCACATCATTTCTCACTACATTTCGTCACTTCTACACCCAGTGATTAGGGTCTAGAGCCACAGGCAGCCTCACATGTGCATCCTCCACACCATCCTCCATGCCCCAAACACGGGAAGACGTTCTGTTAACTCTTTTATGCTGAGCTGGTTTCCTAACATCCACTTGTCTATTTCATTACTTGTGTCTCACTGTGACACAGCATCTGAATTAAAATGTGAATAAAGGGATCATTCTCTTCACACTCTAACAACGTAAGCGAGTTTTAAATGGCAATGTTTTGTCTAGTTCTTATGTAAGCCAATTGCAATATCCTTTGAGTAGGTGTGTGTTGAAATGGGATAAGATCAGCATGTTATATAGCTATCTGAACTCAAACCCCGGCAGGCATCCTGAAGAGGGATGTCGGAGGCACCACAGCTCTGATTTCAGCTGCGCTGCGTAGGTGCTTTATGGCCGATAACTGAGGCTCACATTTGTGATTCTTCTCCAGCTTAAGGGCTCATGCCAAGAGCCACAAAGCCCTGGTTTGAGAGGCGGTAGGCAATGCTAGCTGGGAACAAAGCTCTGGAAAGCAGCTTAACATGTCTTATGTATGTTCACAGACACTAAGAAGGCGTTCTCACTCTCTGACATTCTACTGTGAACTGTCCTCAGCATGTGTCAGTACATACCCTAGCCTGTAGTAAGCTTAAGCCTCAAATATGTATGTCAAAGGGCGAGCACGCTGTCAAGACAAAATCTATGCTGCAGATGAAAGAAGAGGTTCAATCATGACCACTTCTGTTGATCACTGGTGCACGACTGCAGCTGACTGCACGAAGACTCGAATGATGCAGACAAATACAAACCCTCAGCAAGATAACTGTCAGGACTCCGAGTGAGATGTGCCAAGGTTAACAATAAGCAGAAGAATTAACATAGGAATATTGAGAACTAACTTGGCGTACTTGAGACCCATCAAACAAGCAACTCTTATCATCAAAGAACTCTAACACTACTAGAAAAATGTATTTGGAACCAATTATCCAAGGGGTTCCAAATTTAACAATAAAGCACAGTAATATTCTAAGCCAACACAAAGCTTCTAGGTGTTCTAGAGAATAGTAGTATCTGAAGAATACATCTGGGAAGGAGTTGGGACCTTCGACAGAGCTATCGCTACAAGATACACTGTGCTGTCCGTGATGCTTCAGCAAAGCACTGGAGCCTGCGAGCCACCAATATTTACTGGAAAGGATGCAAAAACAAATGCCTTGGGTAGAGGCAAATCTACAAACCAGCCTTTCAGCTAGAGGAAAAGGGCACTGATTAATGAGCTGGCATACACAGGCAAACTTTTTTATATCATCAAATTTACAGGTTGGCTAAAAGCCCCCAAAATTTTGCAAATCATGATTGCTCCTAGGGGACTTTCTCTGTCTGGTTAGTTTATTTGTTTGTATGTACATTCGGTAACTAAGGTCAAAAGTTTTATAGCAGCAACTGTCTCTGAATCTTGGCTTTGATTTTTCAGCTATGGCACTGATGCTTTTATGCAATATTGCTAACAATAGAAATGCACTTTGTTTTAGTTTTAACTAATTATAGATTTGCCTGATGCAGTATTTCATGTGCATGGGTAAAAGGTAATTGTTGTAGCCTTATAGAATCTAAAAATTCAGTTCTGCCTTGAAGTGCATAGATTTCACTGGTGCTGCAGAGGATTCAGTGAGGCCAGAATTCACCTGCAATAATGGTTTAGCCATGAGATTAGGCAAAATATCTATTATTTGATGTCATGGTGGCACAAACATACTCTACAACCTTTAGAAACGACTGCCTGCACCTGAGCTGAATAAATACTACAGTCCAAAAGTGGAGTTTGCACAAGGATGGCTGGTTCCAAGCTGCAGAATTCACATCACTAAATTTGATCGGCATGAGTACTTTGCAACCCAGCATCCATACCCGCAAATTCAAAGCCATTCTTATTCTACCCAATTTCAAGCCTCCTTCAGAGCCTTTGGAACAACCTGCACAGAAGAGTCCTAATCACCTAAGTTTGGGAGAAACACAAACACTACCACGAAAATGATGGCATCTCAGCCTCCTTTGATTTTCTAAAGTAAGGGTTATAAGACAGTAAGAGTATTTGAGGCCCTGGCCCAGGCTGCCCAGAGCAGGGGTGGCTGCCCCATCCCTGGAGGGGTTCAAGGCCAGGTTGGATGGGGCTTGGAGCCCCTGATCCAGTGGGAGGTGTCCCTGCCCATGGCAAGGGGGGGACTGGATGGGCTTCAAGGTCTCTTCCAACACAAACCATTCCATGATCCTATGATTCACTTTAGAATTAGTATGCATACGCAGGGCAAACACTGTCTATCAAATCCAGGAAGAGAGATGATGCTGTCTTTACAAAAACTTATAGAAGCAGAAGTCTGACAACTGTCCACTTGTGGCAAATGTTAGCAAATAATGCTAATAAGTAGCATCTACAGAAAATGGGAGTTTTATGAATAGAAAACCAGCCGAACTCGCTGTGCAAGTGATTTGCAGTTAATAATATTGCAGACTTACTGATGTGTAGCTTTATTTAAAATTTCCATCAATAAGCTGAGGAGGAGGAAAGCAGGCTGAAACACTGGAGAAAGCAGACTTTTTCACCTTTAAAATAAACTGCAAAAAGAAGCAACAACACAAGCATCTACAACAAAGGGCCCCTCTGGGCATGATGCCATCACCACCCCTGCTTTCCGTTATCAGTGTACATCTGCAAGAATTATGATGCTCAGGTTCCATTTTGAACTCCCGTTCAGAGTGTAGAAACTTGTCCCTTTCCCTTTGCTTCAAACCGAAATTTGGCAGAGGAGCGCTGGTGGGCGGGGAGGGGTTTGGAAAGATTGTTATTTTTAAAATTTGGTCTTTTCAAACTGTTCTAAATACAGCAGTGGGGAGTATGCCCTGAGGAGCGATGCTGTTGCACGTCTCTCAAGGGAGGGGTATTGACAATTAGATATTGTCCATCTCTTATTTGGTGCAAGAGGAAAACAAGTATTAGCATTTCAGGCTAACTCACGGAAGGCCTCTGGCCCAGCAAAAGTGATGAGTTCAGGGTGATGCTGTGGGGCCAGGAGGCCGGGAAGCTCTCCATCAGGGGTTCCCAAGGGTGGCCTGTATTCCTCTTGCAACACACAGAGCTTTTGTATGTGGCCTGAGCAGGATCTGGGGGTTGTGGCTGTCCTCCACGGAACCAGCTGATCGGCAAGGCTGTAGCCACTCTCGGGTCTCCTCCAGCACCTCTGGGACGGGATGAGTGTCTGGGCACTCAGGAGCTGTCAGGCATTGACAGCCTGGACTAGCCTGTCCCTCCGGAGCAGTCAGGCATCTTGGCAAGCCTCCTGGCTGCGTATTTCAGACCCCTGGCTATTTCTCCAGCCCTTCCCATCACTCCATATGGCAGCAAGAATCCTCTGCAAGGGCTGGCCCAGAAGTGCAATATGTCCAGGATCAAGATGAATTTCTGCTTTCAAGAGCAGCAGAAGCAGCACACAGCCCAACCCACGGCGTTAGAGCTGAGCACAGATAGGAAGAACAAATTCCAACTCCAACCAGGGGCCAAAGCGATGGACAGACTCTCCCTCTGGGAGATGCGCTCCGGAGGGAATACCACAAGCGAAATCCAAGAGAAGAAAAGTGGAATAAGGAGTGATAACCAACACTAGAGTTGAGGCAGGCTGAACACCAGTTTGCAACACTAATCCCCTGTTTGGATTTTTCCCACAGCTACCTGTCCCCACAGAGCAGCACACCCCCTGCCTCACTCCCCACTGACCCCAGAACCCCCAAACACAGCCTGCTTAGATTAAGCTCAGGAATGTGGTCTAGAAACAATGACCTTCCATTCACTTACGTGGATCCCAACTCAAAAAATGGGGTTTCTTTAGTTGTATGCCTGCAGGCACCATATTCCCCCACAAGGTTGATATGGACAACATCAAATGCACTGGAGGTGTCTGCCAGAGCAAAATGTGCTGTTGGGAAGAGCTGAATCTGCTTAGTTGCATGCTGCAAGATCTCAGTGTTGCCTGGACATTGGTGGGTGGTTCAATGGCTTTAATTACTTTGGCCCAATGAAAATCATCCAGGCCAACTGAAAAAAATGGCCTTTGGATCAGGCCCTGATCCCTCAGTTTCCACACTTGCCTGCTTGCAAAACCCCAAGCATTCATTCAGTTCCAGCCTGGAAAGACGCCAGAAACTTAGAGATAGCCACAAAAGAATGGGGCTTGAAATTTTTAAAAGCTGCCTCTTTTCCAATTATTTTAAAGAATAACATATAAATGGTTCTTTCAGTATATTTGTGCTGATCTGAGTTCGATTGTGGGGGAGTTCCTAATGTACACTAATTGCCAGACACTGTAAGGTCCCTTCCATCCATCCTGCTCTAGAAAAAAAGATACAAATCATGCAAAAACTGAACTTTTTGTAAGGTAATCCTTTCAGCCCTGAAAAGAAGTGACCACCTTCACACCTGCTAGTATCTCACTGGGTTCAGGGAGTTTGTTCATTTGTATTTGCAGGACTGATTTATCTGTTTACCGTTTCATACTACATTTAATTTATCAGCTACATAGCAAACACGATACAATTACCTAAGAATAATATGCAAAACAGCAGGATGCGAGATGCAACCGTATCTATATTTCCTCATGTGTTTCTTAGAAATTAATGCAATTACAAAGCCATTTTGACCAAGACACTTTTACTGACTCCTTCACATAAGAGAAGTTACTGGCAGGCTCTTATCTCCTTCATCAGAAGAGTGTTCCTGGAAACAGGACAGTCCGTGGCTAGAGATAACGCATCGTGGAATCTTCTGCACCTGCTGGGCTGCAGCATCCGCCCCTTTCATGGTCACATGAAAGTTATGGTAATATGAGATAGTAATTTCTGTCCCTGCACAGATCGACACGCGCCGGCCCACAGAGCAGAAGTGGTGGCCGTGGCAGTTTCCATCTGCGCAAACAGCGTGAAATCCTTTTAGAAGCTGCTTTGGAGCTACACGATTTTCAGTCATTTGCCTTGGAAACGTGTTCATAGCCCCATGAGGAGGAGGAGGCAACTTGCCCGTTTCTGGAAGTGTACTCCCAATATGCAAAACAAAGAGTACCTGCAGTGCACAGCTCTTATCCAGAGGAGAGAGGTTCTATGCAGTTGAAGACAGTCATTCCTATTTCAAATTACTGACAACTATTCACTGGATTACATCCTTATTGGGAAGCAGACATGATTTATTTCACAGTACCCAAAGAAGAGCTCTTTTAATCCCAAGAAATAACCACCTTTTATGACCCTTATATGACTCCTTCCCTACTTCCAGCACACAAATGGCAGAAGTCTTTCACATCAGCTGCCTGGATCACCAAATGTTAGTTGAAGAAACCATTGCTTTTAGGATATAATTGTCCAGGATGGTAACTGTCACATCAAGCATGCCATAATACAGATGAAACCATGGCTCGTCATCAATTGCCCTTAGCCATCCTACTTCACTTGAATTACAACAAGCTCAGTACCCCTGCCCTGAAGAACTTGCAGATCAAGCCCAATGATACAACGGCCACTGTAAGCTCAGCTTTCAACCTGACCAAAAGTTGGAAGGTAAACAGGAGGCACGAGCCAAGCAGAGTTTTGCAGTTCTGCTTCCTAGTCACACATCAGCATCCAACAGGACACTCAGAACTGATTTAGCAATTAATTTTTAAAAAGTAGAGAAATCGTGTGACGATATCTTTAAAGCTGGGCAAAAAGAAAACAATCCCTGAATTATACTTTAGTTCAGCTCCAGGGGCTGCCACCCTGCTGCTTTAGCTATGTGGAAAGCCAGGGTGCTCCTTCTGTTCTAACACTGATTTTCTGCATCCTTGTTTTATTTTTAATGGCTTACAACAGAGAGAAGCGCGTTATCGCATGACTGTCTAAAGCAAATAGTACATTGTGGTTTTGGGCTTGGACACTTGAAAGTGTAACTTCCCAGCAACGAGTACTGTTCTCTCTGCAGGGCACTTCTGGTAACTCATCTCTCCTAGTGAGAAGTAAGGAAAACTGTCACCTCGCGAGCAAAACAGTTATTTCTTACAGCCCTCCCAGCTGAGAAAAAGCAGAAAAACGACAACACACTGCAATTATTATCCAAGAAGTGACGCTGCGCAGAACACAACAGGCTGTACTGATTAACACCAGCACCGGGCCTTGGACAACTGGGATACGGTCCTGACCTGCTAGAGGCTACTGTGCTTCCCCAGCCAAGCTCTTTCACTTTTCTGCACTTTGATTTCCCACTCGGTGAAAATGAGCGTGCTGTGGGTTATTTTTAAGCATTTCAGCAACTGACATAGCGTACCTCAAACTCCTTAAATGGTTACATCATTTGCACTGCCATGAAAAGTTCACTAAAGCAGCATTTCAAAATTCCTCTCTATGTATTGTACTTTCTGTTCTCGAGTCTGGCTGTGGTTTGACTTCTGGCATCTGAAGTTCGGGCTACTGTGGTTGAGTTCAGATATAGCAATTGCTAATGAACTCAGATCTCCAATAGATTTGAATGGGCCGCGTAGTCAATGAAAACAGAACCAGTGCAGCTTTAACACTGGTCTATGCTCCATTTGTGTAGGTTGTGCCTATTCGTGGCTACTCCTTTGAGAATATAATTAAGACCTTGTAAAAATTAACAAGTGCTTCTTTCAGATGTCACCATTAATTTGGACCTCATAACAGAGAATTCTGGACCCAGACTGATGAACAAAATGTGTGTAGAATGTGAAAAACTTTAAAATAAAAACTTTCTAGTATTAACTGTACCTTCTATCCTTGTGAAAGCCATCACATAGCCACGTTCAGCCCTTGTGTTATTTGTTGATTATTGCCAGTTTAGTCAGAAGCTGACTGCTGTTGTCACCAAGAATGACCAGAACATGACAAATTATTTTGGTGACAAATGCATCTTCACCGTGGATTGCCCTGCCAACAGCTTTATCATTCTTAATTATATTTGATCTTAAATTTACTAAAGCAAGAAACTCAAAGAAACCTGGTTTCTCTCTTCTGAGTTTTGCCATATTCCTCAGTTTGCTGCTGCACCCAGCCTGTCAGCGAGCTGCAAAATCGCAGTAAATGAGCTCCAGAGCAGCTGAGGCCAGTGGTCACAGCCTGCAAGGAGACATGACAGGCAGGAAGAGGAAGAGATTGTTACAACACATGGAGAGAAATACGGCCAAGATTCAACTTTGCTCAACTCTAGTGAAGTTAGCCCAGAACGACCTGAAGCTGAGAAACATCACAACTACCGCGCACAGGGAAAAGTCAATGGGATGTTCAGTAGGCACAACACAGAGCATACCATAGGCAAGTATGCTCACCGCGCGTGGAAAGAACAATTCATGTTGTTCTGAGGGCTGAATAAGGCACTATAAAACCACTTTGCCATGCTAAGAAGGAATCTTTGTACTGCCAGAGGAAATAAATAAATAAATCTAATCCTTCAGCATCTGTTCGCTTGATTAACATCATTGATTATTCATCTGATTGCCTGAGGAAAGACCAGATGGTTTATTCACTGGATTTGAATCCTGATTTTTAGCTTAAAATATCTGGTCCTCCAGGAAATAAACTGAAGGAGTCATACTATTAGCAATACAGCAACACTACAAGGAGAGAAGTAGATCTCATCTAGTGCAGCTGGAGGCCACAAGAAATTCCAATGCTTTGCAAAGATGTTACATGCTCTCCCTTAAATGAAGCATTATGCTAATGCAGCTGAATTCACTGGAATTCAAGTCAAGCATTGGTCATTCTTCATGACCGCACTTCCCCTTCTCCAGCCAGGACCTTTGACTTCCCATGAAGGTCACTGCCCTGTATCCTAAAGGCAGGTTGCTCCTTCAGCGTCAGCAGTGCAGGATCATAGAATCATGGAATTGTTTGGGTTGGAAGGGACCTTAAAGCCTATCTAATTCCAATCTCCTAGCATGGGCAGGGACCCCTCCCACTGGATCAGGGGCTCCAAGCCCCATCCAACCTGGCCTTGAACCCCCCTCCAGGGATGGGGCAGCCACCCCTGCTCTGGGCAACCTGTTCCAGGGCCTCCCCACCCTCAGCATGAAGAATTTCCTCCTTACGTCTAGTCTAAATCTGCCCCTCTCCAATTTAGAGCCATTTCCCCTACCCCTATCACTACATGCCTTTGTAGATAAACACCTTTAATGTGGGTCTCGATAAAATGAGGCACAACCCATCCTGTGCAAAAGCACATTCGGGGGTCCATGACTTATTTAAAGTCACACAAGCAGTGAGAGGGATTCAATAACTGAACACATCTTTCCTAACCTTTGTTTTGAACTGCTCTAGAGCTGAGCGGTTGTCCTGCTGCCCCAGCTGAGATGCAGCTCATCTTTCAGTGCTGTTTCCACCTCTGCCCCTCATCGCTGCATCGAGAGTCGCCGCTTTTTCTACTATAACTGATGTAATCCCACCACTGCAACAGGCTGACTCCAAATGTAATCGGGTAAGAGTCATAGCAATAAATTTGCAGGGAAATGTAAAAATTAAGGAACTGGAAAGAATTATTTGAAAGATTGTGTGAAAGTAGCAGAAAAAAAAATTAAAATGGATCCTGCTGTTAATTGAACTAAAAAGAAGATATTTCAAATACGTATAATTTCTATTATCTGCACACTTCTGTTACCGAAATCAGAACAATGTCTTCCAGTAAAATCTGGTCAACTAAATGACTCATACGACTTCTGAAGTGACCATGGATTTCTCCTGAGCTGCATGCACTCACAGGAGTTCTCGTGTCCAAGGGCGGATTGGAAAAAAGGGGAAATGAAAATGGCTGACTGGAAAGATGGCTCCGCACTGCACTTCCTTATTTATACCAAAATAAAATAGAAAACATTATTAACCATTTTCAGCTTTAAATGACACGACCCCTGGGACAATAGACACGCAGACAAGGGCATGCTCTTCGTTCATGTCCATCCTGCATGCTAACCAGGCGTGGCACACATACATACGCAAAAGGATTTCTGCACTCAAGCCTTCAGCCTGCACACGTGCCTCCTGCCGCTCAGGCACGCTAGGTGCCCTCTACACGAACAGTCTGAGGCTTCCCACCATACTTTTTACATTCAGTTACCGTCTCTGCCATAGTTCCAAGCCTAGGAAAAATGGAAACTAACAGAAAAACATACCAACATACTGAAAAATCGATTCTCAGAGTATTTGGTGCAGTTCCAGGGCTGGTGCTCAGCATTTAAGACCCGACCCAAGCCCGCTTTGGGGGCATGAGTGAGCTCACCTACTGCAAACTCACTGGTTCTTAGCAATAGTCCCTACTCAGAGCCATCTCACAGGTCTAAAACTCCAGCTCCAAAAATAGCAGAACATAAGAAAAGCATCGATTGAGCAATGTGTAAGTGAAACTATTTTTAAAGACAGACAGTGAGTGACTGAGAGAAATGGTGAGCTTGGAAATGATGAAGTTTCCACAGAAGAAAAACTGCAGAAATTGCAGCAGAGAAGGAAAGCTCAGGACCACTGGAAGCCACTGGCCTCCAAGAGTAAGAGCGACATTTGTTTCAGGAGAGTAGGTATTTGAAGGATGATGCGCAGTGCTCCTGGCTTTGACATAGAGAGATCACTGCGGTCCCTAAAGTAAAAACTACAAAGGACTGAATTCTGTGCAAATCCTGAATCTCTGTGTGTGTGTTTTTCTCCATTAGGGTAAAATCTACCAACTTCACTGGAAATGACAGGTTATAAATGAAAGTAAATTTAAAACCATAGAAGAAAAACGCTGTGTCCAGAATTTTAAACTCTGCATTTTCAATACAGATTTACATCCTTACTTTTGAAGGTCAATAAATATAATAAGGAGAAGCTTTAAGGAGTCTAAGATTGCTTATTCATGGTACACAGTGAAGTTTGCTGCCTGCATAGTCTGAGCAATTAATCTGATCAGCCCAATCCTCTGTGGGAGGTGAGGGTCAACACGAAGCATCAGATTTCTTGAAAAAAAACCCAATGTTCTCCTTTTATAAAATTCTGGAAGAAAAATCCTGAAAATATCTAGGCCATACCCTGAATCCTGCAGGAAGAATGGTGCAAAGACTAGCCTGCTTTTATCCCAAAAGCTACCCTGGAGTCTCAAGGACTTCTTACACATGCACCCCAGGGACCTGAGCTGCCAGAGGACAGTACCACCATGAACAGAGCTGCCAACACAGATGTTACTTTTACTGCATCCCTCAGTCCTGTCCTCCAGCTGAAGACTTTTCATGCCATTGTACACTCACAAAAGAGATCATCAGCAGCTAAAAATAATGCACACGCTGAGGCACAGAATAGAAGACTTGTTTTATGTTGTCTATTAGTAATAGAAGAATTGTTTTATATTAACAATAACAACAGAAATAATGGGAAGTTTAAAACCACAGGAGAAGAAGAAAATGATTCTTTGTGTTTTCCAGAGAAGGAAAAAGGTACTTAAAATACACCTGTTAAGCATACTTAAAGGTCGCGTAGGCTTTCCCTTCCTGACCTTGCCTAACCTCAAAGTTTTCATCTCTTGCTCAACCCGGCAATGGTCTATTGTAATAAGGAGCAAAACAAACTCCTCTTCAGTGCTAAAGTCATGCAGAGGAAAATTATAGCTTCATTCCTTTGGAAAAACACTAGCAGATTCTTATCTTGACACTGATTACGAACAACATTGTGAGCATGAAGGAAAGGAGTGAACTGTTTCCTCTACGCCCTCACCATAAGCCATGCGGCACGACACAAAGTGCTGCATCTTGGGGAGTCTTTAAAAAGCAACAAACAAGCACAGCTGAGCAAGGTCAGGGCTGAAGCACAGAACCAAAGCACAAACTGGGACCAAAATACAGAAACCATGCACAAAAACACACTAGCATAACTAAAATTAGTTTAAAGTTGATCCACTGAGTACTTTTAAGATTCTTAAAAGTCACCTAACAATTCACTGTGGCACACAGCTAGATTAAGATTCGCTGATACAGTCTGTCATATATTGT
Organism: Phaenicophaeus curvirostris; assembly: GCF_032191515.1. NCBI lineage: Eukaryota > Metazoa > Chordata > Aves > Cuculiformes > Cuculidae > Phaenicophaeus > Phaenicophaeus curvirostris. Next base: position 19,469,002 of record NC_091405.1, read on the forward strand.
GTGAAGAGTATCTCATCTGGGAGAGGGAAGAGAAGGGTGTTACATCCATTCAACAAATTGAACTTTTAAGTTTGACTTGGAACAAGCTCTATTGAATGAAGCTGTCATACACTTGAAGAGCTTCTGTTTCCCTTCTCAGCCAGCTTTCTCCACCTCATGTACTACAGCATCTCCATGCACAACGCAGGGTGGCCAAAGGGGGACTGGGATTTGAGAGCACAATGTCTTCTCCCACACAGCCAGGTGCAGATAATCCTTTGGAAGTGGTGGGGAAAGGAAATGTATACAGCACTCTAAATTAGCCTCAGATTATAACCTTCCATTCAACTCTCTTAAGCTGTCTGGAAGGAGTATCTGGGGCTGCACTGCTTTTGGACAGTGCCAAAAGTGGGAGAGAGGGGCTGTTGGCAAGGGAGCTGGAAATGGGGTGCAGGACATGGGGTGCAGGACATGAGAAGGGGTGTCCAAGCAGTGCATGCCTACGTCCTGATAGTGCAGGATGAGGGAGATAGGCTCCTGAGATGTCTCCTGAGGTCTCAGGAGGTTTGGAGGGTGTAAGGACATGAGACTCTACTCAGCTGCTGAGTAGTCTGGGCAGCAGCATTTAGTCAAAGGCCAGAAGGCAAGAAAACAATACAGCTGAGAGATGTGAAATCCTGGATCTGCATCCAAGAGGGTGGTGTACTCTTGGGCGCTGGAAGGAAAGCAGACAAAGTTTAGCTTGCCGACAGCCTCTGGGCTCTGTAGTATAATCTGCTGCTTAAAGACAGAGCAGCGACAGCCCTGACACAGTTGGACACCCCAGGTTCCAGCTGAACAGTGCTGCACAACACACAGCAGCCATGTGCTTAAGGCAGCTGTGCAGGGCAGGAAAACAGAGAGAACCCAACATTTTCTCCATCCGTTCCTTCACTCTGCCCTCAGAAATTGTGCCACTTTTGGCATGCTAGATATAGCAAGATAGCAGCTGGCAGCGCTGTCCCCAGACTTGTCTGCTGCCACAGGGAATCTGCTTCTGAAAGCAGTTAGGGCTGGAGCCCCTTGGGGGTGCTCAGAGCATGCGGAGCCTCTATGGCATCATCAGACCGTGTGCTACAGAGCAGCAGAGCTGAGCTCCTACCCTGCGCCCTTTAAACAGAGCCGGCTATCCCCATTAGCAAAACAGCAATGCTGTGCAGAACTCAACTTGCTAGTCAGAAGAGATTAAGCCTATAATTCCCCGTAACATGACCGAAAGGAGCACTACGCCCTGCTCTGTCAAGAAATCAGCTGAAGTCAATGTAAGCAGCATAAGGGCGCCCATAGCAGGCTTGTACTGCCCCTTCTTGAGGAGCTCTGGCCTCCTTTAAAAAGCAGCAGTAGAACCCTACAAGCAGAGCTGAGTGAATCACCCCTCCCGGCTCTCACTGTAAGGGCATCAAGAACCCATTCCCTTCATTTCACACCTCCCTCCAAATCTCCTCTTACAGATTAAGCTCTTTCCCAACCACTGGAAAAATCCAGCTCCAGATGCTTGACCTACACACATAGGCGCAGTCAATAGGGAGTGGAGGGGGATATCACGTTTGTTTCTAGTTGATTGAAAGACCAAATGAAGCTGAGTCAGACAAATCCCTTGGTTTCCTCACACTCCGCTCCCTTTGCTTTGGGGAGCTCCGACACGCTGGGAGGGGAGATAACGTCTGGCAACAGCAGAGGAGCGCACAGAAGAAGAAATAGGGAAGTCCACCTCCCAGAAATTTCTGTAAAATCTAACTCTCAAAGATAGGCTGGTGAGATTGGGAGGAAGTGGAAAATCATCGTGCCAGGAAGGCTCCATTTGCTAGTCGGAGAGCAGAAAAGCTGGTCACTGCCAGCGGATGTCTCCTGTTTTGTTATCTCTTCCTGCTGGGCTGCGCAATGGGGGGATGAAGATTTAGTCAGCTCACGGCCTCCCCACTCCATATGCTGCCTCCTTTGAAAGAACCCACTCGCCTTCAGCCTGGACATTTTCTCCTGCCAGCGAGTTGGTGCAGCCGGTTCCTGCAGCCCCTTGCAAGGCCACCGAGGAGCAGAAGGACAACACAAGCCGTGGTCCAGCCGGCTCCAATAGCCACTGGTCCTGATTACAGCAGCCCCCAAGATGCTGTAATCACTTCTCTAATATTGCTCTAATCAGTGCTGGGGCCAGCTTGTAACCTGTCCTTAGATTGGGGAGCTATAATTAATTGGCTACATCTTCCCGTAGTATCTGGGCACAACTCAGATCCAGCCTTTGCAGCTTCCCTTGGGGCTAACACTTATCCAAGTCTAATGGTGCTGTACTTAGTTTTTCCCCAGCACAAACTGGGACTGTTAGTGCTGCGTGTTAAACAGAAAAGATATGAGGGCAAAAGTATGTGAATTACTGTAAGTTTTGACTACTGTTGAGGCAAGTTTCAGCTGCCTGTTTACTTTGTTCTGGTATGAAGGCCCTGCCTCGGTGGGGAACCTATAGAACTGAGGCCATACATAAATCAAACCTAAGCAATGCAGGAAAAGTACAGTATGCATTTCTTCCATAAAGCTAGCAGTAAATAATCTACTAAGTTAATGGTTCACTGATGCAACCCAGTTTAAGAGGTGGAAAAAAACCTAGGGATGTTTTATCTATGACCCTTGGCTTAGGTGAGAGATACAGCTTTAACTGAAGAGCAAAGGTTAACTATAAGAGAAAATGTCACTTTGCTATAGCTTACAAGCCACATTCCGATTCTTCTTGTCAAAATGGAAACAACTTCTTTAGTTATGGTGATGGAGCCATAAGAAGTCGATCATAGAGGACTATTTGTCAATGTTTCAGAGAACCATGGAAGAAGAAGACAGGAGTAGGTGGAAAGAGAAGTCTTGGAAAATGAGGAAGACTTCATATTCACTTAGAAACTTTGAAGAGAAGTCAGGAGAGCGCTCGTTGATGGGAGAAACATGGTTTTTGACAGCCTTAAACACAGTCAAATTCACATCCCAAAAGCAGGCCAAGGCAGAGGTTTCACTATGGGCTCAGTATTATCCTACAGCAGACAGAGCACAAGCAAATAAGGAAGATAAAGAAAAATTAGACAAAGAGTAGGGAGGCTTCAGACAAAAGCTGCCTTGGGGTAGCACATAGTCAGGTGGCCAGGCCAGTCTCCCAAAATGCAGCCAGGGGAAGGACATACGTTTCCAGCAAAAATCTAACACAGACAGCGTTAGACTGGAGGGAATGGTCATCTGTTTGTTTGACTGACAGCTGCTGGGGCACGGGAAGGGAATTCACGCCTGGCAACTACGGAGTGCAAGTCTCTGCTCTTGACTGGTACTACAACATGCTAATACTGAACTGGTGAGCTGGCACATACATAGCACGAAATAAAATGATAGCGAGGGCAGCGTGAAACACAGACAAACACAAAAAAATAAAAAATAAACTGAATGTAGTCAGTCTCCACTGAGAGGAATTTTCATGTGGTTTTTTTGGCACTGGCTTTTGGAAAACACTAGGGTTTAGCTACCCTTTCAACTTCTGGAGTTCTCACAAAACCTCTAAACCAGGTCTTTATTTATAACAGGAATTTTGAAACTATTTTTTGCATTCTTTTAGCCTCGTTCAATTCTTGACCCCAATCACACTGAATAATGTGGTTACAACTAGCATAAATATAGTTCCGTTATAAATCAGGACGTGTTTGCCTGGAGACAGCCCTTTTTCTTCCCCTTGCTCGTGTTCTCCAGCTGTCCAAATACATCCCTGTGCTCCCTAGAACCTGCAGCACAGTTGCAGTGCCACAGCTGGTGGGGCCAGAGGTGATGGGCTGCAGGCTTCCATCCCTTCATGCCCAGCCAGCAAGACACTGCATGCTCCACCTTACACGGTGATGCTGAAAGAATATCATGTTCCTGAGAAGGGTATTCCCTCTCCCTACCAAGGATGAAGGCTGTCAGTGTCAGTTTGATAAAGATACAGTAGCTGGCTGGTTGACTCCCTGGGGCACGGTTCAGTCTCGGCTTAACTGAAGCAAACGTCTTACTGCATCTCTATGCAGAGAATAAATGATTCCAGGAATGCAACTATAACTGAGTACTCAAGGCTTTCCACAGTGGGAATTATCAGAAAGACAGCAATTGTCATCAGACATCAGTGATACCATATTTGATTAGAACAGGAAATAAACTCTTTGGTGAATGCTGATTTTAACTGTCACGCTGCTCTGGGACATCAGGTATCAACATCCTATCAGCACCCGCACAGTCAGGGGAATCGGCAGCCCAGCAAAGCACGTCCATGATCCTGTCTTCCTCACCAAACAGAAGATCGTTGGGAAGATTTTTGCATTAAATGATACAAATAGCAGGGGCAGCAAACTGACAGAGAAAAAAAGAGTCCACCCGCCTTTACAGAACTGATTTCTCATCACGTCCCTTGTAATTCTTTTTTCACCTTCACCTCTTACTGGCAGCTTACCAAAACAAATCCCCGAGTTGCCCCAAGACAGGAGGATCAGCTCTGCCTCTAACATTTTCATACTCCACTGGAATCCAAAAGGCCAGAAGCACTCTCAGGAAAACATGTTCTTGGGAGGTTCCCACCCCAGTTCCCAGTTTGCTGGAGGTCACACTGGATAAGCCTCAAAGGCTTAATGCAACAGTGGGGGTTCAACATCTACCTGCAAATACACGCCAGCTCAGGATCTGGTCCTTCAAAAGTATTTTCATGTATGAAGTCCTGCACAGGTCAGTACCATGGTAGAAGGTCCCTAGAGGAGAGGCTTTGACATCTCCTATAGAGTTTTAAAAATACAACTGTATTTTCAAAATGCAAGAAAGCAAACTGAGTGCTTCCTGCAGACAGAGCAGTCTTCCCACAGAAGATGGTCACCTTCCTCTTACAAGACTATTGTCTTCACCCTCCATCTTCGCCAACAGCTCAGTGGCTACAGCATCCAACCAAAATGGTAGCGTGGGAGGGAAACAGGTTTAATCCACTTGTGAAATTCAGGGATGTACCTGCTACCTCAAAGACACTGGAGGGAGGGCTTTCTCAGCTCTGCTGGGAGCCACTGTTCAGCTTTACATTGAATCATTAAACAGTGACTGAGCCAGAAAGAGGGGATGGGACAGGGAAAGAGACTATTTTCCAGCCTAACAGTAAAATACGAGGTGGCCTACAGAATACATGAACTCGGTTGCATCTGCAAGCTTAGGACTCTAGCTACAGTTCAATAACTATGAAGCACACCAAACGTCCACTTGCCTTGACCTGTGACTGTGTAGTATTTACGGCTCTCTTCTATATATTCCCTGAACCTAGAGATTGTTTACTGAGGGGCAGACTCTGATTTGTTAACACAGAAGAGGAGCTATTCCTTGAATATTCCTGAGACTAACTAGACTTTCAGCTTTACTGCCCAATTCTATACCCTCTGTCATCAAAAGGTTAACTGGGAGTAAAATACTAGTGGATTATTTTTATCCACTGGGGTTTTATTTCAAAATATCTCCATGCTTTCAGTACATAGAGTTTAGAAAGTTCACCCATTGGAGTACAGCACATTGGCATGAAGTGAAAGTTTGCAGCGACACGTGATCCCGGAAACTCTGCAATACGTGCTGAAGTGCAGTATCATAGTTTTGCAACTAGATCCACATTCTAAAAAAGAACAGAGATAAACTAAGAAATAATTCTCCTACAACGTGGCAAAAAGCTGTCAGAATTTATTTAGGTTTGATGCGTGCCAGCTTCTTGGGCTTTTCCCTGGGCTTAGCAATGAGAAAAAGTTAAGGTGCAATGAAAAAGCCATCATGTCCTCTTCAGACACTTTGTAGTAAGTTACACTGATGAAGTTCTTATCATCAGAGTGGAAGCTACCTCTTGGTGCATTGAGTGCTAAACCCTAGCTCCAGTGTTACCTGCACTGACACCAAGCCAAGATCATGGTAGCTTCAATGAACAGCAAGCGTGGGCTGCTGCTGCATGGGGTAGGTCTGACCATGTTCTCTCCTCT